>NC_047532.1:69811099-71107974 GCF_012275295.1 Melopsittacus undulatus | reverse complement strand
GTTGTTCTAGAAATATAGAATAGTATTCACAGTGGAACTTGATTAATCAGGGGGAAAAAATGGTGAACAGAAAGAGAAGAAACTGAACTCTAATGACAGGGCTGATGGACAGAAGCAAATCTCATATACCATGCTGTAATGCTGACTGATCCTGTCATTTCAGTGGTCCACCTATCCAATGTGATATTTGGTATTCGTGTTATTTTCCTTTGCAGCTTGTATTTCTGTGACTGGTGAAAACATATGAGCTGTAAAATGTCATTTCCTTTTGGGGATACTTAGCTGCTGCAAAGAATTGTTCAGGTCAGGGAAATACCATGAGCCAAAATGAGAGAGATGAGAAGCAATGCTGAGTGATTCTGTCATGAGCCATTTTGCTTTTATGGTATGTAATGTCTCCTGAGACAGTGAACTTGAAGCTGTTGGCCACTAAGGATTGCTGACTTTTAAAGTATGTAGTGAGGACTACATGAAAGGAGAACTCCCCTTTCAGTGTTGTCTAATGCAGGAGGACAGAGTGCTTTAAGCAGTAATAATTGGCAATCCCTTGCATTCCTGGTGCTTAAAATAAAATGACTCCCTTGAAGCAAAGCATACCAAAGCATACCTTTGCATTTAATTCACCTCATCAGTCTTGATTGCAGTTGTCAAAATTTTACTATCAATGGGGATATGATTTTCACTCTTTGTCTTAGGAGTAAGCAGTGACAATTTTTTTTTTCATCTTTGTTGTCATTAGCTAATTCTTTATTTGGTAAACAAATCCTTTTATGGGGCTGCATAGGTAGGAAGGGTCTGTGCAAAGGTAATAAATGTGCCTTAATATTGCTTATCCTTTGTGCATAATGTTGTTGTGCTGGACATGCTCAGAACCCAAAGAGCTGACTTTTAGAAGCAGGCAACTGGAGACTGATAGGACATGGTAACTGTTAGGCCAGACTGCCTTCCTCAGGGAAACGTTCCGAGGTTGTTTCTTTTCCTAATAAAAGCTTCCTGTTTACCTGTTCTGCTATAAAACTTCAAGACTGCTGGGAAGCCAGACCGTTTCTGCTAAGGGATTTCTAGATTATTTCCTGCCTTTACACTGGATGCATGCATTTGTTAATTTGTAGGACAGCTTTTATACCCACATGATGGATGCCAAAGTCTGTTTTGGTGTATGCTGTCTGAGTTTGACTTCCAAACAGTATGTCTTGGAGTTACAGCTAAATAGCATAACTTCCAAAGGTACATTCTGGATAGCAGTCTGTGGAGACAGTGTTCTCACAGGAGAATGGATATTTGGTACATGAGCTCTGAATAACTCCGAGGGATACAGCAAGGCTGTGGGAGGCCCGAGGAAGCCTAAGCAAGCAAGATAAGAAGCTGTAATTCACTGAGTTATGAGAACTGTGGACTGTTGGCAAGCGTTCGAGGTCAAGTTCTCACACCTGTGCTTAACCAATTATGTGTTAGTCACTAAGGGTCTTCAAGACAAGTATCTAATCATGATATGCCAAATTGTTGTAGGTGTGTGTAAGCAATAGTATATAAGGAGTTAATGCTTTGCAATAAATGGCTTTTTGTCTGATCATATTGGTCTCTGACTGAGTCCGTTCCGCGGCAGCAGTCCACATTGGTTTTGTTTTGCTTTTCAGTGTGAAGTAGCATACAGAGATGTAAGCTGAATTTAGAGCTCAGTAGGTGTTCAGAAACAATTACCATTATTTTCTGCACTGATTTGTTCGCCTAATTTTTTGGAGTAAAATTTGAACTTCCCAAGCCCTTTATAAAGCAAATGACACTGTGTTGTTATTTCTGACGTCTACGGCATCTACTGTACTCTTGCCTTGTTCCTATGACTCATCCTCACAGGCTCATCGATATGCATTTCTCTGTGCTGCTTCTTATGTTCAGAGTGGCAGAGCATTTCAGTATGTCAAGCACTTTCTCCTCAATACCCACTATTGTTGTCTTGCTGGTGCTGACATATTCACATCTCCTCTTTTCTTGCACTGTCTCATTCCCAATTGGGAAAGGCTAGAACTCATTTTCTGCATATGAATTTATAGAAGAATTCACACATTACTTTTATCATGTAACTTTCAAAATTTCCTTTTATGTATAAAAATGTGTGTTATTAATGCCTGTCCATGCCCATTTTTCACGATAATTTTTGGTTCTTACTATTAATTATTAATTAAAAATATTTGTTTAATCTCATGAAGGTGATTTAAACCTGTAAAGATGAGGTTTTAATTTTTGGCATAGCACTGCGAATGGGAAATATGTGGCATGCTGTTAGGAAAAGAAGAGGCATTGTGACTTGGAAACTTCTCAGAGGTAGATATAGTTCTACTTCAGGCCCTTTTGTCGAGATGGGAAAGAGAATAATGTACAGTTCTCCAGTATGCCAGCTGTTGCACTACAGAGATGCAGTTTCTCTCTGTCTAATAATCAGCTTTCCAGCCTTCACTCAGCTTTCTAACTGCAGGACACTAAAAATCTTGGCTTTCTTAGACTGGCAAATAGGAGTGAAAGAGAAGCTTACTGCAGTCTATGAATACATCAGTAAAATCAACACTAAGCAAGAAAAACTGTTTAAGCTAAGGAATAAATATATATAAACTTCCTGAGAGTATATTGAGGCTGGAAATCAGAACATGCTTTATAGTTTGGAACAGCATTTTACTAGGGAGAAAAAAGCCTAACTAATTTTAGGAGGAGCTTGATCAGTTTATGAAAGAGATTACATGATGTAATTATCTGTGATGACAGAATTTATAGTGAAGGCAGTCTCTTCTGAAGTTTCTGTTCTAGTAAAAGCATCTTGTTCAAAAATCTCCTGAACCAGCATATCTTTTGGAAAGATGGAGTGCTTTCTGTCATCCTGGCATCTAAGGTCTAAACCTGAAGATGTAGCAATGAATAATTTTGTTGCTATTTCTCCCTTGGTCAAGACTTTCACTTCTATCAAAGGGAGTTGTGCTGAGCGAGAGTATCTGGATGTGTTTCCACATAATGAGTTCATGCTCCACTGTGACTGAATTTTCACTGTACATGAAAATAAATTAGAAACTCATTTTGAGTAGATGTAAGGAATTTCAGATGCAGGTGGTTTATTACTGTAAGCAGCAGGAACATTCTTAAAGTTGTTGTGCTGGGAAATTTACACCAATTAAATGGATTTGCTGTTTTATTGGGAGGCCAAATTTTTTATAGTCGTTCAGAACTGAAGTGAGAGAATATGTTCCTGTCTTTTGTGATGGCTTTAGAAAAGCTTTTGAACTTTAGGTTGTGGTGTTCTGTTGGGAATGCAGAAAGCAGAGAAAAGAAGACAAGCAGGCAGGATACTGGGTTTCTGAGAAAAAGATGTAGTGGAAGCAATCATAGATTTCTTCTCTAGGTTTCTTCTCTTTTTTCTTACTCTATTTATGCCCGTGCATCTTAACAGACTCACTGACTTCACCAGATGCATTTAGGCATTGCTGTGTGTGTATGTATGTAGCTGAAATGGATCTTCAAGCTACTGTGTCCAGGAGAGGTTTTGATCCCAACTTTGCATTAACTATACCTGAGTAGTTTTTTCCTTGTCTTTCATTTTTGTTTAAGGCTGGCTGAAATGAGTGTAAAGTTATATGTAATATTTCAGGTGTGACAATTCATGAACTAGACCCAAATGAGCGTTATGATCTGGTAATTGACTTGAAGATATTTTCTATTGTCTGAAAGATAGAGTATTTCAGTTGGAAAGACAAGTACAGTGATCATCTAGTCCACCTGCCTGACCAGTTCAGGGCTGATCAAAAATTAAAGCCTGTTGTTAAGAACATTGTCCAAATGCCTCTTAAACACTGACTGAGAGCACTGACCATTTCTCTAAGAAGCTTATTCCAGGGTTTGATAAACCTCTCAATAAAGAAATCCTTCCTGATGTATAAACCTTCCCTGACACAGCTTTGAACCATACCCACATGTTCTATCACACCAGGGAGAAGGGATCAGGACCTCCCTCTCCACTTCTCAAGAAGGTGTAGAGAGCAGCGATACCACCCCTCAGCCTCCTTTTCTCCAAGTCTGTGAGATATTTCATCAGTTTTTTTGATAAATGAAGTTACCGCTTTTTACAAGAGCTCTCCTCCATAATCCCTCTGTGTGTGCTTGTTACATTACTTCTAATATAAAAGAGAAAACACAGAAAATGTTGTCTCATGAAGTTACATTCCACAAACAATTCCTCAAATGATGGCTTTCCATCTAGATCTTTAGAAAGACAGGTATGTTTTTGTGACTCAAATCATGTAGGTTGTAGAGTGTTTAAAATATGTAAAGGAGGAATTTAGTTGTCAAGCTATTATATTGGACACAAACTGTGAAATCATTACTTTAATTTCCATTACCTATTCACTTTTGCTCAGGCAAGCTGATTGAGCTCAGTGGGAAGAACCACTAAACTTATTTTTTTGTAAAAAAAAATGCTTTTTCCTGATTGTGATCTTAGTTTTTAGTGTGTAAAGTCAGAAATAGCTGTCATGGAGATCAGCAAGTTTAGCCATGATGTGCTTAGGAGCAGGGCCAGTTTGTGGACATTATCCCTTTCAGAAGTGGACCATATTACAGAAATACACAAAGGTTACAAAGCAAGAAGCAAACCAGAAAACTTTTTGTAATCAAGTTCTCAACTAGAAATACACTGTGTATTTTAGTTTTAAATATTGCAGTTTAGAATTGACTTTGCTTGTATAGATTCTTCTGCATGTTTTTATATGGGAGTGTTGGTAGTGACCTGCTCTGTTAGTAAAAAAAGCTATAGCAATAAGCATTTTCATAAATGTATGGACATAATTTGTATTTTAGAGGCTGTTATGATCAAAGTGTTATTACATTTATTCTAATATGGTATTACTTGGTTGTTTTTATTAGGAAAAGGAAAATGTAAATAGTTGCTGTCCCATGCATTATGCTTTCCATTTCTTGTTTGAACCAAGCCTTGAAATCAAAGTGAATATTTATGGTTTTATAACAGTATCAGGATGCTGAAGAGTTCTTCGAAATTAAGTCTACTCCAGTGCTGGAAAACTTGGTATAATTTAGCTGGAAATTCTGTTAAAACTCTAAACTGTCATGAGAAAATGTTCATATTCAAACCATCTTGAAACTCCTTTCTCTGGGATTGGATTTTAAATGCCATGACATGAAGTAGGCAGGTGCAAGCATTTCAATTTAAGCCTATCTATAAGATAAATGTAAAGTTCCTTTGCTTTTGCAAGGATTCAGGTTACATTGGCAGCTTCATTTGTATGTACAACAGAATTTCTTCTGGAGTCACCTAGGGTACCTATATTTTAAATCTTGTCCTAGTATGTCACTATGAGGTAGCATATGATGAACTTTAAAAATACTTAATATTGCAATAAATGTAATAGTATGCAGACATCATTTATACATTATGTATGGTAATGGCTCAGGAACATCTTTATGGAAGAAAGTGAGAAAGAAGTGCAGTAGAATACTAAAAATTCTTTTCAGACTGAATTCAACTTTCTCACCTCCTACTTAGGTGAGCAGTCTCATCACATCATTAAATTTCTGCTCCTGCTGTGCTTTAAGGAAAATGCTCGTGTGATTGGATTAAGCTGTCTCCTCCTGGTCTATATTTGTAACCTTTGCTCATGCTCTTTGAGGGAAAACTACAGATCAGTGTGTGTGTGGGCAGTTGATTCTGTAAGATCTGAGGCTATTTTCTTCTCTTTCTGTCTGTAGCCCTACTGGTAGGACATCACAGGGAGTTGTCGTACACTTCACTTGAATTTAAAAGTATTTTTCTGCAAAGTTCTGAAAGTTTCACTCTTCTCATTTAGTTCACTCCTAACTTCAGAACTTGCCAATTCAGATATTTCTGAAGGGGGAAAAAAAAAAGTCGCAGAGGTTAATTGTTTGCAATAACAAGTGCTACTTATCAATCTTACCATCTGGTAAGATATTGTATCACCTGCAGAACACAAACACATAAAAGCAAGGAAATGGAAGAACATCACATATTGTCCCTTGCCTATATAAACCAATGTTAGGGGAATCTCTGTCCTCAAGTGCTGTCTCAAATGGTCAGGCTTTGCTTCTGTCTGTAATGGCAAAATAATTAAATCACATCAGAGTAAACTAGGGAAGGGGCATGGTTGAGAACTTGTATAAATCCATGCCAGGAAAACTCAGTTAAACACTTATTCTCTTCATTAGGTAATACACTTGTGGATTTTCAGTTAAAGGTGATAAGAACATGTTATCCATCCATATTCTGCCACATCTGTTTTTTTAGCAACTAATTTGTGTGTTTGTTTTAAGACTACTTAATGAAGTAGCATTAGTGTCAATTATAAAGCAGCAGTGAGATGGAATGCCCATTACTGACATTTACTTACTGCTAAAACTTTCTTTTGGTATTAGGATGTTTGGTATTCTTAACTGTGCTTTATTTTAAGTTCAGATGTGGGGGTTCATTCTAGAAATAGCATAATGGATAGGAATCACAATCAACCATTACTGATTTTCTCCTGTTTAATAAAAGGGAAAACAGACTTATTTAAATTATTTCATTTTAGAGAAGGATTCAGTATGAGTCACTCTGTTCTCTTCACTTAGTACATCCAGCTCTCCACTACAGAGTATCCAGTTTTCCTCTAACTCTGCCAGCATCTCTTCTGCTTAGAGAAGAATATAGTCCAAGCACTTAATAAGGTGATGGAGTTTACGTTGCAGTATCCAAGGAGGATGAGGAACTGAGAGATTCATCAAATAAAGAAAAGGAAGGTGAAATTCCCCATCTATTTTGCAGTCAAGGGAGAGGTGTTCTGCTTTTCCACTTCCTTCCTTACATTACTAAGTCTGAATTTTTCATTTTTCTCAGTGTTTCTACTGCTTCTTACTGTTTATGAAGTCATGTCAATCCAGGACTGACACAAAGAGCAGTGAATTTGTGTATCTCCTTTGTTTTGACCTTTTTTGCTATCTGACTTTGAGAAGCCACTGGGGAAGAGCACATTCTTTTTATATTATTTTTAATTTCTAAGGTATTTCAGCAGTGCTGGTTCAGGTGGAACATATCTGACAAGCCTGCCATTACTTCAGGTGAATTTTATGCAATCAGAAGACTGTTATGTGCAAGTGGATGTTTTAAGCTAAAGGTATATCATTGCCTAAGGAGGGTTGCAAAATATCCTTTCCAAACTGAGGTACACACTGTTCCACAGTATTATTTTTCCCTTTGAGGCAATATTAAACTTCACCTTTCAGCCGTAGAATAATGACAGTGGTGACCCTTTGCTAAATCCCCTTGATATGGGCAAGTAAGTGCAAGTAGTTCAAGGATGAAGAGGCAACAGCAGCATCTTTTGGAGCAAATGCAGGAGTTCAGAAAGCATGCAAAACATCAGTAGGTGTCTCTAGGGATACTATAATGGCAGGGTATTCCAAATTCCATGAGGGCCATTGCAGTTGTTGTATCTACAATGCACATTTTAATAGATCCTTAATTACACATTTACTCAATTCTGTAAGTACTTAATTAACTCTTTAGCAGTTAACTATTTTCTTGAGAGATGATATAATGCTTCTGCAGATGGAGTAGATGGGTAATATGGGAGCTTTTGAAAGTGCATGTTAGAGGTTTTATATATAAATATATATTATATGTGATATACACACATATTAGGAATCGAGCAAGAAAGTGATTTGGAGGTGCAGAACATTCTAGGAAATGCTTATGGTGCTGACCTCTGACTTGCTGGCCAGTAAATTCATTTTGCAGAGGCATTGCTGGCAGCTTGGAGGTGCTGTGAGGCAGGTGCTTGAGACTCTGGAGTTAGCTGAGGGCTACTGACCTGTCATCAAGGCTGAGAGAAGCGCATGCTTCTGGTGGCTGAATGAACACTTCTCTTCTGCTCTTTGGACAGACAAATGCATGTGGCCCTGTGGGGCAGTTGTCTCTCTGTTCTTTATCAGTGTGACTTCACAACAGCAGTAGATAGTACTCTTACAAGCTGCTGGAAGGAATAGCTGAGACTAAAGAGCTCCTGAATACTTTTCCTTTAAAGAATAATTTAAAAGCAACCTTTTCCCTAATGTTTGGATACAGAAGCAAATGTTTACATGAAGAATCAGGTATTTGCTTTTGAAGTGGAAAATTATTTAAATATGCTTTGAATAAAATATTTCAATGTACCTTAGAAAAGTCTCTCTTTATTTTTTCCAGCTTGCTTTGCATAAATACTCTCTTAATATTCAGTGAAGAGTCAATTATTTCAGCAGGGAGTTTCATTTTCCTTGTTTTCAAAAGGTTGCATCATGGTCTTAAAATTACTTGAATATCCCTGTTGTGGTTAAATTACTGCACAGGAAGCTCCACAGCAAACCCCCAAGCACTCATAAACCAGAACATGACTGAATTTATTATGTCACTGATGCAATGATTTTTTTAGTAATGATTTTAGTTTAGAAATTTCTTTTAGTATCTCTAATCCCACATGGTAAACTTTCTAATATAGATGCTATCTGGTGTAATGTTTTCACAAGGTTGAATTTGCAACCAGTTCAAGAAAAATAAGTATTTGTTAATAGAAGCTATTGTTTGTTTATCTCTCAGTCAGCTAAGTGACCAGCATGGAAGCTGAAGCTGTTGAAAATTACTTAGGCTGCTTCGGTCTATTCATATCTAAACTAGGACAGCATAAAGAGATAAAAGGAAATGAACACAAGAGTGTGAAGAAATAGACACAGAAAACTTAAGAAATAACTCTATTAGCAACACAGGTTATACAGAATTGGGGCTTAAAGCCATGCATAAAGCTCTGAAGCAGTAGTAAAACAGAACAGTTACACCATTGCCATATTGAAGCTGTGTTTTGGGAGTCTTGTTTCTTTAAACTTCCTTCCTGGGTGAGAGGTGTCAGCTATTACTAAAAGTAGTTCTTGTTTCTGATACCTGTGAGAAGTCGCTGGCCAGTTTAGTTGTTGCCATTTGTTTTCTGCTTGTAATTCTCTAACACTGCTCTACAGTCAAGGCCTAGAATGTTCTTAGGCACAGCTCATCTACACTTTGTCAAAAATACTGCATTATTGCGAGAGTCATTTTGACAGCTGTCTCTTACCAGCCAAACACTGTGATTTCCTTGAATTTTCTGTTTTCTTAGTAATTTTAAAATATTTTATGCTGTCCTCAAAATCCAAAGAGTCAATGTGTTGGAACATAATGTTTATAGAGTAATCATAGAATCATAGAATAGTTAGGGTTGGAAAAAATCTTAAGATCATCTAGTTCTACCCCCACCCCCCTGCCATGGGCCGGGACACCTCACACTAAACCATATCACCCAAGGCTTCATCCAACCTGGCCTTGAACACTGCCAGGGATGGAGCATTCACTACCTCCCTGGGCAACCCCTTCCAGTACCTCACCACCATAACAGTAAAGAATTTCTTCCTTAGATCCAATCTAAACCTCCCCTGTTTAAGTTTCAACCCATTACCCCTTGTCCTGTCACTACAGTCCCTAATGAATAATCCCTCCCCAGCATCCCTGTAGGTCCCCTTCAGGTACTGGAAGGCTGCTATGAGGTCTCCACGCAGTCTTCTCTTCTCCAGGCTGAACAGCCTCAACTTTCTCAGCCTGTCTTCATATGGGAGGTGCTCCAGTCCCCTGATCATCCTCGTGGCCTCCTCTGGACTTGTTCTAACAGTTCCATGTCCTTTTTATGTTGAGGACACCAGAACTGCACATAGTACTGCAAGTGAGGTCTCACGAGAGCAGAGTAGAGGGGCAGGATCACCTCCTTTGACCTGCTGGTCACGCTTCTTTTGATGCAGTCCAGGATACGGTTGGCTTTCTGGGCTGCAAGCGCACACTGAAGCCAGCTCATGTTCATTTTCTCATTGACCAACACCCCCAAGTCCTTCTCCGTAGGGCTGCTCTGAATCTGTTCTCTGCCCAACCTGTAGCTGTGCCTGGGATTGCTCCAACCCAGGTGTAGGAACTTGCACTTATGGTTAAACTTCCTGAGGTTGGCATCAGCCCACCTCACAAGCGTGTCGAGGTCCCTCTGGATGGCATTCCTTTCCTCAACTAAACCACACAGCTTGGTGTCATCAGCAAACTTGCTGAGGGCGCACTCAATCCCACTGTCCATGTCACCGACAAAGATGTTAAACAAGACTGGTCCCAACACTGATCCCTGAGGGACACCACTCGTTACTGATCTCCAGACGGACATTGAACCGTTGACCACAACCCTTTGCGTGTTGCCATCCAGCCAGTTCTTTATCCACCGAGTGGTCCACCTATCAAACTGATGTGTCTCCAATTTAGAGACAAGGATGTCGTGTGGGACAGTGTTGAACGCTTTGCACAAGTCCAGGTAGATGATGTCAACTGCTCCACCCTGTCCATCACTTTTGTAGCCCCACCATAGAAGGCCACCAAATTGGTCAGGCAGGGTTTCCCCCTAGTGAAACCATGCTGGCTGTCACCAAGCACCCTGTTGTTTTTCATGTGCCCCAGCAT
Source organism: Melopsittacus undulatus (assembly GCF_012275295.1). NCBI lineage: Eukaryota > Metazoa > Chordata > Aves > Psittaciformes > Psittaculidae > Melopsittacus > Melopsittacus undulatus. The sequence continues at coordinate 71,097,443 of NC_047532.1, read as the reverse complement.
GCCTTCCAGGGGAATCTGCTCCCAGGAGACTTTGCCAGGCACAGAGGTGAGACTGACTGCTCTGTAATTCCCCGGGTCATCCATTTTCCCCTTCTTGAAAATGGAGGTTATATTTCCCTTTTTCCAGTCGTCGAGAACTTCACCTGACTGTCATGATTTTTCAAATATGATGGCCAGTGGCTTTGCAACTTCATTCGCCAGCTCCTTCAGGACCTGCAGATGGATTTTATCAGGACCCAGGGACTTGTGTACGTTCTTAAGATGGTCTTGAACCAGATCCTCTTGTACAGTGGGCCCAAGGTCTTCAATCTCACAGTCCCTGTGTCCACCTTCCAAGACTCAGGTGGTGTGGTCAGAACCTTTGCCAGTGAAGACTGAGTCAAAGAAGTCATTCAGAACCTCAGCCTTCTCCAGATGCTGTGTAGCCAGTTCTCCCGAAAGCTTCCAGAGGGGGCTTACTTTGTCCCTAGTCTGTTTTTTAGCCGCTACATACCTATAGAATCCCTTCCTGTTATCTTTAACATCCCTTGCCAAGTTTAGCTCCAGTTGGGCCTTAGCTTTCCTAACTTGGTTCCTAGCTTCCCGGACAACATCCCTGTATTCATCCCAGGCTGCCTGTCCTTGCTTCCACCTTTTATAAGCCTCTTTTCTCCTGTGCATTTTTCTCAGCAGCTCCTTATCCATCCAAGGAGGTCTCCTGGCTCTCCTGCTGCACTTCCTTCTAGTTGAGATGCAACACTCCTGAGCTTGTAGCAGGTGATCCTTGAATATTAACCAAGAGTCTGGGGCCCCACTGCCCTCTAGGGCTATATCCCATGGAACCTTGCTAAGCAGGTTCCTGAAGAGGCCAAAGTCTGCTCTCTTGAAGTCCAGGGCAGTGAGCTTACTGCACGCTCTTCTCACTGTCCTGAGGACCTCAAATTTGACCATCTCATGATTGCTGCATCCAAGGCTGCCCTGGAGCATCACATTTCCAACAAGCCCTTCCCTGTTAGTGAGCATGAGGTCAAGCAGGGCACCTCTCCTTGTCGGCTCCTTTATTGCTTGCAGAAGGAAGTTGTCTTCCACACAATTGAGAAACCTCCTGGATTGCCTGTGCTGAGCCGTACCGTTGCTCCAACAGATATCAGGGTGGTTGAAGTCCCCCATGAGAACAAGGGCTTGCCAGCATGAGGCTTTTCCTACTTGTCTGTAGAGCACTTCATCCACAGGTTTCTCTTGATCAGGCGGTCTGTAACAGATCCCCACAGTAATGTTTCCCATCCCTGTTTTCCCCTTAACCCTGACCCACAAACTCTCTGTTGACTGCTCACCTGTCCCCAGAGTGTTCCATAGTCTCCAGTCTATCCCTAACATAAAGGGCAACTCCCCCTCCTCGCCTGCCATGGCTGTCTGTTCTAAAAAGCCTGTAACCTTCCATTCCAACACTCCAGTCATCGGAGCCATCCCACCATGTTTCTGTGATGCCTCTTATATCATAGCCCTGTCGATGTGCCCACATCTCTATTTCCTCTTGTTTGTTCCCCATGCTACAGGCATTTGTATAGAGGCATCTGAGCTGAGCTCCAGATGAAGCTGGCTCATTGGCTGGAGCGGCTGGAACATCACTACGTTGTCAGTGTGTTGTCTAGAACAGCATTTGTGGCAAGGACATAGCTCAAATGGACTGCAGGCTGCTCTGCACTTTGCAGTCCCCTAAGCTCCATTTGCTTGGGCAATTGGGTATTTTGCTTGCGCAGTTGGGCATTTTCTTTGGGCTTGTGCATTTTACCTGTCCCTTCCCTACTCTGCTGTTGTTCCAGACTGTTGTTCCTCTTCTCAATTTTATCTTTTTGAAGTCTGTGTCCTTAAATATGTGTTTAACCTTGGATGTGCTCTATGGTGTTGTCTTGAACTGGATGCTGAATGTTTCTGAATTTCCTATTCCTACTTAATTTCATTATAAGACAAAAAAAAAGAGTAGTAGAATGTGCTGTCGCATTGTTTCTTTCCTCAACATCATTTACTGTTTGTACTACCTAAGTGACAGGGATTGACTGATGCTTGAAATCAATAGGTATAATCAGTCCATAGGCTAAGCTGTAGCAAATCATTAGCTGAACTGCGTTAACTGTCTGTGTATGTAGTACTGCTCTGCTGACTTTAGTAATTGACGTATTAGTGCTTGTGAACAAAGAAGTCCTAGTAGTATGAATTTGCTACGTTCTTACAGCTTTTGGAGGTTCTAGGAAGAAAAATAAGCTTATATCTGTCCCATTTTTCTTCACTTCTGTCTCCCATGCATGTGAGTGTGCAGTATCTGCCTAAACAATCCTTTCATTTGGTAAACATTTTTGTGCATCCAAGAATACAGGACTGGTTTTGTACTTTATCTCAGTTAATAGAGTTGTGGTGGATTTGTAGCCTATGTGCTTACTCGGTGTTGTATTTCATTCAAAAAAAGAATATTCATTACTGAAACAGCAAATTTTTCACTACAGTAGCTCCAATGAAATGCATTTCAAGCTGTTCTAAGGAGAGAAAATAGGAAATGAGGAAAGATCATAGGCCTCAGCATTATCTTTATTTCACTGACAAAGAATCCTTTAATATTCAACTACAATCATAAATGTGATGTGAAAGATGCCTCATGAATAAGATACATAAATATTCACTTGAATTTGACAGCAAGTTTTTTAAACATTGCTGGAAGTTTTGCAATTGATTTAACACTGACTCCATTGTACAATTATTGTCATACAGCTCTGACAGCAAATTAAAAATACAGTAGTAAATGTGGAATGAAAGAAAAAGTGAAGTCTAATCGTAGCTTAAATTTCAGACAATAGAATCATAGAATCATAGAATCATAGAATAGTTAGGGTTGGAAAAGATCTTAAGATCATCTAGTTCCAACTCCCCTGCCATGAGCAGGGACACCTCACACTAAACCATATCACCCAAGGCTCTGTCCAACCTGGCCTTGAACACTGCCAGGGATGGAGCATTCAATACCTCCCTGGGCAACCCATCCCAGTACCTCACCACCCTAACAGTAAAGAATTTCTTCCTGATATCCAGTCTAAACCTCCCCTGCTTAAGTTTCAGCCCATTACCCCTTGTCCTGTCACTGCAGTCCCTGATGAATAGTCCCTCTCCAGCATCCCTGTAGGCCCCCTTCAGATACTGGAAGGCTGCTATGAGGTCTCCATGCAGCCTTCTCTTCTCTGGGCTGAACAGGCCCAACTTTCTCAGCCTGTCTTCATACGGGAGGTGCTCCAGACCCCTGATCATCCTCATGGCCCTCCTCTGGACTTGTTCTAACAGTACCATGTCCTTTTGATGTTGAGGACACCAGAAATGCACACAATACTCCAAGTGAGGTCTCACGAGAGCAGAGTAGAGAGGCAGGATCACCTCCTTTGACCTGCTGGTCATGCTCCTTTTGATGCAGCCCAGGATACGGTTGGCCTTCTTGGGCTGTAAGCGCACACAGAAGCCGGCTCATGTTCATTTTCTCATTGACCAACACCCCCAAGTCCTTCTCCGCAGGACTACCATGAATTTCCTTTTTGCCCAACCTGTAGATGTGCCTGGGATTGCTCCGACCCAGGTGTAGGACCTTGCACTTGGCATGGTTAAACTTCATGAGGTTGGCATCAGCCCACCTCACAAGCATGTCAAGGTTCCTCTGGATGGCATTCCTTCCCTCTAGCGTATCAACTGAACCACACAGCTTGGTGTCATCAGCAAACTTGCTGAGGGTGCACTCAATCCCACTGTCCATGTCACCGTCAAAGATGTTAAACAAGACCGGTCCCAACACCAATCCCTGAGGGACACCACTCGTTACTGGTCTCCAGCCGGACATTGAACCATTGACCACAACCCTTTGCGTGTTGCCATCCATCCAGTTCTTTATCCACTGAGTGGTCCACCTGTCAAACTGATGACACTCCAATTTAGAGAAAAGGATGTTGTGTGGGACAGTGTTGAACACTTTGCACAAGTCCAGGTAGATGATGTCAACTGCTCCACCCTGTCCATCAGTTCCATCGCCCCATCATAGAAGGCCACCAAATTGGTCAGGCAGGATTTCCCCCTAGTGAAACCATGCTGGCTGTCACCAAGCACCTTGTTGTTTTTCATGTGCCCTAGCATGCCTTCCAGGAGAATCTGCTCCTAGACTTTGCCAGGCACAGAGGTGAGACTGACTGCTCTGTAATTCCCCGGGTCATCCATTTTCCCCTTCTTGAAAATGGAGGTTATATTTCCCTTTTTCCAGTCGTCGAGAACTTCACCTGACTGCCATGATTTTTGAAATATGATGGCCAGTGGCTTTGCAACTTAATTTGCCAGCTCCTTCAGGACCCGCAGATGGATTTCATTAGGTCCCATGGACTTGTGTACGTTCAGGTTCTTAAGGTGGTCTCGAACCAGGTCCTCTCATACAGTGGGCCCAAGGTCGATGATAATTATTTTTTAAGTCACTCCATAATATGAAAAGTAATAGGTTTCCTTTGAAATTGTTTACCAAAAACTCTAAAATGGAGTAAACAGGATGGGGTATTTTGCCCAAGGGTTAGTAACTCTGACATAATTCACCAAAATGTTACCACATTTTGGGCTGTATTTTCACAGCTTGTTAAAGGGCATTGTAGTGTGTTTTCATGTCACAACATAGTGCCATGTAGAGCTTTATGCTGTATCCTGGCAGTGCTTTGTTAGTGTGATGCTGCAGCTAAAGCTGAGACTGTCTGGTGTATTTTTGCTGTTGATGTAACCTGATTACAGCTACATAGGGAACCTCAGTTCTGTGTTCAAGGGAATACTAGAGGCATGCCTCAGGGTAAAGTTTAACACTTTTGCCTAAGATTCAAGGAATCCAACTGTACAGCAAAGCTCCAGGTGGATTTGCAAAAGAGCTGAAGCTGTCTATGCAAGCTGTAATTTTTTTTTCACCAGCATTCAACTTTGACAATGGCTTAAGTGAAACAAAACCTCCCACACCATGTAGCACTGGTAGTGTAGAGAGGAGCTTTGTGCACTCTGAGAGCTTTCTGCAGGGCCTGACTTAAAATGACAATAGACGAAAAAACTGAGTGGGATAAATATGTGAACTGAGTTCTTTTCACAGTACCATATGTGACTACAAATTTAAGTTTTCTTTTACATCCCAGTGGTACCAGTATTTTAGATAAAGCTCTTTGAGCTAGTATGAGTGAAATGTAGAAGCTCCATGTGAAAGGTGCTTTGATGTTGTTAGTAACTGTGGAGAGAGGCCCTGGCTCCAAGGCCAGGTAGATTTCTTTGGTGACTCAAGGCAGGCAGTGGTGATGAGGGAACTGCAGAGAATGTGCCTTTGCAGTGTGAACCTGACAAAAAAAAAAAACGTAGTATGTATTTATAATGACACTCAATAAGCAAAAAGTTTAAAAAGCAAGAAAGCCAACTTCTGAAAGAACAAGGACACAGAAATTGTTAGACAACAGGAAATTAAATTATCAGATTTGTCTGACAAACTTCAACACTTCTACCTCTGTGTGAGTCTGTTAGCAAAGACTTTTATTCTATATCTGTTTGCAGTTCTGCTTGTTCTTAGTGGTCTATAGGTAAAAAAATCATACTCAATGCAAAGCTAAGGTATAAGATCTGCAGCATCATACATTCTGTTGAATATCTGCAGCACATTTTCTCCCCTAGATCTCTTGCTCTGAATCATAAGGTTTGAGTCTTTGCCACAGAGCTTCTGACAGACTGTATTATTGCCAAAGACAATTCCAAAAATAAAATTAAACATGCGGTGCTTGGTAATAATGAATGATCAGCCAAGATTTCCATTTGGTTTTGGTCAGTGCTCAGAAATCTGAGTGTTTAACCAAAATAGAATTAAGCAGATGAAAAATGGTCCGTAAATCTTCCCCAGGTAAAAGTATCAGAGACTTTTAATCTTTCCTAGGCTTGCTAGTGAGAGTTATCTTTTATTCTGAGTTATTCATTATCAAATAACCTGTGTTTTGGTTTTCAATTCCTTCTATTGAACTTGGAGCAAGTTACTGTTCTGTTTTCTGGGCCTCATCTATTTTTAAATAGATAATATGTTCTTTGCTTTATGGGGTCATTGTTAAAGACAAATCTAAAATTTCTGAGCAGCAAAGTACTACAGTTACATAGAATAGGCAGACAGCACAGATTTGAGTTGAATTCCTGTGAGAGTGTTAGCTTTAGTATTACCCTTGGTTTTCAAATTCTGTATTTTCCAAGAGTCTGATACTGTAGAGCAAAGGGAAATAAACAAAGTGAAACCAGACTAAAAGTTATCAACAAACTGAAGCTAGCAGCTTGTCCCCTGCACCTAGCAAAATACAGCCAATGAGTGAACTACAGGAACTTGGATCCTACTTCTCACTCTAATTTATCTATAGAAAATAAAATGGTAATATTATTAATGACCACTGCTGTTTCCTTTTGGCTTTGAATGGTTTAGCTGGCCTGTTGGCATCAACTAATATGTAGTTGATCAGAGGGGGGGGAAATCCATTCATTACTCAAACTGGAATCATGACCTGACAGAGCTGAGGTAGCTTTTATAGTTGGAACCAAAATAACCAATGCAGTGGATGAGTATTCTGCTGTGAAATAAGATACTGATTCCAGAACTGGAGTTTTAGAGATCAATTAAGTTCTGATGTAAAGGAAATACTGTTAAGAACCTATATGGATTTTTCTTTCTACTGCAACCATTTTTCAGTGTAGAGGATCGTTGTGGCATTTCAGATTCAGTTTCAAATATCTTCTTTTTTTTGTTCTTTTTTAATTGAACTTCTCCAGATTTTTGATTTTGCAGTGCCAGTAGTGTACCATCCCTAGTTCTCATGTGAAAATCAGATGCTGCTAAATTCCAAGGTCACAAAGTAGTTATAACTGTTACATCTTATAGAAGCAATAGTTACTGTCTTCCTTTCCTGGTTACATTTTGGTTCTCATTTACAAAAGATACTGAAGGTATTTAATTGTAATATGACTCAAGGAAATTTCAAGTTAGATTAAGTCAGTATGTATCAAACAATCATATTGCATAACAGTCCATTGGACTGATTTAAAAAATAATGCTTATCTAGTGTGGATTTTGGGCATTTAGAAGACCAAACTATAGATCCTTTTCAAATCTCTTTCATCTTTTAAAATGTACTTTAATTTCAATCTGTTTGGGTAATCAGATTCCCCCACAAAACACTCAATTCGTTAAAAATAGATGAAATTATTTCACTTTTTAAGTACAGTTAAGTTCATTCTCATTGTTTTTCCTTGTTTCATACTAATTTGTGATACAGAACATCCCAAAATTCTTTGGGGGACAAATACAAATGCAGTTGGCATTCTGTCCTGTGTTCAGCAGTAGCAGTCATTTTTTCTCCTTCTTAGTAGCTGGTGCAGTGCTGTGTTTTTGACTTTCAGCCTGGGAACAGTGCTGATAACACTGATGTTTTTAGCTGCTGCTTAGTAATGTTTAGTCTGACTAAGGACTTTCTGGGTCTCATGTTCTGCCAGGGAGGAGGGGAAGCCGGAGGAAGCAGAGACAAGACACCTGACCCAAACTAGCCAAAGAGGTATTTCATACCACAGCCTGTCATGCCCAGGATGTAGAACTGGGGGCAGTTACCTGGAAGGGTTAGATCACTGCTTGGGTGGGCTGGGTATCGGTTGGTGGGTGGTGAGCAGTTGTGTTCTCTTCCCTTGCTATTTCCGTTATCATTATTATTATTGGTGGTAGCAGCAGTGATTTGTGTTATACCTTAGTTACTGGACTGCTCTTATCTCAACCCGTGGGAGTTGCATTCTTTTGATTCTCCTCCCCATCCCTCTGGGAGTCAGGGGGAGGAAGTGGGGGGAGTGAGAGAGAAACTGCGTGGCTGACTGAGTTTAAACCATGACACATTCAAAGCACCACTGCACGATTCTTGCTATGGGTTTAGGCTATCATAAAATAAGACAAAAACAGTGAGTACTGAAACTTTCTGGTATAGGTAAATTTTCTGTGCCTCCTAGATAATACCTTTACTGTCATAATAAATTAAAAACATAAAGGGAACTTCTCCATTATTAAGAATACATGCATGTGTAGAAGTGCTCTGCAATAATGTAAGTGTTGTTTTTTTGTAATAACAAGTGCAGAATTAACATATGAGAACTTAGCTCCTTACTCTGAAGTTGCAGTGGCAAAATCTTAGGGCTAGTAAACAGGTGTGTGGGCAGCCTATTTCCTTACCAGTTTTTCTAGGTGAATTTAAGAAACGTGGGCTATTACATCCTGAACATCTACGCGTGATTAATGAAAGAGGAATCCCAAGTTAGATAAATCTTTCATAGCCATGCTATGACACAGTCTTTTTCTGAAACCAAAATCCACTACCATGTCCATCTTCCAGTTCACTTCAGCTGACTTCTGAACTGTGATTCCAGTTTCAAGGAGTATGTAAGAGAGCTGATATCTCTTATAGGTATCAACCTTTTACTTCAATAATTCTAGCTAATTACCTAAATGTCATCAGGAATAGGCACAGTGTAATCTCAGGCAGTTTAGAAGATAGTGACAGAAAGCTTTTCTTCTGTATATTATCAGTCATGACAAACCACACACCGACAGAAAAGTCAAAGCTTCACCAGGAAGGTCAGAACATCCCGTTAGACACTGTTTTCACTTTCCCCTTCTCTCTTCCCTTCCTTCTTCCCTTTCCTTTTTCTTTTTTTTTTTTTTCCTTTTCCTCCTCTGTTCCCTTTCCACCCCACTAGTGGAAATATGTTCTGGAAAGATTCCAAAATGCTTTGAGACTAACACTTTGGGCTTTTGAACGAAACAAGTTGGGGGAAATAAAGGAAAAGATCAGGCAAGGAATGGTTTATTAAACCTCATTTGAAATCTAATTCGTTCCAGCTCTTCCACATATATTCACCTAGAGCTGAGTGCTTTTCCTTTTCTTTTATTGGAAATACCACATTTTAGAAGTTATTCTGTGACTATAGGAAATACAGGAACTGGGTAGATAGCTAAGAATTTTTTAGGACACATTTCAACATTCATGACTGTCAGTAGTAGTGTTTTTCTTTACTCCATCTTGTGAATCACACAACACATGGCTGCTGTTCAGGATTGCATGTTGAGACACCATATTTGAAGCCAATGGAGAGTGAACTGAGGACTATGTTTAAAAAAATTATGTAGCTGGTTAATTGGGACATTTTTTCTGTTAATTTTGCTGTTGTAGAGAATGTTTTCTTGGATATGTAACAGAAATTCTACAGATGAGGGAGGAGGCGCAAGAGTGGTAAGGATCAGTCAGGGGAGCCTAATGATTCCAGAATTCACCTTTTGAAGTCTTTGCTCTGTCTTACTCAGGCCTTCTGACAGTTTAGTGATGTGTTTTCAGCTCTCATTGTATGTGTACAAAAATGCACTTCTTACTTGCTCCACAGAGAGAGCTGTTACTGGTCAGTTGTCAGGCACCAAAATGGGAAGTCTCCATGTATCAGCTTAAGACCTTTTACAGTCAGGTTTCATTGTCAGGTTTGATAGCTTTCTTAGAAAACAGTGCTACCAAAAAAATCTCAGCTTTTGCGACGCTGAGCAAAACCAACACAGAAATATCACTCTCTCTATGTCTCCCAAACTCCCTTTTTCCAAAGTGCAATTTCAGTTACTCAAAGAGAGTATGAGCAGTGAACACAAGGGATTAATCACTGGTATGTGTGAGTGTATTGTGAGATTTTATTCAGGCTCCTACATGAAGGGTCTCTTTCAAATTTAGATTTGGATTCTGAATCAAAACAAACATCTCTGTTCACAAATGCTTCTGGGATTTATATTGGCAGAAAAATAGTTTATTTCACTGCAGCCTGGTATGTAAAGGTTAAAGCAAGGGAAAAAATCAAACTGTCAACACTTCAAAGACAGTCACAGTATGAATATTTCAGAATCACAGACTGGTTTGGATTGGAAGGGACTTTAAAGCTGCAATGTGCAGGGACACCTCCCACTAGACCAGGTTGCTCACAGCCCCATACAGGACCCTGCTGATAAAGTCCTGGACTGGGTTTTCCTGATGTCTCATCAATGAATTGTATAGTGCACTGCTGAAATCTGTATTACTTCTTTCCAGTATGGTCAACAGTAATGACGAAATATCAGCTCAAAAGTTAAGCTATCATATCTGTAAGCAGCAGTAGCAGCACTTGCAAAATGCAGCATTTATAAACTTTTAGCAGTATTTTATTTTGCAGAATATTTAGTAGCTCATTATTTGCAGTTCTCCTGTTTGCAGAAATAATAAAGGAATAAATGCCATTAGATGTAATATTTGCAAGAATCTAATATTCCCAGTTTGTATTTAAATTTGCACAGTCCTCAGCCATGTACTTTAAAATGTAAGAAATATTTATTCAGAGAACTTCATGAAAACAAGGTATGGAGCTTTGCTTCTATGAAAAATGTAACATTGAGGTAAATGGCCAGTATTTATCTCCTATTTGCCGATAGCTGCTCTAACTAATAGCCTGCCAACTCTTTCTCAGGCATAAGATACCATTAGCTGTTAGATCCTCTTCTGTATACATTTATTTACACTTTGGCATATGGGAATTCTGAGGAGAATATTTTTCATGTCACATAGGAAAGGTTAAATTCAAGCACATTGCCAAGCATTGCCCAAAGATATGACCTTGTGATAGATATGGCAGACTGTGACATACCTAGTCTAGCCCTCTGGGAAGAGAGAATGCAGGGTGTCCATATCACTGCTCCATGGATGCCAGTGCTTTGAGGCTGTGTGTAGGGAAACAGCTGTATACAGCACACAGCCATCCGCCAGACATGGATGTGGTGGGAAAAGAGAAAACTGATTAAGAGAAAGAAAAAGTTCACAGTGATAAAGCCACTGACTCCATAGGTGAGCAATGTAAATGTTTTTTAAAATAAATATTTAATTCTGCATATTATGAAACACAATATGCTACAATATAGGCAATATAGAACCCATAGGTTAATAAAAAGTACAAGCAGGATCTGAGACAAGTGTCATGACAGTTATCTAAACCCCTGAGACAGGTGAGATTATTCTGCTTTTCTTAAAAGTGCTGTTTTTTCTTACGTAGTGTCATTAATTTCACTTCCATTTCTCATTTTCCAAATGCTTTCACTGTCTGTCTTTGTGTTGCTAAGAAGGATCTGATGCTACTTATGTTACATATAGCTGGAAAACAGTAGTTGACCAGGCAGTTACTGGGTAGATTTAGTTATATTGTAATTTAGTTAATTACCAGGTGAATTTAGTTAGTGTATGAGCTCACTGATTATTATCACTGGCATTCTTGATGCCCTCCAAAAGAGAGGAAAGATGTCCTCGTGATTTATGACTTTTGTTTCTCACATTAAATGGATGATGAAGCTGCAAGAGAGTGGTTACTGTTGTCCTACAGATTTACGAAGCCATTGTCTTTTCATGATCTACTTTTCCTTTTAGTTGCAAAGTAGTTTTTTGCTTATCTTTAGTGTCCCCACACTTCTAATTTCTTGTCATGTAGCTTTTTTCTAACAGCTTGGGGATTAGTGATGGGAAGTTAATTAGATGGGAAGTTAATTAGATGCTTTTATTAAGTTATGTGACTTTCTTCTCTGAATGCGGCTAACTACACTTTGATTCACTTGTGGAGAGGAGGGGAAATTTAGGGGCTCCCCTGCAGCCCTCACTGCTGACACCTGCACCCGGTGCACAGTTGAAGATGGAAACTAGCAAGATTAATTGCTTTTGGTATTTCCATAATATTTAGGAGGCACAAAACAGCCTGTGTCTGGTGGATGACTGTGAACTGTGTAAACCAGTAACTATTTCCCTAAAGGAGCTTAATCTCATGGTGCCCAGCGCTGTATTGGTGAACTTCACCTCAGCATCTTGCAATTCGTTGTAAGGCTCTGAATAGCTGCTCATCTCCTCAGTTTTTCTGTGGCAGGCATTCTTGCTGCTTCTGGAGTTCTAGGACTACAAGCCTATCCTACCTTTTCTTGGCAATCAAGTTAAAAAAACTAAGTAGAATGTTTGATGTATAGGTATGTAAAGAAACTCAGGGTTTCTTTTGTCTGTTTATCTAGTAATTCACAGCATCATTTCAAGTGTCATAGGCAAAGCAGGATCTATGCTGCAGATGGAAAGCAGTACACAGCTTTTAGACATATCTTTCTAGCCACAGGGTGCCACCATCGCTCCAGCCGTTCCAAACAGAACAACAGAAAACGTGTTGCCTTGAGATTAATCTGAATATGAACTACTTCAGTCTAGTTTTTGAGATAATGTTTATGCATTGATATGTTATAATCACACAATAATAATTTGCTACTTTGCAGAAGCTCTAAAAGATGTGCAATCTATTTAAATTGGGGAAAAGAGTCTCCAAAGAATTTAACAATTTTCAAAACCCGATCTTCGTGCTTGCTGGCATCAATCATGTTGGCCTGAGTTTGCCACTGTTCTGTGCCCATGTCAACCATAGGAGCCACTAGATTTTTCACACAAATAAAGAGGCCGTTAGATACATATGTTCTGATCAGGGTACTATGCTGAAGAAGTAGGTATGTCTCTGTGTTTGATAACATTCTCAGGCAGTAATAGTTGCTAAAGTTAGAAAAAGTAGTTTGGATGATGTATGGCAGGTCATCAATGTGATAAGCTTCAAAAACAGGAGATGACATATTGCTTTAACTAAAGCAGAACTTCACTTTAGCTAGTGGTATTCTGAAGCAGTAGGTTGTTTTCAGTTATACTAAGTGGGGGTTGAATGGGTTTTTTCAATTTTGTTTTTGGTTTTTGTAGTAATATTACTCCCGGGTGCCTGCTATAGCTGATGGATTGTTCTGAGAGTTACCAACCTAAGAGAGGACAAACATTTATTTTTTATGTTACAGAACTCAATTACAATTTAGAGTGCATGTTGATAGCTGTAAAGCTGAAAAAATAAGGGAGTGGAGGAAGTTTTTCTGTATTTCAGGGACCGTAATGCTAAGGCAGCATAGGGAGCCAAAGTTAGAAAGCAGTACACCGCTAAGGAAGTCCCATTCTCATTGGAATAGAGAGTTGGGCATTTTATATTTTATTTTGACCCTCCAGGCTTTTTATTTCCTCATCTATCTTCACTTATAAATAATCTCCTGATGAAAATACACAGGCATTCATTCCAGGGACAGCAAAACTGGTACCTGTTTTTTAGGGTAAAACATGTCTGAGCACTAGATAGAAAAGTACAGGTAGATTGAACGTTCAGACAGTGAAGATACTGACAACAGCCTGAGGTCTGTTGTCTCAGGTTTTATGACATGGTTTGTTTTTTTCTGTCTATTCCCTTGACACACTGGAGGGGAATTTTGGAAGAAATGTTCTATCTGATTTAAATAGCTCATCAGTTTGAGTTCACCAGCAGCTATGTTCCTGTTTCTGTTAGTATTTGTAGGCAATGTAAGAGAAAGCCATGCAGACAGAAATTTTAATGATGAAGAGATTTTCTAAATGTATCATAGCAATTTCAGGTCTGTGCTTGCAGGTTCTGTTGTTCGCAGTGTTTTGTGAGATGAAATAATTTGCACAGGTGTAATACTGCCAAAATTCACACAAAGGTGAAGCAAATGCTGGTAAATTACTACTGGAGAGAAAACTTTGGTGATGGTTAACTGGAAATATTCTATTGCCCTGACCAACCAAATGTACCCTTTAAATAGGCAGTTCAGTCCTTTAGTTTATTTTGCTGGAACTAAATTAGTTCTTTTGCAAGAAGCAGGAACCGCCCTGTAGGAAGCCTAAAAATGTAGTTTCATAGCATTCATTTACCTCATACTCAGGAAAGAGAGCAATGCTGTCAACTGTTTTGGAAGCAAAATGTCAAAATGTCTTTTCTGACACATTTAGGACCATCTAAGCTGTGATCTAGTGTATGATGGGACAATTTATGCACAGAAAAAATGTATTCAGAAATTCTTGTGTTTTCTGCCTGTATTTTGTTCTAAAATTAATGAGGTCTCAAGTAGCAGAATACTGTGTGTGAGTCTGAAATAGGAAATTCAGTGTGATCCCACAGATGGACAGAAGGCTCTGCATGTCTGCGAGAGAGGCTTGGTTTGGAATCCCTGTTTTTGTACCTACCCTGCAAAACTAACACTGAGACCAGCAGAAAACCAAAAGCCACCACCCACCAAACCTGCAACCAAAAATGCAGAAAATATAATCCCGATTGTCTATTTAATTTGGTGTTATTTCAGGTTTACTTGAAAATTTCAGGATGTTTCAGATGTCCATGGCAGCCTATTATGGTTTACCCTATGGACACCTATATGGAGGGAAGTCTGGGATCATGCAAGTCTTCGAAGGTTTTAAGAGTTCAGGTATTTTGGTTGCAGGATTGGTGTAGATGTGTTTCATAGCCACTGAAGTTTATCCAGCTTTCTCAAAAACTTGCATTTTCAAATATATGATTGTGAAAACCAGCGTGTGTTGGCTGATGGGTGCTGTGTTTTCCCAGTCTGACCTTTTGTTTGCATAAGTGTATATGGAATTAAAGACAATCTGAGAATGAGCCTGGAAACATGACACACTGACAATTTCATTGGTTGCTTACCTGCTGCAACTGATTCTCTTATGGAATTTCAGCTGAGAAATACGTTATTGCTGTAATTTCTGCTAATCTTTTTAATGTCTGAACTATATCTTAGACTTTCAGAGAGAACCCGAGTTCGAGCTAAGTCTCCATAGTGAAATTTGGCCTGAAGTATTTTTTCATAGCCAAATTATAAAGTGCTGGAAAATAAATTCCATCTTGAAAATGTGGATTCAGCCTTCAGTGCCACAGTACTTTTTCACTTCAATAACGTAGTGACCTATATGTGAAAGGTTTCTTGAAGTATTTCTTGAGGCAAGTTTTTTCTGCTCTGGATATGATGGGATTTATTATTTTATATAACTCACTTGGTTCCAGTAAACGTTTTGATCAAAGTCTTCTGTAACAGTAGCAGATGCTCAGAAATGGAGTTGATAAACTCAAGAAGTTCTAGAATTCCATGAAGTTTAGGCTTGGCCACTCTTTTAAGTCATCCTTTGTGTATTTTTTTTTTCAGAACAACTCTAAAGAGAGTAACATTCTGTTTTGTGAGGGGGAAAAAAATGATCTCCAAATATATGTAAAATCTTATTGTAAAATTTTATGTAAATTTTATGTAAAATTTTATTGTTGAGACATGCAAATCGCTCTGTGATGAATATGAGACATCCTATGGGAATAGGTTAGGTTTTCACACAGAGTATTGTATGAAAACAAAAGTGAAATTAGTCACTGTCTTCCTCAAGTTGATATGGACTACGGGAAGATACAAATATCTCCATGCTTCCATATGCATTCAGGTATGTATTATGTAGCACCTTTTGTATGCAGCTTATTGAAATGAATGAGAATCTTAAAGGAACCAAACTATTATGTTTAAAATAGCATATGTTTGTTTCCTTGAAGACAAATATGAACGAATAGGATGCATGCTGTAAGTAGAAGATGGCAATGTATAATGAGTGCTTCCAGCTAGAGCTTTTGGCCTGTTTAGTTAGCTAGTTCATCCAGAAAATGATAAATCATGTCAAGATAGAGAAGTAATTTCATTGCTTAAAAAAGAAAATTATTTTAAAATGTCAAGTTTAGGATTTATGACCATAATTCCTGTAATCAGTCATTCAGGATGAATTGTATTATTTAGGATCTATTTGCAGGCAGACAAGCTGAAAATATTTGTGTGTCCAATGCCAAGTAAGTTTGCACTATTTCAAATCTAAATTGCTTTTCCACCTACAGAGATAGAAACATGCACAGAAGCACGCACACACAGATTGTTTGAGCTGGTTTTGCTTAGGAATTACTTATAAACTATGGCAACAGTGCAAAACACCAGAAGTGGGAGCTTGTGATTTCTGTTGGTTTTGTTTTGTTGTTTTTACTGTGGTATTAACAATAGATACAGCTCACTGAAGGTAACGGGAATGATATTATAAAATTGCCCTGGATGACAGTTATTAGTGATAATGATTGTTTGATGGCTTGGCTTTGCGAGCAAAGATTTTGGGAAGGGCTTTGACCACGCTTACTTCAAGCACAGTAACCAAGGGTGAGTGGGATATGCAAATCTGGTTTGAAAAGGGTTCTTAGGCAATCAGGGAGTGTCTGACCATGACTGTCATCTCCTGAGTAATCTCAAGCTACCCATGCTCTGGTCCGCCTGCATGCAAGGTTGGATCTGCTGCTACCCATGCACCTTGTCACCGACCGATCCGACCCTCACCTGTCCATTCCGACAAGTGGGAGCCAAGCCCTGCCAGCCTGCGCAGGGGAGTTTTTAGGGGAGGCACAGCTTGCACAGAACTGGCCCCACCCTTTACACCTGAGGTTTAACTGCCAGGCCTAGTGAGCTGGGATGGTGACAGCAAAGTCTGCAGGTCGTAGGTTTTGTAAGAGTGTCCTTCTCTTAGATGGCAGACCATACAAGACTGGACGAGATCCATCAGCCTGGGTTTGAAGAGAGGAGTTTTCCTTCTCCTATGTTCTGAGCAAGACTGGCATTTCCTGGGTCAATCTCCAGCGACCGCTATTGCGAGCACAACAAGGTGCCAGTGGCGCTGCAGTATCGCTACCTCAGGCTTCATTCTGACTTAGAGGTGTTCAGTCATAAGCCCACAGATGGGAGCCTGGCACCAGTGGCTCCTCGGCCAAGCGCACACACCAGGGGTCAGTTAGTGATAATACTTCAAGGGCAACCAGCTGTTGGGAATAGGCCCTAACAAATGGGCCTATGTTGAGTCTCATCCTTTACTTCCCTAGGATTCCCTAGGAACATGGGAATTATTACACTGACTTCTATGAGAGGGCAAGAAGAGAAGGAGCTGGAAAAGCCTTAACTGGGCAGATGTATTTTTTTTCAGATAACTTTTCATGTTTGATTAAGGATTTTTTCTTAATTTTGTTCTTTACATGTAACAATCAGTTGTACTCACCATGAGCATTCCTATGTGTTCCTTAGTGTTTTGCTAAAATGCATGCAATGGAGGAAATAACAGCTGTAATAGCTATAATCTGTCAATAACATACTTGATCCATGCTAGAATGTCTATAATTTTATCATCTTTCAGAGTATTCTTACATTTTTCCCCTTATCTTTCTATTATTTCTTTTGACTTTTTGGCATGGGAATTTTTGCTGCAGAGCATACCCAGCTCTGCAGTCAGAGGTCCAAAACACCAAGGTTTGTGCACTTTGGGAGAATAAGAGTGACTATGAGCTTATCAATGCATGAAATGGGGTGACAACTCCACCTATCTTTGTCAGAAATCTGTTTCAGAAGCTTTATTCCAGTGTACATGTCTCATTGTAGCTGATAATGCAGAAATTTAAGGATGAGCATCATCCTATAGATGTCCTTTGTGTAAAGTGATTCTTTTAATGGCACAGGGCTGAAGGTAGTCTGAAGCAGGAGGGTTATGACTGGGTTATGGTTTCAGAGAAGCATGTGTGGGGGCATGTAAACAAATTGGTGGCTTGTGTAATTGGACACTAAATAGAAGTTCCAGATTTTGTGAAACGTAAGCCCAGGAAAGCAGACATGTGAATTGTATCTTGATATAAGACAGAATATAAAAGATAAGAAAGCAAGGAGGAAGGCAGAGGCTAGATTTGGGAACACCATATTCATGTTTGGGTTTTAAATTTAAAGGACTCTTCTGTTCAAAGGACTTAATCCGCTTCATGTGAAGGAGGTCTGTAATGTTCTGATAATGTGGCCTGTCATCTACTGCATCATGTTATAGCTGTGGTTCTTATGTTGTGAGGTTGATCACCATCATTCCTGAGGCTATATTTGATCCCTTCTCTCTTTTCCTGAGTGATAATTTTGCCTTCTGAAGTACTTCTAGCTTTTTCTGAGTTCAAGGAGACTGAAAACATCATCACTGTTGGATGATGTCTCTTCAGTCTCATAAAACGGCTTTGAGCACTTACTGCTTGCTTTTATGAGAGGGATGCATTGGACTGAAGCTGTTAAGAACAAAAGCAGAATACCTAAATGATCCTGCTGCTACCTCTACTATCCTGTAGGACATTGCAGTGGGGAGGTGGGAAGACTAGTTTAGATGATTGAATGATAAAGATAATGTGAATTATTTATTCAAGTCATGCTTTTAGATGGACATCCACAAGTCCATCTGAAAATGGTGAAGGAATTGTGAGGGCACAGAAAATACCAATCTTGCTACAGGTTGAAGAACACTAAGGAAAAAACAAAAATGAATAAAACTCAGCACATATAGCAAAAGTAGGAGGTGGAATCTTGGAGTATCATGCCAGACCTATCAGTGCTATCACTGCGTCCTCTTTGTTGGGAGAGAGTTGGGAGATCTGTCTCTGATGAAATGAAAGAACTGGTGTTTTAGCAGCTGAGGGTACATCTATTCTAAGTTACAGCTCCATGAAATGCTGCCTGTCCTGAAGTGGAAAAATTCCAGAGTAAAGCCCACTACTTCTTTCTTCTTGAAATGGGATCCTGCACGGAAGAAAGGTAAGTTACATGGCAGTAAGAAACCTGTGTATTTCACTGTGAGCACACTCTATTTCTACACCTGCAGTTTGTGAGAGTGGACTATAGGTCAGATTAACTCTTTTGGCATTCTCAGTTGCTCCCTTTCTTCCTACTGTTTGTCTGCAAGCAGAAAGCTCAGTTTGCTCTCCTTGCAATAAATAAGTGACCCCCCATGTCAAGAAAAGTTGGGCACTCCTAACTTCGTGGTACAGACACATATCTCATGATTAGGGTATTCTTTCCTCCAAAAGTATGCTACTATTTAGGTGAACTGAAATTTTAATCTGTAAACAGCTCTGGTGTTGAATACATGCCCAAGTTGGTTCAGGGTAAGCCTTCGGAGCAGTCCATAGCACAGCTGTCTACTTCAAGGCTGCTTTACACTTCGTAATAATAATACTGACTTTTAAAGTTCAAGCTCTTTCAGCCAGATAAACTTTCACAGTTATTTTGTATGACCATCCCTTTTAAATTTATCAACATGTGTTCATATGGACCTTGTTATGGTAAAAAACCTGCATCCTTCCAGAGGGAAGCAGAACTGTTAGGACACTCCAGAGTGTACCATAAAATTTGGGTTGTGTTTGAAGCCAGCAACCTTTTCTTTGTGAAGAGCAGCAAGCAACAATCTCCACATGAATGATACTATCCAAGGTTAAGCGTATGTGAAGCTCTAGGGCATCCTATATTTGTTGCTGACACTGATGCTAGAAAACACAGCTGGGAAGTGAGATGTAGTTTATTTAGGAGTCTGGAAGTATGAGCCTGTGACAGCAGCATGATGTAGAAGCTCAGCTTGGGTTCATTTGTACTCAGAGGCAAAAGGGACTATAAGCAGCACCTTGACAGAGCCTTCAGCTGTCTGCAGGAGAGAGGCAGCAATCAAGAATAGGATGAGGAAGGGGAAGGAATTGCTGGATTTCAAAAGCTTTTTAACCTCTGACTTCAGAGAAGAATGTGTGTCAAATCTAATGAAAGAAGGAGACAGATCTGGAAGAGCCTAATGGTGACGCTTTTATAAGACAGCAGACAAAGAAGCTGTCTTTGTTGAATGGAAGCCGACAGTAATTCCTCTTCTCACAAAAATGGCAACTTGCTGCAGAAGAAAATAAAAATGGTAATGTATAGTTATATATACATCAAACCCCCTTGGCTGCTGCATCGAAAATGGTAATTCTGGAGCCTTTCCATCATTTAGTGAGTCCATCCACACTCATTTGGTTTCTTTTCAAATTTTTTTCCCAGTTTAGTGATTCCTTTTACAGCAGTACTTCCCTGACATAAGCCAGCATAGCTTCTTCTCAAAGTGGAGGAGGTAATGGTATAGAATAAAGTGCCCATTTGAAGCCAACTATACATTTTCTTAAAACAGAGATATAAGTAGTTGATTCCGCTTGTGAATGCATTACATTTTACCTATCCTTCATCATTTGGGCTCGATTTCCTCCTCTTCACAAGCAATTTTGAAACTAGAAGCCTTAACATAATTGGTTTTGCTGCTCAATTGGTGGTACATAGGGCTACCTATTGGGCTGCCAAGACATAGCTGATAGGGAACAAAAATCTGCCTCAGATTAAATCTGTTAATGTCAGTATTCATACTGAAGTGTGAGAAACATTTCCATGCAGTTAGTCTTCTCAGTGTTCTTCTATTTACTATACAAACAGCATCTTAGATTTTTAAAAAGTTTGCCAAAATACTGGCTTTTAAAGGCTTAATGCCTACTAAGTGACATTTTATGTAGATTTGGCAAAGGGAGCTAACAATCTAATGTTACACATATGCAGAATGTTGAATCAGCAGATTCCTGCATGGTTTAGTTGCACAATAGGTAGGTAATATGTTCAGAAAGAGAGCTTTCAGTTAGAAGTGGTTGAATATGTCTCAATCAGAAAATTCAGCAGAACGCACTTCTTTTGCTAAACTTAAAACATTTTAGTCAAAACATTTCTTAGTGACATGCCCTCCATGAATTCAAGGCAAGGTCGTAAGGGAACTCTGCATTTGCAGCTTACTGACTTGCCTTGCAATTCTCTGAGGACATTGGAAACATCAGTTTCTCTACATAGGATCAAGCTCTATATAGCTTTGTGTTTACCTCAGTTTCATTTTTATTAATAAGCTGAATGATATCAAAGAATAGTAAGAAAGCTCCCTATGAGCTCAAATCCCTTAAGGATCAGTTTCTATTACCTTCTCTCCTCTAAGGACATGAGCTAATAGAATCAGATGTAGAAATTAAGGGAAAATTATGTATTTTCATTCTGGCTTCTGATTTTTAGGGAGTATTTTGGAGTCTTTTCTATATAATAAAAAGGGAGATGAAGACATCAGCAAGGGACATAGTCCTGCATGAAATAACCAAAACACTTCAAGTGTAGAAATGGTTTAGGCAAATTTAATTCAAGAAGGGGGAAGCATCTAACCTGACACTTAGATTCTTAGAAGGTAAAGATCCTCTGAGGTTTATTTCACTTATCAGAAATAACAAAGCATTGCAAAAACCCCTGGTGTTTGATAACTAAAGAATAAGTTGAGCCATGCCAGGCATCAAGGGAGAGGTTTACAGAGAATTGGAATAATGTCTCTACCTACTGTATCAGAATAATGCAGCTATCTTAAAGTTTGAGTTGTTGGTGTTCTCGGTACTTTCTGCTGCTGGATAATCTGTATAGACACCTTAAGGGTCTTAGTTTTCTTTTCCTGAAAATGTGTGTAAACAATTGGAGAAGCTGCTTTTACTAAGATTTATAAGGAATTCAAATTAATTTGGATACTGTGGCTGTCTCACCTCCTCAATTACAGTTTCTGATTTGTATTAAAGGAAGCCTAAACAAAGCCAAACCAGAGGAGGCAAGTGTTACTGATACAGGAATGCTATCAAATTATGAGGATTGAGCTGAGACATCCGCTTTCTCACAAACAGAAATTGGAAAGGATCCACAAGGC
Organism: Melopsittacus undulatus; assembly: GCF_012275295.1. Classification (NCBI taxonomy): domain Eukaryota; kingdom Metazoa; phylum Chordata; class Aves; order Psittaciformes; family Psittaculidae; genus Melopsittacus; species Melopsittacus undulatus. Next base: position 71,075,874 of record NC_047532.1, on the reverse strand, counting down.
AATGAAGTGTGGCTGACACACAAATCTTCAGTTACCTTGATTGTTGTTTTCACTTACTAGAATGAGCTACACTACTAGTGGGATTCATCAGATGCTGCTGCTGTTGATTTACAGATATCTTCTCCTGAATGCATCTTTTAGATCTTGGGGTAAATGTTTCATTGTTGCTTGTAATACATTTTTATTATTGCTAGTGGTTTTGCTATAAAGTGTGCTCTGTTTTACAATCATAGCATAATCTAGTGTGGAAGGTACCTCCAAGATTTTTTAGTACACTCACCTGCTCAAATGAATCTAATGAGATCAAGTTATGCAGGTACTTGTCTTGAAACCTCCAAGGGTGGAGATGTTGCCACAGCCTACTCCAGAATTTGACCACTCTCCTGCTTAAAATTAGAAAATAAACATTTCCTTAGGTAGAATTGAAATTTTCTAGTTGTCATTTCCAGCTTATGTCCACTGCCTCTTATCCTATTGCTGTGCACTTCTGAGAGAAGTCTGGCTCTTTTCTCTGTACAATGCTATATAAGCAACTCCTTTCAGCCAGACCCTTATAAACACAGGCACTCTGAGCTGCTAAGAGAGATAGCTCCACCTAACACAGTTAACAGTTGCTCCTTGGTTAGTCAAAAATTAGATGCTACTGTTGTTTGCTTTCATCTAGGTTTCTACTTCCTGACTTTTATCTTGGCTACAGCTACTTTTCTTGATCCCCACTTGCTGTTTCGCCTCTTGTTACTGAACTGTTGCCCTGATACATACCATATTTCCACGTCTTTGGATGTTGCTGCTCTGGCCCCTTGCAGCAAATACAATATTAAAAAAACCCAAACCCAAACAAACAAATAAAACCCTAAACAAAATAATGAGACACCCCCTCCCCCCACCAAAATCCAAACAAAAAACCCCCAGAACTCAAACCAAATACAGACTGAAATGTAGTGCTTACAGTAAAGAAGAGAGACAAAATGTTAAGGACCACCATCAATGTCTGAAAAATCAAACCACTCTAATTTCATCTTAATCTGTAGATGCAATTGAGTCCTTGATTAATCTTACTTCTGTAACAAGGATTTTTCTGATTGAAAATATGATTCTCTCACCTTAAGTGTATTTGTCTTAAAAAAAATAATGGTTTCAGAAAAACTTCTGGGAAGAGGTTAAAAAGTCACCACACAATTCTGAGAATGATATAATACATAGAAAGAAAACACAGTATTTTAAAAGTGCTGGAAAAAGGTGTTAAGATAATTAAAAAGACAAGTTGTCCTCAATTCAGTGTATACCTGTAATCAGTTCTCAGTAGACTTTCTCTATTTCCCAAGTGTTTAATAGGTGTGCTTAAAAGAATATAGTCTTTACCTGTAAGCTCCTGTAAGAAGAAAGGTATCAGATATCTTGTCAGTCAGCAGATAGTTTGAAATCCTGCATCTTTTGATTCTCTAGAAGGTCAGCTTTAACTTTATCTTCCTTTATGTTACATCCGTTTTCTGTAAGCAGAGTGGCATTGCAGATGCCAAGATTAACTGATGTCAAAGTGGTAGAGGGGAATGTTTCTTGAGTACTTAATAACAGAGGCAATGTTTCGCCTTCTCACAATGACACAGCTTGGAGAGGGCTAGGTCTGTCATGAAATACTCAGGATTGGCAGAGCTAAAAAACAGTACCTTGAGCATATGGAACAGCAATGAGACTTTAAATAAAATCTATACCTTTATGCATTTCCTATGGGCTGTTTTTGCAATCATGTTAAGACACAGACTAACCAAGAAAGCTGGCAATGGAAATAAAAATAATTTCATACCATGGTATGTTAGTTTTTTCAGAGTTAAGATCTCTTAAGGTTTTGGCTGTGTAGAGTATCAATGATTGGACTATTTGAAAGAGAAGGAGGCTGGCATCTGGACTGAAGACCTAAGAATGTAGCTTGTAAATAAGAATCCACTCCCTGAATTTCCCTAGTTAATTGCTGTCTTCCTTCATATTCAGTGTTTACTGTCATTTGGGTGCACTGAAAGTTGTAGAAAGCTATCCTTACAACATTTATTAGTGGCATAAGTGTACCTGGAAAACCTGTTCCTAACTCTTGACAATCTGCCATTGCAAAACTATTTAAGCTTCAAAAAGAATTGTGCTTCAAGATAAAACAGGGACAATAAAAGCAAATCAAGAGACTTTTCTCCACAAAAGTTAGAAAAGGGAGTTTTACAAGAAAGTCAGTTTGCTCCTAAATTTCTTTGCTACTATGATTTGTGCTTTTGAATCCAAACTTCTGAAAATCTCCAACTTCTATTACATCCATCATTCAACACATTGCCAACTGCATAATGAAAGGAAAGGGAAAATCTCATGCAAAATGGGTGTTTATATACCGAAGCAGATAAAAGTAATTGTGGGTTTGGCTTTTATTGGCTAATATACCACCTGAATCTTAGCCCCAGTTGGAGACTGAGACCTCATAACACATATTTAAATACCCTTTCCATTTCTGGGTATTTTACCTGTAAAAGCATTTGCAGCCATTTCTGCTTGTAAAGGTTAGAAAATACCATTCCTCTCCCCCTGTGATGTTATGCCTTCTGCTAAGAACTATTTATTCCAATTGTTTTTGTTTTTCCTCGTGATTTGCTTTTTCAATCAGTTATTGGTTTGCAAACATAAGGAAGGAAATACTTCTCTATCATAGCATCTAAACTGTGCTATATCTTTCCACCTGAGCTGATGTTGATGGCTGATGGCATTGCAGGGAGTTGAAAAAAATGCTGGAAAAAAATATTTAGGCATTTATTTTCCCCTAAAGTGGTGTGAGAGCAGGCATATCTAATTTTTCACAGCCATTTTGTAGTAGGAAAAAGAGAGTGAGAAATTATGTCTCTTTCCTACCACCTTAGGCATTAATATTCAAGGCCAGGTTGGACAGACCCTTGGGCAACATGGTCTAGCATGAGACATGCCTGTCCCTGGCAGGGGATTGGAACTAGATGATCTTAAGGTCCTTTCCAACCCAAACCATTCTACGATTCTATTTATGCCACTTTATGGCTAAAATAATTAGTTCATTGACAATAGTTTAATCAAAAGGCAGTCATTATCACTCTGATGTTTTTTCATTGTTGTATTGCTAGTTCCATAGGCCAAGTTTGGCACGCTGTTTGCAGTCTGCTGGTGATTATTACTGCACTGACAGTAATGTGGTGAAAGCTGCTGTTTAAGAAAAATGAAATTGGTTTTGAGTTTGGAAAAGATCTCACAATCTCTGAATATTTTGTGAAGATCACTTCCTTCACTCTGAAATAAATTCTTTCTTTTCAAAAAGAGAGCTCAATATTCACTAGAGTTGACCTCTATTGTAAATTTTGTCTAGTCAATACCACAAAAAAGTCTCTTTTCAGATGTCCTTCTCACCATTAGGAAACTCCCTGGTAGCAAAACGGAGCTATGAAAATAATGGCAAACTTAGAAATTTGAAAGAATGAAGCTGACAATAACAATGCTACCATTCTTTTGGGCTATACATATTCTTCTCCTTCAGTGAGGCACTGGTCCAGTAATGAGTTTCACATTCATGATACTATGTCTGAGAAGATCCAGTTTATCACCCCACTGTTATACTTACTGAAATTCACTTGTCAATTACTTCTTCATTTATTCTTTAAAAGAACATTTCACAATAGCAAGTAGTTTTGGCTGATAGATGGAGAATACCCTGTGCTTATTTTTACTGGAGCTCTATAAAGATATCCTCCCACCCATTCACACTGTGCCTTAGGGATAAAAATCCATCATGTTCCAAAGCAACTCTGGAAGGTACATAAGGGGAAGCAACATATAGATTTCATTTGCTGGTATGGTGTTCTCTGGACCTTTGTCAAAGGAGAGTATTAGAAAGATGGACCTGTTGAGTGATTCAGTTCAACCACCTTTGTGTCTCTGTATTTTTATGACTCAGGCAGTGTTCAAGAGATAGCAATGCATTTCTAATAATGAAATATCAACTGATAGCAAATGTTAGAAGTGTATTCACCAAACATATTTAATTGATGAAAGTGCTTGAGTTTTGAAGTTAGTAATGTTAGGTACCTCAAATGCTTCTTTTTCATTGCTGCTTCTGGTGCCTTACAACGGCCCAGTTACTTGCAATTCATCAGTGGTGTCTGAAAAGAAGTTTTATCAGAATTCTGCCAGAACTTCCTAATTAGGTGCAATTAAAATGTTCCACAGTGATAGTTAAGTTAAAAATGTCCTATTGTAAGCAACTGAACTAATGAAGCTTAGCTTTCTGGAGATCTGTCTTATGTTCCTGTGAAAGCAACTTAATATCTTCATAAATCCCTCTGTTAAATTCCTATGTTTTCCACCCCACTGCCTTCACACTCCCCCACAACGTTCTTCAGGACATGCCCTGAATCTTGTATGATACTCTCTCCTCCTTCTCATGTCCACATTGTTCTCTGGGCAGGAGACAGCTGTACTTGACTAGGGTTGTGCATGTGCTGCAAGCAAGCAAACCAAACTGAAGAGTTGATATTGCTCTGTTCTTCCCTTCATCCATCTGGAGATTTTCATAAAACTTGAGAAACCTCCAACCTCAAGCTATCCCCCCAAAAAAATCAACACCAAAACCTCAAACCCACCAAAATGTTTTCTGCCTTTGCGATCTCTTTCAGACTTCGTGATTTGGCCAGTAACTAAGAATGTGGGAGAGTGTGATGAACAGATCTGATGAACAGATGATGTGACTGTGTAAGTCTGCTTTCACTAAGAAAGCAGGGTTGAAAAGTTCTGGGAGAGACTTGCTTAGCCTTGGGTGATATGGTTTAGTGTGAGGTGTCCCTGCCCATGGCAGGGGGGTTGGAACTAGATGATCTTGAGGTCCTTTCCAATCCTAACTATTCTATGATTCTATGATTCTATAGCTGACCTGCTAGCTAGATCCACTGTGTCTGCTGTGCTTGAGCAGATGATTCAGCTTTCATTCCTCTAGCTCTGAGGCAGCTTGTCAGGAACAAGGAAAAGTATGGAATTTTTATTTGAAATGGGAGAAGCCCAATTTTCAAAATTCTCTTTGAAACCCATCTGCTCCTCTGTGTTTCGTGGGATTTTACTTTTTGTAGATATTTGTGTGTTGATCAAAGAAAACCAAGAGGTGGAGTACAAACATAAGACTGCCACAGTTTGTAGAGTGAAGGAAACAGTCATTAAAGAAAAGATGACCATGTTGGGTGCAAGGTTCACTAAGATATTCTGAGTAGTTTGACGGAAATCTCAAAGGAACAACAAAAGATAATCATAGGATGGTTTGGGTTAGAAAGGACCTTAAGATCATCTAGTTCTAACTCCCTACTATAGGCCAGGGACACCTCACACTAGATTGTGTGACCCAAGGCTCTGTCCAGTCTGGTCTTGAACACTGCTAGGGATGGAGCATTTACCACTCCTTTGGGCAACCTGTTCCAGCACCTCACTGCTCTCACAGTAAAGAACTTTCTTATATCTGGCCTGAGCTTCCACTGTTTAAGTCTGAACCCATCACAGTTTGTCCTATCACTACAGCCCCTGATGAAGAATCCCTCCCCAGCACCCTTGTAGGCCCCTTTCAGATACTGGAAGACTGTTACAATCATCTGAGGGAGCCAAGAACATCTAGTAGAAAAAAGTTTTCAAGGAAAGTCATAGTATGGAAATTGCATCAATTTGTGAAGAAGTTATATATGTAACTGATTTATTTGGTGGTTGTTTTGAAAATCATAAACTTGTTTAAGTGTTATTTTTTCTTATTACTTTACTTTTCTGGCTTGCATGGATTCACTCTCATCAAACTCAACAATACTCTTTTTCATAAGCTGTCTTGGAATGGCTTCATCATTTAGCTGCAGGGTTGGGTAAAGCCTTTACAGCCTTCTCGCTGCTGATATACCTGTTTCATTTTATGATAAAGAAAAATTGTAGTAGAGCACACCATCTTTACTCCTTGTCCTCTAACCCAAATTACCATCCAGTTTCACGTTTATATCTCTGAGTGTTCATGGCATCTAAAAGGAGATGAGAGCAATCATTCACACTTTTTATTCTGTTTGTAATTGGAGTGGGTTGTGATTTCCTTTTATGATTATCATAATACACATAGAAAATGCTGTCTAACCAGAAAGCAACTTATATAGGTCATCCTTACTCACCTATCACCCTGCAGTAGTTATCTTGGGGGAGGGGAGGGGGAAGGGGTAAGAATAGTAAAAAAATTCAAGCCCTGATGTCTGTGAATCATGTTACATAATTTGTGATATGTATAGAGCCCCTCTGCCATTTCTTCTGTTGAAAATGTATCTCAGCATCTTAATTTAAGGTAGGATGCAAAGAGAGAGCAAAAAATCCTCAGCACAGCTAAAAAGCTTTTTATCTCCCCATAGCTTTATTTTTATTAGTTTTTTTATCTCTTCTCCTTATGTTTCCATACATCAGCAGCAGTATTGAATAATAATGGCAAATAATGTAGACTCAGCCAGCATTCCCTGCTAGGTATGTAGGCTCTAAACTCCTGAGCAGTATTCTTTGTGTGTGTGTGTGTGCATGTGCACATGCAGGAGACTGGAGTGCTTTTTCCTCATTATTTTTTGGCTTGTTCTTCTTCCCTTGGTTGTAAAAGTTGTTTCTGATTCTTGGTAGTTGGTTGTTAGTCAGCTTTGCTGGTACTCAAAAAACCCAGGTGAATTAAAAAAAGTAGAAGATTAAAAATGTATGTTCATACATTTCCTATATTAAGTTATATTTAGCTATAGAGTAGTTCTGGTCTGATACGTCATGTATATCGTGTTAGTAGAAACAGAAGTAACATATACACAACTGAAATCATCATCCTATTAACCTCATAAACTGAAACTTTTTTTGGTTTATTTTCCACTAGATCTTGTCCCCCTTTAAAAATTATTGTAGGTGATACATGCGAATTGCCAATGGATGTTTCCATACCAATGGATTTCATTTTTCTTTTCAGAAAACTGTCATTTTAGCACACTGAGGGAAAGCAAAAAAGTTCCAAGTCTTATCCTCAGTGCTAATACTGGCATCTTCTGTGGTTTTGGACAAAGAATTCTCTCTGCTTTTGCAAGGCACACAAGTCACTGACCAGAACATACAGTTTGGCTCAGTTGAGCAGACAATACAAATGATTGCAGTTAACCCTTGGCTATAAGAGCAGAATTTAGCCTAGTGTTTGCAGAACACTTAAATGAATGCAATGAGCTGCACTTGTGTTTCTTCAGTTATCTCTGACTTCTAGAGGCTGTGCGTGGCCACTGCAATTACTTCTGCTAGTGAGATTTGGATATTGCTTAACGTTAAGCCAGAACTGTGGGAAGGGTTTGAAAAGTAGTTGAACAAGTGTGGCTAGCATTTTTATTTCCATATTGAACTTCTGATTGTATTGATTCTGTAACACTGTTCCTCAGGGTGTGATTATATTTCATTGTATCTTAACCCTTCCCAAGTTTTTTTTGTGTGCATACCAATAGCTTTCTTAGATTGCAGAGGGGAAAAAAAAAATCACAAATTATTTTTGCCATTTAAGAGGTGTGAATTCATAGATTCATAAAATTGCAGAATGGTTTGGGTTGGAAAGGACCTTAAGATCATCTAGTTATAACTCCCTACCATGGGCTAGGGACACCTCACACTAGACAGTGTCACCCAAGGCTCTGTCCAACCTGGTCTTGCACTGCTAGGGATGGAGCATTTACCACTTTGGGAAACCTGTTCCAGTGCTTCACTACCCTCTCACATTAAAGAACTTATAAATGCTTATACATTTTTCAGGGATAGTCTCTGAAGTTACTAGATGATACCTTCCAACCCTAACTATTCTATGATTCTAAGTTAATGTGTTATTTTTTTGTCTTAATTGCAAGCATTTTCAATCTCAGGCTGTAGTGATGTTATAGATAAAATATAAGAAATTACAAAATAGGTCTGGACATTTAGTGAAGGACTATTGCATCAAGCATAAGGGTATTTGAGAAAGGGCAGGGAAAAGGCAGCAGAGGGCTGTAGCCATTTGAAAGAAGAATCATGTATTCAAGAGTTAATTGTTGATGTGGTCACCTCTTTGGCCAGAAATTCAGGAGCTGGTAATTCAGTATGATTACTTTTGGTGATGCTTGCCTTTGATGTGTGGTATACATGAATCTGGCTTTAATTTGGATCAGGACTGATGCCTTTGAAGAGAATATCCTCATTATCTCTGGTGCTTTGGTTCTGAGCATGCCAGTCAGTTTGCTGTCAGAGAAAACTAAATTAGAAGATGTGCTCAGAGAGCTCACCTCATGTGCCCTGATCAGTAATGAGCATTCAGGCCATAGGCTCAGGTTAAAAATAATTCCAAAATAAATCCCTAAAACAGGTATCGTCTGGTCACTGCGTTCTCAGCACCAACAGCTTACCTCTGCAGGCCTTCCACAGTGATCTGCACTAATGTACAGTAGCTGATGTTAGAGACCAGGCAATGAATTTAGTTTGTGAGTGTGCCAGTGTGTGAGTGTGACATGTAGAAAATTGACTGATTTATTTATTTATTCTCTGAGTATTTCCTTGCTGAGATTTTCAGTCTTTTTCAGATGTGGAAAATGTCTGCATCCCCACAAATGAAAAGACTAGATTTATGAAAGTATTTGCAAGATACAACCAGCTTTATTTCCTGCCTTTTGATCAGCTAATATTTGAACTATGCAGCATGGCTTCCACGTATTTCTGTTATTATGGAAGCTTTTATACTTCTATAGAGTTGCACTAAATAGTCTTTTTGGTCCAGGAATAAATGGAAGGGGTCACGGTGTTTGAGAATTTCTCTTCTTTCTTGCCCTATTTAAGCTGCCTAAAAATCTCACCCTTTAAAAAAATTCTTGGAGCTTCTAATGTCCACTGTTACTCACTTTAGTTACAAATGAGAGACTTGGGGTCATGTCTTAATAAGGATGGAATTGAGCTAGAGGCAATTCTCAGAGTTCACACATGTTAAAGTGCAAGAATTTTTGAGATAATTTTTAGGCATATCTGTATTTAGTAAAACCATCTTTGAGTAATAAGAATGAAAAAGACTGTTAAAGTTTGGTTACAAGATTCTCTCATGAGATTTGGCAAGACGGGTTTGCTACTGTAAGCCTTAGAAATAGACCTACTCAATGAGGAATGTATCATATAAACCCCCACACCTGTTTTTTCTTTCTGAATCTCAAAAAAAAAAGGTTTAATGTTAGAATTGGTGGAGGATTTTTTTTTTTTTGCAAGACTTCTTGTAGGATGTGTGATGCCATCCAGACTTAAAGGAAACCATGTTTTGTGCATCTCATAGGTTATATATCTGTATATTTATTGCCTTTAGGTGTTTTGCAAAGGCATTGGGTGATACAATGAAAAGTTTGTTTTCTAGGTTAACATTGAATATGGAGAATGTCAGACACACTCTTTTGGTTTAATGTTATTATTTTATTGAGGTTTTGGTTATTTTAGACTGGAAATTGAGTGCATTAACATATTTCCTGAAAGACTCTGAAAACCCATGTTCACATAGTGGATTCATTTGCCTCATACTCTGTCCCTGGTCTGATCTTTTAAACCCTAAATTTGAACCCCAATCTTTCCCTGTCCTTCCCACAAGCTTGGCTAAGCCAGTACAGAGAGAGATATGGAGAGCTCTTCGTACCAAAATTCACATGAATGAATACCATAGCTGTTGCAAAGTGAGAGCCTGTGATAGCATTCAAGTAATAAAGTTTGTGATGTTACACTGATTTTTAGAGGTTTCAGTATAACATCACCAATATTCTCACAGCTGCTCCCAAAAATAGGAATTATGCCCTCTTTAGGACTGTTTGCAGTGGTAAGAAAATTTTATTATTCTGAATGTTTATCTTCTAAAGGAGTCAGCATTTGCTTATTATGTTTCCTCTAAAGATTTCTTTTACAGTTTATCTTTTGTGGACTATATTTTATTTTGTGTACAAGTACTGAAAAAGGTTTTCCCTCTTTGGTAAACAATAATGTTTTCCAGACTCAAAGATAAATATACTAGTCATATATTTCCCAGATTTCTCAGGAAGTGAGACTAGAATGAAGTTATAAACCAGTCAATTGAAAAGTAATTTTTCAGAAAGAAGTAACTTTTCCTTTGCTACTTCCACACAAACTCTTTCAGATTAAACCTTTTAGCAAAATGCCAATCACAGTCTCTCAAAATTGCTGAGTGATTACTGGGTGAACTAATGACATCAAATGGAGTAAGAAATAAATCGTGGTCCATTGCTCTAATTATGCCTCTTCAATTAGAGCTGGAGCCTTGAACTTTGCTCATCTAACAGAAAGTAATGTGCTGCAGATGAATGTATCATACCTTCTCTCCTTGTCAGGCTTAGCTGTTGGGTTTTAATTTGCCACTTTTTCAAGTTACGTGAATGGTTCTTGCTGGTATGTCCTAAATTTGTGATCACTGCTGAATACGTTGGGATATATTTACATGATAGAAATATTATTGACATTTTACAGGCTGAAACAAGCTAGTACATGTAGGGTGAGCTCTCCAGAGATTAATGTTGCACTCATAGCAGTCATGTCCAAGGGCCACGAAGCAAATCTGGGAACAAAATTAAGCAAACTGCTCCAAAAAGAGGTTAAAACCACTCTGAGACTTAGCCCATTGATATTCACTCATACACAGATAGTTAGTGCCTGTTAAGCTTTACACATCCAATCAACAGAACAAGAATGTGAAGATGGGGAGCAGCCATACTCCAAAACCAGATTATACAGCTTTTTACCAACAAAATCATTGCCTGGTCGTCATTTCTAGTGATATATTATAGGCATCAATAAATTCTCTTGTTCATCAGTAAGAAAAGCCTCTCTTTTCCTTAATAATTATTTTACATTGTCATAACTTCAGACAAATTTTATGAATGATTTCAGAGAGATACCAATATTAATATTGCAAACCTGACATAAATAAATCACTCGGGTAACTGTGAACTAAAATATTTTATGAATTTCATAAGAAAATTTGTCAGCCTCTTATTTCAATTTTTTATTCTCTTCAGCATCAAAGCTGGTCTGGCAACAAAAATTAAATGTTTAGGGAAACAAAAGTTCCTTACAGGTCTTTTAACAATACAGCAGGTCTCTGATAAATTAGGTAAGTCCATAATACCATGTCTATTCCACTCACTATTAAACACAAGCACAAGGCAGGCTAGCTGAAATACTCCTGTGAGCTATAGAACACTGCATGTTGGTGACAGGGAGATTCTTGAGGCACTTCAAAACTATAGTAATGACTGGAAAAGTGGTCACATTTACTTTAAAGATTGCAGCAAACAGTCCTGGGGAACACAAAGTACAGTTTAGGGCCCTTAGCTGTATGATGTAGCGGTACCATCGTTGGAAACACTGAACTCCAGAGTTTTCTGTATTTCAGGGCATCATAGATCACTATAATGACCAACAGGAGTGCTGTATTCAGGCAGCTCTGGGGTATGTCTGTATTGTGTGACCTGGAGATTCCAGAGGGCACCAGTACCTTTAGACTGTATGTGGTAAATCTGTGTAGGCATGCACCGTTTTACAGGAATTGCAGTCTTTAAGGTAGCAGAGTCTGCGATTTAGGCTGCCTGCTGAACTACTAAAGCACAGGTCAGTTGCCCATAGCAGGAATTACCTAATTTTTGTGAAATGTTTGCACTTTTTAAAAGGACCTGTCATGTGTCTGTTTTCTGTTTTTTAACCCCAGATATTTTTGACAGGATGTGCTCCCTAAAATTAACAGGATAAAATAAATATACTTTTGCATTGTTGTTAATAGCTTAAACTGTCAATAAAATAGGAAGAGCTGCCAGATTCCAGGCACTTCTCATACCCTAAAAATATGGCCCAGTTAAAAGAAAACTGCTTCAAATATTTCACAGCAAAAAAAAAAAAAAAAAAAAAAAAAAGAAATCTCGAGACCCCTAAACTCCAAGGAGCAAGCAAAGAAGGTAGGTTACCATCCTTCTTCCTTAATAGCTTTTGCCCTGTTGCCAATACTGAAATCTGTCCTTTCTAGTATTTATTGCTTTTGTCACTAGAAGAAAAATAGTGAACCCAATACTGAAACAAGGGAATAAATCCCTGGAAGGATTGGAAGTTAAGTTGCAGCTGTGTTTTCTCTACTTCTTAATGTGAGTCTGTGGCTGCTTGCTGTAATATTAGCTAAATACTTGCAAATTCTAGCTCCATATGTTCAATTGTGAAGACCTGAGCATTCTGGCATCCAACTTTTTGTTGGCTAATTTTCATGCTGTTTTCTTATAAGATATTTCCAACTATTGATTTTAGCTGGTAGTATTTTATGAATAGTTGTGCAAAGTAACAGTCTAGGTCAAACCCAAACTTGAACAAAGGCGTTGCTTCTCTGTTACTCAGTGTGGCCAAATGTACTGAAGACTAAAAGAAAATGGTCAGTCGTCTGGATATGCAGAAGAGGCAGTGAATTAACTTACTGTGCTTCTCAGCTCACATCAGCTTGCTATAGTTGATCAAATTGCTCAATCACTTGTGTGAAAGTGCCAAACTTTAGGAAGGTATACAAAGGATGGGTAATCTGCCACACATCTATAAAAGAGATAATATTCAATGCCTCTCAATGGGAGCCTGATAAATAACTTTAGAATTGCTTCCACTATAGCATAAATCAGATTAACTACCTGTTATCCGAAAAATGCTGTGAGGCTACAATGTGCCAGGGACACTAAAAATATGTGTTTCTGTGTATCATGTAAGGAAGAATCTTCAATCATTTGTGGCCTGGATATCTGCACTAGTAAAAAGTTTTCAAGTAAACCTCAAAAGCTAAAGAAAGTTATTGTAACTGCTGCACACAAGGGAAATTCTATGGATCTGTGAAAGAACTCAGCAGGGGTTTTCACCTTAGTGCTTCTGAACTGATAAGCTATTCACATAGTGTCCAGTTCCCAGCTTCTGCTTGTGATCATTTGTCTGCTTTCTCATTCTATTTACAATGTATTCCTCTTTCCCAATGCTATCCATTCAACAGTGCTGACAAGAAAAGTGCTCCACCACAGTAGACATCAGCACAGTAAAAAATATCCTTTCTATTAACCCATGTCATGTGGGTTGTGTTTATTCTAGGGATAAGTAATTTGCTATTGAAGAAAGGCTTTTAAACTATAATTCACAGTAAGAAATGAATGGGTGTGATGTTCTGCCATAATGACAGTATCGTATAAATAAAAAAAGGGAATGCCTGTGCTAAAAAGTAAGCTGAGCTACTGGGGAAGACTTTTTTCTTCATTCTCTTCCACACTGGTTTGTGGGTGACTTTGAGCAATCACATAACCAGAGAAAGGAGAGCTTACTCAGCATGGAGTATGACTTTTGTCAAATACCATATCCAGTAAGCACTAGACCTGTTTTTCTGGAATATGTTTGGCTCTGAGGATGAAAATATTGTCAATTGCAGTACTTACTAAGAAGGATCCTCCCTGAGGCTACATGGCTTCTGGAGCTTAGGAAATGTGGGTGGTGGTCAGCTGCTTATAGCCAGGGCTTATTTGGAGGTAGTATGGAAATGATGATAAGAAGAGTATTGAATGAATGATAGATTGGAATGAAGGGTGGTAATAAACAAGGAGCAGTCCCAGGAAGAACTGGGATTTAGCATCCTGATGAGCACAGGTTTGTTCCTTGGTCTTTATAAGCCTCTGGGACTATCTGTGGTTTTGGAGAAGGAGAAATTAGAATTAGTTTCATAGGTTTTGTAAATATTTAAAGGATTGTGTAGTTTGTGTGGTCTATAAATTCTGGTGAAGCTTCTTGAGTTTCTAATGAGAAACATCAGAGGTCTGAGTTTGTTTTGCTCTAAAGAATATGTGTTACATATCCCTTAAAATACTGTGTACATTGTTCTTGCCCAACATTTGCCTTAATAATGATAATCCTGACATTTTTTTCATAGTAGACTCTGGCACAGGTTTGCACTTTTTGCCTACATCTTACCCTATTTCTTGAAACATTGTGTCTTTACAACCATTTCCTTTCTTTCTGTATTTCTGATGTAAAAAGATTGTAGTTAAACTGAAAACTGCTCCCTATGAGATTAATGTAACTTCAGATTGTGGTACAATATTTTACAGGTTGTAGAGAATATTTGAACAGCATGGACTGTGCATTTAGAAAATTTATTCTTGTTTCTTGACACACAAATGGTAGTCCTGTTCTCACTGGTTTGCATGTACAGACATCATAATAAGGACTGCAAAGATATTCTTTGTTTCAGGCAAACTTGCAAAGATGAAATGCTTCCTCTCAGCTTCCTACAGCATGCCAAGGCAGCAGTGGTAGTGTATGTCTTCTACTGTAATAAGTGTAATACATAACCATAATACTGCCATATCTTTATGCAGAAAATACTACTTTTTGGATGACATTTGACAGTGATTCTTATATTCATATGATCAGAGCAGTTAGTGTTTTACTATTATTTTTGTCTTTAATGCTAAATGTAATATTTTGTATCTGGAATTTTGAGTTTTCTGATATTTCAAAAGGAACATAGCACCAATGTTCTTTCCAAATATTCCATAGTAAGGTTGTTGATTACATATCTATAACTCCAGGCACAGCTTAGAAAGCATTGTAGGGGATTTCCTAATATGAAATGAATCTTTAATGTCTTAATAACCTTTTCCCAGACACACATTCATATACAGAAATCATTTTAGGAGAAGGAGAAGGCACAGGATATAGTATCCATCTAATAGAATTGGTGGCAAAATACGAATTTTGTTCCCAGTTGACCACATCATGCTTTCTGTTCCTGGAATTAGAGGGAAAAGTAAAAATCATGAGGTAAACTCAGAATATGTTCTTTGTATTTCCCTGCGATCCCATCCTCTCTGCATGTGTGTGGTGTTCTTTATCAATTACAAGAAATAATTACCAAGGTTTATCATTATGCTGTTTCTCAAAAGATTCATTCAGGTTTTTAGGTACAATCTATTTCTTTTTTACCATGAAAAGTTATTATCAGCTTCGCTCAACCAGCCACAATAACATTTTGCTTTCTCAAGTCTGCATTGTACATCAGAAGCATAGTTAAAAGTTGCATATTCAGAACAGTTGTCTGAGTATGGCAGTGTATTCTGCTCAGTTCGGCATAGATCATAGAATGGTTTGGCTTGGAAAGGACCTTAAGATAAATACTGTTGGCAGGGATGCCTCACACTAGACCAGGTTGCCCAAGATGCTGCCCAACCTGGCCTTGAACACTGCCAAAGATGGGGCAGCCACAGCTTCCCTGGGCAGCATGGCCTTGAACACTGACAGCATCTTGGCAGGTTTTCTGGCAGAAGTGGAGGAAATTTCTAATACTTTTTTGTGGCTTGTGGATTGGTAATTCAGACAGTTACAGTGTGCTGGCTTTATGACCACAACCATCCTGCATTTAGTCTCCAATCACTATATTATCCAGGCACTGTAAAAAAATCCATGCAGACTGCTCAGGATGTTCAGGGAAAAAGAAGAGATTAATATCTATTAATATAAAGATAAAAAAAAAAGCAATACTTACTCTACTCTTTCTCTACAACTGTTACTCTCTTTCTCTACAGTGTCAAGAACCTTAAGTCATATATTTAACAAAAAGATACTCTTTGTTCCTTTAGAGTCCAAAAAAAAACTTTCTGAATTACATGACTAAAATGTAATAAATGTAAAAAAGCATCACAATAAATACAATGAACATGTATTTTAAACATAGACTATTATATATTCAATAACAAATTCCACCAAATATGCTGAAAGCTATGGTAGGATAGTGGACCTGGCAACATATGCAACTGTAGGTTTAGTTGAAATGCCTAGTTACTGGAAAGAGTTACTTGTTGACAACTTTGTCAATATTATTTGTCCTACACAATACAGAAAAGACATGCATTTTTATCTTTTGTATATGCATTTTATGAAGCTTAAGGAAAGAAAAAGTTAACAGACAAGCTTTTTTCGCTATCAAAATAACGAGTTTGCAAGAATGAGTTTCAGAGTGACCGTTTCTACCAAATAAGCGACATTTTTCAACAGTCACTATGTAGGATACACATTTCGTGGTCTGCATCATTTTTTGGCCTGGGAAAACCAGCATAGGTGGAAAAGAGAGACACTGACTTCCTTTGTTAACAGATTCTCTCTATCTGAGAGTGCTTCTGCTGTGAATCCTGGCAGTGGTGCAGAGCTATTTTAATTCACTTCATTTCTTCTCAGACAGAAGTCCAGCATCCCTGTGACTGAAGAAACAACGAAAGAGAACTGATCTTTCTAAAGGTTTCTTTAAAACATGCTATTTATAGGTTATGTGCTTGTTAGCTGTAAAGCTCTTTGAATGCACAAATGAAAGACCTTTTCTATCCTAATGCATTCAGGTAAGCAAGTACATTGATGCCAAGAAATGCTTAAAAAGGAGAAAAAAGAAATGCATGGGCGGGGGGGGAGAGAGAAGGTTAAGGGAGAGAGAATACTGAAAAAATAAAACCCTTAAGGTAGAAGGTTGATTAGTGTAAGAGTTTCTTCCTGTTCTCTGACCTCTGAACCTCATAGATATTTTCTTCTTATGGAAGAGAATATTAGAGGGAGTTGTCCAGCACAGCAGGACACCACCCCAGCAGGTAGCTACCCATGAACTCTCTCCTCCCAGCATGCAAGCATTCTTCTTTGGTTTAACTTTTTTTGAATTTCACACATTGTTTGGTGCTTAGTGCATAATGCTACAAAGTGAGTTTAATACTGATGATGGTGATAAACTATCCCGCGTTCTCAACAGAATCCTTTAGCTCAAGAAGAAGGGTTCACCTCAGTTTGCTCTGAAAGATACACATGAAGTTCCTTGTCCTTGCTTTCAAAGAATTTTGGAAATTTGAAGCACACATATGCAATAAGAATTTTAGCTTCTGGAAAAGAGCTCTGTTATCCTTTTGCTTGGATGGATAAGAACAGATATACTACTTCAGTTAACAAAGGGGAAAGAGTTATCGATTTATTTTCTCATTTGTTTGAATGGTGAAGTTTTTATTTATTTTGCATTTTTTGAGATGTTGACAGTTTCAGGTACAAGTTATGACACTGTGCATGTTATGACTTTGTGTGATACAATAAGCACATTCTGAATATTGCAGTGGGTATACAAAGTCCTCCATTAGGAAGAAAAGCCCCTATGTACTAGGCACTGACAAACGTAAGCCAGAGTGGTCTCTTCTCCTCTTTCCCCCACAATTATTCAGTGAAAATAGGATTTACCTAATAGCAATTATTCATATAGCTTCAGTGAACTAATACTGCCTGTTTGTGTCATTTCTACTCAAGCTACAATAAATGGATCTAAGTTCTCAGCAATTGTTGTAGGCAACAGGATCCCCTTCCTTATAAGGCCTCCATAAATATGGCTAATCTGCATACGAACTGTGCTTCCTTGTTCTTAGTGGTTCCTAGTCTCAGTCTTGTGAGGATTTCTTCAGTTTTGTTCTCTTGTCATCTCTACCTCCCAGTACAGTTACAAAACGGAGTTTTATCATCTGGTCCTGCCCAGCAAACCTGTCTGTAGCACAGCATGCTGCCACTTGCAGAAGCTTTGCTTGAGCCAAATTTAGTGGTGTCATAAATGGTGGAAATTACATGCCAGTTAATCAGTACAAGTCAGCATGAAGGCAATTTAGATACTAGTAAGTGTAGGTTATAATAGGAAAGAATCCAATTTAGGTGTGTAATGTAATGGAATGTCATATAACAGATCACTTTTGTCAGTGT
Source organism: Melopsittacus undulatus (assembly GCF_012275295.1). Taxonomy (NCBI): domain Eukaryota; kingdom Metazoa; phylum Chordata; class Aves; order Psittaciformes; family Psittaculidae; genus Melopsittacus; species Melopsittacus undulatus. The sequence continues at coordinate 71,058,045 of NC_047532.1, read as the reverse complement.
TATATTTAGGCTCTAAAACCACTGTTTGGAAGACTGCATCTAATAGCATTCAACAGAATAAAAGATTTTCCATATAAAACCTCCAAAAACTTAATAGTAGCAAAAAAGGAAGACTTTAATTTTAATGATGACCACAGTGACAAGCACAAAACAAGGGAACACAAAAGGAGCTGAATACATGGTGTATGAGATATGTGAAAAAGGAGGGAAGCATTATTACATATGTTACTTTTAGAATTCAGCAGACGGTTTGATCTTACTATAATTTTCTGATGAATTCTGCTTTTCGTTTCCATTTGTGAACTGTTTCAGGATACTACTTTATGCTCTTAATTCCCAATTAAGTCAGTTGCTTTTACACGTTCATTGAAACTAAGAAGTTACTGAAAAAATGGGGATGGGAGGCCTGAAGTGGCCAAGCTGAGCACACAGCAAGTTAGGACTCAAAGACAAAAATTTTAGATTATGCAAAAGGTGGATTTGTTTCACCCAACTTTAGGCATCTCTTCCTTCTACAGACCCTGATGAGAAATCATGCCTCCTAAGGGTGATTTATCCTTCCTTACTGCAGTTGCCTGAACCCAGCACTTCCTGTTACTGAACCCAGCTTTCTCTCTCCATTCATTTAAAAGGAAGCTCTGAATGCTGTGCATGACTCTTTCATGGTGCCTTTCACATTTCCAGCCTGCAAAAGCCTGTTTTAATCCAGTCTATCTCATCTATGACAACCTATTTTATGGCTAGTTTTTTCAGCCTGTAAGTACTGGTAGATAACTATGAATTAGGAATTTGTTAGGCTCAGGTTTACTTCACTCAGCCAGGGGTCAGAAGGATGATAGAGGCTGTATCTATGTTAGCATGAATATGGCCTAATAGGAGCAGATTGGTGGAGTGAGGCTGCTGGGTGATTAACTCACATGCCTTTTTAAGCATTTCCCTATCTGCTATTGTGAACCTCAAGCATAGTTGGTGAGAGCAGTACAGGTCATAAGACCAGCCTGATGAAAGGAAGTGATGTTGTGATTTTGTGGGTTATGCTTAAGATCAAGGAAGAGTATTTGAGCAGGGTTAGAACTTTTAAAGTACTGAATGTTATAAATGTCCTTTAATGCAGTGGAGGCCTTGCATGCTCCTTTTGATGAGGAAAACATTTATAGAAACCGCCTTATTTTGAGTGCTTTACTCTTTGCTAATGCACAAAACAGGATTCTCTCCTGCTTGTGCTTACGTTCAGTGATCCACTTGGATAAAATATGTTGCCTCCATGTTGTTTTATGTCCAGGTTTCTGATGCTGCTTGGAAGGGTGATTTTTGGAAAACACTGCCTCTCATATAGATGTGATTTAGCCTTTAGAAATAAAGATAAAAGCCTGTTCTTTTGGACAACCAAAAGCTGGAAAAGGACTACACTTTGTGAACTCCTAGCATATAGAAATATCTTTTATTTTTCTTTTTTCCCTATCTAAAAATTTTATGTCATTTATTCTCATCACCACTTTGTGTCACTGTAACAAACCAACTACAATAAATTTGTGTTAAGCTTAGTTTTCAGTAGTTAACAACTTTTCCAATCCCTTCTTTTAAGCGGCACCTTAGGCAAATGGCCAGGCAGGTACTCTGTGACAAAATGATGGAAGAGAAACATGGTTAAAGCTAAATAACAACAAGGGTCCACCTCAGGTGTCATTGTTGTAATGTCTGCCCAGGTGTGTAGTCAAAAAGACTGATTCATTTTCGGCATTTAGCTCTTTCCTGTGAAAGGTCTGTGTGAGCATGCATGATAAACGAAGCTGAGCTTTAAGAAATGTTCACCACAAAGGAAAATACAATCTTGTGAGTCACAGCCCAGCAGCAGGTAGAGGTCAAGGAGGAAATGTGCTCTATTCTGTGAACTTTTCATAAATAGACTCAAAAGCTGCATGGTCTGCAGTGGTTCAACTTCTTACACATCTTTCCCTACTCCATCATCTTATTGTGACTGAAGTTACTGTAATTCACTGTTATTTTATAGAGGAAAATGGGGTTATTATACAACTAAAAAACACTGCTGTTTAGAAATAGAAATTGTCAGAAAGTTGTAATTTCCTCTGGCACCAGCTGGTTTCGTATAAGACAAAATGAGATGAAAACTGAGGAGGTCAGCACTGAAGAGAAAAAGAAGTACGGTCAAGGTGCTGCTGCAGTGATGGTGACATCAGCTGTAACCTCTTGGGCCCTTACTTGTATCTTTAAAGATCTTGTTTCCCTCTTCAGTACATATGGGCCAGTTATATCCCTGAATACAGGCATTCATTTCTTCAGTTTGGCTATTTCTTAGATGAAAACATCTGCTGCTTTCTTCCAAAGCTAAGCTTTTGTGTAAGATACGACTTTCTCTCAGGTCTCTTACAAAATTGTAATATTTTCTTGCATCATACCTTTTCATCTGCTTTTGGTACCTATTTTCCAAGTTTTGTTTTTTTATTTTTTTCCTTTAACTTGGGGTTCCATTCAAGGTTTTCACTGATTTAAATAAATAGAAGGATTAGCTGAAGGTCTGTGCTACTTGTGATTGATTCTTAAAATAATTCCAAATAGTTTGGACTGGACTTTATCCTCTTCCATCTGCTGCATCTGTTAAAGTATTTAAACTAATAAGAACTTACATGGGCATTTTCTGAAGAAAGCCATAGTTTCTGGTATCTTAAATGTCATTTTTATATTTGCAGGCAGTATTTCAGCTACTGATCAACAGCTGTCATTATATGTGTACAGATCTGAACTGTACACATACAACTGTGTGTGGGGCTACGGAAGCAATGGACAGGGGTGGAACAGTTGATGTCATCTACCTGGACTTGTGCAAAGCGTTCAACACTGTCCCACATGATATCCTTGTCTCTAAATTGGAGAGACATCAATTTGATAGTTGGACCACTCGATGGATAAAGAACTGGCTGGATGGTCGCACTCAAAGAGTTGTGGTCAACGGTTCAGTGTCCAGCTGGAGACCAGTAACGAGTGGTGTCCCTCAGGGATTGATATTGGGACCAGTCTTGTTTAACACCTTTGTCGGTGACATGGACAATGGGATTGAGTGTGCCCTCAGCAAGTTTGCTGATGACACCAAGCTGTGTGGTTCGGTTGAGGGAAGGAATGCCATCCAGAGGGACTTCGACACGCTTGTGAGGTGGGCTGATGCCAACCTCATGAAGTTTAACCATGACAAGTGCAAGGTCCTATACCTGGGTTGGAGCAATCCCAGGCATGGCTACAGGTTGGGCAAAAAGGAAATTCATGGTAGTCCTGCGGAGAAGGACTTGGGGGTGTTGGTCGATGAGAAAATGAACATGAGCCGGCTTCAGTGTGCACTTACAGCCCAGAAAGCCAACTGTATCCTGGGCTGCATCAAAAGCAGTGTGACCAGCAGGTCAAAGGAGGTGATCCTGCCCCTCTTCTCTGCTCTTGTGAGACCTCACTTGGAATACTGTGTGCAGTTCTGGTGTCCTCAACATAGAAAGGACATGGAATTGTTGGAACAAGTCCAGAGGAGGGTCACGAGGATGATCAGGGGACTGGAGCACCTCCCATATGAAGACAGGCTGAGAAAGTTGGTGCTGTTCAGCCTGAAGAAGAGAAGGCTGCATGGAGACCTCATAGCAGCCTTCCAGTATCTGAAGGGGGCCTACAGGGATGCTGGGGAAGGACTATTCATTAGGGACTGTAGTGATAGGACAAGGGGTAACGGGTTGAAACTTAAACAAGGGAGGTTTAGATTGGATCTAAGGAAGAAATTCTTTACTGTTTGGGTGGTGAGGTACTGGAATGGGTTGCCCAGGGAGGTAGTGAATGCTCCATCCCTGGCAGTGTTCAAGGCCAGGTTGGATGAAGCCTTCTGTGATATGGTTAAGTGTGAGGTGTCGCTGACCATGGCAGGGGGATTGGAGCTAGATGATCTTAAGTTCCTTACCAGCCCTAACTATTCTATGATTCTATGACTTTCCGCTGAGGATTGCTGGAAAATGTTATGCTCTATTTAGGCATGATAAAAAATTTAAATCCTGTTGACAGTCATCTGCCCATGCAGTAAGAATGTGGGTTGCTACTGTTCGGATCTTGTATGTTCAGAGAGCTTTATTCCTGAGCCCTCCATAAATGTGAGTAATCTGGTTGTTTAAAGGGTCGTGGGCTATGCTTACAGTGCTGAACATTATCTATCTTTTCACCATTTAAGTTGTGTTGAATTAAATGGATTATTATTTATGGTTTATTGAGCACTCTTTACATCCTTAGCATTTGCTTTTTGGCTTGTTATTAATTTTTAAACACTGTGTTGAAAGGCTCTGTAATTGGTCCACTCAAATACTGCTGGTTACAGAAACGAATAACTGTGGAGGGCTCTCAATAAAGCAGCTGATTATATTTAGCTTAGAATCAACAGAATGTTTTTCCTGTGAGATGCCTAAAAACTTGCTTTTTTGTTTCTTTGTTTTGTATTTTTATTTAATTCTGTGAACAAGGTTACTGAAAATAAAATGTTTGTGGGAGTATGTGCATTTTCCAAGCACAAGTTAAATGGCATCAGTTGGTAGTGCGATTGACTTTGTTAATTCTTTGAAAATGATGAAATAGATGAATAAAACTAGGTGTATTTGCTTGTGTGGGTAAGGTATTACAGTGATGCTTTACTATCTCTAAAGGTAGAAAGTATTTCTGAAAAATGAAGTTTGTGATCCTGTTCTGTTAAGATATGTGGAACTCTTGAGCAGACTCCAAAATGAGTTTAAACAGAATCTGCTGAGGGAATTAATCTGTTGTTACATCTGCCACAAATTCTAACTATGAGTCTGATCAACCCTTTCCATTTTTGTCTGGATTAGGTTCTCTACATCTCCATATGAAATACAGTGTGTCAGATACTTCTGTCTTGTGTATCTCTAATCTTATAATCTAGAGAAAGATATGAGATTCTTTCTCATTTCTAGATAATCCACCCAAAACCCAAACACCTAAACTGACTGCATATATGTCCCTAGTAGCTTAAATATGAGTTGAACACCGATATTTGCAATAGATGATTCTCCCAAATGTGCTGAGCAACAGGACAGTGGGAAAAGGTCAGGGAGTTAAATTTATTTCTGCACTTGCAACTCAGTGAAGAGGAAATAAGAGTTTGCACAGTTCTAAACATTTGAAATGGATTTAGCCTGAATTCACACATTCTTCAGTCAGTAAGATTCAAGCTTTTTGACACAGGGAATAGAACTATAGTGATTTAATCAACTGCTTTAATATGGCCGCCACTCACAATGTCAAATGTGCCTTAGGTATTGTAATGTGAGTATTTATCCAGTAAGGGCACTGAGGTTACTAGTAAATTGTATATAATACTCAGAGCTCTGAGACAGTAGCAGCTGCTGCTTTTTATTTTTATCAAACTCCATAGATACAGATACGTGCTGAAAGCATTTTTTCTCCACAAAAACACTAACAATTTTTAGTGCCTTGATTTATGGGCAGTGCAAAGTATCCTGAAGTCTGATTATTTTTCAGTGGGTAGGATACTCAGCACTTTCTAGAATTCAGAGCTCCACAAGATTATCATTTGACGATTACTGAAGCTGTCAGCTTGTGATCATGGTTTTAATAGGGAACTGCTCATCCAGCCATACAAGTCTTTTGAAAAAGGCACAGGCAGCATATCTTTCATGTGTTTGTTCTTTACCATAGTTCCATATATTTACCCTTTCAGTCTCTTGCTGTCTGGATATGTACAGTTTAACCTCTACTTGCTGTTTGCATCAGTGACAATAGCAGTTACTTTATGGTGCAGAGTAACTTCATTAATAAGTTTTGCTTTTCCCAAGGTCCATTATAACATGACTGTACTGTGTATTTCTTCAGTGATTAATCCTTTTCCCTACTAGAAATTGCAATAACACCTATTATTACTGTGTCAGAAATGGGTTAGCTCTGCTAAGGTTTAATATTGACCATTTCAGTGGAGTCAGATGCTGATCTTTGGCATCGTGTTGAGGTAAGGTGAGACTAAACCAAAAGTCTGCTTTGGCTTCTATGTGAAAACATTGCAGAAGAAATACTATTTACTAAAATTCTGAAGGATCTAAAACTAGAAAAGCTTTGGGATTGGCACTAGCAACATGTGTCTCACTGTGAAGTATTCCAGAGATGCCAGAAATAATACTTGTCCAAGTAAGTATAATGTAATGTTAATTTTTTTTTGGTCTTTTTTTGTCATAATGACTTCGTTCTGAAGACTTGATAGCATTCAGACTATTATTATTATTATTATTAGGGTTACAGTGGGCAGCTGAGATGTGCTAACCACTGGTTAACTGAGTAATGGTAAGAGTCCCTGCAACTGATTATGTCACACCTACCACTAGTCTCAGTCACATTGGTTTTATCAATATACATTTACAGAGAGAATACATACCATACATACCATTTACAGGGGAATTTCTTATGATTTTCTGCAGTATAGATGTGTGCAGAGTTTTAACACCTTGAAATTCCAATTAGTGGTTGACATCCCTTGCTAGAAAGTTGTCCGTAGTTTCTGTTTTGAAGGTGACTTCATTAGCTACAGTACAGCTTTTAAAGCTGGAGACACAATGGCTGTTTCACTAGAGCTTTGAGAAACTTTATCCTTAAACTCTGAAGGTCTGTTTTGCAGACATTCTGGTTTGGCCCACTGTTGGAAGAACTGTGTTGTCTGCTTGGGAAGCAAATTAAGAAATGAGATATCGCATCGCTAAAGCCTTATGAGGGTATTTTGTGCAAGTTCCAGAAGAATCAGAATACAGCAAACAACCAGTTTCTACAGCTTAAATCACAAATGAACATATCCTCAAGTGTGGAAAGATTGCTGCTGCCTGGCTTCCCACTGAACAGTGTAATACTTACAGAAATGGTATTTCTATATTGCCCTTTGATATGCTTCTCTTTTCACATTTGACTAGGGGTTTTCTGTTCCCTGTTTTCTCAGCTGTGCCTAACCTTGTCAGAAATCTTTTATGCACTAGTTCTCACTTTTCTCAAGAAATACACCTCTTAAAAACCTGTTGATTCACACATAGTCCTGGAAACTATCTATGTTCTCACCTCAGTTGTGTGAATTATTCTGCCATTATAAGTCAGTAATACTAACACTGCATGCTGTCTGAAGCTGCAAATTTACCAGAGTCCTGCAGGATTAAACACCAGGCCACTCCCAGAAACCTAAGATAAGTGGATGGCTATGTATCTTCTGTCACTTTTGATGGTGCATCACAGAGAGCAGCTACATTCTTTGCTGATACCACCAGCACTATTAAAGTATATTGCATTGCTTTCTTTCTTTTATAGTCAAAGTAAGGATAATGTTCTGCCATACATAGTTATAAGCACTAACCAAAGTTAAGTGCTAACCAAAATTCTAGTTAGAATGGTCTGAAAACTTTGTTTTACCTATTTTCTTAAAACTCTTACACCTTATGCCATTTTCTTACCAAGTGGACTAGTTTTAAAAAGATTTTCAGTCTGAAAATATACTATTGCCTTATTACTTGGGTGATATGGTTTAGTGTGAGGTGTCCCTGCCCATGGCAGGGGGGTTGGAATTAGATGATCTTAAGGTCCTTTCCAACCCTAACTACTCTATGATTCTACTTTGCACATTAACCTGATACCAGTCTCAAAAGATCCTTTATAAGGAAAACTAATACGCGCATAGGCAGGTTAGTTGGTACTTCTATAAATGAGGCAGGAAAAGGCCATGAAGTACCAGAAATAGACTATTTATAGTGCAGTGTCCTGGGACTTATAGTTTCAGTTATACTAGATATAAGTGAGTTTGGCAAGATACTCCATACAGATACATGACACAGTGTTCACAAATATTTTTCCTGAAAACCAATAAAAGTTCAGCTGAATATATCTTTGGAATGCACTGATGTACTGCTTTGCCATCACAAATGAAGTTTCCTTCAAAGCATTCAGTCAGTATCCCCTCAGCAAGTTACAACCTTCAGTGTACACCCTGAAGCACTTGAAGAAAATCTGTTTCGGATACGCAACTTCATATTGGTTACTCTCCTAAGGCACCAAATTTATGGTGCCAGATTTAACCAATTTGTTAAAGCCTTTTGCCTGTAGCAGTTTCATACTTCAGTTGTCAAGCACATTTGTTATGAATGTTCAAGCAAAATCTGCAATAATGAAAAATAGCTTCTCCTACAAGTTCATCATCTTTTCATTTCCAAATTTAGAGCTGGAGCTTTTGCATATGACCAGTAACTGATATTTAGCCCTTAGTGTTTTTCATCTAAAGATAGGGAAGACTTACAATAGAGGAAAGTGAGGTTACTAAAGAAGGAGAAGCAAACAAATCTAAGGCTAAGTGTGATAAATATCAAAGGAAAATACAGTTTTAGAGGGAAACCCAAAAATCTAGAAGAGGTAAAGGGAGATAGGAATGTGTTTTCAAGTTGGAATAAAGGTAATGGAGAACATGGGTGTCCTGATACTTTATAAGAATTGCCTATATAAACCTATGTATATTACAATCTATATATATTTGATATATATAAATAAAAACATATTCAAATTGCAATAGCAAAACTTAAAAGTTTAGAAAATATCATTTTGGATTAACTATGAAATCTTAATTTTGACTACCTTTGCATTCAAAATGAAACAAATAGGTTAGGATCCAGTGGAGAAGCAACAGGCTTGTCAGGCAGTGTAATTCATGTGAAATTGCATGTAAAAATGTAGTGTAATGATACTAAGATTGTAATATGAACCAAACCCTGTCTGATGTCAGAAAATAGATAGGAAAGAAAATGCCTGAATTGTGTTTAAACTAGGACTATTGGCTTTCTAGCAGAGTTGTGTCCAGCAAGGGTCAGCCCAAGCCATTGTTTTGGAAAAGTTAAGGAATGTACTAAAATGAGTTGCTTCAGCATAGAAAAATGTTCTCTTAAATCTGTAGTCCAAAAATAGTAATCCATTACTCAAGACGACTTTTGTGATTCTTTATGAGAGGTGGCATTACATTATGCTGTATCTTGAGCATTGCAGAAGAGCACCCTTTTCCTAGAAGGGAAAATAGGTCAATTCTCTTTTCCAGGAGATTTTCTTTTATTCTTGGTTCTTTTTTTCCCCCTCATTTGGGAAGGGTACAGCAAGCCTGGAAAAACACTTTCCCTAACTCTATCCTAACAACAGCCAGGCATTCATAGCAACATGTCCTTTTTGGTTGTTTTTTGTTGGTTCTTTTTGCATGGGTTTGGTTTGGGTGTTTTTTACATGTTGGGTGTTGGAATGTTTGGAATAGTCTGTTCACATAGTGATAGGATTTTTCTAAAACTATGATTATCCCATTGGACCTTGTTAACAGTATTTTGCAGTCTGGTTGGGAACTGTGAGCCTAGAGGTAAGTTAAAATGTGCTGAACTAAGCAAATATTTTTCTGCTTATCTGTGTTCTAGAATGTATTCAGTTTTTTGAATGCATTCTAGAGTGTAAACACTGATCAGGAATAGTATCAAAACCTCCCACAAAGTAACCCAAAGAAGGAAGCTATTACTTTGTTTTTTCTTGTCTGTCTGAAACAGCCTCTCTTGAAGTCTTCACTATAGTCTGAGGAACGCTAACTGCTCCCACTATTCAGCACCAATGTACCTTTACCTTCAAAAACCTGGTTTGTGCAGGTAAAAACATCCTTTGACAGCAGCTATTGCTACTGACTGATGTTAGTGGATTTAGACTAGTAGTCCATGCTTTAAATGACACAATAATGGTACTTCATCTGCAGCAAAGCAGTACACCAACACTTTGAGAATCAATGAGATACTAGAATAATTAATTTCATGATACACTGTTTATATTTTAGGGGAGAAATAGCTTTTTGAAAAGCTCTTGGGTCTAATTCTCAGCTGCTATTTTTAAGCCCCGTTCCATTGATCTTGATGTTTCAAAGGGAGTAGAAGTTTTAAGACACTGACAATACAAACCATCATGTGCAAAGAATACTTCAGATGTAGCAGATGTGCTATAAACTATCACATACAATGGTTAATGATTCTGTTTGAAAATTCCACACTGCCTTACAGGTCTCTTTTCAACGACTTATTTAATGTGCTTCTCCTCTTTCTTCTTTTTCTTGAATTACCCAATATTCTAAAATAAGTCGCTTCTGATCACAATCTTATGGAAACAGAACAACTGCCTGGCTCTGTGGTTATGGTCAAACTACATGCAAATAAGACAGGAAGATGAAAATGTTAGACAAGCGATTTATTAGTTCACTGTTATAGCACCCATTTTACAGCTGTTTCATGTTGCACTGGCTGCACTGCACCAGCTAGAGGTGCCTCTTGAGAGAGGGGAAAGAGATCTAGTATGCTGTACTTTTATTTCTTAATATTCTTAATCTTAATCTTTAATCTTATTCTTAATATTCTTAATTGGTGGAAGAATATTAAACCCAGCTAGAGGAGACAGTTGTGTATCTTCCTTTTGTGGGGTTTTTTCAGTATCATTTCAATAGTCAGGAGGCAGGGCAGTTTCTGACGTTATCCACATGCTGACTTGGAAGGAACATCATTTGCAATGAAAACAGAAGATAAATAACTGAGAAAACAGATTTTTTGTTTATTTTTGTTTTGTTGCTTTACCCACTTACTTTGCTAGACAATATAAAAAAAAAAACACCCATAATCTAAAGGCCACAAAAGGCAGTGTAAATATGTCTGACATTTCAGCATGTATTCACATGAGATCTAAATGCAGCTGCCTGAGCATTCAGTGGCCTGATCAACTGCTGGTTTAAAATGAATTTGAAACATGTTAGGAAAGCCATTTGGCATGGCTAATCATGCAAGTATGCTTACCTACACATATTATAAGAAGGGGTTAAAAAATAACTGCTCAAGTAGTGCAGTTTTCTAATGGAATATGGTATTGGTGATGCTTGAGAGAATGAGATAAATTTTACATGGATCAATTGATTGTTTAGTCTGCAGCCTCATCATTTTGGTGTGATGAACTATTTGTTTTGTGGTAGAAGACCTACATCAAATGCAATTATTACTTAATCAATCTTGAACGCTAGAAAGTGTGTAATGGGCTACGGGATCTATTAGGAAGTTTTATCACTTCATCAATGTCACACTACAAGATTATTTGTAAAACTGATCTCCTTTCTTTCATAGAATGTGCTTCATATGTCTAAGGCAAAACTGAGGTTAGGCCTAAACTATGCATGAAAGTATTTTATTATCAAAATAGCAGTCCTAAAACTGAAATTAGGTTATTGCTGAGTCAGCCAAATAAAACAAAATATAATACAAACATAGTGTCATTATTTATGCAGTATTTACATCAAACATTTGTTTTACTTCATAAAGACTTTCTAAACAATTGCCTAGTAACCATATTCACCTTTGTTAAACAAAGTTTCACCCCTTAATTTAGATAATTGCAGTTTACCAGAGTGCTACAGCACTCCTTTACTGTGAAAAGAGAAGAGCAGCTCTTGCTGAATTAGTTAAAAGAAGATATTTTCAACAGCAAAACATACAGAGACCTTCAAATGAACATAATAATGCTGAGTGGAAAAAAGAGAAATCATTCTGGAAATTGAGATATTTGAAATTAATTTTTCTGGCCTTTGAAATTGCTACAGATAAGTCTTTGAATGGCTTCTGGAATTAATACTGACAGGATATGATGTCCTTTTATGTGATGCCTCAACTGTACTAATTAATCTTACTTTTCAAATTCTGATAACACTTCAGATGGTTCTTCACTCTGAAGTAACTGCAAAGACACTTTTTTAATGATGATAAGTTTAAAATTAAATGTGTGACATATGTAACTAACCAGATGCACAAATAAACCTAAGAGGAAATGTTACAGTTTTGACATGACCTAGTAAAAACAGGGGCAAAATATCAGTCTGGCCAACAAAGTTGTTCTTTTGACTAGTAGCACTGAATGAAGATGTCATGAAGGGTTCTTAGTGCATAATGTATGATCCATTGAACCAATCAATACCCTATTTATAAGACAATGGGAATCTTCCCGTGGGCTTCCAGCTGACTTTGAATCAGATAGATCAAATAATTTGTTTCGTGTCATTGACCAAATATTCTCTCTTCTGCTAGCTTGTCTGAAGTTTAGCATTATTTCTACAATAATCTAAATATTATTCCTATCTGAGTATTATTAGGCCTGTATCAATCTTAATACTTCTTTGTTTACCATTGCAAAATCTCAGAAAACCAAGAATCATAAAAAATTAGTATTACATACGTAATAGACAACCATTCTAATTAATTTTAAGATAAATTTAGTATAATGTTCACATATTACTTCTGTAGTCCTTTTACCATTTGAATACATGTGGGACATAAAAGTAAGGAAATACTTGGGGGTTTTGTGTATCTCACAATTTTATTCTTCAATTGAGCATTTCAGCTCTTCTGGTAATCATATATGGGAAAAAAAAAAAAAAAGGAAAGGTTATGTAGACAGGACTGCCTGATTTATCTTTTCTTAATTTCCAGTGTTGTCTGCTAGTCAGTGTGGCAAACATAGAAGCTGGATCTCAGAGTATCTTGAAAGCAGTTCTTTTGGCTGCAATTCCATACAAACTCTTTTGGAAATAATAATCCCTTACCTGTTCAAGCCCGATGGCTTTCTCCAATTTTCTAGCATTTGTTCAGCTTTGAACCTAAGATTGTGATTAGATCCTCAGAAAATTGTTTTGTCTTTTCCAATAAGATTTCTCATGAATGTGTATCTATAAAGCATCCTCTCTTAACTGCTAGGTCATAACACAGCTCAGGAGAACTCAGTGGGGAATTAATTGAATAGAGAATCTACAAGTTTGAATCTTTGGTTTCCCTCTTCTGAATTCTGTAGATTTCTATTGTGGCTATTGTTTTAGCTTTACATCATCAGCACTCTGCAGTAAAAGCATGGGAGCCATGCCTAGAGGGTTGCTCTAGTATGCTGTGTGAGTAATAATATGGAAGAGATGACCACATGAACAGCTTGCATTTAGTAAGTGCTGTTTGTTGTCAGGATGAATGAGACAAGTAGACAAATACTTAAAAGACAAGTAGAAAAAACTACTCCTGGGAGAGTGCAAAGGCCTTTCATAGTTCCTGTAACTCCTTAATGATTAGGTCTGAACTGGGCAGAAGAAATTCTTTGCATATGTAGTTGTAGCATTCAAGGGTATTTGCATATGCCAAAATATATTTGAAAGGTTATGAAGAAGTAGAAGTGACCATGTGTTAAGGATAATTTTTCAGGTCACATGAGTCCTGCAGTTCCTCTCTGATATTACATGATATCAAGGGATTCCTGTCTGAGATATGTTTGAAGAAGGTAAGAATGAGCCCTGTTTTCAGATGGAGATGGGAATGATTTTCCTTATATTTTATAAAACAACCCTTTTTCTTTTTATGTTTGATAACCCAAAACCTAAATTCAACACTTGTCAAGTAATTCTCAGGTCTATTTTAGTATTAGACCTTTCTGCCACTGAACTCTCATGATGGACCAGAGGAAACCAACAAATCTGTGCTCCTCACAGGTGTGAATTCACCTCTGTGGTGTCCAGCCACAGCCAGTGCAGGGCAGCAGTGTCTGGGGCAATGGTGGGGACTGATATTAAATGCCAGGCAATGCCTTTCTCAGGAAGAACAATCAGAAAAAGCAGTAACATGTCCTTTGTGCAACAAATAAGAAGCTGAGGTACTTTTTGGTTCCTAGCAACCCCTGAAGCATCACAGACCTGAGAAAATGTTACTAATTATTGGGAAAGGGAACATTAATTGCAAACACTGGTACATACACTGAGAGCCGGAATCACTGAAATGTTTAACATGAACAGCAGGTAACCCACAGCAGTGAATATGGCACATGGACTGTGTAAAGAGCCTGTTTGTGCTCTTTGTGTGAAGAGTATGTTGGAGAGCTCAGTAGTTTGGAAAGAAAAATAGCATGACACTGTTGACAAGGAAACCAAAAGGAGTGTATGTAAATGACAAATACTAATTTTCACATACAAACAGAAAGAATTTGAAATACTTTCATGTGTCTGTAATAGTTCCCTGGCAACATAATGCTTCAGAAAGATCAGTATAATTTCTCTACTACAGAAAGGAGCCAATTGAAGTTAAGGCTTTATTAATTATATACACTGATACAAGCTAGTAACAATGGTTAAAAAAATACATGTACAAAACCACAAAATCATTTTCTGTTTAGACTGCAGTGAAATGAAAATGTAACCTGCCAGTTAATTTGGAAAATTACTGTAGAAGTAAAATCCTGAAATTATTTCAGAATGAAATATTTCTTTAAAGATTCAAAAGGACAGTTAGCTTCAGTTTTGAATAATTTATTATCCACGTCAGTAGAAATTGATTCATCAGTAGACTCAGTATTAACAGGAACATTTCAAAGAAAGATAAATACTTGGAAGAAAGAGCTTGCTTCTTAAAATGAGAAACAGTATGTATTATGTTTGGTTTGTCGAGGAAGTTATGATAAATCATTCTTAGCTCAAAGCAGAAAAGTGTGATTAAGTGATTAGAACAACTGGTAGCAATATCAATCCTAATTACTTTCCCTGTGATTGCATAGCATCTTCTGAAAGCTGGCCTAGCTCATAGCAAAATACAAATATGTGATAATCAACATTTTAAAGCTGGGGCAGGAAAAATACCCAGGTAAATGGCCTAATTCCTAAAGGCTGCATTACAGTTTTTGCGCATCTATATTCTTAGAGCATGTGGCAAGGAAATGTGTCTTTCATTTCTTAGAGGAGTTAGGTTTGTTCTCAGAGAGGATGATTTTACAAGAGAGAGTCTTATAGTCTCAAGCAGCCATTGAAAAGGCTTTGCTTTCTCTTCCCCTCTGAGAGAGCAACAGCAGAAAAGGGCAGTAAGGGGATCAGTATCATCGTGTTTAAAATTGACATTTGCCAAGCAAAAAAACAGAGGTAGAGAGAAGACCTTATTGTTTTCTATAAAAACTTCAGGGATAAACAGTATGAAGGTAGAAGAGCTATTTAAGATGATGAACAATGCAGGCATAACAAAAAAATGAGTATCCAGTGCCCCTGAATAAATTTATGATGGAAATTAAGAAGAACTATGACTGGAATGAGGTTCTGGAGAAGCCATCCACAGGAGCAGAGGGGACATGAGCACATTTGGTGTTAGGATGGATTTTATTATGCTTAGAGTTATTTGATGTGGTTGTCTGCAGTAACTGATTGGATGACTCTGTTATGTCTGATGTGCCTTACCCCATCATTTCAGAGTTTCATTCTACCCAAAGAAAGCAGCTGCCTTGGGAGATGTAAGCCAGGAGACTGTGGCAATTTTTTAGCTAGTTTGAACTTAATGATCACTACTGTGATGAGGCTTTGAGTTTAATCTTGTACATGATGGGTAAAGGATGACATGATTTAAGTAAGCATCAAAGCCAAGCATGCCTTTTGTGACAAGTATTTGTTGACAGGAGTGTTGGTATATATCAGTCTTGAGAAGGAAGATGACTTTCATCCCCCTAGATAAAAAATAACTTAGGAATTTGCAGCTAAGCACTGCAGCCTTCTCAAGTTTGCCATCAGTGGTATATATAATTAATCGCTGGAGATGTTTGGCAATTGAAGGATGCCACTGAAATCTTATAAATAAAAACTGATGCCTAAGAAGATTGAGACATTTTACAAACTGTGTTATAGCACTGGTCAGATGACACAGCTGTAGTAATCATTAGTCTTTCATGTTTTAGACTTTGTGAATCTCTTTCTTGGTACTGAACCAGGTGTCTGATTTGCTTCCTATTTCTAGAATTTCATCTGATATTAGGACAGTTACATCCCAATTCTGAGAAAGTTTTCAGTTTTGAAGTTTTATTTTTCCCTATTTTCTCTTTTTTTTTCCACAAAGTGCTATGAAAATGTGTCCAGATTTAAAACTATTTAAGTATTTTGGCCAGCTACAGCTGTGTTCATGATACAATTTAATAACTTGCTGTGAAATAATAGTGGAATACATGAAGTTTCCTTAAACATTCAGAGTGCTATATCCTCCATTTGATTCAGTCCGTAGGTAGTATAAAACAGAGAAAAAGCATCAGTTTAGAAGATATGCAAATTTCAAAAATGCAAAAAGTGCAAAACAGAAAAGCTGAGGCATTTGGAAAGCCAGTATGGTATTGTCTTCTGTGATATTTAGACGTCTTTCTATAAACTCAGTATTGAAGAAAATATTAAGAGATGATCCAGGTCCTAAATGCTCGTTGTCTTTTATTAGAAGCAAGTCTGTCACTGAAGACAGACTTATAACTATTTCTGTAGTCCTAATGGACTAATCTGGCCCATCTCAGTAGAAGCATAAATGTCATGTGAACTGTGATTACATGTTTATTAGCATTGCATGTTGGACTGTAATAAATTGCTGCATTTATTTAAAATTACAGAGTTTCCTAAACATATGAGTTTATATTAAATATAGGCATTTACTTACAAATTTCAAATTGTTTCATATAATATTGCAGGGAAGTACTCGGTGAGGAACTTTTTTTTGGAGTAAGTGGATCCATTTTTCTGGTAAGTGGTTATGTTACAACCCACTGCCAACACTTGGCCTGTAGTTAACACATCTACCATTTTGTATCATTTTTTATTTCCTAGTTTCATCAATGCTTTTGAAGCATACCCTTCAAATACGTGATTAAGTGCTGTTGCCTAGATTGTGTTATAGTTCTGTCTATGACTAGTTCTGAATATCTGATTTCTGAGGCAAATTGTAGGTGTTGATTTGAAGAGATGATCATCCATCTGACATCCTGTGATAGATCATCGGGGTAGTCAAACCTCATCATACTTCCATTGCCACTGAAGTGTTCTGGGCTTTCAGTGTAATTATCTGGAATCCTATTTTTGCAGGATTTACATATGCTTCTGGAAGGAGATACAACCAAGGAGGTTAAGAGAAGGAGATCAACTCAGAAACTGCAAAGGAGCCTATGCAGTAGAATTAATTTGCATACTGATCATAATGCTATGAAAGAAGATACAATTCGGTTATGAGAACATTTGGGATTTTTTGCTGTTGCTATGTTTTTTGCAGGAGTTCAGAATTATTTATAAGTTGTGTAAAATGTGAGACAGGTAAAATAGAAATAAAAATAGATCACTTTAATGTGTGTAAAAGATAATCACATTGTCATACATGAATTAAGGTAGAATTTGGGTGATTTAATCTATAATCAATAACTTTTCAAAGCTAGATTTCAAGGAGAAAGTCCATCTTAGTGGGACTTCTATCTGGGAAAAAAATTGAGCAGAAGTTATACTTATTGTCTATACTATCCTAAAAAAATGTTGTAACATACTGGCTGTTACAGTAGATAACCTGCTATAGATATATATTTAAGCAGTATGTGAAGTAAACTGAGGTAACTTGCAGGTGGTACTAGTTTTGAAGGCAAGGTCAGGTTATTAGTTGAGGTTGTGTAACCCTAGTTTCAGACAGAAGAGGACTAAGTGTGAAGATATATGTCATGTTCTCAAAATCTACAGTGCCTGAAAGTCATGAAGTTGTCCTTTCACTGAGGTTTGTCAAAACTTAGATACTAAAGTCAGTTAATTTGTGACAGAACTATGTGTATAGGCTGTAAAATTAAATTTGAAAACCAGTTCTGTGGAATTGACAGCAGAAATGAGTAATTACTCTGCAGGAAAGAATTTTTCAGACACAAGTTTGTAAAGTGTGGAGGGGTGTTTTGCTGAAGATAACTGTTCTTGTCCTTGTTTGGCAGCTGCCCGCTAGCAGAAATAACTCTTAATCAGATATTACTAGATCTTTAGGAATAACTTAAGTGTTGCTTAGCCACTTGCAAACCTTGGAAGATCTCAGGGATCCATTTTGTTCACACTGGTATCAATGCAAGAGGGCTGCAGCCTACTCAGGTTAATAACATATCAAATAACCAAATTATAAACCCAGTAAGAGGCTGCAGTTTATGTGGCCTGTAAAACATCAGTAGACCTTTCCTTCATCTCATTTGCTATGAAACTGTCATGCAAAGGCACAGGTTCGCACTCAGGTCATGTCATGTTTGAATAGTCACATATTAAACAGTATTTTTTAGTGTGAATAGATAGAATTAACTCTTAGTCTGAAGAAGAACAGAAATTTTATCTCCAGCTAATCAGTAGCAGGATTTTACTACAGGGAGCTGTGTGTGATTCATTGGTTTGGTCGTTGTCAGCCAGGTTCCTTTTACTTCCATGTGATTTATCTTACACAGGCAAGACCTGTCACCTTCTGCACTGCTGACTGCTAGACAGTAGCTTTCCTAAACATCTCTCTGTCCTTTGGTCCATCACATCAATGTCATCTGGCAATAGCAGTTCAAATACCTCTTTCAGTGATTGTTGCTTCTTTACCCTTAATTGCTACTGACTGTTGCTCTGCGAGGTGCATGGTACTGAGCAGCAAGCAGAGCTGAAACTAGTCAGTTATCTGTTGAGTAGCCTGAACTGTACAAGCCCTTCATTAAATTGAACTTTGCTGTCTAAAGAGGACTGTGGCATGTATATGATCTCTAACCTTTGGAAGACCTGTCTGGCAATAAGACTTCTTTCTGTAAGGCCAATCTATAACACTGTAATGGATTAGCTCATGGTAAACGTTTACATTAGATTTTTATTCCTATTTAATGTGGACCAGTGGGTGTGGATTGAATCCTAGCTGAATGGTAGCTTAGCAGCTTTGTATTGTTTTATCTACAGTGCTGAAAGCCACGACATTTGTGTGGTATACAAGCAATCTTAGGCTTGAAACACAAAAAGATTCACCCATTGTGCTTGTGAGCCCTGCACTTCCCTATCAAACTGTGGAATTAAAGGCTCTGAATAAGATTCTAGTTTTTCCTTTTAAAACAATTGAAACAAAGCATAAGACAAGTTTCTCAGAAACAATGTGAGAGAGAAGATACTCAAGTTAATCAGGAGTGAATGCCAAAGGTGGATGTTTCTGCCAGCCAGGCAGAATAAAGTGTCTGGCTGCTAACTGAAAGATTGCAAGTTTGATTTCTGCCTGGCTTGAATAATTTGTACCTAGGAGTAATTTGGCATCCTAGCTTAGAGCTTTTGGACAGAAAGTTTCTTGAGATATACTTCTCTGACAAAGCACCTTTTTCTCATTAAACAATAAGATGGCACAAGCAATCCAGGAGGTTTCTTGATTGTGTGGAAGACAACTTCCTTCTGCAAGCAATAGAGGAGCCGACAAGGAGAGGTGCCCTGCTTGACCTCGTGCTCACCAACAGGGAAGGGCTCATTGGAAATGTGACTCTTCAGGGAAGTCTTGGATGCAGTGATCACGAGATGGTCGAATTCAAGGTCCTCAAGACAGTGAGAAGAGCGTGCAGCAAGCTCACTGCCCTGGACTTCAAGAGAGCAGACTTTGGCCTCTTCAGGAACCTACTTAGCAAGGTTCCATGGGATATAGCCCTAGAGGGCAGGGGAGCCCAAAACTCTCGGTTAATATTCAAGGATCACCTGCTACAAGCTCAGGAGTGTTGCATCCCAACTAGAAGGAAGTGCAGCAGGAGGGCCAGGAGACCTCCTTGGATGGATAAGGAGCTGCTGAGAAAAATTCAAAGGAAAAAAGAGGCTTATAAAAGGTGGAAGCAAGGACAGGTGGCCTGGGATGAATACAGGGATGTTGTCCGGGAAGCTAGGGACCAAGTTAGGAAAGCTAAGGCCCAATTGGAGCTAAACTTGGCTAGGGATGTTAAAGATAATAGGAAGGGATTTTATAGGTATGTAGCGGCTAAAAAACAGACTAAGGACAATGTAGGCCCCTCTGGAAGCTTTCGAGAGAACTGGCTACACAGGACTTGGAGAAGGCTGAGGTTCTGAATGACTTCTTTGACTCAGTCTTCACTGGCAAAGGTTCTGACCACACCACCTGAGTCTTGGAAGGTGGACACAGGGACTGTGAGAATGAAGACCTTGGGCCCACTGTACTAGAGGATCTGGTTCGAGACCATCTTAAGAACCTGAACATACACAAGTCCCTGGGACCTGATGAAATCCATCTGCGGGTCCTGAAGGAGCTGGCGAATGAAGTTGCAAAGCACTGGCCATCATATCTGAAAAATCATGGCAGTCAGGTGAAGTTCTCGACGACTGGAAAAAGGGAAATATAACCCCCATTTTCAAGAAGGGGAAAATGGATGACCCAGGGAATTACAGGGCAGTCAGTCTCACCTCTGTGCCTGGCAAAATCTGGGAGCAGATTCTCCTGGAAGGCATGCTGGGGCACATGAAAAACAACAAGGTGCTTGGTGACAGCCAGCATGGCTTTACTAGGGGAAAATCCTGTCTGACCAATTTGGTGGTCTTCTATGATGGGGCTACAAAAGTGATGGACAGGGGTGGAGCAGTTGATGTCATCTACCTGGACTTGTGCAAAGCGTTCAGCAATGTCCCACATGATGTCCTTGTCCCTAAATTGGAGAGACATCAATTTGATAGGTGGACCACTCGGTGGATAAAGAACTGGCTGGATGGTCGCACTCAAAGAGTTGTGGTCAATGATTCAATGTCCGGCTGGAGATCAGTAATGAGTGGTGTCCCTCAGGGATCAGTGTTGGAACCAGTCTTGTTTAACATCTTTGTTGCTGACATGGACAATGGAATTGAGTGTGCCCTCAACGAGTTTGCCGATGACACCAAGCTGTGTGGTTCTGTTGATACGCTAGAGGGAAGGAATGCCATCCAGAGGGACCTTGACATGTTTGTGAGGTGGGCTGATGCCAACCTCATGAAGCTTAACCATGCCAAGTGCAAGTTCCTACACCTGGGTTGGAGCAATCCCAGGCACAGCTACAGGTTGGGCAAAAAGGAAATTCATGGTAGTCCTGCGGAGAAGGACTTGGGGGTGTTAGACAATGAGAAAATGAACATGAGCCGGCTTCAGTGTGCGCTTACAGCCCAAGAAGGCCAACCGTATTCTGGGCTGCATCAAAAGGAGTGTGACCAGCAGGTAGAAGGAGGTGATCCTGCCCTTCTACTCTGCTCTCGTCAGACCTCACTTGGAGTATTGTGTGCAGTTCTGGTGTCCTCAACATAAAAAGGACATGGAACTGTTAGAACAAGTCCAGAGGAGGGCCATGAGGATGATCAGGGGACTGGAGCACCTCCCATATGAAGACAGGCTGAGAAAGTTGGGGCTGTTCAGCCTGGAGAAGAGAAGGCTGCGTGGAGACCTCATAGCAGCCTTCCAGTATCTGAAGGGGGCCTACAGGGATGCTGGGGAAGGACTATTCATTAGGGACTGTAGTGATAGGACAAGGGGTAACGGGTTGAAACTTAAACAAGGGAGGTTTAGATTGGATCTAAGGAAGAAATTCTTTACTGTTAGGGTGGTGAGGTACTGGAATGGGTTGCCCAGGGAGGTAGTGAATGCTCCATCCCTGGCAGTGTTCAAGGCCAGGTTGGATGAAGCCTTCTGTGATATGGTTAAGTGTGAGGTGTCCCTGCCCATGACAGGGGGGTTGGAACTAGATGATCTTGAGGTCCTTTCCAGCCCTAACTATTCTATGATTCTATGACTAATGCAATTTTATTAATTGTATCAGTTTTCAAATACCTATTCTGACTGATTTTGAACAGGAATTTTAATCTCAATATTATGTCACTCAATCTAAGAGTAAGGCCTGCCTTAACTGTACAAAGTATCTTGTTGCTACCATATCTAATTAGACTGATGTTTATTAACACACAAGAATCCCTTTTCTGTCAGCTCTAACCTCTGTTATTACACAGCAGTGTTGTTTCAGCATCTGAAAATTTCTTCACCTGATATTTGGACCTCTCTTTTGAAACAAAATAAACATTTTCTCAGATTAACACTTCTACAGAGAAATTAAGAACAGATGAAGTGTTAACAGGGTCTTGTTTATTTTCTGGGTAGGAAATGACTCATTCTTGAGAGGTACATAAAACACTACCTCTCCAGAGAGGAAAGGACAGCTATTGGGCTATTAGAAGTATGGTTAAAACTAAAATGAGTTTTAAAAAAAAAAACAATTAGGCTGAGGTTAAGGGTTTGAATATGAATAGAACCATAAGGAAGATTTGGGTATCCAGTTTCTGGGAGAGCATTTCACTTCAAACCACATGTTGCAATCTAGTGGTCTATTCTCTCCATGCCTGGGCTCATAAGCACTTCTTAGTGGTACCAACCATAAAAGGGTATTCTTCCACTGAGGTGCATGAACAGTGCAAGAATTGATAAAACTAAAAGCTGGTATGGAAAATGCATCTTCTGATGCATTAACCAGAGATTCCTTATTATGCAGAGAGATAGAAGAAAAGGCTCACAGTTTTTCATGCCTAGGCTCATGTGTCCTTGGAGACATGGGGATGTTGGCCCAAGCTTTTGGGGCCTAGCTCTGATGGTCTAACATTTTTCTCTCAATGCTCTTCCATAAGTGAAATGTATTTTGCAGCATCTTCACAGCTGGTGAGCACCTAACAGCAGATTGTAGTTAATCTCTTTTTTCTAGATGGAGAAGAGGCTGAATGACAAAGGAACCCATGAGTGCCTGTCAGGTTCATGTTTAATTCTTAGGTCCCAAAATATTAGCTTCATTTCATTCTGGACTTTGCCTTACTTGTTTAGGTACCCTTAAATTTGTCCATTGACAAAACTAGGCATTATACAGCTGCACAAAGAAATGTTCAGAGAGCTGTGTGAATAGAGTTCAGGGAGAATTAAGGCTTAACAACATAGGTGAACAGAACTAGGAATATTTAACTACCTTGCTTGCATTCAGGTAGTTTCATTTCATTGAAGTTGTTAGTAGAAAAAGTAGTGCAATACTAGATGCTAATATTAATGTTACTGAAAGCTCATATTTTTCTGCCTAAGGTGCCTAAAGTCTGACATCTAATCTGCATCTAATATTGAGGTGCAAATGGAATTTAGGCTAAACCATTTTCAAAATTAGTTTCTAATTTAGATGTGTGGTTCTGATGAACATTGGATATCCTAACAGTGAGCATTCATCATGCAGTTAAAACTAATCAGAACACCTGTTTAAAGAACTGCTCTAATTTAGAAGTTAAAGACAATTTATGTGTATGGTGAAATACAAAATCTCATCATTATTTTTCTCTGTGAGAGTGTTGATAATATTTTAAATTGATAGTTTCCATGAAGTCCATCATAAAAGGTGTTTTTTGACAACTGCTAATAATGGGGAATGATAATGGAAATCAATTGCACATGTTTTTAAGTGTTAACTTTCATTACACCTTATGTGGATAATCCAATTGTTATTATTCATTGATCCACAAGGACATGCATTTTCCTAATGTATGGCTCCTCAGGTAGCAGTTCTTAGGGGAACTCATAACTCATGTCTACACTGGTGCTGAATATACTTTAATGCATGTGGGTGGGAAGAGCTTCTAAGGGAAAGAATTTTGTCCAACTCTGTTAACATGGTGTCCAGCTAATGTTAAAGTACTTACATCTTTCCAGGGCAGCTTATTGTTTGTCAAGTACCATTCCAGCCTGCTCTAGTTTTAATTTTGTTTTACACTATTTGCTTTCTTACATACTAGATTTTTATCTTAACTTCAGTTTGTTTGGTTTACTGTGGTCCATGACTTTAACTCCAAGTTTCACAACATAAATCGTATTTTTTATCTCTGTTATGCATTTTGAGATGTGTATAGTTAAATGGGATGAGGAAATTAATGTCAGTGTGAAGTGCTATATTGACCTTTATGCTTTCTTCTTCCTTCTGAAAAACTGTTTTCATGATGTTGTTCACCTTGCACAGTAGATTCTCTGTGCTTGGTTACTGACCTTTTGATGTTTCTGCAATGAAATCATCATACTGCAAGTCAGTGCAAAATTAATTAGTATCTGTGGAGGAAGAAAATAGAGCTATTAAGGCAATCTTTTTTAAAGCTCTTGGGGAAGCTGTTTTCTGTAATTTGGAAAGGAAAAGCCTACCAGAAACCTAAGTGTAATTTCAAAGAATGAGATGTTATGAAATGTGATTTGAGGATACTAAGTCAATGTCTGTAACATCATTAGCCAGTAAAAAGTCCAGAGTCTAGTGGATTTTCAAGTCTCATTCACACTTTGTCACAAGAAGTACTGAAAACTTGGAACAACTACTCTAACTCATGGATGCTAAGCAATAACATAGTTTTGTGGAATATTTAATGGACAAATACTGATTTAGATAAGAGATTTTACTTTGATTCCAAAGTGAAAGTAACAGGATTTGGATAAAAACATTCAGCACTTAAACAGTTATATATAAAACCTCTAGGTTTTAGCTTGAGGGAAGGAAAAAACCAAAAGCAAAACAACTAGATCTGTTCTTTCATGAACAAACTACAGCAAAACATAACTCATACTCCAAGTCCATTTATTTACAAGGTGGGAAATTTGGTCTCAAGCTCTGTTCAATTTGATAAAGGAGTTGCAATGCATTTTGTTGGTCATTGCTGGCTGTGAACTGAGCTAAATGTCTTTGGGATTTTTTTTTTTTTTATTTTTACACAGACTGAGCTGAGTAACATTTTTTCTTTGCAGGTAGACATCTTTCAATTTGCTGTTTCCAAGTTTGGCATTTCCATTCATGCAAAACCTCCTCTGTGAGGTTTCTTCCTCTGATTAGGTAGTGCTCAGCATTTAGAGAAGTTTTTAAAAGAAAAGGAAACAACCTTTCACAGCCCCCTTCTCTCACATATCTGTATCTTCCCCTCCCCCATCACAAAGCCACGAATGCCCATCTCAGATATTCTGTAAATCTGTTGGATTGCTCCAATATCTATGTGCCATCTTTTTCAGAGAGATTAGTTCTGAAGCAGGTATCTTCATCATAGGAACATATCCCCTTCAGTGAATGCTTTTTGGTTTATGCCTTGGTGTAATATTGTGAGGGATATTAGACCTTTGCATTTGAAGTGTCTTATCAGTCTCAAATTTGTGCGAAATTCACAATGGGCCATATTGCTGTTGTAGGTCTGCTTCCATTTTTTCTCATATAGTGCACATATCATGTATTCTTGGCTTGTCTACTTCCATGGAACTCCAAAATTTTTATTTTGTCTTATGGGTGATAAGAAACCTCTGCATATATCCAAGGAATGGCATTGTAATTAAATTTGCTTTCCTTCCTGTGTAATACAATGAGCTGACTTCTTTCATCATGTGGCAGAGGGCAGATTTTAGCAGTGGTAGAATATTGTCATGTTTCAATGAAATTCAGGGTTGAAGTTCTAGAAATGGAAGAACAGAGAAACATGTGATAGGCAAAATTAACATGTATTTTTAAAGAGAACTTTAACCTTTAAAAATACATACAAAGCTACTTTGGTGAAGAAATCTACATAGTTTTGTGAGAGGCTAAAAGGTCTTTATCAGTGAACTGAGTAGTAAATTTGAGAATAGTAAGACCTCAGTAGGTACAAATCAGTTTAGTATCCATTTATCAAAACGGTGATTTTATTTCTACACCAAAGCCAATCTACTTAGTATTTGTTATTAATTCTGTTTTCAAGCCCAACAATAGCCATATGACAATAGTGGTGTGAGTGAATAAGCTCTGGACAGGGGTTTAACAGTGCTAGGTCTTGCACTTTGTGCCATGCCTCTGCAGTTTACCTCTAGATTTGGGAGCTCAGAGCACAGACAAAGCAATCCTCCTAGGGGGAGCAGGAGAGGTGATATATCTCCTTTCCTAGATGTGTCCTGAATGACTTCAAGGAGAATGTAGAATATCCCCATTCTGCTTTTCTTATTCACAGGACAGTAAAAAACCATGTTACATATTGTCAGTTAAGTGCTCAGGTGCCCTTCTGGGGAGAATTGTCAAGTCCCATGACTTCTAAAAACCAAGATACTAAAGAAATGACAATGATACTTCTAAAAGCAATATACAAAAGAAATTACAGTGATATTGAAAACACAAAAGACGAAGTTCTTTATGATTCTATGATTCTATGATGTGAGGGGTGAGACAGTGGCACAGGCTGCCCAGAGAAGCTGTGGCTGCCCCATCCCTGGAAGCTCAATGGCAGGCTGGATGGAGCTTTGAGCAACCTGTTCTAGTGAAAGATGTACCTTCTCACAGCAGGGAGGTTGGAACTGGCTCAGCTAGGTCGATTCCACTCAAACCATTCTATAATACTCTGCATTAGTGGACATCCCCACTCTTAGGAGCTGTGGAAGGAAGAAGAGAATTGAAACATTGAGGTCTTTGCAATAGTGAGCAAGATTTGCTGAGGAAGTTCTAAGTTCATGGATATTTTTGTTTCCTTTTGCTTCATCTTCCTCTGAGTGCCCTGGATGTTACAAAATGAATTTGGTTTTAATTCAAGGACTTAAACCTTAGGTTTAAATACATTATAATACATCAGAACTCTCAGAATTACTTTCCTCCTTGAAGTTATGGTCATTTGCTTTCTAGAAAGAAATGGCATAATTTGAATTCCAGCTTGTGTCACTGAAATAATGTTGCATGGTAGATTACTCCTATATGCATTTAACAAAGTTGTCACATACCACACGTCTTGGAAAAGAGACTATAATGGGAAGGTTGCAGATGGTAGCCTATTAAAACATATTCTTTACCAAGCCTGGCTAGCCAATGAAACTCAGCCAAGCAATATGTTCTCAGAGAGATTTTCTAGCTGAGGTGATTTACCTTCAAAAGTAATGAGAGAAAGTAGGTTATGCATGCCTCTTGAAAAAAAAAAACCACACACAGGTTTTATTTTTAACTCATATCTGCCCTGGGTAATTTGTACAGTGCCTGGGCTAAATGAATTTGTAAGAGATAGAACAGTACCTTTCATAGAATAGGTGCAGGTATTACAGCATCTGCTTTTTAGGTACCCTGTGCCCAGCAGAACTCATCCCAGCGCAGTAAATATGTCACAGAATCAAACAGAACTGTGTGGAAGGGACCTCTGGAGATCACGTAGTCCAACCTTCCCTGCCAAGGCAGGGTTGCCTAGAGCAGGACACCAATCTGATTCATCAGCAGTCCCACATTTTCCCTTATCTGCCTTTTGCTGTTGATATACTTGTAGAAGCCCTTCTTGTCCTTGATGTCCTTTGCCAGATTCAATTCTCTGTGGCCCTTGGCCTTCCTTGTCACATTTCTGCACATCCTGATGATGTTTCTATAGTCCTCCCACTTGACCTGCCTCTTTTTCCACATCCCATAAATTTCTATCTTGAGTTTAAGATTTCCTAGGAGCTCCCTGCTCATCCATGCAGGTCTCCTGTACCCTTTGCCTGATTTCTTCATCATGTTGATACACTGGTCTTGCACTTGGAGAAAGTGGTGCTTAAATATTAACCAGCTCTCTTGGGCTCCCTTCTCTTCTAAATCTCTATCCCATAGGATTCCTCTAAGTAGGTCTTTGAGGAGGCTAAAGTTAGCTCTCCAGAGATTTAGGGTTCTATTCCTGCTTACTGTTTTGCTTCTCCCACGCAGCATCCCAAGTTCCACCATCTCATGATTGCTACAGCCAGTACTGCTATATAATCTCTAGGTAGGAGTTAGGAGTCTGGGGAAGAGAGGACTGTATAGAGTAGCCAGGCGGAGATATACATATATATTGTATTGGGTTTCAATCAGGTTTTATGGTAAGGAAAATGAAGGGGTGATGTCCATTCCTTTTCATTTTTTTAATGAAACATTGGACATGCAGTGATTATTTGCTGGGTAAGTATAATTAAATTTCAGTCATCATGAAATTGTTATCCATTCTCTTTCCAAATCTCTGGCACTTTCAGCTGTGCAATCAGGGTCATGCTGACTAATCTCACACTGGCAGGAGGTGAGAAAAAGAATTATCCTTATTTGTGCACTAAGGCTTGCATTTGAAATTTGACTAATGATATGTCTAGCTAGAAATTGCTTTTATGGGTGATGAAATGAATGTTATATGTATTATAGTTCTATCCAGCCCTTTGTGCAAAGCTTTAGTTCAAGGTTTCTAATCAGATCAAGTTGTGGTGAAGGTTGCTCAAGGTCACCCCTGAAAATGCTTTTTACCAAAATAGTGGACTTTGCAAAATGTCCTCAGCTTTCCAGTTGCATTTCCTTCTGACCAGGGAAGGAAATTGAACTAATGGAAATATGACTATGCTGTACATTAAAGAATTCTCCTCCCCCCCCCCCATGTATTAAAATAATTTCTAAGTACATTTGAGTGGAAATTTTGAATGTGCAAGTTGTATGGACTTGCCAGAGGTAATGTTAAAACTCAGATTAGCTCTGGGTTTTGCATAGATAGTGACAGAGAAAGATGCAGAAAACCCCTTATTACTCTGTACTTGTTTGCACTATAAGATCCAGCAATAGTTACCCCTTTCTGCAACTTTCACATCCTAAATTGTGAGACATTATGGTATGTGTGGAAGAAAGAGGGGTTGTTAACCTGCCCTCCTTCCATGTTATTGCAAGGACACTGTAGCATTGCAGAGGTTACAGCACCCTGAAACGTAGTTACAGAAGTTGAGAAGCTGTCTGGTTTTCCCTTGTCTTTTCATTTTTTGTTTTTACCTCCAAGTCTGGGACATAGGAAAGGAGTAAACTTTCCATTGGCTGGGTAAATGAGCTTGGGTTTTTCCATTACTTACGTGTTTGTTGTGTTTATCTGCCGATAGGTTCCAAGAGAGTTGAGAGAGTTCAGGTCTGAGCAGACCCAACTGAACTCTGCCATTTCCTAAGTTAATAAAATGTTGAATTATTGCATGAGCATAATATGGAGTTTAGAAGCTCCAGTTGAATAGACTGGTTTATCAGCCTTCTCTCAGTGTGTGCTAACAGTGTGTCTCTGAGGACAGCAAGAATAAGCTTGCTACCCTAGCTACACACAGTTAAATTATGTATCTTCTCCTCTCAAAATCCCCTGTTTAGGCCATATCCCTTTTTTAGCAGGCCCTAAAACCTGTGGTGCTTGGGACAAAAGCTCTGTAATGTAGTTCTCAAAAGACTATTTTTAAGTACTGCATTAAATATCACAGATGCCTCTGTTTGTCAAATGTATTTGCTGGTAGGGCACAAGAAATTATTTCAGTTTGAGAGAGGGCAAACATTCCTAACCTTCAGATATCTATTACCTCGGACTTTTAAAATCACTCTCAGTCTTGCTTCCTCACTTTTTTGCTTTAGCTATTTTTAATGTGTTTAACTAACTTAGACAAGTAGATGTTTATTGTTTCGGCTGGATAAGCCTGTGATGATTTGATTTTTTGTGTTTTATAAGAAAGATAGGAAATAACAAGGGGTTGTTTGAAGTTTATTCCTCAGTGAATAATTCAGTAGGAAAATGTTTGATGAGAAAAGAGTTCTGCAAGAGAAAATTGCCAGAAAATTCACCAAATTGCTCCACAGCGTGATTGTCTCATCCACTTCTAATCTCCTACCACAGGGCACCCTTGGGGCAAGTCAACTTATAGAAGTGCAGAAAATGCAGAACTTCCCTCTGCTTGACTCCCAGACACTATGTCTGTTTTCTTTTTCACCAGTGATAACAAGGATGACAAATATCATTCATTAGAGTAAAATCTTTAAAATTCCACAAGGGAGAACTTGTATTGCAGAGTTTTTAAAAGGATTATCTAAAGCATCTTCTTGTCCACACATCTGCTTCTGAATGAATCCTGGAAAAACTGGGAAGATA
This sequence comes from Melopsittacus undulatus, assembly GCF_012275295.1. Taxonomy (NCBI): domain Eukaryota; kingdom Metazoa; phylum Chordata; class Aves; order Psittaciformes; family Psittaculidae; genus Melopsittacus; species Melopsittacus undulatus. Next base: position 71,028,281 of record NC_047532.1, on the reverse strand, counting down.
TACCTGCCCAAAAGAGAGCTAGTCTGTTTTAAAACCAGATCACCCCATGCAAGTGTAAATGTGTAGCAACCCAGGCAAATAATGGAGAAGCTTAACTCTTATAATGAGTATTACATTATTCCTTTCAAGTTTTTGGTCCTCTTAAGTTTTTAACAAGAGTCATCTAGATTGACCTACCACTTCTGTTAGAAAGTCTGTTTGCAGATGTCTTACTTTAGTACCTCATTAGTATATTTTTTAGGTATCTTTCTTCTTTACCTGTTTGTAAACTTTTGCAGGGAAGTTAGGCAGTATTAGATGCTTTTTCTGGTAGAAGGAAATTTTAAACACAAGGCCAGAATAATGAACTTCCAAGCTGAGGTTTGATTTTGCTGTGGAAGTGGGTGAAACCCTTTGCCACTTAGGTATATGATAGAGGCAAATCATTGTTAGGGTCTCAAAATACAACTGAACAAATTAAAAGAAGAAAATACTGGATACCTGTGGCTGACAAAACCCTTAAGCCATACCTTACAAAAGCTTAGAGAATATTGCTGTTCTTCTACCCTTCTGCTTGCTGCTGATCACTGGTAAGAGAGAGTGGATAGCATACTAGGCAGAGCTTTTTCCTAACCTGACTATTCTTACATAAATCACATTGTGAGTTGTAATATGAGACAATTCCTTCAGCTCACCTATTGTAAATTGGGTCCAGAGTGCTTACAATTCATGAGCAAAAGCCACTGCTGCTTTAGCCTAAGAAGAGTTCTTGTAGTTCTGCATCGTTAGTTAGTGTTGTCTCACTGGGGTTCAAAAATTGCTTTGAAAAATTGGTTTCTGGATGGTTAGGTTTTCTTATGACCCACACTTTGGCTTCTAACCTTCAGATAAACCGTGCTGGAGAACAAGAGTTAGCCCATTCAGAGCCATCTGTGCAAATCAGGTGTATATCCAGTAACATTAAAATGAAGAAATAATACTTTCTGTGCAGGGTTTCTGATGAAAAGCTGAACATTTTGAAGGGTAAAATTGCCAGCAAATGCAGTGTCATTTCTGCTCAGAGTGTGTGCTGGGAAAGACAAAAATCCCAGAGAAGTCACTTGACAGGTTTTGGGGAATACAAATGACCTATTCCCCTTCAGCTTGTGAGCCTTGTGAAATATTCTTACTGTGTTTGAGTTGCAGTAGAGTTAATGATTTGATCTTATATTTGCTGTGATTTGTTTCCTGCCATGAGCTGCTAAGGTAAGCAGTGCAAAAACCTCACAGTAACTAACACATTTATAAATGCAGGGGCATGTCCAGGAGGTTTTTATTTGCAGATGAAAATCCCAGAATTTGTAGAGTCTGTCTTAATTACTCTTGTGAAGAGGGGGAAAAAAACTCAGTGAGCTCTATTAAAAAGGTTGATGCATGGCTGCAACAGCTCTTGAGAACTGAGATTTCTCTCTGAAGTGTTGTTTAACATATGTATAACAGAAGAAACACAGGGGAAGGAAGTAAATTTTCATATGCATTTTTTGAAGTACTTTGTATCTAGAAAAATAACAAATGATTGAAACACAAATTCTGTATAGCTGAGAAAGCAAAACATCCACATTTTACAAAGCTAGAATTCATGTCAGGAAATGAGCAAGAATATTTTCTAGATATTTGTGCTATAGGTAGGCTATCTGGCGTGATAGTTGGGTCTGGTCAAACTACTCTGATCACTTCTTTTGATGAGACACTGACTGGGACAAGACATTTCTCTTTTAAGCTTCCAAGCTGATAGGTTACATTTCCTGTGACCTGCAAGTTCCAGTAAAAGCCCTTTTGAAGAAAAGTCTTCCTTCTTCTTAAGCTGAAATGTACCTTATTAGATGAGATCGTTGTCATGTGCACCCTCTCTAATGCTGCTTTGTACATTGGAATCCATTTTGTGTAATACTGTTTGTTTAGGTCAAAGCAGTAATTTCTGAGCACTGTTGTGACATAGAATCATAGAATCAACCAGGTTGGGAAAGACCTTTAAGATCAAGTTCCCTTTAAGATCAAGTCGAACTGTTACTACCACCAACCCATGTCACTAAGGACCTCAGCTACACAGTTCGTGAACACTTCCAGGGATGGTGACTCCACCACTTCTCTGGGCAGCCTGTTCCAGTGCCTCACCACCCTTCCAGTGCAGAAATTGTTCCTTATAATTTTGGTTTGGTTTCTAAAGCAATTCAGATGGTGAAGTGCCATGAAAGGTGACAGCTCAGATTTGGTCCATTTTCTGTCGATACTGCCTGGTAGGTTATTCCTCTTCCTTTATATGTTCACACCTTTCAGGCAGCCTGTTATTTTATTTTTCTTTTGCTGTTGCTTAGCTGGATCTTGAGTACTTTTTTCTCTTACATACATTCACATTCCTGTAATGTTAGTGAAAGCTTGAGGTCCTCAGTGGCACAGCAGAACACACTCATCGTAAATTTTTCTGTGCAAATTACTTCTCTCTGATCTCCGGTAATTGCATTTACATCTTTTGGTGTCAACCGTCTCACTTTCAGGTAAAGAGATGCCTAAGCATGAATGTTTTTCCAGTTACGTATCTTCTTACACTTCTGATCCTGTTTTCTATGGCAGGAGCAAGTAGCCAAGACTTTTACACTTATGGACATGTGTTTCCCCTATTTTTTTTTAATCTTTATTTGCTAGTATTTAATATGTCTTTTTATTATTATTATTATTTTGAGTTCTGTTTATATTTTCAAATTCTCCATTATAAGATAAACTTAAGAAGCATTGTGGGGGACTAGAAGTTGTGGGTTTGGGGTTGTAAGGTAGAAAATGTTGCAAACCCTTTTGATTATTAGTTGCTGTTTGTTTGTGTTCTGTCTCCTGATGGCAGAACCTCCTAGATTTTAGAATACATTTCTCAGCAGCACTAAATCACAGTCTAAAACAGAACAGTTTTAATAGGCTGTGTTTATTTATGTGTTTATTACTCTGCTTATTTGCTTAAAATGCTTTAATATAAAGTAATACTTGCCTGCAAGGTGTTTACTTCAGAATGTCAGTTCATCTATCATGTCACTTTTACACATTGTACAAAGTTGCAGTGTGAGTCTCATCTCATTGTAGCTCTGTTTTCATCAGAATTGTCAGTTAAATGTTTAGGCCCCAGTGACCACTTCTTCCTCTTCTCCTGTAGAAGTAATGTCTTAGAGGTGGACCAATGTTCTCCAAAGTCCTGTAATGGTTTATGATCCATCCAGGAAGGCAGAGATGCCACTGCCTAAATCTCTGTATGTTAGACTGATGTTGGTTGATTTCATTACTTAGCAAAGTGGGTAGCTACCATTACAGAATACTTGCTTTCAAAATTCACTATATGCTCCATCTCAGTTGTTTCCTTGGCTTTGGAGGAGGTGTTGTGACAACCAACTTTATTTTGTAATGTTTTGTTCAGCAGTGTTGGTTGCAGATAATCCAAGACACAAATGGTGGTAAAATGAAATGAGGCTCATCTAATATTCAATTATATATAAGTTGTTCACTTGTTCACTTTGGCCACCTGCCCAGCACAAATAGATACTTATTGTTGCCTAGATAAGTGACACTGATTTTAAACTGCTCTGCAGTTTGATACTTACAAGAGTTATGTGTTTATGTGCTGGCACAGGCTGCTCTAAAGATATTCAACCTCTGCATTTTGGCTTCTGTTAAACTCATTACCTTGAAAAATAATTATGCAGATATTGCCCTGCATTAAATACAGGCAGCTTTTTATTTATTTATGAAGAGGTCTAAATTTCAATTTCAGGGCATGCAGCTGAAAAATGGCTGCACAGGGTGGGAGATGGTGCTGCCTCCCCACCCATTGCTGCAATGGAGCAGCAAGCAGTAGAGAAACAAAGTTGTTCCATCTTTGCCTTGCCTGCTTGTTGAAAGGAGGAGTGCAGTAAATTGGGCAGTAGGTATCCAGTCACCATGGGATTTGGCTGTACTCACAAGAGGCAGGCACTGAGCTGTATGTAAAGAGCTTAACACATTGGGTTTTTTTTCACCCATGAAAATAAAGCAGCAATCCTGTAGAAATAAGCAAAGTGAGCTGAGATAGAGAGGTCTGAAAGGTGATTTGTTTGAAAAGAAACAGAGGCTTTCAGCAGCCCCACAATAATTAATAAAAATCTTAAAGTTTGCAGGGCTGGACTGATCCTCATCTCTTAGCGATATTGATGGAATGTCTCTCTTTTCTGGTGATCTGAGTCACTGTTTACATGAAAGGGGAATTGGAGCTTTGCTTGGCTGTTGCACAGAACTGTGTACTGCAAATTGTATCTCTTAAGAATTGCTGGTTACAGAAGGCTGCTATTATCAATGGATAGCTGGGGATGCAAAGAGATTTTATACAGTTGATCCAAACTGCAGTCTACAGAGAGCTATACTAAAAGGAATTTGAGATGGGTGAGTTTCTGGGGAGCTACAAACTATCAGCAGAACCTCACATGTCCTTGGAAAAGATGTAAAATGGGCAAAGGGCTTAAAAAACCATGGAGATTGAGGGAATAATTGGGCTTTAGAGCTCAGACATTTAGGTTTTTGCAACAATGTAGCAGGAGTTTTAGATTGCAGGTGCTGTTCATTTGGGATGATCAAGACCCTTTTAAATGCTTCAAAATCAGCTTCTCAAAATTAGACACTGCTATAATTGTTCAGCAGCTTTGAAAATGCAAACCTCTCTTACTTGTAATAGCCTTTACTCCTACTAGACAATTTGTTGAAAGAAAACTATGCTGTCAAGGGAAGACTGCACGAAGATCCTGGAAAGAACATAAGAACATACATATTAACTGAAGTATCGCTAATAGCTCACTGGCTAGCACAAGATAGAGAAGTAAGAGCTCTTGGCATTCAGATTTTGGCTTTGTTGCCTTTTTGTTTGGACTTTAATTTTTTATCACATTAGCCACCCATAAACTGGGTAGAATAGTACTACCTTGCAGCAACTGTGCAAAGCTAACCCAAAGCTTGTTAAATGAAAGGTGCAATGGAAAAATGATATATTAATTATACATGTGCCTAAGTTTTATTGTTTGCCTTAAGGAAGGTAGAAGGAAGTCCAAGATTTCATGGGCAGTATTCATAATACGGATTTGTTTTGTGCTGAAGGTATGACGTAAACATACAAATGCATCAAAGAGTTTAAAAGAGCTAGTAGTGGTCCCAGTCCTATTTCCATTTCCATGTAAATGCCCTACTTGATAAGACTGGGACAAAGGGAGTTGTAAATGTATTTAAATACATGTATGTATATGTGTGTGTGTGTGTGTACAAGCAAATACAGAGAGAGATGTGTATAGGCACATTTATTTGTGTGTGTATACAGATACGGACAGCTAGGCACGCATACCTGGTTGATATGTCTGAAGTGAAAAAAGGAACTGTGCAAGATCATACCTGCACAGGGAATGACCTTAGTTATTACTCTTGACTACTATTTCAACACAGTAACTTGCTGTGGATCATGCTCAATGGATCAGGGCTGCTGGGGCTTCTGAATTTACTTGCAGCTACTTTTAACAGACTGATACTCTGCAACTCACATAGGTGACCTTCACAACAGTCAAGTAAACCCAACTATTAAGTTGCATAATGAGATAACTGTTCCACCTGTCGCTGATGTCTTCCTATGTGTCTATGCACATTGTACTTTGGCTGAGTGAGTCTGAGACCAAAAGTGTCTATGTGCAGAGTAAATTATTCTGTGCTTTAAAACTATGCCAAGTGTGATGGAGGCTCCTGCAGCTCTTTTGAACTGGTATTGAATGGTCTCATAGGGAAGAGTAATTGGAATGTTAACTTAACAGTGCAAATATGTAATTTATTTTCTTTGAGGCTGCAAAGGTCCCTCAAGTATAATGGTGTTTATACTATATTTTTATGTGTGACATAGCATTTTCCTTAGGTCTTGTTGTTACATCTGGGAAAAAAAAAGCTAATGAAAAGGCAGAGGTTTATTATTTTTATTATTATTATTTGCCATAAAGCAACAGTCTGAAGATCTTTGGCTGCTAACTTCAGTGGCAAATGGGATATTGCATAAGAGAGGATACACTTTTTCCAGTTCTTCAAGGAAAAGAAAATGAAGGAATCCCTGTCTTTGTTCTTTGTTTCTCTATATGGAGTATGCAGATCAGCCTGAATGCTTTTCTGCTTCTTCCACCTGTTCTCGAGTTTTCCCAGGTTCATCTAAAGTGCTTATCTGCAAGTTGAAAACAAGAATGTATTAAAGTACAGAAGAGGAACATGTATTTATTATTTTTGGGATAGGTTTTAATTAGTGTCTGTTTTCAAAAGAATTTACCACTTACAGATTTAAGCAGTCAAACTGTTTTGTCTATGTTAAACTCTGTAAAGTCTAAGTACTTATTTTGGAGGCAAAATGGAAATTGAGCTCTTGCAAAAAACTTATATGGAAGCCAAGCAAATGTCTGGTGGTAAACTTTACAATGATTAATATTATATATAGCCATTAGGTTCTGGCAGCTGGTCATTTAGAGGAACAGTTTCAGATATGACCACAGGATTTAGGAGGGCACATCCTATTAAAACTCATTTTGCATTTGGTTTCCAAGGTAATTTTGAACAATCTCATTCCGGAAGTTTAATTGACAGGAGTGTGATGAACAGTTAAAAAGCCACAAACACATCATTAGAATTGTTTCTGTGGCTGACAGTATCAAGAGACAAGTTAAGGAACACAAAGCCTGGCATTGGTGGCAGGCCACTGTGAACAGCTGCTGGCTACTGCTGTCATGGAGCAGGGGTGAGGGAACACCTCTTCCAAGACTGGTAGTACTGCAGCAGCTAGAGCAAGGATGGGAGAATCCTTGCTTTTTCCGTTCCTAGTTTTCTAACTGCATCCTTAGTGCTTCTCATTCCTCCTCCCATGGAAGACAGACCCAAATCCTTTACCTACTCTGTTGAAAGTCTCACTTGCCTCATGGTACAGTTTCACATGGTCTGCCAAAGGTTGACAAAGCAGCTGTCAGTGTCTATCATTCATCCAGGATCTTCCACAACCTTAACACACTCTCAAACATATTCCTTTACTAGGGACAGTGGATGTAATTCCTTCAACTGACTATTAAGTTGGGATCCAGTTGCCAAAATCATGAACATCATTTGCCAGTTTAGATGTTCAAGGTTAACCTGCCTTTTTCCTAGTTACTACTCTAGAGTGCATCATCTAAAGCTGGTGTCATCTCTCAGCCCATATGTTAGATACCTTCGGGCTCCTCCTGAGGCATTAGGAGCCTATATTGAGTCAACTCTGTTGAACATTTCTTGTGCAAAGAGATCATGCCACCTGTAGCAGCTATTATGATCATATAACAAGGATACAGTGGTACTTCCATGGTGTTTCACACACTGACAAATGGCTGAAATTGAGGAATCTGTGAGTCAGTTGTAAGCCAATAATCATCCCGTTGGTCTGAGAGAAGTCCCTTCAGTCCTAAAAGAGGAGACTACAGTTTTCTGATGTGCTTATGAGGGCTCCATAGAGACTTGTGTTATCTCTTTGTAATGCTAAATAACACCCTATGGTTCAATAGCCTTTTTTTGTGGGATGACATTTTGGGGCATCAGTGGCATGGCATCAGTTTTACTCCAAAGAATGTAGTAGCTGCTGTCTAACAAAACTTTCTGCCACCTTCCTCCTCTTCATAGTTTGGTGCCTGGGGTCCTGTGACTTGTCACAGCTACCAGTTACATCTCCTCACACACTTAGTAACTGTTACACATGAATAATGATATTGTTTTGAATAAAACCCCTATTTAAAGTCCAGTGATGTATTTTCATTTTAAGAAATTTCTTCCAAGCTTTCTCTGTAGTGTAACTAGTAAAATAATGTGATATGCAAAAGGAACAGAGGTAGTTACTTGTTAAAAGAAGATTTCTAAAAGCCCATCACACATGCTGTGGCATTTTAATTTGCTATGAAGCTCTTTACTTCTGTAAATTACAGCAGATGTTGAGTTTCTCTGGAATATTAGTATGACTGTGCTGCATGCAGAAAGTACAGATTTCAGGAAAAATAAAAAAATCACTATATCATTCCAGTGTGTTAGATGAAAAGAAACTGCTTTGCTCAGTGGTTTGTGGATAGGAAGTGGAATAGTCCAGGAAGGTGTAATTAAAATTTGCAATTAAAACTCCTAAAACCACAATGAAGGAAACTCATGTCCAAAAGTGCCAAAGAATATTCTAAATTTTCTGTTTCTTGTCTTTTAATGATTACTGCTTTGTTGTAGCATAAAAGCATTTAGATCTGATACTTAATACTCTTCCTCTGTGTATTCAGAGAGATTAGTGCAAAGGCTGTATGAGTCCTGAAGCAACATGAATTAAAGTGACTTGTCTGATGCACTCATGGCACAGCATCACTGTTTGAAAAAATGAGGAACATTCTACATAGGTCAAGCACCTGCAAACTGAGCTAGAAAGTACAATGTATGGATAAATTCAGTGTAACTATTAGTATCACTTACATAGATAGGCAATATTCCTTAAAAGCATATCTCATAAATATATGGGGTTAAAAACGTTTGTGGAGGCAAGAAGTTTAACGCAGCTCTCTGAAGTATAGGAAGAATCTACATTACCTTACAGATCTTACTCCAGTCTCCTTGGCCTCCTTTGTTGACAGCACGGACTTTAAACAGGTATCCTGTATTTGGATCCAAATTATGTATCTCCAGGTTCTGCTGCTGTATTTTGCTTAGCTGGCCAGCTAGTTGTGTCTGGACAATGTTATCAGGACTAGTTCTAGCAAATTCATAGAACTCTACCTCAAAGAAGTCCACTTCTTCTGTGGGACAAGTCCAGTAAATCTGTGAAGAGAAAAAAATCTGTAGTACACAATGAAGTCCTCTTTATTTTTGCTTATTTTAATTTTTGCTTTTTTTGGAAGCCCTTGTGCACCAGATTTTATTTTTGAAATGCCATTGCAGCTGAGATTTCAACTATCACAGCATGAGATATATGTGGAAGATATGTAGTTTGTCCTCTTATTTGGAAAATGCTAAGCTTCCTTCTGGGAATTTCCTAGTACCCTTTTCTGATACACTAAAAGTAATGCAGACTGATGGCAGTCAACACTTTACAGCATTCACTTAGGATCCTACGCAACCGGCATCCTGGCATTTATTCTACCAGCATGTATGAAATGTAAAATGAGAAAAATTATACAGATATGATGTTATCACATTGAAGGCCAAGACCAGGGAGGAATTATTTGATCTGACATACAGATACTTAAATACAAACATGGTACATCTATTTCTTTCTGCACCAGACCTTACCATGTACTATATTTATATCACATATATAATGATCCTATTGACTACAGTGGGAATGCGATACCATTCAATTTGTGCTTCAGTTTGTCTCAAGAGGCTAGTTTGGCACACACTGTCTTCTACAAATGCAATATTTGAACTGATAGCGTAGTCTTGATTACTCAGACTTGCATGGGTTCAAACTCTATAACAGCCTGAAAATATAACAGCCTCTTGCATATATTTAGGATTTCTTAATGGCTTACTTTGGCAGACCTCGAGTAAACAACAGTCTGGTATATGAGCACAGATCCTGGGACTGGGACTGAGTCATTGTCTGTAGGTTGTGGACGTGAATCTTTAACAATCTGATATTTTCTCTCTTTTCCTGGAGTTTCGCAAGCTGTATCCTTGTACACACACACTTCCTTACTCTGTGTAGGATGACTGGAAGGGTTAGAGTTTGGTCTTCTGAGGGTGTCTTTTGACTGCACACCTAAATCAAACAAGGAACTTGAAGACGGGCTTTGGGAAAATATTCCTTGCTTGCATACTTGAGTACTTGAGGCACCCCCTTGAAATGCTCTCTCTGGGTTAAAAGAATAGGGATATTTTTCTGCTTCATTTTCTGACTCCATTATTCCAATCAGGGATGGAACAAGTCCCTGTAAAATAGAGACCATTTCATCAAAGTTGAGGTGAATTTTGCTTAAGGGATCTTCTCTTAGACGTGGACTAGGTTGGAAAATGGAAGGAACTGTATTTTCTATTTCTTTCACTAAGCTGTGTGCAGATTGCAGAAATACAACTTGGCTTTCCTCCTCAAGAGCCTCTTTACAGTATTGAATAAGGCCATCCATATATGACAGCTGGCTGGACGTATAGTTTATGTAATCTGAAATGTCTTTCTGTTTTTTAAGTTCAATGTTTTCAAGCAACTCCATCATCTCCTTTTCTTGTTGATGAAGGACCATATTTAGTTTAAAGAATCCATTTCTGATCTCCTTTCTTTTGGTGTCCTTATAGGTCTTGAATTCATTTTTTGACAGGATAACTTCCATTAGATCATTGCCAATTCCTTGACGTACTGTAAGAAAAAGTAAAATTAGGTCAGTAGTTCCAAATTCAGGTTAAAATGCAGTGGTTACAAGAAGCAGAATGATAGATTTTAGCTTTAAAAACTTGTAGAATGTTTAGTAGAACATGGGACAAGAATAAGGATTCTGGTATTTTCCTCTTCTCTCTACTGCTAGTAAGCCTTTGGGTTAAAATACTCACATTTGGGTATAGAAAAATTGCCATTTACTTACTACTTTATTATTATTTCCTCATTCAGATTTATCTCCCCCAAAGTGAGCTTGATAATTTTTACTTCATTACATGGGAAATCCTGAAGATTAATTTATAGTAGATTTCTATTGGCTTTCAAAATTCACTATGCCATGATGAAATTAAAATGATGACAGCAAATGCACCCATGTTATGTCTGTGGCTGATGGTATATATTCCTCTGATGGCTGTTATGTGAAGGTGTAATTAACTCTTCTGACACTAAAATTTGTCAGCTGTAAAAGAACAGAAGCAAACATACCAAAGGCTGACTGTACATTCCAGTGCCATTAAGCTAACATTAGGAAGCAATGTCACGTTACAAAATTTTGCACACATATTCTACATCCCTCTTCTCAAATTTAAGACAGTTGCAAACTGAAGAATTTAATGCTTCCAGCTTTTTCTTACTGTGCATGGTTCACTTTTACCTTTCTGAATGTTATTTTCCATGCAAATTCATTATATACCCAACATCTGTAAAGTTACATGCAAAGATCAAAATTAAAAGAAATATGTAAAATCCTAGTGTTCAGCCCCTTAGTTGCTATGGATGCAGTCTTACTTAAAAGGAATGAATTGCTGTGTTACCTCAGAAAAACATCACTGCTTTGCCTCTTAGTCAGCATTGGCAGAAGCATGAAACTGACTGGGGAGGGAGAATTCTTCTTCAAACTTATATTTCTGATTAAAAAATACTCATAATCTATCCTGCAGATGTAATTCTTTTATTCCATGCTGGGTCCTGCAGTAGGAAATGAAGGTTCCCCTCCCTTAATCATAGAATAATTAGGGTTAGAAAGGACTTTACAGTCATCTAGTTTGAACCACCTGCAATGGGCAGGAACGTCTCACTCTAGACCATGTTGCCCAAGACTCTGTCCAACCTGGCCTTGAACACTATCAGGGATGGAGCATTTACCACTTCTTTGGGCAACCTGTTCCAGTGAAATGCACATTTGTGTTCCCATCCCAGAGACAGATCCTTCATTCTCTAATAGTTGAGTCTGGTTCATGATGCTACAGTTATGGGCTTGTTCCTTTCGTATTTCTACAGTGGGAACACACCACCTTTCTGATCCTGGTGCTGTGCAGAGAATTAATATAGCTTATTGACCTCATGTTCAAGTTTTTTTTTTTCTTGTGGAGTCATGGGGATGTTTGAAAAGCATCAGAAATACATACCTTCTGTAAATTCTTCAATTGTACCAAAGAGGGAAGCAGCCTCTCTTGAACATGCAACTCCCAAGGGAATAACCTTATGTTTGTTGTGCAGTGAGCTCTTGCAGAACCCACAGATCAGTTCATGGTCATCCAGACAGTATTCAGAGAGGGTCGAGTTGTGCAGTAGGCAGCGCCACTGTTCATTATCTTCGTGATGTGCTCTGGTTAAAATGTGGTCTTGAAGACTAGACTTGTTGTGACTTAAATACAGACATTTGCTACAATAACTGATTCCACATGTTCTACATCTTTTGGTTGCCACTCTTCTTCTCTCCTTGCAAGTTTCACAGTAGACTGGTCTTTCATTATGGTCAAACCTCCATCTCAGGAAGCCATGTCTGTGCATGTATTTCTTGGCTAGTTTTGCCCTAAGATAATTCTTCCTCAGCTGATTTTTATTTGTGTTGTCGAGGCAGTGTGCTTTGCTACACACTGGGCATAAGATGATATAAAACTTTTCAGTTACTTCAGCTCTGGTCTTGCTTTTCTTTATACACTTCTCACAAATGCAGTGGTTGCATGGCAGCATAAGTGGTTGGAGAAACAGTTCCTTACAGATTGGACAGGAAAGCTGGTCACGGAAAGCATGGCTGGAGACATTCCTTTCTGTTGTAATGACAGACACATTATTCCTAGTTCTGAATCTAGGCATGACTTCTTTTGACCTAAATAATATTGGGAGAAAAGAAACAACAAACAACCCTAAGAACTCAGACAAAAATACTGGAGTATTAGGGTACCACCAAAGACACAAAATCATAACATAAACAGGTCTGCTTTGCATACCAACTGTCCTTTTGCTCTGGCTGGATACTTTGTTTAAATAAGGAAGAATCTATTTTTTTTTCTTTTCACAATTATTTCACAGTATGTTAATATATAACACACAGACATCTCAGTTATTGTAAATCTTTATGAATTTGTTGAGTTATTGCTGGTGGCCAAATGAAAAGAAGAATACAGTTTGGTTTAGTACAGAGTGAAATGTGTTTTGTCTTCTTTTTTTTATATTTCTTAAAATAAAAACTACAAAGGAGTGAAGAAAATAATTTCATGAAATTCAAATTAAACCCTTTATTTTGTTTCAAAAGGTATTAAATTATTTACAACTTTGGCAATATATTTATAATAATTTCTTTTTAATGAAGAACTTCTTTATACTTCCTTCCTTCCACAGTTAACAGTAGTTTTACTGGTCTTTTACTCCAGTTTTCCTTGTATTCTTGCCTTCAGCCTCCTTACAACAAACACATCCCTGTTTTCTTCCTTGTTTTAAGTTTTTCTGTGCATTTTCCTTCTTGTTGCTGTATAGAATTTACACTGTGAAAATCCATAAACATTCATGGATTTTGTCTGGAAATCAGGTGGTCCTAATTACAAATGCAGTGATGTTTTGTAATGGTCTTTGCCTCAGAGTAATGAGCGTAGATTTAACTACTATCAAGGTAAAACTACTTTCTCTGTTTCTCAGAAGAACAATACCTGGTGGTTATTCAAAATAGCTCAAAGAACTCAACAGACGTATGTTTCTAAATGGCACATATCCATTGAGACCTAATGTAAATTGGAACACACTAGAAATGAAAGAATCATTAACTATACTTACTGAACAGGTCCTGGTTTTCTTGGGTGATATGATTTGTTGTCAGACCTGCAGCACCTGCTTTCATAATACTGACATTCTGTATTCTCCTCACTGCAGCAGCAGCAGCATTTGCAGTCTGGGTCATTTGCACAAGAGCAGCAGCACCACCAGCAATTTGCGTGCTCTGCAGATGAGCAGTGGCAGCACTGGCAAGTTTTGCCATTGTACGGACATGGGAAACAGCTGCAGTTCTGCTCACTGGTAAACAAGAAGCGCCAACACAAGCAGCAATGTTCATTGCTACTGTGGCAAGTTTGGTAGTACCAGTTTAAACAGCTTCGCCAGATAGAACAGGAATACCAATTTTCATTCATCCCTCTGTCACATACTCAGAAGGAAGTCCATTGATTGTGTCAGCTGCTCTTCACACTACAGCATGAGCTCTGACTGTTGTGTCAAGCTCTGTGCCATGGCAATGGGGTTCATTCTAATCGGGGAGTGATGTCACAGTGAAATATTCCAATAAGGAGACAGGCAGAATTTTATGCACAGGTACCTGATATAGTGGTTACGTCATCTATACATCATGATAACTATAATTGTTCTTCCTTAATTCATTGAAAGCATTTACATCATTGTTCATTAAGAAGGTTGTTCTCTTGTTAGGACTACACACTTCATAGCTGTTTTGTTGGCTCAGCTGGGTGTTGTAAGCAAATCAGCTGAACCAGGCCCTAAACTGAGATAATGAGAGGTTTCTCACTAGCACATGTGAAAGGACCTTACGCTTGAGATGCATCTTGACACTTATCTTTGTAACTGATATAGTTATTTTAAGCCCTTGTCTGCCAGTGTTTACACTGTTATGGCATTTGTTACCCCAGGGTCTGAAGAAAAGAACTAGGCTTGGATTGTAGGTTCAGTGCTATTGCTCATTTGTTGTGGACCTGCCACTTTTCCCACTGATTCTACATGTTTTTCTTCCCCTTCCTTAAGTGGTCACTCAATGCAATATCAGACATATAATTTCAGTTATTATTACGTTACTTTGTATTAGGCACCTTTTTCTTTCATTTAGTTGATTTATTCCAAGATTTATATAGCGTTTCTGTCTATAGATATGGTAATTTTAAATAAATATGAAAATAATGTAAAAAATACATGAGTTTCCCAATATTGCATGTTTACTATAGTACTTATATGTTAGTGCTTGGACTTGAAGGTCTTAAAGGTCTTTTCAAACCTAAATAATCGTATGATTTCATAATGCTGAAAAAGGAAATCCACCCTCTAAATGTTATCTGCAACTGACATCTCAGCTTGTTCTCTTATGTGAAATTGTTGACATAGTGCATATTCATATTTATAGTGCATATTCATATTTATAGTGCATATTCATATTTATAGTGCATATTCAAGAATGCTGGCTTCTGTACTGTAACTAATTTTTTTCCAAAATTTAGCAATTCGACCTGTGTTAATGTGTTTATGTGTTATGGGAAGTTAATAAGATAGGTCTTGATAGAGTTTATTGTAACAGCTCCTTTGAGCTCAAAGTCTGTTCTACCTAGAGAAATTTTAATTCACTAATCAAGAGCCCTACAGACTGTAATGGCTGTGTCATTATGTGTAACCATTTACATGATGGGCCATAATAGTTTCTTTGGAATAGTTATAGGCTATTATGTCAATTGGATTTTCATGCCTAAGTACTAGATCTGGGTGCTGAAAGGCTTTCCATAGCATAACCCCGACCTTTAATGGATGTTATTTATCCATGTGTCTTTCCAGTTTAATCAATGATAATGCTTTTTTTATTGAGCATATTTCAGTTAGGGAATATTGAAAGTCTTTTGAATTTGATCATTAGAAAAAATGTTTCTTGTGATGCTTGTCTGCTTTTCTTTTGCAAAACATAAATACATGCGAAGTATTTTGAGGAAGGAAAGGTTAGGGAATGAGGAAAGAAGCAAAAATTATGTTTTGTGTGACGTGTGCTGACACTTGGACAAACTTTTCCATTTTGACATGATACAGAGTTTAATTAGTAACGTGTGCATATGGCATTCATAGCAACACATTTATTCTTCTTGGTTCTCTGTGAATTGTGTTTTTCTGGTGAATCTTGGACAACTTTGTCTTCTGCCCCATATAATTTCCATAACTTATGTCCTGCTATCTTTAGTGCTCTGGTTTCTGCTTTATCAAAACTACTTTCATCAACAGTCTCATTTGTGTGCTACTCCCAGTGTAAGTGGCCTTATCTGTAATTCCCTGTAGGCATGCAGCCAGTTCTGAGATGGTCCCATTTTATTAATATGTTCATTCTCTAGCAGATATTGAGAGATCAGATCAGACTGGCTGCTGGGGAAGTCCAATTACATGCAATAGCTGCAGACAAATTGTCAGACTTTTAATAGTGTTTGCAGACATGTTCTCTCCTGTCTTGGTTGTGGTTTGATGTGGTTGTCATGTTCACATAGTTCTCGTGATGGCCAGGCTGTGATGGTGATATACTTCACCTACAAATAAACTTGACCCTGCAAGGTCAATCAAAACCCAATTGTATGAGAGAAAGCTACTTCCATTAGCTATCAAATAAGTCAGCATAATATTTTCTACTTGGGAGTTCATCCTGTTCTTTTTTGCAAGACAAGCTGATTGTTGTCTTTCTTTCTTTCTTCCCCCTTTTTTCTCTACCTCCAGATACCTCACTGATATTTCTCATACTGATATTTCTAACACAAATTGAGATTGCACAGTTTCCAAAAAGAAGCTTGAAGACCATATACTATTAGTGGCTTAACCCTTGACCAGTGTCTGTAGTAACACTATGTAAAACATGGATTGTTATTTATAAAAGTACTTTTTCTTTCTGTATTTACACAGGTCACAAGAACGTGCTCAAATTAGAGAAACAGAAACTAATGAGAATAATTAATTATTTTTCTTTGTATTTTATACTCCTAACACAGTCAAGTAATGCCTGACTCCACTGTTCTTTTCTATAGCTGCTAACTTATCAAAGATTTATTTCAGTGTATCAATTCTGTCACTTTCTACGTAGAAAACCAGCAGAAAGCCGTCTGCTTTCAAGTGCTCCTAGAGGTAAAAGATAAGCTTGTGAGTCAGAGAGAAGGAACTGGTATCACTCTTAGGATGGGGAAGGAATGACCCTTCCTATAAAACCATGTAGTCCAGCAGGATTCACTCTCTAAAGGACATGGTAATTCTTTCAATAAATTGCAGTGATTGAAGAGATTAACTGACTGCAGCACATAGAAGTGTCTGGTTTGGGGGAGAGTTTAGAATAAAATAGAAGCCTGACATGATACAACCCAAAACTGATGCATTCACACTTGAGACTTACTTCTGAAAGCATTCATTCTGCCTAGCTGTGGCTTGCCCACAACAGCTACAAAGAGAAGGGAAAATACATCACTGTTCTTCATAAGAAAAATCTCTGTTTCTAGCTCCTTGCTTTCACCATCGCTTTAAAGCAGGTTAGAGGACACTTTCCTAGTAATGGGAATGCCTAAGAAATAGTGTGGTTTACAGTATTAATTTTTTCTTGTTTTTATGAGCTTCATTTATCCTCCTTCATTCAATGCTTCACCCGTAGTCACGTGACCTGTATGTTTCAAGCAGCAGGAATATGTTGATGGCTCCTACTGAAAAAAGGTAGAGTTGATACACAAATCTCCACAATTGCTCTCCACCTCTTCAGAGTAGAAAGTTTGAGATGGTTTAGATGATACGGAAGCACACTGGAAACAGCAGCCAGACCAGAACTGGAATGATGTTTTGCCAGCTGCTAAACCAAAAGAGCAACAAACACATGGCAAACTTGAGTCTTCTTCATTACTCTAAAGCTGTATAACAAGTATATCATGCTGAGCTCTATATGCGTTTATCCACGGATAAAGAAAGGGATGAAAATTACAACTGTTTGGGTGGGAATGAGATATATTGTATTTGGGAAGTATATGATTTGAGCCAGAGGAAAAACTAATAGGAGACAGTGCCAAAAGAATGAACTCACTAATGAAATTTTGTCTAATTCTTAATGAAAAAGTTAATTGATACCACATAGTAACACAATTAGCACCAGAAATATATAGCTAAGAACTGCCTATTATAATAACAATAGTAATAAAATAATGTTGTATCACACTAAATAAACCTAATATTTTCAAAGTATCTGGGCCTAATAAAATCCACTCAAGGAATACAGAGAAATATCTGAAAGATTAACAGTGGTTTTAGGAGTTCCTCTCTGAGAACACATGCAAGATGCTGGAAAAGGTACTGGACTAAATGAAATTTAAGATTAGACAATTTAGAAGCAAATCTAAGAAATCTCATTTTGAATGAGAAACATTTCCTACAGAATATGGGCTTATGAGTGCATGCATGCCAGAGGAATCAGAGCTTCTTCACACAGATCTCAAAGGTATTAAATGAATTGCTGTAAAATGCTTTAGAGAATCAATTTGTCATAGATATTAAGAAACTGTAACAGCATCCTGTTACTGTGGATGTCCATCCATGGTATGATTCCTGCTATGTGAAACCTTGTTGCTTTGTGTATCACTGTTAAAATGTGAAACCTGTTGTTCTTTAGAACAAGTGAAAGTTTGGGCTTTGTACAGAATGATTAGAAATACTGGGCATATATTATCTGTCTCTGCCTGATGCCACTCCAGCCCTCATGTGCTTTGTTCTCCTCTGGGTGGCCACATGCATTTCCTCCCTTCCTTTTGTTGCTGCTGTGGCTCACTCAGTTCCCCTCACACCCCTTGTCTGGGTGCTTTTTCCTTGGGCTCTAGCTTTTGGATCTTGATTCTTCCCAGAGTAAGGCGGTGTTCATCTCCTTAAGGTGAGGTGTGCCTGTGCAGCTATTGAGACTGCAGAGAAAAAACTCAGATGTTTTAGCCTGAGCACCTCAGCTAAAGCAGTGTCAGAACAAATATAGCATGTACAGGCCAACACATTTAAAATGTGAGGCCATGCTGCGTTAAAAGGTGCTGGACTTCATGTTATGCAGCAATCTGTGTTTACACACCAGCCAAACTTAAAGTAAGTTAAGTGAGTTTGTTTAAAAAGCAAAATCATCTTTTTCTACTACAAAATTGGGAATTAATAGTACCAAGCTTGTTAATGCCAAACCTTTGTCCTGGTATGTAGTGATTTTGATCCCTTAGGCGAGTTGGTGATTAGGCATTTGCCCTCCTCAAGCTGTTCTCTTGGTGTATCTGCTTTCCTCAATATAGGACCTCGCTTCAGCCTCCTTTTTAGTCTTATTTTTTATTCTCATGTTAGTTCTCTGCTGGACATCCCCACTCCTCTCCTGATTAGCAGGCTCTAAACAGTAACTAGTGTATTAGGAGGTCCAGCTGAGCAGTGAAATATGTATTAATAACTTGCCTCTGCTTAAAAGGGAAAAATGAAGAAAAAATAAAATCACTCTCACACACTGCCTAGGGAAGAGGGGAAAATACAAAATAAGCAGGTGGAGGTGAGAGGAAAGGCTTTTCAAATTTAGGCAGTGGATAGTATAGGGAATGAAAGGTGTGGTAAGCATTCCTGCAGTCAGGGAAGGAGCATAGCTTCCTCCTTCACCCGAGAAGTTTTTCCTTCTCATCAGCTGAGAAGGTTTATAATATATGCAACAGAAAAATAATGTAAGTCCTTTTAAGAACAACATGTGAAAAGGAAAAAAGGGCTCCTGGCAAGGAAAAGAAGTGTAAACACTTAATTTTTAATTGAAATCTGAAGACACAGGGCTTGCCGCTTATATACCCCCTGCAGGGAGGATAGGGTGTGTGCCTGGCTGCATGCACTGCAGTGGTGAAAAAGCTTGAGCCAAATTGCTTGCTATGTGTCTAAGCTTGCAGCTGAATTAGTGATCGAACTATTGTGCGACAGATTGTTTTGTGGTTTTTAACCCAGCAATTGTGACAGAGTGTTACCTTTCAGGTTTATAAGTTTCAGGCTTGCAACTCTGCTTTTCACTCTTTATGCCCCTGTGCTTGCGTACCTCTTGTGGTGACTTGACCCTGGCTGGAGACCAGTGACCTCTAAGGTGCTCTACCACTTCTCACCTTAACTGGACAGAGGGAGAGGAAATGTCATGAAAGGTTCTTGGGTCAAGATTAGGTTAGGAAGAGATCATTCAGCAGTTACTGTCACTGGTAAAACAGACTCGACTTAGGGAAATTAATTTATTACCAGTCTAATGAGAATAGGGTAATGAGAAATAAAACCAAACCTTACACTTTTCCACCCACCCCTCCTTTCTTTCTGGGCTGAACTTTAGGCCCAGTTTTCTCTGCCTCCTACCCCCATCAGCACAGGAGGATGGTAAATGGTGATTGTGGTCAGTTCATCACACACTGTCTTTGCTGCTCCATCCTGCTCAAGAGAGGATTTGTCATACTCTTTCCCTGCTCCAGCATGGGGTCCCTTCCATGGAAGACAGTCCTCCACAAACTTCTCCAGTGTGAGTCCCTCCCAGGAGCTACAGTTCTTCACTATGTGCTCCAGTGTGAGCCACTCCCACAGGGTGCATCCTTCAGGAGCAGACTGCTCCATCATGGGTCCCCTGTGGGGTTATAGGTCCTGTCAGGAAACCTACTCTAGCACAGTGGACTTCTGTCTCCACAGGGACAAAGGTCCTGCTAGGAGCCTGCTCCAGCACAGGCTTCCCATGGAGTCACAATCTCCTTCAGCTATCCCCCTCATCTGGTACAAGTTCCTCCCCAGGCTGCAGGTGGATAGCTATTCCACCATTAGCTCCAGAGGCTGCAGGTGGATATCTGCTCCACCGTTAACATCAGGGGCTGCAGGTGGATGTCTGCTCTATCATTAACCTCCATGAGCTGCAGGTGTGAATCTGCTGCATCATTAACCTCCCCCAGCTGCAAGTAGATCTGTTTCACCATTAACCTTCTTGGGCTGCAAGTGGGTTTCTGCTCCACCATGGACCTTGCCAGGCTGTATGTGGATCTCTGCTCCATTGTGGCTCTCCCCAGGCTGAACATGGATATCTGTTGTATCATGAATCTCCATGAGCTGTGGGGGGAAAAGCTTGCCTTGCCATGGTCTGTACCACAAGCTGCAGGGGACCCTCCTTGTTGGTTGCAGAAGATACTGTGTAAGTACTAGCTCATGTGCTCCAGGTCTGCTGATTTGTAGATATTGTGGACCTTTCAGTTTAGTGGTGGTTGCTGTTGATTCTTGGAGATTTTGGCCTGTATGTCCTTCAAATAAAATGATACTATTAGTTTAGCATTAAGAAACAAAAACTTCCATCTGTTGGCATGTCCTAGGGAGCATTTTGTCAGAGTAAAATTGCAGGAAAACATAGCAATCCTCACCAGGTTCAAAGGCTGGGATCCAAAAGATGAATTTCCATCTGTTGGAAAACACTTACAGGTATGTATCAAAAAAATGAGCATGTTTTTTGAAAGACTTTTTTACTCATGTCCTGATGTTACTTGATGTGAATAAGTGCAGTAGGCTTTCCATTTAAGAATTTTATAGACTGAATCCTTTTATTCAAATTAATTAGTAAAATTTGATGAAAGGCTTGCAAGAAAAACTTCAGTGTATACCATATGTATAGTCAGTTCCCTTGCAGCAGGCAGTGCTTGTGGGAATACATAATAAGTCATAGCCTTTTTCCCCCCCTCTCTTCTTTGAATGATGAAGCTTTTCAAGTAGGAAAATGAATTTACAATTTTCTAAATAAACAAAGTGATCAGTAGCATACGATCTGGCTTACATGGGAATCTGTTCTGATACAAAAGGAGGCATTTCTAAAATAGTGGGTAACCCACAAAGGTTATCCTAAATATTAGTAACAGTGTGTAAAATAAATTTGTGTTTGGCTTTGCATTTTGTTTTTTATTTGAATAGTCATTATGGCAGTTTTCTGATTGCCACTATCTTCTCACTGAAATAGCAATGTGAAAAGATATGGCTTCTTAAATGTGTTGTCTTATTAAGGTTATGACCATGGGATAAATTTGGGTTTCATTTAATCTCAATACTATCTACAGCTTTACTATGAGAACAGTCTGCTCCAAAGCAAGATTATGAAATGGAAAAAGTGACAGAGGAAAACGTGTAACAGGATGAAATCCTTTTTAGGTTAAAAATAACTGTCAAACTGGGAGAGAGATTAAGAAACTATAAAGCTTTAGAAGTAGAAATAACAGTGCAGAGCTGAGGCATTTAAAGAAAGGGCACTGTAATAATAGCTGAATTATAAATGAGCAAAATGTTAAACAATGCTTAATGCTTCCTCTCTCTACTCACGATTAGCTGCTCTGTAGTTCAAGGTGAGCAATGGAAAAACAGACAGCAATTTGATCTATGGACCTCAGCAAGTAACTTAACCTTGATGTGCTGTATGTTTGAGGCATAGTGTCTTTTAGGGTATTGGTTGCACGTCTCTGCAAGATTCATGGGACTTCCTAGGCTAAGCAGCCTCAGCAACATCCCTGATCCGAGCTCCTGGTGCAGACAGCACACTTCTCTTGAGATGGGACCAGGGTGAGAGATGGGTGCCTCTGTGCCTTTACAAGTAGAGTCTCCCATTATTGTCATGTGCTGCCTTGGATGCAGTGTTGGTTATCTGCTGTATTGGTGCAGCAACTGGTTGTTCTGTTGTGGTGTATGCTGCCTTGTTAGCTGTGAAGCAGTTCTGGGTGGGGATGTCAGGCTTTGGAGGAAATCGCTTGCTTTTATTTGTCCCTTTCCTCCTCCTTTTGTTCTGTTTTTTGTCACATGTTCCTAACCACTTGGGTTAATTCTTGATTGTGTGGAAGACAACTTCCTTCTGCAAGCAATAGAGGAGCTGACAAGGAGAGGTGCTCTGCTTGACCTTGTGCTCATCAACAGGGAAGGGCTCGGTGGAAATGTGATGCTCCAGGGAAGTCTTGGATGCAGTGATCACAAGATGGTTGAATTCAAGATCCTGAGGACAGTGAGAAGAGCGTGCAGCAAGCTCACTGCCCTGGACTTCAAGAGAGCAGTCTCTGGCCTCTTCAGGAACCTGCTTAGCAAGGTTCCATGGGATATAGCCCTAGAGGGCAGGGGAGCCCAAAACTCTCGGTTAATATTCAAGGATCACCTGCTACAAGCTCAGGAGTGTTGCATCTCGACTAGAAGAAAGTGCAGCAGGAGGGCCAGGAGACCTCCTTGGATGGATAAGGAGCTGCTGAGAAAAATTCAAAGGAAAAAAGAGGCTTATAAAAGGTGGAAGCAAGGACAGGTGGCCTGGGATGAATACAGGGATGTTGTCAGGGTAGTTAGGGACCAAGTTAGGAAAGCTAAGGCCCAATTGGAGCTAAACTTGGCTAGGGATGTTAAAGATAATAGGAAGGGATTTTATAGGTGTGTAGCGGCTAAAAAACAGACTAGGGACAACGTAGGCCCCCTCTGGAAGCTATCGGGAGAACTGGCTACACAGGACTTGGAGAAGGCTGAGGTTCTGAATGACTTCTTTGCCTCGGTCTTCACTAGCAAAGGCTCTGACCACACCACCCAAGTCTTGGAAGGCGGACACAGGGACTGTGAGAATGAAGACCTTGGGCCCACTGTACGAGAGGATCTGGTTTGAGACCATCTTAAGAACCTGAATGTACACAAGTCCCTGGGACCTGATAAAATCCATCTGCGGGTTCTGAAGGAGCTGGCGAATGAAGTTGCAAAGCCACTGGCCATCATATTTGAAAAATCGTGGCAGTCAGGTGAAGTTCCTGACAACTGGAAAAAGGGAAATATAACCCCCGTTTTCAAGAAGGGGAAAATGGATGACCTGGGGAATTACAGAGCAGTCAGTCTCACCTCTGTGCCTGCCAAAATCTGGGAGCAGATTCTCCTGGAAGGTCAAAGGAGATGATCCTGCCCCTCTACTCTGCTCTCGTGAGACCTCACTTGGAGTATTGTGTTCAGTTCTGGTGTCCTCAACATAAAAAGGACATGGAACTGTTAGAACATGTCCAGAGGAGGCCACAAGGATGATCAGGGGCTGGAGCACCTCCCATGTGAAGACAGGCTGAGAAAGTTGGGGCTGTTCAGCCTGGAGAAGGGAAGGCTGCGTGGAGACCTCATAGCAGCCTTCCAGTATCTGAAGGGGGCCTACAGGGATGCTGGGGAGGGGCTATTCATTAGGGACTGTAGTGATAGTACAAGGGGTAACGGGTTAAAACTTAAACAGCAGAGGTTTAGACTGGATCTAAGGAAGAAATTCTTTACTGTTAGGGTGGTGAGGTACTGGAATGGGTTGCCCAGGGAGGTAGTGAATGCTCCATCCCTGGTTTAGTGTGAGGTGTCCCTGCCCATGGCAGGGGGGTTGGAACTAGATGATCTTAAGGTCCTTTCCAATTCTAACTATTCTATGATTAATGCTCCCCTTCCTTTCCCTGTGTGCTGTGAGGATGTTTGTGGCCTCTGCATTTTGTACACTCCGGTGTCTGCACTGCAGCCTCTCATGTCATCAGCTCCATCTGGGTGGCAACACTCGAGTGCCCAGAACAGGCCACAACCCTGAGGGTTGGAGGCAGACTGGGCCGCTCGCCCTTAGCGCACTCCCTGAGGGGCCACTGGCTTGGCCCCTGGCCCTTCTCTGCTCGTGTGAAGCTGCTGGGAAAGGCTCAGCCTGGCCATGCGACTGCTTCAGGCCTTTGGAGCTGCAGGAGCTGCACACCTCAACTGAAACTGAAATTCAGATTAGGTATAAGAGAGAAATTACTTATTGTGAGGGTTCTGAGGCACTGGCACAGGGTGCCCAGAGAAGCTGCAGCTGCCTCATCCCTGGCAGTGTTCAAGGTCAGGTTGGATGGGGCCTGGAGGAACCTGGTCTAGTGAAAGGTGTCCCTGTCTCTGGCAGGGGGTTGTAACTGGATGAGCTTTAAGGTCCCTTCCAAGCCAAACCAGTCTGGGATTTCATAATTTCCTAGTGTTGAATTCTCCCTGTGTTTATACTAAATCATAGAATCACAGAATCACCAGGTTAGAAAAGACCTTTAAGATCATCAAGTCCAACTGCCAAAGCCAGCAACTAAACCATGTCACTGAGGACAAACTCATCTTCCCTCAAGATCTCCTCTCATGGCTGCCCTTCATGATGGCCACTTGCAGCCACCCCTCACTCCCTCCCGCCCTCTCCCTCCCCCCCCCATAGTGGCACACACCATTGAGTTGCTGCCCCTACCCGTCATGGACATCTCGCATCTCCCCTCATGGCAACTTCTACCATCCCATGGCCACCACTCCCTATCTCCCATCACCCCTCATGGCTGCCCACTCCCAAAACCCTTGTCCACCAAGCACCCCTTCCTTGAAACCCTGACTCCCCCTCAGAATCCTCTCCCTGAATCCCTGGCCCCCAGCACCATAGTCCCCCAAGAACCTCTGCCCCTGATGCTTGACTTTCCCATCCCATGTCGCACTTCCATCTCATTAGCAATCATGATAAATACTGGAAAGTGTTCCATGTGATGAAGTTAGGCACCGAGTTCGTGTCCTGAGATGCACATGTTGTTTTCCAGGGGATCCCCAAAGGAGGTTGCAGTGCTTTTAATGGTACTGGAGCAGCCTGCAATACAATACTGCTGGTGCAACATGGGATGCTTGGCTTGAAGTAGTAGACTGAAAGTTTAAGATGTGACAAATACAGGTATTTCCACATTGACTGTATGTATACTGGATATTGCTTGGCTACCTCAGTGTTTTCCTTCTTTAATTAACAATCTTGTAGAATGCTGTATCTGATTGTTTTATTATTCATTATGGAAATATAGTTAAATATTATATTACAGTGTTTTGCAGCTTTATGCTCTTGAAGTGTCATACAAAATTACATGGCTTTTACAAGTTCTTTACTTGTAATCTTTCAATGTTTCTACATAATCCTATTTTAAATGAGGAAAAAAGAAAAAAACCCAAGAACCCAGAGTTTTGGGCCCAAGTCAAACCTATCTAAATTAAGGAGTTACATTTCATTCAATGATATGTTTCATGTATATCAGTTCCTTTCCATGACCACTATGTGACCCTTTCGTTCCAAGCAGTGCTGATTCTCCCTTTGTTTTTCACTCATCTTCCTTCAGCTGGCTTGTATTTCAATCAGTGTTTATCTTGTTGCCATGCAATTCTAATAAAGAATTTGTCTGGTGCCTGGAATCTCAAAGGAGCAGAGTATGAAAACTAGTAAAAATAATTCTGTTTCAAATAGGGGGGAAAAGAAAAGGCTCCCTGATGCTTGTGAACCTGCTTCTGTATTCTTAGATAAGGTAGCTGCTGGTCACCATTTTTCTTGTTCACTGTCTGATCTGACTAACAATAAGTGAGTAGAGATCAAGCAGAGGGTTTGTGATAATGAATTCATTCAGTGTTCTGGGAAAGCTGGCTGCCCATGGCTTAGGTGGGTGTATGCTTTGCTGTGTAAAACACTGGCTGGATGGCTGGGCCCAGAGAGTGGTGGGGAATGGAGTTAAATCCAGTTGGCAGCTGGTCACACATATGTAAAATTACTCTGGCTTATTGCAGCTAGTTTTATTTTATTGAAGTTGTCCCTACCTTTTCCTGTATAACTTTTATTAGATACCATGGTTTTGCTTTTGGAGGGGAATAGAACTTGTTATACCTAATGGAAATAAATTCCTCATTAGTTATAACTGAATTCATGCGTACCCCCCAGGGAGCAGGATCAGCACCAAAGACATTCTTTGTGTTCAGTGTGATAAGAACTGTGGTGGTGTTGGCATTAAAGCTGGTAAAATTGTGAGCCCTTTTTGTGCAAAGTGTAAGCCTGAATATTGTCAAGAGGACACTTCTGTGCTGAGGGAGTGCTTGTATAGAAATGATGGTGAGACAATGCGGTGCTAAACAAGGCAAGTTAGTGCCCCAGAGTTGCAATTTGTGTGGTTCTAGAACTAGACTAATTAGCAGATCTCAGCTTAGGGTTTTGTTTTAATTCTCATTTATTACTGGTGTTTATCCCTAGAAAGGAATAAACGTAATTGATTTCTGCCAACCACACTAATTTTTATTAAAATTATCTTAATGAAGTATCTTGAGCTTTGTGAAGAAAGAGTTTGTCTTTCCACATAAAAATGTAAATACTTTGAGGCATACTTGCAAGGAAGAATAGAAGGGTGGAGTATTCCTTCATCTAAATAGCAGTAGATGAAAAATCAAATCAATGACAAGCACATGAACCTATCATCATTTATTTGTGGTAAGTCTCTCTTTGTGCTTTCATTTTCTGCTGTGGTTTTTCTTGAAAATTTGCAAGCAAGGTTTTTGCTACCATGCAAGCATTGAGTCCACCTACAGAAACAACTTGGACCCCAGCTAGTGTTTACAGTCATCTTCTTCGAGTAATCTTTTGGAGGCTTCAGGCTCTGATTACTGTCTTCTGAATTTGCAAATAGGTAATTGTAATATTTTCTTTATTATTTTGAATACATTGAATTAAATTGGTCACTAAACACCAGCTTTGCTGCTCAAGCTGAAATAGTTTGAAATACATGCTTCAGTCCACCCATTTTCTTTCTTGTAAAATGTGTGATTGAATAGTGGATTGGAAATTGTGTTGTAGATTCTGTAGAGAAGCAGTCATACACAGTCCTCTTAAAGCCTACAATTATATATAACTATTATGTATTGTTCTGCTCACTGTATGACTTAATTTGAAAAAACAAACAGTACAGCTCAGTCCCCAAACCCTACCAAACCAATGCAATGGTGTCTAAGATAGGTATAATTTCTGAACAGTAAATTACTTGGAAATTCTGAGGCTAAAAAGTGCAACGTTGAAGGGCATAGGCAAAAACCCATCAAGATAGGTGGGGCAGTCACTAGCAAACTCATTTTCTATTGTGTTGGTGTAATGTGAGAAACATAAAACAGTGCTGGTGCTATTTTATTAAACTTGAAAAGTAGTCAGAAATTTACCTGCAAGTCTTCCTGTCACAGAAGTGTATATGCTACTCAGGAAAGGCACACTGACTTGTTTTCTTTATCAATACAGTGTACAGATGTGCTGCTGATTTCTGTGACATTACAATTTAATACTACAGACTAATTTCATGTTCTACTTAAGAAAGGTGTATGTATCACAAATCCATGAGAAGTCTGTGATAAAGTCCAGTGCTTATTTTTCAGCTTTTTGCTCGAGGGGAAAAAAATCAAGAAGTAGTGAAATTAGGGGGCAGGCTCACTGCTTGCAAAATAGTAGTTAGCACATTGAAAAGCTAATATTAATTGACTTCCTAAAAAGTAGTTGCCCTTAAAAGCTATTGGTGAAGCAGCATTTGAAGTAAGTTCCAGACATCCTCAAGATGTGTCTGTTTCATTTGATCTCTGTTTAAGCTTGCAGAACAAGAAAGACAAATGAATTTTTAGAGCCTGAAGTATCTTTGTGGAAACCCATGTTACAGAATAAAGCAAAATACATTAATTCTTATGGAACTGTGATGTTTGTTTTAATATGGATTTTAGCCTTAAACTGGGTCCATTTTTGCAAATAGATTTCAACACTTCATTAAAAGCATTTTGTCAGTAGAAAATATCATGTGGCAGATGGAACTGAAGGTGAATCAAAACATATGGCTTCCTTTTTATTTCACATAAGAATACTGGTATACATAAAAGTTCTATGCCAGAAACATCAGTGAATTATGATTTGATGAAAGTGAGTCTGTTAGGAGCTAATTTGCACGAAAAAAAAAAGTTATAGTGAAGCTTCTATAATCAAGCCTTAACTGAGAATAAAAATGTGATCTTTTTAGGACTTTGTAGCTCAAATTCTTGTTAGGAACATTCAGTCTGGTAGCTGACAGAGTTGATGAGGCGGTTAAATCTGTTCACTGTAAACGTAGGAAGAGGGCTTGTCCTGATGTGGTTTTCTTGTTTTCACAGGCAATTAGAAACCAAAGAAATTGATTGCTTTGAAATTATTTTTATCTCTCTAATTATGTTATCTTCAGGCTGGGATGACAATGGCTTGTTTTTCTTCATACATGGCTGACAAAAAAATCTGAACACATGGAAAAAGAAAGTTAAGAAAAAAACATTTTCCCAGCATATCTAATGTGTTGTATTAGTACTCCTAATCTTTCATGGCAGTAGTAGATGCTGATATGTTAAATGTTGGATTATGGGCTTGTCTTGGCAATACCTGGAGCAAAAATATAGATGTATGTTGTTTGATTTAGCAAATTAATTGAATAGCTATGTACAGTCTCCACTGGTTTCTGTGTGATAGTGTTTCTGGTGATGATCTCTTTAGTTTGGAGCACATGTTTATAGATTTCTGCTGATTCAGCAGAAGTACCGAAGTGTGAGCTGTGCTGACGTTACCAGGCTTGGTAAGGTAGTGTGTAATTACAAGGACTGCTTGCCTTCACTCTGGGAAAACAGCTGCCTCCAAAACTGGACTCTTGGTCCTGACTGAGATGTGGTTCTCCATCATGTTTATAACTTCTTAAATCTTAGTTGTCTACCTTTTAGTTTCCATAAGGCTTAGATACTCTGTTTCGGGGTAGAAACAGTTTAACATGGCTTCTGTGGAGCTAGTAGTCTATGGAACAGTCTGCCAGCTGTTTATAGTCACCTTATTGTCCTGAGCTATGTGTATAAATACATATGTTTGGAGAATGGCCCAGAATTTAATAGAGAAAAGGAAAAGGAAATAAAAATTGAGAATTCACCCAATGCTCAATGGAATGAAACCAACAGATCATACTACTTTCTTAAACTATCAGCCTTAGGAGGAAGTTGAAGGCTATTCCTAGGGAGTATTTTAAATTCCATGAAGAAATAAGTGTTAGTTTGTCTGAATCCTCACCTTGAATCCTCAGTTTCCATACAGTATCCTTACATCTATGTGTTACCTTGTTTTGTAATTTTATGACAATGAATCGCTATGTTTAACAAACAAGTTGCAGGTCCTTCCTTCTCTCTCAGCTTCTCTTTATGGTTTGGTTTTCCTCTTCTGGACTCCTTTTTTGTGTTGCAGTACTCATTTAATGCATTATTACAAAATCTGGTATTACTTCATTCTAAGTAAGAGCAAGCTGATGACCTTTCTTCTAGAGACACCAAATACTGTTTGTTTCAGACAGCTTAGCAGTTAGTCCCACTTCACAGTAGGATGTATCCTCTAAGGCATTGTAAGCAATGGTGAAACACAAAGCAATTTGTTTTGCATAAGTAGCTGTTATGAGTAATTGTACTACAAGAGAGTCTAGGGAGCCCAGGAATAGACTAGGACATTGTGAGAACCCAAAGCTAAATCACCATTGAAAGTAAGTGAGTTTGGGTTGATAATGAAGAAATAAAGTTCTGAAGATCCAACAAATAGAGTGGGTGGTAGCAGACTTTAACATGTCATTATCATATTTGACTTTATCATATTTTGTACTTATTCTGGATGTATCACTGCAACCTCTTTTCATTCCAAAGTTGTGTTAAATTTGTGAAGTGTGTGGGGTTAGATCATGAGATTGCTAAATCCTGGCTTGTGTAAAACCAAAAATTATCTTCTCCCAAAATACCATGCACATACACCTGATACTACAGTGATAGAATCATAGAAATGAGATAAGAAGGAAAGTTTATTTTGTTTTCAAGAATATTTTGACTTCTTAATCTGTCTTTTCTTAGGAAGATGCAGAGAAAATTAATGTGAAGGCATTTCATTTCAAGATGCAAACTTAAGAGTCTCTTTAAATGAGTTGAGGTGGGACTAATTTTGCCAGTTTTGCTACTAACAGGAAGATAATTCTCCCAAAGAACTTTTAGTCTAAATGTAATTGAATAAAGACTACAGGTGGCAGGCAAATGCAGTGGACCTTGAGAAAACCATTTATTTGCTTCAGTGATGAGAGAACTTAGTATTTCTGACATTTCTGATTCCTTGGCTCCTGAATATGACATGAAGAAATAGGTGACCTGCAGTGTGTTTTGTTAGAACTTATGAAATACAACTTTAGACCCAGGTTTCATGGTGTATAACCTGGACTTCGAATTTTGACTGTATTTAGGCAGTCATTAGACACTAAGTTGTCTGTACAGACTGAAGCCTGTCTTAGAATTTTTAGGGAGTGAGGCCTAAATATCTAGGAATAGTGTTGACAGTCATAATGTGTGGCAAACCAGAAAATAGCTTTTTATGTAAAAATAAAGACTGGATCTTGGAGTACTCACTAATTTTAGAATCTCCTGTCTTTGCATGCTGGGCATAGCTGTATTTGTGTGGAACTGTACATTGGATTGCATATTTGGGATGCTGCAGAAAAGAGGGACGGTGTTCTTTGTGATGAAGCCTGTGTACCTCAGTATTCTCCCAAGTCTGGCTTGAAATCTCCTGTGAAGAAACAACTACATAAGTAAAATTTTTACATTCAGGATTAATGTCTACATAGTAGCTGCAATCTCCTTTTGCCTTGAAGAGGGATTTTGTTGTGCTGCTGGTATTAACACTGGCAGGTCTACTTGTGACTATGCTGTTTAGCACAGCCTTTCATTGGAAAGTTTCTCCTATAAGAGCACACTTTCTTCTAAGGAATTCTTATGTGTTATGCTTAATATACATTTATTCTTATTAATATCAATAACCATATGCTGAATTCCTCATCTTGTCACAATATTTTAATTAGCTTTACTTCCAGGCCTGAACAGCTGCTACCCAACCACCAGAGGGTAGAGCTCTCTCTTACTGAACCAGATCACGTACTAGCACTTTCCTCATCTTTCTCTCATAGCATCTCAAATCAGTACTAGCACCAAACACAGTGTGTCTGGGCAAGATCACTGATATGCCAACATGATGTTACTCAGTAAAGTAAATGAAGAATGTCTTTTGCTGTCAGAAGACATCATTCTGAAATACCAGGTTATACACGCCTCTCTCTTGTTCTGGCAGCAAAACCGGTAATTTCCAGATTTACTCACTTGTTACACTTAATAGCTGTCTCAGAGACCATACTGAACTTTGTAATGAATACAAAACCCATATACCCACAGTGAATGCTAGCCATCAAACTGGAGGAAAATTGGAATAATTCTATACAGAAATAGGATTCACCTGACCGAAGATCCACCTGATTTGTAGGGAACTGGAGTCAAAGGATATGAAATAATGTATCATGTTCCTTTTTACAGCAACTGTTCAGATGGGGAGCTTGTAAATTATTTTTTTTCTTTTTCTTTTTTTCTTTTTTTTTTTTTTTTTTAGAAAAACCCCAGAGAAATACTATTGATAGCCTTAAAATGATTTGTGGATGTTTGTATACATACATGTACATATGGATCTCTGTAATGGAAATTAATTTTTAAAAGTCTACTTTATTCCAAACATTTTGAGGTATATTATAGGATGGTGGAGAAGACGTGGATAGAAAATTCTAGTTGTCAGAGTTATTAGAGTGACAAAATCCATAAATACCAAATACCTTGGAAATACATAACAAAACTATGAAGTATTTATGAAATTCATGACTCTGAAAGTTGTAACTGCTGGTATTTAACATAAAAGTGTTGTAACTCTTTACAGAAGTTGACATTTTTATTGCAAGAGCTGTCTGTAACCATTGTTTTGCACACAAAAGAAAGCAGCATGCTTGAGGAAAGCATATGGCTTCAATATTGTCATGAATGAAGATGATATGAGACATATTTTACCTTACATACTATACATGTCAGTGAGTTATGAAATAGTCTAAATCTAGTTCATTTTAAACTCAAAGTGTGAAATGTTTGTATTATCATAGCCGTGTCCGTATCTATGGCAAACTTCTGGAGTCATTAGACCTAATAATGTAAGGTAATCTAGAGGGTGACAGCAGACTAAACATTCATTGTCTGGATTATCATTTATCTCTCTGACAACAAAGTTAATACAGCATCCAGTGCATGAAGAAAGTAGGGCACAATATGTGTTAAAGAGGTTAGAGCACAGTAATGATTTGAAAAGCTGTTTACTCCCATGCAATTGCTGTAACAAGCAGTTCAAAATGACTGCCTTTCACCTGTTTGATGGAATTACTCCTGGACAATACTACTTGCTCTGGTTTGGGTTTTATTTGAGTTTAGATACTTGCAAGGACTGTTTGGTAAAATCCTGAAAGGCTTGGCTGCTATCCTTTCACAGACATGACCAAATTACTTGCATTGCTGTGCATTTAGATACATTGTTCAGATGATAGAAGCAGATACCTATCTCACATCTATTAGAGATTTCTGACGTACTTATGATGATAAATACTTCCTCTTCCAGTTTTCAGTATAAATTAGAGCAAGTTAAAACTTCAGTATAGTGTCCATTCTTTTCAGCATTTCTTTGCTCCCATATAATACAAAATTTTCCTGTTGCTCTTCAGTCACTTCCTAACACTTGAGTTTTTCTCTTTTGTGACAGGTGAAAGATTTTTTTTTATAACCCCAATATTTGTCCATTAAGTCTCTTTAGAATACCTGAAGGAAGGGAATGAATGTCAGTGTTCAGCAAGCTTATTTCACTGGATCTGCACACCTATTTGAATCCATTGTTTGCTATCCCCACCCTGGCCCTGGAACTCAAACTCAAACTCTTGCAGACAGCTGATTTCCCTACACACACCCCCACCCCCACACACCCCAGATATATTTTCCTTCAGAACACAGGGTAGCAAAGAAATATTTTGGAAATTATTTGGAATAAGCCAGGGGTGAGCTAAGTGTGAAGGACTGAGTTTCTCAGCAAAATATTTTATACTACTAGGTAAAAAAAAATCATACCCTTTTGTGGAATGGATAAGAAGCAGAAAAAGGTGGAGAAGGAGTAGTTTTGGTAATGTCAAAGGCAGTAAAATTTGAAATACAGTTAAGGCACCAGCAATTCAGTTTCAATATCCCATAGTATGCCTCTGAACCTCTTCCAACACATTCTTCCTCTTCCCTTGTTTCTCAGCTTATCTTGTCTCTTAGCTTTGCTTTGTGGGTTTTCTAGTCTTGTAATTTATTCTGGTTTAGCAGAATGCCTGGTACCATAAATCCCTCAGCATGGGTAAGATCGCAGTGTACCACTTCATTTTGTTTTGGCACAGGGTAAATACTGGTTTTATGCTGAACGGTACCAGTATGTGCCAGATGAGTAGAAATAGACTATTGCAAAGACATGCTCCATTAAGAGCAGTAGACTTGCAAAGTGTTCTTTCTCAGGCTTAACAAGGACATTCAAGTCCTTCTGCCTCATTAAGAAAATACTGCAGACAGTGAAGGTAACTGGTGAAGGCAGAGCTGTATAGCCAGGAGCAAGTTAAGGCAAATAGACTACCTAAAGTTGTAATACAGGGATACTACTTGAGCATTCTGTGCACTTTATACTTCAAGAAACAAAAAGAGTTTGATGTTTAAGGAAAAAAAAAAACAAACCACTTTTGGGTGGGTTTTTTTTTTTCCTATGAATAGTAGCAAGAATAAGGTGGGAAAGCGGAAATGTTGATTCTTGTATGCATACATTGTGCTGCCTACAATACATTCTGCCTAGTTTACCTCTTTCTTCCTTATAGCATTTTTCCAACCTATTTGATTCTGTAATTTGTATAGCACGGTAATGAGAAGTGTTTGGTTTGCACATTTTCCTCCTCTCCTCCCTTTACCTTAGAACTATTAAATAGTAACAAAAAAAAAATTAGTAATATAAGGAATGAAAAAACTAGTATCATCTTTCAGCCCTCTGTAACCTGTGTCTAACTGTAGCCAAACCTTGAGGTGACAACTGGGTTATCTGCTTCCTAACTCCCATTTTGTCTCAGTAGTTTTAGGAAGTATTCCTGGTGTTTTGAGTTGTCTCTGGTAGCTAATCTTTAAGTAGGAGACCTGCAGACAGAAGGAAGTATAACATTGACCCAAGTGGGGCATAATCATAATGAGAAGAAAGCTCAGATGTCAGCTTGTGATGACAACAGGGGGAAGTGATGGATGGCACAGAGGTGTACCTTGTATTCTTGAAGAAAATCGTGTCCCTTTGGGTCTTGCCATGTATTTCTAACCTTTCTGCTCCTTTCTTCTACCTTGCGTTCCTCTTGTTTCCTATACTGACAGCACAACAGTAAGGGTGTTATTAACAATAGTGTACATCTACAGGGTTTTGTGAGTCGGAGGGTACAATAGATCCAGTAATCAGTTTTCTTTCCTTGCAAGGCAAGGGGCTGGAAGATTTAAATATAAGTTTTGCAGAAGAAACACAAAATGAAGGAGATCTAAAGCATGAGACACCAAAAAATATAGTCAGAAACAGCCAAGTACACTAGAATAGAAAATGCAAAATGTTTTTAATTCAGTGTTAACTTCATAGCATTCTTGGTGTAGGAGTTTCATTAATTCCATAATGTATTTGGGGGAAGAGTGTGAAGAGCAAAAAGCAAAGAAATCATCATGATTTCTGAAATGTTTTTTGACTTGTTTGAACCAAGATGCACAAACTTGCACCTCAGAGATGTACTTTTAAGAAAATTGATCATACCTATTGATGAATTCTCCAAGACTTTCACTATAATTTGATTTATACCAGTGTAGCATAACTTGATTTCTTGCCTGTGTGAAAAAGATCAATGTCAAGTCACTATTATGAAGATATATGCATGGATACACTGTAGTTTCTGCCTAATTAAATCTAGTGTGTCAACCCAAAATTTCAGTTGGTGCAAAGTTTGTGCACAGACCAGCTGGAAAGTGCTGCATCTGCAGTGTCCTTTAGTTAGGAGAATTTATCAGTGGCATTCCTAAATGATGAGACTTTAAATCACACGTCTGAGACATATCCTTAACACTGACAATGTCATTTCAGATGTCCTTAATGATGTTGTCTTTTTTTATTGTTGTTGTTTGCTGTTTCCTTACATTCCAGAAATGCCTCTGAGGCTTTTCAAAATAATACAGAACTCAGAAAGAAGTCTCACGCAATTCTGTGCCTGCTGCCTCACAGCTTTGTTATCTGAAGAAAAGCTTTGCAAAGGAATAGGGTTTGCCTAAAGAAAATTAAAAAGTAGGTGAAGTCGCTTATCTAAAGTCCTAGTTCAGTGAACCAAAGATGAAAGCTCTCCATTTCAAGGGCATCTATCCAGTTTTTAAAGATAATTACTGTGATTATATGTGTGTGTATCTATACAGTGAATCATTTTCTGGGTAACAGGAAAAGATGGGTTAGAAACAGCAGGAGTCCTAGCCCACGAGAACAAAATGAAGGTAAAATTTAGTTACTCTTTTATTCTGTGTTCCTATGGTATCCTTGTTCAGGTGTGATTAAAGGATTTACACCTTTGTGTCCAGTTCAGTCATTTTCTCGAAGAGAAGCAAATGTAGCTAGCAGCTGCTTAAAAAGGGTGTTGTCTAGTTGTGTAGTACTAAGGTAACACAGATGACCCAGTTAAGGTACAGTGTAAATTGTTACTGCTGGGTTTTTTTTTTTGGCATTTATTGTTGTTGGGTTTTTCCCTGTAATTTACTTTCTTTTTGTCTAACACATAGCAGATGAATTTACGCTGGCTAGAGACTAGCATGTGATCTCCTGGTGGGGAGACACTGGTGTTCCCTGAAGCTCCTAACTTAGACCTGGATTTGTTTGATTTCTGGACATAGTTTTGTGTCACTGCCACTGTAACTTGTAATTGCACTTTTACCATGGAACTGACTAGTTTTGAGCCTAGCATTTCGTAGAGTACTGAATCAATTTGACGTTTTTCTCTGGCAAGATGTCCCAGTGGAGTATTTCCCTTACACCTTCTGTGTTGCATCTGAAGAAGGACATCTCACAAGCACTTGAGCAGGGCAGTGTTCTGAGATCTTGGGGTTTAAACGCTCAGATGTCATGGAATTTGGGATGGTAGAGACCTATGGGCAGTTAGAAGCATTAAAAGGACAAGATAAATTGAATTCTTAGTGAGAGCAGAGGAGAACCTAGACAGAAACAGCTAGGGCTGATGGTTTTGCTTTTTGAACCGAGAAGAATACATAAGGATGGAGAGAAGGTGAAACTGATTTGGAAAATACGGTCTTTGGATGAAATGGTGGAGGATGCTTAAGAAGGAAAACAACATTCAATTGTTGGTTTTTTTTTCTTACTTCCGTAGTAAATATATGAACTAAGAGTAAAAAAATCTAGTAGTAGGTGGGAATTGAAAGTCAGTTGTAAGAACTGTATTTCCAGAAAAAGGTGTTATTTTTATATCCTTAATTAGTTTGTGGATACTAAATCATGTATTAGAAAAGTGTGTATGTCATGCTTCAAGGCATTGGGATTCTGAGGCACAGTAAGTGAACGTGTTTGAAAGCCCTCTATCTGTCCACGTTTGCCCAAGAACTCTGGGAACATTACTGCAGTTGCTATTCCTATTCTTCTAAAGGATCAATGTGGCTCTTCATTTATTTGATCAATGATGTAGAGGTGAACGTACGAGGGTATTTCATTTTTAGCAAAATATACTGCTGCTGCAATTGAAGCATAAGAAAGGTATCCTTTAAGGCATATGCAGTAAGTATATGCACTAATTTTGTTTTTTTTTTTGTATCGAAATCTAAATATAGTCTCCTATATGTGTTTTATAGATATTTTTTAAGAGTCTTTTGAAACTTACTGCATTTCCATCTCTTTCTCTATAGGAAAACAAAAGTGCAATATAAAAGTAAAGATTTTTGAGTTCTTTATTTTTTTATATGTGCCTTTGTTTCCATTATCTGTCTGAAAGAACAAATTGGAACATTATTTTGTCCAATACAGGTGTTTCAGTACAAGTATCCTGCCTGCTCATAAGAAGTTAGAAGATCACTGCAATTAGACCTCACCTATATGTTTTTCCAATCTGTTATTCAAATAGCTAGAACAGTTCAAGTGAAAGGAACCTATACAATCATGTAGTGCCACTGCCTGACCATTCCCCTCTTCCTTCTCCAAGTCAATGGTTACACTTTCCACAGCTACTGTACCTGAAAGGAACAACAAGAAATTGACTTAAAAAAACTCCATTTAATGGAAGTTAGATACATGACTATATAGACTCTTTAGAATTGATTTGCTCCCATGGTTGCTGTTCCCAGAACCATAAAATGTCCACATAGACTAAGCACTGTATGGATGTGCAACCTTGGCCAGTGCGGGGGAATTCGAAATCTAAACAAGAAATTAAGGGGAGAAATGCGTATTAATGAATACAAATGAAAAAGCTGTATTTAAGAGCTGCCATAACCTTGAGAATTTTTATGTTGAAGGAATCCATGGTTTACCCAGTAAACTGGCTTTCAAGAAGCCAGTTGTTATGGTGGTTTTATTCCTTATGTCTGTGGCTTCTGGGTCTGATTGCAGAGTTTTCTTTCTGCTACCTATCTCTTTCAAACTGGTAGTATTGGCTAAACCAGAAATTACTTATTCTTTGAATTTTCATTCTTAAAAAAGAACAATAAACCCTCTATCCCTTCCTGCCCACACTGCAGAAAAGTAAAGCCCTGCTAAGATCATCTGTTGATAAGCATCAGCTCCAGTTCTAGATATTAAGATGAATCCTTTCAGACAAGATGTTTGCAGGATTTTTTGTTGTTGTTTTGGTACAGCTCTGTAGTGTTTTAGACACTTTCAAAAAATTATCATCCTGCAGCCCTAGTTTGCCAGAGAAATAAATGGTGGTTGTAGGTGACAGCAGCATAGTATAGTGTGGAATATTAGACATTTCTCCTTTGCTTTTCAAGCTAAGCTATCTTACAGCTAGAGCTCACCTGCTTCTCGGTTGTCCTGTGTGCTATCTTCTCCTCGCTTAACCTTCTCACTGGTCTGTTTTCCTCATGTGTAAAGCAAGGATCTATTTCTAAAGCTGGATGCAGGACTGCCATGCACTTCTGAAGCTGAGCTTACAGCAGTTTATAGGGCAGTGACTGCACAGCCAGACACAAGGCAGTGATCTGTGTACTCTATCACTGGGCTTGTATGTTCAGTCCTGTTCTCTAACAGCAATATTTGCTAGATTAAGGAGAGGCACATAGCTCCATTTAAAGTAATCTAGTACAATTGGGGCTTTGATACAAAAAGAATTATTACAGTCATCATAAATGTGTAACTTTTTGGGGCAGGCTGTGGGGAGGAGGTGTTTTTTAGCAGTGAGTAGTTGGCAGTAGGAATAAAATGAATTTTTTGAGTAAAATCTTATTTGCGAGTGCAAGAGCTCCTGCTCTTTTCTTGACTGTATCACTTGGGAGTGTAGGAACTGCCATATTGCATCAAACCAGTCATTTGTCTACTGCAGAGTGCCCTTGGCAGCAGTGACCGACACAAAATGCTTCAGGAGAAGGTGAGGAAAACGTGTAAGGAGGCCATAGAGAGAAACACTGATCCTGAGGAAATGGGTTTTAAACTGCTGAAATGGATTGAAATAAAAACCCAAAAGCCATCACTGGTTTGTGACAGCATTTTAAGTTTTCCCTTTTGAAAATTTGTATCATGCCATCAAAACAAAAAGAAACTGCTTAATTAAGAAGGTAAGGGGGCTGAAAATGGGTCTGGCTGCCTTAAAATGTGCATCTAATGCAGTATAGGAAGAAACTATTTTTCTTGTTTATTATAATGAGAAAATGTATGTGCTGCTGTGTCTGCCTTCTAACCTACACTCTCCTTCCAGCTGACTTTCTCTGGAGTTGGCAAATGGGTGTGTGCTTCAGTGTTCTTTAAGGAGAGACTTAGATTCTGCTTCCCCTCTACTTCCAAAGGGAATGCTTGCTAATCTGCCCGTATCTAGGGCAAATCTAGGGGCTCTATATAGCCATAAATACAGGTTGTGATGCAGAGCTAGCAGCATAGGTCAGAAGTTTTCAATTAGCAGTGCTGTACTATTAATTGGAAGTTCATGGTGACAGATACTTAGATTTGAAGAAAAAAAGAATTCTTAGTTTTTTTTCCCTTTCCTCCACTCTGAACTTCATTAGCAGATTGCCAAGTTTTTAGGACGCCAAGCACGTAATTGGTAGATAATTACTATCTCTACACTGAGCCTAAACAACTAAAGCAGAAACAATGTGGAAGGCAATGGGGGGGGGGAATAGATAATAAATCCCTATGGAAAGGAATAGGGTCATTGATTTGGGTAATTTCTGTGAATTTTGATTCAAATTGAGTAGCAGTAATATCTAGTAATGAATATATTGGTTCTGGTGGTAATACATATACATTATTGGATTAAGATATGGAATCAGTTCTAGCTGTTGTGGTGAGAATTAGCCTGGTCTCTTTTCAAATGAGGATTCTTGGTTGGGTTGAGAACTACTCCATTACATCTTGAACAAGCTTTTTGAATTGGGCATAGGTCTCAAGCTCCAACAGCAACAATGGTCTTCAGTCACCTGGAAAATTTTAAATGAAAGCCAATTATTTCATGTGACACCCCTCCCTGGGCTGTGACTCCATCTGTAGGTGCCATTCTTGTTCCATGCATATTATGCTTGCGTGTTTTACTCTCCTTTGCTGTAACTGACATTTTTTTTTGTAAAAATAGCTATGTTAGTAGATACCAAAGGGTTTTCCCTTGTAGACCATAGTTAAGAGTTGTCCTTGTTACTATCAGTTTATACCACTATGAAACAGTGGATTTTTAAGCAGGAAATGACTAGTGAAGAGGTTGATTGATTAATTTAAAAGATTGCAGGGTAAATGCAAGTAGAGTAGAGGAGCATAACGAATTACAGTACTGGTGATGACTTGCATTCCTGCAGCATCTTTCATCCAAAATTGTTTTCAGACACTGCAGAGATCTTGTCATTCATCTGTCCAAAGCAGTTACCTTTCAGATGAAGGTGAGAAAAACAGATCAGAGAGATATGGAGAAGAAAGATCGGTAAAATCTAGGGAAACAGAAGCAGAAAAGTCAAATCTGTTTTCCAGAATGTTTTACAAAGCATCCTACTGAAAAAACAGGTCATGGCCCTGCACTGAAGGCATAGTTATTGCATCATAATTTATAGTGTACCTTGGATCTCATCTGGGGATAAATCATGGTCTAAGCTACAATTAAACTGGATGACCTAATCCTCTCTGAACTGTGTTTTGCGACTGGTCCTGCCACATGCAGACATCATCTCCTGATCATATCCTAGTTTCCCTGGGGAACAGCTGTGAGGGAACTATGATCTCCAGCCAGTCCTTGTTTTGGCTGGGGATATAATACACTACAGAGGAAATCCACAAGTCATTTTTGCCAAAAATATAATTTCAGTTACAGTTGAGGACTTAAAATGTTGTGTTACTCTCTTAAAATAGGAAAAATACTAAGGCAACATGGGTTTTGCCTGTAGTTTCCAAGAAAGCTGAAAAAGTCGTAAGGATTGAGGTTGGTTCCTCACATTGTAGATGTAGAGTCTTTCATCTCCAGCCCACTCACAGGCTGAGATTATTGCAGGTATAATGGGATACTCAATGATGGAATTACAGATACAGGCAGTCCTGTTTGAAAACCGAAGTGTGATAGTATCATTGTATGTACCTTCATGCTCACAATTCCTAAACACAGGCAGGGGGCCTCTTTTTTCCTTT
The DNA here is from genome assembly GCF_012275295.1 of Melopsittacus undulatus. Taxonomy (NCBI): domain Eukaryota; kingdom Metazoa; phylum Chordata; class Aves; order Psittaciformes; family Psittaculidae; genus Melopsittacus; species Melopsittacus undulatus. The sequence continues at coordinate 70,987,284 of NC_047532.1, read as the reverse complement.
CCTTTGTAGGCATTCCACATTCCTAAAGAATAGACTTTGAGTTTACAACCATGAAATCAGAACTATCTTGGACTGTAATAAAGGGACTGCTATAGCTCAGGGAACAGCTTGTTGTTGAATTCAGTAATTCAACTAAGAGCACTGGTACTTTAATACGCATTCAGCTGCAGTGTTCCATGAGCTGTGCTCTGCCACATGGTGGCATAAGAAGGGACAAACATTTGATCAGCTACACTGACTTTTGTATTCATCATGTGCAGTGTGCTGGGTGCACGTGAGGTGCTGGAAAAATTTCTGTCCAAGCTGCTGTATAGCCATGTCTGGGTGCTGACTGATTACACCTGCCACGGTTCATTTCTAGACAGGTTCATATTAACTTTCTATACTACCAAATATAGTCCCTTTCATGATGCCTCATACTGAATTCCTGAGAAGACACCTCATATTGCACCCCTTAAAAAATGCAGAAGGACATATGCTGTTTGACAAAGTGATACCAGAGGATTCAAATCTTTTCGATGTCTCCTTGCCCTGTACCCTATCACCATTCTTCCACCATCAAGATGTTTCGGTTTGAAATTCAGTTTTAAGTAGCAGAAGCCCCATGGTTCATATACATCCCTATCAACTGGCACATGAAATAAAGATGCATGCACAATCCTTGAGATACATGTGTGTCCTCTGCACCTGAGGAAAGCAAATAACTCTTACCTATGGAATTACTTAAAAATTCATACTTTGCCTCCCATATTTCATTTCACTCAGACTAGAATTCTCTCTTCTTGTTGCTGCTGTTTGTATGGCTTCATGCTTGGCTTCAGAATGTTTTGATTTTTTTTGTTTTGGTTGAGGAGCAGGGAAAAATTTCTGTTTTCATTTGAGTTTTCTGGTTCTGAGATTTATTCCTATTATGTCCCTACTTTTGTTTTGATAATTGATACTTTACATAATCTGAGCTGACATTCTGTCTCTTCGCTTTGTACCTCATTTTATTGATATCACTCACCAATGTGTTTTAGGACTTAACTAGAAATTTCCGTGGCATATTAAACTATTTTCATTGCAAAGAACAGATGTGCAATCCAAACTGGTAGGTTTAAGGCATTTGTTACACAGCTTTATCTGGTGAAGACTTACCTCCACATTTCACTTTTAGAAATATTTCTAGCTCTCAAACGGCTATACAATGTTGTGTTGTGCCACTGGCAAAGCTTCAAGGATTGTTAAGAACATTTCTGCTAGAGTCTTTGATTTTTACAGCCTAGGTATGTGCTTGAAAGCCCTTTTCATGTTCTGAAGTGATTTTGCTATAACTTGTAAACTTTTGAACTAGTGAACCAGTGAATACTATAAAGCAATGTCCATAAGCAGAGTTTGGCTGAACCTTACACTTGGGCAAATTGCCTCCTGTGACTTCTGTTACATACTTAGGTAGCAAAGCAGAGTGTCAGAGGTCTTGCAGGAAATTCATATCATAGCAGAAAATATGGGTAAAGAAGGCCAAGGTGAGAAGCTTCTTGGTGCAAGTGCTATCTCTACTGCTGTCTGGGTAGATTTCAGCACTTGTCTCCTTAAAGGATGTAGAAAAAGCAGGTAAGATGCAATACCGAGGCACTTAGCTTGCAGCATTCCCGTTTTTTGTTGCTGTGCTTTGTATAGTGCTTTCTTCCTGTCTCTACACCTGGTCTCTTCAGTCATCAGTACTTAGCCAAAGTAACACATATAATGTGTCTGATGAAGGATGCAGATTCCTAAATGGGATTTCCTGGAAGAGAAACCAGTAAGAGAAAACTGGAAATTATTATTTCTTGCTTGTGCTGGTCATCTGATGTTCTGTGAAACTGCACAGTTCAAATTTTTGCCATAATTTGCACAAAATCTCTCTCTATGACCTAGATTTTGTCTATTTTTGTCACTGGGGTCATGCTAACTTGTTCCAACTCACAAAGAGGCTTGCTGTTTAAGTTTTACCCAAATCTAAATGCTTTATGTAACATGGGAGCTCTTAAATGCAACTGTTATTTGAAAAAGTAAAATCTATGATGCAACAAAGGTAACTTTTTCAGTCTTTATTCAACAGTTTTGCATGGATTGAGTGATTTTTATTTTTTTGTTATTCATACAGCAGAGCAACTTGTAGCCATCCTTGTTTAGTTCTTCAGTCATTATAGCTTTTACAGTTCTTAGAACATTATCTCTCTCCTTCTCTCATTCTTTGAAGTATTGATACTAAAATGTGTCCATCCCTTACAACAGTAACACTTTGTCTTTGTTTTCTTAATAAACAATTCAGTTAATGTAAATTCTCAGCAGAGACATCTGTAACAAGGTCAAAACTGTGACTCAGAGTTCTCCAGATGTCAATGAAATGGCAGTGCTGTTGTAGGAAGAGAAATGATCCCTGCATCTTTCAAAAATACTGCTGACACATTGAAAAACACCTAAATCACATTTCTGTATGAAGCAGACTTTTATTATTCTTTGAAAGGAGCATAACTGCCCTTCTGAAAGACCTCTGTTATCTGTAAGCAAATTTCATTACTGCACAGAAAAAAACTCATGTTAAATCATATGGGGATGTGGTTCATAAAACTCAGGATAGAAAATCTAGTTGTGTCAATTTCCTCTAACTCAGAATTATCTTAACTTGGAAACAGAGGAGGTTAATTTATTTATTAGATAAAATAAGACTAGAGGCCAGTTAGCCTTTTGTTTCTTTTTGACCGTGGTATAATTTTATTTGTACATTTCACAGAGATTAGAAGAAAATAGTTCTGTAATGAACTGTTGGATCACAGGTAACAATCTGTGGCAAGCTGCCAGTGTTATCAGTAGGTGTGATTAATTGAAGGCAAATAATCTGCCTTTATCTGAGTGGGTGGAAGGAGAAGTGACTGGTGACACTGCTAATATTGAAAAGTAAAAAAAAAGAGTTTTTCTCATCTAGTAGAGGATATTACTGGCATAATGTAGTATTACAATCATTCAAAAATCTTGTTTTATGAAAAGTAAATGAGTGGGGAAAGAGTATTTTTGTGTGTATGAGATATTACCAGTCTGCTTCTCAATGAGTGTGAATTGATAAAAATTTGATAATTTGAGTTACAGAAAGCACGTTCTGAACAGAGAAATCTGCACAATGTTCAGGAATCAACAGTTTGTTCAGGAATCAACAGTTTGTCCTGGGTGAATAAATCAAATTACATATGAAGAGTAATTTGTTTGACTTCCTGAAAATGAAGCTGGTTTGTTACAGTGTTTCTAGAAATATGCAATACAATTTACACCAAGGACTTGCATCCCTAGCCTATCAGACCTTACATACACCCATTCTGGTAACTGTGTCAGTAATATCCCTGCAAAATGCAATCAGCTCCTGATGTAAAGCTCACATAATGATTTCCTTACAAGTCTCCTGTAGGAGCAAGCTGGAAAGCTGGGATTTTTACCAGTGCTTACTTGCAGAGGTATTGTTTTGGGGGTCCATGTAGAGTGGGAAGAAAAGTAATTGGATTTGGAGCTGAGCTACATTTTACCAGAGCCTGTCATAGAGGAAAACTGCTAAGTGGTTTTAATCAAATCAGATTCAACATAGTTGATTTATTAATGACAATAATTAACTAGCAATTGGTGAAGTGTACATTCAGGATAAGTATCACCAATACAGCGTGATAAACCATACTGTAGGATGCTTACAGAGTGTTACTAAACACAGCTTATTCAATCATCCTTCTAGAACTACTACAAGCAATTTACACAAGTGACGATAACAGCAGAGCAACTACTGGTGTCTTCAGACCAAGTTTAGACGCTGCTCTTCTGCCTTTTCTCTCTCCCCGCTGTTAAATATTTCCTTGCTTTTTTGTATAGTCCTTTGAAGCTGACTTCTAATTTGTATTGAAAGTGTGTCTGTTAGAGTTTAATGTTGTCATTCTCAGTCTTAAAGTTTTGGGGAAATATGACCTCTCAGATAGTTGGGGCCCTTTTTTTCCCACAAAGTGGTTGCTTTGTGATTACGAAGTGATCACTGCTGACTTAGCAGCCATTCCTCCCCAAAAGGAGGCTATATGAATTAGCCCTGGTGTGCTGTCAGAGTAGGTGGTATCAGCCTGAGACTCTGACTCAATTCTACCTTCTGGCTCCAGAATAAAAAAAGTACCTCGAGCAGAGCTGAGCAGCCAAATTAGAGGGTCTAGTATTTTATTTACCTAGCTCTGTGTTTATCAGAAGCCTTTTCTTTATTCTCTCTTTTTTTTTTTAATCCTGAACACATTTTTACTGTATTTTCTTTAATTTATTCTCTGCCAGAAGCAAAGTGTTAGATAATTTTTCTTGTCGTGATGTGGGCCTTAAAAATTTTGGCTCATCCTTTTTCCTGTATAGGTACTATTGAAGAGTAACAAAGCTCAAACTCATCAGTCACATGTAAATGTTCCTGGGAATACGGATGTAAATAATAGCTCCTTGTTGGTGACCCATAATATTCCTCAAAACTTGGAACTGCAGATTTATATTCTTGTACATATTCTCTCAAATTCACTTTTGCCAGTAATTTTCTATTACTGGATGTAGAATCATAGAATAGTTAGGGTTGGAAAGGACCTTAAGATCATCTAGTTCCAGCCCCCCTGGGCAGGGACACCTCACATGACATATGGTCAAATAACAATATATCTAAAAGCTTTTCCTTCTAAAGCAGTCATTCTGTCCTTTCCTTGTTTACAAAGGAAATTTAATTTAAACAGGGTTCCCAGTGTAATTGAATTAGTAGAATTTCTACAGATGTGTATGCTGCTCATAATGTAGAAAAGTGTTATTCTTGTTTGGGATCTGATTGTTAATTTTTGTTGTGATATTGGGTTTTTTTATCCATCACCTATCAGAAGTTTCCTGTCTTTGTAATAAGCTCTGGTCTATTACTGTGTATTTTATAACACAGGATTTCAGGATTTTCTTTTTCTGCATCAGATGGGATTATGCTCCTTGATGTCAGAGGATAACAGGAATTCTGTAGAACAAACAAACAAGCCCAAATTTTGGGATTCTGCATCCAGTTAAGGTCTGGTCTCCCAGGAGTAGTGAATACTTAGTCTGTAAGAATCGAGCACACTTCTGGTGACTGTAGTATATCATCTTCCTTTCCCAACCCCTGTATTTTGCATTGAGAAATTAAGAAATTAAACACTTGGAGAATTAGTTTTTAGTCTTCCTTCATATCTTTTTCTCAGCAAAATTAAATACTGCCCATATTAAATTTCTAAAGTTGGAAATGAAAGTGAAATGAAAACTGAAAATGACAGAAAATAGAGTTCTCTCTGGTCAAGTTTCTTCTGAAGTGATATGTCATTACTTATCCTATCATTTATCAATGGTTTTGCTCTCTAAGATGCAACTCTCTTCTGAAGTGGTAACAAGGTAAAAGGAAAACCCTCTTCCCATTACTCTTAGAAAGGATAGGCATTTATGGGTCCAGATTTTCAGTATGGTGCACAAACAATTAGAAATGCAGATATGCCTCTGCAGTTGTGGGTAATTTGTAGCTGCAGTTAACATAACTATGCATAAGATAAAAATCATGCCACAGTAATCATACACATAACATGCCATCTGTATCCAAAATTACCCCAAATCTGTGCAAGTTTTTAATTAGGCAAATACGCGTTTTTTTTCCGTCATAGCCAGACATATCGTATGTTTGTCTCTACTGTTGTCTCATCTTCTTTAGCTAAAGCCAGATTTTCAGAACACTTTTACAGGAAAATATATCTGCAATGTTCCTCCAGTTATTTCAGGTATGCCACCATGTTTATATGAAATTTTCCAACCATTTTTTTCTAATACAGAAGTAAAACACAGCTATTCTGATTTCAGAATGTATTAGATCCAAGTTATAGTGGTTTGCTCACATGAGTAATAGTTTTATTCCTCTGTTCTTGCCTTCTTGTTATAATTCAAGTACTTGGATGAAACCCCTTCCAAATGCTTTCTTCTTGAGTGACAGTCAAAAGACAATCTCTCAGCATAAAAATCAGATTTTTTTAAACTGAATTTATATATATTTTTAATTTCCTTCTTAGCTAGTCAGAGGGCTACAGTTCTAAAATCCCCAGGGCAGCAAATTCAGAGGAGGTTAGACAGAAAAAGACAAAAAGCTACAGCTGTAGTTGTAAGAGTTGTTGTTACCTTTTGTTTGGCTTCTATCAGCAGGACAGACTAGAGACCAAAGTGAAATAGTTCATATGCCGAATGCAGAAGCAGTAAAGTATACAGGCATTTTATGTCTTCCTTGCACTGCTGTTCAACATTGGAGGCACCTGAAATCTGTAGATGCTCTCTTTCTGCATAGTGTGTTTTGAGATAGAGTGGTAATTCATAAAAATAAAAAAAAACCCCAAACCCTCTGTTTCAAATCAAAGTCTGTTTATAGAGGCTATATAAAGTACAACAGGAAGATTAAAACCATAAAGTAATACCAGAAAAAAAGTTGGTACACACAGTTCAAGATAGACTAAAAGGATTGTGAGATCTTATAAAAAAAGTGCCCATAGAACATAACCAGATTGACATCCAGTGAGGGAGACAGCAGTGTGGGCACGCAGTTTGCAGGCAGAAAATCATACTTGCTAGAAACCAGTCACTGCTCTCTGATAATGGCAAACATTATCTATCTATCTATCTATCTATGTTTCTTATAGGCCCCTTAAAGGGTATGGATATAGAATATGGATATAAGAAAGACGAGGAGAGACTTTTTAGCAGGACCTGTAGTGATAGGATGAGAGGTGGTGGCTGGATGCAAGAAAGAAATTATTTACAATGAGGGTGGTAAAATCCTGGCACAGGTTGTCCAGAAAGGTGATGAAAGTGCCATCCCTGGATATATTTAAGACAAGGTTGTATGTGGTTCTGGGCAGCCTGATCTAGATGATGTCCCTGCTCTATTGCTGGTTTTGTATCATGAATTGTAGAAGAATCAAACCAGGAAATTATTTTTCCAAGTTGCAAGAACTGCATCTGATTTTCTGTCCTTGCACAATGGTGCTTGGAAGCAGCTACTTCCTGTTATTGCTGTAAATAAAAATACTACAGAAGCAGAGGTCCTAAACACACCAATTACTGAAGTTAAACCTCAAAAGAAAAACAAAGGTATTTATGATCCCTTTTCCTGGACATAAAAAAGTTTCTGTAAAATGACTAATTTTGCCATTCAATTTAAATGGCTGTTCATCAGTGTCTGACAGCACAGTTTTAATTATCAAATTCCAGTGGACTGTAGTGTTGGTTCATTGGCATGTCTCTTGGGTATCTCTTGGCCACATGATCAAATAAGGTGTATTTCCCAACTAGCTCCTTTGACATTACATGAGGTATCATTTTTGGAGTCACATTCTAGGTTGAGGAGAGGAAGGTTTCAGCAGATACAGGGTGGCATAGGTAACTTGACTTTGGCTTCAAGAATAAGGTATTGACTAGGAACGTGCAGTTTCCGAAGAGAGTACCTCACAGCTGAGGGGATTCTGGCATAGCAAATTTAGAAAAGATCTGAGACTTCACTTGCTATCTACACAGATCCTAATTAAAACCTACCTTTACGGTTATTTTACTCATCATAAAGTCTTTTCCTCTTACACTTGCTTTCTAAGGCTTTATGCAGACTTTGCTGTTGTCCTGATTCAGTGAAGTGCATGCATGTGCAAAGCACTGGAGTAGATGCATGTAGAAGAAAAATGTCACAAAGCTATTTTACAACCCTAATGAGACCACAGAGTGGAAATCAAAGCAAAAAAGTTGACTGTTAAACTGAATGTTATACAGCAGTTTTTAATCCAGCAACATTGCTAAAAGTGTTCCACCTTTCAGTTTGGTACTGTTTGTGTGCTGATGCCATTGTGCTGTGTTCTTATCCAAGCTGTTGGGAAAATTTTGTAGTTCAAGCCATGCTTTGATGTGGAAACATGTATTGAAGTAACTGGGTCTTTCAGTTTTGTGTAGTCACTTATTCTAACTAAGCAAAACAGATTGCCATGTTTTTCTTGTATAGGAATATTGTAACAGCAATGCCTATTAAGCTAAGCAGAGCATTATTATAAACCTTCTCATAGAGTTTTCACTCTCTGATAGTACAGGTAGTAGAGGATCTCCTAAATAATATTTGTTTGATATAGTGGACTTCCAACAGCAAAGATAGAAAAATAGAAAAGGAAGGAAATGAGACCTACTTCTTTCTGCTGAGAGTAGATATATTTTGTCTCAAAAGATATTTCCATTCATCATCCTATTCATGTTTTGCAGTGAAGAAATGCATATTGTATTAATGGCTTGCAGTTGCTTGTTGTTTAAGGGGTAGTTAATTCGTAGTACTGTATTGTAGGCATGATTTGTACATTATTGGAAAAAAAATCTATCAAGATTGCTCTTTAGCTTTAACTAAAAAAAAAAACAAACCAGCACCCAGAATATTACATGTCTCTCACTTCGTACGGGAAGTGTTATACAGCACAAATTATTTCAACATTTTTTATAATTTTGTACAATTAATTACTGTTTGAACATGTTCTTTTGCAAGCTGTTCTGGAAAGCAGAAAAGAAGTAAGTTATACTTCTCAGTAACCTAGAATCCATCAAACAAATGTTAAGGCTGTTTCTCTATTTAGACTATTACAGTCAGAATTTTGTTCCAAAGAGCTCAAAGGCCCATAGATACTGCCATTAATGGTAGTTTTTTTGATTTGCATCTCTAAATGAGCTGGAAGATCTGAAGTAAGAAATGGTCTGCAGTGGCTACTTTGAAGAATGTTAGGAATTTTGCTTGCCCGAATGAATGTAAGAAATATATTTTTTGTACAAAAAGGACTGATAATAGAATCACAGATCATAGGTTACTTTCAGAGGTGTCTCTGTCAATGACTTAGAAACAGGTCAGGTACATTCAGAACATTTTGTCTCGGGAATTCTATGGTGAAGACAGTAAAATGGTGCTGTAACTGAATAGAGGGATAGCTAGGTGCTGGGCTAAGTTTTGGTAAGTTCTTTATGACCCCTGCTACTGCGGTCAGATCTTTGTGCATGCCTCATACATATACCTGGCTTTTCTGCTTACTCCTGTGGAAATGTACGTTTGAGGAAACATACAAGATGTGCTTGCTGTTGATCCTATGTTGCTCTTGTTGAACAGAAGTCTGTATTATTATCCCACCTCTGATGTCCTATTGTCAGTTTCTGTCCTTCAGGTGCTCAGTCTGTAAAATGGTTTCACAGAGCCTCAATTTTGACTCATAGTCAAAAATTTCCTAGAAAAGCCCTCAAGGTTCAGCTTATTTGCTGCCTACCATCTCCAGTCTCAGTTTCACCCTGTAGTAGAAAACAATCCTCATGGATATGAAGGAGGGTTTTCTGTAGGTATGTGGATGGTGGGCTCTTATTCAAACAACCCAAATTGGTGTATACCAGTCTCATTTACTGTGATAAGTGTTAGAAGCTGTAAATTACAGAGGACAGCTGCAGATATTTTCAAAATATAATCCTATGTCAGCTTTCTGTTATTAGAAGAACTTGGAACAATCCTGTATTTCTGTGAGAAACTGCCTGAATCTCAGCCAAAGAAAATACTTGCTCATGCCCTGGGGAATCAAAACTGCCAAGTTTGATGCAGCTCCAATTAAAATACAACACACAACAGATGCTCAGCCTCCAAAATACTCATAGTTTCAGGAGTGTAATACAGTGTTCATTCTTCATGTAGCTTATTAATGAATAATGGATATTTTATTTGGTTTTTAGATAAACAATTTTGTGTCTGCACCACAATGTTTAGCTGTTGGTGCAGGTTGTGAGAAGCTGCACATACTACACAGCTAAATAGTAATCCAAATTACCAGGGTCTTTCAGCATCTGAATGGAAAGGCTAATGAGGGGAGACCTGCTGAGGTATGTCTGCTTGCAGTCGTTGGGTCAGCAGTAATTTCAGTATCACATAAGGGGACTCAGCTTCTCATCTAGAATCCTGAGTTGCAAAGATAACATTTTCACCTGTTGACTCTCTGGCAGTGAAAAAAATGGTGCCAACTGTCTCCTGTCTATCTCTTGTTAAGCTTGCATGTGGACTCTTTGCCTGCATGACTTGCAGCCACAGGTAGCATACTAAAATGGGTCTTAGAAATAAGGTTTGACTCCTTTTCTCATTTTGAGCTGTCCAGAAAAACATTAGTGAAGCTGTATTATTAAATCACTTGTATATCTGTCTAGCCTGTGAATTTGGGATAAAAAAGCAAGGTTAGTTTTTCAGAAACTCCTCAAACTTTACTGAGTTGTATGACAGTATTATATATGCAGTAATGCTAAGCCTTCTACTGCAGAAGTAAAATGAGCTGTGTGTTCCTCTGTGGTTTAACCATTTCTTTATTTTGATGTATCTGGTTTTGCAGCTGAGAACTGTGATGCTTCTTTGGGCTTCTGCAAAACTGGAGTTTGCAGAAGATTAGGACTGCAAAGTGAAATGAAGGCATGACTGGATAATGTAACTTAGCCAAAATGGGTAGTGATATCAATGCAAATGTAAGGATGTGAATGATTGTACTGTGTGTTAGCAATTATGTTGAAAGCCCTGTACAATGCAGTCTGTGATTTCTAACACATTCCAGCTTCTGTTAGTACATCTTCATTGTTATCATCACGTGTACAGACAAGTGTAGCTTAAACAGGCATGTGTTACAATCCATTTTCAGTCATGCTCTGCAGACATGCTTCTGACTGAAGATTTAGGACCCCTAAATTTAGAGCTGCTCTGTGTGTGTAGAACTCAGAGTTTGACCCTACAATCCTTTGGGCTTTAGTTCTGTAAAACAGTTTAATCCCAACTTTTCTATTTTTTTTAAACTTGATTTCATATTTAGTTTTTATGGCAGAGGCTGTCCTTAGTAGGGTTCTCTTAGTGAAAATGGTGAGCTGCCACTTGGTAGATGTGGTAACAGTAATACACATGATGCAAATGTCTTAAACATTTCCAAGTTTCTTTTCACTTCATGGGGAAGTCATTCTCTTCCATGATTCAGTATCACTTGTGGGGTTTTCTTTTGCTATTTTTGTCTTGTTGGCAGGCAAAATGCTATTTGTTTGGGGAGAGTACATTTTAATTTGAATAACTAAGGGATGTTATAGCTTCACCAGAAGATATTTTTCTGTTACTATTTTGTTCACACTATTACTGTATATGCTGTATACACTCTGTATGCTTGGAGTATACTCCAGGCATCTTTCAATTTACTTTTTTCATTAAGATGAAGACTAAATCAAATCTATGTGTAGTAAGTCAGAGCAAACGGAGTGGAAAATATCAGTTGCTGCTGTAGTTAAAAGTAATACTAAGATGCTATGGCAGTAAAAGGTAAAAAAATCTGCATAATAATTGAAAAGCATGTCCCTTAAAGAGCTGCATGAAGTTATTCTTTCAAATGCACTCAAAAAATGAGCCTGTTCAGAACTGATTTTTTTTTTATTAAAATGAAAACAAATAACTAATTCCATGCCATGCCATACTTATTGAAGAGTGATTTGTTTTTGTAAAAAGCTTGAAATTAATTTTATAGGACATTATTGGTTTTTGTCAGATGGAAACAGGGTTATTCTAGCTTTATGCTTCTATTATATGGAGCAAAATGTAATTCTGTAGCAAAGAAAGATCTGTGTTCTGATGGAATGGAACAAAAATATACAAAACCATTCATTTTTTATTATTGCTGTTTTCAGCAATAGTTGTCATATGCAGACAACTTTCATCTGCTTTTTGCTCTGACAATTTCAGCTTCCCATCTCTGGGGAAATAAGTCAGTAAAACATTGCCTTTGGTTTTTAGCTTGGGGGGGAGGGAGGGGAGAAGGAGATGCAGTATTGCTTCTGCTGGCTTAGCTCCTCTGGCTTTCTGGGATGGAACATGCACATAACACAGCTTTGCAGAGTAGAGGGGGCCCTCTCCATGTCTTTTCCTTCACTATGAGAAAACAGGATGTACTGTTCAGAGGGCGGACAGCATGTGACTTGTTCCAGAAGCTCCATTTCCTGTCAGTAAGGAGCATTATCTATCCTGTTAGAAGGACACAAGAGCAGTTAAGACAGCCAGAAGTGGCTTCAGCTTACCCTGTTGGACACAGTCAGATGCATGAGATGATATAGCTCTGCCTGTGCTCTAAGTTAGAAGGATATGAGCCAGGTTCTTGTTCAAAAGAGCGTGTAATTTCACTAATGGGCATCCTTCATACTTACTCAGGAGTCAGATTAATGAGACTCAAAGCTAACAATTCTAATGGCTTTGGAATACATTTGTGTACTCTGTAGATGAGGACTTTTCTGTTTCTCTTCTTATCTGGTCCAGATACTCTGCAGAATCTGGTCATGTTCTATAGAAGCTTTAGTTTTCTGCTCTTGGAGATAGGCAACATCAACATTTCCTTTTTAAAGATGAATCTTGTTCAGTCATCCATTCCAACACAGCATTTGTGTGTGCTCATGCAGTAATTTATTGGATGAGAAATACTGATTATACTTAATTTATGTTACTTTGTTGATTTTTTTTTTTTTTGTTCTTAAGTATATACTAAAATTAAGAACATGATGCCTGGAGATGGAATCACTAGTAAACGCACTTGTTTTGACAGTATTTTTTAATACAGTTGCACAGAACTAATTGTACAGGGGGTTTCTCATTCTCTAGTAGCAAACAGCATGGCAGCTGACAGCAGGATACAGAACATCAGGAGTGCTTAGTTAACCACTGGTGTCAACCGTTGCTAAAATCTTCCTGAGAGGTCATTGTTCATCCGAAGAAGCCATACAGGGAAACACAAGCATATTGTGACTAAGCTTTAGGGAATAATGTGCTAAAGAAATCTACAAAGTACACATAACCTCTTCTGCTATGCATAAGGGAAACCTTTTGGTAACCGCAATTCCTTGAATCTGTTTGCTTCATGATTTTTTGTTAAATGTGTTTAATCTGAGTTCTGTCCTTCTCCTATACCATGGACTTTTATAAGCAATCTTTTCACTAAAGCTGCCTTTTCTCTTGGAGAATGCATATGGCACTTTTGCTTGATTGGATTAACACATGTCAGGGATTTCTAGGGCAAATCTATGCATGTGCAAGTTTACATTTTGGGTTCTGTGATCTTGCATACCAGGGACACTTCTTTCTGTTCAACTTCAGGGAAATTCTCTTGAATACAAAAGCAGGGTGAGGAAAGACTAGAAGAGAATGCATTTAAAAGCTGAGATGAATATTTATGGTAAAGTCCTTGTGCACTTGCAGTTGTACAGTACCAGCTTTAGGTAGTAGTGTTTACACTTTTGCATTAACACAAGAAAAAACTGGCAGTTCTGTTTCTAATAAATACATTTTAAATACTGAGTTCTACTTCCCAGTTATGAGTTTTCAGTTATATAGGTCTGATGGTTGCCATTTTTCTGTCCTCAGAGAAGTCTGGAGTAGAAGGATTGTAGGAAACTAAATATGGGCCAGGTCTTTGAACTCAGACTTTTTTCACTGCTGCAGTACCTTAAAGTCAAGGTTTTTAAAAATAGCTTTGTCCTCCTTATATTGTCCTCTACCTTTCACTTCTCTAGTCCTTGCAAAGCAGTTCGAAGCCTTAGATGCTGTTGCTATCTTTATTGAGATATTCTCCTAGCTAGGGTTTTCAGGAAAAGTTAAGTAATGTCCTTGGATCCTTCGAGCCAATAGAAACTCCCATGTGCTTCTTAAAACCAGCCACCTGAAAGGCTGTTTTACAGTACAAAAATGAATCAAAGGAGATAGTATTAAGACTGTTTGGTTCTATCCACTTTGGAGATTATAGTGGTAAAATAGTTTGTCAGGAATAGTTTGTTATAGTGACAACGCTGCAGAAGAACCTCTAGACTTGAACAAAAGTGTGCAGTGGAAAAGATTTTCAGTACAAATAGATTAAATCCTTGTTGTGCCTTAAGCCCAGGCTGTAAATCAGAAACACGCAGCCTAACCCTCTGCTGCCATTTCTCTCCCCTGCTCCTGAAGGGACGGGGAGGAGATTTGAAAGAATGTAACTCCCACGGGTTGAGATAAGAACAGTCCAGTAACTAAGGTAAAACACAAATAACTGCTGCTACCACCAATAGTAATAACGATAAGGGAAATAACAAGTGAAGAGAATACAATACCACCCATCGAAACCCAGCCCAACTGAGCAGTGAACTCACCCTTCTGGGTAACTCCCAGTTACATCCTGAGCATGATGTGCTGTGGTATGGAATACCTCTTTGGCTAGTTTGGGTCAGGTGTCCTGTCTCTGCTTCCTCCTGGCTTTCCCTCCTCCCTGGCAGAGCATGAGGCTCAGAAAGTCCTTGGGCAGACCAAACATTTGAGCAGTAACTAAAAACATTGGTGTTATCAGTGCTGTTCCCAGGCCAAAAGTCAAAAACACGGTGCTGCACCAGCTACTAAGAAGGAGAAAAAATGACTGCTACTGCTGAACCCAGGACAATCCTCAATTAATTTCTAAAGTAAAACACAGTGTCCTGTCTTGCTGTATAATACATCAATATTGCTAGTAACAATCATCCTAAAAGTTATGTTGTTATACAATTAGATTTCAAAGTTCCTGATTTTAAGACAGTTAATCAGATGAAAGTCAAGGAGGAAGAAAATTGTTAGTTTTCTTTCAGCCAGGATGGAATTAAGCAGGTTGAGAGCTGGTTGAAACCATAAGCTTAATAAATGTATTGGGTTTATGTGGCAAGGCTTTAGTAGTAGGGACATTGCAGGGGTGGCTGCTTTGAAGAGCTGCTAGAAGTTTCCCAGATGTCAAATAGAATCATAGAATAGTTAGGGTTGGAAAGGACCTTAAGATCATCTAGTTCCAACCAGTGCCAAAAGAAGGGAGAGGAGGGGGTGGGGGGAAGGTGTGTTGTTTATTTTTTTTTTTCTTTCTCATTACTCTGCTCTGATTTGATTGCTAATAAATAAAACTGATTCCTCAAGTCGAGGCTATTTTGCCCATGACAGTAACTGGTGAATGATCTCTCCCTGTCTTTATCTCAACCCGTGAGTCTTTTGTTGTTTTGTTTCCCCTGCCTGGTTGAGGAGGGGAAGTGATAGAGTGGCTTTGGTGGGCACTTGGTGTCCAGCCAGGGTCAGTCAACCACAGTGAATTAATGGTTCAGAGCACAACTTCTGATAATGCAGACTCAGGGTGGGGAAAAAATTAAGTTTTCTTTTTACAGTAAAATGAATCAAGTACTGGCTGCTTTTAATGGATTTCACCCCTGCTGCCTTGCCCACCCCTACCTGATTTGCTAATTAGATGACATGTCATCGAGAGACATCAAGCCTGTTGTAAAAGGAGTCCCTGCAGAGGTTGGCTGACTGCCTTAAGCTGCAAGTTTTCAAAGCCACTTAGGGAGAGTGAAGCAAAAGAAAAAGTATGGAGCTCAGGAGAAATGAATGAGTACAAAAGGAAGATGGATTTTCAACCAGTGCAGGTACTTGATATGGTTGTAATTGTGATATTTTATTAGCCTTCTTACTATATAGTGAATTTTCTTTCTTCACCCTCTTTAAAGATACCAGTCTGTGTTTGCTAAAGCCAGTGAACAAGCTTTTATGGGCCAAATTCGTAAAGTTGACAGATCCCTATTGCTGCTATGCTCCTAGGTGGTATAGAAAGTCTCACTAGGTGCTAATCTAAATCCTTAAGCAGTTTTAAAATTCACCACATAATCATTTTCATTAAGTCTGCAATTAGATCTTCATTATCCAGGCTGAGGGGAAGAAAAATTTGTATTATTTTAATAAAGCACAGAACACACGGAATTCAGACATTAGGAAAATACAGTGAGAGTGAAAATGAAAAAAGAAAAACCCTAATGGTAATGCACACATCCTGAGACTCCAAAGCCCCAATGTGTCCTGGTTCATAAGTTCAAGTTTGTTTAACTATAGCAGTGAAGAATTGGTTTTAAGTTAACCTGATCCATAGAAATCCAGCACCAGTTGTGGGTGCCATATGGGCCTCAGTTTGGACAAGATAACTGTGGACAAAGCAGTGGGTGGGGAACAACAGAATGCTTGAGCTCTGTGGTTGGGGTGATGATTCCAGGTAGCTTCTTTCTGTACTGATCAAAATTCTTGATGCCATTGTTAAAGTCAGTGAGAAATTAGTATCCTCACATGAGATGATGAAAAATTATCATGTGTGGTTAACATGTGTATTCTCTCAAACATTAGATAACACCACAGTCCTAGGTAAGAATATAGGAACAATGTGAAAATATGGTTTAATCTGAATAATGTTCCAGGCTGCAGAAATCTGTAAACCTCAGAAATTTGGAACTGGAGACAACAGTTTTATACTTAATGGCTCTGGGTGGATGGTTTTCTATTCATGATTTGTTCAATTCCTTTTTGAAACCTGAGCTTTCCTGTGTCTATGGAAATCTCATCCACAAAATCACCACTGGCCCTAGTTTTCCCTGTGGTGGTAGGAAAAAGCAGCATGATGCTATAGGTATCATGAGAGTGATCAGGGAAAATAGGAAGGGTCTACATTTGCTTCACATAGGGCATTCATGTTCTGTGAGCTCATAGCAACACTATGCTCACGACAAATTCCTCCTGCTTACATGTTTCCATTACTTGCACATTACTGCACAGCCCTCTGTCCCACAGTATAGTTAAAGACAGGTCAGGATAAAATCTCCAGTAGGCTGAACTTCATGACAGCTACTGAAAAAGAGATATTCTGTAGAAGTGCTGACTTGATCACCTCCAGAAAACGAAATTAAAACATTATTGAAACTCACTGGAAGGGAAGATTAAACTTTTTTCTCTTATATTAAACTCCTTAGTCAAAGAAGTGGAAGATTCAAAGTAGATATTGTATTAGTGGCTAGAGAAGATAATTATCTTAGAGGTAGTGAGAGAAAAATCATAGTAATTGAATATTCTTACCCAAGAGAACAAAACTTTTCCTAATAGCAAATCTTTTAATAAAGCCTTAGAGATTAGAAAACCCAAGTTCAAATACAGAATAAAGATGATCATATGTCCATCTGCACTGTTTTAGTGAAACTTTATACTGATACATTAGCTCTTAATTTTTTTACTTTTTAATAATGCATTAACATGGCAAGAATTGCAAGCATTGTTTTCTTATGCTCTTCCTTCTGGCTTATTACTTAATGTAGGTTGTTTTCTGTGAGGTGAGAAGGAAGGGGCATTGGATGGCAATTCTGCATAGGCAGCTAAAGAGTGGTGCTCTCATGCTGTTGGTGTCCCTTCAAGTAAACGTTCTTGAACCCCTATTGACCTCTTATTATTGAGGAGAAACTTCTACTTCAGGATATATTATTTAAGTTTCTTGGTTCTGATGATGATAGCATGTAAAATAGTGACAAAATTTGAATTGGAAAACTAGTCCTGATCAAGCCAGTTTGTCAGTTGATTTCAGTTGTTACCTTTTGCATTTCCATTATTGATCAGTCTGTGGGCAGAATGAATGCCAACTCTCCATGAGAACATCTCTTTGGGGGTGTTCTCAGCTTTTGTTGGTGGACTCCTTTTCCACACAATTTAGAAACAAGTATTTATCTTAGCATTAGGGTTTGAACAGTGTCTCAACAAGTTATCTGTCAGCTGAGACATACTAACATATAACGTGTATTTTAGCCCTAAACAGTCTGATCACTTAATCTGCAGACAATAAGCTGCTATTTGCAGATTGTTCTGTCACTTTGAATCATGTGACTTAACCCAAAGAAAGGACTTTGACAGATGAGTATTAAACACCAATTTACAGGAGCTTTAGAACCCTATAGAAAGGAGGAGGAACAGGGTACCTTGGATTAACATTTGCAGATTTGTCTAGATCTTCACCAACAAAGTGCTTTATTGACCTATGAAATGTAGTTTTCTACTTCTTTTTTTTTTCCTTGGCATGCCTCTGTATGAGGATTTACAAGGAAATAATACAGCTGGCATCTGGAATTCCTGGGTAATTTGTTTAGATCTAAAACCCTACAGTCCTTCAGGCAAGTCCTGTCCTTTTATGGACCCACAGCAAGCTTAAGGCAGCTGCTAAATGTGAGAGTGTCTGCTGCATGACTTAAGCAGTATGGATTAGCTGCACTTTCTTCAGGTAACTACTGACCAATGTTAATGTTGTGAGAAAAAAAACAACAAAAGAAATAATATAACTGTTTAATTTTCAGACAAGAGGTCAGTAGGAAGGAAAAACAGTTATCTTAGTACTTAGTAATAAGGTAGAGGTGTCTGCACAATTCAGTTTTCCCTGTCAAAATAAGCAGTTCCAAGCAATGCAATAGTTAATATGAGTGTGAGCTGTGAATGTGATGAGGGCATTGCGAATTAGTAAGAATACTCTTTGCCTGTAAATTTGTTTCTTATGGTTTCATTCTTTCACTTACAAATCATAGGATGTGTGAAACGTACCCTCTTCCTTCAAGCACAAGTAGCTCATCAAATACCATACATAATGTGCTTATGAGCTGCCTGTGGTGTTTTCTATATCTGAGTCTTAACATAAATGTCAAAAGAAAAAAATGCTTTACACTAGACTTAGGGCTAGAAATATAACAGGCTTTCAGTAGTGTTGTATGACAAGAATTACACCAATATGATGGAAAATTCCCAGTGGAATGTTGCTCAAGAATGTTTCCCTGATGGGAGCATCCTATGGAACCAATTAAGAAGAAAACCAAGAGGATTCTATTGAATCTGTTCCAAACAGCTACTGTCAGTAATAAAAAGTGATTGCTCTTTTTCATGTTTTTTTTTTAATCATCCTTCAGAAGATCATGAATAATTATATCTCTGCCAGAAAATCTCAAAGGCTGGCTTTAAAAATCTGTGCCAAAACTTCCCAGAGGAATTAATTTCTGTAGGTTTGTTCAATAACCATATTCTTTAGGACAGTTGCTAATTTCTTTTGTGATGCACTTGAGAATTTACTATTTTCACACAGGCAAACAAAACATTGATGCAAAAGGGTCACATACTTTCAAAATCTTGGTTTCTTGAAAAATCCCCTTCGTGTCTATACTTGAAAAATGTACTATTTCTATAAATGGAAAATGTTTGTACTCATAACACTGTTGTATGATATACAACTTGCGTTTTTCTGTCTGTTTGCAGAATTTTGATCTGTACAACTCAACTCTGTGCATAAGTAGCAGAGGTCTATTGATTAGACCTGTGATGGAAGTGTTGTGTCAGCAAGCTGTGTTTTCAGGCTAGTTCAGATAGTACCGTGTTGTACCTTATGAACATAGGGATCTAAGTCCTAAATGGACTTCCACAGGCCGTCACATGTGTGCAGTAAAACTGTGTTGACTGGCAAATAAGTCACTATTGAGTGGTAGTTAATGACAGCAACTTGTTCTGAAATAATTTCAGTGGGTAGAGTAGAGCACAGGCCCAGGATGAGTCACTATGGTAAAAAGAGTATTTTGGTTTTAAACTATACAGAATGTCAGATGTCCCTGTGCTGTATCTAATTATTTAGAATTCTATGCATTCATGATACAGAAGTTTTACAGGGCAAAAGGATTAGATTTCTTTTTTTTCTGATATTTTATAGTTCTTATCTACAAATTCAGTCGTGGAAGATGTTTAAGTAGTGTAGCTTCTTGAGGAGAAGAAAGCTTTCCTGAGGCACTTTATCCCAAAGCATTAGTTTTTCTTCTCCCATCATCTCCTGCATGTTTTTCCCAACTGGTTCTATTCCTTTCTATTCTATAGAACTGTTAATGTTTGCAGCTTATTTCTTTTCTTCCTAAATGTTAAGGATAATTTCCAAGTTTCTTGTAAACCCTGTTCTTGAGACAGCCTGATGTGGGTAAAATACACTATTAGGGGACTTCTGTCAAGCTTTGCCACAGAGTAACCTGGGACCTTGTGCACTCTATATAATTATGTTCTATTTCAGATTACTTATTTGGAAATCTTAGGTAACTGTGGAGTTAAATTTTGAGGTCTTAGGACAAGCTGGATGGAAGACTTAGTAGAATGAGGGACTTCTGGCATGAGTAACCTACTATCGTTACTAGACTCAGACAATTGAGACTTGAGCTGTACAATGGGCAAAATGGACTGCATCTTCTAAAAATATTTATGTAGCCAAGAAGCATGACTGAAGATACAGGTGACATTTGTCTAATGAGAAATGACGAATTCAAGCAGACGTGATCATAAGAAACGTATGACAGAAGGAAGACAAGATTAGTCTTGGGTGTTAGGATTCGGTACACAGTACAGAAGTTACATACCTACAGAGAAAGTCAGTCTTAGAGCCATTAAAGGTTGGTAATGTCTCTACAGAAACTAAAAAGTAGGAATGTTTTGAGTATTTCATTAAAGTAGAACATAACTTCTCCTTGGCTTGCAAAAAAGCAAGCTAGATACAGCTAAAGAAGACTTACTGTTTTTCTCACATTTGTGAAGCTGAGTAACTGGAAGCAGACTTGGCATTTGAACAGTCTTGTGATTGACTTTTAAGGAGTTACATAACTCCTGTGAATTAGAGTTGGACAAAACGAATACACTTAGTGTCTGGTGCCTGCCAGCCCTAATCAGGAAATGTGGATCAGGTTTGCACAGCACACATTACCACACTTACACACCTAATCTTCGTGTCACTAGCCTCACAGAGCCTGCCTTCGTATCATTTACATCAGCTTCTCCCTCTCTCCACTTCCCCAGTATCTTACCTTCTTTATGCAAGGACATTTGTCTTTCTGTAAACTGGAACTTTTTCACACCAGTACCTCTTTCTTTGTGTTTTCTTACGAGCTCTAAACCTGGTGATGCAGAGTTGGAGTGTTCTACTTATCCCGCTGACATGTGAGCTCTGAAATAAATTGCTTCAAGGTTACTAACTATTCTGTGATAACTTCCAAAGGCTGGCAGCTTGTAAGAGTAGTGCTTTGATAGAGATGTTCAAAACTGACTCAGTTTTGAACGTGCTTTGAAATAAGGGGAGATATATGAAGCCACAACTGAGGCTCACATACTTTAGGGGGTCTTCCTGTGAACCTTCTCCCCAAGATGAGCACAACCTACTGCTTTCACTTACAGCTAAACTTCCTTTCTAAACTTTTCCTTTGTAGAAAAGCAACCGCTATTGAGAACCTGATAAACTAGAGCTGTCCCCCATCTGTAATTTGAATATGTGTCAATTTGTAGTCTTTTTCATTATGTATTTATTGAATTTATTTAAAGGAAAACCAATCAAAAAAGCAGTCTGTGAGGGAATTCTCGTTCTATGAGAGCCACCTGATTCTGCGGTGTATGTACAGTGGAAACAAATGTTCTTCTCCATCTTGCTGATACTTCAGGAGTAAAAATAGTTGTTCTGTTTGTCCTTCAGCACTTTATTGAACCAGAGATTCAAAGCCTGGTTCACTCTGAATTCATGCTTAAT
This sequence comes from Melopsittacus undulatus, assembly GCF_012275295.1. Taxonomy (NCBI): domain Eukaryota; kingdom Metazoa; phylum Chordata; class Aves; order Psittaciformes; family Psittaculidae; genus Melopsittacus; species Melopsittacus undulatus. The sequence continues at coordinate 70,965,823 of NC_047532.1, read as the reverse complement.
GAAGCATAAGTTTTATTAATAGCAGCTATTGAATCTATATAGCATAATAGAAATTTCAGCTCAACACACAGATTCTGACAATGGCTCAAGCAGCAAAAGCTGGCAAAGCCCAGTTGTGATGCACTCCAGAGATTTCAATTCAATTCCTAATGACACTTCCCATGAATCACTGCCTACAGAAGGAGAAGCCTGTTTCTGGGTAAGAAAACCCCTTTATGGGAGCCAAAGGATGTTTGAACAACAGTATTGGGGAGGCATAATACACATGCTACAGAATATGGAAGAAAAAATTCTAGTGAGTATTGGAGGCAAGCCTTCCAGCTTTGAAAAGCTGGGAGAGTGTTGTTAATAGTCAGCTCTCCATTTCTTTTCTTTTTTTTTTTTTTTTTACAACAATTGAGATTTTAAATAGTCCAGAGGGGTTTAGTATCTATTAGTTGGGGAGGTTAATGCAAAAACATACAGAGAAGGGTAATGAAAAGCACCCCAAGGATTCTGAGTGGTGACGATCCTCACTTACATTAGGCAGCATGGAGTGTGAGCTGTGCAAAACCCAAGATGAGTGTGTGGAGCACTATATGAAGCTACCCAGACTGGTTTTATACCTGAACTAGCTCAGTCACAGCAGCCTTGACTAGCCTGAGTTCTAAGCTCTGCAAACCCATCTGCTCTGCTTGTTGGCAGGCCAGAGAGTTGGTGCACTTGTGTTTATTTGGCAGCACACCTAAGGTGCTAAGCCCTTTCCAATTCAGCTGCTTTTGCATCAAGCTATTTTGGGAGCTGCTTCATCTATGGAGACTGTTTCTTCACAGATAAGCTGCTAATAGATAATCTGAGTTGATGATACTTGTCAAGTCAAAGAGGGTAATGGCTGGTTTACATTCCCATCTTATCTTCTATACCAGAAGATCCAGAGTTAATTAATCAGTATGTAATAAGTACATTACAGAAGCAACACATGTATTTTTTCATCTAGTTATTGAATTTGCTTGTTAACTAAATGAGAGCCTCAGTTTAAGGCTAGATATTGACAGAGAACTGTGGGAGAAGGGAAGAACAGTATATAAAGAGACAAAAATTCAACTGATGTAGGTAATCAGAATCTGATAATCCCACCTGATACAGTGCCTAGTTGCATTCTTCATGTTTTTAAAGTACAGAAGTCCAGTGTAAAAATTCAGGAGCAAGTTTGTTAATAGATGAAACTGAAACTGAAGATCGCAGGGGGAAACAGCATGAGTTCTGTCATTCAGAGGTTCATGAGGTATTGCATAATGTGTATAGATGTCTTAGGGGAAGAGAGAAAGAAGAGGAAGCCTGGATTTTTGCAATAGTGTCCAGTGAACAGGTCAAGAGACAATGAGCACAAACTGAAACACACAGGAGGCTCCCTCTGAACATCAGGAAACACTTCTCTGCTGTGAGGGTCATTGAACACTTTCATGGGCTGCCCAGAGAGGTGGTGGAGCCCGTGTCCCTGGAAATGTTCCTGGGCAGCCTGATCTTGTGGTAGGTGACCCTGCTAGATCTGGGGCTTGGTCAAAGTGATCTCCAATGGTCTGTTCCAGACTTGACCCTTTTGTGATTCTGTGATGCATTTTTAACACCTCCATTTGACAATGCAGTGCCAGGTCAGTAGTAAAATGGTTTAGCTTTTAAATTGTAGCCTCTTAAAAGAGGCAATAGGTAACAATAATTTTGGTTCTTGAGGAATCTGTATATCTCATAAATTTCAAGCTCATAAATTTCAAGCACCAGGAGATTCGCTGCGATGAATCTCCTGGTGTAGGCTGATAAGGGACTTTTAGACTTCCTTGTGTTGTAAACTATTTTACAGGAGTGACCAAGATGATTCCTGATCTCCACTGATGCCCTTACCACAGCTTATTAATACTGCAGCTAAAATGTTACCTTTTAGAAATCTCAATATTTTTTTTTCTAAAGCAAACTGTTTTTATTTTGGTAAGAAAAATAACTGATGTAAAAAAGCCCCAGACTGCAATGAACATAATGCTTTTTCCTATGTATAAAAGCAAACTGGTCTCAACTGCCGCACACTTTTCTTTAGTGCTGCTGTCGAAACATGTACCAACCACTTCTCTTGCTCCATGTTACAGATTTGTACTGCAAGTACTACAATACTCCGTGTATCATTGAACATAAATTGCACTCCTTGACTGTGCATATGAGTAAAACCTCTTTACTTATACATTACATCTGAGGCTTGCAGCTTTTAGTAATCTCAGAAATGTAGTTGTTCTCTTTCAGTAAATGCTAAAATTCTACAGGTTTTACTTGTATTTCTGTGTACACTCTGGTTTTCAGATGATGTTTTGAAAACTTATGATTGGAAAACATTTCAAACCCTCTAAATAAGAATACTCAGAAGAATTATCTAGTTTTCTTCATCTTTAAGGTCTCTAGTGATTTTCTGTCCAGTACGCATCTCTGTCATGTCTCTTTGTAATGCCACTAAGTTTACTGCACTTGGATTTTACAAGGGCCTGGGAAATTTGGAAGTAGCTGAGTGTTAACTTTGTTTTACCAAAGTCTACTACACAGGTTGATTTTTCTCTCTGAGCTTTTGCAGCAGTTTTTCTAATTTGTATATGCTTATAAATAATTTTTTGTTATTAGTTTGTTTTGGATTGGGTTTTTTTCATTTGTTTTTGGTTTTGTTTGTGTGTTTGTTTGTTTGTTTTTAGCATGTATTTCTGATTGAGGAGTTATTGGGATGTTCAAGTCCCCCTGAAAAATTTATTATCTCTAGGAGATTCTCTGCAGGAATTTACTCTCCGATTCCCTTGGAGAGCTTTCCCTAAGACATTTTGTTCAGAAGCAGACAAGGGGAATTTAAAAACTCTCTAAGGTCTTATTTACTAGCATGTCCCATTTTGATGAAGAACATCAGACTGTAACTTCTTGCCTGGGGAGAGTGAGGGAAAAGGCAGGAAGACTGAGCAGTGCTGATCTGGTCAGGTAGCATTGTTGAAGCTAGGAGAAAATATTTGGCCATTGCTTTACTGAGACTATCACAGTTGAGTATGTGGTGAGAGACACCAAACCTTGAAGACTGTAGATTGTGCTGCTAGTCTACATTGAGTGAATTTGTTGTAATGAAGCCTGAGTAACTGTAAATCACAATCTCTAGACCACTAAAATTTTTGTTGGCTGTTGTATTTTGCATCATCTGCATGATGACAGGAAGGCAGATATAAATCTATTGGTCCTAAATCTGTTCCTGCTTATATTTTTCCACCTTGTATGTAAAAGTCCATCAACTGTGTCCTGGGTTCAGCAGTAGTTTTCTCCTTTTTGGTAGCTGGTGCAGTGCTGTGTTTTGACTTTCAGGCTGGGAATGGTCACTGATAGCAAGTATGTTTTGAGTTACTGCTCAAATGTTTGGTTTGTCCAAGGACTTTCTGAGCTCATGCTCTGCCAGGGAAGGAGGGGAAGCCGGGAGGAAGGAGAGACAAGACACCTGACCCAGGCTAGCCAAAGAGGTATTCCATACCATAGCACGTCATGCCCAGGATGTAACAGAGAGTTATCCAGAAGGGCTAGGACTCTGGGGGTTGGAGGAGGTATCAGTCGGTGCTTGGTCGGGCAGGGTGGGGTGAGTTATGGGTCGGTGGCTGGTGAGGTGTTGTATTCTCTTCACTTGTTATTTCCTTTATCATTATTATTAGTAGTAGCAGTAGTGATATATGTTATACCTTAGTTATGAAACTGTTCTTATCTCAACCCGTGGTAGCTACATTCTTTGGATTCTCCTTCCCAGCTCTCCAGGAGTTGGAGGAGCAAGGGGGGAGGGGGGGGGGCGGGAGTGACTGCACGAGCTCTGTGCAGCTTGATTTAAACCACGACAAACTGTTTTAATCAGCTACAACTTTTAAAAACCTCTAAACCTATGAACCTTGTCTATATGTGATTCATCTATATATGTCACATGAAAGCTAAATGCTAGTTTCTGTCACTTACTGTAATTACCTGCTACTATCTTAACTTGCACTTGATCTTGAGACTAGGACCAGCTTCTTGTTTCATGTTTTCAGTGTGGCAGAGAACTAATGTTTAAACATTGTCCTAATACAAGCAGTAACTTGCAAATAAATGAAAAGCCCATTTGTATAATTTAACTTTTTAATTTCCAGGTTTTCTTCTTGTTGTGTCTCTTGTGTGGAACCAGGAAAAAAAAATGCTGAAAGTTCTGTGCATATGAATTATGAGGTTTTCAGCTTGGTAAATTGTGGAAGATTTATTGTAATATTTGGTTACTTGAGATATCTGTTCAGGCAAACTATACCACTGTGATTTGCTGATGGTTCCTTAAATCTAGGAAGGAAGGAAGATTATGGCGGTCCTTAGAGAAACTGCAAAAGGAACAAAGAATTGAATTATGAATAGAGTGAAACTATAAATAGCTATTATGAAGCAAATTAACTCTGTCCCAGCCCAAATCAGTACACAATATTATGTCTCAATAATTAGCAGACAATTTTTTCTAATATTTATTCATGAATAGTCACAAAGAGAAAAAAAGTTCTAGGTGGAAGATTTTAGGCTGTTTTTCTAGAGCACCCATAACTCATTTTGTTTCTTTGAGTCGTTGCAGTTTTATCGTAATCCATTAGTTCTAGACTCAGGACTTCTGAAAAAACCCATCCTGAGTTACTGATAGGCATTACAGCCCTTTAAATTGCTAGAAACAAAATGCAAAGTCAAAACGTGCAGTAACTTGAGTGTCTTTCTAGGTCATTGCATAGACCTATATTTTGTATTAAGAGAGAGTGCCCAGGAGCTTATGGTTACTCTGGCTGGGACTAATGTGTGATACAATTTTTTTTCCTCTATTAACTAATGACACACACAGAAGTATAAATCCAGGCTGCATTGAAGGATGAAAGGAGAGGAAAGACAGGCAGGAATTGCTCTATAAGGAAGGAAGGATAATTAGATTTAAAAATGATTTTTTTTTTTTTACTTTTTTTTTTCTGTTAAGGAAACAGGGCTTGGAGCTGTGGAAACTGACGTGGGCTCAGCCTTGCTTGCGTGGTGCATTCAGCACAGCTACTCTTAAGTAATATTTTGGATCTACATGAAATTTTATTATTAAGTGAAAAGGACCATATTTAATCACATTATGCTAACGGAAATAACTGTTTGGGAAAGCAGGAAGGATTATTTAAGTAGGTCTTCTTGGCTATCCTTAGGTAAAGAGAAAGCGGAACTTTGTACTGAAGTAAAGCTTATGTGAATTAGAGTATGAGGGATTAATGGAGCTCTGGCTACTGTAAGACTTATTCCTCCTGTAGGCTCTTCACAATGGAAATGATATTGTGGAACAGTACATGTAAAAAAATACGGGGGAATACTCCTTAAAGTGAAAGAATGAGGCATTTACTCAGTTAACATAATCACAAACCACTTGCAAAATATTATATCACAGAATCAGAGCAAATTAGGCTGGGAGTGATGCCTTACAATCTTGGCGGCACTCCACTTATATTGTCCAGTTTCACAGTGTCTTGTGTTACATTACAAAATTTTGGATATAACCTTGCTTGTGCCAGATACAGGGAATAATCACTTCCCTTGACCCATTAGTGCACTCTTATTGATGCACCCGGTATGAAGTGTTCAGCAACTGCTGCCTTGGGTGTACCTTGTCCATCTGACCTTCCTTCCCCCAAGTCTTATTCCAAAAAGCTGCTTTCTACCCCTTCTGCGCCTATCCATCACATTTGCAGCAGGTTTTTCTATATCAGGTATAGGGCTTCACATTTGGCCATTGCTTAAGATTTGTCAGCCCATTCCTTCAGCCTGGTGAGGTCTCCCTGAATGGTAGCTCAGCCCCAGTGTTATCAGCTGCTCCCTCCATCCCTTTGGTGTCATTCCCCTACGATATGTCTGCAGTGTGAGACAGACTGACCATACACCACTCTTTGCAAGGTTCCTGTGAGTTGTCAAAGATGTTTCAGGCAGAATGGAGTATAAATGAGGTTTATGGGTTAGATTTTTTTTTTCAAAGCCAGAAAAAACTGGGACAACCCCCCCCCCCCCCCCCCCCCCCCCGAGACTGATGTGGCAACTGCACTTAGCTTAAATCAGCTATATCCTTTCTGTAAACTCAAAAATTGAGCACAAGTACATGAAGACAAAGTGCAAGTTATTTTATAGGCTATTTAAGGCCAGTCTTCAAAAGTGGAAGCAATCACTCAGAAGCGTATTTCTCCTCTTATACACAAAATACATTTTGTTATGCAGCCTGAATAGCTCAAGAAGATGCTAAGAGTGCTAAGAGTGAGTGTCATTTATGCATATTTCATTTGCTCTGAATGAGTCATTAAATATTTTGACTTGGAAAAAGGTCATGTTTAATAAGAGATCCTTTAGGCTATAGCACAAAATTATAATGTTTTGTGGTATTTTACACACACTTAATATTCACAGACATTTGTGTTGACTATCTTAATTGTATAGGCAAAGCTATTTTCAAAGTATATGCTGTACATATAATGTTTAAATAACAGTTGCAGAAAAGTGTGTTGGGAGAGTTTTCCAGTTTGTTTTAACAGCCTGATAGGGCCCTTATAGGCTACTTGAAACAAAAAAATCTTTGTCATTTGTTGTTCAGGTATTGTATAATTTAGTCTTGCAGAATATCAAACTCCTCCTGTTTGTATTTGTTAACAAAAATAGTAATTTCTAATCTAGGTCTTCTAAAATTGCTGAGAAAGCCATCTTCTAGGTGTGCAATAGGTGAGGTTAATCTTAAGCAGCCTGAATAGGAGACACTTGAAAAGGCCCCTTCCAGTTCTATATATCTGAGTTGTATGGTGCTCAGCCTTCCCAGTGTTGCTTTTGAGGCACACCAGGGCTGGCTCATGAATTCTAATAGATTGCTAAGGCTGCAGTGATGGGCTCCACTGTCTGGATGTGAGATGCAGCAAACAGACTTCTGTTTGAAATCTGTAAACCTGTAACACTGCTCTGTAACTATGGCAAAACAGGAGTGCAAAGTGAAACATCGCCTACAGCACTTGTTCTGTTCAGCACAACCCAACAAAGGCTGGAGATACTGATTTAGGGGTTTCACATTAGGCTTTTGCCTTTAATTGCACCTTCTGAAGTTGGACCCTTCTAAAAATTCCAAGGAATTGAACCGCCTCTTAGACAGCTGGTGCTGGGCATGTACCTGAGTGTGGCTAATGAGGTACATGTCGAGGATTTATTGAATTGTGACTTGTAAGACACTCCTTTTGTAATCAGTGTAAAATCTTGTTAAAAAAATAGATTGAGTCTAAGCACTAACAAGGAGGGGAGCTCTAGACAGAGCAGAAGGCAGGAAGGTGTTTGGTGTATTACTGTATGTGATGAGATGATACCACGTGCAACTGTAATTCATTTCCCTCTTTGTACTATCTCATAATTTATGTGTGTAATATATGGTATAATAATTTTTCTCTTTAATCTTTTATCAGACCAAAATGAAGTGTGAAAAATAGATGGCTATTAAATATAAATGCCAACAAGTCAAAAGACATGTAGATGTGGAGCTTGGAGACGTAGTTTAGTGGTTGACTTGGCAGTGCTGGGTTAACGGTTGGTCTTGATGATCTTAAGGGTCTTTTCCAACCTTCATGAGTCTAATGAGTCTAAAGTGTTCCAAAGGTTCCCTTTTCCTTGCTTATCTTTCCATGCTCTTAGCAGAATGATGAAAAGTTATGTAAATGCTTTAAACCTGTAGTTTAAAATGTTTGCTAATGTTTAAGGGTCATTGTTCAGGAAATGAGAATATCCCAATAACTGGTGAAATAATGATTACAGAACATTACCTTTTATGTGAAATTCTAAAATTATATTTATTGGCCAAATCACAGAAAGTGCCATAGTGACCACAAAAATGAACCTGGTTTTATACATGTACAGATGTACAGCCCAGATTGTAAAATAACAGATCTACTTCCATTATGCATTTAATCATGTGGCAAACATGGATATTAACAATCTTGAGTTTATAAATGACTGTGCAAATCGACATGGCTTATTACGAAATACACCACTATGCCACGGAGGGGTTTTGTACAGCTTATTCGCACTATATGTACTTTACCGTGTCAAAATTTATTGAGCGTTTTCCTAAAGCAAAGGTTGGTTTTGTTTTAAAAAAGAACACCCCAAAACAACAACAAAAAAAAAAACCAACCCAAACCCAGCAGGTTTTATCTGTGTTCATAAATTACTTTAATTTCATGTTTACCTTTTTAATTGCATATGGTTATTTAATTCCTCATTCTGCTTAAATTGTAGATTCACATTTCATACATGCTCTTAGCATCTCCAATGACATTTCAAGAAGTGGTTTATGACTGATGTACACATTAAGATATTTTTAATGATGAGCATCTCTCCTGATGTGTCTGTTGTTTAGAGACACACAAAAGGGATCACACCCTTTAATGATAGGTTTATTTGAATCCCATCTGGTGTATTTTTTTTTTATCAATGGAAGTGGCCACAACTATACTGAGATTGGACTGCTAGGAAAAAATCCCAAGCTACAGAATCTATGCTACCAACTGCAGTTACTGCTTGTCAACAAGAACTAATGCAGCAACATAGAAGTAAATCTGGGAAATAATGAACTGTGTCTGAAAAGTTCTAGATTTGTGCATAGATGAAGTATCATGCTTACTGTCAAGCTGTGATGAAATATGAAATAGAATTGTCCAAGTCAACTAGAGCACACAGCTGTTACATTCAACATGAGATTATTTTTAGCTCTTTAAACTCCTATACTCTCAATAACATAATTCATAACTATATGGTTAATTCTAAACAGAAACAACCCCTTTCACCAAACTCCCAGCAATATCCAGGGTGAATGTCTGATTCCTGCTCTGCTATTAATCACAGCTTAAGTCATATTTTACAGTTCCTTGTTCAGGAATTCCTCTTTTTTTCTCTCCCTTAGTGTTACAACCTCACTTTCCATGGCTTCATCATTTCGCTACCTAGTCTACTAGATTCATGCAATGGATGGTTTTGGAAAGGTGAGCAAAAGAGAAGTGACAGTAAGCTATAATGACACCATTTTACAGAAAACAGAATGCTATTTCTATTAGCTTTTCTTATACTTTGTATTAGCTAATGCCAAAGCAGTCACCTTCTGTTTGCACATGTGACCTAAAACCAGTGATGGCAACTTGTCATACAATACAATATTATTTGGACAGAGCTGTTTGACACCTGTTAGAGGCAGAGATGTGCTGAAGGAAGCATATAGCATCCTTAAGTCAACACTGGAAGTCTTAGATTGCCTGTTCTCCCTTTTACATCCATCCTTTTAGATAGAGCAAATGAGGATGACAGTTTTATTTCACTTGGGTCTTAACGATGCAGTGGATCTTTGAGCACAAGATTTTTAGTTTTATTCTGGCTTTCTGGAATAGAAAGCAGAGCTAGAAGAATGAAATATATAAATTATAAGATCCAAGCTCTACATCTTTCTCTGTTTTGAGCAGGGGTTTGCTTGAGGCATGCTTGAAAACTGACCATATAGTCATGGTGTCAGTCAGAGACCACAAATGCATTGTGAATTTGCAGTATTACATTAGACACTGCAGTACTCAGAAAAGTTGGCACAGTTCTATTTATTTGCAGCAGTTACCATATGGCTAGAAATCTTGAGTAACTGGTTTAGAAAGCAGGTGCATTATACCAGTGAGATTTGAGGTGAAACAACATATACTAATCTGTCTTAAAGTAGTGTACTGTAAGAGTTACTGTTTAGCACAGGGACACTTAGAAGCATGGGCACATGAATGACAGTGTCTGTTTTCAACTTAATTATGGCAATATAAATGTTAACAAATTACTACTTTGTACTAATGGTTGGTTGGCTCCAAGGTTTATAGATTGGCTTTGTTAAATTGTACTGACATGAAAGATATTGCCAAATTCATATTATATATGAGAACTTATCTATAGATTACAGCAACAATTTTTTTAAGATCCAAGTTTCAATAAGAATCTATTGTTTAACCTTTGTCGACCTCTGCAGTGACATACACACAGAGCATGTTAACCAAATGAACTGACCATTACTAAATTAAGGAAGTATCGGGTTCTTAGAGTATTAAAGACATTGCACAGAAAGGTAAGACTGAAGACAGAAATGTGAGACTGAAGGAATGAACTGAAAGGAGGAGGGTTTCATAAATGTTCTTATAAATTTCTAACTAGGTAACTACCTGCAAATATTCAAAGGATATAAATCATGGTTAGAGGAATTATTTAGGGTGGTTCAAAACATATAACTGGGATAATGAGATAAAAATTACAAAAAGGGTTATTTAAATACATTATCAGGAAAATCTTTCAAATAGACTGTACAATTATCTCCCAGGGGAAGAAGCAGAAGCTTAAAAATATCTAAGTAGGTTGAAACACCCCCACCCCTAACATTAGGAAATATATTCTAGGGAACAATTAATTCAGCACTATTAGCATAATATTTTACTGGTACTACTTTTTGTGTCTTACAATCATTATTTCTAGGATTTAATGAGTCAAGCAGCAATTACTAAATACACTGAAACTTAGGTGAAACAGATACTAGGAATTCTAACAGTAGCGTGTTTTACTCTGCAAAGCAAAAATTCTGTCCGTGTTGTGATGATCCTTTGAACAGAACTGCCTGTTGACCACATTTAAGTATTTAAGCTTCTGTTGGTGCAGTATTTACAGCAGAATGTAAACCCCCCATCATTTGAAAGGTAACTCACATTTCTTGGATCAATTTGTGGAGAAGCTAACAAGGAGCTACATGGTCATAACAGAATCCTTTAACATCCTGTATTTTTTTTTCTCACTGATTCAGATAACTGTCAGTTCTGGACATAAAGATAACATACTGCCATTTTCTTACTGTTTGATGCTCAATCTTTTAATGTCTCTTGTTTCTAGAAGATAAAATTCCAGGTTTTTTTTTCTACATCCGCTTAACTCTTTTTGTTTTCTGTTCATGCCTTCTCTTCTACCTCCCTTTTCACTCTTCCCTAAAAAATAGTTCAATATTCTGAAAGAACTGTCTGCAAACCATTCCACATGCCAAAGAGCATTCCTAGTTAAAACAACCATTCACATTCTCATCTACGGTATGTGCACACTAAGCAGATTGTAGACAAGATGTGTTGCCAATTTCTGTACTGGTTTGAAACATCATTGTAGTCCAGGTAGGAAGGTAATGTCTGAACATCCCAAACTGTCTAGATTTATAAAAAAAGAACAGGTAGGGCAGCAAAAAAGCCTTTTACTCCCATGAAATTTTCCATGTTTCTGAAGTATGAGAATAAATTCTGATTGTAACACCTTTGTCTCCCATTTGAAGACAGCTTCTCTTTGCTCTGGGGCAGGATTTATGCACCTCCTGCTGGAAGCTGCACTCTCATTGTATGATATATTTAGCTGGGAAAAATAATTCTTCAGCCTCTTTGTTCTCAGCATTGGCATAAATAGGGGGCAGTACATGGCCTCGTAGCTTGAACAGCTGATGAATATACAATTTTCCTATGATTTAGAGTTGAAAATAGAATGAGGGCTTTCTCTGACTGTTGCTTTCAATTTTTGTAATGTTTCAAACTATAGTGTTTCATCATATGCCATAACTATTGAAAGAACCCAGAGTTCTTAACTGTAACCACTGTGTCATTCATTTTGGGTGTGTATAGGGTGCTCCACAATGGAGGGCTGTGAGTACAGCTGCAACAGAATTACTGAATCGGAACACCACCAAGCTGTTTGACAGTGCTTTTCATCTACAGGTCTCATAGTACTTTGATGTTGGTGTCATTATTCCTATTTACAGGCAGAGAAATGGGAATTGGAACTAGAAAGCCACTGTCAATATCTGCTCAAAAAGCAGCAAAATTCCTCAAGGGAATTACCAGATCTACCTGATCTGGTTGCCTTTTAATCCCAACAATATGAATATACAAAATATCCTGGGTTAATTTCCTGTGTATTAGGCTTCAGTAATGTGGGTTAGAATTGGTATCTTAAATCCCTTTGTTAAAGGTTTGTGAAATGAATGTCCTTGCTCCCCTTTCAGTTTTGTTCTGTTCAAGCATTGTGAGTTTTTATTTTACAATCATGTCTTCTTTATGGGGAAAAGAAAGAAATCCCAACAAGGAAAACAACCCCCCAGAAAACCTTGTACCAGGCTTGTTCCTTGTTACCTGTACAAAAGTAATGAAATATAGTTACCTTGAGAGATACCACTGGAGTAAGTTGCTTAATAGACTTAACAGAAATGCTTCTTGAGATTGGGTGTGTTAACAGGGCATGTGCTTTACTCTGCTGTAATTTTCTTGTTCATCTTTGAAATGTGTCTTTATTCTCCGCCCTAATTAAACAATCTGGATTCCAGGAGAGCTGAACAAAAAAACCACACAACTCAGGCTCCAAACAACAAAACACTTTAGTGCTAAAGCAAACACTCTGATCATTGATGCACTTTCTTTTGTTGATTCATCTGGGACTGTCATCTCCTTCACTGGCTGTCTGAAACATGCAGCATTAAGCAACCTGATACATTTCAATTTACAGTGCTTCCCACACTGCCTGTTATATTTTTTTGCTGTTGAAAACAAAACCCAACCAACCAAAACCCAACAACAAAAACGTTTGACATAAGGGTACATCAGTTGTCCAGGATCTCTGGATGCTGTAGAAGGTGTTTATGTTATATTGCAAAGTGTTGCATAGTTAGGATATAAGCATGGGAGTGTTGTTGTTTTTAGGCTACACCTGGATCTTTGAGGGACAAGGATGGCTGTGACATTTATGGCTACAAATAACATTTTATTTTTAAATAGTATTAAAGGTATTTTAAATAGTATTACTAATTTTAATTTGTATTAACTAGTATTAAAGTATTGAATTTAGCTGCAAATAACATTTTATGTTTAAGTAGTATTAAAGATGTCATGAAACCCTACATGTCTGTTAGTATTTAAACTGGCGTTAGGCAATGCAGTAAATACTGAGATTAGTAACAACTATGCATTTTAAGGTATGCTTGCAAATATGAAACACCTGTGAAGGTGACAAAACTGAAACAGAAACAAACAACTGAGTACAAAAAGCAACTTTGGCAGTTATATTAGTTCAGATAATGCAGCTTGAAATTTTTTTTTGTAGCTTTTGCAGCGTTTTCCAGCCTTAGATTAGAATTTTAACAATTAAAAAAGATTCATTGATGTGAGGTAATTTTAGACCTCACGTGTCACAGATTGCTCATACCAAATATTATGGGCACCTCTCCACCCCCAGGGAAGCGGTGAAGTCATCATTCTTGGAGGTATTTAAGAGGTATTGATGCGGTCACAGGAAATAATTTAATGGTGGCGTGGCAGTGCTTGGTGTTAACAGTTAGGTTTGAGGAATTTTAATGTCTTTTCTAACCTAAATGATTTTATGATTTTAAACACTACTTTCTCAGAGACGATAAGGGGAAAAAAAAGAAAGATGTATGTGCCTATGTATTCACGTATATATTTATGTCTTCTAGTTTCTCTTGAAGCAAGTAGCTTACATCAAAACCAGTAATTCATGGAGGGGAGAAAACAGTATTTCTGTGTTACTCTACTAGTAGGCTTTTTCTCATGAAGCCATTGCTGTCACCTGCTATACAAAATCTTTAAATTCTAAGGTTCATTTTGTGAAGAATTTCCTCATTCTCACTGACATTTTGTGAAAAGGAGTTTTCAGTTTATTTGAATGAAAAATGCTGCATTATGCACTTCAATGAGTAATCTAAAATAAGCACAGTGATACATTTTTGTTTTCTCAATGTCTTGTTGCAACCCAAATTTTGGTGATAAAACACTTGCCTCTATTACTTTGCTTAGGTTTAAAAATGCAGCTTTATTTACAGTAGAGAAAATAGTTTGTTTGCTTCTTGTGTAATGTACCAGCAAGACCTGAATAAATGTGTTGCTTCCAGTAACAAAAGGATAAAAATCTGTTAGATGGAGAAACACACTGATGGAGACATGAACATATGAAAGAATTAAAGGCTGTCAATATGGCTGTAAATTGCTGTTTTCAAATTGCCCTAATATTTGCTGTGATGACAATAATAATAATAATCTAAGTATGTTTTTAAATCTGAAATTGACTTTTAAATAACTAGTTTTAATTTTAATTTTTTTTTTTCTGAGCAGAAAGCTTTGCTGATAGGTGCTGTTAACAAGCATCATGAAGAGCCTGCTTCATGTCCCTAATGAAAATCAACACTAGAAAGTAAGGTGGCAGGAAATGATCTAACATAGAACTTCTGTTCAAGTTATTTAGCACTTTAAAATTATTTTTGTTTTAAACAGAAATGTTGGCCAATTTTACAAGTTTTACCCCTGCAGATAAACTGTGTTTGTCTGGGACTGATTCTGCAAATGTTCTTGTAAGTTTGATATATGAGAGATCAGAATAAAAATAAAACAGGACTTCTCACATAAGAACACTTCTCTAGTGCCAGTATTTAAAATCATGTTGGCACAACAAGAATAGGGAGAACTCTCATTTAAAGATTAATTTAGGATTCTTTTCATTTACTTTCTACTTACTGAACTCACAATCTAGTTGCTGTCAATCCTTTCCTGCAACTATCAGATGCTGCAAAAGCTGGAATTAAAAGCACCCTAAACCTACAATATATTGTCTATATTCCAAGATGTGCAGGACTTCTTAATAATTCAGTACTGAGGGAGGGGGATACCCTTAGATTGTTCAAGTTACTCTCTGCTATGTTAACTATGACTTGTGAGTGCTCAGGAAGGTCCTGTTGTGGCAAAGCTGACTGCTACTTTATCTAGGAGAGAGGAAGCAGCTAATTTTAAACAGCAAATTACAAAAGTAAAAGCAAAAATCAGTGATGAAATTATAAAGAAAAGGAAGTACTTAAGAATAAAAACAGACAAGCCACCAGACAGCATTCACTTCAATGCCATTTTGGTTTTTATGCATCAGAGAAGTTATCCTAGCTGCATCATTTGATATGCAGAGCATCTGAAGATACAAAGATAATTAAGGGAAGGGGACAAAACCCACACCACACAGACTTACAAACACATTGTACTAGCTTTGCTTCTACTTCTTTTTTTTTTTTATTCCTTTTTAAACAGTGTTTAAGAAAAATATGCTGTGTTACCATAACAAACTAAAATACTCTCTTAACCTCTTAAGATTTTACGTTTTGTTTTCACTTCTTTCTTTTGGTTCCAGGTAGGTTTTATTTGTTCTTGTTCTACTTTACAAAACTGTTTCTCAACATTAATGGCTTCAGGAAGAGGAAACAAGGGAGACTTATGAGTGCAAAGAGAGCTGACAGTTGTGTATGCTGACACTGTCTCTTGTGCCACTCGTAAGTGGGTAAGGGTAGAGAAGAAACAGGACATACTGTGTTATAGAATACAGTCAGATGTGAATTCCAGCTGGCATTCACTAAATCAAAAGGAAATATTTCCCACATGTAAAATCATTGTTAAAATCCCAACCATACGTAGCTATGGAATAATGGGGTCACTACTTTTCCACTACTTCAGTAAGATGCTGCAGCAAGCGAATGACTTTACAAGACAGACAGTTTAAAGCATTGATTTGCTGCCAATTCCTCAATCCGTAACTAATGAGCCCCTCTACAGATTTTCCAGTAAATCAATACCATTAGAATTTACAGTGTGCATAAGCTCACATTCCTCAGTCTGTGGACACTGAATGATTCTTGTCAGTAACCTTCAGCAGCCCTTTCTTGTTGCTGGGTTTTTTTTTTTTTGTTTCTTTTTTAACTCTGTAAATATGGGTAAGTTGGATAAAATCCCTGTCCTGAGGGTTCTGACAGCATGCCTGAAAGGATTGTCCACTTCTACACAGGTGCACGTGCATCCCTTGTCAAGTCCTAGATATTCCCTTGTAGAAGACAGCTAACATCCAAGAAAGCAGGATGAGATGACAAATGAAATTCAGTCTCTGTCCCCTGTAGCACTAAAACTCTCCCCCATTTCAAGGTGGAGTGTATTTTACAGAGTGTGAAGTCATGTGGCAACTGTTATTTGGACCCACACATGTAATTCTTCATAACAAGCTGAAATATCTCCTGTATGAAAAAAAATAAATAGGAAAGATAAAAACCCCTAGGAGTTGAGTGACAGGACTTTTGTCACATATCTGCAGTACAGAAACAGGAAATTGAGAACTACGCTTGCTAAGAGATAAAGCTCTAGATTACTTTATTACTGGTGATGCCAGTATGTTTGTACCATGTTTTTCTCCAGGCTTTGTAATAAAAGGGTCAGTTCTACCATTACCCATTACTACAAGAGGATCATTTTAGGTAAAACAGTTATAGGCAAGCAGAAGTTCAAATCCTGTCAATTAACAGACTCAGAAAAAACATTGTTTTGGGTGTTACAAAAGAGCAATGTGGCTGGAGGGCTGTTAGTACGGGAGTGTTGAATCATCCCACTCCAGCTGCTCTTGCCTGGTGACCTTCTGTTTATCTCTCTTCTGGACAATCACTTCCTCTTCCTCCTCCTCATCTTCCTCCTCCTCTTCACTTTCATCAGATTCAGCACTGGTTGTGTCTTCCTCTTCATCTTCTATATCTTCTTCATCACTTTCCTCTTCTGTCTGATGAGGCTTTTCATATTTCTACAGTACAGTTAGAGAAATGAAAGAGACACAGTAAAAGAAAATTGCCTTCTTCCTAGCAAGTGGCTGTGAGAATGTGAGCATTTATTTCACGTTTAGAAACGCTAATGTTCTGGGAACATCTGCTTTCCATCATTATGTGACTATTAGGCATCAAATATAATAGGATTTAGTAGCAAATACTCAAAAACTGCTCTAACAAGAATGGAATGTCAATAAGCAGTATCTTTGTTAGTCAAGCTGCCAAAATGTTTCTTTAAACTGCTGATCATTTTCCCTCTTCTAGTGATTAGTGCTTATACTGAAAAGTTAAAAAGTAAGTAATATCATCTTGGGTACCTAGGATGCAAGTATAGACGGAGACAAAGTGGTGTTGTACCCAAAGATTTTTCATCATCCTATTTAATAATTATATATGACAACACATATTGCTTTCTCAGTTATTATGTTGCCATGGTAATATCATGATACAGTATTATGCCTTGGTTATGTACCTCCATGGGGTTGACAGTAATAGTCAGAGCAGAATCATCCCAATCCATTTCATTTTCTTTACTTCCTTCATTGTCTGCAGAGCTGTGCTGATGAGCTGTCCGAATCCGATAGACCCCCAAGGTTATGATGAAAATGAGTATGCTCACACAGATTATAATAACGATAGTAGCCACACTTGGAACAACTGGAATAAAAGGTGGAAAACAGAATGCACTTATATTTGTGTGAAAATTGCCTACAAAACACTAAATGCATTGTCTATTTTCCCCCTTGAGTACCTTTTCCTTTGGATTAAGAATCAGCATAGCAATCTCCCATGTGCCTGGGACTACAGAAAATGTGGAGAAGTGACATCTACTATGGCAGAGTATACATGAATGGTGTTTACAGACTCTAAATTGTGACTAAAAAATGAGTATGCCTATCGTTTGTTTTTTCAAGCCACTTCGTTACAGAAGACAAGTAGTCAATCAGTGCAGAATCAGTTAGTTCCAGAACAAGTGTTTTTGCAGTAAGGTTCAGTTATCTCACCTGCATGTTGCCTCATTCTGATTAAAGCTTAGGTGTTACACTTTTTCTCACAAGTGAGGTTATCTCAAAGCTTGTATTTTCAAAGGTTTCAAACACTTCTACTGTGATTTAAATCCCAATGCCCAAGGAATAAAATAACAAACTGACACTCTATTTGCTTGTGGGAAATAACTTCCTGGGAGACTTGTGAGGGATTCAAGACATTTGTCTTCATTGTTCTGTCACACTCAGAGAAGCCTCTGTCTCCACCTAGTCACAGGAAGAAACCTCTCTGACCTATTATAATATTATCAGCTCAAAAATAAGGTTAGTGAGGAAGTGCTGCTGCTTTCTATGTAACCTTTGCTACCCAGGTACTGCAGTAGCAGGAGCTATAGTTCTAGAAAGAACTAGTTTGCAGTTGTTTGTTTTGCAAAAATTCAGCTTAATTTTAGTAAAGTCTCTGTAGAAGTGTACAGAAAAATACAGTAATTTTCTAAGCCTAAATTTATATAACTACTTCTAACTACCTACAATTTACATAAACTTCACTTCTTTATATATGCATTGTTCAGCTAAAAGGATTTCAAAATCCAGCATTTAAACAGGTATCTTTGCCCTGGGTTTAACTTCATTGAAAAGGCTTTAGATTTGGGTATATATTTAAACTCTTACGAGTTTAAAAATGCATTTTAATTTCTCTATTTAGAATATACTAATGCCCACTTCACCTATCTCCTCTCCAGAGAGCTCCAGAGCCCGGCAGTAGCTAACAGAAGCACTGCAGTGGTTATAGATTTAAAAAAAATAACGCAAACATTTCTTCCTTTTGCTTGGAAAGGGGTGGGCAGAAATTACTAGGCCACAGAAGAAGAGATGCACAAAGAGAATAGGAACATAAAGATTATCCTTAAGATGGTTCAATACTACAAATGAGACATTTTCTAACTATGTGGATTAGGGTACATAGCGTTTAATGAAGACTAGTTTTTAAAAACTAAAGTACCCCCTTGGAAATAACACAATTTAATGGTAGTCGTTTCATACCTGTACAAATATCTCTGAGATTTCAGAAGCTGTATTTATCGACTTCACAGCTTTATTTGTGGGTAACACTGACATACCAGAATCACTATAAGCAGTCTCTAAACTCATCACATACCTGAGTTGTGAACAGCACCTGTGCTTCCCTCTGGGCGGTGGACAGATTGGAGAAACTGTGGTTGTACAATCATATGGTTTACATGGTCCATGAAGTTGGAGTTGGAGCTGTGTAGAATATTAACCTGGCGTAAGAGAAACGTAAGAGATAAGATACAAGTGTTCAATATTCCAAGCCTTCTGGAATATATATATATAAAAATAAATATATATGTATATATAAATTATGTAATATTTTTGTCTGTAAATTATATTTATATATATAATATATAGTATATGAAAATATATAAAAATATGTAATTATGTTCCTATCTGCTGAGAAACCCCATAGTTCATGTAATATATATTTTTTCATGTATAAATTACATATTACATATATAACATATCTATACCCATATATGTAATATGTATAACACATTTTATGTATGTATTAATCTTATAAATTTATATTGATATAAACATATATATTTAACCTAATTATATAAATGTGTATATATAAACATTTATTTATATGAATACATATTTATACTTACTGTAAGGGTGGTGAGGCACTGGAATGGGTTGCCCAGGGAAGTTTGAATGCTTCATCCCTGGCAGTATTCAAGGCCAGTTTGGATGAAGCCTTGGGTGATATGGTTAGTGTGAGGTGTCCCTGCCCATGGCTGGGGGGTTGGAACTTGATGATCTTAAGGTCCTTTCCAAGCCTAACTATTCTGATTCCATATTTATATATTTAATTATACATATGCTTAAATATATATATTTATAGAAATATTTTCATATCAACTTATTTATATAAATGTAGTTATATAACTGTATATATGTAGACAAATATATTTATATATGCAAACATATTTATATAAACATATTTATATAAATGTATATATATTTTAATAGTATTTTGATATTTAAATATATTTACATAAATATATATGTTGATGTAAATGTATTTATAGACACATATAGATTTATAAAAACATATTTACATTCATAAAAATATATGTAATAAATATATTTATATTTTAACATGTATGTATTATATGCAATACATATTTTTATCTGTATACAAAAATACATATTACATTGAACTATGCAGTTCATCAGCAGACAGGAATATAATTATATAGCCATTAAAGGCCAATTTCACTTTTTAATGCCAGTAAAAAATACACAGGTTAAAAGGATTTCTCTGATTTACTTGTTTGGATAAGTAGTGACTTTCCTTCCTCTATGCTAATCAGCTTTTAGTTGTTCCTGAAAGTTAGGGGGAGATTTGTTGCTTTGAACACTGACAGAGAATTTATCAAACTCATTGAGTTTTAAATCAAAACAAGAGAGAATTTAAAGAGTTTTTCCTGCATCTCCATTTTCATTTATTTTCTTTGAAGATCAGTTCTGTGTCTCACAGCAATTACATTAGAAACAAACCCTCAGGTCACTGTCAGGGGTGCAGAATTCTGAGGTGAAAAGGATTTTCAGTACAACGTGAACATTTCAAAACTTCCCTTGCTTGTTGCTACTTTGTACCTGGGTTCCAGGTTGGATAAGCTGGTTCTTCAGAATGGGTCCATAATTCCTGCTGATGTTCATCAGTAATTCCCAGACCCTAAGCCATTGTGCTGTGCTGGCCTTAGGCTCAGCACACATAAGCTCAAGAGTGCCATCTATTCCTGTAGTCTGACCATGTCCAGGTGCTGGATCTAATGCTTTTGTCACCTGTGTACTGACTTCCCTCCTCAGAAAAAAATGGAAGTAATGTAAATTATCAGGAGTGATCTTCATCTGATGAATTGTAAAACTTACTGTAAGGGGGTAGTGCTTGGAAAAACTGAAAAGGTGAACACTGTGGGAAACAAAATCATGTCAGGGTAATTGAAGGATTATTAATCTAAGGAAAATAATGAGGCTGTAATGTTTCATTTTTGAGCAGGTGTATAAATCTTCACAAAGACCTGTAGGAGATTTTATGTCATAGGCAAACGATGTTGACCTTAATTTCCATTCTGTTTGAGCGGGCTCAGAACTCCACTAATGCAGAGAATAAGAGAAGGGTCATCTTACAGAATAGAGACCCCCACACTGAGAGATGCCCACAGGGGTTGTCACCTTCCTCTCTGAATGGAACTTAGAATTTTTCCTCTATTTGATTACAGTTACACAGAGCATGTCTATAATTTTACAGACTTTAAAGAAAACTCCATGTTGCTGAAAATAAGGCAAGAGTTCAGCCTCTGTGCTGGAAAAGAAGACTTGACTAAATGATTCCTTACCTCCAAGTTAAATTCATTGCTAGTGTAACGTCCATTCAGCTCTGAGCACTTAACTCTGAACTTTCTGTCAAAGGTGGCAGAAGTGTCCCAGTTACGATAGCGAATCTGCCGAAGAACCTGTTCATAGTTGTTCATACTGTCCACACCTGAAATGGAGATGAAGCAGTAATCATCTCATGGAGATGCTGTGTGCAGTACAGGAGAAATTATATGTTCCCAGAAAGTACACAGTATGGCAGAATGATCTGAAGATGGTAGTGCCTCAGATACTACCTGATGGAGCCTCTGGCTGATACCAAATTATGTGAATGTAGTTTTAGGAAATTACTGTAGATCTATAATGGAGATGAATAAATACAACAGCAAAGATTTAGAATAAATGGTTTAGTAATTGCAAAAAATGGCCAATGAGTTAGCAGCACTGTGTGAGGAATACCCTCATTCCCAGTTCAACTCTGGTGGTCTCTAAGACCCCCCATGTTTAAAGAAAGCAGTGTTGCTGTTTTCCTTATCTGGGAAGTAGCAGGGAAGATACCAAGATCAAAAAAAGCTATGGTACATTCCAACGGATAAATAGCACACACAGAGACTAAAAAGTAACTATGTTTTTTAAGACATGGTCTCTCCTGGAAGATTTTATGATTAGTACATCACAGATTTTTGTCTAATTTCTTCCACATTAGTCCTTTCTATTTCAATATTGTAGGGAAGAAATAAGGAAAAGCAAAGTCCATTAACATACCATAGACTGAATATCCTGCTGTGGAATTTGTGGCATCTAGATGTTTTCCTTGGAGCTCCACATGATCTAGTTCTAAGCACTCTTGTTCAGGATCTAGTTCTGTGCCAATCACCAAAACATCACAGAAATCCAAATTGTGCAGCATTTCCTCTAATGCCACTGGCTTATTGGCTGTGAAGAAATGGCATATAACATGAAAAAAAGAAGAAATAAACTAAGATAAATGATCACAGAACAGCTCAGTTATTTTATGTGCTTTGCATCAGGGCTTTGTATCATTTTTTTGTAAAGATGGTTGAATTTTTTTTTGCCAACATTAAATACAGCAGCATACTTGAAGCAAATCAAGAGAGGTGTCTTGCCTGTTCAGGTGCTACAGTGATGAAGGCCTACAAATGCCTAGTGAGGATGGATACAGAAAATATATTGCTCTGTAATAAAAGTCATTCAAGAACAGTCCTGGAAGTAGAAAATTAAAAGTCGATGCTGCAAATAAATCCATGTAAACAGGTCTGATTTTTCAGTACTGTTCTGATAGCAGACTGGTATCACACATTCATTCATTCTTTTCTCAAGGGAAACCAAACTGGGAAAAAGAATGTCAAATTTATCTCTGCTTAGATGATTTTCTCAGTTACTCTGTGGCCCATAAAGACTTTGCATTACAAAGAACATGGCCATCTATCCAAGAATTTGGTATTATCTTAAATATGCGACTTGGAGAAATTGAGTTGTAAACTGACTATACTTCAGTAGATATGATTAGGAAAAAAAAAACTGTTGCTGGAAAAAGAGTAGCATATCAATTTACTATTTAAATTCTCTAATCAGCTCAGCACAGAGGGTGGGGCAAGACTGCTTTACCAAATCCCTGAGGGTACTGTAGACACTGAGACTGCAGTCTTGGAATTTAGTGCTTGTTCTGTGGATTTCATTTTAGAGGGTGTATGGGGGAAACCAGGCATGAACAGAAAAGATTCCCAACTCCTGGTACAGAGAATTTTGGGTATCAGAACGCCAGGTACAGCTCTAACTTGGAAAAAACCGCAGACTGAGATTTGTCAGATAATATCTGAGATGAGAGAAATAATGATTGAAATTTTTCATGCAGGAATTGAGACTTAGGATTCAATAATCTTTTGCAAAACACTTATCCCCAAAGCCAATTATTATCTATCCATTTTAACCAATTATTATTTATCCATTTTAGCTCTCAGTGGAAATAAACAAGAGATGGCACATTAGTAGGTGCCTTTCAAGAATTAAGCAGTAGTTTAAGAAAAGCTGTTACGTTCCTTTCCAAGGTGAGACTAAGGCTTTTTATGTTATAAACAATAATTATGTCAATAATTGTATTGGAAAAAAATTGGGGAAGATGGAATTTATGAACTCAACTGGAGGGCAGTAGTTCCTAATTCACTGAACAGTTCTGAAGATGTCATAACATTTAGGGACACAGAGCATCATAGATCCATTGTGTCTTAAGCGATTGGTAATGATCACTCTTTTCTAGGCAAGAATTCAATTTTCTTTATATGCTGCAACTGTACACAGTTGGTATTAGGATATTATACACTTTCAGCCTTCAGAGCACAGATGCAGTTTCAGGGAAGTGATGGGCAGTGTTATTACAAAGCACAGCTCCATAGAATCCATGCCCCTACACTTGCATATTGTTAGGGGATTTATCTTTTCAAAATTACACCTAGTTGCTGCTTATTCTAGTCCAAGAAATACTGTTTAGGATGAGCCCTCAGATTACTAAGCTTTTAATTTACTTTGCACACAAACATCCAAAAGGAAGAGTCCTTTATAGACAATTATAGACCATTCTATGATTTTATAGCTTACTTTTGAACACTCACCTAGTGTTGAACAATAACATAAACAGTTCTCAGCACTGAAATAAACTGTCATCATTGAAAAAAATTCTTTGCAGATTATTATTATTACTGCATTACACATGTGGGAAACTGAGGCACAAGTTTTCTCAATTATCACCTAACCTAGTCAACAGCAGAGCTGGGAATATACGAACAGACTAAACTTACAACTATTTGTCAATTACTACTTTCCACTTTATCAGTACAGTTAACAAAATTCTGTAACAAATGAATTCTAATGAAAAGATGGTATTCAAAGAAATGTGAAGAAGAGTGGAAAGGAATTATTTGGAAGTAGGCAAGACACTAAATGGAAAAGCAGGGTTTTTGGAAACACATCCTGATCCATCCCCATTTAATACTCTGTAAAATTTACACTATTTAACAATGTGTTTAATTGAATGTCTTCAGTCCAGCATTGCTGTGGCCCATCATTGCCTTAATGACTCTGGGTGAAATGACTTCATGGTGCTAGTCTGCACTATCCTTTAAAAAACAGAGTATGTAGTAATAGTTTGGAACTAGATGATCTTTCCTTTCTAAATCTAACAACAAACAAATACGTATTTAAAAGAAATCTACAAACCTCTGTCATGTTCTTCCACTGGATGCTCCATTTTAGTGACTGTGCTGACAATTTTGATGTCAGGTAACAAAGTAACACCTCTTTCATTTTCAAATTGTGCAGCTGGTCTAGCAAAATGGTCTGTCCCACTTATTGTAATCTTGGGCTCATTGGCCTGAAACACCATTACATAGGCATCTATATCTGGGATACTAATGCAGACATCTTCACCAAAACACCTGAAAGAATATGTTATTCGTTAACTGCATGTAATACACTGCACATCAGAGGTGTGTGGCACTTGCATAGCCCAAAACCCACTTGGTGGCTCTCTTCATTTTGTAGTGACTCAGGTTAGCCTAGCCCACACTTTGACACACGGATCTGTACCACCATGTACATGGGCCAGCAGTGACAGTAACAGCTCTGTTCCTCTAATCCCCTCCCACATTCACAATTACTGAAATTACATAGGGACAGTAACTGATTCATGACAAGCTCACTGAGAATAATATTTTGATGTTTAACTGACATTTAACAAAGTAGTGGATGCTTAAGATAAAAGTAGATCAGATGCTAACAACTAACTTCAGTAAACCTAACATCAAATTCTCCAAGAGATATCTAATGTTGTCATGTGTGAATAAAAGGGCTTAACTATCCATTTAAAACGGTCTCATCATGAACTCATTCTGGTAGAACCCCCTCCCCCCCCCCCCCTCAGTATTTACTGAAGACAAAAGAGGCCTATATTAGCATTTTAATCTGAATCAGCACTGTGCTTTGGAACTGAATCTGCTGACAAGCTCTACCTTTGATCTTGGCACAAGGCTTGGGCGAGCCTTGGAAACAGGACTGCTTCCAATGAAACTGCATCAGAAGATGGTCTCAAACAGCATGGTCAGCCCACAGAACTAGACTAAACCTTGTATTAGTAAAAACTATACCTGCATTAGATAAGGGCTTGTAGAACTGATGTTTATTTTCACTCTAAATATCTGCTTTCATTGCACTGTGGAACTTGCTGTAAGGGATGTACCCAGAAGAGCTCAGGAGTGACAGATGGCTCTGATTATGTAGAAGAGTAGACAGTATTGTGCAGATTCTACCACTACTCTTTGTGTGAAAACGAAAGGACACAGACTACAGCCATATAAGAACACAGACAAAACTTATTTCAAACATAGCTACAAATACTGTTCTTGTAAGTATGTCATCTGTTACACCTGCTTTAAAAAGTCAAAGCTTTAATTCCCAGAAGAAACTGTAACTTTTAAAAATGAACTGTAAAATAAGAATGCAATAAATTCAAGCACTGTTCAGTCCAGCCTCCATGCTCCTAACTGTAAACAGAATGCAAGAAAATGACATAGAAAAGAGTCTTAAGAGGACAACATAAAAATAAAACCACAATGTAAATCAGCATGAAAGTGAATCAGATAAATTCTTTATGCCCAATAACACAGAAGTATAATTCAGCCATGTAAATTAGCAATAATTCTTCTTTTCAGATGTCCTCCCCCCAAAAGTAATTTATTAAAAATATTACCAATCTTATCAGTTCAGATGAAGATAACTTACTGGACTTTGGATGAGACTTTGAGACGTCGTACGCCTGCAGTAGGAAACTGTCTAGAGTTGATGTATGAGACCTTTCGGAGAGCTTGATTTATATTCTCAATGTCATCTCCTTCCACAACAAGGACTGACTGGGAAGGATTGAAGTGATACTAGGGGAAATGCACGTAATTAGTATAAGGAACCACATACATAGTATAAAAAAAAGATATTTTAAGGAATGATGCACATGAAATCTAATGATTTAAGAAAAAAAAAATTATTAGTAGCTTTTGTTGACTGAATCCACATGTTGTTCCCTAAAACATTCACTCATATCAGTCATCTAGTTCATATCTGAATAACTTCTGTTATAATTAATTTTATAGTAAACTAATCCCAGTTTGCTGTGCTTTGCCCAGCCTTATCAAAGATACTCTTTCTGCAGATGTGGAGCTCAAAATCTTAACTGCCATTATTATTATTACTATGTTAACTTTTTTAGATTAAACACATCTCACATATAAAAATATTGGCTTAAACCAGAGTAGGATGCATCAGGATATTCTTCCTCCTTTCCATGTGGTTTTTACCCTGGGCTATCATTTAGAGGTATATTTCATCATAAACTGACAAAACAATAGTAACATTTGTCTCCTTCATTAGTCAGACAGAATAAAGGGGATTCTCCTTTCTCTGTCTCATGATCAAGAAGGATGTCATCATGTGAAATGGAGGTGCTACTTGCACAAAGCTAGCTGCTCATTTGAGCCAACTTTGCAAAGTCAATGGTTATTCTTGTAGTCCCGATCCTTCCCTACTCTGTTGCATTGAGCATGAAACAGTTTTGCTGACCAAGAACCTTTGCTACTATTTTAACAGATCAAAAGATTGATTTTATCTTCATAATAATTAATCCTGATTCCAGTTTTGGTCTGTTAATTGGTTCAGGAAAGCATCTGCATTGCAGAGAAAACCAGATTAACCCCTTGATTTTGTACCTCACTTTCATCACCACAAAACACAAAAAAAGAAATGCACCTTTCTCTCATATGCAGTCCCTTTCTAAAGCTGGATACTGATTTGCTGAACATGTTCTATTATATACAGGCAATGGTTGCCTATGCTTCTTACAATGAGAAAGGTTAAAAAGCAAAAAAGCAAAAAGACTGTGAAGAACAGAATGAAGCAGAGGGGTCTCTGTCAAACATAACACAGAGGGCTAGATTTAAAGCTTGTGCAGGAAGGTCGTAACACACAGAAGGATATTTTTTAACAAAGAGGAGGACTAACATGAGTCGTGGTCTGCATACACTTTCCTTTCTGTAAGCTAGAAGTAGTAGAGAATAAAATCAGTGAGACTCTAGCTAGCTAGTTAATTTAATAGCTCAGCTGCCACAACAGCTGGGATGCTGCCAGAGAGACCTGAGAAAGCCCCAGTCTGAGCCATTTTTGTCTTTCTCATTAAAAAAGGCTAAAAATAGCAACAGTTTAGACTGTGTTTCTGAGAGCTGTTATAGATATCTGAAAATCAGGTTACAAACAAAAGAATTCCAACACTGCTGTGCCAGAAACTGTATTACAGCTGCATTGTTCTTTCTTAGGTGCTCAAGCATGAAGTTTCATGAGTTCAAAATGCACAGCACAAACACCTTCCAACATTGGTTTGCCAACACTGAATCTGCAAAGCACCATGTACATAGCCATGCAGACCATCACCTGTGCAACTGTCACATGTGCTTGTGTGAGATCAGGTATGTTCTTTTTGACACCAGAAACCCCTTCTCTATTAATCCTCTGTTCAAGGTCAGGTGCCAACAGTTCTGCTTTCATCTAAGCCAATCAGCCCTGATAAGAAACCCACACACTATGTCTCTGGCTGCTCCTTTCATTTCTGCTTCCTGCTGTTGCACTGATTGTTGAGCTTGCTAAGAAAGTAAAAACCAAAACTATAACTTAAAAAAACACCCCACTATGCCTCATCTATAATTCGGAAAATGAGAATCGTTTGAAGTTAGGTGAAAGGCAGAAAGTAATTTGTCACCTTTGTTTTCGCCATTGCTCCACTAGTGCAGGAAGGAAGACAATCAGCCATGCTGGAGCTGTGAGTATGTGAAATCCCACCAAACAACTTACTGGTGGGCATATACACCTGCATTCCAGAAAAGTCTACCTGCTCTTTGTATTCATTGGCATATAAAGAGCTTTTACTCATAAGTAAATGTGCCATTTTGCTGGGGGAGGCAACCACACGAAAATTGTAAGTATGTCCTTGGTAGGATGAAGTAAAAGAAAAATTCTTTGTGGTGTTTTGCTCCTCCTTAACTTTGCACTTTCAGTTTTCATTTTTACCCTTGTTTTCAGAAAACAGTGGTTATAGTAACACCATTGCAACTTATCACTTAGACAGACACTGGAGTGTATTTCAGGTCAGATTCCTGTCTTGTACAATTGAAAGGTTTAGCTAATAAAATATAGTAACCTGGCACTTCCACTGTGTGCTCTAGATCAGTCACCCTCCTTTCCACCATCCTTTTCATGGGATGCAAACTCTGCAGCCAGAGCATCTTCCCAGTATGAATTTGAAGCTCATCTCCCTTTGGAAGATGGTATTACAAATGGTATTACCATTTGTGTGCTCGGAAAGAGCTTAATGCATGAGGTAGCAGGACACCTGTTGTCTAATAATGGTTATCAGTAAAAGGAAACCACCAGTACATCTGAGGTAAGCACTGCAGAAGTTATAGTCAAGATCCTACACATGTATCCAAAAGAACCAAATTTGTCTTAATGAATGCAAGAGCAATCTGGCCACTATGAGGATTTCCCTCTGCCTGTTGTTCTCCAATCTTAGAAAAAGCGCTACAATATCAACAGTTATGTGCATAATGAAGATAGAATTCTTGGAACACACTTTGTGTTTCTAAATACTATTGCACTGGGACTTCTTTCAGAGTTGTCTCTCGATGAAAGATGTTCTACTTACGTTTTCCATTGCTTTAAAGCTAATTAAGATAAAAATTCAGGAATTCTTTGGAATCATGTCGATTTCTGAATAACTACCAAAATAAGCATGAGAACACAACCTGGCAATTCTTGCAAACTCTGAAATATCAACAGTGCCTTACTTTCTAAGCATCTAGCTTTGCTATAATAGAAACATTTTTCTTTGCTATGTGTGTCACAGCTCTTCTACTGTTATGCTTTTTCTTTGCATGACTTTACGGAAAATTATATTGCTTCTGAGAGCACATTTGTACTGTGTATATTCTGCCTAGGGCTCTCCACTTCATAAATCAGCCCTAAATTTTTATCTAAGATGATGTCAGTTCATCATTCACCTTTATTCCTTGTCCAAGACTCTCAAGAGAGTTAATATCCAGACCTTCCTTGCAGGCCTGCAAACAGGAAATCACTTTCTGACTCTCAATTTTTCCTGGCCGGATAGTGAGACTGGCAAGGCTGCCATGGAAATACTGAGCAAATCTTGGCTTGGTGACTTCACCTCCTGCAAGAAAGAGAATAGAAAATGCTTAGTGATGCCAGTACACGAAACACCATCTAAAAACTCACTGTATGTTTCAACACATCTAAAGAATTCATATCCATTTTAGTCAAGTATATTTGAGATCCCATTTACTATGATAAGTGGAGTTGCTTTCAGGATTGTTAGGTGGTACCTAGTAGCAGCCTGTCTTTAAGATCCTTGTCACTGTTTTTTCAGTGTTGCATTCAGGCATATATAGTGCTATGATAACATACTCTGAGGTGAAACACACTCTCTACAAATGGTTCTGTAAGGATATCGTGTAAATCCACAGCAGTGAATGCAGGCCAATGCACAGCACTCCTCTGCTAAATGCCTTGTAACACTTCCCTTACCCCAAACCAGCTAATTTGGTGCCAGATCAGGTTCTCCTCGCTGTATGTTGCGTTAGACCTCTAGCTACACTCTATTCAGTTTCATTCTAGGCAGCTTCAAACGAAGAGTGATCTTTAGAAGTTGTCAATAAAATGTGATAACATCCTGCCTGCACCAGTGATCACAGCATCTCAATTACTCGTGGGATATTTAGTGATTTAGTCATCCTCCTCTAGATTTTTTAGAGCTTGTCTTTCCTCCAAGTGTTAGCTATAGCAGTGCATGTGAATTACTGCCCATCTTGAGCCTGAGAGAACTGAGAGCCATGCAAGAGTGAAGTCAGGCAGAGTTATTGGATTAGCAGTTGATAAGCTGTTGATAAACTGTTGTAATACATATAACTCACCTCTAGTGTCTGTAGGTTTAGTGTCAAACAACCTATTTCTGCCAGGTGAGCTAGCTCAAGCTTGAACTTTAACTTAAAGATTTGTATGTGGACTGGGGTTAGGATAGGGATGAAGTGACAAGTTTTCTTGAGGCTGATGTTGCTACCTTAAAGCCCGAAAAACACCACTTCCAGCAGCATGAGCAGTGTTAAAAACTCAAGTTATTTTACATAGTGAAGAAACTACACAGTGGTGTAGTGAGAGAAAAGAATGTGTCTAAGCATGCTATTTCTTCATAGAAGTAGACAGGCTTTGTTCTTTTTTGTTAACCTTGCAGCACAAACTGCCCTTCTGCTTACCCCAAAGAAAGACCCTCAAGGAGAATTATTCTTCTCCACTCTCATTCATCTGTCCATTCTACAGAAAACTTCCTCTGGGTAGATTTTTTTTTGGGGGGTTTCATCGAAACTTTCATGCATGCAACAGCTAAAGTGCAGGATTAGTCTGTTCTGTAAATTTGGCCTCTATGATACTTACCAAGACAATCGTTTGGCAAATAGTGCATAACGGGGACACTGGCTTTTTAGCATAAATGTTGTTACATTTCATAGAATCATAAATTCATGGAATAGTTTAGGTTGGAAAAGGCCTTAAAGCTTGTCTAATTCCAAACCCCTGCCATGGGCAGGGACACCTTCCACTAGACCAGGTTGTTCCAAGCCCCATCCAACTTAGCCTTGAACACTGGCAGGGATGGGATGTTAATCTGTTTACATGGTGTTTCAAGGTATGCATTGCCACTACACCAGAAGCAATGTATCTGCACAGAAGAAAGTAAGCCAGATTAAGGAAAGAAAAAAAAAGCAGCAAACCTCTCCCTAAAATGGAGACAAGGGAAGAAAAGCACGTAAGAGCTTACAGAAGAAGAACGGCATCACATTGTGCTTTGAAGATTCAGAATCTCATATCCCTAACAGAATTCTGAAGACAGCAAGTTCCAAGGCTAAAACACTAACATTAATCATGGAGCTTTCAAATTTAGAAACCAACATTAAGCCTGCCTGTAGGTCTTACTATTTCTGGTGCAAAATAAGCAGTCTCAAATAAGCAAATGTATTTAAATCTAAAACTAGCTCACTAAAAAGCATAAAGGACTAGGCAAGAAGCTAGAACAAAGAATTCAGTATGCCTCACAGAAACAAGCAGGATAAAGTAGTTGAAGTAAAGCTATAGAGCAACATGATTGGTGCTTACTTCCACAAACAGGAACTTCAGGTTTGGATTTTGTTTTTTTTTAATCTTTGTTTGTTCCTACAATTACATTGCTAGGTCATTCACGATGATACAACTGCCCGTAACCCATATTAAATATACAGACTATTCACTGTGCCCAAGCACCACTTTAAAGAAAAGCTGGTGTACAAGGAGGCGTTAACCACATTGGAGTTGTGTAGTTCTTGTTTAAAGTAGACTATGAAGGAGGTAATGTAATCTATGCTCTGGAGAGGCTATCAACTGCTGTGTGAAAAAAGCTAGTATTTCAAGAAAATGTGAGTGAAAAATAGCTGGGACTAGCTGGTCTCATTCTGTGCCAGTAGAGAAAATCTGCAGTACTACGCCTACGGTTAGGACACGGTGATTCAGGCTGGGACAACTGCACTACCACAAACAGTAGCTTAGCCTGAAGGGACACTGGGGGATGATACAGTCTGTCCCCCAGCCCCAAGACAACAAGAGCTTTACTTAATTAATTCTTGAGAATTGCCTAAGCAATTCTCTCTGGAGACAGGTTGCCCAAGTAATTCACTCCAATGACCACTGATCCTTAAATTTGTAAGTTTATTCCTATTAAGGAACATGACCTATCAAAATGTGGCTATGTATCCCCTTTCCCTTTGCCAAGCTAAACAAGGCCTTTTCTTTTAATCTTTGCATCTTCTATTTAACACTACAATTATCATCCCTCTTGCTTTTCTTGGAACTCCTGCTAATATCTGAAGTACTAACCATAACCTAGAGTTCTTCTCGACATGATATGAGTTTATATGGATATGTCTGTTAATCCAGTGTGAACACTAGCTTTTTCCATATGAAAAAACATGAGCACTTAAAAAGGGAATACTATCTCACACTTTATTATAAAATCCAGACTGCTAAATAAGCTTTCCACAGGCACCTTTTACCAGAGTTAAAGACGAAATTATATACCTGCCAATTTTATTCTTCAAGGTGAACAGAAGTCATTATATCTGACTCTTATCACAGCTTCTTTTATCTGCAGCATGTTGACATTTTGATAGTCTTCTATGTCAGCATTTTGGAATCTTCTCAGCTCAGTGGGGTATGTTACCTTGCTGAAGTGCTGAACTGCTAGTAATTATTAGATTGCAGATGGACAAACCAGTGCAATAAAATTGGGAAGCAAAACCCAAAAGTCTCACTAGAACTTAAGGAATGGCCTAAAGCCAATCTGCTACAACCCTGTATTCAAGGATTACTCAAAGGGATTACTGGGAATGTAGTTTTTCAATCTCAACAAATATAAGAATTAAAAACTGTCAGAATTGAAAATCCTCAGGAATTGTCTGTTTTACTCCTCTCTGTAGCAGTATTTTATTGATGTTTGATTCTAGTGTTTTAGTATGTTTGAATGCTCTTTTTCCTTCTACTTCTGCAATCTAATATTCTTCAAGTACTTGACCTCAGCTTCTCAGTAGGTGCAAGTTTTGTCCAGAATGGCCAATCTCAAAGTCCTAGTCACTCTAAAATTCTTCGCTCCCAAGATTAGATGGGTATAAATACGTTTAATCCAGCATGAATACCGTAGTTCTGTAGCACATTAAAGCACACTGCATAATTGTAGCCAATGCTGATAGTAAAGTTTTAGTAGAGTATTATCCAAATTCTTCTAAATTCTGATCTTTGATTTGATTACCACTGAATTTTACAGTTGCATTGTTTTGACTTCAGGGACACCCAATGCTGTTTGCATTCACTTACCCATCTCCAAACAACAGTCATGCCTTTTTGTCAAACCAACTGGCTTCACTGAGCTCACAGATCTTTTCTGCCCATTTGCTCTACCCTAATAATGAACAAGTAATCATCAGGCCAGTCTGAGCACAAGGAGGTTTTCACAGGAAATGGTGAATCAAGATTTCCAACTGATATGTGATCCTTTTAAGACATGATAGACTCTGATTATACTGAACCAGATAATTAAGGAATGATCGATTATTCAGGGTCCCAGCATAAAGATCAAAGTGAATCTGGAAGCAACTGCAAGACATTCTCTAGCTCTGAAGTCCTCAGGTCCAAACCTCCAAATTTATCCACTTTTTACTATGGCAGCTTAGGGATCTGGGTTTAATTCCCTGACAAGTAGATTCGCTGTTAAACAGGTTAACACAGATTTCAGGAGTAGTACCAATTAGCACATTGAAATCCACTACATCTTGTGTTTAATGAGGAGGGCAATGGAGAGAAAACACTGGTGTACTGACAGAAGCATTGGTAATACAGATAGTCACATTATGTTGAAATCTACCTAGGTGGTCTTGCATTAATTTGCTTGCATCTACTGTGGCTTCAGGTTGGTGCAAGTTATATCAGTCCTCAAGGCATGACCCACTGGTGTTAGAATGCACAACAGAGGGTAATCTTTATCTGATGGATATCTTAATTTCTGGATGAAGTCCAACACTGAGTGATACAGACTGCTGTTGCTGCTACACTACCCACAGTGTATTTGCCCCTCAGTGATCTGGTCCCTCTCCGACTCTTAACCATTATTCTTGCCTTAAATAGAAAGTTCTCTGACTGCAACTTTGTGATTGATACGTTAGCAGGGTATTGACATATGAGGTTAACAAGGGCATTCTACAAGAAGTATGCTATAAAAAAATTGATCTCCAACCAAAGTTAAAGAAAGAGGAAAATGTCAACAGAATACAATAGAAAAACAGGACAGAAACCAGAAATTACTTAGAAAACAGGAACTACGATAGCTTTTTGCTGTATTCATGCTAGGAAAGTTTGTTGGCAGGCTTCTTCTAAAGACCTTCCCTTGTGCAATGTGGTCAGCATAATTACACTGTGAAGCTCCAACACTCTAGAGTGGGTGGCATTATGACAAGTAATGACTTAGAATCATGGTAAGCTACAATAAAACCTTGTGACAAGTCATTAACTTGTGTCACTGCTTTCCTGACAGGACTTCAGGAATGATACATAGAGAAACTAGCCATTTTGGGAAGTACAGAATATGAACTCAAGACCTTTATCTTTTCAGACAAGCCTAGAGGAAGTCTCTTTGTGATACAAAAGATCATTAGGCTACCAAATCATGTAATTTGCTCCCTTCTTCTGGCTGCCTTTGCCACAGAATATATTTAGTAATAATGGGATTAGAAGGGGGAACCTATAAATGCTGGTTTAATAGAAGAAATTTCACACTCTGTAAAAAGGTCCATTTGCTATGTCCTCAGATAAACTGAATCAAGAATAATGAACTCAAAGAACTTACTGAGTTCTTACAGGTAAGCTCTTGGAAAGTGCACCTCCAGGATGAGCTAACCTTAATTCATTTGTATTACTTAGGAGAAAGAACCAGGTCTGCAAAAGCTAAAAGGGAGAATAAGAACAATTTTGTGGTTGATTGTGAAGTCTAACTCTATTCTTGCTGTAATGCACATTTTTTTTTAAGTGGCCTGAGGAAAAGTCCTCTCTTGATACTGCACTTTATCTTCACCATACTTGGTAATTTAATAAGGGTAATTCTACTTCCTTGCTGTGGAACTGTGTTACCTCTTTATTGTTTGGAAAGCTCTCAAGAATCTTGAGCTGGAAGGGTAAAGCTAGAGTATTTCTACGGCTGGAGAAGAAAAGAGCAGACATGAAAGCCATAGTTGAGCCTTGAGGACCTCTCTCCTATCCTGATGGACCACGTCTGCTTCTACCATCCATTCAGGGACATGAGAGTTCAGAGACAGTACCAGGGTCATGCTTCCCACATATTCTCTTTGGTGTCTCTCTTGTTCTGGGAATCACACAGGAAAGTCAATTTTGTCTTTTAGATACCCCTGAGAAAGGGTAAATTTGCCTCAAATTCTCTTTCACTATTAGAGATAGAACAGCGCTTTGGTCCTAAATAAGCCCACCTACAACAAAATCACACACTTGACAATCACCTGTGAGACCACTGATGTGAATAAAAAGGGTCTCTTAATGAAATTAAAATTAAGTTATATCCTTAACCCTAAATGTCTGCACAGAAAACTGCCAAACTTTACCAGGGTACCCAAAGCCCTGATTTCAGCAACAGCTGTACCAGCATTCCAAACTTAATTTCTGCCCTCAGTTAGTTCACCAAGAGTCCAGTTAGCCTTGCACTGTAGTCAGTATTACCTTTTTCTAGGCCTAGAGTCACTGAAATACAGCTAAAATTTAGGATTTGCCATGCATGAGGACTGGCTCTCTGTTGGAGATAGAACATCTCCAAGTGCCACTGCTCTTGGGTCACATGTGACTGAATCAGCAAAATCAGTTTAGCCTAAAGGCATGAAGTCCCACCTCAAATAAACTACCAAAAAGTACAGCAGTATTAAAAGTATAGTAGTTTTGTGAACTACACAAAATAAATAAACACTTAACTCTATGCTAAACATTGTGATAGAACCCTAAATCAAAGAGGTAGCTCTGCCTAGATCATCCCTTTAATGAGTTCCTAGAAGAACTAAGGTTTTTAGATTAAAAAAGATTAACTAGAGTAACACACCCAATTTTAAGTAGAGAAAATTTCTATTGATTATGCCAGAACATTAAAAAAAAACCCCAACAACACAAAACTATACAACTTTCCTCATTTCCAATGTGTTATTAAAGCTGGAAACTACCCCCAGTCTTAGTTTTAGGTAACTGAGTGACTTCCTGGGTTGCAGTACACTTTACCCAGTGTCTGACAGACCCTTCTATCACCTTTGAAGCCAGGCCCTCTGCATTTACAACCATCTTCACTCTCTGTCTGTCTCCAGGCTGCCATCCATACACTGGGACCTCAACTTCTGCCTCCAGTACTCTCTTGCACCCTAGACAAAACTCTGCCCTTCAGGAAAAGGCTAATTCTTCCTCCTTTTGAGAGTCCTAGCACTCAACTCACATAATTTAAAGAAATATCACATAACATCAGGAACAATCAAATCAGGCATGCTCTTTACACTGCCAAAGCAAGGGTACAGGTGTAGGAGAGACTTGCCCATTAAAACTGGAATGCTAATGTCAGAAAACCCTAACCAAACCAACCAAAACCCAAACAAACAAAAAGGCAAATGGTGTGATGGAAATGGGACTTCATAGGCAAATGTTTAAATTTACCATGTAAGCCTAGGAGAGTGCACTTTTGGTTTGTTCTGATGTTGGATTCAGGAGAACAGCACTGAACTTGAACTCTCTTAAATTTCATTTGAACAGCTGAAGGCAGAAATAAAACCTAACCTAACTCTTCATAATGGATACTATAAACAAGGGTATGGAAGTCAGAAGGGAGTGGCTCTGGAATTAAAATACTGGCAATAGGAAATACTAATCTCAAAGAAAAGGATTCTCCTTCTGTGTCTGAGATTCCTACATGACATAACTCTGAGAAAGACAATAAGGAGATGCAAGCATGATACTCCTATATGTATACCTCAGCATGAATACTGGTGTAAGTGATGAACAGATCAGGCAGGGCTGAACGAGTCACCTATTTCTTAACCTGAAGAATTGTCAAAATTCCTAGAGAAACAGCAGTACAGTTCCCAGTTTCCAGACCAGTACTGAAAACTGTCATATAGGAAAGGGCAAATAATGACTTTTTTTTTGTTGCAAGCAAATGAAAATTGCTGTGGTAAGAAAAAGGAATGTTATTTCTACTGGTTAACTTAGTTGTCTGAGTTAAGATTGTTTTTCACATAATTTGACTTTGATAAATGGATATTGTGGACCCAGAACTATAAAGTGGTTTAGTAAAGACAGAAAAAAAGAAGGCTTGTCCTTGCTGAAGAAAGATTGTGTTCCTATTCTGTCCAGTGCTTCAATGAAAAGTGAAGGAAATAGTTCGAGCAAACCAGAGCTGGAAACTCCCACATCCTCTTAACAAAGTCTCCCCAGCATGGCTTATGACACCAAAATCACTGCATATTTTTACTAAAGTTAATCATTGATGTTTCTAAAGCAGTTTTGAAAATGTGAAAGTTTAGACTATTCTGACTGGTCTAAATGTATTACCCTAAGAACACCCAGATAACAGTATCAATGAAACTATTTATAGCCAAATTATGTGATAGATCCACTTTTTCTTGAAATATATGGATTTTGAAAATTAGCATTTTGAACAAAATAGTTTGTTTTTACACATTGAATAATTACAGTTCAACTGACTAAAATAGAATGCTGAATCTTACTAACAAAGTGACTTTTCATACCATTCACTGAATATAGTTTGAGCTGATCCAAACTTACCATAAGATAAGCATTGCTAAAAGCAATATAGTGAAATCTTGTTTCATGCACGTAGTAAAAGCTCACCTTTTGTTCACACTACCTTAGCTAAATCCTGACATTTTCATGAGATGGAAAATTTGTTTCTACTTTGGAGGGGCTCCAATTCTCACACTATTAAAACAGTATTAACATAATCTTGCAGTAAATTCTAAAAGCAGGGATAGGTAAAATTTCAGTAGTCTAAATCAGGTGTTTCACCAGAAAGGCAGAAACATCTTATCCTGAATGGTTATTCAATAAGCTGTCAAATTATTCAAGGCGATGCTAAAAATGTCTGAAAACAATTGTACCTTTCTATTTGTTTAACAGCTTAAATACTAAATATAGTCTGTGGTCTATATTTATTGTGAGCTGATATGAGGAGTTTTACCCTAGTTCTTTTTCTTTGATATAAAGAGACAAAGATGCAAAGGAAACAAGATTCCCATCCATACAGAGATTTTTAGGGGGAACCTCCCCCTTCAACACCTAAAGATTGCTATTAGGGAATGATAAAAACACAATGCATGAATGAAAGACATTAAGGGGAAGAAGTTACACCAATAATGCACAAAAATATGTAGACCTATACAGAAGAACCAAGAAATAAACATGAAGGGATTGAAATAAGATTTCTTTAGCTGAGCTCCTGAGAAATTATGATGTTTCAGAGTGCAATATGCATTGATTATCCACAGTCCCTATGGCATTTTATCCTAGAATCACAGAATAGTTTGGGTTGGAAGGGACCTTCAAAGCTCATCTAGTCCAACCTGCTGATGATGAGCAGGGACATGTGCAACTAGATCCCACATCTGGAAAGAACTAAATTTACTCCATAGACTAATTACATCTGCACTTGTTAAGTCTGGAACTTTGCTTTAAAAGTACTGCACCAAAACTACACAAGAAAATAAGTAAAAAACAAGCATAAAACCTCCACAGATCAAACTAAGAGAAAATTTCTCTAAATCAGATTGGTACTTGTCAACTATTCATCCCAACAAAGTACTGGCTAAACCAAAGTTCTGGTTTCTGAAGCATCTGAAAGGTATTTCACTGCATATTTTTACCTAAAAAAAGGAGTAACATTCCCTTAGAATATTAAAACCTTAGAGTATAATTAAATGTATTCTGTCACATATTTAACATCAGTGAAAAATTCCAGTACACCTGAAGAACATCCTAAAGAGACAGAAGCTAACCAGCCTATACTTTCACAAATATATGGGAACAGCATCATGCTGATTAGCTCGCTATCATAATACCTGTCTTGGTGGTCAATATTCAAAACTTATCAAATCTTTTTTTTAGGATTAGCGTGGCTTTATTCTACATGTTGTCATCAAAGTGAAGATTGTACCTTTACTCCAAGATGTTCATAATCTAACAGCTGGATTTGCTTCTAATACTATTTATACAGAACAGCTCTGCCATGCATAAGATGTCCAAATTTTGCAGATAGACGACACAATAAATGAGCAGAGATAAAACTGGCAAACAAGGTAATAATGGTGAAAGAGAGCCAACATTAAAGAGTGGGAAAGAAACATGAGCTGTGTTAAAGCATTTTTTCCTAATCATACAGTTTGCTTCACTTCATGCTTTGTCCTAAATAAAAACAAGACACAGTTCATAAACAGAAAATTAACAGGGAATTAACTTTACCAGAGCAGATGAGTTTAAGGTGTAAGGCAGAGAGCAGAAAAGACATTGGCATAAGGACCAGAAAAAAAAGAACAGGATTATAAAAGGGAGAAAACCAGAAAAACTAGTATTTGAGCAAAGGCTCATACAAGTACGACACTGGGATTGGGACTTTTATTTTGCTCTCACCTTTACTTCTGGTCTATAACAGGGTGGATTGATTAAATTAGTGGAATTACCAGTGACATACATCCAATGTCAAGAACACAGGGTCAGGCCATGAGCTGGGAATGAAATTTGAGGCAGAGACTAAAAGGAGATAGCTGGAGTTCTTTGGAGTACCATTTAGATAGTTAGCTTCAAACTGGGTAAGGCAAATCATTAGACAAAGTGAAGACAAAAGATAAAGACAATGTTTCACACTGAATATACAAATTGGATTAAACACTTCTTTAGATGATGGGAATTCAAAAGTCTGTTAATGTCCCATCCATTTTATCCTTGGACTCATTATTAATTCTGGCTTTACTTCAGATTTTATACCATCAACCTTCCAGCAATTTATTTACTATGCAATCAGTGAGACAAGATTCTTTTTTTGGTCTGCATTCATAATTCTACTGTCTATTTTTTACTGTCATATTACCTTGCCAACAAGCACCAACTGTGAGCTGCATGGCTATGTGGGAAGGGTGGATAGGCCAGTCATTGGTCACAAGGTAAGGTTCATACGTTGTTCCATCCATGTATAATGTAACAACAGGAAATTCAACATTGACAACGTAGTAATGCCATTCTTTATCACAAATCTGAAAGACAAAATGCAAGACAAAATATTAATTACTGCCAGGTGACTAGTTTTTATATCCCATATGTTTTTAAAATTCTCTGGCTTCCAAATTTCACTCAGGGAAGACAACAACGTTATTGTGATTTATACATCACTAAAACTAATGGAAGTTAAAACAGTGTTGATAAATACTCTTGGCATACTTGCAGAATACAGCTGATATATAGAGGCATCTTAAAACACACTGTTTGAAAATGGGTAACAGAAAAATCAGGCAATTTGGTATTTGCTCTGCATTTTCACATTTCTAATACACAATATTAGTTTCTTAATGTCTGTATCCAATTTTGAAATATAAAACTATATAAGAAATGCATACTTGGGATGTATCAGCATAATTACTGTTAGCTTCAGAAAATAATAGACAGCACTTAGTCACTAGATTGATGAGTTATTGTCACAGATTTGATTAAGTTTTTGTTATTAGCTTATTGCATTAGTACTTGGGAAATCCTATGCAATGCACCAGGACTTCCGTAGTACTAGAAGGACCTCTGTTGTGCTCTGTATACACACAGATGGACAAGTAGTGTATGTGTCCACCTGATCTGTGCAGGAAATGCAGATCTTCTCCATCCTTCCATCTTCTGGCCTTAAGCGTTTTCCCAGATGATTAACAAAGTAAAGATCTATGTGGTTTCAATGACATACATCAGCTTTGAAAACCAACAGCAACATTTACACCATAATTCAAGATTGCAATATTAATATCAAATCTCAGATCAATTTCTGAGCTGGGCAACCAGGTGGATGATTGCAAGATGGTCAGATTAGGTTTTAGTTCAAAAAGGTACAACCAGATGAATCAGTGCCTCTGAAGACAGAAGTCTAGTGTGTAAGTATCAAAGCCTGCCCAATCCTTTCTTCCTTGGTTGTATCTTTCAGATTTAAAAGTCCTAAGAAATAAACCATGGCAAATTGGTAAGATGGGCTGTTTTCAAATGTAAAACAATAGTTACAGTCATGCCCCTTTCAGATCTGTAGAGCTACTTGTTTTGATGTATTAAGAAATGGAAGTGCTTGCAAGCAGAAAAGGGTTGTTTAAACATAACACTTTGTCCTTGGCTGGGTTAAGTGCTATCTACTGCAATATCTGCCCCTTGAAAGCAAAAGCTAATGTTTTGTTCCAAAAGACACTTCAACAGGTACTTAATCAGTTCTATTTCAACGGATGCATTTATTACTGCAGACATCATAGCTCCATAGCAAGAGATAAATGCAGTAAGAGGCTGCAGGAGCCTTCCTTTTGTAAACAGTAGACAGTGCAAATGTTTTCTGAAGGTTAAATGAACTGAAACCACAACTGAAAGTAAATGAATTGAAAGACTGAAAACTACTGAACAAACAGCAATCACAAATAGCATTATGCAGTCCTCCCATTCAAGGAAAAACCGTTTGCCAGGATTTCTGACTGATCACTAGAATGTGATGCATCACAGCCGTATGCATCAGACATTAAGTACACTAAACAAAATGAATAACGTGCCCAAGTTGGAGAGACCTTGCATTACAAAAACTACAGGCCTTACCACTTGACACCTTTCAGAGAACCGTTCCAGATTATTTCTCTGTTGCGAACCTAAACTGCATCACCTGGGATGCCCCAAGTGCCATTGAGGAACACTTTAATACAGCAAACCCAAACAGTTTGGGACATAATACACACAAAGCACTTGATAATGTGCAGTTGGTCTGATTACTGACTTAACCAATAGGGCAGTTATATTTTTCAAACAAAACGCTCCTGAAAACACAAGATTACATAAATTCCACAATACAGGACTCTAGCAGTGGGGATCCAGTGCCTCCAAGAAAAATGCAGATGCCCAACTGCATATATCCACTCTAGGCAAGGTACTTACTAACCTCTATTTTTTTCTGATGCATCCTGGAATATAAGACAGTGGAAGTGTAGGCAGCTTGGTAAAGCCCTCACGTCATTGCTTACGTGCTTTTCCTTAGATTTCAACACACAAACACCAAGTTTAATTTCAAAGGGAATTCTGGCACAATTAATGAGATTGTGCTTCCTGAGTTTTCAAAAGCACCCAAGTTGGTCGGGCACTTCATTGTCATACAATTTCAATCCAGCTTAGGTGCACAGATGCGTGTATGTGCCACCAAAAGAACTTTTAAATATCTGTCTTGTGTCCAAGTGTAAAAACAGACATTCCACAAGGAAGCAATACAATTGTTTACAAACCTGGAATACACCCCAGTCATTCAGCAGCAGGCAGTATTTCATGCCTGGCCATTTCACAGGCAACAAAATAATGAAATAAATAAATGTGGAGGGTAATTTGTTATGCTGTCATTTCAGGCACCTTCTTCACCTTGTTAACACAGCGAGACAGATTTTTTCCCTGCATGCACTCCACAGTGGCAATGGAATATAACATGATTGAAGCCATGAAAATAACATTATAAAATAATACTAGTTTGGCAAATAAATACATTTAATAATCTCAAGAATTTTATTTCTTAAAATATAATTTATAGAGCTGTCCTAATGAGATAAAATTACAGCTGAGTAAGTTTGGCTTTCAAAGACTGCTGCATGGCTAGGTTGGCCTCATCACTCTATTGTGTCAGACTGCCTCTAAAATGTATTAATCAAATCACACTGAATTAACCAGCTTGAAGTCTTAGTGCTGATTACAAGCCACTGATCTGGAATGTGCTTTTATGAAACAGATGAAAGCAGATGCAAATGTACATCTTATGAAGGAAGTTTCCCAAGACATTAAATCTAATGAGTAACATCAGAGATTTTTCAGTTGAATACTGAATGAACCATGCATGCATGAGAACATGCACTTTACAGCTTAACAGTTTTTTTAGCCTCACTTAGGTCAGCTGGAGCATACTCATGCAAAATGTATCATTTGCCTGTTTGGTTAGATAAACAAAGAGAGTGTGTACTTTTGAGTAGTTCAGTACTGAACAGCCATGCATGCTCACAACCCTCTGGCTAGCTTCTTGAAAGTCCCTTAAGTAATGTTCAGCAGACCACTGACTTCAACCACACTCACACCCCTGCACATCCTGCCAGTGCTACTCAGAGCACACTTTGAATCTATCCCTTTAGAGCTGAGACAGCAGACAATGCAGCCAGCTTTCTGGTTTGTGTGACTTTGCTGACAAAGTGGTCTCAGAATACACTCAAACACCCACAAAAAAAGCAGTAAATGGAGGAAGAAAAGGACAGGAAGGAAAGCTCTCTACTTACCAGAATGAGCACTACTTAGTGCAGGTATAAGATACAAACTCTTTCTGCCTAAATAGTCTGAACCATTATTGTCTACAGGTTGCTTAAGAAAGCACCTTAATCCAGCTCTAAAACAGGCCATGCCACTCTATTCACTTATTTATGCCTGTTGTAGTGTCTTATCATACTCTGAACTGCCCCTTCTCC
The DNA here is from genome assembly GCF_012275295.1 of Melopsittacus undulatus. NCBI lineage: Eukaryota > Metazoa > Chordata > Aves > Psittaciformes > Psittaculidae > Melopsittacus > Melopsittacus undulatus. The sequence continues at coordinate 70,922,246 of NC_047532.1, read as the reverse complement.
CCCCCCCCCCCCCCAGCATTCTTTAGACCACATCTAAAATGCTGTACCTCGTTTTGGACACCTGAATACAAGAAGTACAGGGACAACAAAATGGCCATCTCTTGGCATGTGAGGAGAGGCTGAGAAATTAGCCCGGAGTAGAGCACCATTAGGGGCATGGTAATAGCAGCCTTCCAGTGCCTACGGAGAAACCACCAGGAAGATAGAGGCTTTTCAAAGCAATGCATGCTGTGACAGAGATGCAATAGGCATAAATAGAAACAAGATAGGTTCCACTCTTGCTTATCTAGTACTTCTGTTAACTGATGACTGCTAATGTGAGCTAAGACTCACCAGAGTAAGAACTGCTTTGTAAAACAGATTTTTAAAATTCCCTTTTAGAAATAAACCACCCAAATCCTAAAATCTCTGGGAAATAATCCCAAATCATTGTTTTCCATCAGTCATGGTATTTCTCTGCAAACATACTCCAGGCATAAAAGAGAAAATAACGTAAAAAAACAAAGCCAGACAACAAGAGGTAGGTACAAACTGTAACCATTTCATTTGAGAATGCTAAAATGCTTTCAACCTCTTGTCTATCTTTTCCTTTATTCTGATTTGGCTAGTATCAGCAGAGAGGGAAACATTTTGAGATAAGCTAAGTTTTCTTCTCTGAATGTCTGCAAGCAACAACAGAGGAATTTATCCTCCAGGTAACTCCCTCACTCTTACATCCCTCTGATACACAGCCCTCCCATCTGTCTTGCAAGTATTATTTTTTTCCGTATTACTCTTTCTCCTGGCTATGAGTTTCAGCATTTTATCCTTTTACCTACAGCATTTAAAACTATTATAGCACCTTAAATATTAATTTATATAAAATCAATAAATTCTATGCCATCGGTATACACCACTGTTATAGGACTAATTCTGGTCCTATCCTCCCCTTTCTGTTTTGTTTTTGCTAAATTATGTTGCTAGCAACCTGGTCAGCTGCCTGACTCACATTCTTGCAGTAACTCATCCCAATCAGACTTAATTCCAGTCTTACTACCTGATTCAGATTTAAATAGTTGCACATGAGAATAAATTACACAGTATCTTCTTCATAACAAATTCCTAGACAAGGTCGGAATGTCAGTTCTGTTGTGGTGTTGCTTGTGCCCAAAGGGAATGTTAATGGGGCTTGTGCATCTCCTCAGGGAGGGTACTGGGGCTGAAAAAGAGACCTACTGCTGACAGCAAATTATGTGCTAAAAACTTGGAAATATTAAGCAAAGCGTAACTGTAACGACAAATAGCTGGGCTGGTGAGGCCAACATGGACAGTACTTCCTATTTTTGTCACCATCTAGAGATGTCTTAAACCTGCAAACACAGAGCTTTATTTTCTGAAAGTGAATAAAAGATACACACAGAAATTGTAAAGGTCTTCAAATCTCCCCCTCTGCTTTTTATGGAAAAATTCTAAATATGACTACCATTAAACATTAACACTGGATGAATTATTTCACTTCTGCAGTTGAATTCTTCTGAACAGAGGTGACTTAAGCTGAAAAAGAATGTGTGCTTCTGCTTGTTCAACCTAACTTTACAGAATATAAATCATCATGCCTGAGCTGATGTGCATCTGCTGGAATGTCACTCCAAGATGCACTGGCCTTCACAGAACTGTAACTGTTTTCTATAGTCATGCAGCACTTCAGCAGCAGTCATTAACTCTGTGTCCTCTCAACAAATCTATTTTCTGCAGTTTGGTAGTACTTCAATAAGTAAAACATTTAGGCCAGTCTATAATGAAGACTATAGTGGAGAAGGCTATTCATTTATAGCGGAATGCGATTATTAAGGAAGGAAGAGCCACATTCACATGGGGATTACAGTACCCAAGCAGCTAGAATACTAATGCTTAACTCTGTTTGCAAGGAGGTCAGGAGTACACTGGGGATTATATATTGCATATTTTTATAAAGTAGCATAATAGAAAGTTAGTCATGCTGAGTGTGTCAGTACTGCTGCACAAAAATGCCCTCTCCAATGGCTGTGCATGTCTGGAAAAATGCAGTCTACAGACGGTCATGAAGGCACTGTTTCTATAATAAAGAGTTGCAGTGCATCCTATCTTCATCAAGAGGTTGAATTATTATCACATGTATTAACTGACAGCTAATAATCACTGTTATGCTTTTATTAATGCTATTTAATGTATTTATAAATCTGCAAGTCCTTCAGCAAGCAAAACACCTCAAATCTTTTGTATGCTCCTGTGCAGAATACAGTGCTTACAACCTTAACAATAGAATACTTTCCTTATTTGGAAGCATAATAGAGGTCAGCATTATGAAAACTTTGTACACATGCAGACACAACTCAGGCCCTGCATTTTTATCTCATTTGATTAAAGATGACAACAAATAGAGGGATTCCTTCTTTGACCTTACATTTAAAGGCACTGGCATTATTCACTCAGTTATAGCACCCAGATCAAACCCTCTACTCTGTTCTGAAAGCAGCCACATGCTTTGTAGTAAGTCTGCTGCATGGCACCTTGTTCAGCACACAGAGTGCAGATGATGTTTGGGTGGGGACAGGAAAGATTATTTTAAGAATACCACATTTTTCTTTGCATCTCCAAAATAGTCCTTTCTGTAAGAGCTTTGTAAAACTTTACAGATTCTGGAATTGCTATTTTCTGTTGGTGACATTGAACAGACACTTAAATGCTTCCAATGTATCTTTATAGAAAAACTTTCATAGATTTTGATACATCAAAATATTTTTATATAGTTTTGATATATTTTTATAACACTGAAAGCACTGTACTGCATACAGAGAACTCAAATGCACCAGAATGAAAGCCTCTAAAAGTTTCATTGCATCTTTAATAGGGACCTAAGGAATAGTGGCACTCTAAGAAAGCAAGCCTGAAAAAGATACTGATTTGGAAATATCTGGTGGTGGATTTCAGGTAAAAGTGTTAAAATTACATATATTTACAGTATTTTGGGAGAAAATTACTGTATATTTACATATGTAAAATAGCAAGTTTAATATTTAATAATAAATTTTTAAATTTTATATTATTTAAAAAGAAAATTTCTTGAGAGTTCTAGGCAATCTACTCATTATGCAGAAGACTGATGACTTTTTCATGAAGGCAGTGCAAAGGTGAGCATATAGAAAGCTTTGTCCTCTCCCACTCTGAGGTTTATAACATCTCTCTGATAAATGGGAACTTTAAAGATGTTGTTGAATGAGCTCTTATCTGTTACTTTAGAAACTCATTTAGTATCTTAATGGTTTTCCTATTGTCAGTTCTCATCCACAGGCTTCTACAATTAAGGCATGTGAGTTTAAAAAAGGAAAAGAATGTATCTCAGGGCACTGCTTTTCCTATAACTGCTGCTTCCTTTTGATTTCTTCTAATAAATCTTTGCCTTCAATTTCAGTAGCTGAGCTCCCTGTGAAAGCTCATTAGGTGATACAGGGAAGTAAGTTACACAATTGACTTTTGATCTCTTTTTCTTCATTGTCTATAAGCACCTTATGATATTTTTCATACTTTTTAATTATCCCATCACTACCAAGAATAAAAGATACACAGATACACTACTAAAAACGTCCTAGCGGAGACTGCAAGTCTGTAATTCAGTATGCAGATAGTCAGTATTCAGGATGTGCTTACTTCACTGGCGTCGTGGGTTACCTAGTGCATTTCTGACTTCTAATGCAATGAAAAAAAAATCCATTTCTACTGTAAATATGGAGGTTTTATAGCAAAAAATTTCCTTCTGTGAGAATCAAGAGATACCCAATTGACACTGGCACTGTGCTACAGTTTAGTCTGTCAGCCTGTTCATTTTGTGGATGAGCTACTGGAAATAAAGGCAAATGAAACTCAGAATAATCAAATTCATCCAGTAATACAAATTTTTGTGTCTTGTATCATTATTTAGTCTACTCCAGTAATAGGCTCTGTGCATTAGGCCAGACAGTTGCCACGTGTTTGCTTTACTTCATCTAAGCATTGCTGAAACAAAAGGATTAATCTTAAGTCCCTTTCCAACCCTAACTATTCTATGATTCTATGATCTGTGGCAAAGGATGGGTGTATTCTTCACCACTAAGGGGAGCTATGTAGACTGCAAATCTGTCCACAGTATCTCCACAAGCTCTTCAGAAAACTTACAATAAAGCTCTAAATTATTCACATTATCATATAATTCCTTTGGCTTTACCTATGTACATTTACCCTTTAGCAGCTGCCTCACAGGACACTTGTTTTTCCTGTCTGTAAAATCAGTATGTCCTGCCTTGGAAGTGGTAATAGATACAGTATGTATGTAGTAATTAAGACAGACTGGAAGAAAAATCTACTGTGTATGAGAAAAGGAGGAATCAGTATACTCTCACCAGTTAAAATAACAGGTGACACATTGAAAAGCATCCTCAAAATCTACAAATTCAGGGTTTTTTTTTTCCATAAGAATACTGTGGTACAGTGAACCTTCACATACAACTTATACTTTGAATGTTAGCCCTGCTTTTAATTTGGTCACAAAGTCTCTCTGAGCAAGTGTCTGAATTCTCACAACTGGTGGCAGGCAGTGGAGGCAAAAAAAAACCCCAGGCCATCAGATTGCTCTGCTGTGGACCACTGCTTTTATGCTTATAGACTAAAGCATCACCACTCTTCCAACTGTTAGCAGTAGTGGTTGTTAGATGGAGTAATTTGTACTTGTGAGGAAGGTTTTCTATCGCTGCTATCTGTATCAGAACTTGGATGTCTCTAGTACATATGCTGATATTATTTAACTTCATGTATGGGGCAAGAATTTGTTAAATATTCTTCTACATTTGTGTTTTAAATTTATTTATTTTAAAACTACCTTTTAAAGACCTTACAGCAGCGTATCTTCTGATCTGTGCATTTTATTGCCATGTAAATCTGCAGTTGTAAAGGAATATAGACTCATAGCCTCACAGAATAGTTAGGGTTGGAAAAGACCTTAAGATCATCTAGTTCCAACCCCCCTGCCACGGTCAGGGACACCTCACACTAAACCATGTCACTCAAAGCTCTATCCAGCCTGGCCTTGAACATCGCCAGGGATGGAGCATTCATGTGTAATCAGTCCTAGAATATAGGAGAGATTGAACACTGTGAAAATTAATCCCTTCTTCCTGGAACCTCAACTAAGTATCAGACAAACATTAACCAGAGAAGGAAGCAAAAGAGATACTTCCCTGCTCCTTATGCAACTCTTAAGCAAGTTATTGCTTCCTCACAGAGCTGAGGAAACTAGGAACACAGTTTGTATTCCCTGCCTCTAGTTGCATGCATAAAAGGAAGAGAAACCTCTTGGGATTATATTAAGGAGGATGAGAGCCACAGGAATCTCATTCTCAAGGCTCTACTGACAGTGGAGCAAGACTGAGCTCTTATATGGGGTACCAATTATATGCCCATAGCTAATCTGAAACCCTGACAATAATGGCCCTAAAACTCTCTTCAGATGGCACTATACTGGCACCTTATTTAGAAGCTAAGTAAAGCAGAACACATTTCCCATGACATTATGTTTTGAAACAGAAACTGCAGGTGAAGGATTGGAGGCACTTCACCTTTATAATCTCACTAACTGAAAGGATAATACAGTTTAATGCGAAGTATTTCAATATTATAATTTTGTATATGTTATAAAATGAGTATTTCAGTATAAACGATTCAATACAATGTACTGAGTATAAACCTAATGGATTTTCTTATGTACCTTGCTCAAGTAAAAGCTGTACACAAAAAAGTAGTTATTTATCATCTAATCACAGTCCCTCCAAACAGATATTTTCAACTGTCTACTCACTGCCCGGTCCATATTTTTTTCTCCTGTTTTATGTTTATAAAACTTAGACCTTTACTTTCACTTAAACCCCCCAACTTTTCACAGACTGTTCAGGAAACAGCCCTAAGATTTGTTTGGTATTCTTTAGAAAATACAGGTAGACCATGCTGATAGAATACCTTGTGTTCTGATATTAATTATACAGTATGGCTTATTTAACATGTCAAACAGCACTGTGGATGTCCATTCAATCATCCTGAAAATTTGGTTGGGGAAGAATCATCTTTCAACAACTTTTTTTTTCCTCTTATTTCAATCCTTCTCAACCTTTTCCCCTCCACATACATTCACATGAATGTAGAAAGAAAAGCAGACACTTAAAAGAGCTGAGTCTATTGGCAACTTACAGATGTAAGGCATGTTTTGATTTTCCTGAGATAAAAACATTAATCTTGCAGAGCTCTGTAATGCATTTTATTTTGAAGTTGACTGATACATCAAATGTCTTTCATCCAAAGAAGGAGGTGAACAAAGACACTGCAATCACCTGGTAGCAACTGGGGCAAATGTTATACTACTGTGAGCCAGTTTTCATCTGATTTGTGTATCATCCTCAGTTTAAAAGAGCTAAGTATATGGATCTGACTCTGAGCTTTCCAAGATTTATTACCTGTTTTTATCTAAACTACCTGCCCCATATGCTAGAGAGAGGATGTTAATTGTAGTGTTGACCTCTTTGCTGGATATTCTCTTAGTCTCTCTTGTGTTGTTGGCATTCTGCCAGGCACAGTTTATCACTGTCTTTGGTCACAGTGCTGTGTACCCTCTTTTGTAATCACAATATTCTCTCTATTACTCTATAATTTAATGAAACCAACTTCATTCCAGCCACGTATTGATGTCTGAGTCATCTGCAAACAAGCCCTTTATAAAGACTTCACCTGAAAGGAATTAACAGATCTAATGGTAAACTTCTATTTGTTAACTGTATTAGAAGAAAGGAGGAGAAAGGGGAAAAATAATAATCAAAGACATCTCGCAGCCTCTCATTTTTAGAGTCCCCTGGTAAGATCTTGCATGGTATTATTGCTGGCTCTTTCCTTTTCTGTCTAACTCTTGGAAAATACTACACTACTTTGTACATATACATATGTATGAATGCATAATATATAAACATACATATGCATACTCAAACATACAGCCTTTGGAGTTTTTATTACAACGTAGAGTGAAATAAATTTGAAAGCAAATTTGCAGAACACTTGGAATTCCAGTATTTTACAATGAAAAACTCACTATTATCACTAAGATGAATAAATCTCAAAGAGCTCAGATCGGTGCAAATATTTTCTTAGACCAATTTGTAGTATTCTATCAGTTGTGAGGCTCTTATTCTAGTTGTAAAGACTTCCAGGATACTTTCAGAGCTTGTATTAGAACAAATCATTTTATAAACTTCTAAAAAAAAGGAGAAATTATCAGAGAATGCTAAAGGATCTAAAAAGTTTTCAGAAACTATGTATTTAATAGTTGAGTTGGACTGAAATTGAAACTAAACATGTAAGTGAAACAGAAAACTTGTAACTGTTAATTATACTATTAAACAAAAGTATTATTAATACTCCTTCAGCTACCTAACAACTAAGTCTTGGTACCTAATATAACATAAAATATTTTGGATAAACTGTTGCCATGAACCCATGAAGAAATATTAATGTGATCAGGAAGGAACATGTTGATTATTCTTCATGAGTAGGAAGTTTTTCCTGGTCATTAAACTCTTTCTGCTTTTCTCTCTCCCTCAAGTAAGTCTAGTGAACATCGTTTGAACATGGTGTTCTGAATTGGGCAACCCATCTTTCCAGACTTTCTAGGCTGATGGATGCTCTGACATCAGAGAATATAATGGGTGGAGCTGAAGTGGCGTGCTGTGTCAGAAGAAATACTCCCCTCTCATAATGCTGTCAGAAATCGATTCCCAGTGAAGCAGGCAGCACTGATTTCAGAAGTTGGAAAGCCAGGAGGTGAGTACACCACTTAAATAAGCAGTTAGCAACTTTCTCTACTATGCTTAAATAATAATAGTAGTAAAAAGGTTTCCATTTTGGCTGCTCTTTGTTCTTATAGCACTCATTATCTTTAACAGAAACCTTTACTGAACTGTAACTCATACTGGTACTGTTATTTTGCTTCCCCCTTGTTTTTTCTTCCTTTCTTTTTTTCCTATCAATTAACACCACTTGATTGTTAACTAACAAAACACGTAAAAGTACCCTGATGTAAAAGCCAAACAGCACTTAGTAGTCCAGCTGTTCATCAGAATTAGTGACCTCAAGGGAGCGTTAGATAATTGTTTGTTTTCAGCCCTCTTAAGGAACAGGAGTTTACGAGGCATCAGAAAATGCCTGTTGTACAAAAGTAGCCCACAGTCATCACACTTTCTTCTTAGCATTTTATAGCATATACCTCTAGCAATGGCTAAAAAATTCAAAGTCCTCATTAGGTCAAATACAACCCTTCCATAAATTCATTCATTGCTATGTGCACTCTACACAGAAGTTGTTCCTAAATCAAAACATACCAGAACATGGTAGAAAATTAAAACAGAAGAACCCACAGTAAATACTCAGGATTCACTCTGCACATCAGAATCACAACAAACTGGGAATTCAAACTCAATTTTGTGCATAATTATGCATGCTGGCTTTTCCTTCTGAATAGTTTTCTAAATGTTACACAGCATATATTTGAGGCTCAGACAGCACCCAGCTGAAGTTTTATGCCAGACATTCCTAATATGACAGAACTGTAAATCTTAAAAGAACTACTCAGAAGTTGCCAATGCATCACGAGCTCATGAATCTTTTAATATTGTGCATCCCTACATCCCTACTAAACCAAATAATTTTTCTTTAAGAATACTCAGATAAAGATTTTTAATTGTGCATTCATTCATCAATGAAGTAGCAGGAAATTAAAAGGTAAACTATATATATAGCAGTGTTTGTGAGATGTCAATAAACTCTTCATTGCCCACACCTGAAGTAGGCAATTTCTCTTTGCTTAGGCAGTTTCTCTTCACTTTTCACACTCACCTAAACATAACCAATTCTGACCAACAATTACATACTTTCCTATCTCTCTCATTGAGTGAAGGTATCTCTAAAGCTCCTTCCATCTTGTCATTGTAAAAATAAATATATGAGCCACAAGCCTGAGGAAGAGGCAATGATTTCACTTAACTGAATTTAGGTGTTAAAATTTGGGTGTGATTTTAAGTGTGACTCCTCCTCATAGAACAGGAGGCTAAATTCACTATGGTGTATAATATAGAATCATAGGATAGTTAGGGCTTGAAAGAACCTTAAGATCACCTAGTTCCAACATAATAATGCACCTGAGTCTTAACGTATCATCAACAGAAAATCTTCAGAAACTCATTTAGTGACATTAGGCAGTTAAAGTGGAGGTCCAAACTGGGCTAGGCTGACTCCAACCTGATCTCACCTCTTGAAAACAAGCACATAGTATGACTGAAAAAAGAGTATTTACCATCTGTTAGGAGAAATGTATACTAATGGATTCCACTGAACGTAGGAGAACTAGGACGCACTTGAAATAGTATGTACTACAAAGGTTACTAAGGCTCAGAAATCAGTAGTAAAATAGCCCAAATAATTTCTAAAATGAATACTTACCAAATTTTAAGTCTCATCCATGTTATTTGCTCTTTGATCATCTGTCTCGCTATGTCAGTAATAAAAAATACAAATACATATACAGGAGCCACCAAACTTCATACTACACTGTATGTCCATGCTCTACAATTGCCGCCTTCATTACAGCACCAAGTAAGACAAGCTACAGTATAAAATTACTTTTAACAAGTGCTTAAATAATGCTAAAAAAAAAAAAAGAGGAATGCTAACCTTATGTTGTTTTCAAATAAGCCATCAGCTTCCCTTTTACCCCTTTTTAACTATTTGGAAGTTTTAAGTACACTTGAAAAATCAGTTTTGTCACAACAAAAATCTACTCTTTTTAAACCAGTGTTTCACCAGTGGAAGCTCTTCCTGTTACCAAAGGCAGGAGATGATGTAGTAGGGCAACCTATTGGACACACTCTGCTTCCCAAATGTTTTACATTTTAAAGGGGACAGTTATGCTGATGGTCTTTTTGCAAAGTGCTGTCATGGCTAGCAATCAATCTGATGGCTACAGCTATTTATTTGCAGACCATATCAACATTCCACAAATGAGTTACCTGCACATATAAGAGAATAAATAAATTTACTAAGGATAATACTAAGGATAACAAACTGCTTCAGAAATGCAGGATGGCCACTGTCCGCATGGATTTGCCCTTTGAAATCTACTGCTGTGGGGAGCAGGAAAGAAAAAGAAGAGGCATTATTACCTCCCACCATGAAATACTGCAGCCTGTCAGGCTCAATAAAATATTTCCTTGGTCCTATCAGGGTGGGAAACTGCTTCTTTCTAAGTGGAAAGAATGATCAATATCCTGAGATGAATGCACTTTCTACCTAATAATGATACATGGTAACATTATTTTAAAATCAAGCTGAATCAACCCTTATCTAACTAAATCAGAGGAATACAAACAACCAAAATCTCAGCCAGAATAAGCAGTACAAGCTTAATTTTCTGCCTCCAGCTTTCAAGGGCTCATATAATTTTAGAATTTATTTATGTGCCAGATATTGATCTGTGCTGTGATTTCTCAGTATAAATTTTCTGTTAAACATCTCTTTAAACCACAGAAACTGCTATAAATGTTATATATCCAAATGTCTGTATCTATGACCGGAGATTTAAAATGCAAAGACTTAGGGAGATATAGTCTTTGAGAATTATTCACCAACCAAAAACATTACTACCATTTACAAAGTAAGAATAACTCTACGGGTTAAAAATATAATCCTGCTAAATCTGGTGACCTCTTACCTAACTGAAATAGCCCAAATACTTCGTTTGTTTCATACTCTGAGACCTGAGATCTGACTAACATTATGCTATTTGAAGTTTTCAATTAGATTTTTGAATTTTAACTATTAATGATTTTAAAACATATGTAACTTTTATTGCCATACGGAACACATTATTGTTATAAATACATCAATCAGAAGTGCCCAGATACATTAGGGATAATGTTTGCACATACACTGAGGCCCAAATTGTGTTAGTTTCACATCTGTGTGTTACTAATGTCCTTCCTAATATTGATGTATAACCAAAACTGAAAAGACGTTTGGGCTTTTTGATCAAGCTACCTTCGAAGGTAGCTGAAATGACCTTTTTGTCTGTGAGTTTATTCATACCTCAAGACAGCGTATGTAGAATTTTACTTTATTTCACTCATGAGGCCTCATCATTCATCTCTGAATCTTACCTGGAATTTAAAGCACTTTCTCTGATCTCCAGGATCTGCCTTCTGCTCAGATGATATGTGCAGGGATTCTATCTAATAGATATTTCTATTAAGACAATTTCAGTGAACTTATTTTTCACTCTTCTGAGGACTCAGTGATGTGTATGGCCTGCAAATGGAGTTCTGCTCATGAGCTAAATGAGATACAGGTTTAAGTAGCCACTGGAAACAGGCAGTATTTGCTTAAAAAACACCTTTCAGTAATAATATGCAATTAAAGGTAGGACTATGAGTGTTAATACAAACCAAGCCATCCCATCCTCTCAAATTACTTTTCATATATCAATATACTGCTTTTTTAAATAATTATTATTTTATTTTATAAAAACCTGACTGAAATACTAATACTCAAATGTTAAAGGTTACATTTAAGTCAGGTGTCTTAATTGCTGCTGCTCCAAGGACTGAGATTTCAGGCAGCTCAGAAGTCTGGCCATACTCCTGAAGAGGTAGTCAATAACAGTATTTTTTAAGGAGGATGCACTAAGAGAAAAGGAGATTGTTGCTGTTCAGAATATGATGATTTATCCTTCCCTTGCTGTTGGTGTCTGAAGAAATATAATGCTTGTTTCAGACGGCTACTTAGACATGAAGGTGCAGATAGTGTGATTAACACAAACTAGACTCCAAAGAACACAGACTAGTTGTGGCTTGTTTGCTTTTGAGGGCAAACACTTAGGTCAGCTCTGAAAACTGGATTCTGAAGTGACCTCCCTCCTCCTCCTCCTCCTGCCTCTCACACATTCCCACCTTCTCATATCACTTATTTTGTTAGACCATAGTGCTTATCTGTTCAAATCCCACAGGAAGTGCTATTCTTCATTCATGAAATAAATATCTAGTCTTGATACCTCAGTTCTCACCTACCACCAGGTAGGTGAGATATAGTAGGATTCCTGAGTTGGGCATTCTGTTAACAGAAGAGGCCCAGCAGAACACTCCCCTGGGCTAATGACCTCTCTATTGCTGAATATGGTACTGCTGGCTCTTTGAAGGCTTTCCATCACCTGACACATCTCTCTTCAAAGGTTTGCTGCCTCTGAAGGAAGTATTGACACTGCTTGCAAACTTGCAAGGGCTGCTTTAAACCTACTTAGCAAAGGAAGATATAGCTGACACAGGCATTAAACACCCTTTCACAATTTCCACATTTTGGGAAAGGTGATTTACTTGAAAGATATGTGCTGTGTTGAAGGTTCACAGTGCAACTCAGAGATAAAAGAATTCCTGTTCTTACACAACTCTCACATTAAACTGAAAGGGCATCTCTGAAGCATCACCTAGTGTTATTAGCAGGAGCCCACTACTATGATAATTTTGAATATTGCTGTAGTCTGATGTAGTTAGCTGTAACTGCAGAAAGACATGAGAGGGAGATGCTCCTTCCCCATGCATATTACTGTTCTATTTATTTCAGTTCCAGCAGGTAATTAGGACATAATGCAGATAAAAGAAAATGCTATTTTGCTTTCATTGCAGATAAAAGGTGGCGATGAGTCATATTTGGCTACTGAATAATTTCTGTAAAGTGAAGAATAGCTTTGTAACCATGTTTCTGTATTTATACTCACAGATAAGCCAGGAAATTATACAACCCAAATATTATGCATAGTCTTTTACTGAAATGGTAACTGCTGGGCCTTTAATTACATAGCTGGCACTTTGCAGAAAGGCTGATTACATGTTACATACCTCACAGAGGTAATTACTTATCAGCTATATTTGTGACTTTGCCAGGGAATGCTGTTATTTAGTCAGTATATAACTAGCATTCAGTACTAATCATAGTCATGTTCTTAGTGCTTTTATGGGAGGAAACAAGTCAGCATTGAGGAACTACGTCCCAGAACAGTCCCGGGTTGAACATTAGGGACATGAAACAAATAGACTGTGGGAATAAATTTTCAGTATCAGTGGTGTACAAACCCTTAAAGTTTTGTGGATATCATTAAAATAATCACCTGAAAGTTCAAACCTGTATTCACAGTTGAGCTGGCTGGTATTTCCTCTGTGAAGCACTGTTTTGCTGATTGGAAAATGGCTGCGGGACTACAGACATCTTTCTAAAATGAAATTACTATTGCTAGAAATGGGACAATGGGCTCTTCAGGAAAACCCAAAGCCAACACTGAAACCTACACCTTCTTCTGTTTGTCAAAATGGGGCAGAAATAGTTCAGATCTTTTCAAAACTGTGTAACACTTTTTTAAAGAAAGGAGGAAAACAGAATCTGAGTACTGAGGACAAAAAGGCCAATATGCTCTCCTGAAGTATATTAGAATAGACCCAAACTAACTGATATGGAACTCTAACAAGAGCAGATACTTCCTTGGGATGAAATTGGGGATGAAACCCCTCACAGCAGAATGGTGAAAATATCCCTTCAAAATGAAACTACCCATTCAATATTTGCTTTTGAGTTCCTTTTACCAGAAACAAATAAAGGTTTATTTTAGCTGCAAGTTTGTTCCTTCTCATTTTGCTGTGATTCTACTGATAGCAACTGCACAATGAAGAGAAGGAATGCAGATACTCGGTGATTCCATTTTCATCAGGTATCTCAGCCATACAGTTTCCTTCTTCAAAATGATTAACTGGAAACAAAGAACAGATTTCTGTATCAACCTCTCTCAACTTTCTGTACTTGTTTTCTCCTTCCTATCTACAGCCATCTTTTCCACCCATTTCTCTTCACCTTATTCCCCTGCATCTTCCAGAAGTTCCTTCATTTTCATATTTTTATAGGCAGAACTACGTCTCTATTTTTTTTCCTGTACAATTCAGAGATCCTATTTTTCAAGATACCCTGTTGCTTCACTGCTACTTTTCTCCCTTTCAGTATTCCCCATCAAACTCAAGAGCCAACTCTAGACTTTTTCAGAGGTACTACTCCTCATGGAGAGGATTAAATTTGTATTGCTTCTTTTGTAAAGCACTCATCAATTTATTATTGACACCATTATTTTAGTATTTGCAGCTCCATTACCAATCAGGGACTGGAAATCATTTGTGCCCTATTCAAATTTTGTGTGCTGAAAGAAAAATTAATTTATAGAACAGATTAAGCATGCACAGGGATAAGGAAAAAAAAAAAGGCTATGAAGTGATCATGCCCCAATAAACATTCTTCAGATTACATATTAAAAAGTAATTGTGGCCATACAGAGGTAAGCCAAATCAATAGTAAAAGTAACCCTGGCCAATAATTTTCCTCTGAACACACATCTTACAGACCAAAATGCCCCAAACAATTCTGATTTAGCCTATGCACTGCTGTCAAGACCATAAATCATTATAAATATAGATAATTCCAGAAGATAAATGGAAAGACACAGGTTCCAATTTTAATCTTAGCTACAAAACTTTCATCATTCCCTACACACCAGAGCTATTACAATTGGGAACTCTGTATACATGAGAGACATTTTCAGTTGTATGACCACTTCCTTTTAAACAATGAAACTGAGGTCAGAAGTGGGTTTATGTACATACAGCACAACATACAGGCAGATCACACGCAGGAACTGAAGCATATTTGAAATATTAATGAAGGATATCCATGTATCATTACAGTACTCTCCCAGAATGTACTTCACTTGCCCAAGGCTGGTGACTGTGCTGCTTGGGTTGGTATTAACATCCTCTTTAGCACCATTGAGCCTGAGCTCCTGTAGACCACTGCACAGCAAATATGTGGCCTCACATTCTTTCTGAACATTAACCATGCTGTGAACAAAAGTTATCTGAGATGGCTGAGGTTTTGGATAATTCTGTACAGAAAACTTTATGGAAATAAGATCACATGAAAATGCCTCCCTCTCCCTTTCACTCAGGTAAGTAGCACAGTTAAGAGATATTAATGGGTGGCAGATGGAACCATTACTATAGAATAAAACCTTGCTTTAAAACCCCCACATTATCATTAATGCCTTTTATGGGGGAAAAAAAAAAAACCCACAAGTATATATGTGGTAACCCGGTATCTCTTACCTATCTGTACCTGGATGTGTGTGGAGATCTGTATCTCCTTTTGAGATTTTTTTTTGTCTACTATTTACTCTTACTCCTGAAGTATGATAAAGCACCTTCTGAATCGTAAGCTTTAAGTACTATTTTTCTATTTAATGCTTTTTATCCTTTCACCTTTCTGCTCTACAAGAAAAGATTCTGAAGCTCCTGAAAGGGCTTGTGTATTTAAGGTTTCCTGATGATGACTAAACATGTCTGAAGGGCATGAAGACAGGATGCACATAGTGTGAGAAATTACATTTACACTGTAGCTGTCATACCAATATCACAGCTAAAAGCATAGTTAATTTACTCTCAGAGAAAAAGCAATTCTCTGGGGCAGCCAACTATCAGAGTCAATCTAAGAGAGCATCAAACAGTGTGGGGCTCTGTGCCCCCCTGAGTGCACAACAAGCATACACCCACATATATCTTGGTGCACATGAGCTGTTAATTTCTATGTAGCATTCCCATTGCAGATGAGGTTAAGTAGACACATTACTGACTGTACAAGTTAATCATGTACTCTCAATTTAGAGCATTGAAACGATTACAGAAAAGCAGTACTTGCATTCCTTCTGCCTACTACAAAAGACTTGTTTGCATTCTGATTTTCAAATCACGGGTGTGAGTTTAAGCCATCATTAATACATAAAGGCTTAATACTCAGTTACTGTAGACATAATCTTAATTCCCAATGCATACAAATACGTACTATACATCAATACACTGCTTCGATAATTCATTGTAGTGAAGTTTTCATTTAGTTTTGTGAGCTGACAAAGTAACCACCTGTACTGAAATATGGAAATAATAAAAAATATTTCAAATTTCTACAAACTATTTCAAAATATAACTGTCAAATACTTTGTGTGTCTTCAGCTCAGTCACAGACACTCTGCAACTGACTATGCACCACTTGTCTGTCCCAATTATCTATTGATAATTATTGTAAGATGCTCTTAAACTGTAAGTACAGCAAACATGTTAGCAGAGGTATCATGAAACTGGGATAGACAGGATTTGTGAAGGCATGGAATTCAAGGGAGATGTTTTTCACAGTTGTTTCAATAGCAACCGCACACACACACTTTTTTATATCAAAGCTTAAAAGCACCAACTCCACAACTTGGAACTCAGACATTTTTAGCAGAACCTGATACATTTGGTGCAAGTTTCAGGAAATATTGACTTGTTGATATTTTCTTTCAAATTTTCAAGCAAATGTTGCTCCATGTGGGAATTAAAGCAGGACTAAGCCTGGAATCTACACAGTTTTAAAAGATAAAGGTTTTTGTGGCGATGAGTCTAAGATACTTTAGTCCATGTATATAAATAATCGATTCATTGTCTTGAAGGATTGCAGAAGGCTTTCAAATGGTGAAAAGATGGCTACTTAGCCACCTGTCAAGGTCATGAGGAAAAAGAGCAACCTAGTCTAGTGGAAGGTGTCCCTGCCTCTGTCATTGGGGTTGGAACTGGATGAGTTACCTTAAAGGTCCCTTCCAACCCAAATCATTTTGCGATTCTGTGAAATCAGAGGATTACTGATTTTCTAAATGTTTATGAAAAGCTTTGTGGTGAACACTTAAACAGACTTTATGCTTTTCCTGAAAACTTCCAAGGGAAGCAATTAAAGGCTTTGCATAAAACCTTTTCTTGTAAGACTCTACCAAGCTAAATGTGCTTCCATAAGTCTAAGGCACTGCTGTGTGTAACATAAAATGGAAAGGTGGGTGAGAAAGGCAGGGTTGTGTTTTAATTAGCTGGTAATTAATGTCAGTGCCTTTATTTCTTGACTGATTCTTGATGCCTGATTTCAAAACAAAACCAAACTGCTTAACATGTATGAAAACTACCACTGTAATTTCAAAATAAAATGGCTTTTATATGTAAAAATACATATTATTATATGTAAGCATGCTGATAGTTTAATGAAAACCACTGAAATTGCTTAAATACTTAAAAGATAAAGCCATAGGTAAATTGTATAACAGCTCAGGGCTGTTTGTTTCTAAAATCAAACCACAGTCAGTCCACCTGAACTAGAAAATGATAGCCAAGGAAGTAAAGAACAGTACTGCAAGGAATTCGGGTATGACATTCAGAAAGGTCTGAATTTCCTTCCTTTTTGAAGGAAACTGGGGATTTCCTGTTACGTTTGCATACAAAGTAGTGTGGTATTCTACTGCACACACACACACACACGAGTTAAGATTAATAAAATAATTTTCTGTTTAAATTGTAATACACTTAACTGTGATCCTAATTCTTAATCTATTTATTTTAGCTGAGCACTGGGCAAAAAAATTACTACAAGAATCTTCATTAAATCATCCACATTCAGTTAAATATTCAGAACACAGAAAATTAAGACTGAATTTGAAACCAGGGTCTCTGTGCTAGCTATGGAGCATTATGGCAAACTGTTACTTGGGAGTGCATCCAAATCCGTTGATGTCAGCAGAGATGCCTCAATGACAGACAGCAGGCTTGAGGCCACTTACACAGACTAGCAAAATGCCATGCAGGCTGTCTATCCAATTACAACAGCAACAGTAAATTGCTCTGCACAAGTCTGAGTCCACAGGTTAATTGGAGTAAACAAATTGAAAGGGAAAAGGCTGAATTTGTAATAAACAATCGTTGAAAGACTGGAAAATAACTTAGCAAGAGCCTGAACCCTGACTAACTGCTTGAAAAAAACACAGTGAAATTCTTCAGTGTCTTGAACACCATTTGTTGTCCATTTGGAAGAACACAAGTGCAGGGCCTGGAATAATCTGTGCACTACCCGCCTGCATCTCTTTTTGAGCAGCTATGAGTAAATTAGAAATAGGAATTGACCTGACTGCTGTGAGAAGACTTGGAAGGTGTGCTGCAGTACCAAAGTAGAACTTCATACAACAGGTACGATGTTTCTCTCTGGAAATTAATTTACTGATGTTGAATTTTTATGACCAGTATTTATGCAAATACTAAGAAAAAAATAATAAGACTAATAAAAATATTACAGCTATCAATAATAATACTAAAGCATGTCAGTAATTGTCCTGAAATTATGATTCAATAAAGTTGCAATTTTTGACATTAAAGTTGCACTTAGAAACTTAGTTTCATTGGAAAACAATTTCTGCTTGTGGAAAATTCAAGTGAGGCTCCTGCTTTTGCCTGCCTAGGAAGTTTCTGAGGATTCATTTCCAGCTTACAAAGAATATGTGACTCTAACGTAACAAATGCTTTCAAGCCATGAAATTATTCATAAGGATTTCCGTTTTCTAGCCAGCACTATACTATCAATGGATTCACAATTCACATAATCAGAGCTAAAAGATGGTTAATGTTAAATTTTGGAGTAATCCTGGCTCTGTCATGCTCTAGCAAAGCTCACAGATCTAAACACAACTTGAAGAATTTATTCCTAATTAGGGGCACTGAATTAAAAACCTGCACAGTTACTCTGACCTTAGTGAAAAACTGCTGACGTTCCCTTTACTCTTATAGAGCATGTATTTGTTTGGTAAGAAAGCAAAGGTTTAGGTTCTTAGCCAGTGCAGTAGCAGCTGCACTGAGAACAAGGCCATTTTATATCAGTGGAGGTACTGGCTTATAAGCTTTACAGATACTTAATACAGCCCTCAGGATTTTTGCCCTTTCTCCAGCAAATAAGCCCACTAACATTATAATAGTTCAATATAGCCAATAGATATCAATTCTTCTGAAAGTTTTAAAATCTGTATCTTAGGACAATATGTTGAAAAAGTAAAGCTTGTGAAAAATGCAACTGATCTTTTTGTTAAAATCATTTAAATCATACATTTAATTTACCTACCAGAGTCATTCCTAATACATCCCAAGAGTTCTGTATATAAGAATACTGGTTTTGATGACCTAGAGAGGTGGTATAGTGAGAACTGATAAATCTATACTAAAACTAAATGTTTCCTATGGTCTTAGGTGTGGAGCTGTTTATATGGTCACTTTCACATGACAAATTACTGGCATAAATTTCATTAAACTGTTAGCACCCATAATAATACAATTAAAAATACCAGGCATTAATTAGAGAGGTCACACATGACAGGGCTCGAAGGAATTTTATGAGGACATATAAAGTCCACATCTCTCTGCCAAGGTTGCACCAAGTACATCCACTACAATCTGGATAATAAATATAAGAAAATAAAATTTAATGACTAAAACCAGGAAGATGAATAGTTCCAGTTTAATGCATATTTCAGTAGCAAAGAATTTGATTTCTACAGTTTAATAGTCTAGTATCAAATTGGGTTTATGGACAACACCACAACAGGAAGATTTCCATTCAGTTTGCTAAGTGTGGCAGACTGGGTTCACTGGGATCTGACCAAAATGTTAGCTATCATTTTATTTCATTTGCTAGAATTCCCAGTTACTAATATATGTCTTTTCAAACCAGCCCCTCCTCTTGATCTGCACAGATAACTCTCTCATGCCATGAATTCTACTTTGGATACTGGCTAGGTAAGGTTTCCCTGTACGACCATGTTTCCTACTGTCTACCTACCCTCTGTTCCATAAGAAGAGTCTCCATTAACCTCAGAGAAAGGTACTACACAGTCACCAACCTGGCAGTATAACAACCTGCATGCAGTGTGTGATGAAACTCTTACATGTCATATGCAGCATTCCCAGAGCATAATGAAAAAAATCCTGGAATGAGGATTACTTTTTCCCCTGTCTTGCTGGATGCAAGAAAATAACTGCATAAAAAAATGAGGTATTTGGCTTTTAAATAAGAAGCTTTCTCTATAAAGTATATTCACTGTTGCATTGTGACAATGCTGCAGTGAAGCGTGAGAGTTTGCAAATTAGTTTCTGAGCTCCTGTTGTAGCCTTAAAACTCATAACATGTAATACATATTTTCACAACAGTTTTCAAGAACATGGATGGCTTAATTACAGCTTTAAATAATGAAATTCCTTAATCATACTGACAGATAAAGCATCTGAAAGCCCTAATTATGTACTGTAGCTGCAGCATGTCTTTGTGCTGTCATGCTGTAACTTCAGTCTGTCTTAGTAAATTAGATCTGTAGATTGGTCATGACAAAATATTTCTATTATAATCCACCTCTGTTATTGCTGAATTGCATCAAGCAAGCAAGCTCAGTAACTACAGCTAGGCAGCACCCTGTGTTTATTTTATAACCGTGGAACGAAAAAGCTGCTCAGTTTTGCATTTTTACTTAATCGTTCACCACATGCTTATACATATGCACTTCTAGGCTTTCCTACTGACAACAGACTATCCAGATGTGGAAAGTAAATCAATGGAAAAATAACACCGTACTTACTTTCTAAACTGTGGGCATCCAGAACCCATGGCTCCAAGGCTGCAATAAACAGCTCACGTGCACAGATAAATTAATTCATATTTATTTTTAGCATATACTACTTACCTCCTAACCTGCAATCTCACCCAAGTAACAGATCCTGCTCTGCAGCAATGTTTTCAGAACAGTTACTGCATGCTTTGTACAGACTCAGGTGGTGTAACTGGTAAATCAGGGGAAGTGTAAAATACAAATATTAAAATTAGCCAATAAATAAGAAAATAAATGTGACAATACACATTTGCATGTGTAGTCTGACTGGGAATTTCTGTTTATATTTCTAGGTTTCCAAGAGTACTGTAGAAACAAAGCAAGTTAGCAATTTACTCCAGCTTGTTTATGTGGATTAATAACTCCATATCAAGATAGTCTCTCGTATGAAACTGAACTGATTTGGGGGTCTTAGAATCATAGAATAATTAGGGTTGGAAAAGAGCTTACGATCCTCTAGTTCCAACCCCCCTGCCATGGGCAGAGACACCTCACACTAAATCGTATCACTCAAGGCTTCGTCCAACCTGGCCTTGAACACTGCCAGGGATGGAGCATTCACAACCTCCCTGGGCAACCCATTCCAGTGCCTCACCACCCTAACAGTAAAGAATTTCTTCCTTAGATCCAATCTAAACCTCCCTTGTTTAAGTTTGAACTCGTTACCCCTTGTCCTATCACTACAGTCCCTAATGAATAGTCCCTCACCAGCACGCCTATAGGCCCCCTTCAGATACTGGAAGGCTGCTATGAGGTCTCCACGCAGCCTTCTCTTCTCCAGGCTGAACAGCCCCAACTTTCTCAGCCTGTCTTCATATGGGAGGTGCTCCAGTCCCCTGATCATCCTCGTGGCCTCCTCTGGACTTGTTCCAACAGTTCCATGTCCTTTTTATGCTGAGGCACACCAGAACTGCACACAATACTCCAAGTGAGGTCTCATGAGACCTGAGTAGAGGGGTAGGATCACCTCCTTTGACCTGCTGGTCATGCTTCTTTTGATCCACCTATCAAATTGATGTCTCTCCAATTTAGAGACAAAGATGTCGTGTGGGACAGTGTTGAATGCTTTGCATAAGTCCAGGTAGATGACAACTGCTCCACCCCTGTCCATCAGTTCCATAGCCTCGTCATAGAAGGCCACCAAATTGGTCAGGCAGGGTTTCCCCCCTAGTGCAGCCATGCTGGCTGTCACCAAGCACCTTGCTCTTTTTCATGTGCCCTACCATGCCTTCCAAGAGAATCTGCTCCCAGATTTTGCCAGGCACAGAGGTGAGACTGACTGGTCTGTAATTCCCTGGGTCATCCATTTTCCCCTTCTTGAAAACTGGGATTATATTTCCCTTTTTCCAGTCGTCGAGAACTTCACCTGACTGCCATGATTTTTCAAATATGTTGGCCAGTGGCTTTGCAACATCATTCGCCAGCTCCTTCAGGACCCGTGGATGGATTTCATCAGGTCCCATGGACTTGTGTACATTCAGGTTCTTAAGATGGTCTCAAACCAGATCCTCTTGTACACTGGGCCCAAGGTCTAGGTTTTCAGAGTCCCTGCATCCGTCTTCCAAGACTTGGGTGGTGCGGTCATTCAGAACCTCAGCCTTCTCCAAATCCTGTGCAGCCAGTTCTCCCGATAGCTTCCAGAGGGGGCCTACATTGTCCTTAGTCTGTTTTTTAGCCGCTACATACCTATAGAATCCCTTCCTGTTATCCTTAACATCCCTAGCCAAGTTTATCTCTAACTGGGCCTTAGCTTTCCTAACCTGGTCCCTAACTTCCCAGACAACATCCCTGTATTCATCCCAGGCCACCTGTCCTTGCTTCCACCTTTTATAAGCCTCTTTTTTCCTTTGAATTTTTCTCAGCAGCTCCTTATCCATCCAAGGAGGTCTCCTGGTCCTCCTGCTGCACTTCCTTCTAGTCAGGATGCAACACTCCTGAGCTTGTAGCAGGTGATCCTTGAATATCAACCAGGAGTCTTGGTTCCCCCTTACCCTCTAGGTCTATATCCCATGGAACCTTACTAAGCAGGTTCCTGAAGAGGCCGAAGTCCTGAAGAGGCCAGATGTGAAATTCAGCGCACAGAGACTCTTAGAGTCCAGGGCAGTGAGCTTGCTGCACGCTCTCCTCACTGTCCTGAGGATCTTGAATTCAACCATCTCGTGATCACTGCATCCAAGGCTCCCCTGGAGTGTCACATTTCCAACGAGCCCTTCCCTGTTGGTGAACACGAGCACTGTCTTCACACAGTATGCTTTAAGAGCATAATACTTCTCATTACTTCATGGTCACAGAAATTCTACAGAAGCAGAGAGCACTCACTGCATTTCACACCAGGCTGAACTGCAGAAACTAGAAATGCACAAACCAGAAATGCACAAACCCAGGCCTATTTATAGGGAATACTTCAGAGCTGGCCAAAACGAATCTTCTGTATCATAAAGCAAGTTCTTGTCAGCCACTGTGATTTGTCAGGATTCTGTAATTAGATGTAATATTGCAGTTGCATAAAAAAATATATTTTTATGTTTAATATCTAAAATATGTTTATGTTTAATATATAAAAACTATATATTAAATAAGATTCTTTCAATGGAATCTAAGAATTTATCAGTACTGCTGACTCATCCTTGTGCTTGCAAAAGTTGTTTTGAAGCAAGATGTTGAATAAGAATTTGTCAAAATAGCATTTAAAGATGGAAACTGGTAAATAAACTGTGTCAGAATAGACAGGGCTATAATACAAGACATGTGGGGTGCTGTGGATGCTGCACAAACTTTTCAAATCCTGGAATTATTTAATCTCTGTTGCAGGATTAGCATGATTCATTTATCATTTATCTCTTCCTGGCTCTGTAGGAAAACACCTAACTTACTGCTTTCTGTGATTTTATTAAAGATGAATGCAGAAAGCAGTGGAGGTCTGCATATCAATTTGTGAAATAAGTGATTAAGAGCGTTGAGAAACTATTTTTGAGCTTTGGGCAAAAATGAACAACTGAACTCCATAATAAAAAAAGATTACCTTTCAATAAAGCATCATGTTGGAAACTTATGCGACTGCCAAGCCTGAGGTTTTTATCCAGATGTGAAATTCAGCGCACAGAGATGATGGACGCTTGCACCACCCTATCTCCTCCATGAACTCTTAACCCTGAGAATACTATGTACTTTCCATAAATATTCACTCATTTTCTTCCCCTCTGAGCCTCTCAAGAAGGAGGCCACCTGAGGCTTTCATAATGTGAGCATTTGTCTTCTCAAAAACTAGGTTCATACAACCAACCAATGTCTAAAAATCCAGCACATAAGAACAGCTTTCATTGATAGACACTGTAATTCAACGGAAAAAGCTAATTTTACTAAGAAAGGCTCCAGATACCTAACCCCTTTCATTTTGCCCCCTTACCATATAATACACATTTCTTCAAAAATCAGTTTCTGATCTATCATGAACAGTAGCTTATTTTAAACAGTAAATAGGAATGAAGGGATTCACTGGACAAAACTGCTTTCTGCAGGCAGAAACCCTATTGTGTGTGGTCAGTGAAGTGGTTAAATGAAAATGGGGGGCTTTGCCTTGATCCTTCAGGATCCATGTGCACACTCTGAGATAGGATGCGTCATTCAGATTTACCTAAACCTCCTTCTCTAGTTCCTATTATGGAAGTAATTGTTTAGGGCTTTTCCACAACAAAAAGCACTGCAGGCTTGTTTTGGATTATTCAAAGCAATTCATCTCAGAAAAGAACCAGTAACTTTCTGCATGCTTATCTATTTTTTTCTGACTTAGAAAGACTGTGGATCATTCAACTACATTCCCTGTTTTTTAATGGGATTGGTACCAATTTTGCCTCTGGACTGGAAGACTATTTGCAGATGATAACATGGGTATAAAACAGAAAATAATCTCCCACTGTGAATAAAAACAAGTATGTTAAAAATAAAAATGTTCATCCCTGGCTAAGATCCATTCTCCCACTTAAAAAAGTGTTCCTATTCTGTTGATTTAGGGAAAGGTATCTCTTGGCTTGACTATCCCTAGTATTAGTATGAGAAATGTAGTATCCATGATGAAGTGAGTGTGAAATACACTGTGCATCGTCCTATTAAATGTTATGTTTTCCACTGTCACCAAAGGCTTGACTGCATTGATTCATATGGAAATTGTTATTCTGATTTGGTTCTGTGTGGGCTACAGAAAACAACAGTTACACAAATTGAGGACTGAGTTCTGTCCTGGTTTGAGCAGCAGCAGTCATTTTTCTCCTTGGTAGCTGGTGCAGTGCTGTGTTTTGACTTTGAGGCTGGGAACGGTGCTGATAGCAAGTATGTTTTGAGTTGCTGCTCAAATGTTTGGTTTATCCAAGGCATTTTCTGAGCTCATACTCTGCTAGGGAAGGAGGGAGGCGGGGAGGAAGGAGAGACAGGACACCTGACCCAGGCTAGCCAAAGAGGTATTCCATACCATAGCACATCATACCCAGGATGTAACTGGAAGAATCCTGGAAGGGCTGGAGCTCTGGGGGAATGGAGGAGGTATCGGTCGGTGCTCGGTCGGGCAAGGTGGGGTGAGTTATGGGTTGGTGGCTGGTGAGATGTTGTATTCTCTTCACTTGTTATTTGCTTTATCATTATTATTAGTAGTAGTGGTAGCAGTAGTGATTTGTGTTATACCTTAGCTATTAAACTGTTCTTATCTCAACCCGTGGGGGCTACATTCTTTGGATTCTCCTTCCTAACTCTCTGGGAGTCAGGGGAGCAAGGGGGGAGAGTGAGTTGATGAGCTGTGCAGTTTGGTTTTAAACCACAACAGTTCTTACTGTATTAGCCAGAAATAGGGAACACACAATAACTTCCAGCAGAAAAGAGGATCCAGAGGTTTTTCCTGCATGACAACACCTATTTTACGTCTCTAGGGGGAAGTTCTGCCCTTGTTTAAATTAATGAACGTTTTCCCACTCGTTTTAAGAGAGCTCCATTTCTAATATACACGATTTCATGATAAACTGACCTCAGTTGCAGTCCCGGTATACATGCACCAAGGACTTTGAGAAGGCTGAAGGAAGACGCGATCAGAAATGTGTATTAAGAAGGGCACCAACTCCCAAGTGTTCAAGGGTACTTTTGCACTGCATGGAGCTCAAAAAGCTCAGGCCCCTACAAGACCCAACCCCACAATCATTATTTCCTGTGCACAAGAGGAGAGGCTGTACATTCTGATCATTCTCATAAAAGGAGTCACACATGTACAGCACTTCATCTGGTGGTGAAAATCTAGCTCTAGTTTTTTTTTTTTTTTTGTACTGAGATCCAGAGGAATTTGTAGTTTTGCAAGTTTCTCACCAGCCCATTATTCATATATGTTTAATTTTCACTGTCTTTTAACTTACTCTATCAGATAGGCCAGATGGAGCATTCAAGAAAAGGTAAGGAAGTAATTTTCACCAGGTCCTTCATGACAAAACTTACAACAGTATCTTTATGACAATTAATCGTCATGGAAGTCTGGTCACGCAACACACAACAAAACTTATTATACTTTAATCTTACATTCTTTACCATCTAGAAAGACCCATTGAAAATATACTGTGAAAATCAACTGACAGTATCTGAATGAAGGGAAATTAATGATATGACCTAAGCAATCTTCCCTATCTCTAGTTTCCATCATGTAGGTTTCCATAGTAGTCAGGAAGTTTCTTTTTTCAGTGCCCATCTGCAGCTCAACTTTGCTGAAGTGCTATAATTTGGAAGCATATTTTAGGTTATACAAATGATTAATTGCAGACAATGAAATATACAGTTTAGACCCAAACAACAGAATCAAAACCAGTTAATTTGTCAAGCACTGCTTTGGACTACATTTAGTAGCTCTTGTTGAGATGGCTTTGACAAAATAACTGCCCTCCAGAAACATAATCAACTGAATCTTAAAAGACCTCCAAGGACTTATTCAGTCATCCCTAGCTGAAATCTTTGTCTTTCTCTAGGATTTATATCACAAATAATGAGTGAGTTCCTGTTACCAGGTATCTGGGATTCTTCTTAAATATCAGCTGAAGATGTGGGAAGTTGCCTGCTGGTGAAATTCCACTAGGTTTTTTTTTAATTTCAGACAGAATCTGTAGACTTGTTCAAGGTATTCTTTATCCCTTGTCAGAGAACAAACACCACTTGTACTTAACTAGTTAGATACACACACTTAGGATGTTGTTTTGAAACAATAAACCTTCATACACATCACATTTCCCAAATCAATAGACCACCGAGAAGTGATTTCTGAGATGAGCAGCACTTCTGCAAGGAAATAAGACTGTCAAAGCAGAAATAGAAAGAATATAGGTTGATGACCAATAACATGGATGCAAATCAAATGCCAGTGCAAGGCTAATCACACACACAGTATGCTTGGTATGAAAAAAAAACAGTTCAGGAAGTCTTTTTTTTTAAATAAGGAAGAAAAAATATATTTTTTTTTAATTGTTTGAAAAGTATGAAAATTATGTGAAGAAATTTGAGTAAAAATAAAGTAATTGTAGATGGCAGCAGAGATGAAAAAGTTCTTTCACACAATCAAATATATCCCCTGTCAATTAAAAATTATCATTGTGTATTTTCCAATATTTTTTCAGGGCTAAGTTACAGGAGTTACACACAAATTTAATTTTTGGAGGACATTGGTCTTTTCTCATTGCAAGGATATAGAAGTTGACTGCATTCAAAATAGTTTATATAAAATTTGTATTATCATTAATTTGGATGCTTATTATAGAGGTTAGAAATACAAACCCATCTTCAGCACTCAACCGAGGTGACAGCATCTTCAATAGTATTTAATGTAAATTTACTCCTTTCTAGACACTGCAAGATTTCAGATCAAGTACAGCAGAAACTGATTCCAGACTAGTTAATGGAAATTAAAAGCAAGTGCTGTGATCATCACATAATTTCTTACCATATTCATCTGATAACCATGACAAAGATTATCTTTTTATATCCATTTTGAAGGTGAATTAGGAAAGTAACCAATCCTATAGCTACATCCTTAATACTATAGTGTGAACTCAAAGATATGAAGCAACTTGCTTTGAGAAAATACTACTTTGCTGAAGTCTGTCTTCTTTCATCCAAATGATCCTTATCCTGCTTAGAATTAATAAATCTATGAAAGGCAACTCTTATCTCTTTAATAATAATTTCCTTGAAATATACATTTAATAATAGGAAGAAATTACATACAGCACAGCACATGAAAGTTAAAGTCTGCAGATTAGATTTACAATATATTACAAATGCCTTTGTGTGTGTCAGCATACTCTTTATTGAAAAGGTTTCCATCTCTTCCACTGTGCTGATAAAGCAGATTTTTTTTTAATGATAAATGGAGAACTTTTAGGGGACTATATGCAATTTTGCGTCTCTATTGCCAAAGGATATAAACTTCTACTTACTTTTTGAAATGACTCCATTAAAAAAGCTACTGTATAAAATGACTCAACCAAGTCTTCTCCTTTATCAATTTTTATGTGGATCCCAATTAGAGTCAACACTTACAAGCTGCCATGCAATTGCAGTAGACTTCCAATTTCCCCAGGCAGCTACACTAGCATTTGTGTTGTTCTCTGTCATTTCTAAAGGGGGTGAAGAGAAGGATGAATACAGAAAAGAGAAAACCACAAGTACCTGATCCAGTTTCCAGTGGAACTCCGCGGGACGGAAGGTGTCAGCCTGATCAAAGTCTTTGCGCAACAGGAACACCAATCGGCAGTTGTGCACATACAGGGCATAGTGATGCCGGTTCATCTCTGAAACATAAGATGGTGGTAAGTTGGTGATCTGAATTACCACAAACACTTCTGTTTAGGTGGTATGTTGGTGATCTGAATTACCACAAACACTTCTGTTTAGGTGAATGTATCTGAAAGCAATACATATCTGAGAGAGAAACCCCAACCAAATAAAAAAACCCCAAAGAATTGACTTTTCTTAATATCATGGATCATTCTCAGGGAAGCCACACTTTGTAAGCATCTTCCTCAATTACACTGTATTAGTTTTGTTTACAGAAGCATTGTATTTAAGCCTTGGGTGATATGGTTTAGTGTGAGGTGTCCCTACCCATGGCAGGGGGGTTGGAACTAGATCATCTTGAGGTCCTTTCCAATCCTAACTATTCTACGATTCTATGATTCTATTAAAACTAACAAAATTCAAATCAATATTTAATCTAGCAAATTCCAATGCAGAATTAGAACTGGTTTTCTCAATCTAAATAATAAAGAAAAATTAAACATAATTTAATCATTTTATCTACTATTCCTATCAAATCTACAGAAGTGTTCACAGAGATTACCCAAGAAGAGAACCAGAGCTTGAAACCTGGGTAGATATCAGTCCCCTCAATAAACTATCAAGTCAACAATGCTTGGAGTGGCACCACCCGATTTCAGTAACTTTTTTTCAGACTAAATTAAATGAGCAATGGTAACACTCTACAAACTTCATTATGGCCTTTGCTTAACAGTTTTTAAAAACACAGACTGACCTGTCTTGTCAGAGTTGCAGAGAATAGTCTCTTTCTCAGCTCTTAATCCTGGACTAGGTCCATGTTTCATCCACAGAGTGATGGTGAATTGATCAGTTAAATTCTTCGGTACTATTCCATCTGGGATTTTGGCTCCTTGCTTTCCATCAAATTTAAAAATCATGTCGTTATTATCCATGAGAAGCCCAGCTGTCCAGTTAGTTGTTGCACTGGGAGATGGTAACAGGTCAATGGCACCTGAGGAAGCTCCTGCAAATGATGTATAATGAATAACATGATGAGAGACTAATGAAAAAGCAGTGAAGATTAATTTAATATTGGCTAGAGTTCTGATTCACACTCTTCAGGTTATTTTTACTACTCCAATGGTCCTACTAGCTTCACAGTTATATCCCTCACACATTGTAGAATACTGACCACAATAAGCCAGTAAAGAGGTCTTTAGATTAAATGTATTGCACAGAAAACTATACAAGATATTTTAACATTTCCTTCCTTGAAACTTCTCATTATTTTCTAAAATTCATTAAGGACATTTCTTCAGTTGTTTCAAGAATTGCTAAGACTAAACCTAAGCTCTCTACATCCAGCTGGGAAGTTTTACATCTTCCCTCCCTGACAGGATGGAGATACATGGTCTGTGGGGATGAATGTCGCAAAATACAGTACAGTGGGGATAAATGCAGGACAAGTCACCTAATGTCCAGTAGACAGCCATGGATATTCACAATAATGGTGATATGCATGTCAATACATACAGACAGAGTATTCACCGTAAACCAGATAATACCACTTTAATGCTGGCTTCTGGCAAATACACGAGGGTTGTAACTTCATGTGTAACTTCAAGTGGTACTCAAAATTCAGATTAGCCCCCCTGCATCCCAAAAGTAAACCATTAACAATGTGGTCTCCAGCTACATGGTAGTTTTTGTTAGAGTTAATTGAGGAGAAAAAATGCAACACCCAGGAATGGAAACACTTAGTGCCAAGCTCTGATAGAACAGCGCAATTCTTTACGGCTCTGGGTTTTCTTACAGCTTAACAATTGTCAGACACTTTTAAAAACACTTAATGAGCTACCCAGTGCCTTTACATAGCTGGTGACAGATAGCATTTAGCAGAAAGTATGCTTCCCAAAGCACCAAACCCCTCTTGTATACTTGTTGATGCTTTGCCAATGGAAAATATAGAGAACAAACCACAACCAGTAAGTTATCTCGCCCTCCTTCAGCATCCAAGTAGAGAAACAAGACCCCAATGCTCTGCAGGAGTGCAGCATTTTAAGCCCAGAATGTGTGGAATTATATTCTGTGGATTTTTTGAAAAGTATTATAGTAATGATAAGAAAACATTCTTATTGTTAACTTAATTTCTTGAGACAATTCTCGAAAATTTCTTACTGTACAATGAGGTTATTTTAAAGGGATAGTAATAGCAAGCTTAACACCTGTATGTTTAGAATGTGAGCACAAAGTACTACATAAATTGCCATTCTGGATAATACACCATGCTGCATTGCTTAATACACAGATGTTATGAACAGGAATACATCAAACTCAGTTTATCCAGATAGCATCATTTGGGATAAACTTCCTAATATTTTTTTTTTAAATTTAACCAACTGAAAAATAAAATTACTTTATTTTGTGTTGATTTTAATGGCCATTTTTTAAACTTCCAAGGAACAGAAACTGCTTGCACCATGGTGTATATCAAAGAAATATGCTTTTAAATGGGCACATGCTTATATTAGGTAAACTATGGGCTCAATGAAGAACCTTCATCCCTCCCTCATTCTGTGTACTCTGGGTATAAAAATTTGGAAAGATCTGTTTTCCCACTAGAATAAGCTCGTGGGAAAACTCCAAAATGGAAGTCTCGTATTGCTTGCTAAACTCTGATTCAACAACATGCTCAAATACCTTATGTTCCTAACTTAAGGTCAGGCTTGTGTAAAAGCATTTGGCTAATGAGTACCAAGTTCAACACGATATACTTTATCTGCCCATACTTTTTTGAGATTACTTTGGAACTTGCGCTGAGAACAACCACTGGATTATGCACTTGAGAGATTTAGCTGGTAGAAATCACAGTTTCAATCCTAATAAATTTAATCAGCATCCCAAACTCTTCTCTTCACCCTTCATGTTTGTGCTGTGAACTTTGTGCCAGGATAAGCACATACTGATGCTGCTTGCTGAACTGGACCAGACTGTTAGCTCAGCTGTAAGCTAACCATCCAAATAAAGCTGAGCCCAAATTAGTACTTTTCAATCAGATGAAGAACTTCCTCGGAGTGTCCTACAAAGCTACACAAACATGGGTAAAGGAGAGAGGCCAGGAACCACCCTTGCAGCTGTAGCATGGCCTTTAATCTGATACTCAGTGTTTCCATATTTCAGTTTCTCATCTGCTATCAGCCTGTAAAAATTAATTTTAATGCACTGTCCTTGGCATCTGAATTGTCTACATCTCCAACAGATAAATGAAGAAATAAGCACAGTATTTATAAACTGGGTCCTTATTTACAGAGAGACCATCTTGCATTTTATATGACAAAGATGAATGCTCATCTGTGATCCCTTAGTTCTATTCTCTCTGCAATTGCAGCTTTACTGGTAGAGAAAAAAAGTGCCTCAGTTTTTTCTTCCTTTTCAAAGATCTTTTTTTATTCAATCATTAGACACAATAAGGTTATTTCTGGGAGAAAACTAATTTCCAGAAATAACTTGTTTTCCTAAGAGTTCTCTCTACATTAAGGATGACAATAAATACCAAACACCAAGTGTAAGCCAGTCCAAATGCAAGTCTGATGTAAAGTTCACTGTCATTTACAACTTGTTTATCAAACTCCTATTACGAGCTTCTACCCTACTTGCTTTTCTCTATGAAGATATGAAAACCATGTACAAAAAAAATATTCTTTCAGCAGGGAGAATTCCCAACCCCCCCTTTAAATATTCTTTTTACATTCTATCTATTCTCTCAAGTGCTTTACATCCTGTTCCTTCACAGATGTGCTGAGTAAAAACTGGAAGCTCAGCAGTAATGTTAGACAGTACATCTGTCCATCTGCTTAAAGGCTACCTGCAACTTCCACAATGGCACTGACAGACCTCCTGAAATGTTTTTGATCCTTCTGCTTTTCACCAGCTTAGGCCTAAACACAGTGCAGACAATGAGTTAAGACTGGGCTAGTATTGGGAAAAAAACAGTTTATTCAGGAGAAAAAGAGAAAGACTTGAAATAGCCTTTTTTATTGCTCAAGTGTCAGCAGGTAAGGTAGTCAAGCCACACTCTACAAAGTAAACCCCTCAGACTTTGCACGATCTTCCTCAACTAAGCAATTTTGTAGCAGCAGAAGGTACCTACTTTCATTCCTACGCTTCAAATTATAATATTGTCAGATATAGTTGTTATTGAGAGTTTTATGTCAATGTAATCGTTTGGTGGTTTTGATCTTGTACATAGTGATCTGCTCTAAATGATTGTGCCATTTGCAGTTCAGGTCTGCATCAGGCACAAAGCAAAGTTCTTTTTGCTGCCAATACAGGTTCTTACAGGAGGCAAAATACTTGACTTCAGCTGTAACATTTTTATTAAAATGCTAGTATTTTATGAAATCAAGCCCCAGCCTTGACATGATAAAGATGAATACTGCTGGTAGATGGGCATTCTCCTCCTTTTGTAGGACCTCAGTCAGCTGGCTACAGACAGGATTAAAATGACAATTGTCTCTGTAATCTTAACTAAGCAATTTTAAAGTTGAAAATATTCCAATTCTATTAGGCAGCTACTCCTGTCACTCACCATCACCTCACTTTCCCAATCTCCACAGGTAAATCTCCACTCTTTCCCTGGGAATTGGCTCTCTGTTTTTAACAATTTAGTAACATTGGCTGAAAATGTTAATTTACAAAATTCTCTCTTAGAGATTGGTACATTGATCCTAACATATCTACAACATGGTTGTGTGGTTATCAAAGCAATTGCAAGCGATACACCTAGGTACCCCCAAACAAAAATCCATGGAAGGGAAAAGAAGAACTGAACATTTGCTACTGTGCTTCAGACAGGATCAAGGTAAAGAGCCATTTTGGAAGAGATGAGAATCAGTGTTCCAAACCATCAGGGCTTCAGATGGGGACTCTAAGACAACAAGATTTTACGAGACATGAGACAGAAGATCTCAAAAGGCACGAGATGAATGGCTTAACATGTGGCCACTGCTCTGCTGTACACATGATCTTAAAAGTCACAAGATTGTATCAGCATCCTCAAGTATTTCATTTACCTTTCAAAATTAATTTGTATCTTTTAGACTCAATTATCAAAAAGCAGGAAAAGGGTAGAAAATAATCAGAAAACCTTTCTCCACCGGGATCTCTCTTTTCTCAAATTCACATTTCTTAAGTTATTTTGCTTAAATGATAGCCTGAGATGTTCCTTGTTTGCTTTGACTGTGACACAGTACTCAGCAGCAGAAGAGAAAGCTGAGTCAGGAAGACTGAAACACGAGATTCAATTTTCATTAAATCTTATGGTCTTTCTATGACGGTGAATCTATACCTAAAATCTCTCTACACATCACAACACTATTATAAGCAAAGGGAAAAAAAGTAACAAAGAGGTGGAATGAGGAAAGAGAAAAATTGGGGAAGATAAGGGAAGAGAAACAGGAGGGAAAAAACTGAAGCAAAGCAGGGAAAAGGCATGAAAAACAGTGAAGAAATGGAAAAAAATGGATCACCAGTCGTAATTTCACCACTCCATTTTCATTGCTACAATCAAATATGAACAGCTGCACTAAATCCATATATTGCATGTTTACTAGTCACAAGGATGCTGTTTACCTATGACATATCTATTTATCTGCCACAACATTATTATTACATCAACTGAAAGCCATGTCCATACCACACAGTTTCTGCAGAGATTTTTCTGAGTATGTTTCACGATCACAGCCCTTTCCAATGTAGTTAGTGTGTAATTCAATGGTGGTGTGTACTGAGGACACTGGTCCATCACAGGTTTCTAGATGAATGCTGGGAAACAAAGGTTTGCTGCCAGAACCAGGCTTGTATTCAATCCGTTTGTTCCAGTCTGGAAAAAGAAAAAACAATAACAAGACCCAAAAGTGATTAAAAAAGAGAAGGGAGTTACACAGTTTTAAATTACAGACTGTTTGCAAAGGTCACTGTCTAAGACACAAGTTTTGAACCTTGCATCAGTAAATTACTGTCCTAAAAAAACTGGATTTTGCCCTTCTTTGTAAAAGGGTGTCAGGCTCAATTAAAAGAAACAGTACTGCTGCTAGGGTCACACAGGCATGGAGTACATGCATATCCTGACAAGAAGTGTTAATTGGCAATAGTCTGGATCTCCAGTGTCCACATCCCTGTGACAGACTACAAGGGATGAGGTTGGCTGCTGCACTGAATTTGGTCAGATTTCATTGTTTTGTGACACAGAATAAATATCTCCAAAGACCAGGCTACATACATCAGTCTCACTGGACCGTGACCAAAAGCTAATATAACACATCTGCAATGCCATTTGTCCTCAAATGTCTTACTAACATTGTGAAGTATTAATGACAGAAAGTTACAGCTGAAAGGACTACTCACACTTTCAGCCAGAACTGACTCATCTGTGGTTTCCCTTATGCAGATGTCTCACAGCCCACAACACTTCAATAATCACCTGCCTCAGGCAGCCACCTGGACAAGCCATACATACCACTATGCTTCTCAACTGAAGCATTTCAATTTTAAATCCAGTTAATTACGGTGTTTGAAACCTGCTTCAGAAAAAAAGCAAAACAAGCAGCATTACTTAAAAACATGCATTTCAGCTATCTTTACAGTTCATATTTTCAAAGAATCAATATATGAGGATTCATAAATCATAGAATCCCAGACTGGTTTGGGTTGGAAGGGGCCTTAAAGCTCATTCAGTTCCAACCCCTGCCATGGGCAGGGACACCTTCCACTAGACCAGGTTGCTTCAAGCCCCATCCAACCTGGCCTTGAACACTGCCAGGGATAGGGCAGCCACAGCTTCTCTGGGCAACCTGTGCCAGGGCATCAGCACTGTCACAGGAAATCCTAATGTCTAATCTAAACCTCCCATCTGTCAGTTTAAAGCCATTCCCCATTGTCCTATCTATGCCAGCTGGATACTTGGCTAAAGGTTATTCTGCCTTTTTTTTCTTTTTTTTTACTTTACACACTTGACAGCTTTGCTGAAGTATTTTTTATTGAACACTTTTCTCTCTATTACTTTGAAAACTGAAACAATCTAGTATAAAAATACCACTATACACAAAGCATTTCAAACAAGATCATAAACGTCTCTGTAGTTCTGCCAAAAGAGACACTTCCTATCGTGATTTCTAAAACTCCCTGTATCTTCAAAACATCAGCCTCACAGCTCTAGATGCTGTACACTGATATTTGGGAGAGCAGTGCACCATCTTCACAAAACTACAGTTTTCTTTCAACACCATGAATCTACTGAAAAGTGCACACGTTGTCTATCAGATGCTGCAGCTACCTCAATAAACACCTGCTGTACAAAAGGTATTCTCCACATGCAAAACATCAATGGTCGTCAGACATTTCCAAAAAGTACACACTTTAGTTCTTTGCCATTTGAATTTCTACTTTGAACAAAAGATTAAGGACTTCTTAGTGAGACAGGAACAGGGTAACAGCTCTGTAACATTTTTTATTGCGCAGTATTCTCTCTATTTCTGAACACAAATTGTGCTGATCTAAAACCCAAACCAACCCAAACCCACTTAAAATTATTTTCATTTCCCATTTGGGAAAAACCCCAAGTCCCCAAGGCAAACAGTGCAATCACCTCGTGTCCTGCTCCCCTCATCAAAACTTCTGACCATTTTTCACTTGTAAGAAAGGAAATTTCAGCCTTCCACAGACCTTGCAAAGAATTCTGAATATTCCTTCTTGAGGGAGATTGCAGCTAAACAAAACTGAGTTAACATTATTAAAGTATATCATTGTTGTTAAAATGGATCGTCTACTATGCCTTGGAAAGGAAAGCTAGAAAACAGACTACTAGCGTACATATGCCTTGCCCTTTCTTAAAGACCTGTGGTTCTGTGAAGATCCTGAACTACTCAGAACTAGCAGGTCTGTTCACGTTATCTAAGCAGTTTCCCATTTGTGAAATTGGCCATTTTACAAAGGAGTGTGTTTGGTAGGATGTCCCCTAGTTAACTCCACAAATGAGCTAGCAAGCATCAGCAGAATGCAACTTCCAGAATCCATCAATGTCACTGTGTGCTGCCCAGAATATTATTTTCTATAAACAGTTTGTAACTTTTGAAGGGTCAAACAGGCACCACTGACAGAAGGAAAACGCTTTTTCCCTTGGGAGCCAGGTATGCAGCTTTGCAGTGGTTGCCACAGCTCCTACCACTGCCAGCCAACACATAATGTGCTAGGGAGGAAATTAAGCAAAGATTTAAGTAGCAGCCAGTATCATGCTTCTTGTGTGTGTTTAGTAATGGACAAAAATGCTAGAAATAACACGCATAAATACGATTTAGGACATTTTTTGTTAAATTCGATTTCCTCCTATTTTTAAAGTAACATATGCAAGCATATATAATACATATGCACACACATATATATGTGCACATATATACTTACACATTAAATATGAATGTTCTTAACCAACACTGCAAAATAATCTTTAAAAAGATCTCTAAAGTTCAGTTCTTTTTAAGGAAGAAAAGACAATTTTGCATTCAGCACCACTAGTCCTATAGCAACATTAAGAAATCAAACCACAAGCATTTCTACGTTTGACAGCTTATCTACAAGTGAGTAACATACAAACTACAGGACTCCTAAATCTGATGCCACAAACACATTTAGGCATATTAAATATGATGTTTTGTTAAGCAAATGATAATCAGAAAGTTCAACCCAGTTAAAGCTTCTCCATAGCAAAGAGAAGACTCAAACAAACTTCCCAAGCCCTGCTAAGGCACCATGGCTTGTAGAGAGATTTGAATGCAGATCTCACAAGTATAAAGAAACATCCATAAACACCATTCCTTTCTGCAGCATGCTGAGTTTAATAAACAACAAAAAGAGACAGAAATTTGGGCTACTGCATGAGAGTAATGTGAAAGTCTGCTGTTGCAGGAGTTAGTGAACCAGAATGCAAGAGGAGTTGTGCGTGAATTGGTGACAATGAATATTCCATCAAATGACAAAACCCCAAGGCCTAATGGTGCTTGATTATGCAAGATAAACATATAAACATCTAAAAAATAGGCAACAGCAGCATCAGTTAAGCTATTATTTGTTATGAGATTGCATTTGAATAATATTTATGAAGAATAATAGGTATTTCCTGCAGCAAACTGGGTATCAGAGCCCCAGGTGGACCAGTAGAAGTCATAGTGAGCCTCCATAAGGCTCATCTGGGGCATCCTGGAGCTCTATTTAAGCTCAGGCCCAGGACTTCAGTCATGGCCTGACCTATAACACTTTAGGGGTGTTGGTCTTGCTCAGTCACAGTGCTGGCCATAGGGTCCTTTTATCCAAAAGTGAACCCATGGAGAAGCTCTCTGGCTTGACAGCCCAGCCTCACCACTATGGACTAGCCCAGTGACTTGATTCTAACTCTTATCCCTGATTGACTTCCTGAGACCTGCCTCCTCCCCAGGAACATGCCAGAGGACAGGGGCTCTTGGTTTAACCTGGCCCCCATCTGAGGTCTGCCCTGCTGACCTCAGTTGAGTGAGGGGTTTAATCTTGCTGATGAAGGCTCTGCCAGCTCTGTTATTACAACTGACTACTGGCTTCCCTTCCTTTACAGAGTAGCCCTGCTTTTGCTGCTCCCTGACACGAGGTTTAGATGTGGTTAGAGACTTCTAATGCCTACAGAAGGACAAGCTACCTCAGAAAGATGTTATAGGAAGAGGCAGCTGCCTAGTTATCCTGAAGAACAAGGGCTGTGACTAGCATTTGGATCCTGGTACTCCAAGGGATTTCTCTATTGAAGAGTATGCAAAGAGCTTCTCAAATTCCAAAAGAGAGGCTGTGAAACACTACATGGAGTAGTTCCTGAAATCAACTGAACTGAGGATATAAAATCTTGTGTGGAAAGTCTGCAACTTTTAAGCACATGCTGTGAGAATATGCAGAAGATTTACATGCAGAGAACAAAAAATTCATAGGGAAAACTTCAAACCTAACTGCATATACCACAGTGCTTTAACTTTTGAGCAGAGGAAATATAACCAGAAACACTAACTAACAGCTACAAATCAGAGAGAAGTACATCAAGGAAATTATAATTGCCCCAGTGAAGCTCATGAAGATCTTGTACTGAAAATGGAAAAATGGAAAGACCTTTTTGTAGTTGTAAATGCAGAAAGGTGAACAAAGGACTAAATATCTACAGAGGTATATGGAAATAATCCAGTTAAATAGGTCTAAAATTAATGTAGTATTTAAATTATAACATATATACAGATATGCCTAAAGAAAGGGCAATAGTGGGTTACTCTGAAAAGTTCATGGTACATGTGGAAATAACTAGTAAAGATCCCTGTGAATCTTATCTGGGACTGTTACTTGATAGTTCCATTAATGGTCTTGCCACAAAACCAGGATTGTGTTAATTACTTCTGCAGGTGACAAAATTGTAAGGCAATTCTACACTGGAAGTCAACAGAGAAAGAGGGTGGGAGTACTCCAAGCACATAATAAAATGACCTTGAGAATGGGTGTTACAGAAATACTCCTTCGCAGTAATGACACAAAGTACCAGTTCATACTGAACTTTGGCAAACTGCTGAATCATCACTGGAAAATGACACATGGAAAAAGAGCTAATTCCAGTAAGACCAGTAACAGCATGTCCATGATATAGCCAGGCAAAAGAAAGGTAGGTTTGGAATATATAAAGCACTGTGTTTCCAGTAAGAGGCTATGGTAAAAGTAACATGTAGAAACACCCAAAGTATTCCGGAAAGATTTATATAGCTCTAATGCATACTCAGGATTTGCTGAGAAAAGGAGAGCATATCTTACAAATCAGATTGAAACAGGTATAACTGTTTTCTCTAAGTATGTCTGGTAGTCAATATTTAAAATACTGCTGAAACAAGCACAGAAACAAGTACAAACTTAGGTAAACTTTAAACTCAACAATTACAAGTACTCAGAAGTTCAACTGACTTTCAAATGTCTGAAATGGGTATTTAAAGGGTGAGTATTCTACTAAAATGGTCTCATTCAAGTTAATAGCTGAATGTAAGCATTTCGTTATCATTACCTTGCTTTAAGGATGTATGGCTAATGCATACACAGCAGCTCCAAACTGGCGTAAGGGCTCCCTGCTTTGCAATATATTTAATTTTTAAAAATATGGGTAAACATCTTATAGCTCAGAGAAGCACTGCATTTTAAACTGTTAGGTATGAATAGAAATTGATTTTTGTTTATTGCAGAAGGTATCTGTGCCTTTACAATGACTCCAGATGACTAGGAATTCTGCACTTGACCACCCTCCTCCAAATAACCAATTGCTTTAGTAATCACATTGCTCCTTGATAAAAGCACTGACAGCTCAAAACCCAATAGGTATGGTTTTTCTCCATAATTGGATTTTACTAGAAAACCACATGAATGCAATTCTAAAATTACTCAGTACCTACTGCAAATAGTATCTATAAAGTATGTTGACTCAGAAGTGATCTAAGAACACTCAGCTTCTAAAAAGAGAAGGTTCTGCCCTTCTCTGAACAAAAGGAAGATTGAATTTCAGAAGGAAAAGTGAGCTGATCTGACCTCTATGTGGCCTCTGAATGACTATTCAACATTAAAGAGGTGTTAAGAATGTGCCTTTTGGTGGTAGGCACATATTAGGTCATGTTAGTGAGCACTACATGCCTTGAAATAACTTGCAGTATCTTTGATACATTAACTAATCCTATTAAATATTTTTATAATCTATTAGGTAAATAACAGACGTTTATTTCAAAACTATTTCCAAGCAAACACTAAGTGGAAGGAAATTGAATTTTTAAGGAACATTTTTTATAGATTAATTCTTAAGTAACTTCTACTTTGTTAACTCAGGTAATTGGGTAAAGTATGTATATGGGCTTATAGGACTGTAGGAAATCTTTTCAGGTTGGTATAATACTTCAAGCTGGATGCTGTGGAATTCTGTTTTCTAATGAGAGTCCTAATTTTCTCTTAAATCACAGAATCACAGAATCCCAAGGGTTGGAAGGGACCTCAAAAGATCATCTAGTCCAACCCCCCTGCAAGAGCAGGGTAACCTAGAGTACATCACACAGGAACTTGTCCAGGCGGGCCTTGAATATCTCCAACGTAGGAGACTCCACAACCCCCCTGGGCAACCTGTTCCAGTGCTCTGTCACTCTCACAGTAAAGAAGTTCTTCCTGATGTTAACGTGGAACTTCCTATGCTCCAGTTTACACCCACTGCCCCTTGTCCTATCACTGGATATCACTGAAGCACTGCTTATGTAAGGGCCATATGAAATTTGGCAGTCCTTTTTGGCCACAGAAGACAACTTAAGTTTTAATTTTTGGACTGCTGTCTTTTCTACATGTGTATCTCCCCAAGAAACTCATTCAACTTCCCTGTTTCAGAAAAGGTCAAGTGATCTGGTTCTTTATTTATTATACATGTTCCCCACGCAGTAGATCATTCTCTAGAGATCATGGTACAGGAATATGACTGTAGCCAAATTCAAGCATAATGAAAGCTACCAAAGTGTGTCCTTTTTTATCTGAGATGCTTTAGATAAGCTGCTTGAAACTTTCTCATGCATTGTGGATTTTTTAAAGTCACTGCTTTATATATGTGCTCTTTTCCCTGTCTATTTTCTTCCCATCACTCAAAAATAAGCTGGCAGCCTCCCATATTAAACACCTAGTGTTAACCGACCCATAAACCACATACAGCTCTGACTTCTAGAAGAGAATAAATTTTGCATGCATCAAATAACAACAGCTGTATTCCAGCTTTCCATTAAAAACTTAAATACCTTAGAAACACTTCACAAAACCTGAGATGAACAAAGCATCAAAAATTAAAATAAACCTTATTTGAGGTTGTTTCTATTACTTTTATTGGCTACCTGGTGTCTGTACCTGCCTGATGGGACCAGCAATGACTACCTGTTCTATAACTGATGCTTGAAATATAAAATTAGTATGACAATACTGGGCAATATAAACACTCCATTAGTAAGGTCTCTTTGGAAAAAATAATAAATGAAATACAAAATGGAAATTATATGGAAATTTAAAAAAAGCAAAACTGTGCCTATTTTTATTCAAATTCAAAGCTAATTCAGCAGTATTTATTTTAAATTACTCCATAAAATTGAAACATAACATTTTGAAAATGTGTAAAGAGACCATACTGGTTTTATAAAATAAATCATGGGGTTCTGAACAATAAGACTAGTTAGAAAATGTGAAAATGGTTCACAGGTGTTCTACTGGGTTTTTTTTATACATATGATAACAGGCTGAGAAAGTTGGGGCTGTTCAGCCTGGAGAAGAGAAGGCTGCGTAGAGACCTCATAGCAGCCTTCCAGTATCTGAAGGGGGCCTACAAGGATGCTGGGGAAGGACTCTTCATTAGGGACTATAGTGATAGGACAAGGGGTAATGGGTTGAAACTTAAATAGGGGAGGTTTAGATGGGATCTAAGGAAGAAATTCTTTACTGTTAGGGTGGTGAGGTACTGGAATGGGTTGCCCAGAGAGGTTGTGAATGTTCCATCCCTGGCAGTGCTCAAGGCCAGGTTGTAAGAAGCCTTGGGTGATATGGTTTAGTGTGAGGTGTCCCTGTCTATGGCAGGAGGGTTGGAACAGGATGATCTTAATGTCCATTCCAACCCTAACTATTCTATGTGTTCTGTTCTATGTGGGTCTGGGGGGAACTTGTACATCCCTAAACATTTAAAACATGGTTCTGCTCTAGGTGAAGACTGTGAAAAGGGAATCATAATATTGCACCCATTTCACTATAAGATCTGCTAAACCAGGTCTTCTCATTTTACAAAAAACATTTTTTCCTTCTAAATGTCAGTCTGCAAATTTGACTTCAATTACAACAGCCAAACTATTTTTTTTTCTCTCAATCATTCTCTTTAAAACTTACAATTATGAAAGTCAGGTTAGTCCTGTATGACATCCACATAATGTGGCTTACATCCAGTTGGTCTGACACTAATCCAGCCCTCATTTTCATCTTAATTCCTTATAATTTGCATCATGTCTAACTTCCTAGTACACTGCCAGCTGGGTTTTTCTCAAGTTTAGACACAGTAGACTGTAGATCCTTGCAACCTTTTTAGAAAATCAATTCCCACAGACATGCCTCAGTATGAAGACAGTAATCAGGATAAAAAATTTCTTTCACTCCCACTGCCAGTGGAGCATCCTTTGACTCATGCATGCATACACATGAATGCCACTTGTGTACCTGGAACAAGATAATCTGAACAACTCTGGCACACATGGGAAATAGACCTTGTCATGGTGGCTTCAAAAGTTTTACTCAAAGGAGTAGTAGGAGAAAGGCAAACCAGAAGCATTTTTTTAACCTTTTAGTGTATCCAGACTGAAGTGTAAGATAGCTTAATGAAAAATTTTTTTCCTCTCTTTTTTTTCTAATCTGCTTTTTGTTCTGACTAGAGAAGAAACATGGCAAATGTAAGGTATGGGATTGTTATCCACTTTTTTAACATGCTTGCAATGAATAAGAAATGGCAGCAGTTTTAGACACCACTGCAGTAAATTCCCTTGTTTCTTTACTGTGAGGTGGAGGGAAAACACCAAAGAAAAGATGAAAAAAAAAAAAAGTCAAAACATATGAACTCTTACACCTTACCTTGCCAGCCAGGTTTGCACACTGGTTTGACGTTAACTCGCACTAAGACATCTTCCGTTGCATGTTTTTGCCCACAGTCAAAAGCTGTTACCTTTATCTCATACTGATGCTGGCTGTCATAGTTCAGTTTCTCAGTGTTTCTGATGTTACCTGCAGATTTAATATAATGTTCAAATATTAATTTTTGGGAAAGCATATGCGACTAGAACACTGGGGTCCTGGTTGATCAAGTCCTTTGTGACCAGAAAGCTCTCTGAAGCACATGGGACATCTGACAGTAGGACAGTTATAGGAAATGGGAAATACTTTCTTTCAATCCAGCACAGAAATGAAGAAGTTCTCAGGCAAATACAAGACGTTATAGATATAATGTGGGCATGTCTTTATTACAAATCATCTGCTCAACTTCTTATTCTGAAGTAAGACTAATCAGCAGCTACATCTTGAAAGGTAAACCACGAGTAGGGACAACTTAATTTTCCACATTTTCCCAGAATACACTGGTTTCTTTGGTTCTCTCTCAAGCACCTCACCTTAGGTATGTTCAGGTCTGCCATGAAAATAGCTCTTTCCATCACAAAAGCAACTGTAATAATGATATCAACTACATTATTTTTGAGTTAATAATTGGCAAAAATTGCTAATTCCATTTAATTTCCTGGAAATATCCAGAGCTATAACAGGTTAAAAACCACAACAAGCCAGCAAAGCCTACAGAAAACAACACAAACAGATAAATATCAGCAGGGATATAAAAATTCTTGTCTGAAAACACACACATTTCCACCTCTGTTTCTTCAGAGTCAGTTGTGGGGATAGTTCGATGCAGAATTCCCTCTTTTATGGCTGCCTTTCATCTAATTTTGGACCCATCACAAGAATGGGGAAAGAACTGACTAATTTACTATGGCAATTCCCTCTTAAATTCCATACTTCCTGTGTGTATGAGCAGTATAAAACAGTATCTCCTAACCCTTACAAGAGATGAGGTCTTTGACTTCAGTCCATTCATAGGAGCTCAACATTCCCAGCTGCCAAGACTCACCAGGAGCTGTATCTGACCGTAAGTCAATTGAAGGATCAGAATTGCTTCTTGTCAAAAAGCTGCACTTTTAAATCACAATGGAAAGAAATTGTGGTTTAGTAAATAAATAAATATCACATGCAAATACTGAACTACAAAGTTTTATTACTTTTCTGATAATATGAAGTTTGCATAGCTCCTAATACAGATCTCAGTGCCATAAAGGATGACCTTGTGAGATCCTGTCCACATCTATTTTCTAAGATATATAACTTCATATAAGCTGTATTGACTGGACAGCGAAGTCAATAACTCATCTTCATAATGAACAATCTGAAGATCTATTTGTGAAGTGCTTCCCAGTGGTGGCTGACAGACATAGTTACCCTAGAGATAAGAGTGGGTTAGAGCCATGACAGATTTTATATCTGTATCT
Organism: Melopsittacus undulatus; assembly: GCF_012275295.1. Taxonomy (NCBI): domain Eukaryota; kingdom Metazoa; phylum Chordata; class Aves; order Psittaciformes; family Psittaculidae; genus Melopsittacus; species Melopsittacus undulatus. The sequence continues at coordinate 70,877,663 of NC_047532.1, read as the reverse complement.
GAATTCTCTGACCGTATGACCATGATCCGTGACAAATGCATAAAAATGCTGTTTTGCTATTATTACAGCAGAATCATGCATTGTGCCTTCATTTTTCCATTACCTGAACAGAAAAGCCTACACAGTATTGATGCAGTAAGTGACTTGATGGTTGGGATTCTCTGCTATAAAGATAACTAGATTAAACTGCATGCAATAGTCTCTTATAACACATTCTATCTTCTACCTGTAGTCTAAGTTCTTTACATAGCAAAGCATAAATATGCCCTTTGCCTTTACACGATTGTATTTTATGACCAAATTAGAAATTGAGAGTGTGCAGGGATACCTTGCACTAGACCAGGTTGATTAAAGCCCCATCCAACCCGGCTTTAAGATCTACAAGAAATGCACCAGAACTGAATGCTGCTTCCTGCACCAGTGCTGGCTGCCTCTTCTCTTATGCATCACACAATTGGGTGATGTAGACTATGGCCTGCTAGTCTGGAGAGTTCCTAATGTGTAACATGAATTTTCAAGACATAAAACCATGCTCCCTGGGTTGATGTACATACAATAAGGAAATTGGGCTTTTTTGTTTTTTTTTTTTTTTTTTTCTGAAAAGACAAAGATGTGCCCAAAGAAATTCAGCTGATGGAATACCATACTCATCTTTCTAAAAGCTCGTGTTTGTGGTTAGTTTCGTAAGTTGGTGGTGAAAAAATCTAGCATCTGAGAGTGGTAATTGCATATTTTCCTCACACCCACCCTACTTTTGGGCTCTCTGCAATATATAGATTTGATTCTAAACATCTGGGTAAATACTTTTTCTGGGCAATGAAATTTCACACTTAGCTTACTGAAAAGCAGAAAAAAATCATAACTTGCAGAAGACACAGGAACATAGCATGATGTTTGTTTTTTTCTCACAATGGGTAAAAAAATTCTGTCAAAAAAATCCTAATTACCACAGTATTGACAGTCCCAGGCATCTCACACATCTACTTTAATCATCTTACAGGTAACAAAAATGGGCACAATGCCAAAGGATTTGCACTGGAGAAAGTTCATGTCAGTGATCCTACACTTTTCACAGCTGAGAATGTCTAAGCAACATATTTCTGTCACAAAATGAAAGTGCAACCATCTATTTTACCTCTGTCTCTAATCCCACTGGGTTTAAGCAATTACCATCATCTAAAAAAATTGCAAATTAGGCTGCAATTACTGTTGATTGTGGCAGCACTGGTCTTTTAGTGAATAAATAGATCAAAAAATATTAATTGAATTCATGACCAAGACCTTGCAAGTATTACAACCATATACCAATTATTCACTGCAGGCTTTAAAGTCATGTTTAAATCAATGATTTTCTCATTGCCTTTGCTGAAAAGCAGCTCCCAGGCACACGAGAACAAAGATATAACCAAGGATTCCTGACATTTCCCATGCTTTTGATCATGTCTCTGACTGTAGGAAACCCATGATCACTCACAAGCCAGTGTCTCTGTGTGAAAGGAGCTGAAAAGGCATGAGCAATAGAAATGCCTACTCTGTATCGTGCTAATCTCAGTGTATTATCTATTCATTAAATCTGTCACAAATTTGGTATGAAATTATGAAACAATCTGCAACTTGTGTAAGTAACCAGCCCCATACTAGCAAGACACGTGGAGCTCTGGAAAAATTGTGGTTTCAAACAGAAACATGGAGAACTTCCTTTTATGACAACATGGGGAATCTCATACATCGTATATAGTGTACCTGCCTTCTAGCGTATGATAAACAAGGAGGCTTTTTTCCCCCAAAGTGATTTACAATTTACTGATGATAACAGGTTATCTTTTGATGCTCAGCAGTGCATTGTGCAAGAGGTGCAGAAATAAAGATGAATAACTTTAGAATAGGGAAAGGGTTTTTCTAACACATCCCAACACAAAAATGACTGCTTAGAGAAAACAGTAGCTCCATGCATGTCCTCAATTTCTAATTTGGCCAAAAATCAGATTTAACTGCGAAAGAGTATTCTCCTTCAAAGTGGATTAAATGCTTTTGCTAGGAAAGATAAATCACAGCATTGCTGGGCGTGCACACAAGGTGCTTTTTCTGGGGAAACAAGTTCTGTGAGCACAGCCATTTCCATTCTGAACTCTTGAACAATTGGGCACATGTGAATATTAAGAATGAGGACTCTCATCTACAAAGTGTTGCCAATATGGGACTGCTGAAGTACCTGAAAGACAGAGCTCCTATTTTGTGTTATCTGAAGCAAGCAGAGAATGGGAGGGAGGATCTTCAACACATTTTTAATGCAGCCCAGACACCTCTCCCAAACAGAGTGTCAAATTCTGTGCTTTTCTCTGGTGAAAACTTGACTGGGAAAAGCAGGAAGCTGACAGACAGGTTGACCAAGGTCAAAAATTGCTGCATGTGGAAAACTTATTATGGTTTATTATTTTTTCCTTTAATATTATATACAGTAGAAAACTAACTAAAATCAATAACCATTAAAAATTATACTACTTCTCCAAAGCATATTTTTTCCTATACTGCAGAATAATGGATCTGCTTCAAGAAGCACCATGATAGATCTGTGGACCCACATCCTGAGAGTTTCAACAATCAATAAACACATCCAGAATATTGTCAATTCTACATTCAGACTCTGCTTCACAAAGTTCGAAAGAAAGGGACTAGCTCTAAACCAGTGAACAACCCCTGTGAAGTAGGGCCACATGGTGCATTAGGAAATGCTATCACTTGGATGGAAAATTGGGTCTGAGACAATTAAGAGAAAGGACTGAGTGACAGAGAAACATATTGCTCATCTAAAACTGGGGGGTTAATTTCCACAGTAAATTACTGTGTCATTTTCTGACCAAATCTTATATGAAAGGAATGGGATTTCTCTGTGTAAAGATTCCTTCATGCTCAGAGCTGAGAGCAGGATTACTCTCTTGAGTTAAAACTCAAGCCAGGTTATTAGGTAGTAAAAACAGGTAATCACACTACTTGCAGAAATGACTGCTATCTGTCCCACACAACTGCTCCTTCTCCATACTCACCATTTCTGTCAATGGCAAATGGTACATCAGTTGTGACAATTTCATAATTGCAGATCTGGCTATATTGTGGAGAACAGTCCTCATCTATGGCTTCTACCTGCAGTATGCTGTCATAGATCTTCCCCTCTGTCACAGTGGCCTTATACACACTCTCCTTGAAAGCTGGTGAAAACTCATTGACATCCTTTACCTGGATATGGACCACTGCCCTAAAATAGGTAAATAAAGACATCAAAGAGAAATTACTCTAACATGACACATCACTGAGAGTTTGTTTTCAAAATACTTGAAAAGACTAATGGAATATATCTAGAAAACTATGTAAACATCTGCTAAAATGAGTTATTGAATATCCATGTTTAATTTGACCAATTTAATATCTGAATGGGACAATCGCTAAAAACCTATTGACACAGGAGAGGGATTCAGGTTGCTCTCTGTTAAAATCTGTCTGTCTCTTAAAACGGACAACAGCAGAAATTCAGTAATACAATTCCAGTGAAAATGTGTTAATAAGCAAAAAAAAGAGGAAGAGAATTTCAGCAGTCTTACATATTCACTACCTAAAAATCGTCAGTTTATGAACATTCTTCCACATTAAGTAAGGCTCTCACCTGTTGATTACAATTATATAATCCCTTAGTTAAAACATTGTACATGTTAACCTCCAAGGTCAAAAATAAGAGGCCATGAGTGTTTAATAAGCAAACTCTGAAGGCCTTGATTTGAAAGACTTTGCTATATGATTTGGTAGACAAGGCAACAGAGGGACAGAGAAGTGAAAAGGACTTTCTAGATCAGTGGCAGAGCCAGTACTAAAGGCTAGGACCCCAGACAGCCTGGCTTAGCATATGGTTTGCCATAGAAACCACTATCAAAAGGATAACAAAGTCTGGTCCTGACAGGTCAGATATCATTTTCTCAGGATTAGATCAAATTTTTCCAGAACTGAAACATGCAAGCTTGTTACGGATATGGTAGAGAAAAACGTCACGCAATTTAATAATACGATGCAAAACCTGCTTCTGTGACTTGATTGCAGGCTTCCTTCTAAATGCTCATTCTTTTAAAATATCCTGAAAATGTTCAGCATGCATTATAGAGCTAATTAAATTTTTACTTGTCTTGTGTCCTGGATGAGCAAAAAGAAGAATGATTACTATTAATCATTGATTTAAATGGCTCTCAGCAAAACGAACAATTTGTACAGCAGTTACACATCTACATGTGAGTTACACTTATCTTTAATGAAAATGGGCTGGAGTTAGTTTCATTAATTTAAGGGGAAAAAAGGGACTGTGCCATTTAAGCTTATTCAGGGAATCGCCTCCACAGCAAAAAGTACTATCTACTAACCAATACCTCTTTCTTAGAAAGGATTTTAATTCCTCTCAGACTTGCTGTCCAAAAGCTGAGATCAGAAACACACTGTGCAAAGGCAACACTGCCTCAGCGTATATACACACACATGATAAGAAGGGTCATTTCTCTTCTCTTATCATTTGAAATGGAATGAAGAGAGAGAAAACCTATTTAGAATTTGTAAAGTATCAATAAAAGCTAGCTTCCATGCCTTGGATGATCTGTTAAGTCAATGTATTTAACATAAAAAGCAAGAATAGAAAACTAAACCAAAACTGAGATCCATTTCTTTACTTGAACAGGAATCTTATTAAGAGCTTCAACTGGAACCACTGCAAAATGGGTCAAACTGCAGGAGGCAAAAAGAAAAAGTATATTCTAAAAGGAAAAAGAAATGAAAAGTGGATTGGCTATTGCAACAACAGTAATTTGGTTTTATTTGTTTTCTACCTGGCTACAGTATAAAAGGGAGCCCTTCAATATGATCTGTACTGGAGAGCAAATGCCTGCCAAAGCAAAAAAATACTCCTCCTAACTTTCACCCACTTGTGAGATTTCTTCCAGTTTCTTCCACCTGGTCCTGATCCACAGTCATAGGCCTGGATGATGAATGTGTATTCCTTCTGCAGTTCACAGTCAACAGGACTTTTTGCTCGAAGACGACCTTCTCCAGATGTCTTGTTTAGTACAACAGCTTCAAAGGGCATTTCTTGTCCGTGGATTTTAAAAGCACAGATTTCACCTGTGAGGAACAGTACAAAACATCATAACCAAGGAGATCTAAGTCTTACACACTGGTGCCACACTGGAGAAGTTAGCAGTAAATTTGAATTTCACATGCTGTTATAGACTGGGGAAATACAGACTTGGGCATCAGTTACATATACAGTCACCATACATCCAAAAGGGCCACTAGGCATCAGCTTGTACAGTGTGATACAGCAAATGCAGCTCTGGTCACATACTTCCCTCTCCCTCTGTCATTACTAAATGCTTTTTTAAAGCCCCAGAGGCTATTCCCTAGATTTGGTACTAACACCAATGTTGAGCTAAATTAGTTCCAAGCTAAATTAAGAAGATCTTATTTAGTTCAAAAAATAGCAAAAAGAAAAACAGATAGTGTTTTATAGATTGTCTTTTCTAACTGTTGTCCCTCCTTCCTAGAACCACTTGAGCTGCCAGGTGGTAGCAGATGTTCAGATTCTTGCAGTTTAGTTTCTCAACAGTGAAACAAATAATGATGCAAAACATGGGCACATTCAAAATACATCTTGCTTTATTTACAGACATACATCATCTTTGGAACAGAAGCAGTTGGAGGAACACAGGCAAGTGTCTTTTTTTGGACATCTCAGTCACCCACCCACATTCACACACTCATACATGAATGCCTTCTTGGCAGCAAGTCACTCTGCCTCCAACCTGCCTCCCTCCACAGCTTCTCTCAGAGGAATACTATATAACAAAATAGATGATATAGCAAGGACTAAAAAAATTGGTTTGGACACAAAAGCAACATAGTCTTGTGAGAATATTTGTGTGGAAGGGGCAAAAATCCCCCTGTTTCTGGTGATCTTTTCTTTTTAATCCTTCATAGTGATGGCATGCTGAATTCACTTTTAGCCACTCCAGAATCCAAATTTAAAAATGAAATATTTATACAAAGACCAATGGGGCTTAAATATTTTTATGACACATTAAACACATGCTCTTTTATGAGTAAGTCTGTCTTGGGACATGCATTATAGATTCAAAGATGCTTCCCACTGACATAAGTCTTTTACATTTATTTCCAGTGTAGAGTTGCAGCCTTTTGGAAATCTCCTTGCCAATCATATCGGAGTCAACTGCCAAATATCAAATGAACTCTAAATCTATTACCTCTAATTCAAGCCTAGCTCCTTTCTCTCTTTTTCTAATAGAATATATTTTTAGAGAAGAGGCTGGACATTGAATTTATAAAAGTGCTAGAGTCTGTAATTCCAATTATGTGTGAGAAAAAAAATAATGGGACGGGGTCTGTGTGGGGCATGCGGAAATTAGGTGTACTTAAAGTATAAATACAGGCTTTTTAGGATATTCCCTCAACTACCACCACATAGGTTTCCCTCTAGTTTAATGGGAGCTGAAGCTTATCTCAGCTATATACAGTGACATTTAGGTAGATAAATCCCACACTTAACAATAATAATAAGTCCTAAGGATATCTTTGCAAGATCAGCAAAGAGTTGTTTTAGTAATTATGAAAACACATCAACTATTTGCTTTGGTATTTGCTTGCTCCAGCCCCTCACTCAGGCGTGGTTTCCCAAACAGACAAAAGATGCGCTCTTTTCCACCCTCTGTAGTACCAAGTATGTGGGCCCCAGAAGAAAGAATGGATTTTATCCTGAGAATCACAAAAAGACCAATACTACGCACAGCCATAAAAGCAGACTCCATAATGTTTATTAACCACTGCATAGGAAACAAAAGATTAAGAGAAGGCTGAAGTGAAGCAGTTTGTTCAGCTTTGATCGTGGGCACTGATTACTGAATTTGTATCTCAGTGTCGTCACCCATACCTATGAAAAAAGTATCATTCTAATTTCCTTGCAACTTCAAAATAAAACATTAATCTAAAATGGTATTGTGGATTTCAGTTTTGTTTTAACTGAATATGACAATCAGAATGTAAATGTGTAAGTCTAATGGAAAAATATTATTTGCTGTCTTCTGGAATAATGGACTTCATAGTTTCCTAATAATAAACTTTTCCTCAGCTGCACAATCCACTAGCACCATAACTTCAGTGTTTTGTGTTTATAATTATACTGATCCACTGTTTGGTTGTAAACAATACAGCTTTTGCAGACATCCACGCCCACTGTTCTTAACAAACAAAACCAGCTCAGAGCAGACAGGAATTTCTCTCAGCCTTAATCTAAACATGTATTCTTACCTTTCCCTCTCCAAATGCAGAGGCCTTATTATGCAAAGCAATCACAGAAGCAGCACATGTTCTAATTAGTTCTCAGCAAGTATTTTAGAAGTCTCTATATCCTGCTCCTATGACAGACTCTATATAACTCTATATAGTTCATATTACTCTAAATATGACTCTTATATCCCCCAATTGCCAAACATAAAGTAATGACAGCTGCATGGATATGAGAAGATATTTTTAAGCACACTGCAAAACCCCCACATACTGTTCGAGATTCTGGTGACAGCAAACTAATTCTATGAAAACAACTTTTAAATAGTTAAGTATGATTTTTGTTTTTCATAAGGTTTCTACTACTGTTTCCAAAGACATGATTTAATACTATTGAAAATTAAAATGTAGGTGATAATGATTCCGAAAAAGCACCTTAATGACTATATTAGAAACGGAAATTATAAGAGAGTTGTAGCAGTTGTAACATAGCAGGAAATTAAACAAGGTCCACCTTTACACTGCAAGACTTATTTACAGATATATAAAACTACTACTACTAGGCATTACAAATTGTGTCTTTAAACTGTAACACATTAACATATAACACAGTATTTTTCATTATTAAATTGAGCTATAGGTCTTTATTTAAACCCTGACCTACATGATACCAACAGAAACTGTGCCAAGCTTATATTATTTCTAAGTATAAGAACCCATAACTCATTGGAGGAAAAGGTGACAGGGTGTCCTCTTACTCAGGCTCACCATTTAAATTGCAGAACCAACACTTTCAGGCCCTTGGCACAACATGCCTTCTTTCTCCCTTGTAAGATTGACTCTAATTATTTAATTAGAGTGCAAACTGGGACATTGTTTTCCTCACAAGAGACAACACAGCAGAATACTGAGCTCTGTTCTTCATTGCAATGGGTTTGGGAGCAGGCGCATATTGGATTTAGAGATCATAAAAATGGTTGTGTCAGTAAGCTGATAACAAGTTGGTGATACCACACAAAAGTAGAAGCATATCCATGAAATCCTATAGCTGCTGCACCCAGACTAGAGGTGAAAATACCTCTTCTGCAAATTCATACATCCTGCGGGTTTCAGTTTGCTTCCTATAAAATCTTCTAGTTACAGGGCTGAACTTCACTAAGAGCTGCTCCATTTTATTATGTCTTAAATTCTGGGCATTAAGTTTTCTCTTCAAATCATTCAGACTACCTATAGCCATGAGCACCTATTAATTTTGAAGCCTACATTATTGTAAGAGCTCTGCTAGAGATCCATATGTTACTACTGGGATAATAATAATATAATTTTCTCTGTAAAAATTGTAATAGCTTGGAAAAAATATTGACAGTTTATAATTCCTGAAATATAACCAACAAATCTTTCCACTGTTTAGTGACACAGTTCAGTGGTGGCCTTGGCAGTGCTGGGTTTACATTTGGACCCAATGTTCTTAGAAGTCTTTCCCAACCTAAATGATTCTATGATTAATTCAAACCCAATTTCCCTGCATGTCCTATACTCTCCATTGGCCTTATGATTCAATATGGAGTATAGAGTTTATCCAGCTGTGTTCAGAACATGTCTATGTGTGAGTGTACACACATATATTTGTTCCTGCCATTTACTTCCAAACCATTTGCTAATTTCAATTATATTTTATAAAGATGAGTTGTTCCCACAAGTGCTATGAAATTATGCAGCTGCACAAAACAGAGATGCTACAGAAATCCATCTCACTGGATAGCAACCAGGCCACACAAAGACCTCATGAAAGCTCAACAAGAAAAGCTTCGATTGCCTCTTGCACCTTTTTAATCAAACATGGAGCTCAAACATGAAGGAACCCAGGCTTCATTAGTTCACTGCTAATATACTCATTTATATTCATAGCTTGTTCTGATTTTATTACTCTCTAGCCTTTTACTATATTTCCATGTGTATTTTTCTCATATGTGCAAATCAAGATACTTGATCATTTATTTAGAACAAAGGTTGCAGTTTTATACTTCCTTGAGGTAAGCACAGTGTCTCTGAAAGATCCTCAAGTGCCCAAGAGTCAAAGCTGCATGATCACACATAAACCCACTCACACCTTATGAGAGACACATGCTCTGTTCAGGTGAGATCCATATTGAATTTGAATTTGAAGAACACAGACAGGAATGCCATGACCAAGGTGTCACTATGACCTCTGAAGACTTGCATATGAATGAATGACCGTAACACTGTTTTTTCCTTATGTGTGTCCTTCAAGAACCTGATTCAGCTACATGGATCCATAATATCGTAAGTAAAACATATTTGACAACCATTAGAATTAATCTTCTTCATATACTACATGGCACACCTAGGCTTCCGAGAATTTTGGTAAACATACAGTTTTACAATGGATATGGACTTGTGGATATGCTTGTGGATATGAACTTCCTCTTGCTACAACTAAAGGTTTTAAACCAATCTTGTCAATGAAATCAAAGTACTCTTAGTCTGAGTCAAATTTGAATCCTTAACCCTTTAAATGTGCTCTCTCTACATACAGATATACCTCCAAACACAAGCACGTTGTCCTATGAACATCCATCATCAAAGATCCCTGTTGGCAGTGCAGTCAGTGTTGTTTTTTTCAGTAAGTTTGTTTAGACGTTGATGTTTCTCTTTAGATTTTTTGTTTTTTTCAAATCCAGCCTTCCAGGACAGCAACTGTATAGAATCATAGAATCATATTCAAGTTTCTCTGCTGGAATCCTACAAATAAGCTCCTGCAGTGCGGAGCTGCTGACCTTTAGAGTGTCTCCATGCCATTGGGAAGGTCTGCTGCTTTGACAAGTTTTTTCTATCATCAACTATAGCTATTGTTCAGATAATTTCAGAACATAGAAGGTTAAGTTTCGAGGGAGGAAAGGGTAGTTCTTTGAGAAAATTAGGTAAAGTAAGAATTAGGAATGTAAAATATCCTTAAAGATAGAAAAAGAATTCAATAAGGCAGTAACTACTGTATGTGCTTTTCCAGCTCACTGAAGGCAATGCCATTAAACTCATACCGAAATACTAAAATCCAGGAAGCAATACTGCAATCATAAACAGAGGGAAGTATTCATATCTTAATAAAATACAAAAATTATTATTTCCTCAGATCCAATTTTATGGGCAACAAGCTTTGCAAAGCAAGAGTATAAATCAACTGCTAACCTTCCTTTTCCATGGATTTGAAATGGCAAAGTGAAGGAACTTCAACTGCACTTCAAGTGATTCACTGTTGCCATAAGCTCAAACCAAATGAACCACACTTCATTCTTCAGTGGTTCAGGATAGAGAGTTCTGTGTGTGGTGTATAAGCAGCAGTCATATGCAGGTTTCTTCCTGGCTCCACAGCAAGTAAGTTTCTCCAAGGAAAATGACTTGGGTTGTGAAGGTGGCCAGCAACAAAGCATGTGAAAAACCTACTTTGCAATTTTATTTAAATAAGCTTGCTTAAAAAGTGTGATTTTTATGGACATGCTCTGATTATAGTGTGATACATGACCACGCTGCTCTGCTGGAAACTAGATCACCACTGTTTAGATGCCTAACATGTCACATAGTGCACTCAGATTTAGAATCACAGAATGGTTTGGGTTGGAAAGGACCCCAGGATCATCTAGTTTCAACTCCTGCCACAGGCAGGAACACAAAATCACAGAATGACAGCATTCCAAGGGTTGGAAGGGACCTTGAAAGATCATCTAGTCCAACCCCCCTGCAAGAGCAGGGTAACCTAGAGTACATCACACAGGAACTTGTCCAGGCGGGCCTTGAATATCTCCAATGTAGGAGACTCCACAACCCCCCTGGGCAACCTGTTCCAGTGCTCTGTCACTCTCACAGTAAAGTTCTTCCTGATGTTAATGTGGAACCTCCTATGCTCCAGTTTACACCCATTGCCCCTTGTCCTATCACTGGATATCACTGAAAAAAGCCTAGCTCCATCATCCTGACACCCACCCTTTACATATTTGTAAACACTGATGAGGTCACCCCTCAGTCTCCTCCAAGCTAAAGAGACCCAGCTCCCTCAGCCTCTCCTCATAAGGGAGATATTGGACTCCCTTAATCATCCAGTATACCAGGTTGTTCAAGGCTCTTGCGCAAGACATCTTTGTACTCCAGCTTACACGACAGAGAATCGATACATATCTGTTTGAAGACTGCAATAAACATTGAGGTGGATCAGAAAAATATAACAAGGTTTGTGTATAGAAAGATGTGGTTAAGTAATGATTATACAGTTCTTGACCAACCTCTATTCTAAGAGAAGAGAAATATTAAATACTGGCCTTAGTTCCTCACATAAACCAAACTCATATCGTATTTTCTATTGTGAATAACCTCACATACTTCTCAATCTTTTCTGTTTTCTGAAATCTTCAAGATTAAAGAGAGAATGCAAGCAAGAAGGTACAATTTTAAGAACAGTACCAAAAGACTATACTGTCACAATCAGTATATGGAGCTCCATGCCCACCTGCAACAATGGAAGGCTTTTGCTAACATCATGTTTCATGTTAGCAAATATCCTGTGGATTTAGCAGTGCATCTGAGTATCACATAAACACAGATTCAACACACAGAAACAGCTGTCCACATTTGTTAAAATGCTGTGAGGCACAGCACAGTGTCTTTAACAATTACATGATCATTACTGAGAAATATTATCCTTGCCATTTTTTTAGAATACCACATTATAATGAACTATTTGAAAAATAATCCTGCAACTGTGCAGTTAAAACTGAAAAAAGCACATTAATAAAAGGAACTTTATCCTCCAGGAGGTAAGTGGAGCTTAATTACTCAGTACCCAGTTGGGTCATTTTCTGATCTATTTTTTCACATGTGTCAATAACTATCATACACACATGTACTGGTTGTTTTCACACACTACCTGCATTATTTGATTAGTGTTCCCTTGAAGCTGCAATCAGTCATTGAAGATTTCCTACTACCACAGCGAATGAAACATGACTTTCCTCCAGACAGTCATCTCTCAGTAAACACAGAAGCCCATATGCTACCAGTGCCTTAACTTCATGTCTGTGTCTGAAAGGTGGATCATGAAGTTATTCCATCTCTGGATTAGTGAGGTTTAAACTGTGAAAAAAGAGGAGTAACTTGCCTGGTGAGGCTCTGACCCATTTTACTGGTTATATATCCATTTTGTGATTCTGTGATATCCTTTGAAAAAAGTGCACCTATTTTCATGAAAGACACCTAGAGACCTCTGCATGTTAAGATTAAAAAGGTTATTACAATGGTTGCAAGCATTTCTAGCCACTAAGTATTAAAGGACAAATGCTAATAAAATACATAAAGGAAGCTAATGATGTACAATGTGACCAGATTTTCAAATTAAATACCTAGGATTACAAATGTTGGCTAGCAGACATGTACTGCTTACAGAATTCCTACAGTCTGGTAGGCAAACCTAACAAGTATTTTCTGCAGCAACATTACCTAATAGATTTGGTTCCCTTGTGAGATAAAAAAGAAAGAAGTAAGAAAATGAACAGCACCATGTTACACTCAGAGAATCAGCAGCTGTTTAGTCTATTGAAGACTCAGCAGACTGACAGAAAAACTTACTTTTTAATTAAACTACTTTCCCTGGGGCCCAATATCAAGGCAGACAATTTCTGAGATAAAGCATCTTGGAAAATGTTGCATTTATTAAAATTATTCCCCTGAATAATTTTAAATGCATTATTTTTGGGTATAGTTAGCTAATTCAAAGCATACAGTGATCAAATAATTTTTCTGTTTCTTTACACTCAAAGCATCATTCAGCTTTAACATGAGAAGTATAACAGGAAGTTTGGACTGGCTAGATCGTAATATAAGCAGTGGACTTGATCACACACATCAAAGGAGTGGCAAGTACTAGGAGCTAGTGCTGTCTTCCAAAAATAAGAGCCATAGAATAGTTTCACATATGTAAACCAAACCAGAATGACCAGGAAAGTGAGGCAGAAATGAAGGACAAGCAATAGCCCTTTGTCCTTCTCCCAGTATGCCAATATTTTGAAATAGCCATTCATCCTCTTTTTTTCTCATATTTGTTATTTGAAAGATTAGGCTGATGGTAACAGAATGCCATTAGAAAGAATTATAGAATCACCCAAGAGCAACAGGGACTCATTTGAGGCTCTGTGCAAATGGGAGTCTGCAGACAGTTGGATGCTGGCACCTCTAAACTAGAAACCAAGCAGTCACATTAGTGTGGTGCTGTGCTGATTTGTGGCTGTGTCATGGCCTGGAGTGAGAGCACTCTGAATGAGCACAACAGCCATAAGAACTGCAAGAACCTCCTGTGATTTTTACACATTGTAAAAAAATTAAGTGAATACAAAGAAAGTGAATTTTGATGAAAATTTTCTCCAAAATGTGTATGCAAACGTGAGGTTGGCAAAAATAAGCACTAGAGAGGTGCAGTGCAAAATACCTTTGGATAATTGTGGAATTTTCACAGCATTGGCAGCCCTATGAAGTGAGTTAAAAGGGAAATTATGCAGTTTGGGTCTTTTCACCAGCTCCTAAACATGCAATAAACTGTTAATGTACAATAAAATATGTCAGAGACACATTAGGTACCTCAGGACAGTTTTGCTTCATGCCCATCAAAACACACGTGGGAGAACACAGTGAGATGTTAGGAAGTGGTAAGGTGATTGAACATCCCTGGGTTTTCACTCAGCTATTTACTCTGCCATGGCCTCTTCTTACAGAAGCAGATTAAATAAAAAGCTTAGGAACATTAATTCAATCTTGGCATGGAGCCTGGGCACAAGAGTCTAATCTGTGCATCCTGTAGACATGAGTAGAGCACTGAGTTTAATTGTTACAAGAGCACCATATGGTTCTTCCTGATCACAGCTTTTTTTCATTTGTTTTTACTTCCACTTGTCTGTCTTCAAAAGAATCTGAACTATTCAGCTCCAAGTGTACAGTCATGATTGGGACTGGATCTCCAGATGCAGTGAGTTACTTTGGACACAAACGATTCTACTACAAAGCATCACCACAAATTAAAAACAACAGTAAAATCAAAGCATCTGGCCTTTTATCAGAATAGGAATCATATAGTAAAGATAATAAATTTATCAAAATGAAAGGTAAATGCAGATCTCTTACTAGATAAGCATTTGCACTCCAATTTGTGTGGACACTTAGAACTGCTCTCATGATCTCTAAAACATATTCACTTTATCTTACTCCTCCTTTTTTTCTGCATGGTTTATGTCCCACTATGCCTTTAGAAAGGCAAGTGTCTGTGCCATTTTATATTGTGCTGGTCCCCTCACCATCACCAAGAAGACATCAAATGACTCCAGCCACTGACCATAGTTCAGCCAGTAAATGGATGCATGTTTATGCAGGAAAGATTTGCAATGATTTTTCACTCACAGGCAGTTCATGAAAGCCTTTTTAGGCACAGAAATCCAAGAGATTCCCCACCATAGCTTTGTGTATGAGTAAGCCTTAGACTTAATACTTTTAAATACTGCTTAGTATTTAACACATCAGAGGTGTGAAAACCTCATCTGTGGGAGCTGACTATCTCACTATGTTCAAAGCTGCCCTTGAGCAACTTTGTTCCTTATTTACAGCTTTTGATTCTGCTAATAACAGCAAAAAGACAAAACCTCTGATTTTTCTGAGACAATCGCTTAACACCTCCTCAGAGTTCAGTCAGCCACTACAGGTCCTGATATATTCAGTGATTCAGATGGGACTCCACCCACCAAAACAACCTCAGAAGCACAGACCCTTGTCATAGTATTTATAATGGTAGGGGGCATTGTGCACAAGTAAACTCAGTCTGATTGCAAACATTATTCTTTCATAGAATGCTACTATTAGTAGCAGCATAAAGTATTATTTTCTATACAGAAACTTAAAGTTAAGTGTTTATACTCTCACTAATATGAAAATAACTATACTGGATATAAAAACTGCATCTGTATTGAACCTAAAGATACAGAACAACCATTAGGAAACATAAGAGCTGTGTCCCTTCTAAGATTTGACAATGGGATATCTTATGCATATCAATTATTTAGTAATGCAAGAAAGTTTGTTTCTTAAACAGTAAATTCAAAGCCACAATGAGCTCAACATACTGAGTGTTGTACTTCTTTATCATCTAATATACTGAAAGCCCCTACTTATTTGCTGTATCTCTCAGATGTTATCCTATTTGTTGCCTCATCTTTTCTCTTGAGCAGGAGCTTCACAGAGGGCATCAACTGTATTGTTCTGCAGCTTCGAAGCTGATGCAGCTTCTTTCCCAATGTGACATTAAAAATTATTTGAAACTTTTCATGAAACCAAGCTGCGTTGAAACAGCTGTTTCCAGAAAAAGGTCAGATTTTCAACTGTGTCCTCTCAAAAACCCCATCAGCACTGCAGAAATGGCAGAACTATCACAACATCACCAAATCCTACTTCGGTGAAAGCATATTTTTGATAAATCATATTTTTGCCAACTCCATTATAAATGTTTAATGACTTTGCTCCCACTCTGCTGCCCATTTCTCACTCTGCAAGTCTGAGTGTTCATGACACCATACCCAGCTGCATTTGATGCCTTTATTTATTAGGTTTTTTAACCCTATAATAAAAATGACACTTCCCTGCCTCTTTACACATAGAAGAGTCTGGGAACGATAGCCCATCTGAAAACACATAACGCTTGTAACAGGTCTGCAATTTCATCCTTGAATTTAATTCCTACTTTCTAGGACTATGGACTTCCTAGGAATTTCAAATCATTAGATTTCTTATCCTCAAAACATACATGATCTTGTCAACATTTTGGTACTGAGGATGTAACACAGCTCATTCCCTCACAAATCAGCACCTAAGTCACTTGCTGTTCATGGAAAACTGAAGACCTGAGGCCCATGCATGTGGTAATGACTGAAACTGAAATCAATGGAAAGATTCTAACCAATTTTAACATGGAGCAAACCATGATGTAAACACATATTTTAATTTCATTTCTACTATGAAATATTCCTGAATTTTTTACCCATACATTTAAATTACTTAAAATCTTTCTTTCTGTATATTTTGTGTCTCTTAAGAGTTAGGGCTCGAGTTTTGAGAGGTCTGAATTTAATTATAGACATAAGTCTTTGCACAGCCAAAGATGTAAATGTTTTATAACATGAACTCCCATTTGAGCAAATGAGATACCGCAATTAAAAGGAAAAAAATGAAAACAGTTTTGAAAATGGAGTTGAAGTAAAACTACAAGCTGGGTCTTACTGATAGGTACAAAATTTACATTGATTTCAATAGCAAAAGGCAATCCCTTGCTGAGTATTGGTAAAATCCATAATTGCTAAAGGCTAAATTAGCTTTGGCTAACTGAAGCACAATAAAACTAAGCCTTGTACTACAGGAATGAACACAAATCTCACAGTTACCAGATGCTGTTATGTGTAATATTGTAGATCTTGTTGAGAGAAAAGATTATTTTTCTACTTAGTCTGTATTCCATCCCCCCTTTCATTCTAGAAAGTGAAGACCAAAGCTTATTTTTTATGCTTTAGGAGGTATGACTGAACTTTCGTTGCAATTTAGTGTTTCATTTGAAATTAATGAAATGAAGGATGCAATTATTAAAATCCAATGTGCAATATAAAGCAATAAAAATGTAACACCATGAAAACTGCACAATAATAAATCATTCCAGCAATTTAGAAAGTGCAAATAAATATCTAGACATTTTCTATTTAACTGCTTCTCAACAATGTAAAGAAACAAATTATATTTGCAGTTTCAGAAGTAAATTATAATATTAATTTGAATATATCTGTGAGGAAACCAGAGTATTTTACCAAGACGTAAAGTCAATTCAAAACCTTTTTTTTTGCTTACCACTGTACACTATTTAGTGGTATGTGCATTTACACCATCCCAAGTGGACAAACAGAACCTGACTGGCTGTGGCAGTACTACTTTCTGAATAACTGGCTCTAGCCCTCAGAAGCAAATGCTGTATCAGCACTTTTTAGAACAGACATTTACAGACCTGAAGTTTTGGGTAACAAATGGCTTTCTGGAAGGAAGCACTGACTAACCGCTTGTCAGGGCATTTGCTGGAAACAGCTTCTCTGTCAGTTTTGCCATGAAAATGCCTGCATGTTTTGGATCATTCTGATTTCCTTTAAAACCTGGTATTTTCTCTCTGTGAATACAGTGTCTTCTAGAAATGATCCATAATGGCAGTGTTATCTGTACTGGTTTGTTTACTCAAAAGTCATACCTGCCTGCTCTACTGAGCAAATAACTGTTCACAGTTTCTTCTCCTATTAGTCCTGCAGCACGTAACTAAACCTGAGTGAACTGGAACATGCTTCTTCTTGCACATGATTAGCAGAGTTGTTTACTAAAAGCACCCTTTCCAAGATATCCTGAGTAGTAAATGCTAACTCTCTGGACTTCACTGGAAACTGCAGGTGGTTACAAACCCTAAAGACCAGTCCATCTGTCATATTTGAGCAAAGTAACATGATTGCACAAGTATTTTTAAGGGCACAGTTTGAAGGCAGAGGGATCAAAGTGCAAGAAATCTTTATTCCCAGTAAATATTTCAATAAAACATTTTGTCTCTGTAAGACTGGGCTGAGTTTATAGATATCACAGTTAGAAAAAAGCTTATGATTTGTTTACAAACTGAATACACAGGAAAATAATGAAACATAAAGACAAACAATGCACTACTGTAAGAACTCAGTCCCAGAGCCAATAATTAATGCCATTTTTCTGATGCAACCACTGTCATTGTTTGTGTCTGACAAAAGGGACAAGAACACTACTTGGGCTCCTGAACACTGAACCAGTCGCCCTTAAGTACTTCTTAAGTCACCTCAGGCTGCTTGTTAATGAGACTTCCTCACTACCCACCCAAAAGACTAGTAAAGGGTAGTAATCATTAGGCTGTACCAGAAGAGTTTTCTGGTGATGTGCCTTACACTGCCCCCAGGGAGGCAGCAGACTTCCGTGTTGAGCTGGGCTGAGTCAGCGTAGTGGGTCCTTCCAATAGTCCAAAATGCATTAACATCAGTTTCACGGCTAATCAAAAACAGGCGGTCCCAACTGACAGAAAACTGACAAAACCTCCAGCAACAGCCCTCGTCATCCTCTCAGTTTTGTTACACGATTAGTATGTTACAACTGTCAGAATTACTTATCCAGACACTATGATAGCTCACTTAGCAGATTATAACTTCTTCAACAGCCATAGCTGCAAAGAAATATGCAGCCAAGTAACCCATAGAGAATTTTGGATATTACAGGTCTGATAAATGAGATCATAATGAAAAGAAAGTTATTAAAGCACTTATTTTTTGCTAGTCGTGATTTTTGAATTACGAGGTATGTTAATGTACATATCTACAAACCATGTTCTGGAAATGGAACTAAACCAGCTTTCCAGCTGTGGCACTTGCACAAGTTTGTGTGATGATTATCTCAAAGCAACCCTTTCAGCACATTCTAAGTGATGTGGCATCCCCTTTACCTCATCAGAATTCTGGGAATGAAATACAAGCAACAATCCCTGGTAAGAACCACGAATTAGGCACTCTGAGTGTAAATTTCAGAGAACCATTTGTTTAATAGTGCATACACACTGCCAATGTGAAAAATCTCAAAAGGATGATTTATGAGTTATTTTCACCACTGTAAGTCAAAGACACATGAATACAACCACACTTAAAGAGTGATTCTGCTGGCCACAACACCAGAATATACAAATATCTTTACTCAGTATCCATAGAGTCTATCCTTGATTTGTACACTCTTAACCTGAAAGCAGAAGTAAAGTATGAGCATAGAAAAAACTGTATTAAGACACAGCCACAGCACCTATCCTATGTTGATAGGACCTTTGCAAAAATCTTTGACGGTCTGTGCTATTAAGAAGTGAGAGATCATTTGGTGTTGGTTCATAAGGCAAAAACAACAATAAAAATAATCAGAAATTCTTTAGGCAATGTTGGATTGAAAACAGTGAAAGCACTAGTTCAAAATCATAACAAAGTTCAGCTTCCCACAAAACTGATGACAGAATATATATTTGACAGATGGAATAAACAGAACCATTATTCATTACTACACTAATTCTTTGTTCTCCAGAGAGGGAGCTCCATGAAGTCAATGGCAGCCAGGTGGCCTATGTTGTGTTACAATATTGAGAACTTGATCACAATTATGCTCACACATTTAAGAGGGCAATCACAGTGACCTGGCATCCTCACTCCCTGTTAGCAAGTGAATTTTTAATAAGTAAACATCCTTTCTTTCTTAAGAGCATAACAAAAACAAACAAATGAGAGCTCCTAAAATGAGAAAAAGGATCAGAAAAATTGCTTAAGAACACAGCAGGAGGAGAAACCTAACCACTCCCACTAGACCTGCTCTGCCTCAGAATCTTTGTACAACAGATTGATTTTTTTTTTTGTGGTTTGGTAGTTCTTTTGATATGGTGTTTGATATGTCAGCTCATTGCTCTCTCCTCAAGCCTTGCGTGGCATGCTTTAGTGTGAGGGTCCCTGCCCATGGCAGGGGGGATGGAACTAAATGATCTTAAGGTCCTTTCCAACCCTAACTATTCTATGATTCTATGACTATGATTCTATGACTCTTGGAGAGTATTTTTGTTGCTCCTTTGTCTTCCTCACCCCCTTTTGTAAATATTTGCTATGAAAAGAATGAAAACTGTTCACATCCAACAGCTCACTACTGAATGTACAGGACAGATGGACAGTAACACATCTGCTTTGAGCCAACTTACAATCTCTGGGCATTATAGATTTATGTACACCAGAGAAATATTTACTCTTAGATTTTTCAAATGGTTATTGCTAGGATGCATTTTAATGGCTGAAGAAAACTGCTTCATAGGAATCTGTCAGCCTTTTTCTCTCAAAACAGATATCAAATAGGTCCCAAAGGAGGAATGTCATTACAAGCTAGTTTGTATGTGTAATACACAGAGAGCTGAGTCTTGGCCATATATAAGTATAGGCCTTCCACGAAAATAATCCCATCCCTAGGAAAGAACATCCCTTTTCAGACTTCTTTTTAAACGACATTCAGCTTCTAAGTAGTGCTGATTTAACATCCTCTTCAGTATTACTCAAGGAAGAACGACATACATCAAGAGTTTTTCTTCAGATAGAACAGAATCATCATCTTCAAAGTATGATTCAATACTTGGCTCTAAAGACAGTTAAGCCAGTAGTACATACATCTTATCAGCTCATCTACTCCGGATTCATTTTTCAGAATAGATTTCTGCTTATAGTAGTATTTATTTTCTGGTTCTCTGTAAGCTTTCCTAGGGAAAATTTTACAGTTTTGAATCAATTTAACCATAACGATTCCCCACAAAACACTGTATGCTTTTTTTGTTTTTTTTTTCAGGACAGGAGGTACAATACTCTATCAACAACTTAAAATTAAATGAAGCCACTAGTGAAACAGTGAACTGCACCTGTATCACTGCCACCACATCTGCATTTTACAACCACTAATTATTTCTAATTCAGAGCAGACTCTTCTGGTCTTTAATTGGGGTCTCACCTGCTGTGCTATAGAAATCTCTGGTCACAGAAAAGTTCTGAGATAAAATCTTTCCTAATCAACAGGCTTCCTTAGACCCCTAATGGGATCGACTGAAAGACAGAAACATGTTTACAACAAACGGATGCTTGACCCGAGAAGTCCTTAATATGGGTCATGTACTTTTGAGATTTATGTCTAATAGATTAGATAGCTGAGTAAGAAAGGAAGCTCAGAAAAGAAGTGTGGATTTTTTTAAGTAAAAATGGGGGTGGGGGAGAAAATCTCAACTTGAACTCAAAATCAGTAACAAAATCCCACAGAAAATTGAGACATTTGAACAAACCTAAAGCATAGAAACATGAAGATGCAAACTGGGCATAAATTTATTTCAGATGTACTTTCACAGGACCAGTATCATTTGCAAACACAAGATTAGGAGCAATTAAGCCTGGAACAAGATTAACAAACATATGCAGTTTCACACCTTGTGATCCTCCAAAGAAATGAAAAAGTATACTGAAGATTGTCTATCTCAGAGAAATCTTGCATGGTTATGGTCATACAGCACATGTAATTTATGCCTGTGCATGCTTGGTGCCCATCACATGGATTAAATTAACAGTCACCCCTTCCAATTAATAACACAGAAATGACTGAAGGATAACGGGAAGGGATTCTATAGGTATGTAGCGGATAAAAAACAGACTAGGGACAACATAGGTCCTCTCCGGAAGCTATCGGGAGAACTGGCTACACAGGATTTGGAGAAGGCTGAGGTTCTGAATGACTTCTTTGGCTCGATCTTCACTGGCAAAGGCTCTGACCACACCACCTGAGTCTTGGAAGGCAGATGCAGGGACTGTGAGAATGAAGACCTTCGGCCCACTGTACAAGAGGATCTGGTTCGAGACCATCTTAAGAACCTGAATGTACACAAGTCCATGGGACCTGAGGAAATCCATCCACGGGTCCTGAAGGAGCTGGCGAATGAAGTTGCAAAGCCACTGGCCATCATATTTGAAAAATCATGGCAGGCAGGTGAAGTTCCTGACGACTGGAAAAAGGGAAATATAACCCCCATTTTCAAGAAGGGGAAAATGGATGACCCAGGGAATTACAGACCAGTCAGTCTCACCTCTGTGCCTGGCAAAATCTTGCAGTAGATTCTCCTGGAAGACATGCTGGGGCACATGAAAAACAACAAGGTGCTTGGTGACAGCCAGCATGGCTGCACTAGGGGGAAATCCTGCCTGACCAATTTGGTGGCCTTCTATGACGGGGCTACGGAACTGATGGACAGGGGTAGAGCAGCTGACGTCATCTACCTAGACTTGTGCAAAGTGTTCGACACTGTCCCACATGACATCCTTGTCTCTAAATTGGAGTGTCATCAATTTGACAGGTGGACCACTCAGTGGATAAAGAAATGGCCACACGCAAAGAGTTTTGGTCAATGGCTCAATGTCCGGCTGGAGACCAGTAACAAGTGGTATCCCTCAGGGATTGGTGTTGGGACCGGTCTTGTTTAACATCTTTGTCGGTGACATGGACAATGGGATTGAGTGCATCCTCAGCAAGTTTGCTGATGACACCAAGCTGTGTGGTTCTGCTGATACGCTGGGGGATAGGAATGCCATCCAGAGGGACCTTAACATGCCTGTGAGGTGGGCTGATGCCAACCTCATGAAGTTTAACCATGCCAAGTGCAAGGTCCTACACCTGGGTTGGAGCAATCCCAGGCACAGCTACAGGTTGGGCAAAAAGGAAATTCATGGTAGTCCTGCGGAGAAGGATTTGGGGGTGTTGGTTGATGAGAAAATGAACATGAGCCGGCTTCTGTGTGTGCTCACAGACCAGGAAGCCAGCTGTATCCTGGGCTGCATCAAAAGGAGCATGACCAGCAGGTCGAAGGAGGTGAACCTGCCCCTCTACTCTGCTCTCGTGAGACCTCACTTGGAGTATTGTGTGCAGTTCTGGTGTCCTCAACATAAAAAGGACATGGAACTGTTGGAATAAGTCCAGAGGAGGCCACGAGGTTGATCAGGGGCTGGAGCACCTCCCATATGAAGACAGGCTGAGAAAGTTGGGGCTGTTCAGCCTGGAGAAGAGAAGGCTGCATGGAGACCTCATAGCAGCCTTCCAGTATCTGAAGGGGGCCTATCGGGATGCTGGGGAGGGTCTCTTCATTAGGGACTGTTGTGACAGGACAAGGGGTAACAGGTTGAAACTTAACCAGGGGAGGTTTAGATTGGATATCAGGAAGAAATTCTTTACTGTTAGGATGGGGAGGTACTGGGATGGGTTGCCCAGGGAGGTTGTGAATGCTCCATCCCTGGCAGTGTTCAAGGCCAGGTTGAATGAAGCTTTGGGTGATATGATTTAGTGTGAGGTGTCCCTGCCTATGGCAGGGGGGTTGGAACTAGATGATCTTGAGGTCCTTTCCAATCCTAACTATTCTATGATTCTATGAACAGGTAGCAATGACGCATAAAGGGCACTTGGTCTCCATGCTGACAACATATGGGTGAGGACAGGAAGCAGCCAAAGATTGCTGAAGATGAAAAAAATGGAGAAACTACAGCCTAATTGTAGGAATTGTGAGGTTCTGAATGTGGCTCAGCATTTACAGAAGTTGGACCTGCCAAGATGATGTCCTAGACTACCTGTACAATCCCTAAAAGAAGCACGGAGCAAGGAAGCATTGCCCAGACTTCAGACTTCCCTGAATGTGTAATTACATAGTGGCTCAACTTGTAAACATTTCTAGTTGTTTAAGATATACTTGTATGATAGGAAATAGGGATGGTAAAGAATTCATTGTCAAACAAAACATTCCAAGAAGAAGTATTTTTTCACATGAGGAACTGTTTTCATTTACTGAAACTTAAAGGGCATTCTAGAACTCTTTCTCAATTCTCCAGTTCATTAACATGGGGCAAAAGGTATTAATACATAGCACAACATACTACACACTACAGCACAACATACAACAACTACAATAACCATATATTACACACTTAAGGGTTCTGTTAAAAAGAAATTACTTAAAAAAGGAAGTAAAAGTTTCAAAGAGGAAGTTATGAATATGAAATGTATGAAAAGAAAAAAGGAAGAAAGTAGGAAATGAAATGTATTTCTAAATAACCATGGATTCTAATTTAGCATTTATTTAGCTCCTCCACAATGAGGGGAGGAAGAAATATGCACTGTATTAGGGGAAAACTATGCACAGTCTTAAAATTAAAGTGTGGAAATATTAGATTTTTTTTCCATCTCTGTGCAATTCAGCCTGCACAGTAATGCATATTTTAATATGCCTCACTATTTGGCTTCAAAGGATCTCCTTAATGGCAGGGTTTCAGTGTTTGCAGAAAAGAAAGATGAGAGCTAGATGGAATGGGAACATAATGGAAATTCTGCTATGTCCAAATATGTATAATTCAATTAGCACACATGGCTGAAACCTCAAATGAAATTAATGAATTGCAATGTCCAGTATGCCTTTAAAACAAGATTTAAACTAAGTCATAATGAATGGAATAATTAATGTTCCTAGTAATTGACAGACCCTGCTTTAGTTGCCATTAATTTATTAATTTACAGGACAGGCTGTTCTTCAGTATACAGTGACTGAGTTTGACATGTGTTTTCCATTAGGCAGGAAAAGGTTAAGCAGCAGATTTCTGTAGATATTTAAAAGCAAATTATGTTGCAGAAAGTCAGTCAGAATTTCTCAACTACTGGTTTTGCTACCCTGCTCCACAATTCTATTCCAGTTGTGTCTTAGTGGATTCTATCTGGAAATAATTAACTGCATTTTGCAGATGGCAGAATGGAATCTCTTGATCTTTCATAATTTAAAAGAAACAATGAAAGGAAAATTCATGTGGAAGATGAATAGATAGGAAATCAAATGATGCTCACTTTGTTAAAAACTGCTTTCTGTGCATCCTATGTTGTACTAACACATTGCAAAATCTGAGTTTTTGTGTAAGATACTAAGTAAGACTTGATACTGCCCAATATCCCACTGAATTTAAACTAAAATGTCAATCTGTGGGTGGAGGGTAAAGACAAATACAGTCTAAATACTTGAAATTAGCCATTAGAGGACCCTGAATGCAATATCCTCTTCACAAGGTTTACTCTGAAAACCTGAGAGGATTTCAAGGAAAGTATGATTTGGTACCTCCAGGTTTTCAGGGGTTCACGTGGTATTCGAAGTACATTTGTGTTCATATGAACAGGATTCCTTGCAACATTTTCTCACTTTGCAGTAAGTCTGTGGATAAGTTCAAACCAAGTTTCTATACGTAAACTAGAAACATGGAATGACAGCTCTGTAAACTGGGCTCCTATAAATCTGCACAGTTCATAAAGAACTTGTAAACATACATAAAATATTGCCATCTGTCCTGGATCTTGGAGACCTGGCCAGGGAAGAGGACAACAGTCATGATTTTCTACAGTAAAGTCATTTGCTAGAGGATCCAGCTTACCACAGGTAAAAAGACACAGCAGAATGAAAAATTCAACCTGATGTGACTTTCCCAATCACCATGTCAATGCTTTTGTTTCACGGAGGAAGGAAGTATAATATTTACTCAGATGAATCCATATAAATATAATAAAAAAGATACATAAAAGATATATAAAGAAGAAACTTCAGCTTCTTTTCAGCATGAGGAAATGAACTTCAAAAGCTAGAAGCAAAGATATTTAATCTGTGAATTAAGAATTCATAAATGGAATATTCATTTGTGAACATAATCCTTTCTGGGAAATGTACTACTGAAAAAGTAGTTTCAAAGTATAGGATTCATCCATGAAATTTCATTACACTCCATCAGAGTCTGCAGTTCACTCTTCACCATTTATAAACTCAAGCTAAGTCACTCCTGACTCCAAAAATGTGTTAGTGTTCTCTGACTCAGACTACAAAGGCGATTCACTGCAACACCAAAGCAGTTCTAAAGAAAAATTCAACTGAGGTGGCACAAAGACGTCATCCACACAGAATTTAACGTGATATCATTCATTAATTCCTTAATTCTCCTAAAAAAGTCTGTATCTAAGTGTGATGTGATCTCAAGGAGCTTATGCATTAGGGAAAAAGTCATAATGTATTGTTTTAGCCAATTTACCAATACCCAGTATCTACATTTCTCCTTTTATAAACAATCACACAAAAGGAAAATGGGGAGAGGTGAGGACAACAAATATATGGGAAGTCAGCACCAAACTCCACTTCATTAGAAGATCTAAGCAGACTCTGTTGTTGGAAGGCTTTTGTCTGATACAGGAAGAGGAACTGCTGGAGAAGGAAGAGAGTCACATTTTCTCTTCTCTTAACTGAGTAAATTGAGAATGGTCTCAGGAGATTGCCCCTCAAGAGCTGAAACCAACCTTCTCTGCCTTTGTGCTGTAATTTTGGAAATAACGCAAGCCTGGAAGAATGGCAAGAGATCTTGAGATGAGAGTTTATTCATGGTGCTCTTGGTAGAAGGAAATGCAAACCAGCTTCTGGATGACTGGCCTTATTTAGTTCACTTGTGTGTGATTCAAGCCCAAAATCATGCATGACTTTCACTAAGACACAAGATCCACAAACATTTCACCAAACTCCCCAAGTATAGAAACATATAGGATCCTAACGTACAACTAACCTTTAAAAGCAAGTTAGACACTGATGGCAGTGGGAGCTAAATTTACAATTCAGCCTTATATTTTTAATCCAGTAAAAGAGAACATGTATATTCTATGATTCTATATGTTAACTTTACTGAGAGAATGGCTAGGTCCCTCCATAATGTCAGAAAACATAAGCCTGCCAGTAACAGTAAAACTGTTTCCTTTCCAGTAGGTCTACATAGTTAATTATATTGAAATATAATTTGTTTTTAAAGCATGACAAATCTAATATATTCCCTCCATGTTGAAATATATCATTAAGAGGTCATTTGTCCTGAATAAACCTGGTGTGGGAAATTAAGACTATTTTAATATTACTAGGATCTCACAAAAACCAAAACAAAACCAGAGTATCCAATGCCCAGAAATAACAAGCGTATGATTGCTGGAAATGTCAAGATACAAATGCACATAATGGGGAAATATTTTTCATCTGGAATTCATTAGCTCCTGGCATACACTACTAGCGTAGTAATTTACAGCTCTCTCCAGTTACTTAAAGTAAAAGCTGCAGAAATAAACCATGGACACTTTAATTGGCTTTTGTGTTGCAACTGAAATTGAACATGAAAAGTAAATAGGAAAAGTTATTTAATGCCAGTAAGTTGAGCATTTTAGTCCAGCAGTGCTTCCTTTCAAAATGCAGAAACAGGACCTGAAGTAATTCTTTGAAATCTGTGATTTATGGATTTTACAAACAACTTCTTAAATATTTGTTTAATACTTAACAGCATATAGTACACAGGCAACTTGCAACTTAGTAAGATTACACTCTGTTTAGATACCAGGAAATCATAAAAATTATTCTGAAATTGAGTTCATATTTTAGGTTTTATTTTCTGATTGACAAAAGGAGAAATACAACACCTCTTTCACAAGAGGGAATACACATTCTTTTCTTTCATTATACAAAGTCAGTTAAATCTGTAAGCAAAAATCTGCATTAATAGCAATCTTCCCTTGCCCCTAAAGGTTTCACATTATTTTATTACAGCAGAGAACCAAAACAGGCTTTCTGTTAATTAAAAAAGAAGAAATCTTTTGAATCAATCTAACACACCTGTATAGCAATCTCACAAAACAGCAGTTTAGTGTGTGAAGAAGCCCCACAGATAAATATGAAATTACCAATAAAATTATTTATTTACCTATAAATGTGTCCCCTGTATACAAAACTATCCTGACTGAATTACTTTTATTTGGGTTATTTTTTGCCTGTATAGATTTTCTTTCCATCTCCTGCTTTTAAATTGATATGCAAATATATTGGGAATTCTTTAATGTGATTGCATTTGTTGCTCCAGATTTGATAGCAGAGTGAAGTCAGTGAAATTAATTCTCATTTCACCATCTTATTTGCTGCAAATAAACTTTTTAGACTCACAATTTATCTCCCAAGGGACCTAGTGAGATAGAAAGGCTCTTCTTAGATGACACCTACTTACTGAGCTTGCTAAGTGACACCAACACACACAGCCATGGTCCCCATTTTCACTACCCATTCTCACCTCATGCTAGAATATGCCTCTTCCTTGGTTGTTCACAGAAAAATACTCATTGGAATCTGTTGTGAAACAGATTGTGAACTGAGCCAGGTTAAAAATAACTCTTAAAAAAACAACCCCAAGTCTTCACATTTTGACATAACCCCCAGGGGCTTTGAAAAGCCTTTTTAATGCTACTTTCATATCCATAATCAAACCACCCATGCAAAAACAAATACCAGCTGGGCTTTGCCTTTAATGCTTATGCTCATCTAAACTTCTTTCACAAGGAACTGTAATTTAGGTTTGTAATCTCACTGAAGACTCTGAGATTACATCTAAGTAGAACTACAGGCAGAAAACCATTAATGGCACATCTCAGGAGCTAACCTAGACTGACTTTCAGTCCCCAGGCTTACAAAGAAAAGTTTAGGGGGGGGGGGTTTATTGGTTTTGCTTTGGGAGGCATAGTTTGCTCATTTTTTTGTATGAATTGAGCAGATTTGCTGGTGGTACCAATGGAACATGGCTCCTTGTTCAGAAAAAAATCGTGTTTAAGTCCTATTTCCCATAAGAGAAAAAAAAACCTGTCTACCTCAGCTGAAGGGTCACACCCTTTTATGAGCCAGAAAACATAATTTTTCCCTTTCTCTTTCATGTTGAGGGATGATGAGATTTGTTTTTCCCCTACTTTTCCTGTAAATGTGGTTAAAAAGCAAAGGGAGATGATCTTACAAATATGCAGCCTTTCTTTAGGGAACAGAGTCAGGTGAGAAGATCAAAAAGCTGTACAGTCAATTGCAGTGGGAAAGGCTATGCTGAAAAATAATCCACAAAGAAGGAAAAGCATTGATTAGAGCAGGTAGCTAGTATAGTTCAAGATGACTTGGATACACCCACATGAAACTTGATTGCTAGATGAAATGTTACTTCAAAAATATTGCTATTCACAAACCTCACTCATTTTGGATGTGTTTCAGTAAACAGAGACTGAAATTGCTCAGAAAGCTTTGGTGCACACAGTATAACAAAACACTAACTATGAAAGAAAATTCCCATAAATCAATTCCACTGGCATTGAATAAAGTAACAATTGTGGACACAAAGCAGAAATTCACTCAGCTAAACTTTCTGAAAGTTTTAAAAAGGGATGCTTTACAAATAGTCAGAATAGAAAGCCTCATACTCAGGTATGACACAAAAAGAAGGTAAGTGCGTAAAAAGGTGGCACAGGCATGCCAAGAATACAAACACTTGATGTAGTCACAGGTCTTATGAGTCCTTGTTTTCAAGAGGAAGTCAGGAACAACAACTGGGGATGGATAAAAGAGAAGAAAAAGGCCACAAGGCAAATTGTGTATGTTACTAAACAGGACTGCCTATTAAATCCAATAGGTGTTTGCTTATCCTTTGCTATTTGGCTTGGGATGTTCTATGTTAATTTAGTGTTAGGTGTTTAGCATGTGTAAATTTAGTGTTTACTGTGCAGCCCTCCAGCACTCCCCTTCAGCTCTGCAAACTGTGTTCGCAGAGACTGAGAATATTTACAGGAGCAAGAGACTCCACAGAAAAGCTATGGCAAATAGATTTAAAAAATATATGTGTGCATGTGTGTCTGTCTTTCATAGGTAAAAGCAACATTTAATCATAGTGATCCTGCAATCACAAGTAGGGCTTGAATAAAGGCCAGAGATTTATCTGACTAGAAAGAAACCAAGGATGATTTAACAGAAATAAGGTATTAAAAATCTTAATTGGGTTGTGATGATGGCCCAAAAAGTCCTTTCATCCACTTTTCTAACAGCAGCTCCTAGCAACCAGAGTTATTCCAACCCTGCTCTCCCCCCTGCCAAGGCCCAGATACGGGACACAACTGGTGACAAAACTCGGAATATCCAAGCAGGAAACTGCAAAATTATGGGCAATTCACTTCCTCTGTGTAAATAGCCCTATTTCCAGCAGCTGTAATTTTGAACTACAGAACAACAGCATGCCAAGTTTGTGTCACTCATAGGTAATTTTGGGATTAAATAAGTAACAAGGCTCTAAAGGCAAATGCAGTCTAAAGGCTTTACATAGTTCTGATTTCAAATGTCAAATCATCCAATACTGCATTAGTGAAAAACTTCAATGGCATTCTGAACCAGAGACATTATGTTCTTTATAAAAATATTTTTTTCCTACTGTGCCTTCCTAACAGAATTCATATTAGAATTATTTGCACTTGTATTGTCATTCTAATCTTTAATTTTTGCAACCTAACATTAAATATTTGTTGTCTAATTTATGATCAAAGGAATCAATTGCAAATTTTCTCAACCCAACAAGCAAAAGGGACACATACTGGTCTACTGCAGAAGGTGTATTGTGCCACTGTAATTTTTCACACCAGTTTAATTCCATGCCAACTGCTTCAATTCTATTAATCACCTCTGACACCCTCACAATACCTAACACCATTTTCCCTTCCATCTCACATATTATCAGGAGAATCTCACAGGCTTTTTACCCTGTTATTCTTCCGTCCTTGTCCTCTTTCATTACAGATCACAAAGCAGAAACATGCTTCCTGTCTACTCCTTTTATCAGCCTCAGTAACACATCCCCTTATGGTCTTTTGATGCAAATTTCTTGCCCAACCTGGGAAGGCTCCATTTTTCCTCTTTCAGTGGAAGAGCATATTCACTTTTCCTTGCCTCATAAAAGACCCAAGCAAACAAAAACCAATCCACAGAGTTTCAACAACTTGCCTACCCATACCTTTCCCTAGCTTTCCTGTAGCAAGTACCATGGAAATTATGAAGAGAAAAAGTGGCCCTGTGGCTACCAAACCTGGAGAATTCAATGTGCTGTTTCTGAAAGCAGAATGTAAAAGCATGGACATGACCTTATTTAAATGAAAATGAAGGAAGGCTGCAAAATCTTGGTTCAGCTGGAAAGGAAACTCTGCTTTCCTGTAGCAAGTACCATGGAAATTATGAAGAGAAAAAGGAAGCTGTTGATGCTGTGTAGGTTCAGTATTTAAAAGAGCTGTAGTGTTAGGTATCCTTTTCCAAGAGATGAATGTACAGTCTGTACACCACAAAACCTAATGGTAACCCTAGCAAGATATCAAATTTAAAGCTAGGATATACAGTAACTATGGAGCAGAAAACTCTTTTGGTACAGACCAGGTAGCATGCAAACATTCAGGGTTAAATGAAACACTGCTACAATCACACTGGACTCATGCAAACAAAAAGCACATACGGGGAAAACCAGAAAAAGCTAAGAGAAGTGCAGATACAAGTATGGTTATAAGTGTGCTTTTACAGTATAGAAAGCAGCTATTTGACTTTCATCTGGCCTCTTACCTTTATTTAGTACACAGAATTTCTATTTGAACTGTTATGAACAACATGCAGCTTTCAATTTTTCTTAAAGATGCCTCAAGTTTGCACATAGGCTGTACATACAATGGTCCCACCGTAAAAACACTGAAGGCTGACTTAAGCCACAGATTGAAGTGTCCGTCCTTGATTCTAAAGAGCAGCACTAAGAAAATGAACAAAAATTAATAAGCAAACAAAGATAACAGCACCATTCATTAGCCACGTGAAATTCATTCATGGGAGACAGGAATGATAGGTGAACAATTCCAATCTGATGATCAAGATTTAAGACAGTTATTTTCTAGGTTACAGAAAGCACGTGAGAATTCTCTGCAATGTAACCTTTATCATACAGCCTTTTTACTATGTACAGACAAGGGAGACCAGTAGACATTGTTAATCTTGACTTCAGGAATGTGTTCAACATCTCCCATAACATCGTCATTGAGGAACTGATGAAGTGCAGGCTAGATAAGTAGACGGTGAGGTGTATTAAGAGTTGGCTGAACTGCTGAGCTCAAAGGCTTATGTTAAGCAGCGTGAAGTCCCCCTGGATGCCAGAAACCAGTGGAGTACCTAAGAAGTCCATACTTGGTCCAGTGATGTTGCAACAACAGCAAAGTCTTGCCCTTAGAGAGGAATAATACAAGGCACCAGTAAACACTGAGGGCTGACTGGCTGCAAAGTAGTTTTGCAGAGAAGGACCTCTGCGTCCTGGTGAGCACTAAACTGATCAGGAGCCAGAAATGTACCTGTAGACAAGGAAGTCTGACAGCATTCTGGACTCTATAAGGATTGCTGGCAGGTTAAGTGAGATGATCCTTCCCCTCTACTCACCCCTGGTGAAACACATCTGGAGCTCTATGTTTGCCCTTGGCTCCATAGTTCAAGAGAAACATGATGTGAGTCCAGCAAATGGCCACAACGGTGATTATGAAACTGGAGCACCTGACACAGAAGGAGAGGTTGAGAGCAATGGTATTTTCAGCTTAGAGAAGGCCCAAGGGAGAGGACAGAGCCAGCCCCTTCTTAGAGGTATGCAGTGGAAGGACAAGAGAAAATAAGCACTAACTGAAATACAGGAAATGGTGTTTAAACCCACAAAACCCTTCCCTTTTCACTACGAGGGTGGTTGAACCCGTAAGACATTTTGCCCAGAAAAGCTGTGGAGTCTGTTTCTTGGACATATTCAAAACTAATCTGGATGCAGCCCTGGCAACTTACTCAAGCTGACCCTGCTCTGAGCAGGGGTTTTGACTAGGCGACTTCAAGGGCTCTCTTCCAACCTCAACCAGTCTGTGATTCAGACATTCAAGGCCAGGCTAGACATGCTTCTAGGCAACCTCATCTGGTGGAAGATGTCCCTGCTCATTGCAGGGGGATTGGACTAGATGACTTTCTAAGGCCCCTTCCAACCCAAACCACTCTACAATTCTGTGATTTGATTCCATGAAACCTTAGAAACAGTCAGAACAGCAGAAAAGCAGGAATAAAGCAAGAGCTGACCTTTTGACAGTCTCAAACATAAAGGGTGCTCTATTCTGACTTAAATTTTTAAAGTGAAAGAGAAGTATGAGGACTTCTATATAAAACTCCCCTTTTTCTCAATGTAACAAGAGGGCAGGTATTTTCTTTCAGTCTTAGTCTTTATTTAGGAGCTTTTCACTGTCTTTCCACGTTGTAAACAAACCTTCCCAGACTCTTGAGTAAAGCATCTTATTCTCATTAACTTGTGTGTCTGCTTACTGCTCTCACCAAAGCATCAACTCAAAGCCTTCATTCTCACTGCATGCCCTACCCTGCTCTCTAAACCTACCCCAGATAACAGGTATTCAGTTAACCCCCACAAGGATCCACTTGGCCTACTGCAGAGTAAACAAAAATGGCAAGCAAGCAGTCTTACTCTCTGCTCCCTATCAATCCCCCTTTTTAAAAGAAGGTAACATGATAACATACAATAGGGATGGATAAACATCTCTCAAACTTACTCTATCTGTAACAAGCAGGCTGAGTGTTAGAGCAGATTCTGTGACTTACCAGCATCTCGTGATCCCTCTGCAGAAATTGGAAGTGAAGGGAATGAGGACCTAGATGCTGACACTGATAAGGTTAAAAGAGGTCAAATGTGGTTCTTGTTTGACCTGAAGTAATTTTTCCTTTATGTTTTCCTTGCTATTTCTCTAAAACGGCTCCTCTTAAAAAGCACACGTTTTCAGAACCCCCATATAGACAAATAGAGCCATAACCCAGACGATCTTTCCAGCTTCTGATTGACGGATCTGTTGGTGCAAAAGAACTGTATCCACCTATCTCAGTAGGAGATATGACTGAAAATAATCTGTAAATTAACCAAGTATCTGCAGCAAATGTTGTCTTTTCAGTTAAAAATGTTCGTATCATTATCCTTTTCCACAGTGAACCTCTGTACAGAAAATCAACACACACATCCTATTCACCTGTGGTAGACTTTGAAACCATGGGAATTTACATCATTTCAGTTAAAATCTCTGATGTCAGATGCTATTTAACACAATTTTTGCTAATTTACTTATTTTGAAAAGCAACAAACATATCCCAGTACTGGCAGTGTATTAACTGAAGAGTTAGCAGAGAAGGATATTCCTAAAAGCCAGTACTTATAAGTACAATGCTAAAAATTATCATCACAGGGTAAGTGCCTGGTAAGACTTACTGATAATGTACAGTTGTGATTTACAGAGCCATTTACAGATACCTCTGCCCCTCTTCCACAATGAAATTTTTTTCCTAACTGAAGCTTCAATGTTTTAACTCCAAGTTTGTTCAGCTTTATTATCAAGTTAGATAGCTCAACAGATCAGCCCATTCTCTTGGACTTAATTCCCCGTCTGTTTCAGTTCAAAACTGCTTTCAGCATGTGATAAATAAAATACTTGAGGTGGTTACTGCAGGCCTGTGATTCATCTTACACATACCTTTGGCTAATATTCTACATCACTGAGAAGAAACACCTGAGCTTAGCAGAGGAATATTAAGACACATTACAGAAAGTAAGAATTGGCAGAACAGAAACAATCATTCAGGTATGTTGACAAGACTCTCCTCACTATTAGGATAGAAAGTCATTAATGGGAAAGTGGAAGAAAATAACAGTCCTAAAAACAAAGGAGTCACAGAAAACAACCACTGCAGAGCTCCTTAGGAATGTGTGATGTGTGTATGTTCATTATTTTAACAGTATGAGCATTTTTTTTTTAACTGCAAAATAGAAAATAAGCCATTTGCTTTCTTGGAACTTTAAATATGACCAGACTGAACTACAGTTCAGTATCTTATATATGAAAAATGTGGAACTAGGTATTCTGAACCTGAGCAAACAATGTGAGCACATAGTGATTCAACATATATTAAAACATCACATTTCCCTAAAGAGGCAAAAAATATTTACTATTTTAAAAGATGTGTGAGAAGAGAAAGGAACTCCGTGTTAGGAAATGTTACTTTACATTTAAATTGGTATGTTACCAGTAGAATGGCCCCTTTCCAGTAGAATGAGACCACCATCTGTGCCAAGATAAAGAATTTCAAACCAAGATAAAGAATCTGATTTTGTCATTTTTGTGTTTTTTTATGTAAAAAACCTAAGGAGGCAATTTTGTCAAATATTATGGAAAAGTACATCTGAGGGGAGGCTAAACTGCATGAAAAGGCAAATAGTTTTGTGGGGAAAAAAAATTTTAACATTTTGAGCAGTTTCACACAGCTCTGAAGAATACCATAATGACAGAAAATGAAGCCAGGCACTACAGATTTGAGTTATCAAAAATCCAGATGAAAGCCTGTATTGTCTTTCTGTTACTTTTCTCTGAGGATTTAGAGCATTCATTTACCAGACAGAGGGGTATTAAAGATCCTGCTGCTGGGAGTCAGAAATCATTCAGAGTAACTCCTAAAAACAAGTACAGTATCAGACTGAGAAACTATAGAAGCACCAGTATAATCATATATTTCAAAGTGCCTGTTTCAGTAGTAGTGAACAACTGTGTATATGGAACAAGATATTGCCTACATCAATTCTGCAATTGTCTCTCCTGGATTTCTGCATTTTCTGTGGATTACGTGTTCTTTCAAACACACTTTGGGAAAAACACAGGCACTGCTCTTGCTTACTATGAAAAATATGCTTAGAAACCATTTAGCAAGAGTGTATTTTGAAGGCATTGCTGGCTAACACTTTACAAGTACAGCCTATGTCACTGAAGTTACACTGCTGTTATCAAAAGCTTACTGTGAGATTTGAAACTGGCTGAAATGTATTGCTACTTCAGGTATGCCCCTGTTTGCTCCTTCTGTTGTCCTTGGCATTGCTTCATTCAAATATTTCTATTAGACACATTTCACAGAACTTACTCTGCTAAATAACTTAGCATACACCATGCAAACTAGTGCAAAAAACCCCCCAAACCATACGTTTCTACTCTAATGGTGTGTACATTTAAAAAAATTCTCCAACTTTTTGGTTAGTTACATCACTTAATCTATTATTTTATAGTATGTAAATATTGTAAGGTGCAGGAAAATCAACTGCCTGCTCATAGTTTTCAGTTTTATTCTCCATGTTCTTCTGTTGTGTACTATTAACAGTAAAACAGTGATGGTGATGAATTTTTATTCTTTTACCCTACAAGGCACAGAGCCAGGAACGAACTGCACCTCTCACTATGAGGGCGTTCATATGAGCTTGCTTTCCTCTTATTTACTAAGCTTGACTGTGCAATATTGTCCTTTATGTTTTCAGCAACCAAACAGATGAGTATGTATAAAAGATTTCCCCTCAGCTTCTCTTTATAAACATTTCTTCACTATCTCACCTATAAGTCTACCTCTATTTTCAATACTCAAACCAAAAGTATGGCAAGGTTAAGGATCTTAGAAAGTGTCAGAACTGAGATAAAGTCACTTTCTCATTTAAAAGGGTCTTAGCACATACAGCTTCAAGTCTGAATTACAGAGCAACAGTAATATTTATTTCCACAGATATTTAATAAAAGCTTCTTGTTTCTGTCTACTTAGACATGAATATATTTGTTAATACTTCAAGTTTTAATGCTTTCCTACTGTTCTGAAATGGGAAATCAGTGTGCACAGGGTATTAAACACCTCTGCAAATGTAACCCAATAGGTCATTGTATGTGAAATGATCAATGTATCTCATAAGGACATGCAGCCTCTCTCTGCACTGCAATCTCACTGTATCTTTCAGCTTGATCTTCTGTCTCCTATAACAGAAATTATTTATTACAATAATATCATATAATTTCTTATCTTGAGAGGGAAGAACAACAATCTTACTCTCAATAAGAAGTACAGATGGGCAGATAAATAGTTCTACAGATGAACAACTGGGCTCTGGGGCTCTAAGGAGATACTGTCTGAAGCAGTGCTTGAGTATGCCCTGAACAACAGATCAGACTCCATGCTCACCTTACAGAAACTGCCAAAATAATTTAGTTTTCCTGGTTACAACCACACTGTGAAGACAGTTTGCTTATCTGTAAAACTAGTGTAACGAATAATAGTGCTGACAAGTCTCTTTCCCTTGGACTGTTTGTGTGGGAAGCTATTTATATCTGTACACTATTTTTGTGAGATACGTCAACAGTTCGACAAAGTGAGATTTGGCTTAATGAAATATATCTATATATGCACATATTGTCTTAGTCTGTATTATACATAGAGTTCTCTGGGAAAACACAGTGCTAAGAATGAGGCACCACTGTGTAGAGCAACTGGTCAGAACCATCAGCTGCTTCCTTCACTACTGTACTTGCCATCTCCCCATTCCTTCTTTACTAGTCAAAGACTTACTTTTGATGGCTGCAGCCCAGCTCTGACTATGACAGTTTGCAAATTGAAACTTGCATGAGAAAAAAACTCCACTCCTGGGGGACAGCCCCTCCAAGCTGTACTTCTCTTTAATCTGTATGCTTATAAGCCACAGAGCTGCAAAGTCCTATACCCCTTCCAAATGGTGAGGCAGCACTAAAAAGGCAGCCTTCCCTCACACATGTGAATAGCTTGTTAATTATTCATCAGTCTGTTCCAGGATTTTTTGCTCCAGACTATTGCTTTTGAGAAGGGATGGATCAAATACAGAAACACAAGTAACTCATTCTGGTCTGCCTTCTGAATTTCAAGCCCTACAATGTTGTGGTCAAACTATGCCCTACTCACTCCTATCTCCTTCTCACTGCAACGTAAATACAAGGCTTATCTTTTTGATGAACAGAAGAAATCTCTAGCTTGTTCCAAGCGACACTTCAAACACAAGTTGGCTGACCTGTCAGGAATGGTGATCAAGTGCTATTGAGACTAAGCTTAGTAATGTCAGGAAGAGCTATCTTCCACTATCTGCTCCTAGCAAAACTCCTTGTGTTGTATACCCCAGCATCCTGTTATTCAGGTGGCATTTTATAAGATGCGATGGTTTTCAACTGAGCAAGGCTGACTCAACAAGATGTAACTTGAGCAAATACTGCAGAGAAGGCAATCCTGTAGTAAATAATCATAAAGAAGAAAAAAAATGTTCTCTGGACAACAGGATTAAACTTACAAATTACTACTCAATACAGGCTCTGACTCAAGATCTCTCCCCTTCTTCTCTGCTCCAACAGATTCTTACATAAGAATATGGCATTCTGGATCCTGCTTTAGAACATAAATATCTTAAAGTACATCTCTGCTTACTATCACCTGCAGTCAATCCACTGTATTCTGCATGTTCATGCATCATTTCATTTCAATTGCCTTTTCAGTAGCCTCACTATGCAGAACAAGGAAATTACATTGAATCAAAAGAAAATCAAAAGCCTACTTGAACATGAATAGTTATTTAATGAAGAAAGAAGAAAGCATAATCAGCAGCAGCAAAAGCAGCTGTGGACAAGTCTTGCTTGGTAGATGTAAGGGAAAACACACTAGATTTTGTGAAAATTTGTTATGCTTTCACTTCATTTAGCACTGGAGAACCATCCACAGTAAATGGCAGCAATAAAAAACTGAGAAGGGAGTAAGCCAGTTTACTACTAAGTAAATAAAGCAAACAACTCCCTGATTTAATTTACTAAAAAACACAGGGAACTATAAATTCTGTATCTGAAACACTGAATTGAGGCAGGATGCTATCTGTTGCCCTCAGGATTCCTATCAGCCATACAGAGTTTCAAGTTAAGTCCCTTCTCCGTAATGTTTAATGTGGTCACATTCCACTTCCTTGTCCAATTCATAATGGTGTGGAAGAAAAATGTTAGCTTTGCAAGTACACAATATTAAAGAAGGAGAAATAACTTTCTCCCATCAATGTCTAAAAGTTACATCTTGCAATTTCCAGGTCTGAGAACTGGAAAACTTTTCTTTCAGTAAAACACCACATTTTATTACAAATGCCCATTTGTATCTCTTTACTAACTATGGTAAAATCTCAAATAAGAATGAAAAGTATAACCAAAAATTGATGAGGAATCTTTATAAATGGAACATTAAAGGGACAGTAGAATGAAGAAATTGATTAAGACACAGAAGCACCTTGCCATGACACTCTTGAACAGATCCTTCTCAAAATCAGTGTGCGAAGATTACACTGTCTCACACAGCAAAATTAAAGGATGTTACAGGACAGACATATGAATGAAAAGGGGGGAAGGCACATACTGGTATCTCAGCTCAAATGCCATAATCTCAATAGGGTACTGAGTAAAAACCCATTAGAAAAACAGTGGGGATTCTGAAGGGGTATGTTGGGTGTCCTTCACTGATATCCTATGGGGATGGTTCTATCAGGACAGAGTTCTCCTGTCAGTGAAGTAAATGGGGTGACATAGGGCCAAAAAGAGAGGAAGGAATGGAAGTAAAAGATAACCGACGATAAGCTCATGCTTTGCCACTATGGGGTGTGTATTTAACCACCGTAACTTACACTCTTGCACGGTGTCCTCAACATAAAAAGAACATGGAACTGTTAGAATAAGTCCAAAGGAGGGCCATGAGGATGATCAGGGGACTGGAGCACCTCCCATATGAAGACAGGCTGAGAAAGTTGGAGCTGTTCAGCCTGGAGAAGAGAAGGCTCATGGAGACCTCATAGCAGCCTTCCAGTATCTGAAGGGGACCTACAGGGATGCTGGTGAGGGACTATTCATTAGGGACTGTAGTGATAGGACAAGGGGTAATGGGTTGAAACTTAAACAACAGAGGTTTAGATTGGATATAAGGAAGAAATTCTTTACTGTTAGGGTGGTGAGGTACTGGAATGGGTTGCCCAGGGAGGTTGTGAATGCTCCATCCCTGGAAGTGTTCAAGGCCAAGTTGGATGAAGCCTTGGGTGATATGATTATGAGGTGTCCCTGCCCATGGCAGGGGGTTGGAAGTAGATGATCTTAAGGTCCTTTCCAACCCTAACTATTCTATGATTCTATGAATGCAATATAAAGACTGACAAACATCGATTTCCAGCAGATTACATGATCAGTTGAGTCGGGGAGTCAGCATCTGTGGCTCTTAGTTAATAACAGAGTAGAAAGATTTGGGATTAATACTTTGAAATCTAAAAGACAGCCATCACACATAAAACACAACCTGAAAAAAACAACTCACACAGAAAAAAAAGACATCAAAGGCTATTATAATACTCTGGCCCCAGCATTCTTTTTGTATTCCAAGAGTTTTACATGTACTGAAAACTCCAGTAAAGTAAAACTCAAGCTCCCTGTATACAGCATTTATTTCTAAATCTGAGAGTGTGAGCTGTAATCAGTGTTACTCTGCAGGTGACAAATTAAGGTTAGAAAGACAAAAAAAGTAATTCTTCACACTGGAAGTGCAGTGCCAGCTATGTTTAAGGCAAGGAAAGCTGACATGAATACATTCCCTGAAGAGTGGTTTTGTTGTGAATACTGACTGCTGGGGAGACGAACTTACACAGCATTGTACCTAATACGTTGTAAAATTTATCCTGCAAGGGTGTAGATTCTTACCTAAAAGCTAGTTTTTTGGGCCCTGATCAAGCAAATTATTTTACACAAGTTTTAGCTCATAGCTCTAGCTCAGGCAAGCAATCCTGCAGCTGCCATTTATTTGCAAAGAGAATTCAAACAGTACTGGACTTTCTTCCCTTGAAAATAAATTCTTTTAAGCCTTTAAATGAAGCAAGATAGTAAAATCTATTTCTCCATACACATTAAATCTGACACAATTTCCAAGCATATATAAATGTGATTCCCAACTACTTCTCATGTGGTATATAAAGTCAGCCCATTTACTCCCTTGGTACAACAGATAATCCTATTAAAAAAACCAAAGGTTTGAAATCTTGGATCTTGTACCTTATACAGTGCTAAAAATTAGCCCTGAAAATAAGGTAAGTTTCTAAACTAAACTAAAAGAATCAAACATACTTAAAGGGAAATTCATCAGATGTGCAAAACTGTTTTATTTCCCTTAAAATATAGCAGAATGCTCAAAAGAGCAAGAAATGAACACACTGTTTAGGCCACTTTGTATTGAATGAAACTGCATTTTCTTATTCATTTTCTCTAATTATATACTTGCATTTTGTGAATCTCTAATGGTATAATTACTATGTAATAATTATTGAATCTTTGAGCAAAGCTGTAAACCAGACTCAGTCATACATATACAGAATTAAGTACCTTCTATGGCAGTTATCCTACAACTACTCCTGAATCTTTCTTCCTCCTAAATGCTTAAGAAAAATGCAGAGTGAAGTACTCCTAAAAATATATATACTTATCCAAACTATGTCTTATATCCAAGAAGATTAAAGTGTAACAGTGTTGTTACATTTACTTTACACTTTAGTTCATCAGTAATTCCAGTACTCAAAACTCTTCCATCATTGTCAAAGGACCAAATCAACCAGTTTTATAGTTTAATTGACATTCCTCATGCACCTCACTGAAAGAATAGAAGGCATTCAAATGCCTCTGCCACTAGTTAAGAAGCAGGGGCCAATTTCTAGGTGTTTATCTCCAGCCATTGCAATGCCTGTGTGCTAAGGAATACACAGCTAATGGCTGCAGGAAGGCACTAATGACTTCGTATTAACTTTTGAAGATACGCTTAGGACTAATCTATACATACACAGTATGTGGGGAGGCAAATGCAAATACACCCTATGCAGTATGACAATTGATAGCATCCAGTTCCCATCTGATGGCTGTTTGTTAGGATTCCAAACACTCTGCATATACACAGCAGAGTAAATGCCACTGCCGATATCCCTGAACGCAAAATTATGAAAGTTTTGCTTTCAAGAGGGAAGTTTTATGCAAGAACTCTACTGCTACTGTGTATTTTCAGATAACAGCAATTACAGGTAAGCAATTAGCTCTCTCTCAGACCCACACAAACATGTACAAACTACATATGCTGTTCACATAGCTGTGTGTGACCTGTGATGATAAAACGAATGTCAGCAAAGACTGATAAACACGATGTGCAC
The DNA here is from genome assembly GCF_012275295.1 of Melopsittacus undulatus. Lineage (NCBI taxonomy): Eukaryota > Metazoa > Chordata > Aves > Psittaciformes > Psittaculidae > Melopsittacus > Melopsittacus undulatus. The sequence goes on along the minus strand of NC_047532.1, from coordinate 70,835,670 downwards.
AACTCAGGACAAACAGACAATGATCATCAGCAAAACTAGGAATGCACACAAGTTCAGAAGTTCTGAATATAATCCTATATCTAAATACAGTAACTCTTTCATTGTATCCTGGTATAGCATTTAATAAACGTACTTTTCTTTCTTACTACATGATTATGTATGCACAACAGGACAACACCAGGCTGTATTTTTCTACCCCTACTGCCTTTCAGATTGTCTTTACACATCTTCACTATAACTACTTGTACAAGACAATGGATTTTTACAGACCAATTCACAGACCCTGAAACTCTTAAATTATTTACACTACTAAAGAAGTGACCTTACGTTGTACTCCTGCAGTGAATCACTTGGGTATTTTATAAAGTCTATATATGCTTATCTACTAGTTTCTCTGGTAACAAAAAGATACATACATAAAATTGACAAGATGAAAGAAAGAAAAAACCAAACCTAATTTATTTTAATGACATTACTGGGACTGAAAAACTCAGGGTAGGGAAATTCCTGTAAAAGACTGATTCGTTGCTTCAGATTAAGCCACTGAGTAACATATCTGTTTTTTCTTTTTTGGTGCAGACAAGATAAAACTCACAAATACACTTTTCTTCTTTGGTGCTTCAGGTCACAGAGTTAGGAAACTTTTGAGGTATTGATGCATGGCAATTACTGCCCACTGCCAAAAGTTATTAAAAGATACAGAGTTCTTGGGTAGTGTGGAATTCAGAAATGTGACCTGAAAAGTGGATCTGAACAAACCTCCAGCTTTCCTGTTTCAATAAATCACTTATCAGATCAGAGTTTTCACAAAATCCTATTAAAAAAATCTCCATAACAGCATTCAACACAATGTGCCATGCTACTAGTGATACTCTCCCAGCTTATTGCATATACAGGCTATAACTATCTTGGATCCTTGGAACCAACCTCCCCCTCCTTCTCTTGTATGTTGATATGAGAAAAAGAGAAGGATTACTGACTTGTTAGGACTGCAAATTTGTTTCATGACTTTTTTTTTCTCCACAGCTGTTTCTTTTTAAGGTTCTTCAATAAAGAATAACCTCAGAGAAACCTTACACACTGTGAAGGTTCTAGAAGGAATTTAATAGATAGGGTTTAGGTGTGCAGAGAGCTGGGCAGACACAGAGCTCCCATTTGAGGAAATTTGGTATCACTCTCATGTGTGTCTTTGAAAGCATACAGCTTTCTATAGGCAAATCATCAGGACAGAACAATGCGTGACATTTCAGTGTGCATTGTTCAAAAGGCAAATAATTAGGCTTTCTCTATTTAGTAATAATACTGTAGGTAATATCAGTTTACACAAACTGCTTTTTCACAAGGCTTTTAATTCCTACATATTTGTGAAAAATTGGACACGCAACTGAAACAAGTCTAAACCACCCCAAGTTAGCCATTTTTTAAGTAGTCTGTTGAAAATTGACACCAAAATGCCATATGACAGCAATCTGTATAATTCATTTGGTTTTCCTACTATTCCAAAACGAATGGGTACAATTTATTTATTCTGCTTTCTAGTATGAACTGGCCAGGGCAAGACTGACCAGAAGAGCAAATGTAGTCATTTGTTAGAATTAGTAACTCAAGGCAAAAGAACTAAGACTAGAGGTTTGGCTCAGACTGAGAGGCAATACTTCCTCCTTATCTTGCCTAAAGGCAGAGACAAAATTGTCAGGAAAAGGACAAAAATTAAGAGATGACAACACACTTCTGAAAAGTACTTGCAATAAAGCAAGTTAACATCATACCAGGCACTGTGTACCAAAAAAGAAGAAAAGATGCATAGCTACATGGCCTGGCTTTGCCCCCAGGTTAGTAAGAGAACATATTTCATCTCCTGTTTGCCAGCCTGAGACTTGTGCCTCTTACAAGTTTTCAAATGAAGATGAATTAGAGAGGGATCCTGAGCCTATGAGTTTGTGTTCCAGCAATTTCTATTTTTCTGGTTTTCCATGCTTGCTCCAGAGTCAAAGCTTGCCAATTCTATCCCCACACCAAATCTTGCCGTTTTCCTACACATATCTGTGTGTATCTATACACATCATCCATAGTGCACCAAAAGCAGCAATCTACATCTTAATTTAAACCTAATCCCAGTATGTAACCTAAACCACCAAACCATCACATAAAGCTGTATTAATCAAATGCACTGGGAAGTAAACCTGATGTGTTCATACAGACACTGGACAAGAGTTTTGCTCACCTGCTTTGAAACCTGGATATGGCAAGGAGTAATAATTCTCAGATATCACAAGTATTGGATCATAGAACAATTTGGGTTGTAAAGGACTTTAGGATCAGCCAGTTCCAACCCCCTACGACAGGCAGGTAAATCTTCCACTAAAGCAGGTTGCTCCAAGCCCCATCCAGCACGGCCTTGAACACAGCTTCTCTGGGCACCCTGTGCCAGTGCCTCACCACCAGAAGAATTTCTTCCTTATACCTAACCTATACCTTCCCTGCTAAAATTTTAATCCATTGCCCTTTGTCCTATCACTACAGTCCCCAATTATTTAAAAGATTAGTTCCAAAGTTCATAAACCCTCTTAAACATATCCAATAAATCAGTCTGATTGTCAGTTATAAGAATCAAGAATATACAATTTTATTTGCCTTGTAACTAAAGGCACATCAGCACAATACTTATAGCAGGAATTAATTAGTAACACACCAGCTGTATTTGCAATACAAAGCTGTGAAAATTGTACACTGTCGTGGTTTAAACCCAATCACACAGTCTCTCTCTCATCTTCTCCCCCCCCTTTTTTTCCCTTCCCCCCCTCTCCTTGCTCCCAGAGGGATGGGGAGGAGAATCGAAAGAATGTAACTCCCACAGGTTGAGATAAGAACAGCCCAGTAACTAAGGTATAACACAAATCACTACTTCTACCACCAATAATAATAATGATAAGGAAAATGACAAGAGAACAGGATACAATACCACCCACTGAAACAAGCCCGACCCAGAAGAGAGCGTGCCCTTCCGGGTAACTCCAGTTACCTCCCCGGGCACGACAGGCTATGGTATGGAATACCTCTTTGGCTAGCTTGGGTCAGGCGTCCTGTCTCTGCTTCCTCCAGACCTCCCCTCCTCCATGGCAGAGCATGAGACTCACAAAGTCCTTGGTCAGAGCAAACATTACTTAGCAACAACTAAAAACATTGGTGTTATCCGCTCTGTTCCCAGGCTGAAAGTCAAACCACAGCACTGCACCAGCTACTAAGGAGGAGAAATATTGACTGCTATTGCTAAACCCAGGACATACATGTTACCAATGAATTCTATTTTTCACTCCTCTGAAGCAAATTAAGACATTCAGTTCTTAACTGATAGAAAAGTACCTCTAGAACAACTACCCCTCATCTGCTTCATTTCCATGAACATCTTCTAAGGTACACTTTGGATTTGTCACTGGCTCCTACCAGAGAAATCTCACCATATCTTTAATGAATCCTTCCTGACTAAGAAGGACCATCAGAAATAACCTTACAGAATATGATCAGATAAAATGCTTCATTTGACATAAAGTAAAAAAACCCCTATTTTAATAGAAACTGGAATCCAGAAAAAAAATATAATCAGATAAACTGCAACACAAAGAATGGAGTTGCATGATAATACTTCTTTTGATATGAGGCAGAGAACATTGTTTCTCCAGGGAGATATGATTAAGAAGGAAATAAAAAAGTGAAGGAAAGTAAGCACAGACAGTATGAGGCTGAACTGAAAAGGCTTTAAGGTGCTTTAAGGGAAGAGGTTGGAATAAAGCTCAAACAAGTACAGGACAAGATACAATTTGTAGCAGGAGAATAAATAAATAGATTATAAACCATGATATTACCAGTACTGAAAAGATCCTCACAGCCATCTATCCATATTCCCTTCAAAGGTAGAATTTTACATGTTGCTCATTGACCCTGGCTACCTAAAACAAAGACCTCCAGTATTTTCTGTTGTTAACTTTGGGGATTTTTTTTGCTTTGAATTCAAACCACAGATGTATGCTTTGGGAGAAAGCTGTCAGAATGCAGCCCCTTAATTCATTATACACTGCAGAGAGAAAAACACTCTCAACATCTGAAATGTCTGTATGGTAAAAGGTTCTAGTCTAATCCTGTGAAGCTGAATGAATTAAATTCAAAGGGAGAAAATTAAGGTCATATTTGGGCAGGTGTTCATTTGGCTTTTCCTTTTTCACAAATGTCCTTAGTGAGAGATTTTCTGCCTGATTTCTGAGAACCTTCACACCACCACTCCCAAAAGCACAAAACACAATGTGGCACCATTTTGCAGGGAGGTACTGTTAGTTTCTTTGACCCTAAGATTATTTATGGAAAGGACTGCAACAGAGCTACACTCAGCTAGAGCTTTCCAGTCATCTTTTGACCATTTGGAAATTCTGGAAACAGTGTAGAAAAAAAACCCAGATGACTTTTTATTCCAAAGAAGATTTTTGTTTATTCATTAGCATCATGCAACTCAGACGCACCAGTCTGCTGAAAAGCTCTCTGGAGTAGAAATCATCTATTCCTTTACATTTTAGTATGACTACAGCCTAGGAGGGAAAAAAAAGGAGCAGCAATAGAGAGAATGCAAAGGCATAATTTCACATCCTGAATAAACATGCTGTAAATCACACTATATTCAATGGTATCTATTTTTTTAAACTATTAATCAAAATGAGTTTCTAAGTAAAAAAGGAGTTTAACTGTCTCAGCTACTCTGTATTGATTGCATACAGACTAAAGTCTTAAAAAAAATTAAATTAAAGAATCCAAGCTCTCCAAGCATTCAGGCACAGCAAAGGTCATGTAGACCCACTGAGAAGCATAAACAGGCATACAATGCAGTATGTAAATTACTAATTACAAGACCAAGTCTGCCATATGTATCCATGAAAGAAAACAAGTAACAAAAAATGCAGCAACAGGCTTGCAAATAGCAAGGAAATACTTATTTTCTTTCAGGCATGAGAGTTCAGTGTATAGAATATTCACAGGCTTTATTTGGAGCTAGTACTACCGGCACTACACCTTGTAGAGAGGTAACTAGCTAGTAGAGGGTCTAATACTGCAGGCTAGAAGCAACAATAGTTTAGACAACTTCTTACATAAGGTCTGGTATTTTCCACAAACTAGAGAAATCAAGCATATTTCATCCTCCATCTAGATGTGATCTTCATATGAAGCAGCTGCACAGAAGATCACTTAGATATGTGCATGCTTACTTTGCTCTCTTTCTCAAATTGTAGACTCTTCATGAAATATTTCAGGATTGCTTTTCTGTCCTCCTGTAATTCATGAAGAAAAACCCTCTTAGATTGGTGCCATAGCCACAGAGATCTAAGACCAAATTTTGTATACAGATTTTCTATGCTTCGGTTTTGGTTTATCAGCAATGACAGCATTCAAGGAATATATCTAGATTACAGACACACTTTGGTCAGATTTTTCCTATCCGAACAAGGCCAGGTTTACTACAGAGCAAAGCATTTAATGAGCTGCAGGAAAGAGAACGTTTTTTGGAAGGTGCTCTGCACAGTTGACACAGGGATTTTCCAAAGCAAAGACAATCAGCTGCACTGAATGTAAGATCTTCAGAGATCCAAAAGCGGAAGGAGGTATCCCTTTCTACTAGAAGAGTTTCCCCTCCTCCGCTTCCCACAAACATGAGGCAGTGTACCAAAGAGCAGAATAAACATATACCAGATAACACAAATGCAAAGCCAGTAGAAAAGACTTCAAGGTTCCAGTATGTATTTAACTCTCCTTAAGAAAGAAAAGGTGCTTTCTGTACCTTATGAAAGTCAAGAAAATTTGGTTCGAAGATTTTTTGGAAGCTAAACTTCTTGGGTAAATTATGAATATTGAAGATACTGATACAGCCATAAACACTGTTTGCTACCACTGACACTACAGCTTAAATGTATAACTGATAAATTCATTGGCATTTGAACACCCAAATTAATTCCAGCCTCCCCCCCAGCATTATCAGCGGAGCTATCTGAAAAGGGAGGGACTTTTTCCTTTTTATTTTGTAAGATATTAGTGCAACCAAGGAATAGGAATAGGCCCCATTAACCTTGTACCCCTGGGCCATTTTGTGAAATGCCTGAGTTTAATGATTCATGTTAGAAGTTAAAGAATGTAAGAATCATGACAATGATACTTCCAATTCTGTTTTCTGAATGTCCTGCACTACATCCATGTATCTGAACTTTCTGTGATGATGGAAGACAGAGCAGAAGATACTCTCATACCTCAGCCCAGAAGACTGATACGTGTCTCCATTTTTCTCATGCAACACATCCTGTTGCCATTCAACACAGATTGCTCATCTCTGTAGTATAAAGCATGTTAAGATCATGAAAGCAAGAACAGACGCTCTTCTTCATACATTTTGCACGTGTAATTTGGAAAGCTAAGAAAGCTAGACATGAGGCAAAATATTAAAGATTCCTCTGGGGAATTTTACTCTCCCAACAGCTTTCTTGTCTGTGGTTTATGCATCCTGCCATTAAGTGTTGCACAAGCGGACAATCCATATACTTTTTCGGCCATCTTAGCTCTTATAATTTCCTTAGTACAATCAACTGAAAGACCACTAAGTTATGAAACATCTAAAGAAGAGCCGTCGAATTTGGGATTTCTCTGTTAAGGACAAACAAGCTGAAATATCTTTCCCGAGTTGAACTGGAATTCACCTGTACTGTTAAGCTAGACTGAGTAAAACATAACAAATTTATCAAAAGCAATGGGCCACAAACATCTCTGTCCAGTCATTTCAGGTTCTCCCGCAAGAGCCAATTAACCCACTGTCCTGCCATGCTGCAGGCTACATTAGGCATCTGAAATCCATTTACTCTGTCATCTTTTTGAGACTTCATAGACAAAATATCACAAAGGTGTTACAAAGTGCTATTTGGTGCTGATGTGGTGTTTCCTTCCTGTAATTTTGCAGCGCTGATTACTGACTCACAAACAGAAATGGCACTAGTTGTATTCATAAAAGTTTTGCTTTCACCTTTTTCTCAAGCACTCTTTGTTTCTATTATCATATATGAAGCTGGGCCATACATAAACTAATTTGCTGGGTCTCAAAGTATTATTTCCATATCTGTAAGACAACATCACACAGTTGAAGATAACAGAAAACTGAACTCTGTCAGAGAAAATACTGGTTATTCCTACACTTCAAGTAACTTCTAGAGCCTGTCATTTATTGAAGAGCAAAATTAGGGAATTTTCTTCTTTGTATTTCTGAGGAATTGCTATTGTACACTTTGGTATTAAATTTCAAGAAACTCCAACTGATGAGTACCATTTCTCCTTTGATCTGTACCTCAGATTACCAGTGCTGAGTAGGCAAAGATTAAAAAAAATGAAGATGGTGTGAAAAATAGGCTTTGTTTGGTATACCATCACTGCTACGAAGAGAATACTTGTGTGCATGAGGGCACTTCCTGTTTCTACAAGATGAAAAATGCTTGTTCAGCAGCTTCCATGATGTTTCTGTCTTGCTCTGGTTCTACATGCTGCTTGGAGACAGCTTTAATTTCACAGCAAGGTCAACATTAATATAGTAATGTTTATAAAAATAAACTTTTGCCATTACTAAATGTTAGCTCTGTTTTTCTCAGGCATCTTAGTATACAGCCAGGATAACCAACAGCATCAAACTGACATGCAGCTGCTTCACTGGTGCATACCTGAGCATGGAAAAAAAACCCACATTTTTGGATTTTTCTACTGTAATATCATCTTGCAGTTATTTACTGCAGCTTGGTTATCTCCTTAGTATGTAGCTGTAAGCAGCTTATGGATTTAGTCCATAAAAATATGTCTGATCTACTCTTCTGTATTATACAGGGAGATCCAGATTTAAAATTTGGAGCTTGAAATGCAAACTAAATCATGCATCTCAGCTAAATTAAAAGGTGAACATGCTGTCTAGGCTATCTAGGTCCTGTAAATTTGTAGAGATCCAAAGCATGCTCAACATGTAATTCTCATTTGTTCTGATAGACCTCAAACACCAAAAGCCCTGTAGTGCCCACTTACTATTTGCTATGTTAAATTTTGTTCTAATAGCAGTCAATCAGCATTTTTCCAGTTGTCAAGTGTAGAAAGGGCAGACTTTCAATCATTTGTCCTAGGGAAATCTATTCTATATATTTATACATAATGGGGTTAAATTTTGGATGCCACAACACATGTACACTTCAAACTTGAGTAACTGTATGGGGCACCAACAGTAGGATGCACCACAAATGAGTGATGCGGGAATTAAATTGTAACTAGAAACAAACAAGGTCACTAATGAACTGAGACAGAAAACACAACTGCTGGTTCCTTTTCAAGGTTACAGTAATATTCAAATGGATATTTTTCGAGACCAGAGAACAAGACTGGCATGATAATGAATTCATTTTTTATGTGAAATTTGTTAGAAATTTCACAGATAATATCCTGAATGCAGGAAATTAGAAGCTGTGTGCATTCTGTGATCCAGCATTTATCACAGCAAGAGACCCAGAAGCTGTCACTGAGGTCACAATTATACATACAAATATGAAGAGACAACCACCTGCACTCAGAGAACCACCACACATGAAAATCTATTGCAAGTGTATCAAAACCCCAATGACCTGTTAATCCATGTGTAAGAAAATTACTTGGATGCCCAGAAGTAGTCTTTGCCACCAAGGGGAACTGCAAATGGTGTCCTCATGGCATTTGTTTTTGTAAAAAGAAAAATCTGAGGGGACCACGGCATGTGCTCTCTACAGGGTCAAGTTCAGAAGGGGGGAGCAATTATATAAGCAGAAATGTTTTGACAGATTTGTATCATTTCTCTATGTCCTGAAGCAGTGAAATTGAAAAAACCCTTTGAATTCTTTTTGACAGATCTACCGGGTAGTAGGAGGCTACACAAACGTAAAGTCCACTACTATTTAACATAAGTAGTAATCATAAAATCATAGAATAGGTAGGGTTGGAAAGGACCTTAAGATCATCTACTTCCAACCCCCCTGCCATGGGCAGGGACACCTCACACTAAACCATATCACCCAAGGCTTCATCCAACCTGGCTATGAACACCTCAAGGGATGGAGCATTCACAACCTCCCTGGGCAACCCATTCCAGTATCTCACCACCCTAACAGTAAAGAATTTCTTCCTTAGATCCAGTCTAAACCTCCGCTGTTTAAGTTTCAACACATTACCCCTTGTCCTATCACTACAGTCCCTAATTAATAGTCCCTCTCCAGCATCCCTGTAGGCCCCCTTCAGATACTGGAAGGCTGCTATGAGGTCTCCACGCAGCCTTCTCTTCTCCAGGCTGAACAGCCCCAACTTTCTCAGCTTGTGTTCACATGGGAGGTGCTACAGTCCCCTGACTATGCTCATGGCCTCCTCTGCACTTGTTCCAACAGTTCCATGTCCTTTTTATGTTGAGGACACCAGAACTGCACACAATACTCCAAGTGAGGTCTCATGAGAGCAGAGTAGAGGGGCAGGATCACCTCCTTCGACCTGCTGGTCACGCTTCTTTTGATGCAGCCCAGGATAGGGTTGGCTTTCTGGGCTGTGAGCGCACACTGAAGCCAGCTCATGTTCATTTTCTCATTGACCAACACCCCCAAGTCCTTCTCCGTAGGGCTGCTCTGAATCTCTTCTCTGCCCAACCTGTAGCTGTGCCTGGGATTGCTCCGACCCAGGTGTAGGAACTTGCACTTGGCATGGTTAAACTTCATGAGGTTGACATCAGCCTACCTCACAAGTGTGTCAAGGTCCCTCTGGATGGCATTCCTTTCCTCCAGCAAATCAACTGAACCACACAGCTTGGTGTCATCGGCAAACTTGCTGAGGGCGCACTCAATCCCACTGTCCATGTCACCACCAATGATGTTGAACAAGACCGGTCCCAACACCGATCCCAGAGGGACACCACTCGTTACTGGTCTCCAGCTGAACATTGAACCGTTGACCACAACTCTTTGCATGTGACCATCCAGCCAGTTCTTTATCCACCAAGTGGTCCACCTATCAAACTGACGTCTCTCCAATTTAGAGACAAGGATGTCATGTGGGACAGTGTCGAATGCTTTGCACAAGTCCAGGTAGATGACGTCAACTGCTCCACCCCTCTCCATCATTTTTGTAGCCCCATCACAGAGGACGACCAAATTGGTCAGGCAGGGTTTCCCCCTAGTAAAGCCATGCTGGCTGTCACCAAGCACCTTGTTTTTCATGTGCCCCAGCATGCCTTCCAGGAGAATCTGCTCCCAGATTTTGCCAGGCACAGAGGTGAGACTGACTGCTCTGTAATTCCCTGGGTCATTCATTTTCCCCCTCTTGAAAATGGGGGTTATATTTCCCTTTTTCCAGTCATCAGGAACTTCACCTGACTGCCATGATTTTTCAAATATAATGGCCAGTGGTTTAGCAACTTCATTCGCCAGCTCCTTCAGGTCCCACGGATGTATTTCATCAGGGCCCATGGACTTGTGTACATTCAGGTTCTTAAGATGGTCTCGAACCAGATCCTCTTGTACAGTGGGCCCAAGGTCTAGATTTTCCCAGTCCCTGTGTCCACCTTCCAAGACTCAGCTGGTGTGGTCAGAGCCTTTGCCAGTGAAGACCAAGGCAAAGAAGCCATTCAGAACCTCAGCCTTCTCCAAGTCCTGTGTAGCCAGTTCTCCCGAAAGCTTCCGGAGGGGGCTTACTTTGTCCCTAGTCTGTTTTTTAGCCACTACATACCTATAAAATCCCTTCCTGTTATCTTTAACATCCCTTGCCAAGTTTAGCTCCAACTGGGCCTTAGCTTTCCTAACTTGGTCCCTAACTTCCCGGAAAACATCCCTGCATTAATCCTAGGCCACCTGTCCTTGCTTCCACCTTTTATAAGCCTCTTTTCTCCTGTGCATTTTTCTCAGCAGCTCCTTATCCATCTAAGGAGGTCTCCTGGCCCTCCTGCTGCATTTCCTTCTAGTTGGGATGCAACACTCCTGAGTTTGTAGCAGGTGATCCTTGAATATCAACCAAGAGTCTTGGGCCCCCCTGCCCTCTAGGGCTATATCCCATGGAGCCTTACTAAGCAGGTTCCAGAAGAGGCCAAAGTCTGCTCTCTTGAAGTCCAGGGCAGTGAGCTTGCTGCACACTCTTCTCACTGTCCTGAAAACCTCGAATTTGACCATCTCGTGATCACTGCATCCAAGACTCCCCTGGAGAGTCACATTTCCAACGAGCCCTTCCCTGTTGGTGAGCACGAGGTCAAGCAGGGCACCTCTCCTCGTCGGCTCCTCTATTGCTTGCAGAAGGAAGTTGTCTTCCACACAATCGAGAAACCTCCCGGATTGCTTGTGCTGGATCATACCATCACTACAACAGATGTCAGGGTGGTTGATGTCCCCCATGAGAACAAGGGCCTGCAAACATGAGACTTTTCCTACTTGTCTGTAGAGCACTTCATCCACAGGTTCCTCTTGATCAGGCAGTCTGTAACAGATCCCCACAGTAATGTTTCCCATCCTTGTTTTCCCCTTAACCCTGACCCACAGACTCTCTGTTAACTGCTCACCTGTCCCCAGAGAGAGTTCCATAGTCTCCAGTCTATCCCTAACATAAAGGGCAACTCCCCCTCCTTGCCTGCCATGGCTGTCTGTTCTAAAAAGCCTGTAACCTTCCATTCCAACACTCCAGTGTTAGGAGCCATCCCACCATGTTTCTGTGATGCCTACTATATCATAGCCCCGTAGATGTGCCCACATCTCTAATTCCTCTTGTTTGTTCCCCATGCTACAGGCATTTGTATAGAGGCATCTGAGCTGAGCTCTAAACGAAGCTGGCTCAGTGGCTGGAGCGGCTAGAATATCACTACATTGCTCCGAGCATTTATTATAGGTGCTGGCAACTGACTGTGTGTGTTGGGATGGAAAGATGCTCCCCTCCCCCAGCACAACTAGTTTAAAGCATCTTTGACAAGTCTGGCAAGCCTCCCAGCAAAGTCACTCTTCCCTTTCTTTATCAGAGCAGTTCCACCAGCCCCCAGTAGGCCTGGCCTACAAATGTGGGCCCCATGTTCAAGATACCCAAACCCTTGAATATGACTCCACCCTTTTAAACATTTATTAACCTGTCCAATCCTCCTTGCCTTTGGAAGGTCCTCCCCTGTGTCTTGGAGAATTGTCGAAAAGATTATCTGAGCTCCAGAACCCCTGACCACCTCTCCCAGGGCTCTGTAGTCCTTCTTTATACTCCTCAGGCTACTACTATCTATATCCCTAGCACCCACATGTACCACTAGAAGCGGGTAATAGTCTGTAGGACTTACTAGAGCAGGCAGCCTCTCCGCAACATCCCTGATCCGTGCCCCAGGTAAGCAACACACCTCCCTTGTGACCGGGTCAGGCCGACAGATGAGCGCTTTTGTCCCTTTCAAGGCAGAGTCCCCTACTACTACAACCCCCCCCTTTTTCCTGGCAGCACCAGTAGAGATCTTCTGTACCAGTGCACCAGCCAACTGTTTCTGATGCAAGTGCATTTCCTCATCAGCCCCCTGCAGGACAGCAAAATGGTTCTCAGTGGGTACTGTAGATTTAGGAGGAAGCCCCTTGCTTTTAATTCTCTCTTCCTCCTTTGGTTGTCTTTTTTTTTGTTACTAATTCCCACCTTCCCTGATCAACAGCCTCCTTCTTTCCTCCATGAGTTAGAGGGGAAGCTCGAGGCCCCTGCACTGTTTGGGCCTGGAGCAAGCAGTCCTGCTTCCTCTCAGCTTCCCTGACATCTTGCAGCTTACTGACAGCATCCCGTAGCTCAGCCACCTGCTGGAGGAGGACCTCCATCAGGGAGCAGTGAGTGCAGCCCTGCCCATTCTGCACCTTTCCAGACCAGTGCAGGCACTCTCTACACTCCGAGCTCTGAACTGCAACCTCCCCTCTTACCAGCTCTGTCTGGGTGCATACGCTGACTGTTGTTGGGGCAGCGAGGGCAGAGCTCCCAGACCGGGCCCTGGCCATACGGCAGGTGCTCACCATCCCACTCGCCTGCCCATGCAAACTGCCGTGCAAACTGCTTCGACCCTCCCTGTGTAATGTGGCCATTGCTTTCAAGTAACATACTCAACAGGACAGAGATACTTTTGAAGTTCTATGAACATTTAGAAGACAAACTGAACAAATTAGCCTTTGCCATTTTGTATTTAATGTTATTAAATAAATATCCTGACAAATAGACAAATGCAGAAAAAGCAGATAGAAATCATAAAGAACCTATTCCTTAAACTTGAATTTAATATTCTTGCTTATTAACTTATTCTAGGCATTCTCCCTTACCATAAAGGCAAAAGTTGGGGACTAAGAACACATCCCTGTACTCTGTATCACATCATCAGGAATGGAAACTACCAACATTAGGGTGATCCTAAAACCATGACATTACTATCTGGAATAGTGTTATCTATTTCATTAGACTAGCAATTCCAAACACTGATCACTTGCAAAACTTATTGACTACATTTCTTCTAACCAATACAAGCATCACTGAAAACCTAGCAATATTTTATGTTATATCCTAAGGCATCAGAGTCCAAATCTAGACATAAGCAGCTGAACTGAAAAATTATGCATCTTTTCTTTAACAAAATCCCCAAGCCTTGAAAACAACTACAGCCCAACACACTGAAAACAGCTGTTGAGGTGTTGGGTTGTTTTTTTATTACTTTTTAGAATAAGTGATCTGATTTATTGTTTTGTTGTTTCAAAATACTTTTCACCAAGCCATTTCTTTCTAGTCAAGAGATCATAAGTAAAAATTCATTTGATATTTACAAGAGCAGAATTCCGTAAGGAGACTATTTTGAAACCCTCATAAAGCTTAATATTTAAAACTTGGTACTGAACTACTTTAAATTATTTGCCATTTATCTAAACTCAAAATTACATATTTCCATTTAGGCAAAGTTAAATTCTTGGTGTGTTTATGGTTATGTTTAATATGATATGTGAAAAATCCATGTTCAAGCTTCAAGGCTGATATTACACTTACATTTAAATCCTTGAAAATAGTTTACAAAAGAAACATTGGCAGACCTTGAACAACAGTATCTCAGTTCTTTCGTAATGCAACCTGGCGGCTATTGATTTAAAGCTGCTATGTATTCCTCTTAGCTCTGCCTCTTCCTTTGAGTTTCTGTATTATCCTCATTAATTAAACTGCTTTTGAGCTAGAGCAATGACAGCTGAGCAGTATCTTCAGAATACCCAGCTACTGTGCCCTTGTTACTGGTTTGTTCCCATGACTGCTAATGATTAAGTTTTGTACTGGTGGATACTTTGACATCACTACAGCAAGATTCGTATTGCTACTTTCACTGGATCCACGTAATGCCTTCTATTGCCATGGAGCAATACACTAATGTGTTCACATGAATTTTATTCTCAGTGGAGTTCAGCTTACAAAGGTGCTTTTGTTATTCTGACATTTGAACAGATTTCAAATGTTCATAATGGGTTCTATTTACCAGGCTTATAATACAAAAAATGCTTACAATTCCAAGGCACAGTTACAGGAGACAGAGATTACTGTCTGCTGTGTTCACTAACAAGATAGATCATCTTCCCATAGAAGTGCACAGACCATGAACCAAATCATTGACTGGAGTTTACCTAAGTGCAACTTACTCTGTTCAACTGATTCTGCTTTGTCTGTCTTCAGTGTAGAAAGACAGCTTTAAAGCTTCCCAGCTTGTACAGCTTGAAGACTTTCCCCTTAAAATGACAATTAGAATTAACTGATGTTAACAGTAATGCTAGTGCTCGAATGTGACATCAACAATTGCTGACAAAGGCTATTTCCAAACCATTTTTCCTAGTGATATCTACAAAGAGAATACACATTTGAGTACAGGAGTATAGTAGTTTTGTGTAAGCAACATAGCAGAGTACTGGTTACCACCAGCCACACCAAATCATATGCATGAATTCAAGCAAGCATTCAAACAGAACACTCAAAGTAAACTGCTGCATAGTTAATCAGCATTTGTGTCAAATACAGTACGTGACAGCAGTATTCAAAACAGACCCATTAGATACTTTGTTTTATTTGATGCTGGAGAAAACATGACCATTCAGTAGAGCATGTCAGCAGATGTTTCTTTTCCTTCATGATAAAGATACCAACATACAGAAAATAAAATGTAGTTTTTAATCCAGACCAGAAAACAGAACTGAGGAACAATATTGTTGTAGGGGTCTGCATTACATAGGATGCAATTCAGTACCTTTAAAGTAATGTAAAATAGAAACACTACTGCTGTGCTACATTTGTAAGGATATGTGAACATCTGGACTGATTACTGTATCTTCCAACTCACCAAAACTCAAAACATGCTTCAAATGGACATACCAATTACTGGTGTCTGACGGTCAGTTCAAATCTCTCCCTCCTCCCTGGCAGAGCATGAGCTACTGCTGAACCCATGACACTGACTTTTCAGGCTTATGGGCATGTGGAATATTTTCTCATTAAAAATGTGGAAATTACCTGAAGTTTCTATCATTATGAATCCTTCCCCAGCTCTTCCTACTTCTGCAATAATGCAGAATCCTACCCAAAATACCGGTGCTACTTTCTGTTTTCTTTACTTTATTTTATAAATTCTGGACTCCTTCTACATTTCCAAAAAGCAAGTAGAGCCAAGTGCATTCTGTGATGATAAAATGTTTCCTTTCAGTAAGCCATGCACAAGTTCATCTGATGGTTGGTGACAGCTTATGATGTACTACGGATTTTTTCCTAAAATCACTTGGGAAGTTAAGTCAACTTAGGTTACAACTGCTTACCACTGAACTGTGCTTCTTGACTAGAATGTACAATACACCTTCTTGTTGGGGGTAAAGCTTTTGCTTAGGCATGCACTTGCATCTGAATTCTCTTTCAGGATCACCTGTGACCAGCTCAAGTTCAACAACATATTCAAGTAAGAGGTGAGGTTCAGTTGTAATTCAGGAGGAAAAAGCCAACCTTTTTGAACCAGTCCTCAATTCAAGGTTCTGCTCAAGAGAGTTACAGTTACAGGTCTGGGTTATAGTTCACTTGAAGCAAAATAACAGTAAGAAAAATAGGTTTTAGCTGGGTTCAGTTTGCCTCTTGTAGCTCACTTCCTGAGGAGGTCTGAATATAGTGCTTGCCTACGGAGACCCACACTGTAACACACCATCATAAGGAGCTTACAACATCTGAGACTGATCCAATGTTGTGGTTGGTTGTATTTGGTTTTGCTCTCTTACTATACTGTTTTACACTTGGAATAAACAAAGTATACTTGCATGCTTCAAGTTTATGCACTTCTTCCCAGTCTGGTGATGCTATATACTCAGGCCTTTTAGAGATTAGGAACTTTAAATAGAAATGACCTTTTCATTGACTGACTTACTGGGAAGCTTTTCCCTAAAAATGCTGTGCATTTGCAGTTAGACACATACTAACACTTTTTGGGGAAATTAAAATGTTTACTGTAACAGAGATCTTCCTACATAGAAGAGGATGACATTCAGCAAACCAGCTTCATGAAAGAAAGAACTGGAAAACTGAAGACACCCAAAATAGTCATTCTTAGAATTATTTCTCTGTGGTTCTTCAGAGAAATTACTTCTAGGTCTTCAACAGAAATGCCTGTATCAATCAGAGGGATACTGGAACCTAAAAACTAGGCAACACCCCACCCCCCCTATTTAATTAATTATATCTAGATAAACATGATGTTTTAGACTAGCATTTTCAGTTCTTGTTTGGTGGCAACACCTATAGTCACTTTAGATACCTGTTTCAAAGCCAAGACTTAGTTTTCCCAGCCCTTCCCTCTTGTGTAAAGCATCATACATGGCATGTCATCTATTTTATCAGAGCTCACTCACACACACAGACTGCCTGCCAGGAAAATTTAACACATATATACATATATTAAGAAGATACAGGCATATGAGAAGATGTAAGCAAAAAGTCTGTACTTCTGTGATAAAGAACATAGTATGTTTATGTGAAGAGCTGAAAAAAAAAAGGAAGCTGAAATTCCCTCTGATTATCTTAATTGATGGACTCTTCTCCCCATGATTGCTTTATATCCCCACCAGGATACTTTCCATAGCAAAGAAACTTGGTACAGTTTCTTTTCTAATTTTGTACAAATTTGCTTTGACGAAATAAAATTACTAAACTACACTCCAGTCTATGTGCTTTACATATGTACAAGACTTTTTTAAAATGCAAATATCTATTAAATGTCTAGAAGAAGAAATGAAGGAGAAAAATAAATATAAAACATGACACATAAGAAATCTACACTTCTTAAATGTCTGAAGAAGCATTTTTCTTTAAATATACAATAAGTGTTCAAATGGCTAAATAAGATGATCCTTAGGAGTTCTGGCATGCTTATGATAAGTTTTATTCAACAGCCCAAATCAGTCACATAAACCCACACTTTATAATTCTGGAGATAATGTTGGTTAATTAAACCCTACTGAGAAATACTTCCTATTTGTGATAGCTGTAGTTTTAGAATCATTATACAGGAACAGCAAACTTATACCAAGCAAAACCTCTAGGATGTGACAAAGATCTGGAAAAATGTAAATTTACATTCAGTTTTAACTGAGAAGTAGTTGTTACTATAACCTTAAGCAGCCACAACTGCACTGGACTTTGAGGCATAATCTTGTAACCACCTATTCATGTACTTCAGTAAAGATACAACATTCTCCTAGGCTACATTTATATTCAAGGGTAGGAATCTCCAAAGTGCCATTCAAAGGCAATATGCCCATGCACAAATCTAAGTAGTTAAGTGTTTATTTGCCATATTAACTTCTGGTCAGTCTTCTGTCCAAATTAATAAAACATGCACAGATGCTGTCTTTTTCTTGCCTTCCCCTGCCCAAATGTCATCACAAGCCAGCCTGCTTTGGCAGGGAATTGCCCACTGCTGTGTTATGCTTAGGATTAGCCTTTATTTGCAATATGCCCATAATTAAAGGGGTCAAACCAACCAGGGAAGAATAAAGGGATGCGTTATGAAAATTTCCGTAGAAGCTGCATCTCACACACAGTTTCTGTTCATGAAGACGCTTGCCTCTGTCAACCTCAATGTTGAGGTTGCATTGTCAACCTCAATAACATTGTCAACCTCAATAACAACTGAACTCCAGGTGTTCCATCTTTTTAAGGTAGCAAAGATCACAACAAACAACCTTTATTAGGGCTCAGAACTCAAATTTCAGTGTGAACTTCAACACAAATTCAAGCATTTTAAATCAAGACTAACTGCAAAATCCATATCCAGCTACCAAGAAATACTCCAAGTTAAAAGATAAAATGCTACAGACTGGAACACAACCTGATTTCTCCATGTATATGAGATGCTTAATACCTATAACTGCCTTTGAAAGTACTAAATACCTATTGCTGTTTAGAAAATCATGAAAAAGAAAAAGTCCAAACCCTACATTTAATTTCAAACTCCTGACCAAACCTTGCAATAATTTAAAGTTTATCAGTGCAAATGTGGAAATTTGGAAAGGTTACCCAGTACAAAGAGCAGGGTACTTCCCCGTTTACCCAGTGGAAAAAATGATTTAACATGGTAGTTCCCATTCCTCATCAAGCATTTGTTCAATATGGCCACTAGCAAGAAAGAGGGCAAAGGTTTCCCAGAAAAGCCCTGGAGAAAGCCCACGAAAACAGGCAAAAGAAAAGAGCAGCAAATGAGTTTCTAGGAAAGGAAATAATGGAGAATCCCTATTTTATCACACAGTGCAGTGAATTTTATCAGACAAGATATATATTATACTAAGTAAAGAAAGTTCAGCTCTCTGAACTGCACCATATGTGTATATGCTATATGTGAATATGTGTAAATGTACTGGTTTCTAGCTTACTACTTTACATATTTTAGAAAGATTATAAATCTATTTTTCAAAAATCTTTAAGAGCAACAGAAAACTTCTTGAAAAGAAAACACACGTGTGCATGTGCTTCTATTGTTCTAAGATACATACAGTTAAGAAGAGACACATGGGCTAACTGCATATTTTGAGTCCAAAAAGTCTTCCTAAACCACAGGCAGCAGCTTATAAAAGACACAGTTTGCCCATACTGTCATTACTATGGATATGGTGGAAGCTACTAAAACAGAAAATAAGAAAGGCGTGAAAGTACCAGTGGAAAACAACAGGGAAATTTTCTGGAACCTGCAGAGCCAAAGCACTCTAAATTACATTTTAAAATTCACTATTTACAGTGTGAAACTGATTTAACACAATGTAAAGTACAAGGTCAGACCATTCCAAATACTAATGATTACAGAAGTTACCATATCCACTAGCTCCACTCATACTCCAGGTAGTAAAACCTTAGAGCTAAGCATTCTAGATATACACATTAGATTGTCTCACACTTCTGTTCTATCAACCCCAAAATATTCTGCATGTGGTGGAATAAAATGAAGATCACAGAGAACTCAAAAACATAACTCCAAACCCACTAACACGCACAATTGTAACAAATCTCTGAAAACTACAACCAAAACCTATGTAATGTGAGGGGAGCAGAGGAGAGTACTCCGCAGAAGGCTGTACAGGGCTGTATCCAACAGCACTATCATATTATTACTGTTAGCATTGCTACAAACTTTCTCACAATATCAGTGGAAAACCAAGCAGAGAGGTGGACCTTGCAACCTCTTGCAAAGAATTGGGTTCAACAAAATCTCTTAACATCTGCGCTTTCATTTCTGACAATATTAGCAACAACTGGAATAAAAAAAAAGCCAAATCCTGATCATATTACATCCTGCTGACTTCCATGGAAAAAAGATACTAGGAAGGGTGAAGGCAGCACAAGATACCACAGTGACAGCAGCATTGAACTAAGCCTCCCATAAGACATAACTACGAAAAAGCAGACATCTTCATTTTAAATACGAGAAAGACATTTTATTCCAAAGATACTGAACACTGAACTAAATACTACAATCCAATGTAGATCTAATTAGCAACACCTGATTAACATCCAAGCTGTAGGAATGTGAATACTTCTCACAAATGGGACTATATGAAGGTAGTCCAAAAAAACAGATCGCGTTTTATTTTACTTCAGTATGAAATACCTATCTCCCCTTCCCCCCCCAAGATCCCTGAAACAAAACTAAACTTTTATATATAGTTTATATAAAAAGTGTATAAAATATATATGAAATAAACATAATTTTTTAAATTGCACATATATATGCAGTTGCACATCTACACATATATTCTCACATATACAATTCACTTTGAAAGATCAATTTCTAAACCGAAAGTACCACGAGACAAATCTTTGACAAAAGTTGTTTTCTGAGTAGATTCTTTAGAATAGTTACACTTGCAGAAGTCATCAATAACATCTTAATATTGTCCTCTTCCAACTTACTTCTAGGGTCAGTACAATCAACTAATTCAAGCCTGTATTTGTGCACTGCAAAGAATTATCCCTGTATTTGTGCACTGCAAAGAATTATCCCTAAATATGTAGAGACCATCCATAAAAATCTCATTCCAAGGATAAAAAAAACCCAAAAGTACTTAAGACCATAAGTATTCAGGTTAAAATGTTTAAATATAAATATACAAATGCATACTTTAGAAAATAATTCACAGACAAGTTGTTGCAATTTTTTAGATGTAAATGTTAGACTATTGACAAACAAAAGCATCTTTCTGTATCCATATGGTCACAATACGGAAAATCTCAAGTGATTCATACTGTTTCACCACAGATGCAATGTACTATAAGATACAATTTTATGCATGTATTAAACCAAGGTTATGACCTTACAAATGCTTCCTATACATAGGTAGCACTTGCAAAAACAATTTGAAATTTAAAATCACGGTTTGATTATGTCTGTATCTCTTTCTTTGGAAGCAAAATCATTTTACCAAGCCTGCAGGAATAGACTGCAGATATTTAGGATGAGAGATATACTAGCACCACTTTGGGAGCTTCAAATTTCTGCCCAACACTGCAATGTGTCACACTATCATACTAAGCTACACGGTACTATTTCAGAATGCTTTATCACACTATGTTATATTTGTAGTGATGTACCCTCAGAGACTTACTGAAGCAACACTGGATTCTCCATCTTTATGGAGAAGAGCACTACTTCTAGGCCAGGAAGAAAGGGGTCAGTCCAGTATTTAGAAAAAGATTACTTTTTTTCTGTACCACTCTGCATTCTTGGATGGAACCACAGCAGGGTGCTGGGAGCACCACGCCCCTTTGTAGTCAGTGCTCTGCTCCTAACATGTCTGAGTTTAAGAGATGACAAGATACTATGAAAGTCTGTGTCACTAGATATTCATCCTGGTATGGCCAAGTCTTCAGAGAGATCTGTTTCAGCTTCTAGAGGGATATGGAATATCACTACTTGAACAGTGCTCCTGGTGAATACTTTTGCTCATAACAAATTCTTCCCTCCCAGCACTAAGTCTTACAAGTAATGAACTATACTACTGTGTTGATTACTTACAAGTAATGGAATAATGAATTATAGGTAATGAACTGTATTACTCTGAATACTCCATCCCTGGCAGTGTTCAAGGCCAGATTGGATGGGGCTTGGAGCAATCTGGTCTAGTGGAAGGTGTCCATGGCAGGGGATTGGAACTAATGAGCTTTAAGGTCCCTTCCAAACCAAACCAATCTGTGATTCTATACCAAGAAGCATGCGTACATAATACTTGAATTTCAAACCTCAAACATCTCTCTACTGTATTTCAAAATCTTGCCAGGCAAGAATCAAGGAAACCATACAACCGTACCACCACTTCACTGCACAAAGCTTTATATATTTTTATATATGGTACAGTGCATACTTGTACAGTTGACAATGGGCCCCTGTATTGCACAGCTTAAGGCATCATGTCACAAAACCTCATAATATGATTTATATCCATGTTGTTCCAGCACATACTTTTTCCACAGTGCAAAAAGGATGTAACACCGAGAGAAGCAAGGATTTACAAAAGTTAAAGTGGAGTTGCAGAACCTTTGTTTCTTGTTTTGGCTGCAGCTGACCTTTACAGACTACTCCTTGTCAAGCTTTGCCACACTTGAAAGATATATGATGTTTTAAGTCTTAATGGTTCATACATAAAATGGTTTAAACACCATTGAATTAATAGGAATGGACTTCACTTCATTACTACCATGAAACTGCCTCTGCTACAACACAATCAGCATTTCAAGTTTCTTCCCTCCCCACACCCCCCCAGCAATGTGGAAGAATAATGGAGGGAACAAGGCCAGCAAAAGCGAACTTAAGTAATGAACTTCTTCAGAGCCACAACAGCTGCTAAATGACATGACTCACACTATATTTTATCACTTTTCTCCAATGCAATGAACACCATGGTTTTAGCTTTTTTACATTATTTAACTCTCCCTCCATATAATTTTGATGGTAAAATGAAGTATTTTTTTCCTCTCTTCAAAGCCTTTGAATGAAGTTAATTTATTTTGTGGGAAGCTGTATAAGAAATCTATATATCAAACACTATGTATGAAGAGTCCCAGGATAGTAAAATAGCTTGCTTTTATCACATGTAATTTTCACAGAATATTAGTGGAAAAAAGGTATTTGTTTTCTTTAGCTACTTACTTGCCTTTTTTCACCTCCCATTAAATTAGCAGGAAATGAGGATAAAGCTTGACTTTTTGCAAGATTTAATGCCAATTAATCTATTCTGTTTGAGAAGTTTACCCGGTGGAAATGTAGCATAAGATAGGAAAAAAAGCAAAGAAAAAAATTCCTTAATACATGCCCCAGAACATGTCAGAGTGAAACATTTATTACATTACATAGATCACTTTTTAAAGATTTTACTATTTTAGTTTCATATTAACATTTTTGTTTGGACAGGAGCCTGCTTTAGAGAGGAATTTCCTAATGGATCTACCTTACTATGCTTTGGATCACATCACAGAGTGGTTTCAAAACCAGTGTCAAAGCCAATGTTTCTTCCACACAGCCACTTACAGCCCCTCAAAAATCACTTTGTCACTCCCTCTGTGCCTTGTCTCACATCAGTGCTTTCCTAGTTTGTTTACGTTACTGGCAGCAGAACTGCAATGATCAAGACTCAGGACTGCCCTACAAATATTCACAGCAGGGGATCCAGAACGATTTCTAATCCCAGAAAGCTACAGAACAGTAATAGTTCAGGTGACCCATTTTTCACTAGTGTAATCTCAAAGGATGTAAAACTAAACTGTCATTTCAAGAATGATCTTAATTTTAAAGTACTTTTTCTTTTCTTTTTCTTGTTACAAACTACTTTTTCTAATGTATTTTAATGAAGGAGTACTGTGGGGAATGAGAAAGAATAAAACCACTGCAAATAGTACTCTACTATTAAATCATGGTGGTTTTTAAAGTCACATTATTTCAAAAGAGAAGCTGGCTTTTGCCCAGGTGCCAGAGAACTCACCCTCTAACCCTAAACTGTGGTCTGATGAAGAAGGCTTAACATTTTCTAGACAGATCTATGCTGAAGATCTCATCCTACACAGCACATTACAGGGATAGTGTGTGATGGTCCATATTTTGAACACAAAATCTCTACACATGGTCTCTTCTCTGCCCATCTGTAGTCCCTTATGGGCTGGGGGTGGTGAAGAAAAGATTACTTAAAGCAGAAAGGCAGCAATATGATTTGCATTGTTTAGCTCCAAAGAGCAAATTAAAGATGATGACGTGACCATGGCAATTAAAAAAAAAAAACAAACCACAAGGCAGATGGCAAGATTTAGAGCTACAGGAAGGCTTGAAGGGTATGGAAAGAGATAATAGGAAATCATTCATCCTTCAGAAACGCAAAATGTATGCTGCTTTTCAGCAAGGTTTTGGTTCAGGAAAGTATTGAATCATATACATTTCTTCAAGTGCATACATGTTACGCAGAACCAGCAGTTCCATCTCCACCGCAAGGCAGATATCCCTCAATCACAGTGCAAGGGTGAAGAAACAAAAGGAATTCATTTCATGTAATCTTTGTATCTTAAAATGCTAAAATTTGTAATGGTTTTGAAAGCCCTGCGATGACACAGCCCTGCTATCTTTCATAGACTTGAGATACTCAACCTTTCAATTGCCAGTCTGAACCAGGTTCCTCCCGTATTCTGAGAAATAACACCATCTGAATCAATGCGCTTCTACAACAGTGGGAAGAGATTATCCTTATGGAACTTGCTGACAGGCACCTGCCTCTGTAATGTTTTCTGAACCACACTGAAGAGGTCATTTCAGCTATTTATAGTTCTTCTCTCCTCCTCTCATTCTCTTTATGACCATGTAATGTGAAAAGAACATGCCAGAATGAGAGTCATACTACTGTAGGAGAGCAAATGGTATCTGTGTGGATCTGTCTGGAGAGTAACACTGGTCAGAACAGCAAAGGCACCTAAAAGGAATGAAGTACTGTCTGCATCCTGGTGAATAGTGACCCAGGGAAGAAAAGGCAGCATGGCACAGCTCTGAGGAAAGCTGGAAGCTCCTGAAGCAGGAAGAGGGAGCCTGCTGAGAAGCTGTTTTGTTGGATGTGAAGAGGTGGTCCTGAAGGTTTCTTCCCCACCTCCACTAACAGTGGGTCTCCCCTCTTTTTTTATAACCATGTAGATCCTATGTAGCACCTCAAATTCCCCAAACATATCAGTATTTTGGACACCTCCAATACTAGAATAAAACTGACTAAATCTTTAAAATAATGTTATGACCTGCTGTGGTCCATATTATATGCAAGGTCTCAAGGTTTGACTCAGAGATGCAGAACTCTGCCACAGTGTGCAGAAGAGGATTCTCTCTGCAGGAAGGCAACACTCAAGTGCCTGCAGCTCTCCAGTTCACCCACTGAGAAGAACAGTTTGAGATACAAGGCATAAGTGCACAGAAAGTGCATGTGCCCTGGCCCAGATTAAATACTCAGAGAACAGATTGCCAGCTACGCGGCATGCACTGTTTCCTTAAATCACCCTCACATTAAACAGAACAAGTGGGAAGGAAAATCTGCACTGAAATCCACAGCAAGACTTCCTGCCATTTGTTTCTTTATGCCTAAGGGGGAATTGAGCTCCAGATTTGTATGTTAGATATTTTTATTTTATAAAGCTGATCTTTAATTAGTGTGATAGTCTAGCCAGTGATGGATGCTTGAATGTCTAGTAAAGTCCCTACCCAAAATACACTTGTATCGAAAAAAAGAACAGATGGCTTAATAAAAGAAACTACTACGCAGCACAAGGACTTTCCACATTATGATGACTCTCTTTACTATTGGAATTATTAATTTTCTGGGATGTCTGTGATTAAATCCAGTTAAAAAGTTGATTAAGCAAAACACTCATTTCAAACAAAAAATCATGCATTTTTTTACTCCACTAATTTAAAGCCTTCTGCAAGAATAAAGCCTCTTATAGAAGAAAAATCTGCAATTTAATATCCTAGCTTTCGTAATACAGTAGAGAAAGTAAGGTGGCTATATTCACTAGTAACAGATGGAGAACACTGCCTTACAGTAAATAGCTTGTGGATGCTCTCTGTATGGGATTCCTTGAGTAGAGAGAAAATGGTTATTTTTAGAGGCTGTGCAGTCTAGTTTGACATGAACCTCATTCCTGAAAAAACGTAGTATTTGGTTCACCACTGACCTCTGTTCAAATATTTTAAGGGGTTCAGGTCTTCATTAGCAGTTTAACTATTAAAGCAGAACTCCCTAGAATTTAGAGACCCAAAGTGAAGTTTTATGAAATAGCCTGTTAATACAGAGGTGAAAACACTTCACTATAAAGCAACTACTTTTTTCACCATTAAATGTCTTTCATATAATCTTGCATTTAATTCTTCAAATCAGACTCAAAAATACGCATAAAGATTGTAGGGACTCTCTGGTGTTTCTTTTAAAAATGAGAAAAGTATGTTCTCACACTACTACTGAACAATGGCATCATACACACAGTATCACCCCCATCTGCCTGGAGCTCCAAGAAAATCTTGAGGTGTCTGTCACACAAGTAAACATGGAGGTCCTGAACCTGGCAGGACCCTCTCTCAAATGCCTCAAATGAAACTTTTGATTGATTCTGTGTATGTAATTATACACATATATGTATATATGTACACAATGTATATATATTATCAGTATAAAATCAGATTAGCAACTCCTAGAGGAGTTTCAATCAATAAGCTCCACTAAGGAAACAGACTGAAGTAATCAACAAAAAAGCAGAATATCTTCTTTCTCATAAACCTCTATCTCCAAAGGTACTCAAAGACAGGCAATATTAACTGTACTCCAGTTTCCACTTCCCCAGCTGCTGAGGTCCTCAGGAATTTAAAAGTCCCATGAAGACACAAATAATCATCACATTCCCTCAGAACTAAATCTAAAAATGACCATATTTGCAGCAGGTGCAATTAAATACATTCTAGTAGAGTGATGCTGTGAACTACGGGCTATGTTTCAATTTTTTATCTGGAAAACCTGTGTATGCCTAGAGCTATCTGTTGTATTACTGTGTGCTGCCTATTAAAAGAATTAGTCTGTAAGAGAGCACTGTAGAAAGGAGGAGTTGTTGACACTGTAAACTTTTTGTTGTCTTGTAAAGGGATGAAATAGAAGCTATAAAGATTCTCGGGGTTGGGGGGAGGAAAAAGATGAGAGAAGAAGAAAAGAACCATCTTATTAAATGGGAACATAAATAATTCAATCTCAAGTTTCACTTCTGTGATTCGGATGAAAAACTCTGAACTCAGTCTCCTGCACTCCAAGGGAAATCCTCAGCTTTGGGCTCAACGTAATTTTCTTTTCCTCATAAATTCTTCTGCGGAAGACATTTTGATTCAGTTAATTCTGAGGAGAAAAAGAAAGATAAACACACTCTACAGTCCACTGGCGAGGTCACTTAATGGGATGGAGGAAGGGAAGGTTCAATTTCCTGCTTCAATAAATATTTCATTATTTCTACAAAATATAACATGGGAAGAAAGTGATAAAAAAAATTACCCTATTGAGTAGGGTTCTTGGTTTGGATATTGGAGACCTCATCTGAGTACTGCCTGATTGCACCATGTAGTCATCCCTGAGCTTCATATTAAGGTTTCATAAAGGCTTCATTCCTAAGCCTTCATGTTAAGACTCTCTTTGTCCTCTTGAGACCAGGAAAGACAACTCAAGACTGAAGAAACTTGTTCATTTTAAGTAGACTCTGCCATTATAATTGCATAGAATTAACCTGAATTTTCCAACAGAAAAACTAATATAGAGCCACAGAATAATTAGATACAGACAGACAAAACTTTGAACTCATCCCATAGTCTGGAAAAGCCTGAATACTTCAACAAACTATATTGATTTGATTCTGTCTCAGATATATAAAAATATATCTGACTGATAGGGGAGCCACAAGCTACTTTTTTACCTCTTATTCAAAGTGCACCATGCTCCTGCTCTCATGGATACTGAAAAAGCCTTCTTTTTCTACTGATTTTGTAGTTTTTGTCCCCTTGCGTACAAATTCTAAACACAGGCTGTATAGCTTCATCTATTTTCTATTTATATACAAGTATGCAAAAGGTTATGTCCATTGCATTATTTCATTAAGATCTTGCATTGGTAAGCAACCAGGAAAGTGCATTAAGAACACAAACTACCTAAATTGAAGAGGACAAAAAAATCCCATAGTAGAAGTCAGAATAAAACAGATTGGTTGGGGAAGAGTTCTAAATAGGAAAAGGCCAAATAGTGAAGACTGAGAGCAAATATAGCCAAACTTTCCCATAACAAACAGTTACTTGCATTAAGCTGACTTTCCAGGCATCCATAAAAAGAGAAGATAATTCAAATACCATTTCTGATTTCCTTTCACTTATTTTGCCAATTTCTGCATTCTTTTTTTATGTATTTCCGAAATAGATCTGTGTTGTCCTTTGTAAATCCAACAAATCAGAGGGAAAATTGCATTCATCATATAAAACATAGATCTAAGTCTATTAAATGAAGAAAAAAAAGAAACTACATGGATATATGAGAGAATATATGGCTACGTATTTTCATTTTCTATTAATGGTGTGATCTGCATATTTATTATTCTAATAAAGCTGAGAAAATTCTGTGTAAAAAAAAAAAACCTATTTGGACTACAATTAGCCTTTCTCTATCACCTTCTCTTGCACAAAACCACATAAGAAAACCATGGTAAAATCTAGGAACTCGGTCTTCCTGCAAGAACTTTCTCTGTATCAAATCAGCAGTGGTCTACAAACTTGTAAGAAAAAAAACAAAAATAAAAAAAACAAACGCAGGGATTGCAAGACACAATCCTGGGAAACAGCAAAATTAAAAAAAAGTTGAGCTATTAATAACACTTTCTTTGGAGAAACTGAGCAAAATAAGAAATAACAACAGAATTATTCCAAGGTCAAAATACAACTTGCAGTTCAATGAACGTAATTTTACAGACACAGTATAAAGAAGGCACAGCATCACACTGAAGAATATGTAGATTTTCCAGCTGATGGTATTGACAGGGGTTGGCTGGATTATGTCCCAACAAAAATGAAAACCACAAATAGTCATTTTGAAGACAGTCACTGAAAAGGATTCACCTGAACTAATAATCATCATCAGTTATTATAGAATGTAACTGGGTGCAGTTCCTTAGAAATTACCACAAACATCAAAGTACCTGAACTGCATTAACAACGTACCAGTTAGAGTGACTGATAAAGTCTAGAAACAGCCAGCACACTGGAAATGTCTAGTACTGGCATTTAAGTCTATGCAATTTCAAAAGCTTTAGAAGACACATGTAAAAATGCTGCCTTATATCAGCATATGCTTTTCCATGTAGAAGTTCCTTCTACAGTAACTGAACAGTCTCTGAGATTTTTTCTTCAAAAATTTTTTAACTTATTCTGCCCTATAATGGTATGGCATAATTTTACTGCAATTATTCCAGCTCATAGGATGACAATTCAGCAGTGCTCACTGTTACTTAAGATCAGAAAGCATGGAAATTCAATTCACTATAGTGGAACACAGTAAACTCATTAATTCGACAATGCAATGTCTGTGAACTCTAAGTAAAAGCTGTCATTCATAAAGGTAGATCTCTGCCTAAATACTGATATTTATTAATATTGATGCAGAAATCAGCTTGGTAAAACTGTGTTTCTTTCAGTAATCACTGCCATTACAATTAAAGCTACATGTGATAACGTTTACCTTACTCATCTCTGAAAACAGAACAAATCACACCTGAAACTTGTAGAATATTTTAAAGTCCAAGTTCAATACGATCTGTCACAGTTGGTCAACCCTACCCATCTCTGTTTACCTCTAGAGTCACTTTTGAATCGTCAGTTTAATCCTTCATAACTGAATTGGACTTTGTTGTGTTTTTTAATTCCTGAAGTGCAATTATCAGGTATCTTCCTGCTCAGTGTTTCCTTCAGATGTTCTTGCCAAACTGATGTTACATGTCTTTCTATTCATGCTCCTTCATTCTTCAAGGCCATGTACACCAGAAATTGATATGTCCCACCAGGAATTAAACCCTAGCTCCTTTAAAGTCACTGAGAAAAATCCCGAAAGATTTCAGTGTTCATCTTTCGACACCCTGACGTGACCCTGCTCTGTCCCCACCAAGAAGAAAAAAGCCACCACAGAAATATAGCAAGTCTGGTGGTCTGTCTGCACCTAACAAAATGGTTTTAAATAGACAATCATGGCAAAAAGCAGACAACTACATCATATAGTCCCTTACAATACCACCTAGCTCTCAGCATCCCTTCTCCCTCATCAAAAACATTCCACAGTATATCCATACTTTTGTCCAGGCTCTTCTAGACATTTAACCTCTAACTGAGGCTCAGAGACTCCAAGGATAAGTGAAAATGAAATTCCCACACCCGCACAAGTGCAGCAGCACGGCAAATATCCTGCTAAATGAAATCAATACCTATCAATCAGAAATATAAAAAGAATAGAACCAAAATATGGCACCCTAAGGCTCTTACTACTGAAATCACATTAACAGGAAAGGAAGTGGCAGCTAAACAGGCACAGTACAAGATACTTTGATTAAATCACCTTCGAAATTGTTCTTACATTCATTTAGACACTGGACCCTAAGACATAACCTAGGTAAATATTCTTACTTAACCTAGTAGAAAACTGTTTTCAGCAAAAACTGCTAATCAACCATAACATAATTTTGAAGCAGAATGATAACCCCAGTAAATGAGAGTCCAAGAGAAAATAAAGCTTATGTGTCCAGATTAATGAGATCTGAAAAAAACAGAGAGGTGTTAGTACACTGGAACAAGACCCTATTATGCACCATAATTAGATGTCAGTACAGATTTTGTCAGTTTACATGTAATTTCAATTTCTAGGGCAAACTGGTTTGTGTGTTTGGACATTTAAATTGATGTTGTACAGTTTAGTTATGACTATCAGATCTGAAAATTAACCTTTGACAAGCTATTATTTAGGAGTTTGATTCTGCAACAACTGAACCAGGTTTGGAAACAGCTGCAGTTTAGATGATGAGGGCATTTAGAAGCGGGTATGGCATATGAGCAGCTTAAGACAACTAATCAAACATCCCAACAAAATTCCAGTCACTTTAGTGATCCTATTGACTTACTCCATGGACTTCAAATGAGCAGTGTTTAGCAAGGTCAAGTGACTGCAACCATTTGTGTGCTTGCAAGATCAATCAGTGCAACAGGCTCAAGTCAGGACAATTTGTGTTTGCTGCTGGTAACAATGTACTATTAATGAAACAAACACCTATTCATATATCCAAAAATACTACAGTCACCCCTGTTAATTCAAGTAAGCATATCAACTGACAAAATGCTACTGGCATCCAACTATTGTGCAAAAGATCATGTCCCACTGCACCAATACTTTTTATCTTGAGTATCAATAGAATTCATTCTTATTTGCAGGGAAGGTAAAAAAATCTGTCCCATGTGAGGGGCTGTCTTTTTGCTTCCTGTGTCCTTTGAGGATGAGCATGCAAGAAAAAGCTGCAGGAAGTTGAACAGCATTATTCAAGGCTTCAATCACTCTTTTCAAGCTCTATTTGAGAGAACAAAAGTTCTCTGCTCCCTCCCACCACTTAACTTTATTCTGTATTCATCTATCAATTTAATGCCTACATATTACATATAATTAACTACCTACAAATAAATACGGTTCAGTTTTCTGGATCTTATAAAAACACTGATGATATTGATTTATAGCATCACACAATGAAAAGCTAGTCAGAGAGGATGGCTAAGTGGCATTTTAATTTCATACAACAAAGAAAATGCTAGGGTGCCACTGGAGGAAAGTCAAATAGAAGAAAATTAGTATCACACATGGAAAATGGTTACAATATCATATTCACTTACACAACGCAGTTATAATCGTACAAGAAACTTGCTTTTAGTTTTATTCAATTACTTAAACTGACTCAAAAATACAGTTTTCAATTTATGAAGCATCTAAAAAAATACATAATGATGGCTGTTTTGAAAGACATATATCAAAAAACTATTTAATGCCAAGGCCCCTACACGCTGTGTTCACAAGAACTTCACAAAGACACTGGAATGAGAAACTAGTATATTTTAGTGAATGAAAAATATACTTGAAAAGCTATTCATAAAATGTTTTTATAAAAACATTAGGTCTTCTGTAAAAAACGCCACTACTGTGAGAGGATAAATTCCATGAGAATTCAGGGCCTCTTTCAGAGTTCATTAACTATGATTTTAAATCACAAGCATTAAAGAGATCCCCCAAACTCCCATCACAAACCCTTCGTAACAAGGATATTACTAAAACAACTTCAGAGGGTAAATCTAAATACAGACCTTCATAAAGGACTAATGGGCAACAGTCATCACCAGACTGATGACCTCTTTGTGCCATCCGAGAGCAAACACACTGGAACATTCTTAAGAGGCCCCTTCCTCAAAGAGCAGTCTGCAAGATAAAGCAATCTCTTTTCAAGGAACACAATGCAAATCTGGTGTTTTGACTGACAGTGGCTGTAGACCTAGAGATCTGCCTGTTGGCAGCACCATGTGTTCCAAGCCTTACCATAATCACCAGGCTCCTATAATTTCAGACTAAACATCCCTGGCAGTGTTCAAGGCCAGACTGAATGCAGCTGTGATCAATCTGGTCTAGTGTGAGGTGTCCCTGCCCATGGCAGGAGGTTGAGACTGGATAAGCCTTTTGGACACTTCCAACCCAAACCTTGCATGATTTGATCATTCTCAGCAGTTTGTGAAAAATCAGAAAACAAAAGCACCCATACAAACAACTCCACACTCACCTGCTCTCAGATGACACAGCAACAAAACAACTTTCCTAGGCTACCTGATACAGCAACAGCCAATGTGCTTATCAGGGGATTCCAACCCCTCCAAACAACCCTAGGACAAATGCTGGCAGCAGGGAGGGAGGATGGAGCCTCCACAGACTTTGGGAGAACTCCTGGGGGTAACTGCTTCAGCTCAGTGTTTTCAAGCTCTGTTTGCACAAACAGCAAAAAGTCACGTTTACTATTTATTACAATAGCTCTGAAGCACCAGGACCATTATGGATATGCAAGCTGGATACCATCTCCAAATAACCAAAAGATCCAGCTAAGTTTCAGTTCCAGAAACATTTTCTTGGCAATGGCGCACAAACAATAACAAACACATCTTGATTTGTATCTCAAGCTGAGCTTGTATCATTGACATAACAATGATAACAAGAAATCCTGAAGTGCTTTACTTGTAAATTAAACAAGTGTATCACAGAAGCCTGCAACAAACATCAAATACTATAGTGCTGCACACTCAGTTTCGAGTTATTTTATCTTTCATCCGAAGAAGCAACATGCATTCCCCTTATGGAATATGCAGAATTCAAAAGCAGACAACTAGTCTACAGAAATGCCTTTTTGCATTCTATTTCTGCCCATGTAAGAAAACCACCCAAGCAAAAAGAGGTAATCATCCTTTCACACATAAAAATAATCACCACTGTATGATTCGATACTAAAAAGTCAGAAAAAGGCAATTTATAGTAGATAGTAAAAATTGATGACAGCACATGCCCCAGGATGTTGTTTAGTTTCTGATCCCAACTGGAAGTCAGAGGAGTAGAAAAACAAATACAAAAATTAAATATTGAAATTTTAAAAAAAGAGAAGAGATAACAATAAAGCAGATTAACTTTTCTGTTCACATAAGGGCCAGTTTCTAGCTTAGTATGGAATCTAAATTTGGTCCAGCTTGGATTTTAATGAGGTGATCCATGTACAGCCATTTTCTATATTGTTCCAAGTGTCCTTTGCAAGTCACCATAACTAAAATATACATTAGACTATACTTTTTGGCACGCTGCTATTCTTTAAGTACAACAGTTTCAAAAGTAAAAAATAAAACCATTGGTTTGTGCAGGAGTCTTAAGAATAACCAAAATGTTCTAGCAATTCAGCTGTGAAGGCAGTAGTCTCAGCTGAAAGAGGAATGAACAACATCTCAAGAGCAATAATATTTTACAACAATTGCCTACATAGCCTGATCAAGAAATCGGAATTATATTTCATTGAAATGCTGTAACTTCAGGGATTTGCTCTGGTTTAGGAGGAGTGAGTCACCTCTCTCCCTTATGAGCAGTCAGAATAAGAAATTTTGCATTTGTCCCTGTAGAGAATGGCAACATTTCTTATATCTCACTGAGTTTGCCAAGGCACTGCTGTATGGCTTTGGCACTACAGTTCAGGAGGACTCCAAGATTTCTTGTCTCTTTTGCATCTTATGGCATAAGTATTCACTCTCCTAGCAGATACATATAGTGCTACAGCTGCTCTTTCTAAATTGGCTGTTATTCTGAAGCATGGCTAGCAGAATATGTTTTTTAAAAGCTGTAACACAAATTGTCTCTGCAAATAACATTAAGGGAAAACTACTTTCACCAGTCTGGGACACTTTCTTCTGTATCATTATGAGACATTATGTTAACGTTTTGCACTGAAGCCCTAATCCATCAAGGATCTAGAGCAATACTGAAAGAAATAAACAATTAACTACCAGCTAGAAACATTACGGTATGAGGCATAAATGAGAAGTTTTGGGAACACATTCTCAAAAGAACAAATCCATTCACACTGATTCAAGAAGCAGAAATTAGATGCTCTTCTCTGGCACCCCATGAAACAGAACTTGCTCTATTTAGAAGCATATAATTGGAAGAAGGGGGAAAAAACCACCTCTCGTGATTAAATATTAGTGTTTCTGCTCTGTATTTTTTAAAGTATCCCACCATTTCAATACTGACTGGACCAGTAAAGACACGACAGCAGCACTGCTAGAAGAAATGCACATGCTTCATAGGGTTATGAATATTAACTTCTCTGCCTAGGGGAGGCACAGAGTAGAAAATAATGATCATACAATGAATGAAGTAAATGAGGGTACATACTAAGGGGAATATGTATTTGGTATATCGGGAAGTCTGTGCCACCCAAGAACCTCAGCCAATGGGGGGGATGGGGGGTGGAGAGGTAAGCCACCACATGGAAAGGGTTAAAAAGAGGCTGTGTCCTCTGACCAGTTTGAGATACCACAGGAGAATGTCCCTGTGGACTTTGCCTTTATTCCAATAAAACTCATTAAAAGACTCCTTTCTTTTTTGAAAATAACTGGTGATTGCAGGTTCATTCCACACATTAGCAAGATGAGATCTACACTGTCCTTGACTCCTGCACAATGACCAACTCATGCTTTGAGGAGTGCATTCTTGAAGATCAACCAGCTGCCCTGGGTCTCTTTACCCTTCAGGGCAGCCCCTCCATGCTCTGCACACATTACCAGCCATCAAATCTCTCTGGCTTTTAGAATGAGCAAACTCTCTATGTATTGTTCTGAATGCAGAGGTTTTTAAATTACGTGACTGAAGAGTCTAACTTTCAAAGGAAGCTGTAGTCACTGAGAAAAGAGGGAGGAGGTACAGGAAACAATACCAAGATTCTTCTCCCCAAACCAACACTTCCTTATTTAAAGTCTCTCTTCAATTAAGTATATGTTTACTTATATGTATATGCTTCTATAGACATAAAGAAAAAAGACTTTTGACTAAATGCACAAAACACATCAGGCTGACAATTAAGCTAGGGTATTTCTGGAAAACAAAATACAACCTCTTGTTTACAATTGCTAGAAACTTCCAAATTTTGATTCTCAAATTCCTCTCAAATTCCATTTTGTTCCAACTGTGCTCTGCTTTGTGCTCATCAGTTGCAAGTCGGTAACTGAAGTTTCCGTCAACAATATCTGGAGTCCAGCTATAAAGCAATGAAGACTCTTTTGCACTAGCACACCCTACAAATCCTTCCAATTAGCTGCCATTTATTCTGATTTATTCCTGTGGGATGAACATGTAAAGTCCTGAACTGTATTTGTTGCTTCATTTATACAACCAGGATTACTTTCCAAAAGCCTAGTTATGTAGATATGGCATTTAGGGACACGGTTTAGTGGTGGTCTTGGCAGTGCTGGCGTAACGGCTGGGGTCGATGATCTTAAAGGTCTTTTCCAATCTAAACAATTCTATGATTCTATGTTTATTTTTTAAAAACCACATCTCTTTCCACTAGGGTTCTTGCCCTTATAATACTAAACCATTAGTAACTTCAACACTGTTTCATAATAAAACTTATTTGCAGTAAGTAGAAAGTTAAAAAAATAATTGGATATAGAAAGGCATTTTGCTTGGATGATAAAATAACGAAACTACCTATAAATGTCCTCTTCAAAAGTAATGACCCAACATATAGTCCCTTTAAAAATAAAATATGACCACAACCTATTTTACAACTGAAATATGCTGAAATATGATTAAACTTTAAGACACAGTCAAAACAGTGCAAAAAAAAAAAAAGTAAAAGAAGTTTTACCTTTCTATAATGCAAATAGAAGTCTGGAATAATGAAGATAAACATTTATAAACTGCTAACAGAAAAGTCAGTTTTCATGTTTAAGTTTCTTAGGTCCATTCTTCCACTCAGATTGTACAATGACTCAAGGAATACAAAATAATTTGTAAAACATGTAAAATATCTTTAATTGTAAATATAAACATACTGGACCTGTTTCCTTCTAGTATTTTATATAAGCTTTATCCATCCTGCTAGTGCTTGCTGGCTTCAGTCAGGGGTCCTGAGGAGGGGACATCTTTTTATGGAATGAATATTTTAAAAGATAGGATTAACTGAAGCATACCAAAAGCACTGTTTTGCAGCAAAAAAAATAAATCAGCAAAAAATTCTTCTAGCAAAGAATTGCTTCTCTCCCTCTTAAGGGATTAATAACATAACCCAAAAAGGAATTCACCTTCTTTATTGAAGGATAACGATCCTCTGAGCACAAATACAAAAGTATTCTTCTAAATACAGAAGACTTCAGACATCTGTTTGTATGACAAAATATGCTAAAGAGAGAAAAGCAGCAAGCAGGAACTGAAAAAACAAAACCTGGTGAGGAAAACAGAGCTAGGAGAAGGCAATAGACTGCACTTCTAAACTGAAAAACGTATTAAATGGTTGAAGCTAAAGACAAAAGAATTCTTATTTTGTGTTAACTAGTTTCTTCAATTTAAAGGCCTGTTTTGAGATTCCATCCAACATCAAATGTAAGTATAGAAATACAACTGGAAATGTCCCTAAACAAATTTGCAGCACTTGGCCATTCAGCCTTGTTGATAACACTGTTAATATACAAATCATGCTACAAACATTAGTTCCTCTGAGCTAAAGGTCTTTGGTTTTGTTTTGATTTTTTTGTGGTCAGGACATTATCTCACCCAGCTCAGGAAGGTTTAATTTATAAACCAGTCAGCTAAGTTAGATCATGAGTTCGTAAAATGTGCCTTCCGATCAGATTACTCATGTTATTACTTAGTGCTGGAAATAAGACACTTGGCATTCAAGTTGTGACTTATTTAGGAAATTGATATTGGCATTTTCTGCATCATTTGCTTTTTCTCCAGTGAACTACTTTCCTGTCTTGGAGTCTCCTAAAGAAACTTCAGCCTTATGGGAGAATAAAAGTAATTAAAAAAACTGGCAAATTTAACTTCAGGCAGAGAGTCTGAGCTTCCTCTTCGAATGAATGTTCCTATTGATCTCTTAAAATAATAAATAGAAAGTTGCAGTTTATCACAGAAAACAGTAGGGTGTTTGAGGTCAAACACTAATTCACCCTTTAAGGACAAGCATAACACTTTTTACAGCTATAGGGTAACCTGGCAGTTTTCCAAGATAGGACGGATAAGAACAAGCAGGAATTAGGTCCTATGAAATACACATGGAAACAAGAAGTCAGCTGAAAACTTTTCTTCTTTACCTTTACACAGACAGAACCCCTGCAATATTACAGAGACAACAAAAAGCATTAATTCTTTTCAGGGACATAGTTTATCTAGTGACAGGCACTTTTTTCTGTCCATGTTAGTTAACAGAGGTTATTTTAAAGTAGCCTTAACTCTACAATGTACTTGAGAAGTGTTATCCTGCTACTATTAAACAAGTTAGGAAGAAAAAGTCCACTTTAGATTTTCAATATCAAAGATAAAACAGATCAATTTTAATTTCTCAAGAGATGAAACCGCTGATGCGGAAGGTCATTAAACACTGTCTGGTCTTCAGTGGCACTGAAGCCCAAAATAAAGGATCTTACAAAATGACAATCACTGAGACTGCAAAAAAGAAGAGAAAGGAAGACTTTGAGTTGGGAAGGGGGTACTGTAAATATTAAAATATGCAACCTCTTTGTTAATCACATTACCAAATATACCCACTGAATAGCCAGGTGTAACCCCAGTGATGCTCATTCTTCAATATTAAAGGAATTTTTGACCAAAATTAATTTTTGTTGCCAGCTGTTCTGATAATTTTCTTTCAACCAACTCAGTCATCAGTTTCCTTCTGGCACCTCTTCCCATGGAATCTTTATAAAGTAATTATCACAGAAACATATTTGAAATCATTAAAATTTACATAAGCTGTACCAGCTGGGAGCAAAGAAGGTACTGCATACACAAGCCACAAAAAAATATTAAACAGAAGAGCATGGAATCTGAACTGGGCATTCTACGATTTAGGTCCCACACTGGGTCACAATCTGCAAAGGTGGCATATAGCAAATTATACATTACTTCTTTTGGGAATCCTTTGGAAAGCATGATCAGCATAGTTGCCATTCCCCAGGTCTCCTTGGATTCTTCATGACATCCTTAGAATCACTACCTTCCCGATCAAAACAGCTTGTGTGAACAGATCACATTCATGGCAATTTGAAGTCAGAAAGACCTAAAAATACCACCCTGGTTTACCTTCCCTTCTTTGTCCATTTTCTTTCTCTACCTCTTCTCTGCCCTTTTATCCTTTATTTGCCTTTTGCTTAGTAAGTGTCAGGTTTATCCAGACAAAACCATCTTCCACAGTATTTGCTCTGAGCCTGTGACCAATGAGGCCATCAAGAGCACTGACCTAAACAGTCTGACGTTCATTCAAGTTTGTCAGGTTACAAAATTTCTGACAGGACTGTGAACTGAACCCGTGTTTCGCCAGCACAAGTTACTACAGCACAAGTCTGAATGAAAAGAAAAAAAAATGGTTTATTTTCTCTTTTATTATTTTCCCGTTACCTGTCTTTGTCTTGGCTCCTTACAAAAGTAGACTTGACTCCAGTTATAGCTCCAGTCCACCTCAAATAACTGTCTCTATTGACTCTTCCACCCCCAGTCATCCTTAAAAGGAACAGTACCAACTGGAAATATATCAAGCCAGTTGTTACCAACTCTTATTCCTTCTTCCCCTGTATCGTTAATTTACAAAATCTGCACCTCTGCACTAACCTTGGGATTAAACTGATTGAAAGCTTGTATTCTTGAAACTGCCCACTTTCTCTAATGCAGCACTGTATAAAATCATTTTCAACATCTACACATTTTAATCAAGCAACATGGTTTATTTTCCTAAACTCACTATATTCACAGAATCACAGAATCCCAAGGGTTGGAAGGGACCTTGAAAGATCATCTAGTCCAACCCCCCTGCAAGAGCAGGGTAACCTAGAGTACATCACACAGGAACTTGTCCAGGCGGGCCTTGAATATCTCCAACGTAGGAGACTCCACAACCCCCCTGGGCAACCTGTTCCAGTGCTCTGTCACTCTCACAGTAAAGTTCTGCCTGATGTTAACGTGGAACCTCCTATGCTCCAGTTTACACCCATTGTCTCTTGTCCTGTCACTGGATATCAGTGAAAAAAGCCTAGCTCCATCATCCTGACACCCACCCTTTACATATTTGTAAACACTGATGAGGTCACCCCTCAGTCTCCTCCAAGCTAAAGAGACCCAGCTCCCTCAGCCTCTCCTCATAAGGGAGGTGTTCCACTCCCTTCATCATCTTTGTGGCTCTGCGCTGGACTCTTTCAAGCAATTCCGTGTCCTTCTTGAACTGAGGGGCCCAGAACTGGATGCAATATTCCAGATGCGGCCTCATCAAGGCAGATTAGAGGGGGAGGAGAACCTCTCTTGCCCTACTAACCACACCCTTTCTAATGCACCCTAGGATGCCATTTGCCTTCTTGGCCACAAGGGCACATTGCTGGCTC
Source organism: Melopsittacus undulatus (assembly GCF_012275295.1). NCBI lineage: Eukaryota > Metazoa > Chordata > Aves > Psittaciformes > Psittaculidae > Melopsittacus > Melopsittacus undulatus. The sequence goes on along the minus strand of NC_047532.1, from coordinate 70,795,874 downwards.
ATGGTCATCCTCCTATCCACCAGGACCCCCAGGTCCCTTTCCCCTTCACTCCTTTCCAGCAGGTCAACCCCCAACCTGTACTGGTACATGGGGTTGTTCTTCCCCATATGCAAGACTCTACACTTGCCCTTGTTGAATTTCATCAAGTTTCTCCCTGCCTGACTCTCCAGCACTGGTCCCAGCACCGACCCCTGAGGGACTCCACTAGTCACAGACCTCCAGCTAGATTCTGTGCCATTGACTACAACTCTCTGTGGTCTTCCTTTCAACCAGTTCTTCATCCACCTCACTACCTGATCATCAAGCCCACACTTCCTTAGCTTATCTATGAGAATGCTGTGGGAGACAAATGCATTACTGAAATCAAGAAAAACCACATCTACTGCTCTACCATCATCCCTCCACCTAGTCACTTCTTCATAGAAGGCTGTAAGGTTGGTCAAACATTACTTCCCCCTCATAAAACCATGTTGGCTGTTCTTAATAAGCCCCTCATCCTTAATATGCCTAGAGATGGAGTCAAGAATAAGTTGTTCCATCACCTTTCCAGGGACGGAGGTAAGGCTGACCGGTCTATAATTACCCGGGTCCTCCTTCTTGCCCTTCTTATAGACTGGTGTGACATTTGCCATCCTCCAATCCTCAGGCACCTCTCCCATTTCCCACGATCTACCAAAGATGATGGAGAGTGGCCTAGAAATGACCTCTGCCAGCTCCCTCAGCACCCGTGGGTGCACTCCATCCGGACCCATCGATTTATAGATGTCCAGATTGCATAGCTGATCCCTAACCCAATCCTCATCTACCAAACCAAACTCCTCCTTTGTCCTGACTCCTTCTGGGGCTACAGGAATCTGGGGCCCCTGGGGAGAGTCTGCAGGAGTAAAGACAGAGGCGAAGAAAGCATTCAGCACCTCCGCCTTCTTTACATCCTCTGTCTCCAGGGCACCCACCTCGTTCAACAGTGGGCCTATATTGCCTCTTGTGTTAGTTTTATTTGCTATGTATTTGAAGAAGCCCTTTCTATTGTCCTTAACCCGACTAGCAAGATTAATTTCCAAGGAGGCCTTAGCTGTCCTAATTGCCTCCCTACATCCTCTAACAACTGTCCTATATTCCTCCCAAGTGGCCAGCCCCTCTTTCCATAATCCATAGATTCTCCTTTTCCACTTGAGTTTGCCCAGCAGCTCCTTGTTTAACCACGCTGGTCTCCTAGATCCCTTACTTGATTTCCTACTCATTGGGAAGCTCTGATCCTGAGCTTGGAAGAAGTAGTCCTTGAATGCTGACGAACTATCATGAGCCCCTTTACTGTCTAGTACCCTTTCCCATGGGACTTCCCTTAGCAGTTGATTGAAGAGGCCAAAGTTGGCCCTTCGGAAATCCAGAACTGTGGCCTTGCTAGGTATTCTATTCCTCCCACGCAAGATCCTAAACTCCACCATCTCATGGTCACTGCAGCCAAGGCTACCATTGACCGTCAAAACTTCAACCAGACCCTCCTTGTTGGTGAGTACTAAATCTAGCAGCGCTCCTCTCCTAGTTGGTTTGTCCACCATTTGCATTAAGAAGTTATCATCAATGCACTGGAGGAACCTCCTAGACTGTGAATGTTTGGCTGTGTGAGTCTTCCAGCAAATATCAGGGTAGTTAAAATCCCCCATGAGGACTAAGGCATGTAGTCGCGAGGCTACTTCCAGTTGCCTGTAGAAAGCCTCATCAACTCCTTTGTCCTGATCAGGAGGTCTATAATAGACTCCCACAACTGTATCGTACCAGCCTGTCCTTTAATTCGTACCCACAGACATTCCACTTTCTCCTCATCTGCTCCCGGACAGAACTCAATACATTCTAGTTGCTCTCTCACATAAAGAGCAACTCCGCCACCTCGCTTTGCTGACCTATCTTTCCTAAAAAGGACATAGTCATCCATGACCACATTCCAGTCATGTGAGCTTTCCCACCATGTCTCTGTAATTGCTGCTAAATCACAACTTTTAGACTGCACACAGACTTCTAACTCCTCCTGTTTATTCCCCATGCTGTGTGCAATGGTGTACAGGCATTTCAGGGAGCTAGCAGAGCACGCTGATAGCACTCTCGGGAGGCAGGAGGCCTTCTGGTCTTCATTAATAGTAGAACAATGCCCCACTAGTTCAGCTACGACCCCCTTGCACTTTGAATCTAACCTGAAGCTCTGTGAGTTAGCTCTGCTAACTCTTGTCCTAGTACCCTTTTTCCCCTGCGGGACAGGGTCTAAACTATCCTTTCCCACAGATGAAACAATAGATTGATAGTCCTCCCTAGTCCGTCATCCTTCAAGCCCTAGCATGTTTCTCTTGGGCTTGTACCTAACAGGCCCAGTTAAATCCCTCCCCCAGTTAAATTCCACAGCCTTAAACTGGAAACAAATACTCCATTTTCTGCTAACATCAACAGTCAGCTTACAGAAATGCTTTAGCTGGCTCATTAGTCAATATACACACCCATTTCCAAAAAAAAAAAAAAGCATGGAAATTGGTGTGTAAATGCCTTGAAAGTGAACCAACTGAATCTCAGATGTGGAACTAATAATAAAAGAGTACTACCCACACTGCTGTTGTTAACACTGCTATAATTAGGATTTTAGCAACCAGAGTTACTATCTACATTTCAATAGTCATCTTTTAACAGTTATATTAATTAGAAGAATATTGTAAGGTAAGCAGTGCCATATGCTTCCAGTGAATAACTATTTGTCTTGCCTTCAGTACATCAACACTGAATGTTGAAATGTAGCCTTTCTAAAGCAATTTGTATATTAACAACCCTATGTAGTATTTAAGGCCTTTTAAAAAATGAAGAAGCTTCACATATATTTAATCAGAGTGTATTTCTGAAAAGGAATCCTGTAGGATTCTTAGTTTTCTTAAATGACTGGTACAACAGAGTGGCACTTCCTGGATGGAAGCCTGGCCTTCCATCTGGCAATACATTCGTTAGAGAAAAAAAAACAACCAAAAGCCCAATAAATTAACTGTACAACTTCCGTAGGCCACTTTCTACATAGCACATCTCTCTGGTAAAATCTGATATGCCTTTCTGAAAGTTACCCCTGGTATGAAACTGTAGCCTGTCTGGATTCCTCTGAAGGACAGTCCTGCTTTTCAGCATAATGACTAGTTCTTCCAATTTAGTTTCATTTGTAAATTCCATGCAAGTGCACTCATTAACCTCCATCAGATTACTGCTATGAATGTTAAGGAGGACAGAACCAGGTCAAACACTGGCAGTATTCTGCTTGGCTCTTCACCAAGACAGAATAGGACAAACAGCCCACTGTGCTTTGAGCCTTATCATTCCCACCTACTTGTCTATCCACCCAGACTGCAGCACACTAACTTGGATACAAGTGGATTTTGAGAGACAGTGATGAACACTTTGCTGAAGCCAAGGAAGCCTTGGGTGATACGGTTTAGTGTGAGGTGTCCCTGCCCATGGCAGGGGGGTTGGAACTAGATGATCTTGAGGTCCTTTCCAACCCTAACTATGCTATGATTCTATGATTCTAAGTGACATCTGTTGCTCTCCCCTTGTCCACAGATTAAGTTATTTTACCATAGAAGATAAGTAGATGAGGCGTGATTTACTCTTGATCAACCATGCTGTTACCAATAATTTATTCTCCAAGTGCCAAGAAAAGTTATTCCAAGAGGACTCAACCTGCAATTTTCCATTGGACAGAAGTTAAGAGTCATGCTTTACTGACTTCAGACACCAGCAACAAAAGCACTTAAACTACACCTTGACTTGGGGCAGATTTAATATGATATAGCTAAATATGGCCTCTCTGGCTCTGAAATCAAAACTCACACAGGCTGAAGTGCAACCCTGACTTTGCTGTGATTTTTCAGCTGAAAGTAAGGGCTCAAGCTATTTGTGAACTACTGAAAGCCACTACTGAAAGCAGTAAGTGACAGGATGTCTCTATTGCATGCTACAGTTATAGTAAATATTTTTGTTCACCATTAAATGACAGAGCTTTTATGCTTCTAATTATACTTCAATCAGTGTGACAAATTCATAACATTTAGAATTTACTGTATCCTGACAAAGTGATTTTGAATGGCAAAAAGCACATCTGTCATCCAAGAAAATTAGGAAAAAACATTTCTCGTAATCTAACTACATATGCATATTTTGCATAAAAGTCACATGAAGATCAACTGTCATTCTACAATATCAATAGCTACAAAAAAAAAGCATCTTTCATCATCAACTGTTCAGTATAATGGACACAGAATCCCTGGAATACAATGCTTTAGCAGGATAAATTACTCCCAGTTTGAAAATAAATGTCTCAGCTTCACCTAAACGTTTTATTTCCTATGAGTGCCAAGGGAATGCCAAGACATTAATCTAGAAATGGGAGGACATAATCCCATTGCAGTGTTCTGTTCTGACGTTCTGTCTTAAATCATCCAGAGCCTATTATCAACATTCCTGATCTGATTTCCAGAATTCATACACGCACAGCTTAAAGACATGCTTCCATGGATATAAGATTGTAACTTCTAAATAGCACAAGGAATATAAGACAATACTGCAGACAAGGAAACAAAAATGTTGGCTTTCTGCATTGTTTTGCAAATTGAAATGCAAAGCTTGACCTTGCAAGATGGGCATTAAGTACACTGGGATGGATCCTAGAAGACAGTCACAAGATGGAGCCATTTAGAGAGCATTACCTAGAAAATGAATGCTTTTCAATGCACAGCCTTCTCTGCTTTCACAGTATAAGGAAAAGTGGGTCACACTCAGTTTTTAATGTTTAACTCAAATAAGGGCCAAGACCAAGTTCCTGATAAGTTTGGTAAACATGCTTCTTAAAGGCAGATAGTTGTATCTACTTTAAGTTCATGAACATAACTTTAACAGGGGAAGTTCATGTTAGATATGAAAAAGAAATTCTTTGTTGTGAGGCTGGTGGGGTGCTGACACAGGCTACCCAAAGAAGTGGTAAATGCTCCATTCCTGGCAGTGCTCAACGCCAGACTAGACAGAGCCTTGGATGATATAGCCTAGTGTGACGCGTACCTACCCATGGCAGGGAGGTTGGAACTAGATGAACTTAAAGTCCATTCCAACCCAAACCAATCTGTGATTCTATGATTCTATAAACACCTCCCCCATATTTATATTCAAAAAGCCATTCTCTGAATTCCTAATGTTGCTCCCATCTGCAGAGAAATGGCACAGAATTCAAGTCTTTTGTATCAGCAAGCATTCAGCTGAATGCTCTCCTCTGATACAAAATAAAATAAAGTGCACATATTGAAAATATGCTCAGTGTGTACAACCATATCACCCATTTCATCTGCAAAAAAGACAACTGACTTTAATACCTTTCATTTGAGATTCAGGGAATTTGGCCTAAACATTCTAACCCCATCTATTCTGTCTGCCTCCAGGTTCAGGGTCAAATTGATAAAAGGGAAAATATTTATTCCACTTGAAAGACAGATATTATATATCTGCTTTAAGCAAGTGTGTCTATTCTGTTACAGGGCTAATTATAAAATAGAAATAGTTAAAAGTGAACGGTTTTCATCACACAAAGTAGACGCAACATGTGTCTAATTACAAAACAATCTAAGTGTGCATTGTTTGCGGGTTTTTTTCCTCATCACAGAAGACACACGGATTTATTTATTCGTAAGAACCTTGAAAATGTAAACCCAAACTAGATAAAACTACTTGATAAAGTAAGTTTTCTTTTTGATACCTTTTCAACACAGTGTTGGTAAAAACATTATTATAAAGGAAAAGGCTGAGATTTTCAAAGCTATATAGGAACCTGGACTTAATTTTTTAAAAGCTGCTGTCCCTCAGGGTCAAAATCTTTCAGGAACTCTTACAAGAGTTATGATGCATTAACACACCCCTGGCTATCTTACTACTCATTCAAATTAAAATGAGTGCAATTTCATTTAAATCCATAGGACTTTGTGTTTTTCAGCCTAAGGTATGACTATGATGGCTTTTATTTTTTTCTGACATGACGTTGCTTGATTTTGCTGTGGTCAGTTTACAAATCATGGCAAGAAACATAACCTAACATGGCACAACCACTTCAAATTGTCACTATTCCTATTAGTATTAAGTTATTCGAGCTTTTTCATTATTAAGTGTAATACATATTTCATACTGAGTTATATTTAAAAGTTTCCGGAACTGAGAGTAGGTATCTCTATTTTTTATTACACTAATATGCATTTCAATTCTGCCTGTTGGAGCACAATTAATTGAAACAAGTCTTACCAGAAGATACAAACAGTAAAACAGTAACAGGGACAAGTGGTATATTAAATACAAGAAGATTAACCATATTTTGACTGCCTATTTGGGCTGCCAACTGCTCTTTTCAAAAGCCTTTACACTGATAAAAGCAAATATAAAGCTGTTAGAGATCCCTCTGAAGAGAAAGTATGGGGGTGAAGATGCTTGGAAATGAATCTTTTTGAAAGTTGTAAGAAGATGCTGCAGGAAACAGGAGATGCTGTTTGAATGCACTACAGTCAGAAGCATATGTAAACTTCGGGTTTGTTATCTGTTACTTCTCCTTGGTATGTACCCTTGCCTCAACTACAGTTCATTTTGAAAAATCTGGGTTTAAAGTAATTTGCCTGTTTGTCATAGGCTCCACAGAGAGCTTTGTGACTGATGCAGTGATTTCCTGTGCTGTTACCGGGGAAACAGTGATGCAGCTTGGAAATTATGACTTGTTCTTGTGGTTCTTCTTAGAAGAGAAGAAAGGTAGTATAGCCAAAACTGGATAAAACACTTTATCTTTAAGGCTTTTAAATACACTATTCTTAAAACACACTGCCATTTGTCAACAGGAGGGATGGATGATCATAGACAGTGTTCTGAAATCCAAGTACCCTTATTATATTAAAAGGCTGTTTATACCTGTAAAGGAGAGGGAAAGAGTTGGTCTTCCCAGATTTTATGTTACCCTTTCTCATTCCATCTCCTTGCTACTCTATTCAAGAGTCTACGTTCTGTTTTCTACTTCAGGCCATTTCACATGGTATGTTTCAATCACATTCACTGGGATGTGGGACTTGCTAGAAAACAGTGAACAGCTTATCCTAAAGGTCTGTTCAACATGGAAGATTATTAAGCTGGTACTAGTTAGTAACAGTCAAAAGCTGCTTTGCAAAAATTCCAGTTTCTCCAGTGGTACCATTAGTCAATGCTGCAACTGCATAAAAACAAGACAATTTAGTAAGTACTAATTCATGGTCTACTTGAAGACATTCCAGCAGCCTAAAAACTTGCCAGCATACTAGTACCTCTTAAATGACCTCACTGATGCAGTTACTACAATATTTTCTGTTATTGTTTGCTTTCAACTAATGTCCTCTTAGAAATACATCAGCTGGAGCAAAATGACAGTATCTATCTCAATAAAAAAACAAAAGAAAAAAAATTCTTCACTTTACATCAAAATAAAAAGGAACACAGTGGTGTTCAGTACTCAGAACAGTGTCAATGTTTCCTTTTCCCCCTGTAATTTTCATTTCACTACTGTATTACGCCTTTCTATTTTCTGCTTGATTTTTCCTCCTATTTATTTTCCGTTTTATCTTTCTGCTATATCTATAATTTTCAATCTTTCATTCCAGAAGCACAATTTCTTTGCCTTTCTCTATTTTTTTCTGGCAGATCTAGTATTAGAAATCATAAGAAAACAGGAAGGAGTGTAACAACAATAGCAGGCAGATGATTTATCATGAAGATTATAGGCTGACAGGCCAAGTCAAAACCTGTAAAAAAATGTATGACATAATCTCCATGTTAATGTTTTAGTGAGCTCCAAATGTTACATTAGAAAAATTATGAGAGGCAATAACTGACAGTATTAGTTTGGTGATAAAGATAACAGTAAATAGGATGACAGTATCCTTAGAGGTTACAAAACACAAAACCAGGAATCACACAGAAAATAACTTGAGCTGTTTGAGACCTCAGGGTCAAAATGACAAAAATCACTGCAGCAAGCATCACTAAAAACCGGCAGTTAGACTGGGATGAGATAATGGGGTCAGCTATTTCTCCCATTTATCAGCTATTTAGAGTCCTAAAACTCTTAATCAGTGTAAGCAGTCTTTACTATCCTTGAAGACTGCACGTTCCATACTTATATATACAATTTCTACAGTGTCTTTTTTATACAGTCACTCCCTATGAAAAAGCAGTTGATTCATGCACGAACAACAGAAATCACTTCATAGTGGTCAAGTGCCAGTCAGTAACAGGTTATAACTTTCGTCCTGAAAGACTTTGTAGCCTAAGTCTCCCAGAAATACAGCTGCTCCTTTTAAGTCTTCTAGGCTCCAGTTTTCTTGTTATTATTTAACACTATCCTCTGTATTCAATGCAAAATAGGGCAGGAAAACCATATAGCTTAGATTCAAGCATAAAGCCTCTTACTCTCGCAAACCATACAGAGAACTGCTAGCAGCAGTCTTTCTGAAATACTTTCCTGAGAGGGAAGAACTCGCTTAATGCTTCCAGTGGAGCTGAACGAGCCGGTATCTCCCGACCTCCAGCAATGGACTTGAAGTAGGAAACAGGAAAGGTTTATCCCTAAATATCACAATGTGTTTGTTTGGCATTCATCCCTTGATTTTCTGGTAATACTTAATAAAGGATTATCCACTTTATACAATGAAGCTAAATGAACACTGAATGTGTAAGCAGCTGGAAAGGGGTTTTTTTTCAGTAGCTTTACTTCATAAAGGCAATTAAGACTCCACAAGAAGAAGAAACAGAGCACCAAGGCAGTTATGGCTGCCTACATGAAAATTGCCATGTTCTGCTGCTTCATTTCTCTGAAGCACACACTAACAGTTTGACCAAAGAAGTTAGATTGTGTACAGGACCATCTGACAGGCTCAAAAGCATCAGGTTAGTAGGTCTAGCTTATCTCTCTAATACAAGACTACTACCAGCTTTACCCACTGTGAGATTTATCAGACTCCTAGGAAAAGAACTGAGGAATGTACATCTTCCTCCTTCTGCATCACAGAACAATATTTTGCTAAGGTCACCCACAAATCTCTCACCTAAACAAGCTGCCCATGCAGAAGCCCTAAAGCTCTTAGCACTCCAATTTCTTTCCATGGCACACAAGTTGGATGCCTTCTAGATAACAGCAGAGTATAATTTAGTACCATCATCCTCAACATAGATCCATGAATGTGATGGAACTGATATAATAGAATCTCTGACTTTAACTGAAGCCATGAAAACCAGACTGGCCCTGGGCCACCTATAAGAAAGGCCAGCTTGAAAAATCAGGCAACCAAACAGAGTAGAGGCCACTGATAGCTGTGCTCATGTTCAGCCTTCAGTTTGCTTGAGCCATTTGTGGCATTATTGCCTTCAGGGGAAAAAATGAGTATAAAATAGCCCCTTCTCTTATTTATTGCACAGTTCATTCACTCCACTCTAGACTCAGATTGCATCCCAAAGTATTAACAGTTCCATAATAGTACTGTGCTCCAGCTTCAATCTCTACGTCATGGCATAAATGGACTCCTGAGCTAATGAAAATGGTGCATGTATGGACCCTATGCAATATTTTCTCAGAAAGGAATTAACTGGTAGCTAATGGTGCTCTGAAAACAGAACAGATAGGAGTAGTTACATGATAAGTGATTTAATTTTCAGCTACCTTAAAATAATTAACATAAAATTGAACATCATATAACCCAGAAACATAAGTGATGAAACATATTCCTGGGACTGTAAAATGTCTCTGCTCAATAAAGAAGGGCTGATATGACTCATTTTTCTAAAGCACAGTACTTCCATGGTTTTTTCTGCTTTATTTTCAAGTACTGTTATTTCGACACTCAGTGCTCACTAGCCAGCTTAATGTAAAGTCATAAAAGTCCAGGAATATGGCAGAACCCGTCAATCTTCTCACTCGTATATTTATGAATTTCAGAACTTAATGAGTTAAATACTTACATTCATTTAATAACCTCATAAAAGGGAATTTCATGTTTTCTTCTTCCAAATTAAACTTCACTGAACTCATCTGCTGCCACATCAGAAAGGTTTCCAGAGTCCATAAAAGCAGCTGACAGTCCTTGTAAACAATAGCTGTTCCTAATAAGACCACATCAAGATCTCTATTCCACTCAAGAAGAATGAAACCATTTTAATGATAAAAAGTTAATATTTAGACAAAAATTCTAATGCCAGCATTTTCTCTACCAGTGGTTATACTCTCACTAACTTGCTTCTGTTCTTACAGCCTGACATATTTAGGAGGATCCTGACATTCAGGAGATGAAGAAAGTAGTAAAAAATTCAGCTGCAGATGTAAAAAATAGATTACAAGGAATTATCTCCCAATAGCTGTTATGATACTGCATTCTAATGATAAAATAAATAATAAATAGAATACATAACAATCACAACCTCTACTATTTGTGCTCTTTAAAAAGATCTTTTTAACTGTGTATTCATTGACTAAACACTAAATCAGGCACTGGGGCTGGCTGCATAGGATCAAAGATTTAATTGCGGTAACACTGCAAAATATGTCCAAATGGAAATGTGTTAATTAATGTATCCACTCTCTGCAAAAAGGTCATTAAGAGAAACAAAACCCTGAGGGAATAGATGCAACTGCTAGATACTTGCCAAGGCTAACCACTGTTTTTGCTATGATCCCCCTGCATTCATTCAGAAACCCCATTATTCACTTGCTAATCGGTGATGAGAGGAACACAAATTCAAAGACAATCCTTACTCTCAGGAGACTACAATCTAGAAGGCAAACTAAGCCTAATTTATTGGAATGAAAAAAAAATCTATAAAAAGCAATTACTACCATTTTTAAATACTAAAGACTCTCTACATTCTTCACATGTTATGAATCTTACAGCACTTATTGGCTTTGAAGCCGTTATCATCAGGGAGCTAGTAGTCATCAGAATCTCATTACTCAACCAGTCAGCATCCTGATGGCTATCATCCAGCAATTTACTAAATCAGATAAGAACATTCAGTGAACCACTATCATCAAAGCAGGAGCCCTCATGGGAACATACCCGTGCTATTTACTATATACAGAAGAAATGTTCATTTCCCCCTTACCATATAAAATAACACAAAGGTTTCTGAGTCAGGAATTTACAATCCATTATAATTTATAAGCAACTGGGTTGGCCTGCAGCTGCCAGAAAGAAGAGACAGTTGTGTAATAGCAAGAAAAATCAAATCAACTCCCCAACTAGTACCAATTAATTTCAGGACATGCTCAGTACAAAATTACTTGAGATAGTTACAGTTAAAGGAAAATAGAGATCTGAATAAGGCACTCCTATAAAAGTTATGATAACAAAGCTTTAGGCCATGCACTTAGCTACAGCTGATGATGAAGTCAGAAAAATAGCCATAATATCCTGAATGGATTCTGAACCTAATCTGATCCTGGTCTGGATCTGAAAGTTTCTGCCCCAGGGAGTGGTTTACAGGTCTTTCTCACTGCACTGATGAAAGAGTATTTGTGGCTGTCCTTAATATGCATGGTTTACACTAGCTTTGATTTTAAAATGTTTTCTACCACACTGCATTAGAACTTTAATTGCTCACTAATTGTTTTCCTCTCAGAAATGGCTTAGTGCAACAGCAAAACAGAACTTACTCAGCAGTCTCCCAGTGTAATATTCTTCTTCTGCCAGGGTCACCACTTACAAATGCTTTGGCTCTTAGGGCAATAAATAACTAAAGGAAACACCCAATATAATTCAATTATTCTAATCAAATGCAGTTATGCAAATGCCATTCTGTGAAGTCCATCTAAGAATTTCAAAAATAGCCAGGTACTAATTGCCATCTTAAGGACAACATTCTTGTTACAAAGCCTATAGACTAAGTGCTTGCAACTCTCTATCTTAGAATATGAAATCTAGCTATTTGGGAGTCTGGCAGGATCTGTTTGAACCTGTTATTCGCCAAGTCTCAAGACATACACAGAAGTCAGCCTTTTCTTTTTGCAGCAAGGAGCTTTCAAAACCAAACAGAAATGTAGCTTGTGCCTTGATCAAAATCACAGCCTTCAACAATTATGAGTTTTCAAAGAAGCTGGTTGACATGCAAACTGATACTGTGAGAAAGATCAAAATTATCACATCTTAGAATTGTGGCTGGACATTCCTTGACTCTCCCTGGTGACTGGCTTGTTTGCTGAAAAATTCAGCTTCTCAGATGAGAAGTCCTAAATGTGATCCATTTTGTTAACAAATGATGGACACACTGAAAACTAGGGCAACAGACACCTATGCTGCAGTCATGGCTCAGATTAAGACAGAAAAAAGAAGAATGAATTGCAATTCAGGTATACATATAAATGCCCTAATGTCAGGCTGAGACTTTGCTGTACACAGGAATTCTTGCATTTATGTGGAGCATCATTTTTAATCGCATAAAAAGAAAAAAAACCCAAATAATGATATTTTCCGTGCTTCTGTGCAGAATAAATGTCATCATGAATTGCCTTGTCAACCTGAAGTGCTTACAGTGTCACCTGTAAAGAACTGTTATGCTCCCACTGAGAAAAAAGCACTTACATCCTAAACATGTGGAGACCCTGTGTACCAGCAGCAAGTACAACATTTTTCAAATAGGATACCAAGGTGCTCCCACAACTGAAAGACCTAAAAATAAAGATTTTTATGATTCTGACACTTAAAAAATCAGCTCAGTGAAGCTGATGCACTTGGTTACACAGGGCACTAAGAGCATGGCACACCACTGCTTTGCACTACCTGAAGTCTCTCTCTGAATACTGATAAATTCAAGAGCTTTATCTTCTTTGAGGACCTCAATAGATTCAACTTACTGTAGTAGAGAATGACCGAAAGTTCCCAGAGAAAACTGTTTCAGTCAACAGACAGGAGCTCTGGGGTATACCTGGGTTTTCCTCTTGCAGACAGAACACAGAGAACACAATAGTTATTATATCAGGGAATTAATTGTGAGATGCCTCTAAGTACAAGATGTACTTTTTGAAAACCTAGACAACACAAGGCTCAAGGTTTCTACTCTGTTACTGAATATTATGATGATTAAGAAAAAAGGCAGATATGGCATTTGTCCCTATTTACATTTCTATTCAATTAAAGTATTCCAGGTAGTCTGCCTTCAAAACACAGGCTCTTCAGCTTGACAGATAAGCAGCTCACCTTACCGAATGACACAACAGGACAAACACAGCAAACAAAACAAACTACAGTTACATTAGGACTAAATTATACAGTTATAGGAAATGATGCTCTCAAAATCACAGCAAAGAAAAATGTGCAGATAGAGACATACATGACATCTTATGAACAGATATTTTATAAAGTAAATGATATAAAAATGTACTTTTAACTCATTTGAAAATTTCTTAAAACAGAAAAATAGTATCTATCTTAGGGATGATCAATCAGATGCTGAAATACTCAAACAGCCTTTTCTTTAATGCTTTACATTTTCTCCTACGTTGTGTCTGGCAAACTGGATACAAAATTGAGAGACTGCTGAAAAGTAACTGAAAGTTTTTTTTCATTTCATGTGATGTTCTGACAACAGTCTTTCATGGAAATGAGCTTGTTAACACAGTGAGACTTCAAATTCCTATTTAATTTCTTGCCATGGAAATTGTTCAAAACCACAATTGCTCAGCATCACACAGGAGATGTCCTGCCATACACTTTTAACCCTTAAATATGATGAATTTCAAATCCTTCATAAAATTATCTGAAGCAGGCTAGAAGGTGTATTAAGAGGTTATTTACTCCAGCTGCAAATCTAAGCAAATATATTTCTAACATCAACCTTTTTCAACATCTACTTTAAAACTTCCAATATCAGAAATGCCACAATTCCACAAGCCATCTAGTCTAATAGTTAACCATCTTTAGTACATCAGAGGATTTTATATAATTAAAGTAGCAATAGATCATAAGTTCCCTTGCTGTAATTTCAAAATACTACTCTTTTCCTTAGGCCTGGTAAGCTAAGCAGCATATTCCTACCTTTCTGTTATCAACTCCTCAATGTATATAAAAACTCCTTTGTTCCACCAGCCCTCTCTTGAGGAGATGAAATAACCCACATTCTATCTAAGATCAGATTTCTTGGGATCTCTTCCCATAATTCCAGGTCTCTAGATTCTTCGCTTAAACAGGACCTAAACCACATTTTTACACAGTGACAGGAAGAAAGGTCATATTAAATATCTCAAAATTCCATTCAAACATGACAGAAACTCTACACAAGAATTATTCCATTGCAATTTACAAGCAGACAAGCATTGGTTATAGTTACAGAATTGCCTAGGTTGGAAAAGACCTTTGAGATCGAGTCCAACTACTAACCCAGCACTGCCAAGCCCACTATTAAACCATGTCCCTAGCTCTGCATTTACATTTACAGCTTGCTCCTTGGTGCATCAAAATAAAAACCAACCCAATACCTAGTAACCATAACTAAAATACTGTCGAAGAAACCCAGAAACAACCCCAAGTGCATGAAAACGTGTTAATTCCAAGTTGCAGCTTCTGCACTGCTTTTATGTTTAGTTTTTATGGTTTAGCCTGTATTGTTTTTGGTTTGATGTCATATGCAGTTGGCGTTATTACAGCTACTCATTGAGCATGCTCATTCTTTTCTAACTGTATTTACCATACTATGAAACATACTAAGAACAGCCACAACTCACTCAGAGGAAAGGCCCTTCTGACACAGTGTCTTCCTCTACTTGTAACCTGTAGCAGGTGCTTACAGGCAGCAAGTAAGAGCAAGGAATGAACAGAGAAGGTAAAAATAATTGCAGTAGACGTTCCGGTATACTGCAGTCTGCTGCGTAGAGGTTTCCTAGGTCAAATGTATTAATGTTGAGAAAAATTTAGACTGTAGCAACCTGTATTTTCTTCCTGGGTTATATTATTTTCTATAAAATCTTTACATCTTATTAGCTTTTTTGATCACGGTTTACTGACACTGCTGTGGAACTCTCCAATAGCTTTTATAGATGGCAACATAGGATCCAAATCTATCTTTAGGTTTGTCACTGGAATCAGTGCCCCAGCTCAGAGCTGATCACTTATGAGAAATACTGGCATTTTTTAAAATATCTCTCTTACTGTGATGGAGAGCAGCCAGCACATTCTGAAGGAAAAAAAGAACATTTTTGATACTGACACATAATAAGATACACTATGAAGGAATACTGGCCATATGCATGTTCAAAAGCCCTTCTGTTTTTCCACTTCCACTGATGCAAGGTGTAAAATTTCTGTTGCTTTAAATAGGGGTTGGGGAGGGAAGCAAGTGAAAGGTATCTTTTTATAACACTGTAACACTTTCTCTAGAGCAAAAGTGTTGATTTGCATCACTGGTATAAAAACTCCATCTTCATGATACCTGTGAGACCAAACACACTGGCAAGACATCATCCTAGGAAACTGTCCAGGACATATGACTAAAACCCTTCTAAAAGCAGTTTCTATGAAAGGGGACTGTAATTTGTGGGGCAGTCATATGGCATGCTTTGTAGCAGTAACTGCTGGAAAGTCTGGGAATGCTGTAGGCTGGGTTCTTGCACTTTGGATTAAAAAGTGAAAACTGGTGAAGCTAATGAGACTTTATTACACCTAATTTGAAACTCCTTTGGTTTTGTTATTCGCACAGCAACTAGAAGTCTCTGTGCTGGTTTCTGTGAGTGCAAATTGCCTTCTATGTCTAAATTTTTCATCATATATGGATATAGCTTCTGGTTAGATATAATTTGGGGATATCAAGAGCAAGAAGCATAAACCTATTTAAGCCTTTATTTCCCAATAAGAACCATGGTGGCTTGATATGTTGCTGGCTTCAGCGGAATCTGAGTCCCAAGGCAACCAGGCAAACCATAAATCTCACATAAATCTCTCCTGCCAATGAGATTTCTGGTAAGTAAAGAAGATTGATGGAATCAACGCCTGATTGGCCATATTGGTTTGTCTTTAAAAGATACAAGACTTCCTTGATTACAGGTAAGACAGTCAGACTGTCGTGGTTTAAACCCAAATCACACAGCTCGTTGACTCACTTCCCCCACCCTTGCTCCCCCAACTCCTGGAGAGCTGGGAAGGAGAATCCAGAGAACGTAGCTCCCACAGGTTGAGATAAGAACAGTTAAATAACTAAGGTATAACACAAATCACTATTGCTACTAATAATAATAATAATGATAAAGGAAATAACAAGTGAAGAGAATACAACACCTCACCAGCCACTGACCCATAACTCACCCCACCCTGCCCAGCCAAGCACTGACCGATACCTCTTCCATCCCCCCAAAGTACTAGCCCTTCCAGGTAACTCCCGGTTACATCCTGGGCATGACGTGCTATGGTATGGAATACCTCTTTGGCTAGCCTGGGTCAGGTGTCCTGTCTCTCCTTCCTCCCGGCCTCCCCTCCTCCCTGGCAGAGCATGAGGCTCAGAAAGTCCTTGGACAAACCAAACATTTGAGCAGTAACTCAAAACATACTTGCTATCAGCAGCCATTCTCAGCCCAAAAGTCAAAACACAGCACTGCATCAGCTACCAAGAAGGAGTAAATCTGACTGCTACTGCTGAACCCAGGACACAGACCTAATTTGTTTTCTTTGGAAATGTTGGTATTTCAGACTAGTGCTAGGGAAGACAAGCAGCACTACATAGAACCTTAGGCATTTCCAGTTACCATTTTATATTCTGTGAACAGTTCATCAGACTTCAATTTGTGTGTGTGTGTGAAAATGCATTCATCAATGATAAAAACCCCCTACAGTGGCAGCAATCCTCTTGCCTGGTTTTGACTCCATTACTTCCCCCATCCTATGAATTCATTTGCAAGACAAATTTAACGGAGGAATTTTATGCACTGCTCTTTGCCCAAAACTCAAGCAGCTGAGCAATTCGTAATTTTCAGTTGTTAAAACATTTATTCTGCAAGAACTGTAAAAAAAAAAAAAAAAACATAAAGGAACTGGATATCATATTCCAAAAAAAAAAAGTATCATTTTTACAGATTAGTGTAACTGATTTTCTTATTTTACCCATTTGTGACCAACTACGTAATCCTTTGCAATCAGCGTATCTCTGATTGAACTACAACCCTAAAACTTAGTTAATTCAAATAGTTCAGACATTTACACAGCAAACCAATTACCAGAGCAAACCTTCTCTTTAATAGGAAAGGGAAAAATTATTCTGGTATCAGTGTAGAAAAGTTCCTTGACTAGAACTATTTTTATTAGGTATGATGTAAATTCATCAATAGTAGGTCAAAACCTGCAGTAATGCAGTGAAATGCAGTAACCAAAAGATTATTTTTGCCTTAGTAAAGCATGTCCAAAATGTATTAATATTACAGCTATAACTTAAGAGGATGCACAAGTAAACAACCTTATTTCATACTGGCAGACACTTAATACTCCAAGTACTGACAAAATGGATATATATTGCTTATTACTTTTTTATATATCACATCCATAGGCTTTATGAACAAATACTCAATGATATCGATTACCTAATGGAAGCATTTATATGAATGTTCAGAAATATCCTAAGGAATTAAGGACCTCAACTATACTTCATTTCAGGAGGATGAATGTGTTTATTTGTAAATCCATCTGCACTGCTTTGCATATTGAATAAGTAAGCTAAAATTATGAACCAATACAGCCACTAAAATTTGCTATATCAAATTTATAACAAGAATAAACAGACACATTTAAACACTAATAATTTCTGCAAATATTTTAAGTAAATAGATGTATGAAGAGCCAATTCTGAGAGCACTTACAGAATCAAGCTCGAATCAGAGGAACTCGTTTAATTCTCTGTATGCCTGAGAAGGTCAAGAAAAGATTATAGAAAGGTACAAAGTCTATTGGCTGTGTGAACATATCACTTTGTAAAACCAAGAACATCCTAAAGCACAGACATGCATATAACCAGTACTGTCTATATTTAATGATTCTTTTCTTCAGTCCATTTCCAGAAGTAAGTAACCTCAACCCTGTCAAAGTCCTGAAAGGTCTCCGAGTAGGGAATTACAAATGTATAAAAATGGAGAAATAGAAATCTTAGCCTTTGATATTTTTTCATTCCAGCAAACTGATTCCATTCTGTTGTGAACATTTATTTATATACCTATGTCAATATAAAAACAGAGAGGTCAGCCTACAACATAGCTGAGAAATGACGTTTCTGTAATTTCAACTTAGATACAAATAGAAAAAAATGCTAGTGCAAAACTCTGGATGTTTAAAGATTCTAATCTGCTTAAAGGCTTTCATTATTCATTTATTTCTAGCAACACTGAATAGCTTAAGGATATTCACATCCCACTCATTATTTAAACTAAGAATGCTTAACCATACTGAACTATGATGCTTTTCAGGCTTTACTCTGCTGTTACTTTCATATTTTGGCAGCTTGATAAATATTACCATGTACTTTTAAGGAAAATAATTAACTAAACTGATTTTCCCTTCTCTGGAAGTAATTTTGTTTATATGCTTGCTCCCCCAAATCTTAGACATAAATCATAGAATCACAGAATATTTAATGTTGGAAAGGACCTTAAGACCATGTAGTTCCAACACGCCTGCCATGGGCAGTGACACTTCACAGCAGATCATGTTGCCCAAGGCTCTGTCCAACCTGGCCTTGAACACTGCCAGGGACAGAGCATTCACCACTTCTTTGGGCAGTCTGTTCCAGCATCTCGTCACCCTCACAGTAAAGAACGTCTTTGTATCTAACCTGAATGGAAGCATCCCATTTATGAAAAACACTGGGGTAAAAGTAAATATTCAGACATCTCAGCAGAATGGATTAAACATGAACCGTCAGCTAATACAAGGAAATATCTATGAAAAAAATACATTTGATAGTATTTTCTCCTAACACTAAAAAGGTTGGAAACACAAAATTCTTAGAATATTGCCAAATTGAAAGCCATGCATAATTCAGCAAATTGAATTTTAATACATCTATAATGCTTGGGGAAACATTTTACGCTCATGAAAACTAAGGGAGATAATAGTACAAACCAAAGTACTGCTTTTATATTCAGTCAGAAATGACACAATAGCTAATAAAAACCAGTTCTTTGAATCAGTGACAGGAATAGGGAGCACCCTGAACATTAGATTCACATCCAAGTTTACATGACTGTTCAAGAAAATTTAAAACAAAAACAATGAAAAAACAAACAGAAAAAAATCACCCAAAAAGATACAAGGAAAAGCTTTTCATCATAAAAGGGAAGAGTTGACCCCTTAAAACAGAGGAGGAGCTGAAAGGAGAAGCCACCCATCAGCAGATGTTACTGCATTTTCCTGTTGTGCTCTTCCAGTGAACTTACCTTAGGACTAGATCCCTCTCTGCCACCTGGTTATGACTGCCTCTTAGAGCCCCTCCTTTTTCACAGATCACTGTTAAAAATTACTAGTAAATCACTAGTAAAATACTGTTTTTCTTTCATACTCAAGGACAAAGTGGATTCTCCACCTGGGAGCTGTAAGGGACAATACTGCCAAACCCACTGCCTTTACAATTAGTAGAAGGGCCAACAGCAACAAGTGAAAAGCAATCAAAGAAAAGACAGTTTAGCAATCAGGAAGTTCTTGGTGTAACCAAGACTAGCATTTCATTAGCACTGTGAAATCACAGCATTTCTTTACAGCTATAAAGACACTCTTCTTAAATCCACAGTTACTTTTTTTGATTCTGTAATTCTAGCCAAACCACCACAGAGACATCTTAAGAGATGTATCAAGGACTATTCAATTCATGAGTAACCCCATACAATAAATTCCTTCTCAGTTTCACTCAACAGCTCTACGAGAAGCTCATCCCCTGCATGAGCACATCTGCACGGCAACACAATGCTAGCACAAAAAATGAGCTCATTACAAGACACATTTATTAGACATAGAGGATCTGTCTTTAGCAGCAGGGAAGGATATCTGTCCTTTCTTTGGTCCCTGCCCTAAGTATTCTGTGAGATCTCTGATGTCAAGGCTAACTATTTCTACACACTATGTCTTTGGGGAGATCTGTGTGCTAGGTCACCATCTCACCCAGAGTAGTCTGAAGATGAATGTGCCAAGGTAAACCCTGCTAGTACACAGTGAACAATGAACTTCCAAACTAAGATATTCTTGAATTAACAGTGGCCATATTACATATTAACAGATTTCCATATCATATAGTGGCCACTCAAACTGACGCAAGCTCCAGCCCAAGCTTTCCTGGATATTATT
Organism: Melopsittacus undulatus; assembly: GCF_012275295.1. NCBI lineage: Eukaryota > Metazoa > Chordata > Aves > Psittaciformes > Psittaculidae > Melopsittacus > Melopsittacus undulatus. The sequence goes on along the minus strand of NC_047532.1, from coordinate 70,775,517 downwards.
GCTGATTTCAGCAGATGGTTACATATTCAGAAGAATTAGTCATGGCATTAACAGAGAAGAAAATAACACAGAGCTGGCCAAGAACATATTTATTTCTTTTACTGCTACTTTTGCTCATTCTCAGCCATACTGGAGATACTATTTTCATATCAGTGATAAAGAAAAGCTGTTTTGGCTGCAGCAGTTGATTCATTTTGCTGTATATGTAATTGGATTTTGCTTGATATTCAATTTTTCAGTTCTTCCCAGTGCTAGAAATTAGGAAGATAAGGTCTATCAGAAAAGCCTGCCCCATACTTGCTGGCAGGTTATGCATTAGAAATGTACCATTTCTACAGGGGAGGCTAGGGAAAAAAGGCTAAGGAAGTGCTGTCTGCATTTCATAGAAAAAAATGACAACTAGATTCAGGGCAGTGGGTTCAAAGACCTCTTTAATATTTTATTTGGTCTGGACAATTTTAAAGCCATTACACTTTGGATATCTGCAGATCTAACAGTCATTTATTTGCTGCGATAACATGGCCACAGTCATACACAGAGTGCATTGCTATTCCAGCAAAACTGGGGAGGCAGGAAAGGTGGTTGGGATTACTGGCTCATGCTACATTTTTAGTTGCTTATATATTTTCAGGAGCAGTTCAGATGGTCAGTTTTCCCTGAGCCGCACCATTTTATGTCACACAATTTAAACAGACCAAAAGTGCATGCTGACATATTCCTTACTATGTTTTACTTATTAGTGTTCTAAAACACTGGAGCTGCTTTACTTGGCAGTGAAGCAATTACCTCACCTTGGAAGGCAACAGACACCTTATTTAAATGGGCCACAGAAGTGAGCTTTTGCAGCTGTCCACTCTTTCGAACTATCAGATCCAGTAACAAAACACATTTCCTACCCTTAATCTCTGACAGAAAGAATGCACTAAAGTCCCAATGAGTGCCTTATTCTTCTTGTCAATTATATAGTAAATGTAACACGATTAAACAAACTTTCTGATAATAAGGAATTCCCACAAGGGGACTTTTGAAACAAAGGTATTTTCCTTACTTTAATGGAGAATAAACTAGAAAGAATTATTGGGCCATACCCATATTGTCTTGAAGTTTTTCAGTAGCAGACTGCTACCTCATGACAGACAAAAACCTGACTTGCTATAGTTACAAACTGATCTTGCTCATTTTCTTGATAAATTCCAGCTAATCTAACAAATGCAGAAAGGACTTCAAGAATATTCAAAACAGAATGTGAAGAATTAATAGAAAGCCTGTTTCCATTTTATCTGAACAAGTGTCAGTCTATCTTTATAAAAAGCATTCTATTCTTTTCTTCTGAAAAACATCTCCAAAGCAAGCAACAGAAAGCATTCCAATGTAACTGCCAATAGCTACAACACTGATATGAGTAATCCTCTTCAGATGTATGTCAGTGCAAGTCAAAGGGTCCCGCTTGCACTGGTTCTTACATTACTGAAGAGGTCAGTATTTCATCAGAAATCCTGTAATTATTACTGCATTGTGTGGCAAGAAAAAATACTATGCACACACACACATATATATATATTTGTTGTATAATAGGAAAAGCAACCCCCATTTAATTTTAAAAGCCCACCAAATTAAATGAAAAGTTTCCATCACCCATGATGAAGATTATTATAGCTAGAAACAAGCATTTCCAAGCACAAGGAATAGGAACTGGATAAGAGAACATATAGCACAAGACTGTGGATATTTTAGAAGCTTGCTCACCTCTAAAACTTTTAATTCTAATTGAAAAAGCTTGTGTGCCAAGAAAGCAGGGCAAGGAAATTTAGTATCATCTTTCTGAGCTAGTGGTCTTTCTGTCATCATTTAATAGCACTCAAGTCAGAATTGCTGTTATTGACTAAAAGCTGTCTTTTAAGTACAGACCATTTGCTAAGGACTCTGTGAGGAAACCCAGTAATTGCAACATTGAATGTAGCTTCATTTCTCTCTTATCTTAAATTCTAAGAGGAAACAGGTTGAAAAGAAAAATGAAGAAATTTAAGAAGCAGTATTAAGAGCCACAGGCAGCAATTCCATCTCCAACACACCCCGCTTAGAATTGCCATACTGTAGTAGATGTTTTGATATCAGCCTCCTCTGCTTGTACATCTGTACATATGCCATTATATGGAGTGCTGCAGCCTACATTTTTCTGCTTTGCTCTGCAAACCTGTGCTGCTCAACACAGTGCAGACAGAAGTGGCTTTTCTCCCTCAGGAAAAGTGATTCGTTGTCCTACTAAAGAGACTGATAATATCTGGAATCTCAGAACATGAGAATTGTGGGTTTATGTTCAGTGCAGACCACAATAAAAAAAATGGTAGGAAAGCTAAAATTAAAGGCTTATAAATTTGAGGCAATTGAATAATTTGCCATAAGACATGAACAGCAACATTTCAGGATTATCCTACCTCTTTTAAGCTCCTACAGAAAAAAAAATCAATAAATACTCAGATGGTTTTAAACTGAAAAAAAAAATCTTTTCTTTATGTTTAAGGAGGTAAACATACATAAACATCCTTTGTGTAAATACTTATGGGAAGTTGATGTTGAGCAACCTAGTCTAGTGGAAGGTGTGCCTGCCCATGACACGAGGGTAGAATCAGATTATCTTTGAGAACCCTTCCAACCCAAACCGTTCTGTAATTCTATGTTCAGTATATGCCTATACATTGACCAGTACAGATGTTCTGAAACTGAAGCTGACATGCTTTGAAAAATGGTAGAAGCCATCTCTCAAAACAAAAAGGAATACACAAGACAGAAAAAAATTCTAATGAATGTTGAGATATTAAAGAAGGAATGCATATGTAAGTCAGTAGGTTTCTACAAAGAACATGAAAGTTAGCAGTTAATTGAATGACAGTCATTTATTCCAATCAATCCTTAAGTGTGTGTTGATGGTCAACTGCTAGCGAATGATAATCAAACTGGCACTGAAGTGACTGCCCACAATCTGTATCCCAGAAAGAATTACATTCTGATTTCCCACGTCCTCTGGGATCTGTTTCCTTTAAAGAATGATTACAGATACATACCCTGGGCCAAAGAGGCAATTACAGGAGTTTAGAATTCTTGGTTAAGAACAAGATAAAATGAACCTATGAGAAAACTGACTGTCAGGTGAGATGCAAGATGGAAATACAAGCTAGCAGATCACAGCCTTCGTCAATTCAAGCTTTTGTGGACAACTAATACAAGAGAGGGAAGGATCCTCTCACTCTTCTAAGTTGTTTCCATTGTCATCAGCAAAAGTGCAGAATACTGAAATATTAATTCATATGCCCTACTTTTGTGCTTTGTGAATCTTCCTGAAGTGTGGTAAGTTACTTCTCCTGGTTGCCTGATAAAAAATTGATCCTTTCTGATCAGTGCAAACCTCTTAAAAACCCTGGTTTTACTCAAGTGTAAACTTAAAAGCCAGCTCAACAAAGCAACTTTGGTACATTCAATAAGCAGAAAAGCACAGTGCTGTATCAGGAATGAAAGCGTTTTCAATAAATTATACAGAATGATAGCAGTTCATTCTTTTAGTGCAAGAGAGTATTAAGTCTGCAAGTTCCACATGAGACAAATACGGACTCTGAAGAAATGTGAATATAACATTCACAAAACTAGCTGAAACATGCAGCCTCCTTTTGTGTATTCTGGCTTCTGTTTCATAGAGTTTACGTATTAATTTATCAAACAGTATTATAATCAAAGATCAGTACAGCTTATTTCAGCATCTTCAATCATTTCCCATTAGTCTGGGGAGTAACAATGACTTCAGTTTTCACTTTTGTTTACACAAAGCTGAATCTTTATTCTTAAATCTGCTTTAATTTCCCTTCTGATGTTTGGATTTTTACATCTTTATCAGAGGAACAGAGTTCAAAACCTCATGTTTTCATAATAAAAGTATTCCAAAATTATTCAACAAACATTTATGATTTAAGCTTGTCTTTGTCACAGGTTCAGCAGTAGCAGTCATTTTTTCTCCTTCTTGGTGGCTGGTGCAGTGCTGTGTTTTGACTTTCGAGCTGGGAACGGTTGCTGGTGGCGCATACGTTTTTGAGTTGCTGCTTAAATGTTTGGTGTTGTCCAAGGCCTTTTCTGGGCTCGTGCTCTGCCAAGGAGGAGAGGCCGGGAGGAGGGAGAGATAGGGCGCCTGGCCTGGGCTAGTCAGGGAGGTATTCCATACCAGCAAGTCATGCTCGGGGAGGTAACTGGAAGTTGGCCAGAAGGGGGGGGGGGGGGGGGGGGGGTTAGCTCTCTTCTGGGTTGGGCTCGTTTCAGCGGGTGGTATCGTATTCTCTCTCCTTGTTTATTTCCTCTAACATTGATTTATTAGTGGTAGCAGTAGTGATTTGTGTTATACCTTAATTGCTGGATTAGTTTTATCTCAATCTGTGGGAGTTGTATTCCTCCGGTTCTCCTCCCCATCCCTCTGGGAGTGGGGGGGGGGGGGGGGGGGAGGAGTGTGTGGTACTGCGGGAGAGTGGTGGGGTTTTAAACCATGACAGTCTTATAAACAGACCTTATTGCCCTCTATAGCTACCAGAAAGGAGAATGAAGCCAGGAGATGGCTAATCTCTTCTCCCAAGTAACAAGTGATAAGACAAGAGGAAATGGCCTCAAGATGTGCCAAGGGACATTTAGACTGAATATTAGGAAAAAGTATCTTCCGTGAAAGGAAGGGATTTTATTTCTACAACTAATCCCGCTCAACAAAGCCACAGTTGTAGGCAATAAAAGTTCTAGCTGATATTACTTTTATCTGTGAGTCAGACCACAGCAAGCAGATTACATAGAGACTCTAGGAGAAAGTTGCCATTTTCTGTTGTTCTTTCATGTGCAGTGTAATAGCACATTTTCCAGTAAACAGTGGGCAGTGTCTTGTATCTTACAGATTGAAGTACAAGACTATTTCATTTTCAGTACATTAGTTGTGTGTTCAGTGTTCAGACCCATACCAAACAGCCTTTCTCTTCTCCAGGGACACTGACACTTGCCCTATGTGGCTCCTATAGAAGTACACCCCTATTAGGACTGGACCAAGGTACCCAATACCAAATGTATTCAGTGAAGGGTACTGAAAAGCTGACAGATGGCAACAGCAGGGCAGAACCAAATATGATTCAAAGAGATGCTTTTTAATAAAAAAAAATATGCAAAGCTTATAGAGCCTTTGATTGCATATTTAATTGCATTTAGAAACAGAAATGGTTTGGGTTGGTTGGAAAGGATCTGAAGATCGTCTAGTTCCAATCCCCTGCCAAGGATACCTCCCACTACAGCTGGCTGCTGAAGGCTGCATCCAACCTGGACTTGAACATTGACAGAGATGGAGCATTCACAACTTCCTTAGGCAGCCTGTGCCAATGTCTCACCACCCTCAAAGTAAATGAAACACAGTAAATATGATGCCCACTGCCTTCCACCATGCTATTCCTAGTACGAGTTCCCATGCACCAGCCAGTTTCCACAAGTAAGGGCAGCACCAGGCTACCAAACATCTACGGAATTGAACAGAACTGCCCCTTTGGCCTACTGATACTCCTAGGGAAACACTGCAGAAGTGAAGCACTGGGAGGAAAGGCCATAAAGAAACACAGCTCCTCCACTTCAGTGAGGCTGCCAACTGTGATGCAGAAACTTTGCTGTCCTAAATAAAGAGTCCTAGTCCAAAAGCATCTAGAAGTTGGCATTAAATTACTGTCATTCTTTCAAGGATGACACGGATTAATAAGCATGCTTACTAATTATAGTGCTATATGCTACTTACATTTCTTGATAATATAACAGGAATAAGTTTTAATGCTTGGATTTAATTTAATGAATAAAAAGTTAATGAATTAAATTTTAATTAAAATATGTTTTTCTTATGGAGGTGATTTTCTAAAAAAGGCTTGTAATTGCTCTCATTCATTAATCCAAAATATTTTTCCTGTTGTTTTCAAGCTAATATGAAAATGTAAGTAAATTAGAGTCCATTATGATAGTGAAAAATCTGAAAATTAAAAAATACCTCCCATATTCAAAGGTAATATAAATCTCTTTTGCTGTAACTGCACAGCAACAAACGGGAGTCACATTCAATCAAGTAACTAAAAACTAATGACCTTGCAGAACCAGCTATTTTTCTCTCAATCTTTCTATTATTTTCCAGTCTTGACACATGACAATGCTAAAACTGAAGGAAATTTACCTTTGATGTCAATTACTGTGCTATGAAAATAGTGTACTACAAGTGGCTCTGCGTATATAAAATGCATACACAGGGTATTATAGAACAACAGAAGTTTTAAATGCTGTGATTCATAAATGACTGTAACATACCTACCTATATTTTATCAATTCATGCTTTCATGGGTTGCCAGCAAGAACGGAATGTCACAAGTTCAGTGTTATGGAAGGACATGAAAAAGAAAAATTACAATTCATTACAATGAATGAAGATACCATGGGAAGGGGAGAAAAAGCAAGAAGCAGAGAGAGGCAGCCAGCACACAACTGTCTAAAGGGAAGGATTAAGGCATCTCAAGATGACTGAAGCTGCATAGATGGGACTGGTTGGAGAGGTCACATCGTTTGAACCCACTAAATTAAACTCAACTGAACCAAGTAGTTGAGCAGCTCCAGTGTTTGACATCCCAGCAGGAGCAGATGGTAATGAGGGGTTTGTTAGTTCTGTGAGGTGGCAGTGTGTAATACTGCAAAAGACTGACACCAATGATATATTCCATTCTCTCATAAAATCCCAAAGTCCTCTGTGTTTCTGTTTGGCCATCTCTTCATGATGGAGTTGGCAACAAAACCCTCAAAAGTTAAAACTGGCTCTGCTGGGAGTGGAATTAGGACATGTAATAGAGCACACCACAAAAACTTCCTGGCTTGTACTCAGTAAGAAATTTCCTGCCTAAAAGATGTCTGTGACATCAGTGCATGGTATCAGTTCCTGAACCAATCTCCTAGTTATTTTACCAGTTTACAATAAATTCATTGAATGCTTTGGGTTGGAAGGGACCTGTATCATTTTCTAATTCCAAATTTTCCTGGTTTAACAAAAGCTTTAGGTTATGTTACTGCTCCTGCAGTAACAGTGCACAGGAAAGGTTACCATAGTTACTTTGTGTGTAGAATTATCCCTCACTCTTAATATAAAATGACTTTGTAGTAAGAATCATGATGCACAGAAAACTTTCCAAGATGTTTCCTTTTAACTTGACACTCTTCACACAAAACATTTTCGTCTTGTAGAAGAGCCTTTCAGGTAAATCAACTGAATACATTTAATGCGAACTGCTACTGATTCAAAGCAGGAAAAACATGTATTTCTGCTTAACATATGTGTCTATCCCAGCTTAGTTAAGCATTTCCAAGGCATTTTTAAAACCCTGCTTGACTTTGAATTTTCGGTAAAACTAATTAAAAGTTCCATGCATACTAACTACATAAAATACGATACATAATACAGAAACATACAAGTCACTAATCAGGTAAGTAGATTTATTCTTAATTCCTGTCTACTACAGGGCAAATCGGGATTTGAACATTACAGTGAGCCAATTATTGTCCAAAATAAATTGTAAAGAGAAATCTCCATCTAGTTTCCTTGAAGGCCAAACAAGAACCCCATAGAAGCGAGCTGAGGATTATGAACAGCAGGTAACTAGCCTTAAATAGAACAAACTGATTTTGCAATAACGTGCCTAAGAGCTACAGATTTAAGCAAGAAGCATAGCAAGGACCAGGAACATTTGATTACTTGGTAGGATAGCAATAATCTGTCAATTACAAGAGAATTGCCACATCAATGTCAGTTGTGAGCAACAATTAATTTTTCTCCTGTAGCTTTAAATAACCTGAAAGCAAATTAGTTTTAAAAGCGTTTTTTAATTTTACAAATCATTCAGATAATTTTGACCCCAATCTTCATGCTTCTCCATGCAAATTATCTTAAATCCATGTAGTTAGATAGCAGTAGCTAGTTCTTGTAATTCTAGTCTAGTGTAATCTTCACTCAAATCAATTCCCCATTTCTGCATAAGCAAGGCATGTCTCTTCTCAATATAGTCCACTTGCTTCTGAAAAAAAGTGGTGAGTATTCAGAATATTCCATTTCAGGCAGCTCATCACAGCTGTCAAAGGCCTGCCTTTGCCTCCCGGTCCATGGAGCTGCTTCCAGCGCCCTCCACTGCCTGATTCAAGTTCTAATCCATGAGCTGTTTTGACATCGCCTTTCAGCCTGAGAAACAGAAGTCAACCTGACATCAGAGAACTCTGCAGATAATGAAAGCACTTGATTCATTTAATACAGAAGCACCAGGCTTCAATTATACATGGTCGTTTCCAAATGACTCAAGAAAATTTCCTATGTCTAGTGTCACTGGCAAAGAATCCACGAGTGAAGATGGCAAGAGATAGCTGGAATAAGGTTAGGGATTTCTAATTGTACCATTCTTCTGTTTTAGAATTGGTTTGTTGGTTGGTTGGGTTTTTTTTTTCAATTAAAACTACATTAGATTTGGTACTAAATGAATATTCCCTAGCCAGTGTACTGTTTGATATTCTTTTAGAACATTCAAACAACAAATTTGGGAAGGTATCTTAAGTGTTAGTGTGCTCTCACTTGGACAATTTTAGATAGCATTTTTAACCAGTAACCCAGACTGATGGGCACTCAGGTGATATTTGGGCACAAGCATGACACCTTTCAAAAGGCTTATATTATTTCACATGAGTCTAAGAACAAAGCAGTATCTCATCTTCTTCATAGCAGTGCCTCATTATGCATTTCAATCTAAGCAACTATTTTCATGCATTTTCTATAATAATTGTACAGCAATAATTAGTTAGTTATTGCCTTGCTTTGGTCTCCATTATTTCAATGGCATTACTATAGCATTTCATTCACCCCTCTCCCTAATTCTTCAGATTAAACAGATAATGAAAATGAGAAATAGTGACAGCTAGGTATAACAATATCACTCACAATGAGTCAACAAAATTCATCCAAACCTGTGCAATTTCTTTTCTTTTAAACATCATGTACTTGTAAATATAGTGACACAAAAAATAACTTAAATAGCCTAAAGCTAAATAACTGAGGGGGAGAGACATGGAGTGGTTTGAAGATGGTGTAGAACACAAGAAGCTGGCAGGAGACACAGCTACACAGCTGACCCAAGCTGGTCAAAAGGACATGCATATTCAGTCTCTTTCACCATCTCTCCTCCAAAAATTCATTCACCACAATAATTAACCAGAAAATTAAGCCTGCCCTGAGAGACAAAGACCCCAAATGAACTGAGGGCAGACAACAGAGCTTCTTAAAGTAGCATTCAACTATTTAAAGACTGCACATTAATTATTTTAGCATGTCTAACTGTACTTGTTGTATGTATTGTATGCTGTCAAATTTACAAGTAATAAGAAAGGTATGATAGTAAGTCTACTTTCTTTTTTATACACTCACAAAAAAAACACTGAGATGATGAGAAATAAAAAGGTACTTATTGGATATATGCTGTCAAGGTTCACCAGGGATATGTGGCCTTTCATGACTATTAGGTGATTACATTCAACACAGAAGTGCAATACAAGATAATGCAATTTAGATATGAAGCACTACCAAGGTGTTCACTCAATAAATCTGGTCGTTGTGCTGTGAGAGTAAACTGTAAGAGTCACTCCACGAGCCACTACCTTGAATGCATTTTCTTCTGAATTTTATATGAGCACGAGACACAAAGAGCATTTATGGCTCACCAGTCATATGAAGCTAAACAACTGATGTGAGGAATTTTTATTTATAACTAATATTTTGTTGGCCTCCATTTTTCCATGTATTCTACATAATCATAGTAGTTAGGAAGGAAAAGAACAATTTGTATAAGGAGCTAAGGATTCTTTTTGGAAGTGATTTGTTTTGCAATCAGAGTCTCACTCCAGCATGAAAAGGGGGGCTACTGCTTTCTTCCCACCAAACAGTCTACTTTCCAGGCTTAATAAGCCCAGCTAATGAGCCTCTCCTCCCCGGCAAGTGCTGCAGCCTCCTGACCAGTCTCTGCATGATGAATTTTATACAAAATCAGAGCCAATTGTTTCTGTAGATTCATTTTTAAGCTCTATTGGGCACATTATGGATAAATTGTGATTGCTATGTCAATTAGTTGACTTCAATTTTGTTTCAATTCCTTAAATTTCATGCACTAAATTTGCACAGTACAGTTACAGAATTTATTTCATTCAGGAAAGGTAGAATAAACAGAACAGTCTAACAAGAAACAAAGCCTCGGAATACAAAAAAAAGCAAATAGCAACAAGTAAATTTCACCTCAACAATCTAGTTATCTACTCTACCTGCAAAGGCCAAATACCTGAATGAAATTAATATATGCTTCGTGTAGAATACCTAATGAGAAAATTTGCAATATACATCATCATACAAAATAGAGGCTAATCACTTAGGGGGAAAAAAGGCACCTTACACCTTCTTTCTGTTGGGCTCCTTCTCATGCTCAGCGCACCAAGAGTAAATGTGACTGTGTAACAGCTAAAACAAGGATCCTGACAACTGAACACAGCAGATGTACTTGACTGTGTCTAGTATTTCCACATGCTGTAGCCAGATCAAAGCCATCCAGCCTCTCTGGATTAGCAGATATGTGAAAATGTAGGCAATTAATTTCTTTTAGTTCATTAAAGCCTACTATAACAAAATTCCAGCAGCAGGAAATCCCACAATGCCTACATGTTATATTAATCCTATTGTTCTCACTATGTTGCCTTAGAAAACCCAGACAATTCTTAAAATATTTCTCTCAAGTTCTCCTTGCTGCCTCGCTGTATCTTAGTGGCATCAGTACCATTCACAACATCACACTGACATTTCTTTCTGCATGTAAAATGATTCAAAAAATACTTGGTTCTTTACATCATGCGTTGTGTTTCCATCATAAATAATTGGATATTTTATTTCCTGATATTAAACCTAAAATGGCCAAGAAAAAAAATACTTTTTTAATGGCAAGCATATCTAGCTTACTCTACTTTTTTCAGTAAAGGCAGGACAAATTGTTCTTCTTCTTCACAAAACAGAGCCCTAAGATTCTTATTTTCTTTTTTTTTTGTTTTGAGAAATAACACCTTTAAACACGTCTACACAATGCTTCCTGTATCAACAGTCTCCAACCTTTCTGTAAAAATGCATTTCTCCCCCTTCTTTTTCACCACTCCACTATTTGCCAGTACTTTCTCTTCATGTCTCATCTGTAACTCTGCAGCATCTCAGCAATGCATCTGCCTTACTGTTTGGGAGCTGGAGACAGCCATAGATATAAAGACATGTAATAGTATTGGTGTGTATCTCTTGAAGGACTGTTAGCTCAAGTTCAGCATCTGCAGTAATCCAATTGCTGCATCTATTATAAACATTACATACCCATATCATAAAAGTTAACAGAATGGAAAACAGTGACAACTCAGAGCAGCAAATCCTCTTTGTACTTGGTGTTGCACAAGGAGACTGTGTTTGGTACTGCACAGTCATCAAGATAAAGCAATGAGAAGCTTTTTCTAAACACACAGAAAAAAAGGACAGTGGAGGAAATCATAGGCCAAGAGAATAAATTGGTTTGATCCATTTTACACAGCCAGAAGTGGGAGAATTGAGTACAAAAACAATGCCCTAAACCACCTGACCAGAGTTCGAATTCTTTATATTTTCCTTTTCCCTCTTGCTTCATAAAAGTAGTATCACATGCATTTTTCAGACTGCCCTTGTAAGCAAAGGGAGCATCAGCACTTAACCAGCTATTGAGAGAGTTTATTCTACTCCAGAAAAATACCTTTTTTTCAGCTGTGAGTAGAAAGCTGAAGGTTCAAAGTGAGATCTCTCAGCTGTTCTTCCCTTAAGAGAATTGCTGACGAATAAGCAAAAGGAACTCTAAAGATTAAATCATTACTATTTGAGGCTGTTCTTTTTAAATATTTCTGATATTTAGAAACCCTTTCAAGGAAATAACATGTTGCTGCACTTCCTCAAGTAGTTCCATTCCAAGGAATACCTTTTAACATGACATTTTCCCAACAAATTAAGCCTATTCACTGTATTTTTAAAGCCAACTGGAATCCCGTAGTGCCAATTTTGCTGCAGTACATTTCTATGTGGTGAAAATTCGACTTGTTACTGCTTCACAGTATTATTTTTTAAGTCTGCATAAATAACACTTTATGTCTTTACAAATGTTCTTTTACAAATTCATCATCCTTCACCTAGGAATAAGACAACACAGGAATACACACAAAGAAGGAAAGACTTGTGTGAAAGAGACAGATGTAACTGAATTAACAGACAGACCACAGAAGGGCTGAAAGTGTGAAGAGATGTATCACAGTGCAATTGTACCACTTGACTCAGAATAGATGTTTATTCCTCCACTTGGGTCCTCACAATACTTCTTTCAGCCCTCTCTCTCAGAGAATGCTTTATGCTACTCTAGCACAAGAAAATGGACACAGATTTTCAATCTGCAGGTTGACATACCCTTGAAAGCAAAAATGGACCCATCAAATTGACTAATTCTTGAATACCATAACAGAAATAAACTATGCAACATGAAACATAACAGGGTTATCATTCTTGTTTGTTTCCACCTCTTCACTGATTCATGCCTTTGTCATGCCTGATGTCATTGTTACTCAAATAACTTGATTTATATCAATAAATGTTTGAAAACACTTATTTGTAGCTGAAACTGTAAGAATTTAAGCAATTATGATGTTCACTGCAAACGTAATGACAAAGAGGTTCAACTACAGCAGGGCCCTGCTGCATTTTTCACCTGCCTACACATATTTGGTAATACTTTTAAGAAGCTATGAGCCTGTTCAAACCTAAGGCAGCACCACCCTAAGAGAAATATTCCTCATTCTTTTTATGTCTAAAACAGAGGATTCAGAGGCAACTATTTATTTACCTGAAGTACATATGCACTGCAAATCAGCACATATAGCAATTCCAGTACTTCCCATTTAAGGTCATCTCAAGTGTTCTAAACAGCCCAGAAGTTGAGTAATGACACTACTTTTCCTGGCAACTTGACTTACAACTGGTTTAAATTAAACAGCTTTTTAATTAAGTAGTCATTTGGTATGACACTTCAACACAATAAAATGCCTGAATCCGTCCCTGTTTTCATGTGTATGTTTGCACATCCACAGTAGTATCCTGCCCAGATTTTCTAAAGATCAAGTCATACTCATAAAGAAAACTACTCAAAACAGTACCAATTGATTTCACATCAGTATTTTCCATAAGTAGTCTAAAAGCCCAAGCAAATATCATCAAACCGTTTAATTATCTGATGACTTTATTTGCCTCTTTCTGGCTTTAAGTAATTTAGCATATTCAGGTGTAATAAAGTTTATCTCAACATTCTCATTCAGTACTGGCTTTATGTACCAGAAGCAACTTAAATTCACTGCCCATGCATTAAAGAATAATTTCCAGTCCTAACCACTTACCCTGCAATGATCGACAATTCAGCAGCTACTAAAAGCTTTAGCAAAACAGTCTGAATTCTTGAACCTTTAGTCTTCTTTCAAGACATTCATGTTGCCTACTTTTATTTCTCTACTGTCAAGACGTCCAAAAAAGGCAATTAAAACTTAATTGGCAAAAATCTCAACAGCAATTAAAAAAAAAACAACCAAAAAACCAAAAACCCTCATCTCTCAACTTCAGTGACTAACAAATACAAGTCCCTGTCAGAGTGATGTTTTGGCGCATTCTTAACCTGAAGCCTAAACATTTATCTAACTTTGCTGGAGGATGAGCAGCATCCCTTAGTCTCAAAACCAGCATCTCTGGAATCAACTGTGCTATTGCCAATATTTCATTCTACCTTACGTGATCACCATGACGAGATTTCCTTTTTGCCTTTACAGACTACAGTCTTAACTAATTAAGCTACATTAATAAATGTAATCTTAAAAAATTAAAATTAAAAGAAAAATCCAGCAAGTCACCTGTTAGAAACAACTGTAAGACCCCACGGCTTCACTTATAGTTCAGGAATTTTAAATCATGCATCATTCTCACAGGGAAATATTTAACAGTGATGAATTCTGGGCATCACAAACTGACAGTGTGTTTCAAGTCTGGCTGACAGTGAGTTAAAACCCATAATATGCAGCATTGCGGCTTCAGAAATAATTTTCATATTTTTTATGCTGTACCAAAAAGATTGTTTCTGCTATTAATGCAAGTGCTTATCAGTAAGACCAACCAAGCAAGAAGGCTTTAGACAGTGTCACAGCTTGAAGCAGAGAAATGGGATTTTGTGTTCAGCCCCTGGGTGTAACTGGGCTGACAAAACTACTAGATTTATTGTGGTGCAGCTGAAAACACATGCTCCTCTGCACTGCTAAAATAACCAACATGGTCTGGGAAAGTTTTGGATGCAGTCACTGTAGTTTAATGAATATTCAGACACCCTTCTTGGCTGGTTTGCTCTTCTTCTTATCCTTTACAGTGGTTTTAGCATAGCCAAAGTGTAGTGAGAGACTGGGACTCCATTTGCAAGGGAAGTCTGCTTTGCAACTGCTTCTGAGATACAGACATATCTGCCTTTTTTTTTTTTTAAAAAAAAAAGGTATCTGTAAATCTATCCAGAGCATAAAAGTAGCTTAAGACTTATTGATCCCAACTCACAGTGTTAGAACTATTTAGCTTAACCCTGGACACATGGCACTCAAATGCCAGTCTATCAGGCTAGTAACAGCGACACAGTGAAGAGCTGGGCTCTTTGCTTTCAAGTTGAAAAGGGCATTCATCATCTCACTGCTGTGAAAGTGACCTCATACTTCTCTGCTTCACACCTGTATCAGTAACACAAGAGCTAGCCAAAGGCACCCCCAACCCCTGTGCTGTTTAGGATGCTCACAGTGCTTTTAGGGAATAACACAAAAGGCCATTGCTGCAAAAAAAGAACAGGATTAATCTGCTGCACCTAGCCATGGTGGATAGGGAAAAACTGATGGGCTAAAACTGCAGTAGAGAAAGTTCAGGTTAAGCATAACAAAAAAACACTGAATATGGTGCAGCGCAGAACAGATTGCCCAGGGAAGCTGTTGCATCTCTGTCACTACAGACCTTTAAGATTAGGACAGACAACTATTTATCAGGAATGGCACAGGTATAACAGGTACTGCCTTGGGCAGGAGGATGGACTGGAGATATCCTGAAGTTCCTTTCACATATACTTTTACACAACAATGCTGATAAAATGGAGTTGCTGAAATGCAGACACATGTCCTTTCAAAAAAGCCTTCCAAACTCCTACAGCATTTTGTGAGGGCTTCTTGCTATCACAGAAAGAGAATACTGTCAGATTAATTCAGATGATCTCATCTTGTTTCTAGCCAAACCCCTCCTAAGCCTGAAAGTCAAATCCCTGAAGTGATTTTCAGCCTCATAATCAGCATATGACAGCTGCCTGTTGTATGGCTGATCCTGCAGGTTAGTGCAAGTCTACCTGAAGTTACATTTGTTCTTTTGAATAAATGTTATAACATTATTTTAAATAGTTTCCTCAAAATTGATTTCCCTAAATTAATAATAAGATAATAAGTAAGCCCATACTGCACCAACACAATACTATTTGAAAAGATGTAGGGAAGGCATAACCTGTTTCTACAAGACTTCCAGTTTGTTCATGTTTTGGCAGCTTGGGTTTGTCAGGGCTTTTACTGTGACACCTTCAAGGCAGCTGGGGTGAGTCCAGTTATCTTAAAGATCAGCTTTATCTCAACACCAGTGTGTGAAAATCTCTTTTAGGTCAGGACTTGAAAAACATAAGCTAGAAAACCATCCACATTCCTTCTCACACCTAACCATTTACAACAGTATTTGAAAACTTTCCTTCAAAACTAGGGGTCAGAATGATCTACTCAGAGTCCAAAGAATGAAAAAGATAAAATAAATATGCTCATACCATGATAATTTTTTAAACTACAATTTTACATATACTCCAATTATTGCACAATTCAAAATAAGTTCATAAGATGAAGAAATATCAAAGACTGCAATCGCTTGAAAGTCTTCATGCTCCAGTTATGAAATGGGCTGATCACATTTGACAATGTCGTGGTTTAAACCCAGCCACACAGCTATGTAGCTCCCATGGGTTGAGATAAGAACAGTTTAACAGCTAAGGTATAACACAAATCACTACTGCTACTACCAATAATAATAATAATAATAATAATGATAAAGAAAATAACAAGTGAAGAGAATACAACACCTCACCACCTGCTGACGGATAACTCACCCCACACCACCCGCCTGAGCACCAACCGTTACCTCCTCCATCCCCTCCAGAGAACTAGCCCTTCTGGGTATCTCTCAGTTACATCCTGGGCATGACATGCTGTGGTATGGAATACCTCTTTGGCTAGTTTGGGTCAGGTGTCCTGTCTCTGATTCCTCCCAGCCTCCCCTCCTCCCTGGCAGAGCATGAAGCTCAGAAAGTCCTTGGCCAGACTAAACATTACTGAGCAGTAATTAAAAACATCAGTGTTATCAACACTGTTCCCAGACCGAAAGTCAAAAACACAGCACTGCACCAGATACTAAGAAGGAGAAAAAATGACTGCTACTGCTGAACCCAGGACAGACCTCCAACATTTTCACAGGCAAATTTAGTCCTGTTATAGTCTCTTATTAGTCCACCATGGAAACACAGACCTGTTGAGAGGGTAACTGCACAGAAGGTTCCTTTTTCCTCCTGTCAGCACCCTTGATTTTAAACAAGACAGAGAAAAAAAGGTGTGGTTTATAACAATTTTCTCTTGTGACCAGTCCATGATTAGGACTTTGGCATGTACCATAATGTGTGTACTGCTAAAACAGTTTGACGTTAGTAGCCATGGAAAGGAAAAAAGCAACAGGTATTAGGGCAGTGTTAAAGTTTTCAGAAGAGAAAACAGAAATAGTTTAGAGTAGATCTATGCCACAAATAACTGAACTTTCACAAAGCTTTTAAAGAGCCTGTGCAGTGAGTGGCAGCCCCTCCTGGTTCCTTCAAGCCAGGTCTATACAACAGACCTGTGCTTTTCTGCATTGGAAGAACACTGACATCTCATTACCTGTTGGTATCTCCTATTGCTAGTGCACATCTTGCTACCATTATAATTCTAGAGACCACAGTCCTAGCCTACCTACAGACATCCCAGGCTTCAACACTAACTCTGATTTATAAAGCATAATGCAGACAACTTGGAGGGAAAAAAAAAATCTCACTGTGGTTTATAGTCTCCAGTGTACAGCTCCAGCACACTCTTTGTGACTTGGCATACCTTCTGATCTCACACTACTGCACCTCCTCTCTGAAGCTCTCCTTGCCATGACCATAAACAAGAAATAACTACCTTTACTTCCACAAGTTAGGCATGGTGTCAAAACAACTATAACCTCACGAGCAAGATACAGGCATAAATACGGAACAAATGGACATACAGGTTCTTAACAATAGTTGGACAAAATATTGAAAATATTAATAAGGTGGTGGAAAGGAACTGTTGAAGCTCTGATTCTCCGGTACAAATGAAGACTGATCTATTATACAGTAGAAGAAATTTTTCACACTTAAATTATGGTAACAGAAAAAAAATCCATATTACAATACTCTTACATGTACTGCTACTAAATATAGTTAATGTTGTAGCTCTATCTCTTTTCAGTTTTCTCCTGCTAAATACATTACACAAATGGAATTTTCCATAAAGGTCTATAATAAAATTAACACTATCATAAAGCTGAATAAAATTACATTATATTAAAACAGAAATTTAAAAAGACAAGAGTCTTAAAAGAAAAAGCACACAGAGGTTTTTTTTTCTGAACAAGTAGGGAACCCGGCCTCTTCATGGGAATTTAATGTTCAATCAGTGCCATAACATTATGTCTGGATTGCAGATCTTGAGGCCAAATGTCTAGTATTATGTGGAAATGAACTAATACTATCAGGGAATACACAGCAAGTATTTTCTCTCACAATGGTACAAATAATACTTCTTAAAATAATTAAAATCAACCAATGAAGATGATAAATGAAAACTCCTCTCTGATGTAACCTTTATCACAAAAGCCAATCTGTGCAAGTTCAGTATTTCAAAGGATGATTTTCTACAAGAAGAGTACATTGCTCGTGTATCGATTGTCCTAATGTAAAAACTGAATACAGTAATCAGGCTAGTAAATCCTTAGTCAGCAAAGAGTTTGTAAATGTATAAATGGAAACAGCACATGTGATTTGACATTCCTGTAAGGATCCCAAGAGAATGCAAGCAGAGGAAGCAAACAGGAGATGGCACATTCATTGCAATAGAAAAATTGCCCCACCCCAAATGAAAAGGGCAACTTTTCACTAGGAATCAATCTTTACTGCTAAACAACTGTAGCTGAAGATTTCAAGGACAGATTAAATCCTTGCATTCGAAGTCTCATTCCATTTTTTTTTAATTCATTCATGAAGAGGCAGCTGTATATTAAAATAAACAAGAAAATTTGAATTAAGTATTTTTTTTCCTTTGCTTCAAAAACTAGTAACTGATTTAAGGATACCTTATCCTAAGCATCTGTGCATGAAGTACATGTGCTCTGATTATCATTAGTACCTCCCAGTTAGAGGCTAGCTACTTATCTCCAACTGGACATTGATTAGGATGTAACCTGGTGCCACGGGACCTGTTTCATGCTGAGATTGCTGTATCTATGCATCTATCCTATTTGAGGTTTTTAGCTTTGACTAAATTAAGCCAAGTCCCCTGCACTAAAAATCCCCAGTGCATACATGGTTGAGGGAAAAACCAGTATTCTGTGCAATCAAAAACCGTGGGACACTACCAGTGATAAACCAATCTTGATACAAGATAAAAAAATTGGGTTCAATATATAAAAAGCATTTGTGAACCCCTGTTTCACAGGGGATGAGCTGATGCCACTACATGCCTTTGGGAAAAATGGTTAATCTTACCTGACGTTTTATACTGATTGGGCCAAGTACTTAGTAGTTATTGAACATGACTGTATTCCACAAGATAAAGGGTACTTATCTTCACTAGTTCCTTTCCTTATTAAAGACAAGCATTCTTAAACAGTGTAATCTTTTTAACAGCTACATCTCATTTAGAAGCTTCACAACAGCTATCAAGTCTTAATATTCTCCCTTTAATTTAAAAAATATTTGCAATGAAACAGGGAACTTAAGGGAAAATTTGCTTGACATGCACAAGTACTATTTTCTGCTTATGGAACTCGTGTCAGGAAAAATAGACTTAATACAAGTAAAAACTTCTATATGACTTAGATCTATCATATAGCAATCTGAGCAAAAGTCTTCAAAACCTCCATTAAATTTTTTAAGTCTTGACAGTTATAAAGGACTAATAAAGTAATATAAGATTTGAGCAACATTCATTATTTGTCAGAGTTTTGTCCGTAGCCAGAGAGCTGAACCAGAAGAGGAAACAAAGGCTGATATTACTGAACAAAACTAACTACACATTATTATTTTAGTAAATTGTAATGATTCTTTTCTAGAAAAGAAAATTCAAATTTAATGACATAATTCTTGAGTTTTCATTATTAAAAATGCTGATATTCCTACCTGCAAAGGGAACAGGTGCATCTTTATCCAAAGCAACAAGGGGAGGATCCAGGATTACAGTGTCATTGTTTTCTGTTATGATTCCATGGTACGAAGTCTCAATCCAGGGCTTGTGCTTGTTCACTAGAAAAGAAACAGTGTGCCTAGTTAATCTGACTGTGTTCTACATCCATTTAGCTCATTTTATCTTTTAAGAGAAATTATTTAACACAAGTCCAGTATTAACATTATTACTCAAAAGCCACTAACAAGATCCCAAAAATCTCTGATGCAAGAGAACGAATGTCCAGAGAAAGACAACTCTTGTCAAAACACAGAGACAAGGAGAAGGGCAGATGAAAACACTGGACACTTGGTCAATGTCTCCTTTTCTCTTTTTGGAAAATATCTAAAATGGCTTTTGTGTTCCAAACGCTGTAGCCAAAAACAAACAAACAAACAAACAAAAAAAAAAAAACCAGAAAACCAACAAACCCCACAAACTTCTGAATCACTTTGATAAAAGCTGCCACTTCTTTTCATTTAACCAGCTTCAGTTACACTTTTATGAGATAAATAGCTTTTCTGAAAAACCCATCCTTCAAATCCATGTGTCAAATGTGGTTACACCACGTATCATCTGATTATCTTACTCCTGAACCCTTTCAACATACATCCTTCTCACCAAATATCTTCCATTCACTTGGAAATAGAAGATGCATTTCCCCTCCTTTTTATTCTGTAAGAAACTTAGCTTTGCTGTACTTATAAACATCATTTTGTTCCCACAGCCACAAGCTGAATTTTACATTTTTAGAACTCCTAAGTAATACAATGGTGTTAGCTTAAATAAACAGCAGTTTGAAGAATGTACTATCCCAGGCATGAAGGAACACTGCACTAAGGAGTATCTTCCATGTTTCCACTACATCCAGATGCAAGGTAATTTTTGTACATATTATTTAGCTCAGTGTACCAGATGCTGAGGAAAACATCTGGTGATGTTATCAAGGATGAAGGGTTGACACTTAAAGCAAAAGGAACCAGATAGGATTCTTTAAAATAACCCCACTACAAATCAAACAAAATTCACACACAAACCCAATCCTTTTTCCTGCCTTATTTTCTGAAAAACCCCCAGGCAAGAATGAGTTTCAAGCTTTTCCCCTGTTTCTTCTTTGTGAAGAAAGTAATAATTAATACAAAGACAATAGAGGGCTCTGGCCACAGTGAAAGAGCTGGGCAATGAACAAGTTATTTTGTTCACTGACTATTTGGAAAAAGCAAACATACATATTTATGGCAAACAGAAGTTCCTTCTTTTTCCTTCTTGTTTATTTGTTAAATCATTAGAAAATTGAAGACTTAGGATAATCTGAAGTCCTTTTAAAGCTGAGTTATTTTATATTCTAATAACTAACAGAACTTTGAGTTCATTTATATGTCATAATGTATATACTTTCAGAAGACAGCATACTAGATTCATAGATTCACTGTGGGTTTGTCCATTTTTGCAATAAGTAAGCAACAGGAAGATTAAACTGGGGATGTGTCAGGAAAAGGTGAAACGGAAAATAGGGAACTCAAATCTCGTCATCTTGTAATGACTGTACAGCCAGAGGAGAGATTGATGAGTTAATGTGATAGGATGAAGGCCAAAAGTGTGATTGATGTTGAAATACAAGAAGAGATAAATACAATTTCAGAGCTTTGATTGGCATTTGAGATTCCAGTTTCTAGGGCACTTGAAATATTTTCTGTTATTTGAATACGTGAATTGCCTATACATCCAGACACTGCAGAACTTTAGACTTGTTCAAATCAGTACTTACCATATGCTTCTGTTTACATATTCTTAAGTTACTCACTCTTAAGTTATCTACTCAGGCTATCTTTATGTCAATGTACTGAAGCAAAAACATGACCTGCAATTGTTTTTGCCTATAACTGGTTAGAACCTGAAGATCTTGATTTCAATATATATAGCTGAACTTATGTTTTCAATCCATATTTAGTTTAAAATGCCCCCAAACTACGTTAAAGTTGCATTGTTTTCTCAGTTACAGCAAAAACAGTCAAATTTTAGGTCAGGTTTCCAAAGACACACAATGCCACGCTGCATTTACTTAAGCACAAGTTTTATTATGCTGTCTTCATATAAAGCGTTACTTTGAATCTCTTAAAGAGTAACATGTACAAGATCGTTAATTTGGGGATCGTTTTACTTTTTCCTTGCATTTGTCTAGCTGAGTAAAAGCTGGAATCAGTACAATGCTTTCATGACCTCAAATGCATATTAGTGAAGATGAATAGACAAAATATACCTATGCTGTGGGTAGGGTTTTTAATACTTGCCTCCCTTCCTGTAATTTATTAGTTATTCATATAAAATCACAATGTAAATAATTTGTAGCACCTAGGACAAGGCAATTAATCTTTATTACAGTTAGAGGTCAATTCATTATAATTTCTATGCACAACTTAAACTATACTTCCATTGACTGTCCCACCAAAGCCTGTGGACTAGATGACCTCTGAAAGTCCCTTCCAACCCAAGCCGTTCTATAATTCTACAAGCCTTTGGGTGTAATAAAGTCAGCATGCTAGAAAACTGCCGCTCTCTGTTTCACCTGCAAATGCACACAGCACATTAGACAATGAGGCAGAAAAAGGCAAAATTAAAACAAACTCATTCTGCAGAGCCTGCAGGAAATTGCATGCCCCCAGAAATGCAGTCTTGCAAGTTGGTTTAAAGACAGGCCCTAAAAGCTAGCAGAAGGCCAGAAACCCCAAGATATGCCTAGTTCCTACATTCTACTTCAGTGCCTTATACCCATCCTTGCATTGTGCCCTGGGTTTTACCCCTTCCAGATGGCACACTCAGAACCCCACCCTGCTTCTTGCCATCTGACTGAGGTTAAGAACAATCACCACCCTTCACACCAAACTCCCTTACAAACTCTGACTGCATCTGAGCACTTCGTACCTGTGCCAAAGGGCCAATGGGAAATTCTGCAGCAGAAACAAGAACAGAATCAGAGACAAGACAGTGATGCATCAGCAGTAGGAAGAGAAAACAGCAACTCTGAACCATCCAAAACTCTTCGGCATCTACCAAAAAGCCTTTTACTACTAGTATGGCTCTACGTACACAAAATTGTCTGTAATGTGAGCACAGAAGTATTATTATATCTGGGCCACAATATACGAAAAAACACAAGGATATCATCTTATGAGGAGAGACAGTATCTTTTCTATAACCCAAGATGGTGCTTGTTTGGGGCAGTGGGAGGGGGTGAAAAGCGGCACGTTTACAAGGAACATGAGCCAGCAGTGTGCACTCACAGCCCAGAAAGTCAACTGTATCCTGGGCTGCATCAAAAGGAGCGTGACCAGCAGGTCAAAGGAGCTGATCCTGCCCCTCTACTCTGCTCTTGTGAGACCTCACCTGGAGTATTGTGTGCAGTTCTGGTGTCCTCAACATCAAAAGGACATGGTACTGTTAGAACAAGTCCAGAGGAGGGCCACGAGCATGGTCAGGGGACTGGAGCACTTCCCATATGAAGACAGGCTGAGAAAGTTGGAGCTGTTCAGCCTGGAGAAGAGAAGGCTCCGTGGAGACATCATAGCAGCCTTCCAGTATCTAAAGGGGGCCTATCGGGATGCTGGGGAGGGACTCTTCATTAGGGACTGTAGTGATAGGACAAGGGGTAACGGGTTGAAACTTAAACAGCAGAGGTTTAGACTGGATCTAAGGAAGAAATTCTTTACTGTTAGGGTGGTGAGGCACTGGAATGGGTTGCCCAAGGAGGTAGTGAATGCTCCATCCCTGGCAGTGATCAAGACCAGGTTGGATGAAGCCTTGGGTGATATGGTTTAGTGTGATGTGTCCCTGCCCATGGCAGGGGGGTTGGAACTAGATGATCTTGAGGTCCTTTCCAATCCTAACTATTCTATGATTCTATATCTGAATTAAGATAGCAATAAATGCCACAGATTTTAATCCCCAGTGGTTAACATGAATATATCAGCTCCACACAGCAGATACCATTTCACAATACCAAAAAGCCACAATGGTTTATAGTGACCCCTTGAATGAACACTGCAGCATTAATGATTTCCCTTATTTGTCCTTTTTTTGTCCCTTTTTTTCAGTAACATTTTTATATAAATTAAATCTTAAGAATTCAGACTTAAGTTCAAAGACTCAGGAAGAAAACCTCCCTCAGGTAATAGTATTTCGCATCACACAGATGAAGACTCGGGTGATATGGTTTAGTGTGAGGTGTCCCTGCCCATGGCAGGGGGGTTGGAACTAGATGATCTTGAGGTCCTTTCCAATCCTAACTATTCTATGATTCTATGATTCTATTAATAGAGTACGATAGTTCTTTTCAAAATTCAGACGGTTTCTGACTCAAAATGCATGGAAAATGTCAGTGATCCAAAAATAGCACATTAATTCCTCCAAAACACAACCAGAGATGCAAGCCTGGATTGCCTGCATTGCCCACTCCAGAACAGGCCAGGGCTACAAACCAAAGATAGAGATGGAAACTAAAATCTCAAGAAGTAGCAGCTGAGAACAAAGAATTCAGAAGATAGGCACATTTGGGGGGTAAGGTCACTAAAGACACAAGGATTATGGGTTTAGTAAAGAATACATGTCTTCCTCTGGAAGGCAAAGAAAACAAGGGCATGAATAAATGTATTTTGAGGGAAAAGAAACTAAGCCAGAAGTAGGAACTGAAAATGGTTGGGAAGGAGGAGAAATAAATAAATGTTTGTGTTTTACAGGATTAAATCTTTCTTAGCATTTGGAAAAAAACAACACTGAGTGGGTACAGATGCAGAAAACAGGATGCTGTGTTTCCCTACATAAAAAGGAAACTGAAAGTTTTCACATACAAACCACACTTTTTACATTTTGTCAAAGAGAAATTCTAAAGAAATTTATTTTTGTCTCACACACTTTGTTTTCCATGTGATGTCATTGCATGAATTACTCAAACACCATTAGCTGTGTTCTGAGTTTACATTTAGATCGCTATCTTTAAATCATAATTATGTGCTTTTACATAAAATAATAACGTGAAACTCATGCCCCAACCAAGGCAAAGTGAGTTTTGACACTAAGCTCAGCTAAAACAAAATTTATATAATTTATGATATATGATTATGAGATGTGAACTCTTTGGAGAACATTTTAACTAAGGAATATATTATAAGCAGTGCATCTCAGCAACATTAAATTACTCAGTGGAGATCCTACAAATAACTTGGCATTGGTCTGATCACACTGCACAATAAAAACCTGTGTTGCACAAGGTTTTTATTCTGCCTTAAGCACATTTTCTGGCCCTCAAGAAGAGGCCTATCAAAAATGATGATTCCCACTAGCAAAATTTCTTCTTACATTGAAAGAAGGGGAAAAACTGACATGGAGGACCCATGTTTCAGCAGCTCATTCTTGTTTGACCCAAAGCATCAAGCCCCTTGTCTAAGGGAAGTGGTAATACTAGCCAGTAATCTACCAGCTATTTCTAAAATAAAATAACATACTCTTTGTTTATTCTGGACATGCTTAGAAGTTAATATAGCTATAAATATGCTGGATTCTCTTGTAAAAATTGGGTTTTATTTGAGAGGAGGAGAGAATATTTTTAACACTGAATAAATCAATATTGAACATTAAACAGGAACTTTATATGGAAAAACAATGTAGCTACAAATTTCATAAAACTCTACTCAGAATATTAATCTGCAAAACTTTCAGCAACATTTTTGCTTTTGACCCTTATTTCCATCCTTTCTGGTTGGAAATGGGAAGAGCCCATTCTGAATTTACACATACACATAAAAACAAACCTTCACACTGTGCCTTGTTGTCATCTTTTGGGTAGTAGACCACAAAGTTTTGCTTTCTGTGCCTTAAACTGGCTCTAGGCTTACAAGTTATTTGTATTAATAGAGAAGAGATTTCACCTCCTTGACAAAGATGTCCAGTCCTTATAAATTTATCTACTGATACTTTTCATAACATGTGGACTACAGAGAACTGAATTCTGCCCTACCACACTCTATATGCTTCAGCATTCAGACCAGGAAATTGCCGGTCTGCTGTACGGAATTACGTGATGAATCTGTCCACACACCTAGCCATGGGAACTTGAAGAGCACACATATGATTAATTCTTCATTCATTAAAGTCTATACAGTTAAAAATCTTTGGGAAAGTACCTAAGAGCATAAAAATGTTTTTATTCTTCTCACAAGGTCATAAACAAACAAAGCTGATTCTTCATGTATTTAGTTGTACACAAAAAAATTCCCATTTATCTTGCTTACCAATGCTGACCTTTAATCCAACACAAATTTCTTATAAGCATCCTCATTCTCATTTAAAAAAAAAACATAAACCATCAAGATTCACAATATTTAACCCCTTTGAAACTTCATTTAACTTTCTTCAATACTTATTAACTCCATGCTCCCTGTACGAAACTGCCCCATTCCTAGATGCTTTAACATTTCTTTGTTTGGCCTACAGGCTGTTCAGAACACGGATCTGGTTTTGCAGTATGAGATTCTATAGCATGGATTTTAAATAAACCTGTCTCTAGTCTTCACTCCTCATAGAATACATAAGTGTCCTCTGAAGAGTTTTGTCAGATGATACTATCTGAACAGGGATTCCAGAATAGTTTCATGGACTGGATAACAGTATCTTATAAATAATCCAAATATGTAAAAGAAATGCTGAGGAACACAAAAATCACCAGTAAACATTTTTATCTAGACAGTGTGTTACTGTATGAAACAAAAAATAATTAAACAATCACAGAGAAAAAGCAAGAGTAATCCCCTATTGAGACCAAAACAGACCTCCTTACGGAGTTAATAGATCTGCAGCAAGGTGCCCTGCTGAGCTAAGGAGCAAATCTGAAAACTGAATGTCCCTTTGATTGTCTGACATACTAAAACCAGAGAATTCCAACTGCTGGCATTACTCCTTGTGAATGCTCTCAACACTGACACATCTAAAAACACTGTAACTATACTGTAACTATTACAGAACACCAGATATCCTAAAATTTGCTGAGCAGATTTTCAAAAGTCCTATTTTCCTCAGAACTTTATAACGCAGCATTTTGTCTTTGTAAATAGCAACCTCAGGTAAACTTTTATTAATGGAAACTGAAGTAATTTAGGTTTTATGCAATTATGTCTCAACAACTTCAGCAATGCTCTGCAGTTGAGTACGGTATTTTGAAAGTTCAAAGTTAAAACCACTATCATATGATTAGGCTAAAATAAATGAGTACAAACCTTTATAAACTTTTTGCCACACATACTGATTTGACAGCACAGACTCCCAAGCAATCTCGGGATTGACAGCACAGACCCCAAATGCAATCTCACTGAAATCCCGTGCTCCTACACACAAACCTACATATTTGGGAATCTTGAGAAATGAACTAAATCTTAATGCCAAAGATTTGAAAGGAGTAGTTTATTTTGAAAACAAGAGAAGAAAGTACTGATGTTCACCTTTCCATTATCTGTTTAAACGCACAGATTTCCATACAGCGGAGTCTGAAGGATATTCCAGTTTTACTGATTATGATGTAAAGGACTGAAGGATATTCCAGTTTTACTGATTATGATGTAAAGGACTGAAGGATATTCCAGTTTTACTGATTATGATGTAAAGGACAGGTATTGCTTCAAATTACCTGCCCTTCACTTAACCTGGAGAGATGGGGCTCCAGGCTATCATTAAAGGGGCTAGTGATCTTCTTCTTTATAATGACCACCACTCTATCCAGATTAGCCAGGTTGGTTTTGAAATAGTGACTGCATTATTGAAAAGAGATGCTTTAATCAGTGGTCAAACACAAGAAATTCAAATACTTTAAGAAACAAGGAAAAAACAGGAAGACTGCAAGAAATTGAGAGATGCAAATGAATTCTAGATATGTTTATGTGAGCAAAGGCTTGTGAAGCTGAAAGGTTAAGGCAAAGACAGGACCATGCCCAGAAACACAGAAAATGGAAGCACAAGAAAACTTTACAGTACACATCCTGTGGATGTCTTGTACTATTTCAGCATTATGGTTTAACCACGAATGCACTACACATGCCAAATCATTGCTACACTGCAAGATGTACAAATCTAAGATGGTACACATCCATTATATAGAAAATCAGAGTTCATGTTGGGACATCCTGTGTAATATTCCTGAACTACAGAAATACACAGACTAAACAATCAAAAGCATAGGCAGAAACGCAGTACAGAGAAACACAGAATAAAATCCATTTACGAGTATTTCTATATTTTGTGTTCAGATGTCTCTTAAACTGAAAAGTAACTCAAAACAAATATACCAATTGTTTGTCCTCACCCCAGACCTACCTCTAGAAAATGCCCTAAAATACTGACATTTATTACACAATCCATGCATTATAGCTCCTACTACCACAAACGCACCATGAAGCTGGTAACTGGTGGTGGTATGTGTCTCAATCACAGCAGAAAATAGGAATGGAGTAAATAACCCACAGGGAGGATAAAGATAAAAAGAGAGTTTTGACGAACTCTGAAACACTGAATGAACTCAGTATGTTAGTTCTCAAAAAAAAAAACAACAAAGAAACCAACCCCCCCCCCCCCAAAAAAAAAATACAAAACCAAACAAACCCAACAAAACAAAAGAAAAAAACCCCACAAAAAAAACAAAACAAGCCAGGTATTCTATAATACTATAATAATGAATTTCTCAGGGCAGCTTGACCTGAGTACTTGCATAAGAAATTAATTCTCTTTATGGCCACAGATTCCTTCAATTTTCATTCAGTTTCCAGGGCTTCAGCCAGTGGAGAAAAACTTGTCTGTGAATGGAAGACATAATGAAGTAAGAAAAATCAAACTGCATCTTCTACACATTCTTGGATTTTTAGTTAACTGGTTAAGTCTCACATCTAAATACCAAATACTATTTTCCCCAGCTTCATTACTTTGTCCTTAATAATTTACTACTTCTATGAACTGCTAATAAGATTGATTTTGCCCCATGACATAGATGCTTTTGTCCTATAATATTGCAGATGGGACGCATTTTATTGCAAATTTCATTTCACACTTTATATTGCAAAAGGTATGGAACAATAAATGATAATTACATACTTTACTGTTCATTTACTTCAAACTTATCATTTGATATTAATAACTGCACTGACAGACACATCCTGTCAGTTTTACCTCTTATTATGTATATAATATCTGCATTTGAGAAAGCAACAGAATTTTCAAAGTAGACTTAAAGGAAGTCCATTTTGGGGAAAAAAAAATAGCCAACAGCTTATCTTAATACATGAACTTTAGTGGCTAGCAAAAGGAACAGTTGACTTTAATCACATTTCTGTTATTTCTTACAACCTGGTTGAAAAACTAGGTTTGGGCATAAGAATATACAGCTCTAAATAATTGCTATGAAATTTGAAGGAAAGGTTAAAGCTCCTGGACATATTTTCCAGAAATAAACTTTGACTGCAATTTTTCCCAATCTTACAGATGCCATGACACAGAAATCATTATTTCTGATATTTCAAAAGGTTACCTTGGTGATAGCCAATGGTTACTTGAAAAGTTGAATAACAAAGGAGGACTTCTTTTCTGTGCTTCCCAAAGCAACAACTCCACACAGCTTCATGTATCAATTTCAAGAAAGAGCTCGCTGGATCCTTTTGAATCTCTTTGCCTCAGAAATAATTGCTAATAATCGGGATCTCTCATCCAGCATTGCTTGTTCAATTATATATTCAAAGAACAGTCTGCCCTCACAAAATTTGAGTTGCTAATAGAAAAGCGGTGTGATCGTCTTGCTTTTTAGATCCCCAAAACCAGGTTCTGGCTCCAAAATAGGAGGTTGTAGTATAAGAAATATGACATGTTTAGTATAAAATACACGGAATAAGCACGTGCAGTTCAAATGCAAGCATACATAAAACCCCATATCATAAAATACACCTCAATACAAACCAAAAGAGGATAAAGAGCAGCTTTGCGATAACCACAGCTGAACCATATCAATGATTGAGCATATGTGCTGTGTAACAATACAAGGGAAACAATTAAGTCAAGATGTTAACTCACCAGCCTTGTAGGAGCATTCTCTACTAGTTTGTATAGAACCTGCAGCCTATGGCAAAACTAAAATGGTGGGCACCCATCAGATCACTCAGGCTTTCCTGACATTCAAAACCTCTATGGAATAAGTAAGCTGGAATGCAGAAGCAACTGCCTGCAGCTACATAAATACAGAAATAACACTATATCGTAAGTCATAAAGTGTCAAAATATGTATTTTTCAGGGGTCAACACTGATGGTTTGTTTATTGCCCGATTTGAAGAGGCCACTGCTTGAAAGGGCAAGAAAGAAAAGAAACAAATCAGTTACACATTTTATTTATTTCCATTTTGCAAATAAATGAAACTCGACCTCACCTTCAATGTACTGCTATACTATGTTCAAAGGCAGAAAGGTACAATTGTGTCGTGTTCTCACCTGAAGTGCACAGCATTTACAGGTTTTATTTGAAACAGGATCACACTTGTAAATGTTCAGGGTCAAGGAAAGGAAAAGGACAAGGGGGAAAGGAAAAACAAAGTGATAAAGACACTGAAAACCACTAAAAATGTTGCATATGCAAGTTTAACAAGAAACAACAGAGTTACTTGAATGTTTATGTCAAGCTTGGGAACCCAGGAAAGTGCCTGCAGTGACATAAATGCAGAAATTATACGACAGCATCATGTAAACATGTATTTAACAGTGCTGATGTGGGGATTTGGCAGTTGGCTGTGTTTATACCAGCACATCTTCAACAATGCTCTTCAACCTTTACTGTTATTGCACAGATGGGTTAAGAATAAAAACAGAAAAGCAAGAAGCAAAAAAGGTACTCCATGTTGCCTAAAACAGAGTGACCTATATGTCATCTATATATTTCTGCCAGGAAATAAGGCTAAATGAGAAAAAAAGACTAACTTGGCTTTAGGTGAAAAAACAAACAAACAAAAAAAAAACCCAACAAAGAACAATAGAATCTACAAATTCAACTCACTTCATGTTTAAAGCAACTAAAGCCACCTGCCTGGCAAAGATGAAAGGAGTGCTATGGTTCAGCAAGAACAGGCAGAAAGGGACCACTTATATCTGACTGATCTCGAAATATCAATAGTCCCCAGACACAAAGGAGAAAAAAAATTGCTGTCGAAAGTGACATGTAATCTAGAGCAGGACTTGTCAACCTTATAAAAGGACCTTCTTTTTAAAAGCAAAACTTGGAGTGCCTTCACTCAAGGATGCCCACTTGAATCTACCAACAACAGCAGTCACTCTCTTCCTAGCATTGATCCATGTTTGGAAAATAGAGAACAAACAGCAAGACTCATGGATGTGGGATCTTAAAGGAGGTTTACAGGAGCAAGGCTTTGGGAGCTGCTGCCTTTGATAGGTACTTATCAGACAAGATTATTCAAATATAGCAAATGTGTTTATAGCTTTTAAGAAAATGCAAACAACAAAGGGAAATGATGACAAGCAAACTGCCTGCACAAGTGTTGCATGTATTTTCATCAATTTTATCACTGATACTGCATAGCACACTTGCATAGCAAAGTGGTAAAAACACACAGGCCTTGTGCTTGTATCCTTGTGATGAGGAATACAGACATTTGAATTTGCCTGATCTGTCTGAACGTATACCATGTTAGTTATTGCCCTTGTTAAATACTACCATAAATAAGAGCCATGTTAACATACAACCCATCTGTTCTCTCCTACCTCATGCCAGCAATTTTTATTTCTTTCACTGTTCTTTGCTATAATTAAAACCGAACAAAAAGTCGTAAACAACAAAATGATAAAATGATTGCTTAGATCACATACTCACTGGAGTAGGAATAGGTTGCTTAAACTCTTGGGATTTTAAGGTGACACTATAAACTCAAAGGTGTGCTATACTTGTGCTTAGATTCCAGCTGAGTGGTTGGAATGTCTTATGCTCTGCCTTTTACTCCGTATTTTTGACTGATAACTCTGCTCCTCCAGGATAGGGAGTTGGAGTCCAGTCCCACATTCAGACATAACAGACATTTTTAAGGCCTTTCCCTCATAATTTCCTTCTAGACATCTCTCAGAAAGCAGGTATATAAGCATAATTGTATTGTATAGAACTTGCACTGGAGAGCTAAAACACTAAAAGTCTGATGGCAAATGCTGAAGTGAACAGTATGTTCCATTTTTATGAACAGGCTTCTAAATAATGGGAATTAAGAGTATATGGTAATTTTCAGACTACATTACACAATTCCTAACATTCAAGATAAATCAATTAAGCTGTAAATGGCTCCAAAGCCATTCTAGGACAAAGTCAAAAGTGTACCATCAGTTTGACTTTGCAATCAAATCCTGAATACTCATGAGGTCATTTATGCCTCAGCAGGGAAGCAGTAACCACAACTGAGAGGCAGAAGCCCCAGATCTGGCAGCTGACAATATTAGTATGGACTCAAAAATGCAGAACACCCTCAGCTCAGCAGACGCAAGCTAACAACTGACCAGGCAAAATGCTTCTACCTTATGTGGATTTGGCAACAGAATAAAATTAGGCAGCCCAACCTTAGCCCTGAAACAGAAGTGTAAGTTTTAATGCGGCCTCGGACTTCAGCTTCTTCTGTGTTGTCGAAAGGAAAAATCCAGGAAAAGAAAAAAGAAGTCTGTAAGAAAAGCAAACCTCAGATGCCTCACAGCCCTTAGCTGAAGGCATCCCAAGCCGGCTGGCACAACTGACGGGGGTAACCAACTGCCTGGGTTTGGTTTGGTTTTTAAAGATCTTTAATGGATTACAGGGGTTCTCAAAGCCCTTAATCTCATCTTCCCAAATTCCAAAACAATATGAAAAATTGATGCTTTATATTTAAGTGGCATGATACAAATATTTTGGATGAAAAATGACTGGAGCTTAAACTTTGGAAACTCCACTTAAAAAGCAAACTTGCAAGTAACCGGCACTGTTCCTCCCAGTCTTTTCGCTTGTCTCATTTTCAAGTCTTAAGCTGATGTTTAACCTCTAAAGAAATACCTCCCGAAACAGAACCTACTTGTATAGTAAGAAAAAATTAAAATTAAATTAATCCATCACAATTAATTATTACATTTCCTTCATAAACAGAACTGTGGCAAAAGCTTTCCTAGGAAGATACAATAGACCTTAACAGGCACAGGACAGAGACTGACTGGTAAAGAAGACTCCTAGTTATTAGCAGTTACACTATGTGTTTATTTACACAAACAAGAGGAGGAGAAAATTGAGTACATAGTAACCTCTTTTTTAACTGTTATTCTGATAGTTTAAAATGAGCACAAGGTAGCTATTAAAACCATTTTTTAAATATTCTCTCACTGTATAGCCACACTATTTGAACACGAGCATACTCTCCTTGCTTTTCTGTGCGAAGACAGTACAAATAACTTCGTAGCTGTTTGTAGTTCTTGCTATGTCAAGTCTAATGTCTAACACTCAAGTATCTAACACTTTAATACTCTTTTCACCTTTTACAATAAGTAATGCAGAATTTTGAACAGCCTAAATATGCATTCAGTAGTCCTCAAATACTCCTTTATATTCATTTTATTCAGACAGTATTTTTACAGCTTTTATTTGTAGCAATAATTCTGCTCCTTTAAGGAAGATAATTTCCTTGATTTCCATGCATGTGTTAAGAAAAAATGGCTTATAAAAATTACGAATACGATGCCAATCAGGTTCAAAAGACCTGTAACCTTGATTATATGTATATGAAAATATAGGGGTTTTATAAATGGGGGGAGGTTTGGCAAGTTAAGAAGTAGGAAAAACTAATTCTATTATTATATGCACTAAATTGAATGGATTTACTTTATTTGAGATGCATAAGATAAAAAGGCAGAGAAAATAGACTTGTCCACCTGTATTCTTTTTAGCAACATGAAAGAAGTAGAGCTCTGTCACTAGTGAGGAAAACATCTATTAAGTTGTCAGTTATATCATTTACCTTAATAATGTGTAGCAACTGCAATCGCAAAAAGTGACATACAACACAAGGACGTGTCACAGCAGTGAAAGATAGAGCAGTAATTAGTTGGCATAAAAGAACTTGGAGATGAAAATGAGGAGAGATATAAAATCCCTTATGTGTATATATATAGTATAGATAAAACAGATACACAAAAGTAACAAACAAATCTACAACACCTGGATGATTTTGTAACCATTGCTTTGCCACTAGATAAAGAACATGTCCATTTATTTTTTGCCATGGACAGAGACTTGACTTTGGGTTTCTCAGGGCACTTACTGCTGAAGATGGTATTATTTTCACTCCCACTGCAGCAAGGAAACACAGAGGAACTAGACAGCCACTCCAAATCCTCCATTTGCTCCTGGAAAAGTCCAGCCACATTCCCCCGTGGGAGAAGAAAGCATTCCTAAGTTGGCATCGCATTTTGAATACTTTTGTATAATAATTTCTAGCTGGGAGTATGAGCCCTTTCTTTCCCTAGATCTGGCCTTGAGGTGGAGGAAATAAATTGTTTTTCATGTGCAAGGTGACAGTCACATGAATATATTTACACTAAGAGTCTCTGCTCTCAAAACTAACTTTAAGATTATGCACACATAACTATAGAAATACTATTATCTCAACCTCATTATAAACTTCTTTAATGTCTGAATGACAGAAATAAAAGCAATAACTTGCCTTTGCAGGAACTTTCTAATCAAAGTCAGGAGGCAAGAACAGTTGTGTCGTGGTTTAAACCAAGTCCACACAGCTCATTCACTAACTCTCCCCCCCCTTGCTCCCCCAACTCACAGAGAATTAGGAAGGAGAATCCAAAGAATGTAGCCCCCATGGATTGAGATAAGCACAGTTTAATAGCTAAGGCACAACAGAAATCACTACTGCCATTACTACTACAAATAATAATGATAAAGCCAATAACAAGCGAAGAGAATACAACAACTCACCAGCCACCGACCCATAACTCACCCCACCCTGCCCAGCTGAGCATGACCGTTACCTCCTCCATCCCCCCAGAGCTCCAGCCCTTTCGGGTTTCTCCCGGTTACATCCTGGGAATGACATGCTATGGTATGGAATACCTCTTTGGCTAGCCTGGGTCAGGTGTCCTGTCTCTCCTTCCTCCCAGCCTCCCCTCCTCCCTGGCAGAGCATGAGCTCAGAAAAAGGCCTTGAACAAACCAAACACCCAAGCAGTAACTCAAAACATGCTTGCTATCAGTAACCGTTCTCAGCCGAAAGTCAAAACACAACACTGCACCAGCTACCAAGGAGAAAAATGACTGCTACTGCTCAAACCAGGACAAGTTGTCTGTGTCAGGTTTCATCACCCTCTAGGCTATACCTTTCTTTAGGACATGTAATTGAAATAGAATGAAATGTTGAACTGACGAAAAGATGTGCAGTCTCTTCTGTAAGGGAGAAATCAATTCAACTGGAGGAAAAGCTGACCACAGCATTTACGTCCTACTTAAATTAATGTAACAGTCCCACTCAACTTTAAATTAACAATGACATTTAAATTTCTTATTTTTTGCTAAGATGAATAATGGTGAGACAACAGGACAATTCCCATCTCTGCTACGCATTCCTAACTGAATCGACAAAACTGTCATATTTAGGGGTAATAAGACCTTATTTGGGTTTTATATAACATGCAGCTGACAGAGCTTGTAAGATGAGCAACCTGGTCTAGTGGGAGACAACCCTGCTCATGACAGTGGGGTTGGAACCAGATGATCTTAAGGTCCCTTTTAACCCAAAACATTCTATAATTCCATGTATAAACAGTATTGTCTGACGAGTGTAGAACACACTCAGCATTGAAAGTTCCAGTCTTAAGTCTTCAATGTGAGTTAACTCACTCATGGGTATACATCTGTAGATTTTCAACATATGAAGACAGATTAATTTGCTGGATCAGTTTCTGCATAGATTATCTGCCATGTGAAATGCCAAACTGCCAAACGTAGAAGATGAGCCTGTCAGAGGCAGCTCTTCTTGCATCAAGAGTAGAAACAGAAGGATCATTTGTAATCCTTCAGATTGGTTACCCATTTTGCTATACTATTTTTTGTTTTGTTTTTATCCTAAAAGGCTGCATGAACTACACTGGGATAACATTTCCAATGTACTAATATAAAATATTACCATAACCACAATAAAAACTACCTCCATATACTAGGATGCTAATAGGATTATCTAAGTAGGCTTACAGAAAGACTTAATTTTAAAAAGGAAGTGATTTTCTCCTCAGTAATGAGCTCCTATTCTTATAGAAATCACCTTTAGAAATGAAATCAATTATTCATTCAACTGTTCAGTTAGTCACAGTCACACCTGATTATGATACTGGGTCGGAGAAATCCCAGGCACAGCTACAGGTTGGGCAAAGAAGAGATTCAGAGCAGCTCTGCAGAGAAGGACTTGGGGGTGTTGGTCAATGAGAAAATGAACATGAGCTGGCTTCAGTGTGCGCTCACAGCCCAGAAAGCCAACCATATCCTGGGCTGCATCAAAAGGAGCGTGACCAGCAGGTCAAAGGAGCTGATCCTGCCCCTCTACTCTGCTCTCATGAGACCTCGCCTGGAGTATTGTGTGCAGTTCTGGCGTCTTCAACATAAAAAGGACATGGTACTGTTGGAACAAGTCTAGAGGAGGGCCACGAGCACAGTCAGGGGACTGGAGCACCTCCCATATGAAGACAGGCTGAGAAAGTTGGGGCTGTTCAGCCTGAAGAAGAGGAGGCTCCATGGAGACCTCATAGCAGCCTTCCAGTATCTGAAGGGCCTACAAGGATGCTGGGGAAGGACTCTTCATTAGGGACTATAGTGATAGGACAAGGGGTAATGGGTTAAAACTTAAAACAGTGGATATTTAGATTGGATACTGTAAAGGTGGTGAGGCACTGGAATGGGTTGCCCAGGGAAGTTGTGAATGCTCCATCCCTGGCGTTCTACAAGGCCAGGTTGGACAGAGCCGTGGGTGACTTGGTTTAATGTCAGTGTTGGGAGGGTTGGAACTAGATGATCTTAAGGTCCTTTCCAATCCTAACTATTCTATGACTCTATAATTGCTCTTCAAGCAGGGTCGCACTAACTTTTGACTAAAACTACCACACGTTCACATGCATTTTCCCCAGCAACAATTTCAAGCACACATACTGGTTGCTCACCTCTCCAGGATGGCACATCACTGTATCACGCTATGAGGTCACACTGTATATGACTATTTAAATTGCCTCAGGATCAAAATAATTATTCTAAAAAAAAAAAAAACAAAACAGCTGGGAGAAAAAGTGTTATATTTACCTACAGTATTTTAGAATCACACAGAGAATGCCACTGTATTTGTACAATGGGATTTGTAAAACACAGCTTCAGTAGTTCAAGAAAAATTAATATAAGCTTAAACAAAGCTGGGTAGAAAAAATGCAAAATCAGCCCAGCATTGTTACAATCATCCCACAGTACAATGAGGACAGTGGAGTAAAGAAATGTAGAAGCAGTAAGTACCTATAACTTCCCACAACAGGAACTTTCAAGCTTTACTACTGATAAAAACATATCACAGTTATTTCTTGAGAGTGTATGTTTTGCCCTTTCCCTCCATTCTGAAGCCCCACTTATATTCAGTCTGAGAATGACAAACTGCTACCGCCTGCATTTGCAGTCTTATTAAACTCACACTGCAGAGACTATGCCACAGGGTGTTTAGCTCTCACATAACCCTCTCACACACCAGCCTGGACAGTGGCTATTGCATAGACAAGCAAAGAAATCTTCATATTCTTTCATTCTTATTTCAGTACCCTAGTGAGAGCTGCTATGTATCCACCAGCATGATTTCCTTCTTTCTTCAAAAAGAATGGAAATATTTACTTCATATCTATAAAGCACATCTATAAGCTTCAGGAGAGAGAATGGAAAAAGGTTATAGTAATAAGCAATTTTAACATACACCCCATGCATTAGTTTGAGGAAATATGAGATCTGATCAGTTATAGTTTCACAACCAGCTTAATGTGAACACTGTTTTCACTCAAAGGAGCCAGAGACAGAGATACAATGAGACCTGCAATACCAGTCTCACAACCCCTTTAGCTCCTCGAAGACATGCTCCTTGTACATTCACTTATCTACAAGAACTGCCTTTAATGACAACTCCTTTAGTTAGTCAATCTTGAGAGAAAGCACCCCACCTTTAAATCCCTGCTGTAATGATTAACTCTCTAAAACACAAATTATGACAATTTTCCTTGCTGAGACTGGCTGAGATCTAATTTGCCATCTCAGATATCTCTACAGTCCACACAATTATGTTCTTGTGTTCATATTACTATGATTTAATGTCTACATGCCAAAAGTGCAAACACTCAGTGCTCTGGAATTACCTGTATCCAAGAGCAGTCCTTCAACATAAGGATTGCTGTAATCAGCCAATAAAAGATCCAGAAGGAACTGTCATTTAGAAAAGCAATTTAAGTGGATAGAGATTTACTCTCCTAATGTTTGAGGTAGCATGCTTTCTGTGTTTACCATGAAGACTCTCACTGGCTTCCCTGTTTTAGTGCCTCTTGTGTAGAGATGAGTGTCAGACAAATACCTTCCTAGCCCTGAGCACACTGACCAGGTGAAGTCCCTGTTCTCCTCCACAGCTGTAGGTGGACAAAGGAAACCAGACACCACAGGAACACTGTATGAAATGAGAGCCATATGAAACTGACAGAGAAATTCCTAGCTTTGGAAAATGTTAAAAAATATTTTCTATCATTTCTCAGCTTTGGAAAACATTAAAGAAATATTTTCTATTTTGCATCACCATAAAAACAAAACATTACAAAATTTATTTATTTAAAATAAATAGAGAACAAGACAACGCTGCAGACAGCACCAGGAAGACAGTTTAAGCATGAACACAGAAAAAAACCCCAAAACAATTAAGATACAAACAATTCAGATGAGACTCCAGATCCCACAGATAAGTTAAGACATTAGTCTCTAGGTTACGTGTTTGACACCAATTTGAATTAAGACAGTCTTGGACAACATGATCTAGAGTAAGGATTCCCGGGCCACGACAGGGGGGTTGGAACTAGATGATATTAAGGTCCCTTCCAACCCTCACTTTTCTATGATTCCATGAATATAGAGAAGTAGACAGTGCTACAAGGATTCTTCAACTGGAATTTTACTGTGTATAGAGGCTACAGAGACAGAGACTGTGTATAGAGGATATAGAAGTAAGGACTGCAACAAGAGTATCACATTTTCCTCTAACCAATACAGGCCTTTCTCCTGTTGACAAGGCCTGAGAAAAAGTTAAAGGGTTGTGAAAGAAAACAACTAGGGGAGTCTGTCAGGGTCATAAATCAAACCAAACAAGAACATGTAGTTAATTGGAAAGACTAAACACATTCCAGTGTCCTTAACTAACGGATTTCCATTAAAGAAATAGAATGAGTAGGGTTATTTCTCCCCAAATGACCACCATGACCCCCAGAGACCACTCCTCCAAAATCCCAGCATCTGCGACATGGCCTGATCTGCCCAAATTACCATATGCATGAGTAATGAGAATTGGGTGGGCATTTCACAGAATTATAATGAATATGTACATGATGAAAATACATAAGCTGTAAACTGTCACTTCGTGTGCATGATAAGCGAAGCAATCCCCTATGTATCCAGTACCATAATAAAGTCATGTCAGTTTCTAATCTGTCATTCTGGTTAGAGAGTATATTGCCCAGATTTTGGTGAAAGGTTTCATGAGGCTCTCACTTTTCATCAGTTTCATCACACCTGAGGAAATGTTCTGGACAAAAGGCTCACCAAGACTGGCATACTTCCCTCTAAATCTTCAGGGTCAATAAACTGGTGTTTCTAAAAAAGCACACCACACTGGAAAAAGTATAACCTGCTCTTCTTATGCAACTATTTCTGTGCTTCCTTCTAAGAAAGAAGGATTTATTTCTAAAGAAACAGGATTCCTCTTTAAGGAAGAATTTGGTTTTCATAGGTGCTGGAATGTACTTAAAAGCTATAGGGTGTTCTGCCTAGCACTGTGGTAACACAAAAGCAGCTAAGGTTTTATGAACTGCAAGACAATGCATTCAAAATATGGATGATTCAAATTCAAAATACATTTGGAATTATTTGGGCATGTGAAAGACACAGAT
This sequence comes from Melopsittacus undulatus, assembly GCF_012275295.1. NCBI lineage: Eukaryota > Metazoa > Chordata > Aves > Psittaciformes > Psittaculidae > Melopsittacus > Melopsittacus undulatus. The sequence continues at coordinate 70,735,545 of NC_047532.1, read as the reverse complement.
AATACGGTTTTCCAGGCCCAAAACAAAATACAAATGGACTTGATTGCTCCCCACTGTAACCACTGCACTCCACTAGTGTACCTTACTGATGAGTGAGCTCCAGTTTGACATCATCACCATCTTTCCTTGAGCTCACAATCTAGAACAGCCACCACAAATGAACTCTCTGCTAAAAATCCCAGAGCAGCAAAACCTGTTGCTGACAAAGTCTAAGTTATTGCCCACCTGCCTGCCCTCTTGATTAATGGCTCAACCACAAGAGATAAAAACTGTCAATACAAAGAGTATTTGAAAATTGCAAGTGATATTAAAGGCATTTCTTCAGAAAGGAGGTTGTGTTTGCAAACAGGTTATTTAATTTCTTTGCCCTGCCTTGTAAACTTAAGTTTGTTAAAGTAAGATTTGTTTTCATGCTAGAATCCACTGGGAGGCTGATTATGCTGAAGCACACTTCACTAAGTGCTGGAGGAGCAAAGAGGGATGCAAAGAATGTTTCAGTGTGTGGGAACTGCATATTAAGTGACTCCTTGATCTGAAATGAAGAATATTTCTTATAGAACCAAATGAAGACTTAACACATAGTAATGAGTAACTGCAAACAAAATTATAGCTCTTTCGCCAGCTCACTTTATGTTAATTTCATTGCTAAAGACTTTGAGAAGGAGTTCTTAATGCAAAAACTGTGTGTTGCACTCCTTTAATAAGGCAGGTGCAGGTAAATTCATTCTGTGGACGACACGTGTCCCACATAAATTCTTATCTTCATTCTCACAATGATCTGCTATTATGTTCTGTTCATTCACAGCCCAGTTATCCCTTTTCTACCAGTTTCAGCCATACATATAAACTATCACAAAATTAGGAAAACAAGAACAAGAAAATTCATTTGACTCAAAGACAGTATTCATTATCACATTAAAAAATTAGTTGTTCTACTTATAGGTATGAACCATCTGGGATCAAAACAAATCTTTTGAACCTGGATAATGACATGTTAATATTCAAATTACTAAATTCTGGAGATTTCTTCCCTTTGAATTTCAAGCAAAACCAATTAAGAGATATAGAAAAAGCAACAACTACATGATTCTCTTCAGTCAAGGTCTTTTCTATGTATGTATAAAGGTACCTGAAGTTCTGCCACTTAAGTACCAGCAAATAGCAGTGACACCTTAGCATCTATCCTCAAAAAGTTCCATGTGGGAAACTGCACTAAATCAGGTGGCCTGAAAAATATGGATGAGGATACAAGCCAATACAGTATGGCCCCTGAGAGTGAGGAAATGCCCAATTATTGGCACAGAAAGATTTGTTTCATTTTTGATCTCTATGACAGCAATGTCTTTCCTGCAGAGAACCAGCACATACACCCCAAAACAGTGTCTCTTCACAAGCTGGCGACTGCAGGCTTTAGGATACTTTTGACAAACACAATGTAACATGAGAATGACAGGAGCCAACTGAGTCATCAAGTCTAGACCTCCCTGCAAGAGGTCAGCTTGTGTTACAATCACACACTGATCAGAAAGCTCTGCAAGGTTTCTGCTTCCTCCACATACTCATACTTAAGACACACAATACTGCCCAACAGCCTCTGACAGCTGGTAGACCTAACAAATGGAAGACCCCCAATGACAACTACACTATAGCACATAAAGAAAACAGATCAGCTCTGAAATCTCCATCACGCTCCAGCACTGTGACTTTTTAAGGAAATACCAAAGGAAACCCAGACCCTAAGTGCTCCAGGTGTAAGTCCCCACAAGATCCTTTGCTAATCAGACTTGGGGGAATATATTAGCGTACTGTACTTAAATTCTGAGCAAGAAAAATATATCATGTAAGCAATTAGAACACTTTAATAACTCTACAGTAGTGCATCCTCACCTATAACTTGTGTGGAGCTATTGTCAGTTTTCACAACATGAAAGCCATTCAGACTGGAGTTCTTTTCCCACCCCTCCCTCTCTCAATTACAGACAAGAAAAAAATAGAGAGCAGGAAAACATAAAAAATATCTTCCCTGATCTCTTAAGCATACACCAAATAATCAAGGTGCCTACATAATCCCACAATCTCACATGATATCAAAGTCGCTCATGAATGAAAATGTCAACAAGTATTTCTAGTTCATTCCAATAAATGTGAAGTTTGAGGGTTAGTTTAATACACTACAGTTTGAAATACCATTCTTGGAAAACTGGAAAAAAAAGTTCTCTCAAAAAAAGTTTCTGGGCAGTTCAGTTAACAAGACAGCCAGGAGTTGCAAGGGTTTCACCTGGGGGTATTTCTTTCCACCAGTTTCCTACATCTTAAATGGATTAACAAGAAAATGGTGCAAACATTAACCCACTGGAATTTTGCACTGCTTGGGTGCTTCCAACAAGGCTGCAAAGACTGCCCTTAGGAACCTTATCATAACAGATGAATTTCACTCAAATGACCCCATCTGTCATACTTCATTCGTATGGTTGCAGCTTGAACTCAAAGAACACCCAGGGCACAGTTTCATCAAAATGCTTTGCTAAGAAATCCAAGAGATGAAAGAAGTAAAGAAGATAATGCTCCAAATCTTATGCTGGGCAGAGAATGCGACCCAAACAAAATGAAAATCTGGCAGATTCGTTCAAGTTAAGACATGGGAATAAAATATCCCCCGTTCCCTTCACCCATGAGCTGCAGAGGTATTTGGCAGAGGTCATCTTTCAATTCCTGTCATTTTTTATTTTCCAGAGTTTGGCCATCTGTCCATTCCGAATGGTCATTCCGAATGAGAAATCAGTTTAGAAGCATAGAGCCATTTTCACAACTGTTTTCTGGGAGGGCAGATGAGGATAGAAAGGGTTGATTAAAGATTTTGTTGGTTAATAGTAAGATAAAAGGTGGGGGGGGGGGGAAGGGAAATCTGATTTGTGTCTTGCAAGACAGAAGCTAGTTTCAATCTACTACCATCTGTAATTAGTCTGGAGGAATGGAATTTACCCCACACTTGGCAGCACAGCAGTTCAATTTTATATTTAAAGTACCTGGATCTAGTAAAAAAACTCTCACTTCAAGCACATCCAGTCAGCTACAGAACTTCAGTTTCCAGTCAGAGAAGGTGAATAATACAGATGGTATGCACAGTTACAGAGGACAGACCTCCACCATTTCATAAAGGGGTATCTGGTGCTCACATCTCCTGCAGCATTATCCTCTTTCAGATGCAATTCAGTATGTTTGACACTAGTTTTGACCTATTCTTTCCCTTTTATTTTATTTACTCTCCTGAGAGTTTCATAAATATCAGTTATCAGTGAACACTACCAACCATCAACCTTCCAGTACCTAAAGAGAGCCTACAAGAAAGCTGGTGAGGGAATTTTGACAAGGGCATGTAGTGACAGGACAAGAGAGAATGGATTCAAACTCTTACAGGGAAGATTTAGATGACATTCAGAAGTTCTTCCCTGTAGGGGTGATGAAGCCCTAGCACAGGTTGCCCAGAGAAGCTGTGGCTTTTCCTGTGGTTCTTAGAGCCACAAGAACCCTGGCAGTGCTCAAGAACAGGCTGGATGAGGTTGAGAGCAACCTGGTCTAGTGGAAGGTGTCCCTGCCCGTGGCAGTGGATTGGAACCAGGTGAGCTTTAACATCCCTTCCATCCATATCAGTGGGATGATGCAAGTTTAAGTTCGGAATTTGCACCCTGCTGTAAATCCATGACCGTAAGTAAATTCCACTCCAAAGAGTACACAATGAAATGTGCAATAATACACTCACAGAAGCCATTCCAAATGCTCTGTACTAAAGCAGTGAATTGCTAACAATAATGACATTTCTGTTGGCATTTTAAAGCTATTTTAAGTGTAAACCATTTTACACAGATAGATATTAGACTATAATGAAGCCAACACCTGTAATATTCTCATGTCATAAGATCAATCACAGCTCAAGTAGTTGTTCACTAACTCCAAAAAACTGGAAGAACTCAGTGGCAGCATTTGTCTTCAACTGTCTATCACTAAGCCATAAGAAGATGCAAAGCATCTTTTAATGCACAGTGAAAATCACTTTTTTAAACATAAGAAGCTAGATGAAAAAAAGCTAGAGCAATAAATTATGCAGGTGAGATCTTCAAGCACTGGTGGAACAGTGCAGAAGAGCTTGCATAGCATTCAGCTATGGTCTAAATCCCAGCTAGGAATATCTCAGGTTTACGGAGAGTAAATTCCCACACTCAAAAAAAAACGTCAGTCCATTAAAAAAAGTAACTTTATAGCATGTCTCAGCAATACACATACATTACATATGTATTATAGAAAGAGACTACTGATGGCAGAGAGAGACAGGAGACATTCACAACAGAGGTGAACCACTTTGCAAAATATACTTATGAAAGCTCAAAAGGGAATATGCAGAGTGGTGTGTAATTGCTTGTTCCCTCAGTAGTGCTGGATTTAGAAAGGAACAGCAGTAATAACATTCATAATAAAAATCCCTTAACTATTTAGAAACCACAAGTCTATGCAGTGACTACTGTTATCGGGGATTTTATATACGACAGGGAATTCCACAAGCATAATTTTTGTTAGAAATGCCATAGTGTGTAACCATGTAATGCCTGTTTTCATGTCCTCTGAACAGTCACATCAGTCTAGGGAGAAAAAAAAACAAACAACTAAAGATGATCATAAAGAAAAGTTAGAATAATCACACAAATTCATTCACCATCAGACTGTCAGCATACTTTCACACATACTTTCACCCCTCAAGACCTCAGCAAGAAAGGAGTAGAACACTTGAAAAGTCCAGGCTACTACAAAGATCACTAGGCAGATTCAAGCTAATGCTAACACTGAGACAAGGAGAGACTGCAAGCTAATTTGCAGATTTTTCTGTAAATTCTCATTTTTACTTTGGGAGAAAAAAGCCCGACACAGATAACATGTGATTCTTTGAATTCAGCCTAGACCACCTGTTTCTTCCCATTCCACATTCCTACAAAGGAATGCCAGCTTAGCTTACCTGCTGTAGAAAGTAGAGCTTGCTGTGGATCTTGCACTTTCTTCATCATGTTAAATTAACAAGCAAAACACTTTTTGCCCCCACTTTCAGTAAGGTAGCTAGGTAAGATTTTGAGATGTTTCCCTGGTTTTGATCTGATTTAAAGCTCACTGAAGTCAAAATTAGCTTTTCTGTTGACTTCAACAGTTAGGCATCCTCCTTTGCTCCATTCTGGACAACATGAAAATTTTAACTGACTCCTCTGAGGTCTTTCCAAAATACCACAGCATAATGCTTTGCACAGGAAGAAGGGAGGGGGAAAGAAAAGCAAAGCTATCTAGCTCAACCAATCAGCTATACCTTGCCTCCTTGTATAGAGGGAACAGACAAGGCATCAAGCAGATATTTTGTAAGGCTAATGAAAAACACAATCACATTAAACATGCACTGATTGTCATTCAGAACTAGGCAACTCACCATCCAGCTCTATTTCAAACATTGTTGCAGACTCATATACTCCTGCCCAGGAAAACATTCATCAGCTCTCTGTCCATACAGATCCTTCTCACCAACAACAGCATAGCTTTCTGCCATTATACGACCCTAGAAACAACTAGACTAGAAAACACCTTCTACCTGAAAAAACCCTCTATCCTAATCCAACTGTAAATTCTTTGTTATTTCCTCACCAAAGCTATATAGTATCTTTTAGGATTCTGAAGCACAGCTTCAATTATGAGGGTCACATAACCTAGTACAAATATAATCTATTTTGATACATCAGGATACTGCCCCCCACATGAGAAAGATTTCCACAAATAAAATTACAGTGCTCTCAAATAGCCTGTTCACACAGTTGTTGCAGAATACAGCACTGAGATATTCACACAGGTTTGTCAGTTCAGACTCAGACATGATGCCATCACACGAAAAAACAACTCAGATAAATACGTAATTTTAATTCCAAGTTTCATACAGGTAGCAAAAACTCAGGTCCAACTATGCTTCTCAGTAAAGATATACCTAATCATTTCATTTTCCCAGCTTTTTGTTTTCAAGCATGACCTTTTCCATTTGTTAAAAGCGTCATAGTAAGAAGGACACTGTAATGGCTTTCATCATCCAGAAGAGAAAAAAAAATACAGCCTAACAATTAGTAATACATGTTTCTCTCAACCAGCTGCAGAAGAATTTCAGCCTCAAGTATGAAAACTACTCCATCACTTGCAATTTTGCAATTAAAAAGTAAAAACTCCTTGAAAGCTGCTGTGAAAGGTAACCTAAACCACTGTTCTAACAAACAGCTATGTGACACAGCTCCAGTGTGCTGCAGCTGCAATCGAGGGTTTCCCAGCAATCAGGTCACTGTTCAAATAGATAAAAATTGAATTCTCTTTCATAGTCTCACTACTGCCTCCTGAGAAACCCATTTCTGCACAGCATCACAGCAATTATAATCAGGCCAGACCCTTTAATCTTGAAATTATATTATAAAATTAAGTAAGCTTTACTGATCTATTTTAAACATTGGAAAAATACGACAACTCTATTCACTAAAGGTCAACCCCGTTAATTACAGAATAAAGAGCCATGTGAATCAGAACTGGACTCTGGTGACACAAATGTGTTTCTAGTTCAAATGACTATTTGAGCTAGGGTGTAAGGACTAAGCTGGGGTGAAGTTTATGGCTTTCTGGTTTTTGGTACATTACTGCATGTCCAAGATGACCCTCAAAGACAAACAAGTCTAGGCAAGCAGATTAGTACAGCTGGTTTCAAGATACTACATGTCCCATCCCTAGCAGTGTTCAAGATTAGCTTGGACAGGGCTTGGAGCAACCTGCTCTAGTGAAAGGTGTCCCTGTTTGTGGCAAGGGGATTGGAACTAGATGATCTTGAAGGTTCCTTTGAACCTAACCCATTCTGTGATTCTATGATCTGTTCCAGAAATGGCACAACTTTGTAATCCAGTGTTATTATGAATTTTCTTTTCTTACTTTGCATGTACTTTTAGGCCTACATAAAGTTATAGATAAGCCAAGGATCCATGAATGCACATTGAGAAGAATTCTTCAGCCTTACTCAACAGGATACAAAATCTATCATTCAGGACTAGCTGCACACAGTGATATATTGCTATTTCCTTTATCATACTCTGCAAACCAGCATTTCAGTCCCTCATGTAAATGTATTTTGATTCTCATTTATCAAACAGCAGCAATGTCCTTTTCTGCTAAACTAAACTGCCTAATGTGTAGTGGTATCATCTTTCCCCACAGCATGCTGAACAACTAAGTGAGCATACTCTAAAACACTTGATCACAAAAAGGATAAAGTGTTCACTCACCTCTGATGTTATGAAGATAAGACTGGTATTCATTACAGTACCATTACCACTCTGAGCTATAGTAAATAGATAATTCACTTATAAAGTCAGATTTCCCCTTGATATTTTTATGAACAAGAACAAAAGAGATTAACTGGAGTATAAATGATAGGATGCTGAGTAACAAAAAAATATCTAATTTTAAAACAGATGTTATTTCAAAGACTTCAGGATACAGGTCTTGGTCTTATGTCAGTCTTTGTAAATAAATCCAATACTGTCATTTTAATGGTCAATATAACGCAATTAGAAATAATTTTCAATGGCACAATACTAAGCTGCTATCAATACATTTTCTCAGTAAACATCTCTTTCATGTTCAATCCTTCTGTCTTAGAGGCATTTAGATGATTTCCTTTAGTAAAGCAATTTCATTTAAAGGATTTTATCCATATTTCACAGTCTGCTCATGACCTATTTCTTTGTATTTGAACTAAAACTAATCATATTTCCCACACACTTTTCAGAATAATAAGATCGGGCACAGCATATTGGAGAGAATGGAAAAATACCACAGAAGATGCTTCAACCAACCACAAAAAAACTACATCCACAAGTCCAAAACATGAAGTTCCTATGTTGGTGGCATTTATAGCCACCTTGTGCACCTGCCCAAGGGGACATCTACCACAAACACAAGCAGTGATGCCACAGTTGGTAAACCAACATAATGCAGCTAGCTGCACTACAAAGAAACCAGCTTGAGCTTTCAAAAACTACGTATCTTAATTAGTACAGAACTACCCCTAAACAAATGAGCCCAGCAGCCACAGGAGAGTGAAAAACACTTTGTAAATACCATTACTTGTAAGCAAAAGGAAGAAGGCAGAGCCGTGCTGGCCCTGTGCAGTCCTGCACTGTATTATTGGCTCTCTTCCCAGGCCTGGCTTTTCATTCCTGGCTGCATCAGTCTCCAACAGCGTCAGCTCCAACCCTCTGCCCCAGCTTCTAGTGACCAGCCCGAAGAGATTTATCATGACATGGTAATTTGACATCATCTCAGTAACTTTCTGTGAGATCTAGGCCAGATTTTTATTAGTACATAAAAATCAATGAGATTGATGCATTTTGGACAGCATCAGGAGACAATTATCAGCATTCTTAAGCCAGTCAGAAGGTCTAAACCAAAAAAACTGCAGATTCTGACATTCCTGCATTTTCCAAAGGGCTCAGTAGTTAGAAAAATTAATAGACTGTAACTCAGGACTAAAGAAAAAGACAATTTGAGACTAAAATCTTGCAAGATATGAAGCAGCATTTCCCAGTAGGAAATGCAGCAGTTTCACCATTAAATATTTAAGTGAATTAAATTATGCAAGTTTCTTAGGAAAAGTAGGAAACATGTGAGACATAGTTTACAGCACAGGGTATTTTCCAAAAGGAATGTAAGTAAGCAAGTCCAATTAAGCACCTTAATTTCAGAAGTACCAACATAGAGCACACAGCCATAAATGTCACTAAGGATCTGTCATTTTCAAAATTTTCTGTAATCTTCTTATTGGTTGATATAGTAAATGGTTGATATATTAAATAATGGGTTTATTTTAAACATGCATTTGTTTCCTTAAAGTATACAAAACAGCGAGCATGAAATTTAGGTATAGCCTTCATCTAGATGATCAGGAAAGATGTGCAGTTTTTAGGGTGACAAGCATCTTACCAGGTTTTCACTGTCATTTTCAAAGGCTATTGTACTTACTGAACCCCTATTGAAAGGCTTTCCAAACTTAAGACCTTTCGTTATCTTTAAAAAGAACTATCAGACATGTAATCATCAGCCTGGAGAAAGGAAGGCTACATGAAGACCTCATAGCAGCCTTCCAGTATCTGAAAGGGGCCTGCAAGGATGATAGGGAGAGACACTTCACCAGGGACTGTCGTCATAGGACACGGGATAATGGGTTCAAATTTAAACAGGGGAGATTTAGGTTAGATATAAGGGAGAAATTTCTTAATGTGAGGGTGGTGAGGCATTGGAATATTCTGCCCTAGGAAGCTGTGAGTGCCCCATCCCTGACAGCATTCAAGACCAGGTTGGATGGGGCTTGGAGTAACCTGGTCTAGTGGAAGGTGTCCAGGACCATGGCAGGGGTTGGAACTGGATGAGCTTTAAGGTCCCTTCCAACCCAAACCAGTCTGTGATTCTATGCTTGCTTAGATTTTCAAGGCCAGCACAGACTGTTTCTAAGTGCTTTCAAACCTTTTGCTCATGAAAAGTCAGAATACTAGCCTTTCAGCACTATGGTGATACTAACTACTGTGCATTACCACAGAGAACTGAACGTTTTATTAATACCCCAGGCTCTCTTTTCCTGTCACGTATCTAGCCACAACAGAACCTATAGTGGATCACAAATCATAATGACCTATGACCAAAACCCAAGGGCAAACCTGCCATTTTAAAGATGCATAAATGATTAATAACTGAAAATGAAAGAAATTCATGGATTATTTGCTATATTAAATCTGTCTAAAAAGTGTTCTATTTCTGGTTTTGACAAGTAATACCACAGAGGAAAGCAAAAGTCTCAGTCTGATATTTCTGCAAATGCAATACAGAACGACAGCTATGGACAAGCACTCAAGTTCCCGTTTTCATTATGACAAATGCACAGATCCCTCATTTTCCTTCATAAATGCTTGCTCCTGCTAAGCAAAACAAACTTAAAAATAATGACTGGTTTAACAAGAAATTACTTAATTAATCTTAAATGGCTAACTCACCTCTGGCAATGCAAAAAAAATACAATACCCTTCACCTCTGTATCATTTTTTGCAGTGTATAAGCCAGATTTTGTTGGGAAAATTAAATTACTGTGCTATACTTCAAACCCAAGGAGCACTTCTGGTACTTTCAGAATTGTGCAAATGAAGTTATATACTGCTAAAACAAATTACACAAAGAGAATGCGTTCTTTATCTCACTGCACATCACTTCTTAGCAGGCTGTACAGTACTAGTATAAAGTAGTATATTCAAACCATTTTTTAAATTTCATAATGCTCACAATTATTTGTAAATCATTTCTTTCTTTGTTACAATTAGTACATGCAGAAAATTCAAACAGAACAATACAGAGCTACATTATTAGCTTTTTATACTGTAATAAACTACACCAAAGCCATACTATTTTTACACTAAAAGCTTGAGCTTTTGATTCAAATGGACAAGTTTAAACATTTCAAAACTGCACAGTTTCCATGAAAACATGGCAGGTAGCTCCCATCTTTAGTTAGTTCCCAGTATAAGGAGGACATGGAGCTGTTAGAGCAAGTCCAGAGGAAGCCACAAGGATGATAAGGGGGCTGGAGCACCTCCCATAAAGACAGGTCGAGAAAATTTGGGCTGTTCAGTCTGGAGAAGCCGCGTCAAGAAATCATAGGAGTCTTCCAGTATCTGAAGGGGGCCTACAAGTATGCTGGGGAGAGATTCTTCATCAGGGACTGGAATGGCAAAACAAGGAATAATGGGTTCAGACTTAACAGAGGTTTAGGTTGGGCGTAAGGAAGAAATTCTTCCCTGTGAGGGTACTGAGATGCTGGCACACAGTGTTCAGAGAAGCTGTGGCTGTCCTACCCCTGGCAGTGTTCAGTGCCAGACTGGATGGGGCTTGGAGATACCTGATCTAGTAGAAGTTATCTCTGCTCATGGCAAAGGGTTGGAATCAGATGAGCTTTAAGGTCCCTTCGAACCCAAACCCGTCTGGGATTCTGTAACTGGCAACTGTTTTTACCACCACTGCAACTGATTTTCTCCAAACTCAGCATAGGCTACCTTTGTTGACAAATCATACAGTTCACATCCTACTGTTCCCAGGCAGGGGCTGGGGGGGAGCAGCACTAAGAACAGAAGATGCATGAGCTGTTGCTCCACTAAGTGCAGGAACATCATATTAATCAAAAGATCAGCAACAAGGCAAAAATTCAGAAAAGGATCCAGATGCAAAATTTCCAAAATGCACTACCAAAATGTTTACAAGGAGATAATGCAGTATTGTACTCACACACACAATATGAGTAAAATTCTTTTTGTTTTCCCAGCAAGTGGAAAGATACGCATGCAGAAGAGTGGATTTGTATTTGCCAGTCCTTTCTTCCACACCACCCCAGTCCATCTACTCTGGTCAATGTGATCACACTGTGTTCTCTCACCAATCAAGTACTAGAAGATTAAGGCTGACAAATACCTTTGTTTTCTGAAAAAGCATCACCACCTCTCTGTATTAACATCACCCCCAACTGTAATCCTCAAATAGAAAATTTAGGTAAGAAAAGCAGAAGAACATTAAGTAATGTGGCACAGGAGGAAATGGGTAGAATAAATGCAAATATAAATCACAACAACTTACTCTCAATCCCCTCTAACTTCCTAGAGGATTACTGAAGGGCAGATGATAAAATAAAAAAAATTAAAAAAAGAAAAAAAAAGGGGGGGGTGCTTTTTCAGTTCATCCAACCTACTTCAGAGAAATAAGGTCACACTCACGTTCTGCAGCAAGGTAGGGGTAATCCACCAAAAAGAGATGGTTCTGATTTCAAGGGACTGAAGTTTCAAAGTGCCAGCTTCAGTCTGAAAAGCTCAGTCCCAGAGAGGATACAACCAAACTGAGCCAAACAGACAATAAACTGGAAATCGACCCACTCACTCACACATGAAAAGGAGAAAAGAGATTGTACAGGAAAGCAAACAAAAATGGAAGAGCTTCTCAACTGAGATCTGTTTCCTGATGTTTTCTACAGTTATCTCTGCAAAACCATGCAAGAGAATCATTCTTCTCTGCATTTGTGACTGATAATTTAAAGATCATAAGGCTGATCACAGGAGGTCCCACTGAACACCTCAGGGTCATCTAGCAATTACAGGGCTTTTACTGTACATGTTAAGAAAGTCCCATTACCACCCCTTGCACTGTTTTAACACGGCACAGAAACACAGTGACACTCCTTCCAAAACGTAGATTAGAAAAAAAAACGGCCCATTTTCCTCTGCACTAAAGGGGCTGAAAACCAAATTGAACCTTTACATGGAACAATTTACTCACATACTAAAGTAACTCTTTTGTAGTCTTCTCATTTCCATACTTTACACAAATGCACACTTAAGACAAGCTACAATATATGGCCACACTGTAGCAACACGCACAATTCAAAACAAGACAGAACACCAACAGCTGGTGTGTCTACAACAAAAATGCAAACACCAGTGCAAAGGATGGCTTTTGCAATGTCCTGTCTACTATGTCCCAGAGAACATCATGTTGCTGAAAATGGAGTTTCAATCCCTTGCTCTGCTGGGGAACAGGTCACAGTTAGGTCCTATTAACTTGAAATTGCCTGCTTTCTATTTTAGAAACTAACATAAAGGACTTATTTCAATGTCATCCTGCCAAAAAGATCAAGAAGGGGAAGAAGAAGATATAAAAAAGAAGCTGAGAGAGATGGGTTTGTTCAGGTTGCGAAGATGAAGGATGAGGGGAAAAAAACACACAGAAAACACATATAAGTGCTGTAATCTACAATCCTTATCCTGACTAGAAATATCAACTTAATATGACCTCTATAAACTCTATCAATGACTTGAAATCTCAATCCTGCAATGACTAGTTTTTCTATTTATCATTTTTGCAAGACTTGAGATCTGCATGAAACTTACAAAAGCGCTCACCTAATTTAAAAGTTTAAAAGTCATCATCAGAAGTGACTGTGAGACTTGCAAATCCAGTAGGAAATTTTGCAAATCTGCGTAGGTTATTGACATATGTTCATAGAGTTTAATATTTTCTTCAAACACACAGATTTTAGTTTTTCAAAGCCTTGATTATTTGGGGGGTTTCTCCTGTTTTTTTTATTTTGAACTCCAGAAGAGTCCGCATACATAGAATCATAGAATAGTTAGGATTGGAAAGGACCTCAAGATCATCTACTTCCAACCCCCCTGCCATAGGCAGAGACACATCACACTAAACCATGTCACTCAAGGCTCTGTCCAACCTGGCCTTGAACACTGCCAGGGATGGAGCATTCACAACTTCCCTTGGCAACCCATTTCAGTGCCTCACCACCCTAACAGTAAAGAACTTCTTCATACACAATCTAAACTTTCCCTGTTTAAGTTTTAACCCATTAATTACCCCTTGTCCTATCACTTAAGTCCCTAATGAAGAGTCCTTCCCCAGCATCCCTATAGGCCCCCTTCAGATACTGGAAGGCTGCTATGAGGTCTCCACGCAGCCTTCTCTACTCCAGGCTGAACAGCCCCAACTTTCTCAGCTTGTCTCCATATGGGAGGTGCTCCAGTCCCCTAACCATGCTCATGGCCCTCCTCTGGACTTGTTCCAACAGTTCCATGTCCTTATTATGTAGAGGACACCAGAACTGAACACAATACCCCAAGTGAGGTCTCACAAGAGCAGAGTAGAGGGGCAGGATCACCTCCTTCAACCTGCTGGTCACGCTCCTTTTGATGCTGCCCAAAATACGGTTGGCTTTCTGGGCTGTGAGCGCACACTGAAGCCAACTCATTTAAAGTTTCTCATCGACAGCAGCCCAAAGCCCTTCTCTGCAGAGCTTCTCTGAATCTGTTCTCTGCCCAACCTGTAGCTGTGCCTGGGATTGCTCTGACCCAGGTGTAGGACCTTGCCCTTGGCATGGTTAAACTTCATGAGGTTGGCATCAGCCCACCTCACAAGCGTGTCAAGGTCCCTCTGAATGGCATTCCTTCCCTCCAGCGTATCAACCGAATCACACAGCTTGGTGTCATCGGCAAACTTGCTGAGGGCACACTCAATTCCATTGTCCATGTCAACAACAAAGATGTTGAACAAGACCAGTCCCAACACCGATCCCTGAGGGACACCACACATTACAGATCTCCTGCCGGACATGGAACCATTGACCACAACTCTTTGCTTGTGGACATCCAGACAGTTCTTTATTTACCGAGCGGTCCACCTATCAAATTGATGTCTCTCCAATTTAGAGACAAGGATGTCATATGGGACAGCGTTGAACGCTTTGCACAAGTCCAGGTAGATAACATCAACTGCTCTATCCCTGTCCATCAGCTCCATAGCCCCATCACAGAAGGCCACCAAAGTGGCAACCAAATTGACCACCAAATACATGCTTCCAAATCTAATCCTTTGTAATTCAAGTGATGTAGAGTGTGTCAGTCACAAAATTAGTCTATGACTTTCAAAGACCTAGCTTGAAAACAGAAAGATGCAGCATGTGCAATGACTACTTCATTTAAAGAGGTGTGCTGAAGTGAAGGAATCTTTTATATTGATTAGAGTTTAAAAAGATAATAAAAATAAAGAATCCCGTTAAGAGTTATTAGCACAGGGTAATCACCACTAATGAGTATCATTAGAAAACACATCCTAACATCTTGAGAGATCTAAAGCACATAATTCTGTGAACAGAAGGAAGGAGGTAGAAGGTTATGGAATATGGATGTTCACAGGAACAAGTCAGTTTACCCATCACAATACCAGATTCCTTTTTATAGAATAATTAAACCATTTCCATTTCTTTATCTTCAATTTTACATTTTCGAAATTATTTTAGGACAGTATAATGAAATCCAATAAGCTGAAGCACACAGAATCATTTAACAGTTATATTGGAAAGGACCTCAAGACCACTTAGTTCCAAACCCCCCTGCCATGGGCAGGGATGCCTCACACTAGACCATGTTGCCAAAGACTGTCCATTGCAACATGCCTTTGCAAGTTCTATCACTAATTAGCTTGTATGTATGTATCGCAATTTGAGCATACTAAGCAAATGCCAGTATTGTTTGAGCGAATCAGATCAATGTTGCCTTAAGGTACAAATAACTTATCAGCTCAAAAATCTGCATTTAGTTTCAATGCAACACAAGCAGGTTTTCTGCAGTGCCCTTTATAACATGTGATGCCCTGGAGGTCTTGTATGTCAAAACACACTTGGGTTAATTAAAACTAAAGTCAAACAAACAGGGTTTCTAATGTATAAGTAGGTATTACATCAAATTTCCTAATATCAGCAACTTGGGTAACTGAATTTGAGCTGCAAAATTAGTTTTAAACTTCAGCTAATTTAGTCAGGGTCATGGAGAGGTTAATATCTATTTAAAGGAATAAGAAAACAATAATGGGTGCTATACTTTCTCCTGAACCTCTTATACTACTCTGAGGTTTCATAACTTCCTTAGCACACTGGTTTTTTATTTTGATTTGTAGCACGAATTGTAGATAGTTTACTAGAAATAACTCATTTCTAGAAAACGGTGCCATGTACACAGACCAAAAAAGTAAAATATTTACAGGTTTTCTTATCTTGCCAGTACTCTTGCAATAATTAGGAAGCAAGAGGAAAGGAGTCAGTGCTTCAACAAAAGTATCATGTAAGCCAAATGGCTTATTATTCTGAACAGGTATGCTTCAAAGCCTGGTTTAAGGCTGGCTTTATTTCTTATTGTGGGAATAAGAACCCACAATTCAGCTGATGGTATGCAAATCTCTTATGTGGGCTGATTGCTATAGGCATCATGCCAGCTTTGTTGCGCAGGACACAGTCATACTCCTACAAAAACAGTGTTGAATATACCAGAGAATTAATCACCTTCAGAATTTGCAGAGAACCTCTCTCCTTGAACAGATTTTACTTAATCTAAGGTACCTACATTCTACAGACACGTCCATTTAAATCCCAGGTTTGCTATGGATTTGCCCCCAATTATCTCAGTTTTATAGACTTGTACTCCAACCCCACCAACTAGCTTCACAGCTACAATTTTGAAAGCCTGATCCAGTCAGCAGCTGCATAGTACTTTCTACGACTTACATTAGTAATCTCCATCAAAATCTCAGGAGTAGCTGCAATTACATAAATTTCAGTAAAACAAACTTGAAGTTTTCTGAGATGTCTCAATGTAAGAGAGACCTTAAAAGTGACTTACTTTCAAATTACAGCCTCAATTAGGAAAAGGATGATGGCCTCTGCTGCTTTTCTGAGACTTGGCTTAGTAGCATTAATGAATGATATTTAACACAGACATCCACAGAAAAGTAAAACCAGTACATTCTTCTTAGACAGAATACCCTTCAGCGAACTATGCTGGAAAGATCTTCACCTTGAACTAAAATTCTGTTATTAAACAAAGAATTATCCTTCAAGGTCTAAAAACCTAATCAATTATTTGTCTTCAGAAAACACTCACAATACAATGAAGGCTCACAGTACAAAACCCTCCACCTGCATCCACACAGTTCATGGGAGGCCACAAGACTCATGGTTTCAGGGAAGCCTGTAAATACTTTTGCTTCCTTCATCACTTAGCCATCACCAAGGGCTGCTCTGGAAAAAAAGTGAGATTCTGCTGCATCCCCTTTCAGGGGTGATGGCTGCCCTGTGCCCCACAAAGATCCATCTTCCTATCGAGGATGCTTTTAACTGATAATTTTCTACCCTTGAATCCTTCCCACCCACCTCAGTATCACAGACTGACTTGGGTTGGAAAGCACCTTAAAGATCACCTAGTTCCAACCCCCCTCCTTTCTTCCTTCTTCAAAGGTTAGTTTATAGCTGAATGTCTCCCCTTCCCTCTCTTTCCCCAAAAACAGAATTCAAAAGAGCCACCATTTATTCTCCATCCATCAACTCTTCTGTGACTAAGCTCTTCCTCCCACCCCAAAGGTGATGTCTTGGGTTTGAGGGGCTGTTCTTGTTTACATGTTCTTTGCAGAAGCAGGTATTTCTGCTGTCATTCAGCACTATTTAACTTCCCTAAATTCACAGTCCAAGGCAGACCTGGCATATGAATGTTCTGCCGATTTGTTTTTCTCTTTGAAATTCAGCATTCCCAAAATCATACTGAAGCCCTCATTCAATTAAAAACTCTTCACTGACTTCAGTTAGACCAGTACTAACCCTGTTTTTCTTCCCACACAATTCCACCGTAATCTGGTTACTTTTCACTGTAGCCATGGTATTTCTCTTTTAAATACATAATCCCATAGAAAATGTTAAATATTTATAAAATACAGACTGAGTAATGTAATCAAAATGCTGAAAAAGGAACTGAAGAGAAGTGCAGCACACTGGCTCTTTTGAACAGATGCAGAAAAGTTCACTGCGCATAGAGTGACTTTCCACAGATACTGGACATCTACATCTATTATGTTTAGATACAGTTTCTGCTTTGCATTCACTGAAAGATTCGTGCTGTGACACACATTCCCTCTTCCAGACGCTTAATAAAGTTAAGTGAGAAATTATCTCACTTAGGACCTCATTAGACATTTCATAAAACCAAAGTACCTCAATCTGTGTGGGCCTGTGATATTTATTTTGTTTTCTAAAACACTGAAGGTGTGAAGTATTAAATCAGCATAGGGTGAGATCATGTCTGCAGCCTCACAGGACTCAGAGACCAAAGGTAGAAAAAAAGATACTTTCTGAGGCTAAGAGTAGAGAAACAAGCATAGAAACTAATACCAGCAAATTCATCAATATGAACTTGCATCAAAAATTATACAGACTGGCAATATGTTTCCAAATGCAGAAAAGAGTAACGCAAAAGAGAGAAGGGAAAAACAAAACAAAACAAGCAAACAAACAAACAAAAAAAAAGCCCACGTCCCTTTTTTTTTTTTTTTTTTTTTTTGGCAACAGTTAGATTTTCCTGCTCTGTATTCTTGAAAATGCAGAAAGTTTTAAGCGGACTTGACAGCTTAAAATTGCTATGCTTTCTTCCAGGCATTAACTTTACATATTTACAAGCTGCTGGAAGACCACACTTTTCTCCAGCAGAAGTAGAGAGAAATACCTACCAACTTATATTAACCTTTTCACCCTGAAAACTTTTGCTTTACCCTAACGCCTATCACTGCTTGTTTACCATACAAGCTGATAAGCCTCCACACTCAAGAGTTGATCCTTTTAATAAAACAGAAGCCTCATTGTCAATTAGTGCAGCAATTAGAGTAATTATAAACAACTGTCAGCCTCTAAAGACTAAGTGATGATACAGTAAAAGCTGCCAAAGTACACTGTGACCTATTACAATCCCCCTCTGACTGGGGACAAACTGTGGATGTGACCTTCTTAGACAGGCATAGTTCTCTGGTGAATTGTTTACCTTTGCTTTTGTTAGAAAAATTAAAGAACTAGCATAAGCATTGATGTGTGGCTGTATCTTAACAACTACTTAATGCAAAGCAAGAGCATCTGACAGCAAGTGTGAAAGGCAGATGTCACATAATAGGAGACTGCTTTGTATTTCCTATCCTCAATCCTTTGGTTGGAACTCACTCCTGTGCTCAACAACAGTGTTTATACTCATTAAGCCAGGAAACAGATATAAATTAAAACTGATTTATAATTAATAAAAATGTGTCATAAAGCAGCCCTCAGAAGTCCTGCAAAATCATTTCACTGTGAAGTAAACTGACTGAAGTCTCTGGGCAAATTAAACCTATAAACACTGAGTACTCCAGTAAGCAATCATTAAGCCAAACTACACATCCTGGGAGCATCAAGTTATCAGGTATATTAACTCCTCTGTGGCAGTCAACATTGTCATAGGGCATTAATGCTTCTAACCCAAAGCAATCTTAAAAAAATCTGTATCAAAGAACCAAACTCACATTATCCCATACTTACTACTGACATAAGCAGTCATTAGCTACTAGGAAGGTATTTGCATATTTACAACCACTACCCTTGATGATACCAAAAAGAGGAATCCCACAGTGGGCTATTCTGGGCTGGGCAGGCTCTGAAAACTGCTCTTGTAGGTTGCTCTTGAAGGACAAGGACCTGTATAATCAGCAGATCAGTAAAAGGTATATTGCTCCCAGTAACTTCTTTAACTGAAGTCACATTTGCTATATTTTTTAACAGCTGTTCAAGCAAATACATGAAAGTCTTGTTATTCAGTTCATCAGAATCTACCTTCGAAACTATATAACACAGTAACCAAACTGTGCTTTAAAACAACAAAAGTATATTTCTTGATCAATGTGACCTACTCCTATTTTTAAAGCTTCCAGAGTCTGCAAGGATGCACACCTTTTCAGCAGGTTAAATGTACAGCCTCAGTGATCTGATGTATAAAGCTAATAATGCTATCAAACCCTTACAGAATCAGAAAGCCAATTCCAAATTTACCTTGTCAATTTAAACACTTAAGTACTCTCCCACACAACTGAGATGCAGGACTTATAACCAGATTCATCTTTTACATTACTGTAAAACTACAGAATGCATCTTCAAATGTCTGGTTTTTGGTTTCTCTGCTATGATCTTGTATTTCTACAGTTATATAATTGGATTTATTGACCTGAATTACTTCAGAGTGAAATACTAAGTTATCTATGATTGTAACATTCTAAAAAAATAAACACTAAAACCAAGTGTTATAGATCAGTGGGTAATAAAATATTCAGTGTGTTTGCACTGTGTTTTAATAAAAAATATTCCAGAATAGACGTCTACTTCCTCAGCAGACAAGAGCCACCAAAAGTGACAAGGTATGATCTAGAAGATTAATGAATAATGGTAGTATTTTATAGAAAGATAAAACACAAATTTGGATAAAATAAAAATATAAACTGGAAGTATTACTTAAAGAAAACCTATTTTTCTTCCATGCACCTCCCTCCCTTAAAAGAAATGCTTTATCAGTTATTTACATAGAATGTGAAATACCACCTATTAGAAACAGGTCTCTCACGGTAAAGTCCTTTGTCCCACAGGATCTTTGGTTCTACCTGCACAGGGGGACAAAGTTGACAAGTTGGAAATAATTTTATATTCTTCCCTGTGAGGGTGCTGAGGCGCTGGCAAAGGTTGCCCAGAGAAGCTTCGGCTGCCCCATCCCTGGCAGTGTTCAAGGCCAGGTTGGACACAGGGGCTTGGAGCAACCTGCTCTAGTGGAAGGTGTCCCTGCCCATGACAGGGGATTGGAACTGGATGAGCTTTAAGGTCCCTTCCAACCCAAACCATTCTGTGATTTTGTGATATGTACTTATTGTTTTAGCATCCTATTAGTACACTTTCTGAAAAGTGCACTGTATTCTCAAACAAGAGAAGGATCTTCAGGCCTCATCAGCAGCCTCAAGCTATTTTCTTACAGAAAATACAGTATGCAACCTAATATGGTTTTGGTTTTGAACACTGTGTTTTGGTTTTGAACACTGTATTTTGGAATGATCAGTCATCAGGGTCTGTAGGTAAACAATGTACATTTTGAAGACACTCATCCCTTTGTTGCTGTTGGCAGTTTAAAACAACCTAAGTGACAAAGGCATAGTACTAAGAATGATTCCCCTTTACAAGGGCATCCTGGGTTACACCAGCAAAGCGTATACATGTGAAAACTTCAGCTCCTTCAAGGGGTAACATAAAACATATCTCCAGGATACTAAGATGAAAGCAATGTTACTGACAGACTGGTTTACTGTAGTTCTCCCAGAATCTCAGGGAAATTTAAAAGGTTGCCAGAAAGATGTGATGGAGTTGTTTTCTTTGAAAAAGACTTGATATTTAAGATCAGTTGAAAGAAGTATTAACCACAAAAGAAGTCAATTTTATTCAACACCAATTTAGACTCTGACAGTCTATTTAGTCTCTAAACACCAAGATCAGCTGCCTCGTTCATCTTTGCAAGGAGTCAAACAAGTATTCCTTAATATATTAATTAGAAAGTTTTCAGCGTGATAAAGAATTTGTAATGATTTGGAATCCTGCAAAGCTACTTTTCTCACAGTAAGTAGATAATAATTACATTTATGCTGCATTCAACAAAAAAAATCCAAGAATTAGAAACTATGTAAATTACTTTTATTTCTGCAAAATAATCAGTGCCTATAAAAATATTCAACATTTATCACCACTTCTCAGTGTACAGTCAGATGATCAGTAACAAATGAATTGTGTTAAAGAAGGAAAGTTCTTATGAACCACCTGTGACCCTAGATCTAGGCATGAACAGACACTTGTGCAGTAATCATATTCATAAGCAAAAGATGGCTTTACTACAAGATTTTTTTCTATCAAAACCAATACTTACTATAAGTATTTGAGTAAAAATAACTATGCACTTTCAGTAATTATATCTTTTCTAATATTTGGAGGGAGTTTTCGCTTGCCTATTGGGTTGCATTCACGTTTTAATGGCTTGTTATAAAACCACACAATTTCCAGGACAGGGGAAACTGGAAGGATACAGCAGAGGAAGTGATCAGTTGATTTTTCCTCCTCAAAGCATATCCCACCTCAACATCGTAACAGACAGGACAGCCCTCTAGACTGACATGGAATATTTCAGAACAGAGCAACCAATTTCCTCTAAGGAACAAGGTAAGGCCTCAGTATTTTGTGAATACAGAAGCACAGGCTGTCGTCCAACACAGAGGATTCCTGAGATACATGCTTGAAGTGCTAGCAGACATCAAGAGAGGAAAACAATTCAGCCTAAAGCTATGATGGTGATTGTCAGCTCTAGCAAATGCACAGGAGAATCCAACCACCTTCTTCTATGATTAAACATTTGAGAACACAGCTGTGCATAGTAAGGAGCCTTTACAAGCATACACACTGCACTGACACATTAGTAAGAGGGGTGCCACTTCTGTCAAAGGCACACACTATATTAGCCAACTTTTACTTTTTTTGAATGCACACTATTATCAATAAGAATCTATGTTATTTTCTCCAAGCACCTTCAATCAGAAATACAGGATAAAATAGGAAATAGGAGCCAAATTAAGCAAGCCTATGCCAGTACCTGATCATCCTCTCAGCAAAGATTTTTTTCTCCTAATATCCTGTCTAAACACACACACACACAAACACACCACACCACATTACACCCGCCGGCAAAGCTTTAGACCATTACCTCTTACCCTACCTTTGTAACCTGAGAGACCAGCCACCACCTTTCATGCAGTTGTAGAGAGTAATAAAGTGCCCCCTGAGCCTTCTCTTCTCCAGACTGAACCCCCCCAGGTCCCTCAGCCATTCACCATCACACTTGTGCTCCAGGCCCCGCACCAGCTCCATTGCCCTTCTCTGGCCCTGTAAAGAGCACATTTAACCCCTCAGAAAGCTCCTAACCACGCCATCCCCAGCTCACCTCAGAACACCAGCAGCACAGCTCACACACGCACGCACCTTCCCTCAGGAGAGCGCGAAGCCCCCCCCCAAGGTAGCGCAAGGACCGTGTGCAGAGAACGAGGCACGTGAGCAGAGCGCAAGGACCACCAAGGGCGACCATGAGGCACGAGAAAGGCTTCCAGCACGCGGCAGTGCAGGGCTGAAAAGGCAGGAAGCAGGGGAGCGAGAGGCTCACGAGGCACCCGGGGCTGGGGTGTTTCTGCAGCTGTCGCATGTGGTTCTTGTCTCTGCCTCGGTCCAGTGCCTCTCCCTGACCACCAGGAGCCACAACAGCCAGGTTATTTCTTTCCCCTTTGTACATGATCCCACTGCCCGGTAGTCACCCCTCTCAAATGGAGTTCATATGCAGGAAGCATTAAACTACGCAGATGTCCACCTGCTCGCCCACTGCTGGATCCTCTCCAGTTTGGTGACGTCTCCTTTACACTGGACATAACTGGTTTATATTGCTTTGGGATCATCTAAATTATGTTGGTAAGGAGTACAAGATACCTAATTTCCTAACTCTTAAAACAGGAAAATAGTCTTTTTGGCATACATTTTTCTTACTAAATGTATTTTCAATTAAGGAATATGGCAACTTATTCAACAGCTTTCATCTTGCATGAATCAAAGCATCAACTAAAACCTGTTCATCAGCAGCTTTGAAAGCAGGGCATGCAAAAAGCTGCTCTGACCCACAAGAAATGGGCAGACCTTTTAGTTGGGACAGAAAGATTCTGCTTACAAAATCATTAGCAGGTTCATTAACTCATCCAGAAATGAGACATTAACAGTATATATTGCTTGGGTTGTGGTGTTTTGTTTTGGTGTTGTTTGGTTGGTTCCTTGGGGTTGTTTGCTGCTGTTGTTAAATCAGGGGATGCTCAAAAGGAGGAGAGAGCTTTCTGAGAGAACTGTAATGTTTTGTAACACTGAAGATGATTTACAATATGGCTAATGATAAAATACACATTTTGCTTTCAAATCTTACCGACCATGTGTTTATGCTAAACTCCATCCTCTGCTAATTACAAATCAGCATTATGAACATAAAATCTTCACACAGAAACTACTGGCTTCTTGCATGGATTTACATGCTTATGAAAAGGGCATTACTGTCTTACAGGCAGATATGCTTGGGAAAAAATGTGTTTAAAAGCACATTTACATTTTATGCACATAAAGGCTTAAATTGTCCATACACCAACCATCCCACGGAAGCCAGAAACCATCACTTTCAGCCATGATGTAGGAAAATTCTCACATCAAATACAATACAGCAGACATGTTTGTTAGTCAACAGCAACATGTCATAGCAAATGTGAGTATTCTGGTATTTACCATTGGTAGCTTTATGCTAAAATCTCTTAATACAGCCACTCACTTAGAAACTGAAATCCCAAGAGAGGAGGAAGGAGTTTTCTCACAAGATTCTTCCAATCTTTTGCAAGAAATGAGCACTTGACTCTTGTGACCTTTTGCAATACCTTCTCAACCAACTGCAGAATTACGATTTCCTTTTGTCTTTTCTTAATACACCCTTTTATCTTATGACCTCTGATACAGTAAAACAATGAACTGTGTAAGAAGAAAACGAGAATTAACTACTTCCTCTAAATTTCATTATTCTTCATTTCATGTTAAAAAAAACACTGCTGTCACATTTGCCATTCTGGGAGAATCACAGATACAACTGAAATATCCTTTATAGGAGTACAAAAACCTCTAAATTCCTTATAAGTTCAGCTTCAACTGTTCAAGATCTCACAGCAATCTGCACTTTTATTTGTAAGCATTTCACTTTCAGAGTGTCAAACTGAAATTAGGAAGGAACCTAAAATTCCTGGTTACCTGAGTCTGCAGCACACTGCCAGCAAGGGATGAAACCTATTAGGTTTCCAGAAGATGTTTTATGAATGGATCCCAACATAAAGCAGGATTGGTTGGCATCTCCCACTGATAAGCATTATTGCATCCAGTTCTGGGCCCCTCAGTTCAAGAAGGACAGGGAATTGCTTGAAAGAGTCCAGCACAGAGCCACAAAGATGATGAAGGGAGTGGAACACCTCCCTTATGAGGAGAGGCTGAGGGAGCTGGGTCTCTTTAGCTTGGAGGAGACTGAGGGGTGACCTCATCAGTGTTTACAAATATGTAAAGGGTGGGTGTCAGGATGATGAAGCTAGGCTTTTTTCAGTGATATCCAGTGGTAGAACAAGGGGCAATGGGTGTAAACTGGAGCATAGGAGGTTCCACGTTAACATCAGGAAGAACTTCTTTACTGTAAGAGTGACAGCGCACTGGAACAGGTTGCCCAGGGGGGTTGTGGAGTCTCCTATGTTGGAGATATTCGAGGCCCACCTGCACAGGTTCCTGTGTGATGTACTCTAGGTTTCCCTGCTCTTGCAGGGGGGTTGGATGATCTTTCGAGGTCCCTTCCAACCCTTGGGATTCTGGGATTCTGTAATTCTACTTAATTCTGTTAACTGTTTCTAATATGCCCTCATTTGAATTTCTGTACCTTCAAATACTAATAACCGAATCTCATGACTGCTTCTGGGGTTTTTTTGGTAGAGAGCCATTTACTAGCAACAATCTCCCAATCTCTCCCCTGTGTTGGCAGTTACCTGATCAGGTGACCACCCTCAGCTTTCCATACAATAAAATGCCTGGACAGACTGAGGTGATCATAAATCTTAGTACAAAATCTTTTCCCACACCTCCCTCCTAAATCAAAGAACTTTAAGAAACATAGAACATGAGAATTGCTTATTTGGATAGCTCAGCAGAGCTATTTCATTTCTGTGGCTGTTTGGAACATAGCACTGTTCTTCCCTGCATTACCTCTACTTTCCTTCATAAAATAAATTTTTAAGAGGAAAAGACAGAACACAGTGTTTCTGTACCTGTATCTGAAATGTCCTTTATCCCTAGTGAATGCAGCTGCCAGTTAAGTACATGTCACGAGGTGCTACACTGGCAGACTCACACCCCGGCTTCAGCCTTCACCATCCCTGCAGCAGGATTCCTTACAGGATCTAGCCAGCAGCTTAAAAGCACAAAGTCACAGAGTCATGTCAGAAAAATATGGCAAACCTTCATAAAGCTCATAGTGCTGGAAGGTGCTCTATAACAAATTAAATTAGAAGTTCAAATCATACATCCTAGGAGTACAGCAGTCTTTATATTGCTAACCAATTCACCTGTTAACCCTCAAGGAAACAATCCTGATGGAGTTTTCTACCTTTAGTTACTATGTGCCACAGTACCAAAAAAAAGGATAGATTAGTGACCCAAGTGAAGGGAAGGACTGCTCACACACCAAGAGCTCCCCAAAAGTGCCTAAAAAGGGGATACTTCAGAATGCCACTCACATATAAATTATCTCAACAGTTCTTACAAGCTCTCAACATTTCCAGAGTTCAGTTCCATTATCCCCAAGCATGCCAATCAGACAGCAGAACAAGACATGGATGCAGATCAGGAAGAACATACATTACCATATTGTTGGGTCATTTCAAGATTAAGTCAATACCTTCTCCTTCCTTCCTCCCAAAAAAGGAAATGATTACATCAAAACACACGTTTTGGAACAATCCATTCTTAACTTCACTAACCTTCTGAAGCCAGCTAAGTGCCATTAATGTTTTGGGCCTTATCCAAATTTATTACGTAAACTGATTTATTATACATTGAAAGAACAACTAAAGGTACATGGATTCAAATGCAAGAATAATTGGAAGTTCTTTTCTATAGGGCTGTAACTTTAATCACATATCTTGAAAAAGACTAAAACCAAAAACTGGTCTTTTCACAAAGCAGTTACTGGCAAAACCAGGTTGCTGGTAAGGAACTGTTCTAATGATCAACAAGAGTTATTGTCAGAAGCCTTTTAATACTGTTCTTTGTTTATTAGCATTTTTCCTGCAGAGCAATTAAGTGAAAGCTTGATTGTGGGGAAAGCTTAATTTACAAAGAGAAATACATATTTTGTGAAAGCCGATAAAGTAAATCTAATTGCAGAAGTTACATTGTCTTCAAAAATATGACGTAATCTCCTCTTCTGGGCAGGAGGGATAGATCAGATTTTTCTGTATGCTAAATACACACCCCAACTGAACTCATCTGTTGGTGATGCATGAAATCAGACTTCACCTGTCAGGGCGACCTTGTAAAGGCCTATTGTTTAACACACATTCCAGGATAATCCATCAGGAAGGTCACAGAAATAGACACACAGTTACTGGAAATGCAAAACTTACACTCCTTTCCATTTCAGTGACAAGTCCTCAGGCTTTCAGTAGGAAAGATGGCTATGTTTTCACTTATAGGAAGTATAAAGCAAGTGGCTTCTATAAATTTTATTACAAAGGACAAAATATAAAACTCAAGCATCTCATATGATTGAAAAATGATTAGCTAGTGAACAGGATTTTATAATTGGGATCACAATTTCTTGATGGTAGAACAGGAGGCATGTCAGACAAAACATGAATAGCCTTTGGTTGCAATACACCTTCTTGCCTTTGACAGGAAGTTCTCTTTTCCTGTGGTTCTGCATCATCTGCCACAAACTGTGCAGTTATTTCTGTGTACTTCAAGAGACTCTGTATCTCCTACAATTGCAGAGAACATTTAAATGACATAGGGAAAATTCAGAAGGAATAATATAATCTCCACTTGGCCTTAATCAAAAGTTAAGAAATGTACAAAAAGCAAACAGCCATCTCAGATCACCCACCTTCCTCATA
The DNA here is from genome assembly GCF_012275295.1 of Melopsittacus undulatus. NCBI lineage: Eukaryota > Metazoa > Chordata > Aves > Psittaciformes > Psittaculidae > Melopsittacus > Melopsittacus undulatus. The sequence goes on along the minus strand of NC_047532.1, from coordinate 70,708,281 downwards.
AAGCTCTCTACTTACCAAGTTAAATAGTAAACTGATTTATAAACTAATCAAAGAGAAGAAGACAGAAGAGAAATAAGCTGTTACACAACTTTTTTAATGTTTTTAACGAGGCAGCCCCTGGTTCTCTGCAACGTATCATCAATCCCAGCATGTGTGCTGCAGACTACGTGACTAGGAAGATGAACTTCAGTATCCACAATGAACGTGCAGTCTAATCACCTAACCATCTTAGCTTAATTCTTGGTATGCTCTGGAATTTAACCTGGAGTTTTCTGATCACACATGATACATGAATAACAGGTGATTACCTACATCCCTACCCAAAAGATTTAACAATCCCCATTAAACATCAGCACATGCAAACTATTTTCACAGTATTGTGTTTAAATTATAGTTGCTTATGAAGTGAAGCATTTTCTAGGAGGCTTGTGTAAATAAAGTGTAAGCATTGGCATGACAAGTGAAGCAGAACATATCTCTTAGGACAAGGAGATATGTTAGCTCAGCTTTTTGTGTTATTATAGTTACGCCTGGGGACTAACAGGATCAAAAAGTCAAGCCTAAAGAAAAATTCCTGCTCTTAGCTACTCTGACATCTCTCTTCCCCAAAGAGAATGGCTCAGAAGGAATAGGGGTTTCAGACTCAGGTACCCAGCCTTGCCAGAGGGTCTTTGATGATGTAAGGTTTCAGCAAACTGTGCAGACAGCCATTAACAGAGTCCAGTGAGAATGGACTGCAGTGACTGACTTTCATAGCATACTTTTATGGTTTAACTTCTAGCAAAGTAGAATGCATCTTAAGAGAAAACTTAAGAGACTGGGGTGAGATTTTGAGGTGGCTGGATTTCAGTTAGGCATAGACAATTCTGGGCAGAAAGGACAGAATTCTTAATTTGTGATGAAAGAGATTTGAAAACACTGACAGACATTTCCGTCAACATATCTTACTGCTTTCAACTACCTTCAGAGGTACCAAAAAATCCAAATACCTGAGATATGACCTGAGCAAAAAGCAGTTAAAAATTAAAAATATTTAGATTATTTTTGTAACTTTTAAAAAAACAAAGTGGGCATGTCAGAAATTTCATATGTTTGAGAAAAGTTAAGTGCCTTTATTTGATTCAGGCTAATGAATAACACAACATCTGTGAAAGACCATTAAAAAAACCCTAAAGACATTTCAGAATCTCACAGCATAACAGAATTCCTATAAATCCTATAAATTCTCATTTTTATCAACTCAGGCAGCAGTATCTCTTAAATACAGGCCCAGAAAGGTGCACAGGAAACTGAGTTTCCTTATACCATACAGCTGGATTTGAGAGCTCTCTAAACTTGCTGTATTTACCTATAGGGGCTACTAGAAAAATCAAGCCAATTGTCTATTACTAAGTGTCCCTCCACCCTTGCTTTACTCGCAGTCAAGCTAACATCAGAGCTGGCAGAACAGAGCTGGCAGAAGACAGATGAGAATTTAGTTTATTCTCCAAGAAGTGGGGTAGTGTGTGGTATGTGTGTAAATTCTGCCATGACATGCTCCCTCACAAGGAACATTTCATTGCATTTCAGTAAATTATGGCCTTGAGACCACTAAGGTAGTCATTAAATTACTAGGCTATATTTACTCTATTCAGTTATGAAACAGTGGAAATACTGAAGTGTAGAAATGTTTCTCTATTTAAGGGTTTTCAACATGATTAACAAATAAAGGTTGGGTTTGTATCTGGAATTTGATGAGGACTACCACTGTAATTGTACAGGTTTATAGTGACATGGTAAAGAAAACTGTTCAACACAGGACTAAGCTGACATTTGGCTTGCAAAGCCTTTGGTTTGAACTAGTGAGTGTGTTAATTCCACTGCAAACATCCTAAACCCAAAGGCTTACAGTACTGTTCCTGAATTATCCACAAGTTTTGTGTCAGCATGCTAGAGACCTCCTACAGGGTCACAGATGATTGACTGTGCCTAGACTAGTCTCAAGAATGCTAATCAAGAGGAGGCATAATTGGAAGGTCTCAAATAACTGGAAATTTTAAAGGAGTGCTGGAATCCCTACAACACACAACTGGTACAGAGAAATACAAAAATACCAGTCAGGAGGGAGCTTGAAACAATGCTTTAGATTCAGCTTTTAAAACCTTTTCCCATTCAGAAACATCTTCATCGCTGGTAGCTGGCAATACCACCCATAGTTTTCTGAATGAAATTACTTCAGGTTATGAATATTCAAGATTTGAAAATTCTCTCCTAATTTGCATTGGAAAAGCTCTGTTGGTTTCTGGGATACAAAATAGAAATGGCAAATATGCTTTAAGGATTTCTTTTGGAAGAAGCTGGCAAATTTCAAATAACAATCAAATCTGTACAAATGAGATTACATATTTCATATTTCATACAAGATTTAGAGTACAGCCTGGTCTTCCTGAGAATTAGTGTTTTAAGAGGAATACATTTTCCTGTCCCTGCTCTCCCAGTTTAGAAGTTTATCTAAGCCTTGAGTTCAGATGAACCTCATATCCTGGGATATGCTATTAGCATCAAAGAGAACACAGGAGCTGAATCATCACATCCACTAACACAATTGTCACAGCACTAATACACAGTGGTTCTGATGGAAAAAATGGGCTGCTAGTGAAGTGTTGCTTAGTTTCCAGGACAAACTTTGAAGATTCCACCAACAGTGTAACAACATCCCATTTGATCTTATCACACTGGGTTTGGCTATTCCTTTTCTGGACTTCTGTTGCATGTAGGTTTGACAGGAGTAACATCTGTAACTCCCATTTCTAAAATGCTGCTAGCCAGCATTTTTTTTTGGTGGTTAAAGCCTCAGTTATTCCTCGAGAAGAGGAGACTAATGTTGTCTGCTTGAACACAGATCTTCATTTGACATAGGGATTGCCAGCAAAAAGACCGCACTGTAAGATGGTTCATTTCATGTTGAAATAGTCTGACAGGAGAGAGTAAGAATTTCTAGCAGAGTGCTAAGCAGGGGTCAGATCAGCCACGGGATAACAAGACCCTGGTGCAGGTTTTATGACTTGTCACACCAATGAATGAATATTTCATTCTGCTCCAGGGATGGCATCAGGAGCTAGAGTGCTAAAAACTACACAGAATACTTCAGGCCGAAAATACTGCCTGTCCAAGATGATGCTTTCTTCCAACTAGAAATTCACTCTGGCAGGAAAAGGGATTCACTGACACCAGCTGTGACAGGCAGCGCCATACTGACCTCTCTGCGGGGCTGTGTGTGTAAGTAAGTGCCTGGAGGACAGGTGGGAAAACACTTTGCGCCCTCCACTGGGAGGCACAGAGTCTGGAGCAGGGATGGAGGATGTCTGCAGGAAGCTCTGTGTGTTCATTTCCTTAATTTTTACCTTAATAAGCCAGGGGCTCTCATGCAGCCCTGAATGCAGCATGCTGCCCCATGGAGAATACGCAGCTGAAAACTGTCTGGAAGCTCTAAAGGTCCTAAAGCTCTGCTTTGGATCTGGGGAGCAAGAATGCTTTCTCAGAAGACTTAAAAGGATATTCACCCCTACACAGAAATAACAGTGCACATGTGAAATGCAATGCACAACAAACAGCGGCTCAAACCCCTTGATGAATAATGCCTTCTACAGAGTCAATGTGGAGGGCAAACCATGCTCCAAGATATGATACGTGTATAAATGCCATGTCCTAACTTCACATCCACCACAAATTTGGGAGCTTAATTCTATCATTCATACTGAAAAATTATTTGCATCACAATTTACTGTATGATAAAATACACCTTATCCAACCATCTTTAACCAGCATTGACCCTAACAATTTAAGCATTCATAAGCACCTAATTAATGGGGTTTCTACTGTAATAAACAGAATGAAAAAGTTTTATACTGTCGAAGGAAAATGTTGGACTTTTGAGTTTGAAAGATATGCACAGGCTTCATAGGAAGTTGAACTTCAGAACAGTGTTTTTTCCTAGTCTTCCACATCTCCATCTAACCCTGGCCCCAAATACACTTCATCCATAGCATGCATGCTGTTTGCTTCTGAAATGCAAGATCACTTAAACTGGGTCAACCTGCCTGTGGTACTAGCTTCCTACTGGAAAAGCAGTCATCAGTCACGACACATCTCTTCCCACCAAAGAAGATGAGTTCTCAGAAAGCTAGCAGATCACAAGAAAGGTGAAGCACTGGGAAAACCAGGAGCCTACGAAAGAGAATGAGTACCACCCATCAGCCCATTCAGCTGATACCAATACCTAATACTGCATCCAGCTATCAGAACATCCAGTCTCAAACTGCCCAGTAAGCCATCCTTTCTAAAAAAATTATGCCAAACTAGTGACTTATTCCACCATGTTCTAGCAGTGGGACTCCAATGGAAAAGCAGCTCCTGAACAGAAAAGCACTTTCAGTATCTCCAGAAAGAGGAGAAAACATTCAGATCCTGTAAAGTTGTTGAATATTCTGCTCAATCGCATTTTTTGTTGAACTTGCCCTCCTGCACATTGCATTTCCAAGAACTGAGAGTACACCTCAAATGAATACCTTTAAACACAGATCTTGAGACTCAGCATTTCTTCATGTTTAACTGTAGTAAAATATGAATTAGTCAATAATGCAAAGAGAGCTTGCAACAGGAAGGGAGAGAGAATTAGGAACAGGGCTCTAAAAAGTCAAAGGAAATTGCGTATTTTTAACAGGACTGAGATTCATTTTAAAATATTAAAAAAGCTAAAAATAGTCCACTTGTAATTAATTGTCTTTGAAACTACAAACATGTACTTTCTAAACATTTCCTAGCAATGACTTTTAATAAGCCATTGATGTCATTTTACAGCTTCTGTCTCTGAGAATTTTTAATGCCAATCTATTTAACTGTGACAGCTGGCAAGAAATCAGCTTGGAGTTTTCTCCTTAGAAGTAATGCTGTGTTAATAGCCAAATACTTGAAAAGGTGAAAGGTTCAAATTCAATCATGGGGGGGAAAGACTTGTTCCAGTTTCAACCAAAAAGTCAAACCTTGAAGTTTGGTGCCATTTTTATATATTTTTTTTTAAATTGACAAATTTACTTCACCATTTTCAGGCTGCTCCAGTGATGCAATTCAATTCCTTTCATGGACCTAAAATTTGCATTCCAGACAACCCAATTAAGACAGACAAACAAAACCACTGTTTTGCATTAAATTCAATATGAAATATTTCAGTACCCTGGAAATATTCTAGGATTAGTTTTAGTTTTATATAAATAAACCTCTCTTTCTTTGTGAATAAAGAAATTTGCTTTTAAAAAATAATAATGTGTCAAAAAGCACATTCTGAAAAGATTTTTTTTAATTCTTATAAGAAAAATAAAACGTTACATTAATTTACCTTCTTCTACCCTGGACACAGGCTGAATGAATGGCTAAATAAGGGGACAGAGGGAGTAGAAGTGAGTTAGAAAAATAAGAACACACTCATAACATGCCATGTGGAAATATGATGATAAATTTATAACAGCAATAAAAGTTGTTTTATTCATTATTATTCTACGCTGTATGATATTATCTAAAATCTGGTAGCTTAAATCCACCCGTTCAGTCTCTTAGGCAGTCTTCAGCAAGAGCTGGAAATCATGATCTATGCCATTCAATAGTGGAAATTACTTAATAAATTAAATCATCTCTCTCTCTGCCAAGGACAATAGATGGGACCATAATGCAGATATCCAAGGTAACGTGAGGATAAAGGGGGATCCCCTAGGCTGCAACGCTCAAACACAATCGAGTCACTTAAGTGGGATAAAAGAAAGGTAATCTAGATATCATTTCTCCATCAAATTGAAATTATGGCAGGTGAAACAAGCACCTTGAACACCTTACAGCAGGAAGGTGAGGAAAAAAATAACAAAACCAAAAAATACCCAAAGAAGTGAAGCTGACACTTCAGTAAAACAGAGCATCCCTGTTAGTCAACATCTCCCTCTCAGTTTTCAAAAATCTTTACTAAAACTTGCCCAAGGAAGAAGCAGTGTTTGTATTCTACTGCTTATTTCCTTTTGGAAGTTTCAACCTGATGAAAAAGCTCTCTAAACCATCTTGCATTCTGAGTAAACAGGGGGGTGAGCTCAACGAGGACGAAGATTAGAAAAGCAAGGTTCTGAGAGAAATGTCACAAGAGACATACTAGAATTTGTACAGGTATTAAAAAAACCAAATCAAACAATCTTCAATTATATGCTCTGTAAAAACCATGTAAGTGTGCCTCGAACTGTCTACCTATTACTGGATGATATCTCATTCTACTGGACATTCACTAAATCTTTCACTCTTAATGGAAAACATTGCCTTTGGGAGACACACTTTTATGACAACACTATTTCTTCAGAAATAAAACTCATTCTTACCTTAACAAAGCAATTTTACTTGTGCTTGCCTTTCTTCAGGGAAAAAGAATATAAGACTCTGAATAGGCTACTAAAATAGCCCAATCAGTAGGAATAAAGTGGTGCAGCAAGTACTAATTGGACATAACCCAAGCCATGCAACATCGCTACTCTACTAAACACAAACAAAATCCTGTTAACTACCACCGCTATTCACACAGGCTATGTATTTTGTAAAGTTTTATTACAGCCAAAGCTGAAGTTTTAAAAGACTAAATAATTACAAGCTGCTTCTGCCTCCTGCAGTCAGTACTACAAAAGCAAGCATCAAGAGAAAACAGGATACAGTTCAGTGGACATTCACTTAGGTGACACACTCAACAGTGTTTACTGGTCAGCAGAGTATGAGCTTTAGCATTAGGATCAAAACCAAAACTGCTCACAACCCAATTCAAATAACTTCACCTTTCCCAGGCATTACTGGAACTTGCTCTCCTTTTGCCTTAGCTTCTTTAATGGAAACTCTGGGAGTTCTCAGATCCAGATGGCTTGTGTAGGCATTTCATTTTGGGCACCTGAACTTGCTGTGATGCAGGCTTCAAGAGAAATTTGTATATGTTTTTCCCAGTTCACTGAACCTACTCAGAGTAGCAAGCAGATACTTTCCAACAGATGTTTATAGGAACAAGCTTCACACGTATAGTCTTATTTTTGGTCTTGAAAGCTAAAGTCACATGTGTACATGCCCCCCAGAAATACATACTGTTCCAAGATCAGGGCCTTCAGCCTACTGAAGAATACCAGTAGTTCCATAGTTAAGTGTTTTCCTTTGAGTTAGGACTGGATGAACATTAACAAATAACCACCACCAAAACAAAACAAAACAAAACTGTATGTCTGGCATGGCACCAGTAAGTACTAATGCTGCATTTTGATGGATTTCATACACAGAGCTTAACACTGACTATAGTTACAAAAAGAAATACATGTAATGAAAACTGGGTGCATTTCCCTGCAATTCAAAGGCCTGCAGAAGTTCTTTACAGTGCTTCACAAACCTTATTCTTGCCACAGAGGAGAGGTCATGGATTCTCCCAAACTAACAACTGCAACAAACCAGTTGATGTTAGACTTCTGTGGACTGTGGTGCAATTTGTTGCTGCTGCAGAAACATCCAGCTGATGGGCAAAAGGAAGCAAAGGCTCACAGAGCTGAAGTGTGTGATGACTACTGCCTTTCAGCTGCAAATGAAATTACTTGGACAGCAGCTCCTGAAGCCAAGAATTTCCCCTTTCAAAAAGAGAGCATAACTCTAAAATCTGCCAGATTCTGTTCTCTGTAAGAGGTACCACCAAAAACAAAGCAAGGAAAAGGGGCAACTAAATCTGTAAAGAAAAATCTATGACAGTGAAATTTCTCTGCCTTCAGGAGATCCATATCCTGTCACCTTACCTTTACTTTAATCATTCACACACCAAGTTGCAGATCAGGGCATAGCCCACTACTTCTGTTAGGATTCTTATATTTTGGCACTAGAGATCATACACTGAGGTACAGGGACCCATGGGGAAAACATAAAAAGCGATCATAGCTATCCTTCCCATAAGGCCATATGGCTGAGATTGGGAATATGCTGGGGCTTGGACTCTGGTCCCAATCTTGTCTCTGTAATTTGAATTAGCTAACTATCAGATGAATCCAGGAAGTACTACAATGGTTTACAGAAAATGGGTCATAGTAACACAAGTTGAAGTCTGACATGCTGAACACTTCTATAAAAGCTCAGTCTTCACAGTTCTCAAAAGATGGTTTGGATGCTCAGCAAGCCTAGAAAACACAAAGATGCACTTGATTTAAAGCAGGACACACATTTGTGCTGAAGGAAGTAACAGAACCTAGATTTTCCATCTCAGGTTTTAACCATGAGAAAATAGTTAGTCCTTAGTACACAGTACCACAGTTACTGCTACTTCTGATCATGATTTGCAAGCATTTTCTTATTGTTTAAATTAACACTAGTCACAGTGTGCCAAATGTGCACACATGGCACTGTAGGATTTCCAACAGCTTTGAACAGTCTGCACAATTATGACATGAAGTGCTGATTATGTTTTACTGTAATTGCTCTTTCTAGCAAATGCTTCAGCAAACTGCAGTGGTGCAATTACAATATGTTGATGATCAAGTCTTTCACACCAGTTTGACATTTTAGGATGTTTTAAGCAGTTTCACCCATTTTTATTATTCTGTAAGGAAAAATATGAGCAATATACTTCTCCTTTTGTCACTTCAGTATCAAATCAAATCTTTTTACCCCAAAAAGAATACCAGTGTGACCTGAAAATTATAGGTCTGTACTGTGATTTAAGATAGGCCTTTCTCAAGTGGTAGTCCATTCCAGAACTCTATCTTATGGCATCTGCAAATTCAATTGCATTGAAATAAATCGATTTTAGAAAACAAGATCTATGAACCAGTTGTTCATATTCTCAATATGAACAATTCTCAAACACTACAGTTTAAGATCCTGAAATTGCACTTTTTTTCTGATGGAGAGTGAAGTAAAAGAACCTCCAAGCAAATAACAAAAGCTTTAGATTGGTTTTCATTGTCTTCCTTCTCTTAAAGGTTTTGTAAGCATGCAGACCCACATAAACCCATCCAGACTTCCTAGGCCATTCTTTTATCAGATCTGTGAGGAAAACTGGTTTGTACTTTCTGCTCCATTACCTTCAGAATATATCCCTTAAGGCAGATCTCCAAGTAGCCATCTTACTCTACCATGCTCCTGAGCACCACCTTGTTCAAAGGTCTTTAGTTTTTCCCATGTTCTGACTCTTCTCACAACACACAATGCCACAAAATCTGAATCACATGGTTGGGTTGAATTTATGCTACGCCACATAACTAAATGTACAGTCTCACTCAGATCCTTTCACTGATTCCGAGGTGAAGGGAGGAATAACTGGATCAGGTTTGGCTGGACTAAGAAAGGTTGGAACCAATTCCTATTTTAAGCTTATTAGTTTGTCAACAAGCATTAAAACTTGAGCCAATTCAAATGCACATTTTTAAGGAACAGATGGCAAACCAACCCAAATCCTTGAGATTTTTCATTCTGAGCTAAACATTATCCCTTCTTACTTTTCAAATCAATCTAGATCAGCTTATCTGGAATTAACAACTGATATGCACCAGGTTACCACAGGGATTGATCACAACTGGAGCTTTATGTTCAACCATAAACACTCAAAACTGTTGCTTTATTAACCCCTCCTCCATGTATAAAATGCAAGTATGTGCACCACAACTACACCACAATGAAACAGTTAGTAATTATATGCAAAACCAGGACCCTCAGTCATTACACTTCCTTTGCAATCAACCCAAACAAGTTTTATAAACATTTCTCAGTAAAACAGAAATAGCAAACAGCATCTAAAATTAATTTATAAAATCATAAATTGGTTCAAATGCATGAGAAAGAATTATCTGGATTCTTCACATTCATCATTTTAGTTTTAAAAAGGTCCATTTCCTTCTACCCTGTCACCACCACCAGAACTAGGATGAATGTTTTTAGATAGGTATATATCGTGTCTTACATTGGAAAGCTTGTTTTCTTTTTCCACAAAGAGTTCTTTTTTAAAGTCTATGTAATGGGAAGGGGAGGAGGGATGATGCTACAACCAAACAAACAACCCCAAAAAACCCAACAAACAAAAATACGTAAAACCTCCCTCAACAGCATGTTTAGGGGTACCATATATTGATATGACAATAAATGACTAGAATCTGTCTCACCTGAAGCAAGCTCTACGTTGGGAAAACCTTGAAACATGAGTGAATCACCTTCACTATGCAGCTGTAGTAAGATTTTGTACATTTGGAGCTCAGTTACTGCAAAGAATGAGGTTCTTCAAAGTCAATCTTCCACAAGTCGTGATTCTTACACTCCCTTATGTCATGAACAACCGTCCATGATGTATTTGTCTGAATTATTTGGAGCCATTATGAGAAGAATTTCTGTTACACCTGCTTAACAATACTTTTCCAGGCCATGTGCTCTCAAAATAGTCTCTTCTGCATCAAGACAAGTACAGCATAATGATTCAGTAGAAAGGTTAACCAAATGGGACTTAAAATTGGTTGTGTAAATGTCTTCACACACATCAGGATCTCTTTATGTTTGGGTGTATCGAGAGCAGCCCTGATAAGAAGGACTTGGGGGTGTTGGGTGACAAGACACTCACCATAACCCAGCTTCAGTGTGTATTTGCAGTCCAGAAACCACCTGTGTGTTGCACTGCAACCCCAGAGTGTGAGCAGCAGCTCGAGGGAGGGGATTCTCCCCCTCTGCTACACTCTGGTGAGATCCCACCCTGCCGTCCTGATCCAGATCTGGGGCAACAACACAAGAGGGATGTGAAGCTGTTTGGGCAAGTCCAGAGGAAGCCACAAAGATGCTGCAAGGGCTGGAGCAGCTCTGCTCTGGAGCCAGGCTGAGAGAGCTGGGCTGGCTCAGCCTGGAGAAAAGAGGGCTCCTTAAGGGGAGACCTTAGGGCAGGTTCCAGTGCCTGAAGGGGGCCTGCAAGAAACCTGGAGAGGGGCTTTTGACAAGGGCCCGTAGTGACAGGACAAGAGGCAATGGCTTTAATCTTACAGAGGGGAGACCAAGATGAGCTCTTAGGCAAAAGTTCTTCCCTGTGAGGTGCTGAGGCGCTGGCACATGGTGCCCAGAGAAGCTGTGGCTGCCCCATCCCTGGCAATGTTCAAGGCCAGGTTGGACACGGGCTTGGAGCAACCTGCTCTAGTGGAAGGTGTCCCTGCCCGTGGCAGGGGTTGGAACTGGATGAGCTTTAAGGTCCCTTCTGAACCAAACCATTCTATGATATTAATTTTTGTACCCGTGGCAGTAGAGTCCAACAGAGGAGCCCCTTTTGACCTACGTCGTTTGAAATGACCTAAGTTGTTCCTATGACCACAAGGAACATAGGGAAGTCTCATCATTCATGACACCCAAATCCCAAAGACTATGATTGCTTTTGCTAGGAAGATACTGCACACAGCATTTCCTTCAAATATTTCATTTGGACATTTGATGATCAGGGTTTGTTACATCAGCATTCCTCCAGCCTTTGAAAACCTACAAAATGAAAAACAACACAATGCTTTGAGTACCAAAGGTGATGGCTATAATGCAGATCAATTTCCTTTTTGTTTAAACTGGTGCTGAAGCCACTGAGTATTGTGATCAGACAGCCAACATCTGCAGTTTCAAACTCCCCAAATATTCACCTACTGGGTATTCACTGGATTACTCAGTGGGTTTTTTTCATCATTACAGCAGTGTTGTTTACTTGGTAAAAGGCAAGACTCAAAAGAACAAATCGTATTAATTTGTTGAGTGCTCCCCTGATGAGAAATGTTGGAGTAGAACTTACAGGGTCAGTTTATCTATCTCTAGGCTTTCATTTAAAAAGCAAAACCAGAGAACACTGATTACAACTTATTAGAATTCCTTTCAGCTACACAATGAATGCAGTTTACTTGCCCTTGCAAACTGCAAATGATCTAACTGAGGGCTTTCTGCAGTCAAGATGATAAATATACACATAGAAGGCAGCAATATGTGCAGTCTTGTCTCTCTAACTGCTCAGCATAAGCCAGATGTGCAAGAAAAGAAGTAGCACAGACTTAGAGCCAACATCCGAGAGGATTCCTGGCACACAGAGACAAGATAAGCATTGTCATGGCTATCTGCAACTCTATCCCACAACGACCCTGCATCTGGTTTGGGGCTGGCACACTGGCCTGCCACAGAAGATAAATCACAGGTTTTTCCCCTCCTGGGTGTGAAAAATCATACAATACAAACTCATATGGTGAGAAATCATACAATCATTTGGCTTTTACCATTCCTGTAACTCTAGGTTACAGCTGCTTCTTGTATATCTACTTTTTTATAATAGAGATATCACTGAAAACAAATCCAATGATTCTTTGAAGGGAGAAAGTAGTCTGTCAATTCATCACTCATTTTAGAGTTCTTAAAGCCAGGAATTACTTCGGCAGTGTAAAGAAAAAGGGTGAAATTAAGGGTGAAAGAAGCGTTGGCTATTTTAATCCATGTCTAATGCCCTGTACGGTGTCTTTTAGAAATTTAAATGATAAAAAGTCTGAAATACTTCTATGAGGAAATAGAAATTTAACTTACCAGAAGTATTAGCTAAAAGATTCTTCCTCTGTACAGGAAGTGGCTTAAAATTATGGGTAATTATTTTATTGTTTAAAATAAGTATTGCTGGATGATGCACAACCAGAAAACTTATATGTAGATATCACTAGTGATAGTCTCCAACTCTAGGAGGCATAAAAACTGCTCATGTGGTCAGGTAACTGGTCCATTATATTTCATTTATGCTCTTATTTGTTGCATTTACCCATTGCCTACATCTTAACTGTTCTAGAAGATGGTCCTTGCTCTAAATAGCTGTTTGTGAAGAGCATTTGGCAATCTAATATTATTAAACACTGGCATTTTTTCCCATTAAAAACAAGAGGAAGCTTCATCCTTGATGTGAGTAGTTGACTACATGTATGTGCAAGATATGGTATTTGCCTAGGACCTGAGCTGTGTCAGGCAATTAAAATAGCTATGAGGCTGTATGAAGTATGCTTCACTGACCTGACTATCTTGCTTATAAAATTCAAACTAATTTAGATCTGTTCTGTGCATCTGTTGCACCACACAAACATATCCACGGACAGTGATCCCTGTGTTACTATTAAAACATCTTAAGGTCAACAGGTTTGGATGAAGCTGGACAGAGCTATACAGCTATACAGAGCTATACAGAGCTATAAGTACATACACACAGACTACTACTGGCATCTTAAGAAAACGGAGAGTTTAAGATGAGCAGTTCCTGGATGGCTGCCTGTTAAAGCACAATGACACAGTTACCACAGTAGTGACTAAAGGCATGAAAGGGAAGATAGGAGCTTCAAGTCTTTCAGGGCAATTCTCAACACCAGTACACTCTCACTTCCTAGAAAGGATTTTATTAAAGTAAGAGATACAGATAAAGTCTAGGAAGACAGGCTGCTCTTCTGCAACCCTGCACTTTCTTCTTAAAGACAGGGATAGGAAGAAAGGTTTTAATCCCCAACATCCCACAAATACATCATCTGTACCACGTCTTTTTTCTTACACCTTTTCCATGGTACTAAGTCCTTCCTCCCAGTAATCTCAGGAGCAAAGAAAATGGAAGTTATTAACTACACTGAACTATCTACCTCACTCCTCCACAGAACTAATCAGTAATTCGCTGCTAACACAGATGCTGTTCTCTTTCTTAGTAAATCCACGAGCCAAACCCACTCTTCAGATCAAAGGCAAAACCGCTTTTAACTTGACAACACCAGAAGTAATTTTCAGGTTTATACTGTCTTTAACACAAAGTCTTCCCTTTATATGACAGTAACTTCAAGTATTTGGTGGATTCTACTCCTAGAGGGTGACTTCTCCCACAACTCCTCTTTTGCATTAACTTTCCTACTGTGATAAAACTTATCATTTTAATACATATGAGCAAATTTGCATTTATGGTTGAGACACTTCTCTTCATCTTGATGTAAAATTTCTCACATAGAATATTTTGGGAATATGCATTATTGAAAGGAATGCTATTTGCAAATTTCAGAAGACAGAGCACAGATTACAATAACTATTGAGATTTTATGACTTAGTACCTTCACAGACATTGGACTTAATCTCAAAATGGGCAGAGGTATAATCCCCAAAGAAAAAAGCATCATTTTAAATTACAGGAAGAACTAAAAAAAAACGCTATACATATAGGTATCCCTGTCCATGGCAGGGCAGCTGGAAATAGATGATCTTAAGGTCCCTTCCAACCCTAGCCATTCTGTGATTCTGTATTAAGCATATAATTCTGAACCTGTTAAGTACTTCAAACACTTTTCTTACCACTAGCACCTTCATAATATACTTGCATAATTCCTCATTTTAAAGAAATAATGATATCAAGGTTATATATCTATTTCCTCCCCTTCATCTTGGAGATGGAGTTGAGCCATTGGTACCAAACTATTCCTGATTTGTTTTAAAGACTACTTCTGAAGTCATGATTTATTTCCATACTTTACAAAGAGAAGGGGGAACTGGTCGACTTTAGCTGGCCAGAAAATTATTTGCTATGTTTACTTGCCACATTTTATAGACTAAATGCTTGAAGGAGAAGGCAAGAAACAGAGAGGAAGAATAATAACGAAGAATCCTGTGTGTAGAAAAACTTCCTCTGAGGTGTCAAAAAGAAATAGCAAGCAAGCCAAGGACACACTTAAGACACATTATGAGGGAGAAGGAACAGAACGTTATTACACTGTAGAACAATTTTAAAGTATCTGCAACAGTTTGAAGACTATTACTTTGGCTACTGATAGTATTACTCCCTGACCTAAACCATCACTGCAGCAGAAATTTTACTTACAAACGGTAGGTAAGAATAAACATAAAGACCTTACCTCAAAAATACCAAGGTACTTGAAGAAAGAACTAATATGCAACCAGAGAAAAGGGGGAAGGGGAGTGGAATACAGGAAAAACAAGGTAGGTCCAATGTCCACATTGTTAAGATAAAACAGTACATCTTGAACAATCACCACCCTCATCTAATAACAGTCAAAATACATAGCTATTAGTATCTAGCTAGTCATTTTTAATGGATCCTAAAGAAACCTCTTCACTAACTGTGTCTCTTTTTATTTCTTTCAGTGTTCTCCTGTAAGACAACTTTAGTAGGTTTGCACAAACTCCTAGTGTAACACTGATTTTAAGGTTACACAACTACTCATGAACCAAGTGCATAAAAAATAGGATTCTCAGTGCATAGGCAAGCCAAAAAAACAATGTAACATGAAGGCGTGTTGCCTTGTATAGTACCAAAACACATTGCTTTTAGAAGGCATTGCAGTTAAATAGGGTTAAGGATTTAAAAATAGTCTGATCCCAGTAATTATATGGGAGGTATATTTTGTATTTGAGATTTCATTTGTAACTGCAATGATAATTAGGTACTTGATTATCCCTGCACAGCTTATTTAAGAATGCAAAGTATCTTCAACACAAAGACCATGCTTTCTGATAAGTAGCTGAAAGTGAAAACTGTTACCCAGAAGAACTACCAAATAAATTTTCCTCCAAATGTCCAATTAAAAAAGAAATCTAAATATGAGTAAAGTGCTCATTAACATGTGAGAATATTATCCAGACAATGTATCACTGAAATGTGCAACTTTAATACAGGGACGTCTCTACTGCCAGCTTGAATATGAAAGGCAGCAGCATCAGTTACTCAACTCTTCAGCCAGAGCAGAATACCACAAGGCCCCTTCCAGTAAACAAAAGCCTCTCACTCTCACTAGTGAAGAGACTGGACCAATAGCCTTTATATGTTAGAAAGAAAAGAAAAAATGAACACTTTCCACAAAAAGAAACTGAAAAGGAGACTAAGTCTAGAATCTGTGTCTTTTTTAAGCAGCTGATAGATGCACTGAGATTTCAGCCAGAGAAATGTGCAGGTATAGAAATCCCAAGTGCAATTTTTTTTTTCTTCTGAGAAATGAACTCCCCTTCTGCAATTACTCCTGGGGATTTAAAATCAAAATCATCAACAAATGGCAGCAATAAGCCAGGATTCTCTGCAGTGAATATCATGCTTCTTTGTAGTTACTAAATTTTCATTGTAGCTTTTGGAAAAAAAGATGACCTTAATCTATATGTCTATATTCGTCTGGGTCACTGTTGCTGGAATAGTGCCTCCTTCCAGTGGGAATGTCAGTCTTGTTTCTACATTCACCTGAAGTTTGTTACAATTTCTAGAGTCCTTTAAATAGTGTCTTCAAAATAGTTTTGATTAAAGCTCTCTGGAGACCAGAACAAGATTACATACTATGATCATCACTACTTTATCTGTCATTTAGACCAACCTACACTGAATAGCTTCTGACACAATAGAAATAAGAGGACAAAAATGAATAATTTGAGCAGCATTTCTAACAAAACATTTTCTTACCATTTGCCCTCTTCTGCAGGTACCTTTTATTGCTTGTATGAACTACTTTAACTGCTTTGGGCTGAAGCAGCTGGATGAAGGGTGAAGATATGAAATATGCTACATGAATACATAAAGTACTAGGTCAGACATGCAGCACAACTCCAGCTGTGAAGACAAACATTCCCAACATCACTGCTGAGTGGCAAAACTATGAAACAATAAAACCCATATCCCCAAGACACAGAAGAAGTAGTAGGAGAGAAAAGATACTGCAAACCATTTTGCATAATAATGCAAATAATAGTGCAATAATACAAGTAGTAAATTACTTCACATCTGGTTTTGTTGATTCTTTTTAATACATTGTTTCATTCTTCTCTTAAAAATTAGGCTGATCTACAGTACAGAACATCATTTTGAGTAGTTTCCTGCCTTTGAGCAGATCTGCCATACTTTCAAGGAACATGCACACAAAGACAAAATGCATAAAAGCAGTAAAGCACGGGCGCCCTTCCCTAGTGAAGGTGGCTACAGATTGCCCACCACAACACAAAGCATCAGGTTCAGAGGAGAAGGTGACTTCCTGAAGCTTATTAAAAAAATTACATTCTATTCAGAGACTGAATTACTCCTCTAAATGTTACTAGAACCTTCTCCTCCTCACACATTAGTTGCAAGTGCAGAAACTCATTTGATATCTTGATACAGTAAAGGACTTGAAGAGCAGGCAGCTGGAGGCAGACATGCCAAGAGACTCAGCCTTGAAAAAGTTCCAAGTGTGTGTATATATTGCAGAAGATCAGGGAGCAATTAGACCAAGCTATTGATTCCAAGGTTGTTTATAATGTTGAGTAAGTAGTCTGAATACAAAGTCAACAAAGCCTCAGTTCTTCTTTATGTATGCGAGGCCACACATGGCTTCTGCAAGAAGACAGAAAAGAAGCTGTTGCCAAATCAGAACAGCCTTAAGCATGTTCTCCGAACACGCTGCAGACAGGTTGCCAGCTCTGGCTCTGCTTCTCAGAAATAACCCCATCACAGCTCCACACATTCAGAGATTTGGGTGGGGAAGTTTCATGTGATCTTTTTTCCTACACTAAGTTCATAACTAGCAGGTTCTTATTCCAACTTCCACAAAGACAGCAAAACGATAAACAAAATCAGCATTGTAAAACATTGCTTAGCAGCTTATCATTTCTTTTCATACCTCCTTACTTGTCACTATGGATTTTGACAACCAAAAGCTGCCCAGTATCAAAATGCTGCAACATATGCTTAGGCACTTTCCATGTGGCAGAATGTGGATAACTGAGGTAATGAAATATAGGTGACACCATTCAATCAATTAGATTTTGAGTGACTTGGGATGGTACAAAGCCTGATCTTAACCATAGTTCTTACCTACTTACTAGGTACGATTAGGAAACAAAGTTTTAAAAATCATAAAATCTGGAAAATTCTGAAATTCTAGTCAAAGCAAATGAAAAATCGTAGAGGGGGAAAAAATGAAGAGCAACAGGTTTTATTTCTTAGTGTGTCATCCTGTTCTCTCCATTGGGAGTGAGCTGTGGAGCTGCTTGTCCCATTTGACTCCAGAAGCTACTGTAAAGCCTGCATATTTCTCTTGGCACAGCAAAGGCAAGCTGTTCAGGATGCTCACTGTGTTACTGCCAAGGACCAACTGATCTGAATGGAATCAGCAACTGCTGTCACTGAAAAAATACCCAAAATCACAAGGGACAAAGTGGGAAAGAGATGGAGGGTGAAAATTCAGATTGGCTGGTACAACTTACACCATCATTCCACTGCACATTCCACTGTCCTGGGCTCAGCAGTAGCAGTCATTTTTTCTCCTTCTTGGTAGCTGGTGCAGTGCTGTGTTTTGACTTTTGGGCTGGGAATGGTTGCTGATAGCAAGTATGTTTTGAGTTACTGCTCAAATGTTTGGTTTGTCCAAGGACTTTCTGAGCCTCATGCTCTGCCAGGGAAGGAGGGGAGGCCGGGAGGAAGGAGAGACAGGACACCTGATCCAGGCTAGCCAAAGAGGTATTCCATACCATAGCATGTCATGCCCAGGGTGTAACCGGGAGTTACCTGGAAGGGCTAGTACTTTGGGGGGATGGAAGAGGTATCAGTCAGTGCTTGGTCGGGAAGGGTGGGGTGAGTTATGGGTCGGTGGCTGGTGAGGTGTTGTATTCTCTTCACTTGTTATTTCCCTTATCATTATTATTTGTGGTAGTAGTAGCAGTAGTGATTTGTGGTTTACCTTAGTTATTAAACCATTCTTATCTCAACCCATGGGAGCTACCTTCTTCAGATTCTCCTTCCTAACTCTCCGTGAGTTGGGGGAGCAAGGAGGGAGAGTGAGTGAACAAGCTGTGCGGACTTGGTTTAAACCACGACACTAGAAGGAGAAAGCAAAGAGAAAGCCTACTGTCATACTCAGCAGTTGCTTGGAATCCTGTCATCTCCCAAATGAAGCAAGACTTTGCAATTCTATTGAGTACAATCACATGCACATCAAATACTCATATTTACCATCTCATATTCTTAAACAAAATCTAATTTACTTGTGACAGAGACAATCTCAGTTACACAAGCTGTTGATGGTTTGTTAAATTCTACAATAATTTTATGTGCATGAGAAGAAAAACAAATAAATCTAATAATGAAACACAGTTATAAGCAGTTTGATTGAGGATGTAGCATTCTTATTTCTTTCAAGAAGAGACTGTAGGCAATAAAACCAAGTGTTTTCCTTAGCTGATATTCTTCTTAATTTGCATTATAATTTATTAATCTTGTTAAATATATCAAGTATTTATTTTTAATATGAGCTATTTACTGTCTACATTTGGTGCAACTACTGTGACCTGTCTGTACTTCAGCAGAGTTATTTGAGATGTTTCCTGTCTACAAGGAACTCACTAAGAAGGAAGAGGCAATAGGTACACTCTGCATTGAATATGTTATGTGTTTCTGTGAACTAATGCAGTAGAAACAATTACCTAGTAAGCATTTGAAGGGTGAGACCTTTCAGAAGGAACTGGATTTATAACTAAGTCTTATTTTATATTTTAGTGGTGAAACAGAATGCAGAAATTGTTAAACTAACCATGAGAGTGTGGGAATTTTAAACAAAACTGAAGAGATGCCTGGAATATTCATATGAAGACAGTTTGATAAGACAAGGCTTGCATAACAAAGATCATGGGATCTTCTTCACCTCATTCCTGTCTGCCTTGAGTATGCCCTTGCATCACATAAGTGGAACAGATAATCCAGTGTTAATCATTTTCCCTTTCTTATATCTATCTTCTTATGCCACCTGCATTTTGCTGGATATTATGCTTCCATATATGAGATTTCATACTCATTCTTTCTACTCTGAAGATGCCTCTTTCTTGGGATTCTTACATGGGTGACATGGAATAACAGCATAAAAAGGAATCCTTTAGTCCCTCTGGACAACAATTTAAAACCAATTAAACTTATGTTTTTCTTTGAACATAGATTCTTTTGGTTAAGTGCATGAAATACTATGAGGAAAAATGGTGGAACAGTTTCAGCAAAGTCTCTCCAGGTTTCCTTAAGATGAAAATTTAATTCTATGCCTTTGTGAGAATTCTTTTCTTTACCACAAGGGCACTGGTCATTTGCATCAATTACCTTATAGAATTTGAATGCTTAACTCCACATGCACAACGTATGGCTGAAATTATGCTTTTTGTTATGCTACTTACAGATGCAACATTCAAGGCCAGGCTGGATGGGGCTTGGAGCAGGCTGGTCTAGTGGAAGGTGTCCCTGCCTGTGGCAGGGGTTAGAACTGGGTGAGCTTTAAGGTCCCTTCCAATCGAAACCAGCCTGTGGTTCTATACACATGCCCTATTATGAGGATACAGAACTCAAAGCACCGCTTTGTTAATGGTATGAACTTGTCTCAGTGCAGAACCACCTTGGCCAGATTAGCATACTATCATCTTAAATTGAGTAACTGTTGGTATAAGCTTCGTAAAACCAAAACACATAAGCTGTACAAAGAAATAAAATACCAAGAGCAACAAGAAGACACGAGAATCTTTAATTAAATTTCTCATCAGCAAAAAAGAGAGACAATTCTTAAGGCAGAGCTGGATCAGGATTGTTGCATTTATGGGGGGAAAAGTAAAAGTAACAAGTCAGATAAAGAGGACTATGAAAATCACAGCATCTAACCTATAAGAACAAGGTGGTACTTGAGAAAACCAACTGAAAACAGTGTTACAGGCAGAAAGGTTTGAGAGGATTTCATTTAATAGCTACACGCTTCATTTATGATACACATGGTTGAAGTGACAGCAGAATAATTTTTTGTAGCAGCAAAGACAGTCAAGGAAGACACAATATGTAACGTTCCAGAGACTGACCAAGCAGCAAGATAACAGCAGATGATGGAGTTTTGTTCTTAAAAACAGACAACCTTCTAGATAAATTTACGGAGAACCGCAATGAAGTACAGGAGGCTCTTTCCTGAACAAGAGGACACCAAGACTATACTTCTGGCTCTTCTAGAATAAAAAGCAGATCTGCCCTTCTATAAAACGTTCACAAAGAATAAAAAGTACAAGTTTTAATTGGTTGAAAAGTCACCAGGTCATCACCATCTTCTCACATATTGCTAAGCTTTTGCTTCTGGTTTTTAAGATCAGGGCTTTTCCTCCTCTTTCAGCTGATTCCATTGAGGATATTAACTGATCCTAGCATCAATTTGAGAATAAGGCAAAAGAGTTAACTTTTGATTAAAAGCCTATACACCTTAAAATTCTGCAAACAGATTTTGCTTCTTCTGACAGCTTATACTTTATGAGGAATCAATTCCTTAAGCGGCTCCAAAATTGGACTTATCTTTTCACAGCTTTCAGCATTTTTAATAACTGCGATAGTACTAAGAATCATGCACTACACCATATAATTTTACCCTCTTCTTTCCCAAGAGACATCAAGAAGGAATCAACCATTTTGCCAGATGAAAAGTAAATTCTGCATTATCTATAGCATTCTACAGATGGAAGTAGTAATTCTCTTTAAGATCATTTTCTACACCTCATGCTGCATGAGGAAACAGTTTAAAACAGTCTGTCCTACAGGGCAGCTTGGCCTGGTTATGTCAAGAAAAATTAAGTAAGACCATCTAGCTAGTCCATCAATTTTACTTATCACTGGCTCTAGAGCAAGGCTAGCAGCTGTGTACAATGCTGAACCAGCTGACCATTCAGTCAAAGGGACAATCACTATCAGCTAGACACATTATGAGAAGCTACAAACAGTAGTAACGTCAATGATGTCAGAGTTTCACATCTACTGTGGTTACAATAAAGGCAAAAGCCAGAAAAAATACTTTAGAAGACGCTAGGAAAACAAAGTCTAACTTGCAATCAAGACTAAGAAAACAAGATCTAGATATATGTGTATCCTGAAGTGTATTTGCTTTTTCCCATACATATCTTAACTAAATATAAACTACACAACAAAGAGACAAGAAACTTTTCTGTGGCTCCAGCTCTTCAGTCTTTTAGCATTGTACAAATCCATGAATATTGCTAAGTTGTTTTGATTACATTTTCCACTAACATAAAGCTCCAGAACCCATCAGTGTAACAGATGATTGTCCATAGCTCATATGGAATATTTGTCAAGACGTGTTTTCCTTTGTAGCTAAACCATCCAACAAAAGCTTCAGTGAGTTCTCTGAACAAACGCCTAGCATAACCCATTTTTATGATGTGAAAACCTGCCTTTGTGAACAAGCTGCTTCCTCCAGTGTTCTGCTCTGTTCACTGCATTTTCAAGTAGGACTGAGAGAAGATAACTAAGATGAGACACAACATGTTATAGGCTTGAATAGCCTCAAGGATTTGATGGTTAAGATTCATGTTGCAGGTAAGGGGCAGAAGATAAAGCTCCAAGGTGATAAAAAGAACAGAAAGAAAGATTACTCGTGATATCAAAATAAGCCCAACCTTTCCCATAATCCTCTCTATTATTTTTGATCATTGATGATATATTTAGTAATAGGATTTTGCTTAAATGTAACGGATTTTATTGGCAAGAAAAATAAATGCAGTTGAGGCATGCTAGATACTACAACCAAGTACTCCCCTGCTTTCAAGACAGTCTGGTACCAGGATATGCCAGTGATTCTAATCCCAAAATATGTTGATGCCCCACAGGGATGTCAACGAGTGCTTTTAGGCATTCACTATTATAAGCGAGACAAGCTAACTACAACACAAGAGATGAGTTCTCTTCATTTCTGTTTCCACATGTGCCATTACTGCTTGAGCTGGGCAAAAAGATTTCTGAACATTAGTGAATCCACCAGAAAAAAAAAAAAAACAAGTTTTGAAGCACTTGGAGCTACTTACACATTAGAAGATGAATTTTCTACATTGCTGAACAGTAAGAAGCGTGATAGAGAATACCAGGAAAGTCAAAATACAGCAGTGTGACATCTGCTGAGATACCCTAAAGGAAATCACAATAAAGTACAGTAACAAAGTGCTAAATTCACAGAACTGGAAGTCAGTTTTGCTGAGCCTACATTTAAGATAGTCAAGATGCAAGAATCACATTCAGCTTTCCCTCACAGCTTCCAGATCTGCTCCAAAAATTTAAATCTACCTACTGTATGAAGTACCATGACCACTGTGCAATAAAGTGCCCTGGGACATACTATTTTCCATTCTTCTGTTGAATATATTCACAGTTGTAAATAGCTCTTAAATATTCAGTGAGACATTAAGAAATATGTTAACGTTGTCTTGATGTCAATTTTGTACATAAAAGTACAACACCTTGCAATAAACCAAGTTTAAAATAAATGGAAGCCTCTAGAAGCCACAAAGACTACTTAAAATTTTTTCTCCTTGCTTCTAACATCACAGAAAGAAATATCTAATAGGTCTTCTGCCTCCAGAAAAGTCCACCAGAGATGTTGAAATGACAAAACAACAGAAAAATCATATAACAACTTCTAAAACCCAGACTTCAAGGCTAAACACAATATTAAAAACATTGCTAACTGGAGTTTTCCTTCTCAGTTTAGGATATTCAAAACTGGAAACAGCTTGGAAACATTAGATGCAGACATTTTAGGAATTTATGGGCTAAAAAACAGCAGCTGGAATAAGAATCTTCCTACAGTGTTGCTACAGCAGTGTCTTGCATCACATTTCCCCTAATGAGCACTTGCCAGAGCAACCTCATCAGGGGTTACCTAGGCAAGTTCCAGTTTAGAGCATAATTGAAGGTGGATGTGATTAGCAGAAAGAAGAATCGGTTTTATTCAGACCTGAGCAAAGGCTGTCTTCCCTGGAGGTTTCTCATCCCAGTTCTGGACAACCACGAGGGTATAGTTAAAAATTCCAGTGATGTTGTCTAGTTTGACAGGGCCGTGGTCCAGGGATGTTAGAGGGCAGGATGTACAATTAGTACCATGAGCCAAACAGTATGCTGTGGAAAGCTGGATGTCTCATCACAGGGTGCTTATGTCAGGAGAAGGCTTGCATGTTTCTCCATGAAAAAGTGATTTAACAGCATAACCTCCAAACAGAGTCCTATATGAATACACATGTACATACTATGAACAGCTTTACTCTGGGTGCTGTGATTGCAAAGTATTTGTTTGCTGAAAATACACTCTGCTGTTTTAATCAGACTTTTTAAATCTCATGTGTTTAAATGCCCTCATGTAACCGGGTAATACCTGCCCTCTGTGAGTCCAGGGTTTTGTTGTTAGACATTTCCCTTTAAGATTAATCGTATCAGCTCTGTGGCTTCTCCCAACACTCAAAAATACACTAGAGAAATAATTCCATTATAGAGAAAAAATAATTCCATTAATAGAGAAAAAAAATCCATTTATATTAAAGAAATATGGTAGGTAGTTGCTGAGAATTTACTAGACCCTATGGAAGTGCAGCACAAAGAGCTATCCCTCGGATTTGCAAAACAAACAGACTTAAGCAAATACAACCTACACAAATCTGCACACACCTCATGTCTTGCCTGAAGCTACTGCATCTATTCCCTGATGTCTGTGATCCAGGGATTGTGTGCAACACAGCCATCTTTTCATCACATTCTCTGGAACAGAAACAGGCATTGTTATCATTTCTATCTTTTTCTGATCTGACAAATCCTAAGCCAAGGTTTGTATGCCTGCAAAGTTACACAAGTCCTCAAAGAACCATGTGTACCAATTTGTGCAGCTCCATTTCTGAATTTAAGCCTTCCAGCTTACTGCTTGCAGTGCTCACTTTAACACTGTCATGTAACTTCTTGCAGTTAATATTCATTAATCTTCAGTCTTTGCAACAGTTTTGCTCACCACTACCTGTCACAGCTCTCAAGAGACCATTCTGTATCCTGAATATTTGAATTCCACACTAACACCAGGGTTGGGTTCCAGGGCACTGGGTAGATATGGAATGGAGGTCTTGCACCTCAACCACATCAATCAGTGGGGCATTTCAAAAAGGTAACACTGAAGATCTATTATCCAGTTTGCAGGGCTCACATATATTGCTCCCCATCTCTAGTTTAATAGTGGTATATAAAATTCAGTTTGGGGAAATAATTCATCATATTCTGGCAGGATTTCAGTTTGCATTCTGGAATAACTGAAATATTAAGTTCAACACCCTCCCTTCCCTGAAATCCTATCTGCTTCCCATTTTCAGACCTTCTCTTACATACTAACTCAGCTCAAGGAGTGCTTTCAGGAAGCAGCTCACAGAATGCTGTCACCAGTAACATGGTTGACAAACCACTGGGACTAACAGCATCCAAAACAACAGACAGCAAAGGTCCTAGTTGTGTTAATAGCTGTTGATGTCTCTCAAACAAGGGTTTTTTAGTGGCCGATATTATTCCCTTCTATTCAGACAAGCTCTCCATCCAAATAAGCAGCTCCCTGTGATCTTTTGTTTTAAAAGGGCAACAGCTATTCTCTTCCTATGCCTGCCTGAATTGAAAGCAACACAACATGCTAACATAGAATTGGTAAGCAATCAGCTGATATACAACCCCATAGGACTCTAATGATCTGTCTGTCATTCAGAAGTCAATTCAGAGGATGTGCCTGCTTTTAAATGTGGTACAAAAGCCACACATGAGCTACATTACAGTTTTAAGTAAACAGCTAAAAGCACTGTATTCTGTGAAGCACTCCCCATCTTTTTGTTTGATTGGTTTTAAACTTCCATACTTTGTTTTTCTTCTTTTAGTCAGAGATTAACTTAACCCCAGCTACAAACATTGACTTTCAAACTGTCACCTGAAGGATGGACCTTAATTTAAAACTCAAGTATATAACATTATCACAGCCTTGAAGGTTTCCTGAACTCACCAGCCTACTGTGCTGGGCACAATAGGTATTATTCCCTTTCTATTGCCAGAAAAATGGAATTGAGGAAGTAAATGTCTACCCAGGTCAAAGCACTAGAGTATAGTGATATGAAGAAATTCAGAGATTCACACCCTCAGGAAGTATTTAGGGATAGAAAATACACAGAAAAGAAAAAGTCTCATTCACTTATACAGCCTGAGTACTTTTTCCTTCTAAGTGAACACTAATGAGGGACTGGAGAATAAACAGCAATGAACAGAATTTAACACTGGAAACCAGCCAAAGATATTTCTACATTTTCCAAAGATGTTAGCATTTAATTTCTCTGATAATGCCATAGTGCTATTATACATACATGCTGCAATCAAGGTCAGCTTACCTCACTCTTTTTCAGGTACACATAAAACTCTGCATTGGCCAATACATCAGTGGCCTAAAAATACATTATTAAGCTTCTCTGTATGCTGTTAGTATTAGCAAGAAACAAATTCTGTCTGGAAAAGATACAGATTACAGTGTGTTCAGCAAAACTCTTTGCTATAAATCTGTATTCCACTACCTGCCTAGTGAAGACACTTCATTACAATACTTCACACTACCAATAGTTTACATAAATGTGTTCTCATGTCAGAAATACAGGAGAGGTGCAACCTGAACTCATCAAATAGAAACCATCAGTACAGCATCTAGGTTAGAAGTCTAATTTATTTGCTGCATCTACAGAACACTGATGGAAAAAGGTTTCAGCTGTGTGAATAAGCCATTTATTTTGTTGTCCATAAGAGAACATAGTAACACCTAAGCATAGTCAAAAACAATGTATTCATTTGCTTAGACACTGAATGAACTCTTTATCCACTGATCAGAACTGAAGATCCCCACTAGTTCTGCTTCCCCTGTGAGCCTACGAAAGTATTTCCCACCCTAAGTAACCTACACTATGCACAGATTGGTTGCTACAATATGTTCCACATTTTCACGTGCAGTGTGAGGTCAGTGGTTGGATTCAATGATGTTAAAGGTCTTTTCCAACCTAACCAATTCTATGATTCATAAATGTTAACCTGGTGAGAATCGCTGTTTTCAGGAAAACAATGGGGTAAAAGAAAATAATTTATGGTCTAAATTATGATAACAGGCCCCTATAACTTCAAGCACAACTGAATTTCTATCATAAGTTCAAGCTGTTGCTAACACAAATAGAGCAAAGAATTCACCTTGGATTCAACCAGTTGAGAAACCACAGCTGATTGTCCCTTCTGCAAAAACAACAACAACAAAAAGAAAGCCATCTGCTCTATTCAGGAAAACCTGTGATGAAGCAAGAAATATTCCAGGGAATATCCCATTTGGGAAATAGCTGTGTACTTTCTCATCCAAGTTAGTCTCTGCACTTTAGTAAACACAGCTGACTATTCAAAAGGCTCATCTGAGCCTGGAGTTTTGGCAGCTAGGAAAATACTCTTGTATTTGTACTTGATCTTGTTAGGTGACACCTTAAAATAGAGAGAGCAGTAAGATTAATAGTTATTTTATTCATCTACCTCAGGGCAATACACACAAAAGAAATCTCGGGAACAGGAAAAGCTCAGCAGCACATTTCCAGAAGGCCTGGTTTTGAGGGATTAGGGTTAAGATGACCAGGAAATCAGCCATTGAGCCGGCTTCATTTAGAGCTCAGCTCAGATGCCTCTATACAAATGCCCATAGCATGGGGAATAAACAAGAGGAATTAGAGATGTGGGCACATCTACGGGGCTATGATATAATAGGCATCACAGAAACATGGTGGGATGGCTCCTAACACTGGAGTGTTGGAATGGAAGGTTACAGGCTCTTTAGAAAAGACAGGCCCTGTAGGAGGGGAGGGGCAGCTGCCCTTTATGTTAGGGATAGCCTGGAGACTATGGAACTCTCTCCGGGGACAAGTGATCAGTTAACAGAAAGTCTGTGGGTCAGGGTTAAGGGGAAATCAGTGATGGAAGACATTACTGTGGGGATCTGTTACAGACCGCCTGATCAAGAGGAACCTGTGGATGAAGTGCTCTACAGACAAGTAGGAAAAGCTTCACATTCACAGGCCCTTGTTCTCATGGGGGACTTCAACCACCCTGACATCTGTTGGGGCGATGGTACGGCCCAGCACAAGCAATCCAGGAGGTTTCTCGATTGTGTGGAAGACAACTTCCTTCTGCAAGCAATAGAGGAGCCGACAAGGAGAGGTCCCCTGCTTGACCTCGTGCTCATCAACAGGGAAGGGCTCATTGGAAATGTGACTCTCCAGGGAAGTCTTGGATGCAGTGATCACGAGATGGTCGAATTCAAGGTCCTCAAGACAGTGAGAAGAGCGTGCAGCAAGCTCACTGCCCAGGACTTCAAGAGAGCAGACTTCGGCCTCTTCAGGAACCTGCTTAGCAAGGTTCCATGGGATATAGACCTAGAGGGTAAGGGGGCCCAAGACTCTTGGTTAATATTCAAGGATCACCTGCTACAAGCTCAGGAGTGTTGCATCCCAACTAGAAGGAAGTGCAGCAGGAGGGCCAGGAGACCTCCTTGGATGGATAAGGAGCTGCTGAGAAAAATTCACAAGAAAAAAGAGGCTTATAAAAGGTGGAAGCAAGGACAGGTGGCCTGGGATGAATACAGGGATGTTTTCCGGGAAGTTAGGGACCAGGTTTAGGAAAGCTAAGGCCCAATTGAAGCCAAACTTGGCAAGGGATGTTAAATATAACAGGAAGGGATTTTATAGGTATGTAGTGGCTAAAAAACAGACTAGGGACAATGTAAGCCCCCTCTGGAAGCTTTCGGGAGAACTGGCTACACAGCATCTGGAGAAGGCTGAGGTTCTGAATGGCTTCTTTGCCTCGGTCTTCACTGGCAAAGGCTCTGACCACACCACCCAAGTCTTGGAAGGTGGATGCAGGGACTGTGAAAACCTAGACCTTGGGCCCACTGTACAAGAGGATCTGGTTCAAGACCATCTTAAGAACCTGAACGTACACAAGTCCATGGGACCTGATTAAATCCATCCGCGGGTCCTGAAGGAGCTGGCGAATGAAGTTGCAAAGCCACTGGCCAACATATTTGAAAAATCATTGCAGTCAGGTGAAGTTCCTGATGACTGGAAAAAGGGAAATATAACCCCCATTTTCAAGAAGGGGAAAATGGATGACCGGGGGAATTACAGAGCAGTCAGTCTCACCTCTGTGCCTGCCAAAATCTGGGAGCAGATTCTCCTGGAAGGAATGCTGGGGCACATGAAAAACAACAAGGTGCTTGGTGACAGCCAGCATGGCTGCACTAGGGGGAAATCCTGCTGACCAATTTGGTGGCCTTCTATGACGGGGCTACAAAACTGATGGACAGGGGTGGAGCAGTTGACATCATCTACCTGGACTTGTGCAAAGCGTTTGACACTGTCCCACATGACATCCTTGTCTCTAAATTGGAGTGTCATCAATTTGATAGGTGAACCACTCGGTGGATAAAGAACTGGCTGGATGGTCGCACTCAAAGAGTTGTGGTCAACGGTTCAGTGTCCAGCTGGAGATCAGTAACGAGTGGTGTCCCTCAGGGATCAGTGTTGGGACCGGTCTTGTTTAACATCTTTGTCGCTGACATGGACAATGGAATTGAGTGTGCCCTCAGCAAGTTTGCTGATGACACCAAGCTGTGTGGTTCTGCTGATACGCTGGAGGGAAGGAATGCCATTCAGAGGGACCTTGACACACTTGTGAGGTGGGCTGATGCCAACCTCATGAAGTTTAACCATGACAAGTGCAAGGTCCTACACCCGGGTCAGAGCAATCCCAGGCACAGCTACAGGTGGGGCAAAAAGGAAATTCATGGTAGTCCTGTGGAGAAAGACTTGGGGGTGTTGGTCAATGAGAAAATGAACATGAGCCGGCTTCTGTGTGCGCTCACAGCCCAGAAAGCCAACCATATCCTGGGCTGCATGAAGAGGAGCGTGACCAGCAGGTCAAAGGAGGTGATCCTGCCCGTCTACTCTGCTCTTGTGAGACCTCACCTGGAGTATTGTGTGCAGTTATGGTGTCCTCAACATAAAAAGGACATGGAACTGTTAGAACAAGTCCAGAGGAGGCCACGAGCATGGTCAGGGGACTGGAGCACTTCCCATATGAAGACAGGCTGAGAAAGTTGGAGCTGTTCAGCCTGGAGAAGAGGAGGCTCGGTGGAGACCTCATAGCAGCCTTCCAGTATCTGAAGGGAGCCTATAGGGATGCTGGGGAGGGACTAGTCATTAGGGACTGTAGTGATAGGACAAGGGCTAACGGGTTGAAACTTAAACAGCAGAGGTTTAGACTGGATCTAAGGAAGAAATTCTTTACTGTTAGGGTAGTGAGGTACTGGAATGGGTTGCCCAAGGAGATAGTGAATGCTCCATCCCTTGCAGTGTTCAAGACCAGGTTGGATGAAGCCTTGGGTGATATGGTTTACTGTGATGTGTCCCTGCCCATGGCAGGGGGGTTGGAACTAGATGATCTTGAGGTTCTTTCCAATCCTAACTATTCTATGATCCTATATCTGAATTAAGATAGCAATAAATGCCACAGATTTTAATCCCCAGTGGTTAATATGAATATATCAGCTCCACACAGCAGATACCATTTCACAGTACCAAAAAGCCACAATGGTTTATAGCGACCCCTTGAATGAACACTGCAGCATTAATGATTTCCCTTATTTGTCCTTCTTTTGTCCCTTTTTTCAGTAACGTTTTTATATAAATTAAATCTTAAGAATTCAGACTTAAGTTCAAAGACTCAGGAAGAAAGCCTTCCTCAGGTAATAGTATTTCGCATCACACAGATGTGTGTCATTTTGTCCTTGTGTCCTCTGCTTGCTCTGAATCCAGGTCACATAGGAAATTACTGTCATCTGTCTTCCTTTTCAAATGGAAGATCACTGTATTAGCCAATTTTATAGTTTTAATTGTCTTTAGTGACTGATTTACCACAGCTTTATAATGCACTAACATATAAATGCACCTATCAAGCAAGACTGCAGCTGCTGGCACAGATTTTCCCAGTGCTCAAATGCAATCTCTTGGGAGTAACAAAATCAAGCAAAAGGTTGAAACTGGCAAAGGGGAAACTTATCACAGATACTGTACCTACCCCTGCTTGTGGGAATTGAACAAGTCAGATATATATGTATACCCTACTGAGGCAAGACTGACTCACTAAAGCAGTTCTGAAATGCATCAGCTGCTGTTGGAGACTAGGAACAGTTACACAGTTTGCTGCCTAAAATTGCTTGGTTTTCCTCCCATCATATAAGCTGGTATTTAATTTTGCCACCTAACAAAAACCTAATTCTCATGATACCTAACACTAACAAAGATATTTTCTTTTCTCCTCAGCTAAAGCCTTAAAACATGCACTATTTGTCTTTGCTGGCTTGGGGAAACAAGAGGAGTTACTATTCAGTGCTCTCCAGTTCTTCAACTTCTCCAAATTAGTGCCTCCCCCCTCAAAACTCAACCTTTTGTTTATTCTACTGTAGTTAAGGAAACTTTCTCTTCCTGACTCAAGAAACCTAAAACCATTTCCACAGTAGCTACAGTTTTCATTACAAATAAACTAATTCTGCACCTTCTCATTACTATTTCAAGAAGATTAGCAATACAATTGACTAGTCTTTTGTTCTATATTGAAGTGATCATTAGCAATATAATAGTCCCCTCGAATTTTGCAAGTGGTAGCAGCCATGAAGCTATACCCTAGTTAATGTGCATTATATCCTTTCTGCAGTGATATCAATTATATTGCCTTGATTCTCACTTCTTCATGTTAGTCAAGCACTCGCAATGGTTAAATGCTCCAGTAGCAGCTGACAGCACTGAGACCATGGCCCCCCTCAGTATTTTGCAATTTCACACGTTTTACCATTTCCAAGGGGCTACTACCCACACACACAGAGCAACAGCTTCATTTATGCTTCCTACATAGTTCACACAACATGAAAATTAGAAAAATAACTAAGTTGCTTTTTAGTTTTAAAGTGCTTTAATAGACACACACAATGCTACCAACTATTAATACATTTCATTTTAAACTTAGTATTTTATTTAGACTTTAATTTTGCAACCTGCTTTGGATCACACCTTTCAGAACCGATAGGACTCACCAGTGGGCCACAAATCAACGACAGATAGAGAAAAATCCCTTTGCCTTACTCAGAAATTTAAGGCTTTGTCTCCCAGAAATCTTGACAAGTTGCATGACAAATGGTCTCTGACTTAATGGCATTTTAGCATACCACAAGGGTTGAAGTTGAAGGTTTTAAGCATTGCTGAGCCAGCCCATAGTTGCATTAAAGATTTAGCAATTCAGAGCTGTAAACTCTGAGTTTTGATAAACTCAGTTTATTCATTTCTCAGTTATAAGTTAAGTACTGATGCCTGGGAAATTTGTAGAAATAGCAAACATGTAACCAGTTTGGGAGATACACACATTTTGCTATCCACTTATTCCAAGTGGTTAAAAAAAAACCTAAAACTCTATGCAAAGCTGCCTTCTGTCCCACTTGACTGTCTTTTAAAGGCATTAATGCAGCCACTA
Organism: Melopsittacus undulatus; assembly: GCF_012275295.1. Taxonomy (NCBI): domain Eukaryota; kingdom Metazoa; phylum Chordata; class Aves; order Psittaciformes; family Psittaculidae; genus Melopsittacus; species Melopsittacus undulatus. Next base: position 70,675,856 of record NC_047532.1, on the reverse strand, counting down.
TTCCAAAATCTGTGATAAGACCAACCTACAAATACTGCACAGCTAGCATTGAAGATGCTGGTAAATATATCCCACTTCTGTTTCACAAAAGTGGTTTTGTGCCCAGGCCTAGAGAAGGGAGAGAAGGCTGTAAGTTAATTGTGCAAAGGAAGGAAGAATTTTGATGATGGCATAAGAAATGCAGAACTTGCTTTCCTCTTCTGTCTGAACTATCTGGACAACTCATTTAGTATCTTGCTATTTCAGATCCCACATTGCTCAGTGTCTGTTCATGTATTAACTTCTTGCTGTGAAGACTCATAAAACAGCACTGCAGAAGCTAGCTGTTACAGTGATAAGCACTACAGATCAAATAGATTTCTATTTATCACTGTTAACATTCTAAAGTTTTGGAAAGAAATTGCATACACACAATAACATCCTATCTTCCATTGTTCCCTGATTAAGATATGACAGATGTTATGGAGAAACAAGGCAGTCAAAGACTAGTGTATTATCTTGCCTTATATGTATTTTTATAATCTTGTGATTTGCAAGGCTGAGTGGAGTCACTAGATTTTCCAGTAATATGTGAAATGAGTAGGAAGTAAATTAATGCAAAACCTTTTGGATATAATAAAACTAAAGTCTAATCTTTACTGACTTCAAAACGGTCAAACAGAATCAAATTGTTATCCAATTCATGTGAGAGACAAAAGACTACTAAAATTCCCTCTATGAAAGTTGCTCATGAAAGACATTTAATATTCAATTCCATGAAATTTAACTCTGCAGATTTAGCCTCAAAAATTTGCTTTGAAAGCAAATTTATACTGAAGCATGACATTACAAATACAAAATAAACTATTTTATCACCAACATGCTATTACAATGAAACATGCACACCTAGCAAGCAGAAAAATATCTGCCTGCCCACACCAGAATAGCAATGACAACGTGAATTCCCTGCATTCGGGATTAAACATTAAAAAAAATCTAAATTGATCAGCTTTAAAATTAAGATCAACTGCTATTTGGGGAATTATAATACTAGAATTCATGGGGGTGTGTGTATATATATATATTGACACTTGTTTAAACTCCACTCAATCTGCCAAGGAAGACAGCTGCATCTAAACAATGGAAAGATATGAGCAAAGAAAAAAACCTACAGAACTTGTGAATTCAGGCAGTAGAATCCGAATTTTCAATGCTGCGAAGAAGCAGACTAGTCTTTAATAACACTAAACAGTCCAAATTTGTCCATAGGAGAGAGCACCTATCCTGAGTACTTGGATAATTCTTAAAATCCTCCTTGGTGGCTGCATTTATAGTTGCCTAGATAATTTTTAAAGGTGTATGTATGTATATATGATCTCATACATATGTTATTTTTCTTGCTATAATAGAAAGAAATAATTTAACTTTCAGTCTGGAAAGGTTATCAATGTATAGACAGATAAGAGGTCTGACCCTCTATGAAAGTGTCATTATCTACACAGCTATCTTAATTTCTAACCCTGCTTTTCAGTGCTTATTCTTGGTCACTACAAAGTAATAGAATTGTTGAAGCACAGGCTCTGCATCCCAAAGGAATGACAGGCAGCTGTGACAGCTGGGGGCCTGGGGGAAGGGAAAGAGCCTCTCTCTTATTGTAATGCTGAGACAATTTTCCAGGGAAGAAATCAGGTCTGTGATAACAGGGTAAAAGGGCAGCTATAAATTTGTTCTGCCTGGGAACAAGAAATACAGGACAGAGAGAAGATAGAAAAACAGGCCTGAATACTAATGAAAGTGTGGTAATGGAATAAGACCAGACAGGAAGGTTACTAAATATAGCTCTTAGTGTTATCTCCTGAAGACAGTTTCAGATTGAGCCATGACAATCACTGAGTCAAAATTCAGAAGCTTTTCTGTCTGAAAAACAAAGGTTGCAGATAACAGCAACACTAATGAGTAGCAAAATTACTGTTAACTCAGGAATCAAAAATCACAAAGACCTGAGGGATATTTTCACCCCTTTGTAAGATTTCTGCCAACAGTCTCTAATTCATTCACTTTCAGCAGTTGCTGCAAAAAGACTAAAAGATAATAACATATTATAAAATTCAAGAAATTCTTTGTAGCTGCTCATTTTGCATTATCTTGATCATACCACGCTGGGAAAGCAGACCATTTATACTCTGCAAATAAGACTGGGTGCTGTTTTATTACAGGATTGTGTTCTAATTGTCCTTGCTGCTAAAGCAATCATTCATACTGGAAAGCACTTAGCCCAAGACTAAAGAAGCAGTTGCTCTAGTAAGAGCTGTGAAAGGTTTCTTTAATATGTTTCTTTTAAACAAAGTACTTTGAGGAGCTAATGTGAAACAGATGTTCCTGAATTACCCCGAAGAATACAAAAGGACCTACTTCATCATTATATGGAATAAGATATTACCCAAGGCCAATACTGATACTAAATATCTCCCACAGGATTCCTGTTGATCCTAGGCATATTATCTTACCCTATATGTAACAAGAAGTTAATTTTCATAAGTGAAGCAAGTACACAAATTTGCTGGAAGGCAATAGCAAAAACATTAAAGCCTTTTTGAAAAACTAACAGGTTTCCAATATATAGTTTGCAAGTTGCAGTGATTTCCATAACTACTTAGAACAATTTGTTGCATTGTAACAATTCCAAAACTCGAAAAAGATGTTTCATTTTGTTAATGTTTAAAGAAATGGGGACTGCTATGATCCTAGTCATTCCAAAGAAAGTCCATAAATGCAACATCTTATTCCATGTGTTCCTCAACATGCTCTGATTAAAGCTAGTCAATAATAAAAGAAAACCCCAAAGCTGCTTTTCAGGCTAAGTTCTTTGGGAAATCTACTAAGTCCTGGCTTGGAGAGGTTGACGTGAAAGAAATAAGGAATTTCGAGTCAGGAGGTGTTTGAGGTAATTCTATATGAGCACTTCTATTAAGAAGGCTACTTTTTTTGTTAAAACACAGTAGTTTCAGATGAGGGAACCACCAAGCCAGCCCATTGCTCTGTAAGGGCACCAAGAAGTTAGTGGGAAAATTCTGCACAGGAGAAACTGATCCTCCCACCCAGGCTGGGTAACCACATGATTCAATTCCTGTCCCCCACCCATTCACAAGGAGGTATGCTGAGGAAGGTGGGCAGGTCATACACAGCCATTTATACTCAGAAGACATGACAGCCACAGCAGGATGCTCAGAGAGGCAGCGAATGCACCAGCCCTGCAGATATTCAAGGCCAGGCTGGATGTGGTTCTGGGCAACCTGGTCTAGCTGAAGACGTCCCTCATTGCTCATTGCAGGGGATTGGACTGGATGAGCTTTGAAGGTTCCTTCCAATACGAACTACTCCATGGTTCTATGATTCAGTTTCAGTGCTGTTCAGACATAAGTGGTCCACCTTGAGGCTGGGAAGTCACAACCAGTACCAGTGAGATAATGACTTCACACTGCTTTCCATTTATGATGAGTACAGCTGTGGCAGCAGACAACCAGACTAAGTATTTGTCCTTTAAAAAGGGGACAAGGCACAGCAATGAGTGAATTTATATTGTCCATATAAATCAGCTTTAACTCAAGAATCTGTAAACAAATTATAGCAACTTTTGGCAGTGTCACAGAGAACTGCTTCTCATGGAGCTGCGATGCAACACTTGTTTTACAGATCCAACGTCAGGAAGTAGATTCAGACCAGACAGCTCTAGTACATGCTCATTTAAACTATGCATTGCAATCCACTTAAATTAGAGTTTACTAAAAACAAAGAATTATCTTTAAGTCTGTACCTGAATTGCAGAGCATAATACCCATCAATGAAGCAGTTTTAGAGGAGACATATAGAGTGCTGATTTTTCCCAGGCATCAGCCCCCTGACCTGCTGTCACACCTTACTCATTAATTTCTTTTTCCAGTTACTTGAAAATATAACCTGATGATATAAACTGTAGATTCTGATCCTTAAAACCATCCAAGTCAGTGGAACCATTCTGAGTCCACAAAATATTTCTGTGGGATTTAAAATATATAAAATCTTTACACAAGAACTAGAGCATAAGACCTTTTCTATCAGTTTAAATAACTAGAGAAATTGTTATTGTTGATATGGCTGAAATACTTAAATGTTCTATGTCTGTAAGATACGAAAAAGCATCAGCCAGTCTACGGTTATATGAGCATGGAAGAAAAAAGCACTGTTGGCAGGTAAATACGTATGATGCAGTGTTCTCCTATACAATTCCAGTGATATTAATGCAACATAGACAGATGATTGCTGCTATACTGACACAGGAAGGTTCGTATTGAGATCACAGTTTTGTTATTGTTCTCTGCTTATTTGAAACAAAATCCACTTTTTCCTTCTAGACACTTTTTTCTGTTAGAAATGTGGAAATCACAATGACACTTCCCTTCTGAGATTAATGACTACATACTTTTGAACCAGCATTTCTGAGTTTTAATCAGGATGTTTCAATGCATTATTTATATTTACTAAATCACTTGAAAAATCTTCCCTCAGCCCTACTGTAACTTTTTCCTAAAGCAAAGGAAAACATTATTTCAGGGAATTATTTTCTACTTCTAATAAAAAGGTATTCACATTGTAAAAGTCTGGGGAACAGCTACAACCCTAACAGAACACATAGTTTCATGGAAGTTTTTGTTATATTATAGTAAGAAATTAATAACCAAGTTGGCCTTAGAATTAGAATAAACTGAAACCTTTCTTGCAGGGATGACAGTGAAGTTTATTACAACATAGTCTACAGTCATTTCTCTTACATACACATATGCTGAAGATCCGATTTATGAGAAGCACTGACTGCTAGAGCAAAACCTGTTCACATTTTCAAACATCATCTGGCTATCTACTGCACAGTTTTAGATGTGATTATCCTTTAAATTATAATTTCTGTCATATAAAAGGCTTTTACAGTATGAACATGCAGACACAAACATTCTGTTTGTCCTTCCTTTAGAGCTCTTAGCAAAACCCATGATCTCCACAGAATCAGTGATATCCCTTTACTCTACGTGAGTCACGGAGTTACTGGACTTTTTATATCAAGTTAGTCATTTAATGATTTAGCAGTGCTCATTAAGTGATGTAAATAGAGGTATTTATGTCATTATTCCCCCTGAATAAAGCTGAAGATGTAGCCTCCATAGTCTGGTGAAGAAGCAGAAATGTTCAGTGATATGGTTGAACAGAACTTCAGTTTTAGAATTCGATTCTTCAAAATACGGCAAAAAAAAACCCATCTGTATTGCATTACCTCAGGAACTGCTAGGCTACCTCAGAATCAGATGCTAAATTAAGACAGCACTAATTACAGAATAAGGACCTGCTAAATCAGATTTGATGCTGTGGCACTGTTGTTACCGACACAGAGATGTTACTGATCAAGAGAAAAGTAAATTCCTAGCTGCCAAATCATATTTTGTACATCACATTCCAGTCCCCCATAGTTGAACTTAACACCTTGCCACTATTTATTAGGAACAAACCTGGATGAACATGCAGCTACACAAGCAGAGCCCTTTGAACAGTACATCCTGTGTGATGTACTCTAGGTTACCCTGCTCTTGCAGGGGGGTTGGACTAGATGATCTTTTGAGGTCCCTTCCAACCCTTGGGATTCTGTGATTCTGTGATTAGGAGAGGCTACTTTCAAATAAAGATCTAGTGGACTAACAACTCTCGGTCAAGTTGGTGACATCTCATTCAAGTGTCATTTTAAGCACCAGGAAAACATTATCTCAAATGTCAGTGAGAATAAGGAAGCAAGAAGAAAGAAAAGCAAGTACCTATAACTGCTTCATAAGAAAAAATACCAAGAGACATAGAGAGAAATTCTTAGAATTCTATTTAAAAAAACAAAATAAAATTTTCCTGTGGTTTATGTAGGTTCACAATGGTTTTCCACTCTTCCTTCTAAGAAGGTAATTTTCAGACCTACTCATCCCACATACATACACTGTACTACAGTTTCTTCCATTAGAATTTCAACCTAAGTGTTTCCCACAACTACAGGTCATACAGTAGCTAACTCATAATATGCAATTAAGCAGTACCTATTACAAATGAAAAACACATTTATAGGAAAAAACAGCTACTAAATATTAGCCAAGAAATCATACTCATTTGAGTAGCAGCCCAAATCCTATTTATATCTTTACACTAAGCTATTTTCTGAAAAGCAACAACTTTAAAAGTACAGTTACACTGTGATAATCCAATTCCAATATACAAGAAGGACAATTAAGCAGATCACACCTTTCCACCTAGCAGATTCCTAAACTGCTTTATGAAAACTAGACATAGCACTTGACAGAAAAGTATTTTCCTATGTAGAAACTGAGCAGTGCAGAGTGGCAGAGGAGCAAAAGGAAACCCTGGACATATGGGGTTAGGATTGTTTGGACTAAGATGTTTGTAGTGAAAACCACACACAAAAATAGACCCTTCTCCTTTAATTTCTCTATACAGCTATTCTCCATCACTGATAAATTGTTTTTCTTGTGCAAAATTATCACTAAAGAAGGACTTTTTTGCACCAACTGCTTTGACAGGCCTCATTTGTCTGTTGTCCTTGGTTACACCTGGTCTCTCCCCATTTTTACTGTCAGGATTCAGATGCCACAGGGACCATTTATTATGATTCAAAGACATCCTCAACAGGCATGTCCCCTCCAGTCAGTCTCACTGCTATTAGCAGCAGTCTACTTTCTGGACTGAAGCTGTCAAGTACTAACACTGGGGTTCTTAGCAGCCATCTGTTTAAATTAAAGATATCTGAATAGCTGCTGATTAATTACGTTTCTCTGAATAAACAGGAGTATCATGAGTTAATCAAGGTACATGTTCAATTAATCTGATCAGTGTCAGGTTCACTACTTTGTATCAGATGCAAGGAAAGAGAAATGCTTTGCTGCTCTAGGACACATACAGTGCTACATGCAGCACATACATAAAAACAGACTACTGTTTTATCTACATAGGCATTGAGATGAATGCTGGGCAAAACCTCTACATGCACTCTTGCATGTCATAAAATTAAACCATGGACAAACTATATTTATTTTATCACAACATCAAAAACTTGTCTTCACATGCATGTGACTCAGTCTTAAAGCCTTGTATTACAAGCAGAAAGAATCAACAAGACTTGAAAATTCCAGCTGGCTTCCTGCTTAGCATTTCTAAAGATGTTTTAATATGCATAACTTCAAAACTGAAACTAGGGACTTCAGTGTATTAGCTTTAAAGAATTAATACAGTAGTGACAACAGAGCCATTATCTGAAGAAGCTCCTGCCATCATCTTAGCATTATGTAGCTGACTAGGTGGCAGGAATCACCCAGGCAAGCATATCATGGTCTGATTATACATATTGCTCAAGTGAGTCATGCAAGAGACAGTATCAGTTCAACAAGTTCTCCTACAGCTATGGTTGCACAGTTCATTTGCTGCTCAGGCTTTTCTTCCTGCAGCATCTCCAGTATTAATAATGAATATATGATACAAAATCCACCATCAAGATCAGTCTTGGCAATGTGCATTCTACCCTATTTTACACTCATGAGTGTTGTAACTATTTGATCGAGATCATCACCCTTTATTCTGAGTAATAAAACAGACCCTTTTGTACATTGTTATATATCTAGAGAGAGAGAGACATTAAATCTTCAGCATTTAGCCAGAAAGCTACCATTTGGTAATATCTTCAGAGACTGTCATAAGACATATCAGAAAATACCAGGAATACAACACCAGCTGAGCACCCTGTGACCCAATGTCGCTCTCACATAAATAATACCAGTATTTAAAGGTAGTCTATTGTTTTGTACAAGCCTTGACCCAGGGCTGGAAGTTGATCCAGTTCTTTACAGCTAGGAGAGCTACTAATGTCAGCAAAGAAGTTAGTTTACTAAATAAACCCTGAATTTTAAGAGCTAGAATAGGAAAGCCTATAAAGTTTATATGCAAGTTGCAGAAGAGGGCATTGAACATTGTCTCAGGATGATCAGGTTAGATTACAGGGATGCAGGTGATCACTTCTACAACCGTGATATAAACTAAAGAGATATCCCTGTCATAACTACTGCCAAAAAGACTAACAGAAGCAATAACTCAATATTAACAGAAATAAAATGTGATAAATCAATGAGAAAGGGCACAAACCAGAATCTCCACTCTGGAATACCACGAATTTCATATCCCTACAGTCACAAAGGCTTTCCGAGAGGAACATAGTGATGTTGATTTTCCATCCTGAGATTTATAAGCAGTGTTTGGGGGCTATTTATTCTGCCAAGCTCCCCTGCTTTTGCCTCCTATTTCTGATCATTAAATTATGGCTTTAAGAAGCCATCTTTCTGCAAAGATCACACATTTCTCTTTCCACATCTTCTGCCCATATTACAGCAGCTTATGGTAAAAATCAGCCACACTCATTCTTTTTTGCCTGCTAAATGAAAAACTGAAGCATGTTAGAGCATTGTTGTTTATTCCAGAGAGTGTAGCAAGTTTTGAACCATCCTTCTAAATAGTATCAATATAAAATGTCTAAAAGCATTAATATTACTTCATTCCTCTCGTTAGTCAGCAGCAAAGAATTTGTTGTTCTTATCATTATACACAGCCCATTTTACATGCCAATACTGTATATTAAATCTTCTAAAATACCTGCTGTATTTAGTTTCCTGCTCCTATCAATCTTAGCTTCTTCTCAATGAGCAGCTATAGCTCTACATTTCTAACACATATGTATAGGCAAGTAAATATTCTTCCTGTCCAACATTAATTGTGACTTCATATCACACACTTGAAAGACTCCAAAGACATTTATTGCTGCCTCTTTAAAAATGAATGGTCTCCTTTATTCTTCAGTCTACCCACTTAGGCAGATGCCCACTTCTTCCACTACTATTTTTCTTCCCACTTTTCTCCAACTACAAGCAGCCCTCCTTCTGCCTCCCTTCTGTGTTAGCTTCCCATTACTGCTACTCCTCCAGCCTTTCCAATTATACATTTATCAGCCTCTTCTCTCCCAGAAACAGAGAAACTTCCCTCCTGCCATATCCCAAGCCTCTCCTTATTCCCAACCACCCTAAATCCTCCTCCTTAAAAAAAAGAAGTTGATATCCTTGAGTGAGGTCCTGCCCTTACCTTCCATAGACACTTGTGCTTTGATTTTAGCAAACAAGCACCTGACAACCACTTAAGCCAGAAATGACAGAGGCATGAGAGCGGATCTGCTTCAAGGTCCATTCTGCACCAGATCTCTTATCCACTTTTCTTCTACAAAGCCCAAAAGCAGAAAAGAGCCTTATTCAATTCATAGCACAGTTTCAAGAGGTAACCCACAAAAAAGGCAAAGAAAAGACATTACTAGTCTCTTCCACATTGCAGCAGGGTAGGCCCTACTTTGCATTCAAAGGACCAAAGAATACTCTTATGGTGACACACAACGTTTAAGTTCCAACAACGAAATAAGAAGAGAAGAAAAAGGCAGGCTACATTTCCAGGTTGAAAGGGAAAAGTACTTTCTTCCTGTCTATTGTATTCCAGGGAGCTCCCAGCTTTTCTCATATAGCCATGTCAGACTCTCTCACATGCATGTCTTCTTGCTTTTGTCCAAAACACAGACCTAATCTGCCTTCACACCCACTACCCCAAACAGACATCTGATTTTTGTGCTCCTGAAAAACCCACTGAAGGGCAATTTGGACATAAGCTATACACACTGTACTTGATGAACATGGAAAAGAGTTCTCTCCAATACAGACATGAGCTCTCAAATGCAATCCCTAGTTATGGCAACAAACTAAGACATTCACTAAGAAGATAATACATTGATATTTACCACATGAAAATCATTTCATGAATTGGAACTCCATTGAAAAACTGTTTGTATGAACAGGAAATGGTTTTATCTTGAATAACAAAATCAGGATTGTCCCCAATAAATTAATATTTTGTATTGCATGTACACTGCCTTTAGATGTTAGATGCATTTTCAACAGTGTTGGGACTTAAATCCCTGACTGACAGAAGGCTGAATTATGAAGAAAAAAACACAAATCTTAATATTCTTTACAGAGCATTACTGCTTCCTACATCCTAGTCTGGGTTAATAAATCCTTTTATCATTTCAAGTATAATTTCTATAAATGCCTTATCAAAAGAGACTTGAAAATAAAAGTATATGCTTTTTATGGTTCTGCAAAACAATTCACGATATCTGCTTATTAACTTAATCTTATTAGCTTCCAGCAAAAGGAGAAGATTGTGAAGCTCTCTTTACCGATTCTTGACTAAATACACAATGGCCAATCAACATGCAACCCAATTTATTCTGATGTACAAAAAGCTCCTAAGTTTCATTTTCCCCCACCCCTCATCTGAAAAGGGAAGAGAGATACACGTAAGTTTTTCCTCATTAATGGATATATAGATTCCTCCTTTAACTGAGAGGAAGTGTCATGATTTTCCCCTGGAACTAGGATATATAGGCCCAAAATCCTTGAGTAAAGAAAACAAAGAGCATGTCTGGGAGCAGAACTCTTGGACATAGTGGAGCAGCTGAGAACTAAAACTGAATTTGATGATAGAGGTATTTATTCTACATCTTTGTTAACATGGTGAGCTCCTTTAACTGCCTGGACAATTTTAATGTCAGAGTGGGAGGCTGCTAAATCCATCACTTTTCCAACCAACTGTCCCCCAGTGGAATTCAGGCCATTCAGGCAGATTCTAGGGCCTATTCAGAGAAATTCATCTCAGCTCCTTCAAGTGTGCAAGCTGGCATTCAAACACTTGAAGAGCAAATTATATTCTTTCTTTCTCCTAAATTAATGTGAAAAAATTCAAAAGGCTTCCAAAATGGGTATCTGCTCTGAGCTTCAAACTACAACAATGGGAGACAGCAAAAAAGCAGGAAAAAGCAGGCACTGAAGAACAGCAGAATGCAAATGAGAGCTCCTTTTTTAACCTGAAACATACAGATCAGACTCAAGCAGCTGAAACAAAAACAAGATGAAAGGTCTATAGCCCATGGCACAGAGAAGTGGGAACACAGAGAATGATATAAACAAGCCCCAAGAACTTACAAGAAAGTAACCAGACTATTAAATAAAAATAGCAATAAAATGAAGCATCAAGTGTAGCAGATGAAACAACAGAAAAAACTTGAAGTCATACTTCTAACACTAACACACATCTATACTCACCTATGACAGGAGTACTCATATATAGGCTGACTATATGTGCAAATCACTCTCCAGGAATATGATTCTTACTATGTTAGCCCCAAATTACTTCTCACTATGAGAGGAAATAAGAATTTAAGAAAGACTAAAGCTCCCTAAAGAGTACAGTAAACTCAGTCTACTTGATAGAAAGGTAATAGATCAGCCTTTAACAGGTTTATGCTGTTTCTATTGCTGTTTAATAGCGTAAGTCTTTGGGATACACCAAGTTAGGACAAATTCAGGAGAAGATAACTGATAACAGAAAGGATGATTTGGAAGTTACTGCACTGACTCTTTATTGTTATAATCTGTTCTTTTAAAATAAATATGAAGAAAAATTGAAGGCAAGTCTGAAAATTTAGCAACACAACAGGAAGTCTCAGGAGGGAAATAGTAATCCAAATCAATAATTATGGTAATAGAATCAGTGATCTATGTTCAGTACCACCACCAGTAATACAGGTTCTTAACACAGAGTACCATTTAGGAAACTTCTTATACAGCAACAGTTACAGAACCCTTGGTTTATAGAACTTTAAATAAAACAGAAAAATAATACACTTAACCAAAAGAGATAATGCGTTTCCATTCAAGTTGATAAAAGTCTAAAAAAAAAAAAAAAGCCCCAAACACAAATAAGAACATAATATTCTATTGCTCTTTAGCAAAGAGTTAAAAAGTGTGTAAGAGCTATTCCTAGCATTTTTTTATTAAGCATAAAAAAAAACTGGATCCTTTCCCCTTCACCATTCTCTCCAGAAAAAAAAACTTCAAATAGAAAGAAGCACCATTTATTTGGGTTTTTGTTAACAAAGAAAACACAGGGGAAAAAATAATTCATGTTCCTAAGCAGATGAAGTTATTTGACAGCATCTTCCAAATCAGATATATGAGTAAGAATCTTAATTCGTAATGAAAACTTCTCAGATTTGACTAAAATAAGCCTCAGGATATGGAGCATGCACTGATTTAGGTGACATCCCTATCCAAGGGACTCTGATTTACACTTACTCTCTGAACAGGTGTGCAGCTAAGAATACACATACTGCTAGACTTCATTCTTCTCACTTGGCCTACCAAATTACCTCTATCAACGTAGCATTCCTTCTTGAAAGTATGTTTTAGTATCCCTAGAATAACACCTCTGGAATTCAAAGAAAGAAAAGCAAAGTAAAAACTCAAAGTAAAACCCAAAGCCACACAGATAAGAGAGGATAAGAACCATAACTACTTTCAATTTAATAAAGCTTACAGTAAAAATGAAGTGCTCTGGTTGCGCATAGATGGCAATAGAGATGAGCTAGTAGGATTTTCCCATTTAAAAACAAAAGGCAAGTAGAGAAAATTAAAAGAATCTATCTTAAGAAAACAATGTACAGCAAAGCCAGTTATATAAAGAAAAACACCCAAAGGAAATTTTTCCACAATTTAAATAGAAGAGACATTAAATACATTATAATTTTCTGGCTGCATCACTTACAATCACAGAATGGTTTGGGTTGGAAAGGACCTTAAATCTTTTCCAGTTCCAATCACTGCCACTGACTGGGACACCCTCCAGTAGACCAGGTTGCTCCAAGCTCCACCCAACCTGGCCTTGAACACTGTCAGAGATGGGACAGCCACAGCTTCCTGGGGGCAAATAAACACCTCAAACAGAAACATTATGAGACAGGACAATGTGGACAAGTGGAAAATAGTGTTGTCTGGGAGACAAAATCATGTCTTATAATACATTTAGCGTGGAACTCTCATACCACCAAGGAAACAAGTACTGTATAGTCCCAGTACTACTACGGTTCGTTCATATTCAGCTATCCGATTATTCTAGAACTTGGAGGAGCAGAGCAGACCCTTTCAGTAGAGTCTAGCATTACCTAAACTCTATTTTCACCAGAGGCAGTAACAACTGATGTGAGCAGGAAACTAAGGCAGCAGTGACCAAATTCTGAAGATCCTAGATCTGGTTGGGGAGAAGGCAAAGGGAGACAATCTTTGGCAATTTAATTCCCTCCACACTTTGAAATCCACTGAAATCTGACCTGTGCCTCCTGCAAGCTGCAGCTATTTACATATTGGAAAGAGATGTGGAATACCTATAGCAAACTGAGAGGTGACCAATCTATCTTGGGTCTCTGCCTTGAAGAAACATTTCAACCATATATCCACTGAAGGATTTCTGAAGCTTTATTCATGAGGGCTGACTGCTTCTCCTATCAAACCACTATCCTTATTAAACCACAGCAAAAACACTGACAAATGTTTGGTCAATAATCAAGATAACTACTGAAATGTCAGTTTAAATAATTGGTATCATACAAAATAAAATAGGTTTGCTTTATGAAGGACATGGAGTACAAAATGGTAGAAGAATGCCAAGGGATTATCCATCAAAATCAATTAAAGGAAAGCTTCTGTGTGTTGCCAGCAATAGATGTATAGAAAAAGTTTAATTAAGTAGGAGAAATTATTCACATAAAATGCTTTGAATAATACAGAATGGATTTAACTGCCTCAAATGGCCAAAATCACTTAACATATAATGAAAAAGGCTTTTTTTAATTATTATTAAGGGGGCAAAATACCATAGAAACATGGCTGCACACAGTGCCTACATACTACTTTGGGCTGGAAATTACTGGAAAGATTCTGCCGTAGTTATATAGCTAAAAATTATGATTGCTCTGAACACCCACAGCAAAGCTGCAATCTGTGGTGCTTGGGTTGTTAAGATCCCATTTGGCCATCATAGCCTGCATAAAGAACTAACTCACTTGTTTTGGGATGAAGACAGGTTATGTTCAATCCAGCTATGACTGAAATAGCAGTTAAAATTCTCAGGAATTATAAAAACTAAGAAGTAGACACTGAATTGCACTTCAGTATAGTTAAAAGTTTCATCAGAGACAAATACAGGTACACACATCTATGTGCAAGATCTTTATATCATTATAGAAACAAGGTTTAATGCGGAAAAAAATAAGCACTATTTTAGTCAAAACAAGGCAACAGCAACTAGAATGAGCACGCAAGTTCAGGACTATCTGACAGACTCTGGATAGGAGTCGTGCTGAAAACCATGTAAAGTCCTAGTCCACCATTCCACCACTTCATTAAGCTTTTAATAAAATTCAGCATTTCCATTTCACATGCTGTGTATTGCAAATTATAAAACCATTGGTAGGAGTAGATCTCAGTTTTTGCAATACACCTTCGTGAGAAAATGAAGAATGCCTTTTAGAAGATTTGATTAGCTTAGCAGATCTTAAGTGAAGAAAAAAAAATCCTAAAATACTTTGTGTTACTTTGAATTCATTACCAGCTGACAGAGTACTGCCTATGAGAGAATGAAACAATCTTATAAACAGTAAAAGAGGGTGTGAGACTACTGGAAAGAAAAACAACACCTGCCCCTTTACTCCTTGCCCATGAAATACAGGAAAAAATCCAGTATTTATCTACTCATCCATTACTGTCAACTCAGGTGCCTCAGGTCAACATCGATGCCATACTCATTAAGGAGACAGGGGTAACAGAAGAGATAGGAGCAGACTGGAAAGATGCAAATCTGAACTCCAGAAGGGAATCATATTCTCGTTTTGTGACTTAGAAGACAACAAGGAGGTAGTGAACTGTACTTAGGGATTTTTCCTCCAATCATAGAATGGTTTGGATTGGAATGGAACTTAAAATATCCCAACAGTACCAGAAATTAAACTGCAATCCTGGGAGAGCTTAGTCATTTAGCTGGCTATGCCATGGGCAGGGACACAGAGTCACGGAATCATTTAGGTTCAAAAAGACCCTGAAGGTTGAGTCCAACCACTAACCCAGCACTACCAAGCCCACTGCTAAACCAGGCCACTAAGCACCACATCTACACCTCTTCTAAACACTTCCAGGGATGGTGAATTCACCAATTTGCTGGGCAGCCCGATTCAATTCTTGACAACCCTTTCTGTGAAGAAATTGTTCCTAATATCCAGTCTAAACCTCTCTGGCACAACTTGAGGCCATTTCCTCTTGTCCTAATATGATAGACAATTTGTCCAACTGCCTTGCCAGTAAATGTCTATTGTCATTTTAGAGACAGAGCACTTTCAATAACCGTACTCTTCATCTCCAGCTTATTTTGTCCAAACCGAATAAAACCAACGAGCAGCCTCCCTTTCTTCTTCCAGGGAAGAAAATAAATTTCATTTGAGAACTGTAAACAAAACACTATACTTTAAAAATATTTATGAAGCACTGCACAGTCGTATGTCCTCAAAAAACATCTCATACTTTTAATCACTTTTTATTTTGCTGGTTTAGAAAGAAATTTTTAAAACCTAATTACTTTATGGTATCTTAGAAGGTAGTTCATAGTATGAATCTTTGATATGCTTTGTATTAATTATTCAGATAGATCCTACAGAAATATGTGGTATGAAAACTTGCCTTTACATAGCATGTGAATAATAATTTACATGAAGAGATGCAATTCAACTGTATCTGCAGTGTAACCAACAAGACCAGTGACTAACTCCGGTGTATGTCTACAGCTGGTATCGCTGCAGTGATTCCAGCTCAAGTGGAAATTCCCAACCTTGCTTCAGAATAGCCACCTGCAGCTTGATGGAACAAGCTAGCAGCAGGCACCCCACGCTGCCTGCCAGGTCTGCAGCATCCGAGCTGCCGGCACAGTGCTGGCAAACAGGGTAAGGTGTCCAACAGTAAAGGGCAGCAGAACAGGAGATTCACTACATGTTAGACAGCAAAGTCCTGCCCCTAAAAACACCTAGAAATAGATGTAGTTTCATATTGCTCTTTTATGTCTGGCTTATGGCATAAATTTGTTTTCTTAAGCATTACTAAGAATAAGGTAAATAGAGCACTTCACGTGCCTTGCTTTACACTGCCAGACCGATCTTGATAGCATGTATCTCCTCTGAAACCCAAGATAAGTACTGAAGTTAAGATCCCCTGAATTAAGAGGGACAGTTTGTAGTCTTTAATATTAATAAAGCTAATTAGGCAGAAAAAAGGACTACCTTAGAGTACAGTGAGGAGAAAAAAGGGGGCTTTGTTGGTATATGCTCTCTGAAAAGCCACACTAACATTACTCATTCTGTGAGGAAAGCTTCTTGTTATGTGTCTGTTCAAGGACTTGAGTAGCAGAATATTGCAAATGGGGTAAAGACAGTGATAAATTTGCAAAGACAAACCAAAAGCAATCTAATTGTATTGTTTCAGATAAAGCCAGCTCAATGACTAAGCTCTCTAAGGATGGAAAACATAGCCCCTTTTATTTTGTCTCTAATGATTGCAATTCAATTTCTGCCACTGTTGGTCACCTAAGGAAATCCCACATGATGCAAGTTTTCCCAGTCTGGAGGTAACAGAATGGAATACAAGTCTCATTTCACTTGAGTGAAAATTGCAAGAGCACTGAATGTAGGGGTTTGAAAGTTTAGCAAAGGAAATAACAGGTTTTGTTATTTCTAGTTGGTCGGTTTCACATTTCTTTGTTTCAGTACAGCCATTGCAGCCAGAGCCCTTTATCCAAATGTGACAGGTGATAAGATACCAAATCTGATCCAGGACCTCCTGTTCTAAGAAATGGCTTTTTCCCAGCTTCCACAAGATCACCTTGGCCATACTGATGATTTCATAGTCCTTTTTGGACTAAAAGTGTTCAGCACATAAAAGCTTATTATTTGATATATTTCAACAATGAAAAGACAGAGTCATCCCATCATGAACCAGTCTCAACCTGCAATTAACCTTTCCTTTGAACTGGTATGAAAAGTCACTAATAGATGATGGAGAGCTCTTTTTTCAGACCTATGCATATGCACACTTCAGAATACCATCAATTAGCAAGTTCATTATTCTACATAAATAGGTTTAGAGAATGTGCAAAGTGATTTTTCCTTAATACATTCTCCCAGACTTTTTGCCTCAAGAAATCCTACTGCTAATTGCTGAGTTTTGTGTACACAAGATTCCTCAGTAACACTCAACAGGCACCGAGCAGGTACAGAACACTCTTTTGAGTCCTTTTATAACTTTACCAACATATTTGGTATTTTTTTCCAACAAGTCGTTGTTATGAACTCTAAAATGTAACAAATTATTGTATTATTCATGTATTAGATAGAACATGCACAAATGATTACTCTTTTACAAAGCAATTTAAGAAACTGTGCACCCTCACTTTTCTGTCCAATGCTGTGGCTTCCAAACGTACCAATACATGGCAAAGTAGTGCAGTATATGGTGACACATTGCTTTTCAGGTGAATTCATTTGCATTGTACAATACAAATTACCTATGGCCTTTTGAGATGCCCAGGTAACAGGTAGCACCTGTATAGCTCAGAGAAGTCACAGTCCTTGACTCCAATAATACAGTTTCTCTTAAATTTTATTTTCTTTCATTAATATGCATAATATTCAGCTTTGTGGTATAGAAGTACCAACTGATCATTGCTTCATGTAGAAAACACGCTTTGTACCCGACAGTTCCTTCATGACGTTCCCTTCACACATTCTTCCCGTAACACAGCAGCAGGTCTGTATGTACAGCACAACTGCATTCCAAATCCTGGCATCCACAGGAATGCCCATCAGAGCAGCAAAATCAGTCACAGCAAGAATTTTCGTTCATCTGAAGAATACCTTAGAGTAGGAGGCCACTGTCTAAATCGTCTGGACAAGTTTTCATGCACAAAAACTCCCAATCCTTTAAGCTCTGTTGTTAACTTTAGCGGTTCAGACACATGAACAATTGCTGTTTTTCTTTTCATTTTGGGGGGAAAGGTAAGTACAAATTAGCTAGTGTTGCTGCCTTGTATTCCTTACCTCAATAGCTTCGCATAGTCATGTGAATTGCTCCCTCTTCCTTAGTTTTTATAACAGTAAGTAAGCTCCCCTTCTGTATTTGGAAAACAGAAAGGTAACCACTTCTACTTCTAGGTTGTTCTCTGACAGAACACAAAATCAGATTGCTCTTAAATTCACACACACACCAAAGGGACCACGCAATCAAGCCCTCTTTATGTGTTCTGGAAAGCAAAAAGCAGCCCAGATAATTTAGCTAAGAAAACCTTGATATTTAGCCTCTTCTAACATGAAAATTTTGTTTTATTAACAAAATTTGTACTGCCCCTGTTTGAGATGTCCTAAACCTGAGGATTTGAGAGAGAGGCACAAGTGGAGAACATGAAAAATCTATGCATGCACAGAGATACTTTCCTCTAGTGCAGGCCTGTTGTTTCAGTAAGACACTATTTTTGTCTCTCCTCTCCAAAAGATACACTAAGAACTTCATCTAAACTCTGCAAGAGCCAATGTGTCTCCAGCAGAGCTTTTAAATTGTGGGAAAAGTCAAACAAGGACCTTGCAAGTACCAAGGATGTAACTAATTGCAATACTTGTTACTGTAGACACTGTGTGCATGCATGTACAATAACGATGCACAACAGGAGACACCTGATGAAGCACAGGGCCTGAGGATCAGAAATCAGTTCTGCACTTATCCCAGGTAAGTGGGATAAATTAAATTCAGACTGTGAGCCAGTCTCAAGAGGCAGAGCATCCACCAGCAGCTGGATGCATTGGCTATTCTTCTGGAGCACAGTTTTCCCTTTAGGTTCACCTAAAAGAACATATTTGGCACAAAGCAAGATCTTGTTACAAATGAAAGTACAGTAAGAAACTATTTGCATTGATTTGCTTTAAAAGTTCACCTTGATCCAAATAAAGCATTTCCCAGAGCAAGCTGCTGGGGACCTATGCAACTCCAGACCTCTTTTAGGATCAGATTCTTAGTGCTCATCCCTAGGTACAGCATACAGTTAGTGTCATTTGTAACTTGCCACAGGTTAAGGTCATGAAGAATCTAAGTGGGGGTTTGGTGCACTAGAGAAAAATTTCTAAACGTCATGCCTCAAATATAAAATGCAGTGTCTTCAAATGTAAAATGCATGTCCTCCTCCTCTTTTACTGGGAGAAATAGTTAGATTTCCATGTCCCATTTTTCTAGTTGCATTGCTGTGAAACATTGTCCTCACTGGCTTTCAAACACACCTCAAAGCCTGATATTGCTTCATTTATCACTTCAGCTCTACTTACCACCTCCTCAGATTTGTTACCAACATTTACTATGCTCTTCTACATGAAATTTCAACTCTTTTTAGTCCAGAGGCCCTTAGTGACATAATTAAGCAATCTAGTGTCAGTGCTGGGGAAAAGTTGAACTTCATGATCTTAAAGGTCTTTTCCAACCTCTTGGATTATGAGATTCTACGACTCTACATTAAAGCTAGTTAGAACTTGGTTCTTTGTTTAAAACAGAAGAAGAATATAATAATAAAACTTGTTCCTTTTTTTCTTAATTTCTCCCTCTTCATTTTCTCATGGATCATGACTCACATAGCAATACCTCATATCAGTGCTTCAGAATAATAGCATCCTTCTTTAAAATAAAGCAGAAGTTATGACATACTTCACAATATCCTAGCAATGCTTTTACTCTGTCCTCTTAAAAGGGGCTTCTAGCACTTGCAACAAATCTTGGACATTACTATGCATTACTTCCTCGTACAAGAAAACAGTATTAGCCTGTGTTATCATTGGGCTCATTTGCTCACATCATGCTTTCCATTACTCACAACTCCTAAGAGGCTCCTGGCAGTATAATACTTTAAGGTAATTGCAAATGCACTTAATGAAGTTACATCATTAAAATATGGCTCAAATACCTGACCAAACGTTGCAGCCTGTATTCATTCCCACAACATTTCTGATACTTTGCAAAAAGGCTTCTCCCTTTTACTCATGTTTTTCAGCTCTCACATGGAAAATGAGAGAATCAAGAAAATTTTCACATCCACAGAAAGCTAAAGACAAAAATCATGCAGATCCAAACACGCTATAAATTCATATTCAAAAGGGTTTATTCTTTACCTTTCATGCAGTGGCATTAGGGGGTGGGTCCCACATGCACTCATGGACACTCAGCTGAAACACGTATCGTCCATGTTAAGTGTGAATTATGTCTCTAGAGATCTTTGCTTCTGTTGTGGTTTTGGAACTGTGACTGGAAATTAGTAGAAAACATAGCAAACAATTCTGTTGCCAATACATAAAGTCATAGAACCTACTCTGTCATTCAGCAGTTCTTCATTTGTTTCTCAGATTGTGGAATATCTTTGTATCAACCACTTGTACTATCAGTTCAATCACAATGATACAGGAGCTTACAAACACTACAAAAACTCTCATATTTGGTTTTGAGAGATTGTAGTTTATATCTTCAGCAAGAGAATGGTAGAAACCAGAGCTGGGATAGAACAACTGCATCGTTACATTGCGATCATGAGTAAAATCATCAAAAGAATTTCAAAGGTAAGTGGAAAATACAATAACTAGTCAAAAAATCACTTAAAAAACACAGCACTTGGAAGGCTCAGATGCTTAATTCTCAGTCATTTTCGAGTCTACCAAAGGGCATGAGCAATGAAACACATTTCCAAGGAGCCTTTAGAATACCAAATATAACTTCTCATTCCATTTCAGATAGCGGAATGCTCAATATATTGCATTCCTGAACCATCCCATCTGATAATAGCAATCTCTTATTACAGTTCACAGACAGGCTGGATGAAGTAGCTCTCTTCTCATTAAAGTAACAAAGCAGTAAGAGTATACACAGCAAGCTAGGTCCAAATCAGATGTGAAGAAAAGCACATTACACTGGGATTTTGAGCAAGACAGCAGCCAAATAAAGGTGAAACTTTCTCTACAGAAAATTAATGGCCAGCTTTGCATCCAATTCTCATTTTACCAAGTTTTAAGTTCCACAAAAGACAATCTCTCAGCTATAGAAAGGCAAATGAAAATCTATAAGTTTGATAAGGATCCCAGCCCATAAGGCACCTCAGAAAGCTGTAAAAGTAACAGACTTCTGAGTAAGTGTCCACACAGTTTGGACTGACATCAACTCTACTTCTTGGAAAACTGAACCACGGGGATTTTTAAAGAGGAAAAATGATATGAAAATGGGAAATACATAGCATTATTTTCTTTACAACAGAAAGACTGGAGAGTCAATGTTTCGCTTCTCTGTCCAGAAATGAATGATGACAGAAGTCAAAACACTGTGGGCACCTGTAATCATTCTCACAGAAAGCTATTAAATTTAAAGTGCACACAGTCACTGAAAAGAAGTAAAAGGAGAGGGGAGGGGGGAATAATTTCATAACTCTCTAAGAATAGAAATAGATTAGGTGATAAAGCTGAACACACCAAACAGCAGCAATGCCTGATCAATTTTACCCGCAAAAAGTAAACCACACCCTATTTCATCACCCATCAAAAAACAGTAAGTACATTAGGGAGCAAGGGAGGGAGGAAATTGAGTTGTTCTTTGTATCCTAGATCTCTAATCTAAGACTTACTTCAAGAGAATTATCCTCTCCAACTACATTCATATCTCTGCACCTAGAGCTTTTACTAAGGGCATCCTAGAAGGAATCTGTATCTGTATTCACTTGTGCAGCAGGCTGAGTGAATGGGGTGCTTCCTTTACATCTCTAGATGTGAGAAATTAGAACAACTCTGTTTGCTGCAACATAATTGGATTCCAGCAGTTGGTGTAATAATGTAAATCTTCTAATTATGCAATCAGACTGTACCAAAGGAAAAAATGCCTGCCTAGTAAAGACTTGCCAACTTCCTGACTCATCTCACATGTCCCGCTCAGAATCCTTTGTTGTTTTACTGACTTTTAAAGCAAACTCTTATTTTTGATTACAAATCTTTCCATCAGTTTTAGTCCTTTGACAACCTAAAGGGATGTCAACACCCCTAGATGTTATACAGAACAGTACCAGAACAAAAGCTTCTTTATTTCTATGAGCACACCTAACCAATGTGAGGTGCTTTGTTCCTGAGGAGGGTATAACTTGACTGAACAGCATCAAAAGAAATTTGATCTCCCATCACTCTGAAAAAGACTCAAAAATGTACCTCAGAAGAAGCAGACATCTTTATGTATGCAAGTAAAATTGATATGGCAAACGCAAGGACACCATTTGAGAGAGTGAACCAACTGTGTTCACTTTATTAGTCTCTATAACCTCACTAACCATTCAGGTTTCTTTCCATATCTAATTAGAATTTAAGTGCAAGTCATTGACATTTCACTAATGTCTGGTGTTCCCTTAGCAGAAAGAAACCTGAAATAATAGAATGTTAAAACTCTACCTTCCCAGAATGTAACTATTAAAAAAATAATAGGCAAACATTGCAAAAGATGGTAAACATACAACTTATGAACCAGTTCAATTCCAGTATTAGTTTGCAGGAAACATCCAATCTCAACTCAGCAATTAAATGTGATGCTTTGCTTTATATTTAATAACTAATTAAAATAGCCCATTTTGAGAGCTATAACCAAACAGAAGAGGGAACTCTCGTTTTTGAAGCAGATTGAGAGACACATTGTCACATTCTATTAATATATTCACATATTCTGTTATTCTACCCATAAGTTGTGTAACTGGAAGCAATTTCGCTTTAAGACAACAGTCAGCAAATTCAAATTTAAACAATCTGCCATGGTTTTAGTCTCTTTATACTCACAAGTTATTGGGAAGGGAGAGACAATTCTCAAACATGCAGATGCAAGTTTTAGGTTTTCTTCATTATTTTAATACCAGCAAAACGTACTGGAACAAAGAACATGGGGAACCATTTGTGAACAGCAGTTTCAGCATATAGTAACTAATGCATATAGAATGGTGAATTATAATAAAGATTTTATACTTTTTTGCAGGAACAGTGAATGAGTACAGGTAATGTGCAGTTTTATGACAAACTTCAAAAGAATTCCTAATGACTCCACACTTGACATGAATTAAAATCCTTAGGCTGGGCTAACATTACAAAAATACATTTTTTCTTGCCACTGTATAATAAATAATAAAAAAGCCTGCAGTGAACAGTTATCTTTCACCTCTGTTGAATCTTTTATCGTGTGAAAGATAACACCTAGAAGTAAAAAAACTTGTACTGCAGGAAAACACATATAACATGGACCAAAAATCTTACAGAAAGACAGACTGGACTCTTTTGTTTCAAAATTTATTCAATTTAAAATAACCTTCCATTAGAAAATTAGAGAACTTTCATTTTGAAGTTAAAAGAGGGTCTTCAACTGAACACTTGCTGATTATCTTAAATAAAGCATTTTTAACTGGTTGGTTGGTTGGTTGGTTGGGTTCCCCACACACACACATCTGGGGCAGCCACAGCTTCTCTGGGCAGACTGTGCCAATGACTCTTATGGTTGTCATTGATGCAGCAACAAGGATCAGAACTTAAGCATTTGTTCTAGCATGGGGTTCTCATAGTAACAAAAGAGCTGCAAGGGCTAATCTAGCAACCTGCTCTAAAACTCATTTTCTCTACTGTAATTGACAAGACAGCATTTATGATCTTTCTTTAAGGAACCACAAAACCAGAGAAGAAACCTATAAGACACCTGGGCCATCCTCACAAAGATTTTGTGCTCTGAAATAAAAGCTTGCAGAGTGTCCTCATAACTTGTTTGCCATCATGTGGTTATAGCCCCTTCATGACTTGCAGTAGTATGACAGGACATAGGTCAGACAGATATTCCCACTTAACTGCACTGATTTGTCCTGCGTTCAGCCCCTTATAGGAAATACATTCAGAATTTTAAGAACATTCTTACATTGCAAGAATGAACTTAAAAGAACTGAAGTTTTCATTTTAATTAAGGTTACAGAAAAATTTCCACTAGCATCTTTCCAACAAGAATGACTCTGCTTGAACAACTGAGTACTGGCACAAAATCCACAAGCAGTCTGAAGGCTTACTTCAATCTCCTGTTGTGCTGAGTAATGATGACAGTCAAGATTTGTTAAATTATGCTATTAGTAACAGTTAACACTTAACAACGTTGATAGAACACAGAAAGTAAAACAAGGGATACAGGCTGCTTATAAGCAAGACTAAGAGGTCAGAACAGTGATCTCTCACAAGCTCTTCTGCTGCTGGAGTCACACATATTCGTGTCCTGACAGGTTCTCTTTGCCCTTCTTTTGCAGGTAACACTTTAGCCTCTCATATCAAGTTATGATTTATTCAGGTCAGCTATCAAAGCTGCAGTTACAGATTTCCTCATGTGGCTTTCAAGGTCAAAACCATGCCTCTTCAGACCAGGTCACCCTTGCTGCTGTCATACTGTATACCAAGGTCAAGAAGCTTAGTTTCCTCTCATGAAAGGATGACAAAGAGTTAATCTCACAACTGACAGCAATATCAGATGTAGCACAAATAGCAAACAGTGGCAATTTAGCAACTTCGGCATTCACTTCCTTTCCCACAGGTTATTTCTGGGGGTAAAGAAATACTTGATGAGATGTTACCTTCTTGTGCCACATAACCAAGACCATTATGAGTTGATCAACTGAAACTATTCTTGTTTAAAGAAAATAGTTATCAACATTTTAAGATTATATTTCCACATTCTAACCCATGCAGTCTGTCATGCAATCTTCTTTTACCTACAGCACTTCAATCTGTTTGCCCTTGTTTATAAATTATAAACAAGCAATGCATGTGCACTAAGTTCTCTTTCCTTCTCAGACAAAATCAACTTGAATAATTAGCTATCAAAATCCTACCTAGTTGCATCTGCAGCAGTAGCATCCTGGGCAAGTTTTTCAACGTTTTTAAGCTGACTACTTGATCATCTGAATTTGAGCCAGAAACCGACTCCACTTACTTTAGCTGTCAAAAAAGAACAATTTGCTCCATCTTCCCTGTGAGCTTTCTCTCTATATCCATTAGGGAAATAGCTCAGAGACAATTTCTAGACAGCTAAAATTGGTTAAATGAGTTCCTGCTACCAAATATGCTGCCTAAGACTGTATGTTATAACCAGTTTACACTAAAAAAATGCTCAGCTGGAAAGCCAGTCAACATCCAGAGTCAGGATCTGCAGTAAAAGCCAGTCATGTAAAGGCAAGAAAGCATCACTAAATACAGCACAGATGTTTTCAGCTGCTCAGAGCTGCTCACTCCACAACCATGGATTTCATGGGCAAAGTGAGCAACTGTCCTAGCACCCAGCAAAGCATGAACCATGAAGACAAGGCCTTTAGGCCTTAAAGCCTCACTGAAAGTTGACAGGATTTATCCTGACACTATGACATAACACAAGACTGGATAGAATACTTCTTCCCCATTGTTTCAGCATTTCAGGGGTTGCATAAGCAGCTGCAAGAACACAGCATGTGACAGAAAGTGACTGCCAGCAACATGAGACAGGAAAGATAGTTCAACAAGCTAGGTGCAAGCCACTCAAGCAGGCTGCAACCATATCTCCATCAACTCGTTTCAAAGTGTTGAGGGTGCAAACACATGCACAGGAATACACTACAAAAGTAGACTGGTATTTAGATTACATTTTAAGGTAGACAGAGAAATGTAACAGAACTGCAGAACTACTTCAATTTCCCCCTCCATCCCATTAATACAACATGAAATTAAAATAAACTTCTTGTATAAAACATTCTAAAACCTTAGATAGATCAGAAAAGACAAGACAACCAATCTTCACTGGGGAAAAACCCCACCTGGATGTTTCCAGAAGAAAGGTTTGCTCTGTTCAGCAATATTACAAATACTTTGGAGAGTTTACAATTACTTGTATTCTTAGGTTCTTCTACTCCTTTTGATCATGTTATAGCAAAGTCATTCCAGATCAATACACTGCCTACAAAGTCAGAAGAACTCAAAGCAAGGGGTTGTTTAGACATACCACGTACTATTATTAATCCTCAGAAATGTTCTGATGCTTTGTTCATAAAGCAGAAATAATATAGGAATAACTACATTAAAATTGAAAGAAATCACTTGGTCATTAAAGTTAATTGCTTCTCTGTACTTCCTGGGGTTTTCTTTTGTACCTCCACTGACCATGGACGGCCCCCATTATTTCACATGATTAGAAACAATTTAATTTCATGAGCACTTTACTTGCTAGTGATTAAATTTTAAGTCTTTTGTGGTTACCTTTCTACTTAGTTTTACAAAGGTTTTCAGAAGAATTATGTTCACCCTTGCAAGTAACTACCTGACTAAGCGGAAGAGAAGTTCATGGCAGCTCATGAATGACAAAAAGCCGAGATGTGACAGGAGAAACCCTGAAATAACCAAACTGGAGTTTAAGCCTTCATGAATTTCATGTCTACGAATAGCATCACATAAAGGCTGCAGTTGTTAGCTAAGTTTCTGACAAGTCCCATAATACTAAATAAAGTTTGACATTATAGAAAATTAAAAGTCTGCAAAGCATCCCAGTGTCCTTAGTATGTCTGTAGAAAACTACTGAAGTTATGAATTACAAGTTAAAGTGTATATGGTTTTGCAGTAGCAAATTGGAAATCTTCAGACCCTGTTTCAATACCAGGATGAATTTCTGATTTCTCTACTTCCCCCAAAATAGGTTGATGTTACTTGTTAAAATAATAAGAAATCAATTTTTTGACACAAAAGAAAAAAAAGAGAGTTTGGATTAATCAACAAGGATTAGCAAAAAACCTCAGTCAACAATGCAGTTAGAGATTTATTCAGAGTTTTCCAGATGTTTAAATAGCAGTCATGCATTTTATTTTGGTTGTGGATCCATATACAATAGCAGCAGATGCATCCATGGTCCTGCTTTCAGAATCCACACCAAAATTTTAAAGCTGTAATTACTAATATTCTCTTAGTTGATGATTTCTGAATTCACCAGAAGACTGGTTCCTTACTAGCACCATGATCTTTACACAGTTATCAGGATTTGCATTTTCTTGCAAAAAATAGTCGCTGCTACTTATCTTCACTGTTCATTTCATGGACTTGAGCTCCTCAATTCTGCTTTCGAAGACAACAGCATAATTCCATTCACAGCACAAATGCATCAGCACTATTTGGCAATACTGCATCATAGCTGCAGAAAACTATTAGGAGAAATTGTTTAATACAACTGCCAGAAAAACATCTTTTGGAAGGACACAGACCCAGCTGTATTAGGTGTTGCACATAGCCCAGCCAATAGCATAAATAATGCCATGAAAAACAACGAGGTGATTTACAGTTTCTTAAAGGTCGGAGCCCCAAGAACACTTCAGAGTAGAAAATTCCCAGAAAATCCCTTGGAGGCTAAAACTCTTGAAAGAGAACATATTTCAAAACGGGGCTGAGCAAAGCGAAATGCTATTAAAGAAAATCAATAAGATGCCATCATGTCAACCACAACACATAGCACTTCACGAGTTCTTTGAGAGTATTTTATTAACTTATCCAGATTCAGTCACATGACTTAAGAGCATCAGTCACATCAGACCTTAAGTCTGCAGGAGGAGAAAGAGACAAGCAAACAAGCAGACCACAGTGCCCAGGGCACAGAAAGCTACATCAGTTAGCTCAGCCTTGTTTCCTAGAGCAAGAACCAAACCCTAAACACCTTTCATTGGCTTCTCTGTGTCATATTTACTCACCAAAATCAGACTGCTATGACTAGACCAACTACAAAAACTTAAGATTCACAGCAGTATTATCTTACGCACACACACTGCAAGCTTAGGGTGCAGCATTACACTAATCACAGTCTTTGCCCTCTCATCTGTTTCTGTTCTACTTTTACAAAATCTTAAAGCCCATGCTCATTTGTGCTTTATACTGTAGGTATTTGTGCAGCAAGGATGATGGGTTAGAGATAGCTGTCTTTTGACATAAGCTTGAACACCCCTTGAGGCCACTTCCATGCTGACAGTCTCCATTTCCCTATTCTCTCCTTGCCATCTCATCCAAGGAACTCACAAAACCTCATACAATTTAAAGAGGAATCCTCCATGCACCTCTGGACAAAAGTAGCAATGAATACAACTATGGAAACATGCATTAAAATATAGAAACCAGGTACAGGCAATAGGCCTCTGCATTGGCACAGCTCATACGTTTCCTATTCTACTTAAACTATTCCAATTAAAGTGCAAGTTATCTGGGCTAACTACAGAGCACAAATACATACAGCGTAAAAAGCAAATTCTTTGTCTTCCTATTACGAAACCATTCTCCCACCACCACACAGATTTCTCAAGAAACTAGGAACTCCATTTCTCTTTTCTACTACTTTTAGTACCTTTCCTCCCTGCATGCCTCCTATTTACACCTTAGCACATCTTCCACAAGGGGAACAATGATATTCTGGTATTGTTTTACAGCAGTACTTGAACCACTGGCATAAAACTGAGGAGCATTTCTGATACAGAAACTTCCTGTTCTGACTCACAACAAACTTCTTTGCTGACATCAAACTATCCCTTCAGAAATTGCAAGTTCTGCTTGAACGAGCACTGCAAGTAATCCTCCCTGCTATATCAGATGATATAGTAGAGGGCACACACTACCTCTAGATCATTTCAGGGCAGGAAGCAAATGAAGATAAATCTTTTTCACTTTGACATGAAGCAAACAACAGCTGGGGTTTAAATTTTAGCATCAAGTTCACCGAGACATTAAAAGCTTAACAGCATTAACACGAATTTTCAGTTTATAAATTAAAGAGTTATTTATTCACTAAGGTACTAACAGATTTCAATAATTTATGGAGAGGTACACCTAATATCTTGTGCTTTACTTTTACTGCTAAAGCTTCTACTCCTCAAAACACAACTACAACTGCCCCTGCTCCCACCCCTTCTCTAATAAGTGTCATGCTGCAGGAAATGGTTTATTGACTGTTGTTTGTTAAGCAAGAGTATGTCTAAAATACATAGATTCATACTGGGGGAGTAGCTGAATAATTACAGAGGGATTTTGATTACAGCAGACATTTACTTTTGTTAAAAACATTATTCAAATTTGAACACGGACCGAACATTTCACACTGCTTTCAGTCAACAACAATGTTCTCACCTCCCAGGGGGCTACAAGCTAAGCTGTAGCTTCACAGCACAGCGTGTAGCAGAAAAATCTAAGCACAGAATTATCCCATTTATCATCCTAATTACACCTCAGAATCTGCTGCATTAACATCAATATCTGCATCAAACTCCAGGTGTCACCACCAATTCTCAGGCATTGAGCAATGTCAGCATATGAAAGACACAACCACCCAGGCAGAAATCAGTAGGATATTACTTTTTCCCCCCCTTTCAAGATCCTGTTTGGATGTTTCATTACAACTTAGAACTTTAATAGTTATTTGAGCTGTGACTACATTTAACTCACTAGAAAAGTTTGGAAATACAGTAAGCTCTTACCAGAACCCAGCAAATCAGTTATAAACAGTCATCTAAAAAAAAAATGACCTTTTGGTATTATCCAACTGGTTAAACCACTTCAAATCTTGACTGCATTTATAATACCACAAGCTACTTTAAAATTACCTTAGCTTTTAAGTCCATTTAGTCTTACCTAAGGAAAGCTAAATTCAACAGCAACATGCTGACTGCAGAATAATTTTCTATGTGGAACAAAGAAATATCATTAAGCTGATGTTAAAATATGCAGCCTACAAGAACAGATCCCCTCAAAGTCATAACGGAACCACAGACACCTTTAGCATCTCCTCTAACTTTATGCTATAGAAAATGCATGTTAAATAGCAAAGAAGAATCTGCAGAGAGAGGAATCAATGATTTGTGCTGTAACTTTAGGTAAAAGCAGTCTGGTCAGACTTAAACCAAAAGACAAAGCAACTTCAAGGACCCAAATAAGCATCACTCCCTGCTGTTGCACTCCTAACTACATTATTCCCCTTTACATTTTATGGGAAAAAAATGAATATATAGAATTAAAGGGCTCACACATGATCTTTGATGCCCTTTATATCCTCCTGCAATAGTGCCCACCAAGCTTCATTTCACAAACGGGCACAAAAAGAGAGAAAAAAGATGGAGATATTATCCTGGTTCTTATTTTTGTACATCAGTGCAAACAAATTCTATTTAATGTTTTATCTGCCAGCTCCTCCTGATAAAGCAGCACAGTACTTCCATCTGAGCAGTAGTTTCTGACACTCACTGCTTTTTCAACATTAATATTTCATAATATTTAAAAACCAAAACAAAATAAGAACAAAACAGTAAAATAAGCAGCAAAGCAAAGAGTCATTCGGGGCCTGATTTTCTATTCATGGTGTGCGTTTAACAAATAATGTCACTGTGTTTGATTTTATTATGATACCATGTGACCTGCAGAAGCTCAGGAGACCAGCTAAGAAGAGAGATGAGCATTATTCCATTAGTGAGGAAAATCAATAACAGTAGTTACATGCTTTATGCATTCTTTTGTAAAACTTCTGGTTTTCTAAAAGCTTAGTTCATATTGAATTTTAAAGGAGAAAAATGCAAAAATAAAACAAAAATCCTTGGCTCTCCCTAGTCAAAAAAGTGAAGGAAATTTGTGTTTCATTCAGAATGAAGGCCAAGAGTCTTACTGTTATGCATAAATACATAAAATTCAAATGTAAATAGCATCTGCTTTACAATACAGGGTTTCTGCTAGGGGCTCGTTGGTTGGTGGGTTTTTTCCTCCCTTTCAAACAATTCTTATCTACAAATTCATACCTATTAGGAATAACATCCATATTTTACACATTCTAGAAATGCTAAACTCTGAAAACCTGCACAAATGGAAAGCAGAGATAACAAGAGTCAAGTGTTCTGCCTGGGGAGAAGGCAGGTCACAAAATTAGCCCGCAAGCTTCTCTCCCATTTCTGTTTTCTGAGTCTCCTTCACTTCTGTTGCTAGAGGCGAAATGTAACCATAAATTGGGGTGATAGGAGAACTAGCAAAACCCTAAGAATAAAACTACTCTTAAAGCTCTGAAAAACAATTTCTGCGTAATCACTGTTGGAAAATGGCACATTTGTACCTCAGTAATGACTAGATGCCCCAGTCACCAACTGGGACTCTACTGCAAGAGATAAAGGCCAGCATATTTTAATAATGTTGTAAGGATATAATACAGAGAACTATAAGAATGTTAGCTCTATGTATACTGCAAAAGTAACTCACAAACCAATAAGTATCAGCATTTTTCAACATATTTTTAATTATTTTTAAATGCATATTAAAATTGCAATTCAGTTTAGGGAATAAAGTGCAACTATTAATATCAGAGCATCACAATAAAATATTCCTCAGATGATGTGGAATATTATTAGTATAATTAAATTCCCATCTGCTCCTTACAAAGAAACTGCAAAGCAGAAAGACATATAAGGTTGGAGAAAAAGCCACTGTGCCAAGTGCATCACTACCATGGGTCGGGAAATCACTTATACATAGCACTGCTCTCCTGAGCTCTCTAATTATTACTCTTCCATACCCAGTTCTGCTCATAGAGCACATAACTTGTTTCATTATCCATCGGTTGCTATGACACTCTATAAGAAAGCTGACAGAGGTTTTTTTCTTTATTGATTAAAGACCAAGAGCATTCACAGCCCTGCAACAGGGAAGTTGCACACTTCAGAAGCTGTCATTCTATGGACCATCTGGAGAATAAGCCAGGATGCTGCTCAAATCCTTTCACAAAGACAGCAAACACACCTTTTAGCCCCAGCTCTGCCACTGTCTGTGAAGAGGAACTGACTCTGGAGACCACTGCCGAAAGGCTGCAACCAGTACTATTAACCACCCGAATGCTTGTGTACAGAGCCGGTATGCTCGCTAGTCTGGTAGAGGGTGCAAGTTCCATACAGCCTTTTCTTGAGGTTATTAAATAAATCAACTTTATCATCAAATCACAGACTGGTTGTATTCAGAATATACAAGATATGTGCATAAATAGAAATAAGACAAGTATGCACAATATTTTTACACTTTTCCAGAAGTCAACTTAAAATGGCAAACACTTTCATGAGCTACTCTTTCAAATGTATTTAAAAAGAGCTAACAGCATGAAAATCCTTTCTCAGGGTGGAGTTTGTATCATTTCACAAATACATTTAAATTCTCATCAGCAATATATATACCTTTAGTAAGCCTAAGCCTTGAACTGAGTGATTTCCCTCAGTTGCTGGTGCAACATTTTTTTTGAGAGGTTTGTGAGTTGCAACACAAAAAACAGCACAAAAAAATGCATGAAATTAATTTTGTCCTGTTATCAGCTGCATTCTCAGAAGAGGGAGCACCGTGCTGAGAAACCGCCTTGCCCATCAAACACTTTAAGCTCACAGCATTAAGCATTGCCTTTTTTGTCTTTTAATTATACAATTTTCCTTTTGCAAAAGCTATTTTCAGAAATCCCACTTATTTTTAATATTCTTGCCAACTGCTGGTATTAATTAATGCTGTTCGGCTGAAACCACAAGTTCACTGGGATGAGTTAAGAATGACAACAATGATCTTCGGTGCAAAATGTTTTACTGCTTAGTTTCACTGAACTTCTGAGTCAAGGATTTTATCCCTGACTGAAAGGACTACGTAGGCTAAACAGACTTTTCCAGAAGTACAGGACAAATCTGAGCCCGGGGACAGGCACAGAGCTGTACTTTCTAGCACACTGTCCCAGCCTCAAACAATATTCATCTCAAAGACTTCTTAAACCAGGGACAGTATCATCATACTTGACATCTACTCCTGCACATTATAATGGATTTGCTAAAGGGTGGTAAAGAATAATGCAATAAATACACTTTCCACTAGCAAGAATGTTATTTGACCACGGTAGAAATTTGATCAACAGAGGTTTTATGAACATATTTACAACCTTGCATCATGTAGAGGTAAAATTTGTAAATAAATCAACTCATTTGTTCTTTTCTTATTTTCTAAAATTTTAAACCTCAAGCTTTATTCTCTGAATCTCAGAAAGCCATGAAATATGCAAACACTCCCATGACACTTGCCTGACTTACAGAGAGGGTATATATAAACCAGCCCCAGGAGACTTCAGCCCACCTCCCCTGACTTTTCATGTGAACAATTCACAAAGAGGCTGCAATGTTCTCTTGATGTGCACAAGGCAGGTTATTTTTAAAAACTGCAGACAAAAGCCAACTTCACAATTTGACAGGGAAGAGAAACATTAACTAGAGAAAGAGGAATTAAGTCAATTATAAGTTTTAATTAGCTTTCCAAGCTATTCAGTAAATGTTGGTACTCATGAATAGCAATCAATACTGCATTCTAGTGATCTGTTATACAAATAAAGCACTTCAGAAGTATTATCCCAAATAAGAGTTAATACCCTAAAAACTAGGGGAAAAGAAAGTGTATCTGACCTTACTGTAAAGGAGAGAAAAAGGAAGAACAGAGAACTTGACTGGAATTTGATCTAGTTCTACAAAGGTACACATTAACACTCAGGAACAATTCCCACAGTTTGAAAGAGAAAATTTTGATACCTAGATGCTTTTGAAACACCAATATGTGGTGCTTGGTAAACATACTATAAGCAGCAATTCATTGGCAACATCGGTAACCCTAAGATACTGCAGTCAGGAGCTGATGAGAACTTATCAGAAAAATACAGCCCAGTTTAGGAAGTTCTTACTAAATTTCAGATTGAGATCTATGATCTGAGATTTAATTTTTAATAGCAAACATGAAATCATCCAAACTATGACAAGCCAACCAGGAAGAACTTTAATTTTCTGCAACTGCCAAGTCCTTCAGTTCAAAGTTACAGAGTCTTTGGAGACTTACAAGGTACTATGACATCTCTCAGAACGCAATGAAGGAAGCAAGAGTAGAATATGATGCCCCGCATGCTCATATCCCCTTTCTCCCTGTATCACAAGTACCAACCCACTAGCACTGCTGTCAAAATCCCTACTATGCATTTCCTTGCTTGCCTCCCCTCCCCATCATCTAATTTCTCCTACTGTACATGCAACAATAGCTAAGAGAGCTGCACATTACTCACACAGAAAGATTGCTGACAACTCCCTTTACACAGATTAGAGCCAGTGTTCTCCAGGTCCCAGGCAACTCAACTCCCTGTAGATTTGGCCTTCAATTTCCTCCTTTGTTCAACACAGTCATTATACTCATTGCAGCAGAAAAGTTAAAAGGTCAAAACTGTACTCTGGAATGATTGTAATTTATATCAGGGTAATTGCTCATGTGGAATATTAGTTAAATCTCCGAATGTGGAGTCAGCCTAAAAGAACTGGGTCAGAAAAGATCCAGAAAAAGATATCCAAAAACCATTTTTTGAGGATTAAATCAAAAAAATATCAAAAATCCTTTACAATAATGCTACAGTCAGCACTTTGCAGAAGGTATTTCAGAAGAGAACAAGGTAAACTTAACAACAAACTAACATTAATTTTCTTTCTATGTCCCAGTTTACCCCTCAGCTATTGTCACGGTTTCACTAAATCCACTAATCTGTCAATATTGCCAAGTCTTGCAAAGATATATTGGGTTTTATTAGCTTCCAACAAACAGAAGCTTGTGTGTAATTATATTTCCAAAACACACCTTATTGCCCAGTCCTCATTTAGTTTTAGGATTTGTAGCCTCTATGAGAACCACTTCCTGAAACACAGTCAAGGCAATGTGCCCAAAAGGCTACAGAATTTCAATGTCTTCCCATCAACCTGAACTCTTTGGAGACTGAGCTCCTGAACACCAAGGCTCCCAGCTCCCAGCCCTTTTCTGACTGATATGGTTCCCAGTGCTGGAAGCACTGAAACCTTAGGAACTTGACACATTGAACTGCTAGCATCAGCTTCTTCAAATACCAAGCTTATTTAACTCCTCTGTTGATCTTGCCATACTAAATGTTCTCTGTTGTACAAAGTAAGATGTATTTGGAACGGCTACTGTGAAAGACTTCCTCATACACAGCCTTTGTACAGAAAGCATCTATAGCGTTCAGTTTCAAATGTTTCCAAATAAAGTTAAGCTATACTACACATAGATTTATCTCATCTCATGTTCAAAAGGAGAATTTTAGAAATTATATGGGCATTTTAAGATTTATCCCCTAGAAAATTCCACTATAATTTAACAAATATATACACTTGGAGACTGTAATGGTTTAATCCCAGCAGGCAACTAAGTACCACATAGACACTTGGTCACTCCCCTAACACCTTAGTGGGAGGAGAATCAGAAAAAAGTAAAACCTGTGGGTTGAGATAAGAACAGTTTAATAATAGAAATAAAATATAATAATAACAATAATGAAAAGGGAGGTAAAAAAGAAGAGAGAGAAATAAAACTAAAGAAACCCAAGTGATGTACAATACAGTTGTGCACCACACACTGGCTGATGCCCAGCCCTACTCAAGCAATTAAAGTTTGCAAGCTATAAATTACTTTGAAGTGGCTATTATTTAGTTATTAGGACATTTTGCATCCTGTAAGAATTTTTATTTTCTATTCAAACCTGCACTCACTCATCTATAAGAGATAATTCATATTGGGAAAAAAAACATTTTTTGTTAGAAACAGTCCCATATCCATCTAAAAGACTGATATTTTCTGAGGTCGTGTTATCTCCACCAAAAATACTCTCTCAGTTATCTTTGCTCATCTTCACAAGTGGCTCCAATACTTCTGATTTGTGGATCCCTACACATTTGGAGATGGACAGCTGAACGGTAACACAAGCCTACTGAAAATAGACTTGTTTTTCTGAATTATGTTTTGCAGTCATTATAAACAGTCCACAGATCCCACAGCCCCAAAGGCTACAGTTAAAGAAGGACTGCAAAGAAAAAAAAAATCAGTTGCCCAAAATAAGCTTTGAAATAT
Organism: Melopsittacus undulatus; assembly: GCF_012275295.1. Lineage (NCBI taxonomy): Eukaryota > Metazoa > Chordata > Aves > Psittaciformes > Psittaculidae > Melopsittacus > Melopsittacus undulatus. The sequence continues at coordinate 70,639,807 of NC_047532.1, read as the reverse complement.
CACACTTTAAATTATTTCATTAAGGACAACATTTCTCATCTTGTACCTTTCACTTCAGCAATACGGTTAAATAACAGCACTCTGATCTTTCCATTCTGTACCTTCAGTATTTACCCTGTTTTCCAGGAAGAAAAAGATGGAAGCCAATTACAGTATCCAAACAATAACAGTTTCCATTTATGACAGCAAAGCTACAGTTTATGAGTCTGCCTTAGCTAGATTTATATCCACTATCATCATGCAGACTTTCTAAAGCAGCTTAGCATAAATCACACTGATTTCAATCTTTCGAGATTTTATTTCTCAACATGAATTAAAAATTCTGTTAACTAAGTTCTTAAAAGTTCCTTTTTTTCTTCTGAAGTCTGACAACAATGGCAAAGACCATCTGTTCTACTCTAGTTCAGGAATTTTTAAGTAGTGCTCAAAGAGGAAAAAAGCCCTTCAAACATCATTGCCACCCAGTTTCTTCAGAAATAACTTAAATCCTCTCTTCATCAGGGACTGTAACAGTATGACACTGGGAAATGGGTTTAAACTTAAACAGGGGAAGTTCAGGTTAAATTAAGGAAGAAGTTCTTCCCTGTGAGGGTGGTGAGGCACTGGAATACCCAAGAAGTGGCAAATGCTCTGTTCCTGGCAGTGTTCAAGGCCAGGTTGGACAGAGCCTTGGGTGACATGGTCTAGTGCGAGGCATCTCTGCCCATGGCAGGGAGTTGGAACTAGATGATGTTAAGGTCCTTTCCAACCCAAACCGTTCTGTGATTCTACTACTGCCAATGCATTCTAGTGTACATCAACCTCTGCTAGTAGCCTTTGTGAAACTAAGTCTGAAACACATTTTAGACACCAGCAATATCCATCAGACAGAAAATCATGAGAGAGCACTCACAGGCAATTTTAACTTTCACCAACCCGTATTTTCAAAGCTCATAACCAAGAAATTCACCAAATTGCTGCAATTTTGCAACCAGTATAGACAAGGTGAGTGATGTTTGCCAGCTACAGTCATTCAAACAATCAGATTTAAGTATCAAAAACAACCCACAAAGCCACGAGGGAAATGCTCATCATTTGTGTTTGGTAAGCTATTAGGATATATACCTGCACTACCTTTCCATTACTCCTTCAAGGCCAGGTTGGACAAAGCCTTGGGTGACATCATTTAGTGTGAGGTGTCCGGGCCCATGGCAGGGGGGTTGGAACTAGATGATCTTAAGGTCCTTTCCAACCCTAACTATTCTATGATTCTCTGATTACAAGTAGGGTTTATTATCTTTTACGGAATGAATTATGAGATTTTCTTAGTCTCCTAATTTCAGAAGCTGAGTTTTGTGGTTTGTTTTTTTTTTGAGGGGGAGAGTGGCAGAGAGGAATATTGTAAAAATCAATTAAAATGTCACAAGTCACTAAATTCTTGTAAGCTGATAATGGTCAGACACATATGCAGCACTTACATAAACGCATACACATACATGTAGTGTGATAGGGGAATCTACTGAAGTCAGAAAGCAAAAAGAAATCAGCCTCAAAATAAGTAGAGTACAATTTCTGACCTATCTTACCTACTCTAACCTGATAGCAAATGAGTGATGGCTGAATGCTGATCAGAAAACAGCAAAATCTTAATATTTACATTTTATGGTAATTTTCTTGAAATGAAATAAAGGTGTTCATTTTTATTGTCCTAAAATACGTATAGGAAAGTAACAGTAAGGTAAGTAAAATGTTGTTCTTAATAACTGGTATTAGAAAAGCAGACATGTACTATCCATATGTGGGATCCACACCTTCAAGTGACTACTCTGATTTAAAACAGCAACAAAAAAATAGTTTGACAAAATAAGCACTATCAAAACCTTACGAAACTGCAGCATTGTTTGCCTTTACTGTACTCATAATATTTAACTAATAACAGACAGGAATCATGGGGACTGAATTGAAGACAGTCAATAAGGAAACGAGGAAAACAGACTGCTTCATTACAGGTATTTTTAAAGGCAGCCTAGTGATGAATTACAATACTTAAATCTGTAGGAGAGCCAACCTTGTCAACACTTCACTTAGTAGTTTAAAATGGAATGAAAAGCACTTTGAAAGGGAGAAAAAACAAACAAACAAACAAAAAAAAAGCTACAGAAAAAGAATTGTTCCATTAACACAATGAAAGCACTTAGATCAGGAAGCCATAAGGTGAAAGGGATTAAATCAAACATTCCCCTTTTGGTTAAAGGCAACTATTAGCCAAAGAACATTAAAAGCTGTGAAAGAACTGCTTTCATTTATACTAAAACACACAAAGGATGAAACCCTGATTCCACTGAGATACACTGCAAATCTGGCACTGATTTAACGAGGGTCAAGATTTCACATACAAAGACCAAACATCCAAATAACAACATTAACTGCTAGGAAACAGCAATTCCATGCAGAACCATTCTTAAAATCAATACAGAAAGAAGTCACAGTAAAATGAATTATAATTCAGCACATATGCTTCTTAGACCCAATTCCAAAACCAAACACTTTAGATAATAGGCAAAATCCTCTTTCATAGCCCAGTCGTGCTAAATGATACACTGGTCAACTTGCACTCTAGATGAATTATCTTTAGGTTACTCAGTCCCATCAGGGTCAAAAAAAACTAAACCATTTTATAGAGTTTTTTTCATTGCTGTCAAGCTTGACCCTCTCATAAAGACCCCAACTACACCAAAAAGCCAAAAGCAGGGTTATTTCATCACCACGTAACAGAACATAAAGGATCATTACCCAAATCCAAGTACTTTCTTAAAAGACAGATCTCAGGAATCACCTGCTCCCACATTAAGCAGGATTTCAGGGGTGGGGAGGGGGGACAGGAAGAGGTAAATCCTATTTAGATTAAATGTGTTTTTAACACTGATTATTTTTTAATGTCAGTTATTTAGAATAACAGCTGTTAAATTAGCTGATGTAGAGATACATATCTATATTATACATATCCATATTACAAATAACCGTGTTTTTCTGACTAGAGCATTTATGCTGATTTTATTGACAATTCACTTGTAGTTTTGATGCCATATCATAATACATAATATTTTAACAACTCCTTATAATGCATTCCCTTACTCAACAGATATAAGCAGTCACAGTATTCGTTTTTATTAGAATACATACTACAAAAAAAGAAGTCATTTAGAGTGAACTCTAAAGTACACTTGAGAAATCTACAGTTAAACACTTAAAATAATTAAATTGCCCTCATTAATCTAGTCCATATAGTAAATTTGCAATTCATTAAAGAGAACAAAACGCTACAGCACTGCAAGCATCCTGTAGATGTCAGCTCAAAGCCCCACAGTGAATGTGCACAATTCTCTCCAACTGGGTGTAGATGTTAGCATGCTTAATTTTATATTAATCAGGGTATTTTAACACCAAACACTCTACAGTTTCACAGCCATTCAGAGGAAGCCAGATTACGTGAGGAGAGTTCCCGAAGACCTAACCAATGTGGAAAGGAAGGCTCAGTTTCTTGCAAAGGTTGGGTTTACGCTGAAGAAGTAACTGCATCAAAGCCTACTCAGCAAGTATTCTGGATTTCTAGAATTTGGGCACTCTCCAACCTTATACTGCAACCTCAGGAGGTGTGGAAAGCAAAACGGATTGTGAAGTTTCCTTTCAGATTTGTATCACTGCCTATACCCCGCAGTTAAGTATGTGGGCACATATGTATGTATACAAAATTAAATCTGTTTTAAGTAAATATAGAGTATACATATATGCATGCTTTTCTATACACATTTTCTGAGCGCTACATAAATCCTACACCAGACGTCCTGTTATGCTGTTCTGCAAGAAGTAACTTGGCATAAAGGGAAGTGTATGATGCTGCAGAAAGCACTTTATATGTTACACAGCAAAGTGATAGTGATACACGGGTAACCAATGTACAGGGGGGTAATACAGAGAAATTGTACAAGGGGGTTAAAGGAATTCCTTAGCTTAAACAAAAGTATTGTCTGTCCTAAGTATCTGCCATTGCCATCTTGCCAAGGCATTGATCACTGCTGGAGGGGGAGAAGCAGATGCTAGTTCTACTGACAAAAGCAGATGATTGGTCCTGCTGATAAGCCGGGGAGAGGCAGACTGGGCGACCAAGCCCTAAGGTCATGACAAAAGCACGTGTTTGGTCCTACTGAGAAGCAGGGGAGCAGCAGACTGGGCGCCGACCAAACCCTAAGGCCATGTCTGAAGATTAAAAGGTGTAAAGTTTAAGAAGAGGAAGACTCATTTACTTCATCTTGAAGACCCCTACCCATGACCAGAAGGGGCACTGCGCAGGTGCAAAGGACCTTCCGGCTCCTTATTATACGAAGTGGGGATAGATAATAAATATGTATAGGCAAATTGAGCAACCTCATGTCTATGTATACCTTAAGAGAATAAATGTAAAGGGAGAACAATCCTGAGGTGTGCATGCTTTGCAGGAGCTATCCCCATGCACCTCAGCGCTGAATAAAAGCATGCCTACTTTACAACTTTAACTAGTTGTGGAGTCTATCCGCACATCAATAGACAAGTAACCCTGCCTCTACATACAGTGAAAGATTTAACAACTCTTTAAATCATGCCACAAGTGTCTCCTGCAAAATTCCTCCTATTTTTAGAAACACTATTTCCAAATAATGACAACTCTTCTATTTTTGCATCATCACAACATACTAACTCAGATAAAAATCCAAAAGGATGAAACCAACAAACTTTACCTTCAGTCAGAACATGTTTGAGGCTTTTTAATAATAAAAAAGCCTTTCTCAAGTTTGACATTAGGCTTCTCTTTCCACTTCTAGTTTTTCACCAACTGCCTTCTCTTTTTACACTTATTACTTTGACTTACACTTTGTCAACAAGGGTCATATGTTCTGATTCTGAAGTTAAACAGACTCAAATTCTAGATTCCTGCTCATCTTCCTCTCTACCTCAGCTGCACCAAGACTGTTTAATAAAGGTTTGCCAGTGTGCTACTTCAAATCTGCATTGTGGAAGTGTTAAATAAGCTTGGATGTTCCTTAAAATTCATCGTAAAGCCCATACAAAACACCGATAGGTGTCCAATGAGTAAACCAATCTTCTAAATCACAACCCCCCACATTTACTGGGCTGTCTAGTGAAGACCACAGGAATTGTCCTCCTACATGAGAACACGGGACAGTTGAAGCTAGTATCCCTGTCTTCAACACTGGCCAACTGTAAGTACCCACAGAAGAGAAGGATATACGTACAAGGATGCTCCTGCATAGCCTCCCAGCCTCCAGCAGTAGGTTGTGTAAGACCACCATTAACCTCCATAATTCCAAGTGGACACCTGCTCCACCATTAACTTTCATAAGCTGCAGGTGAATATCTGCTCCACTATTAATCTCCACAAGCTGCAGTGAATATCTGCTCCACCATTAACCTCCACAGGCTGCAGGTGAATTCTACTCCATCATTAACCTCCAAGCTATCTGCTCCACCATGGACCTCCACAGGCTGCAGGGGAATCTCTGCTCTGCCACCAGGAATGTCTTCTCCCTCTTTCCTTGCTGGCCTTGTGGTTTGCAGGGATATTTCTCTCACACATTCTCACTCATCTCTCTGGCTGCTGTTCTGCTGCAGTTACCCCCACCCATTCTTAAATATTTCATTCCAGAGGTGCTGGGACCATCCCTGACTGTCTCAGCCTTGGCCAGCAGTTGATCTATCTTGGAGCCAGCTGCCACTGGCTCCAATGGACATAAGGGAATTCTAGGAGCTTCTTACAGAGTCACCCTGTAGCTCCCCCACTACCAAAACCTTGCCACACAAACCCAATAGAGCTGAAATAAAGTTGCCTGATGTTGGTATCAAAGATGTGAACAGCCTATATGATTGATTCAAGCACCTATCACCAGGTTATCATTCAGTTTGACTACTTCACAGTTGTTAAACACTATCCCTTCAGAGGACAGAAGGGGTTCATTTAGAACACCACATAAATGGGAATATCCCCAAGAGGAACAGCAACAACAGCTGCACTGAAAGAAGGCTTCTAGTCTGCAGTCTAGATTACTTTTTCCCTGTTTAATAAATCTAAGATATTTGAGAGATTGAGAAGCTGCCTTTTGAGTACAATTGCTGGAAAAGCAGAATTCAGTCAAAGATCCCTTTGTACATATCCCCTACCTGTTATTTCTAGACTGCTCTTTTCTAAGGACACCAGAGGGAGAAAAAATGTTCTAAGAAGAGCTACGCCTGGTTTATGATTCTTTCCACAAAGTGTAAATTTGAGCTAGGCCAAACCTCACTGCTGCTGGGGTTTAAAATTTGTCTTTTAAACTTACACAACATGAAGTAAGATTAAACATGTTTTGACTATTAGGACTTGATTACTTGCCATATTTGCAAAAACAGGCCTATAGACTACAGGGAACTACACTTGACACCAGCAATTAGCTTACTATAGAAACAATGCATTTTTGTTTTAATTTTTCCATGACTTATTTCACACTAGGGAAGCACTCTACAGTAAATGACGTGCTAGCTACACCACTCAGACACTCTACAGGAGCTAGGAAAGCGATTTGCCACCTTCTAATACAACCTTCTTGGACACAAAAGAAATGGAAACAAACCACTTTGAGGCAAGAAGTCAAAATGAGGACCAAAAGGAGGCTAAGAACATATGCACAAAGGGAGGAAGGGCAACATATTTGAAGCTGGAATTAGATCTTTGAAGTTACTTTCCCAAAACTTTCCATGTCAGTCAGACAGAAAATCTGATAGGCAAGAAGTACATGAGAAAATTTACCCTCTAACATTTTCATCAGGTAATAAATAACACCACTATGAATCTTCATTTTCAAGGGCCCTAGGAAAAGCATCTGTTTCATAGACACACCAAGCTATAACTACATAAAGCTAGTAATGTGCATTCTGCTTTTTAATGCATAATAGATGCACATGAGTACTGCATCATCAACAGATTCTTCCAGCTAAATAATCAGAACAAGGTGACAGAGCCTCTGAGAGCTTCTAATCAGTTTTCACACACTTCTCTAAAGTTTAAATAGGAGGAAAAAGAAAACAAAGGCCAATTTCAAGTTGCAATTTGGCCATGAAAATGTCTATACAGATACTGCCTTTGAACTTGGATGACTGTCACTTCCAGGCAAAAAATAACCCCAAAACTCTTTACTTTACAATGCTCTCGCACATCACTCCACGTCTGGTGACAAAGGGTGTGCCTTCCAGGGTATTCTCTTAGTGGGCCACTTTCCTTAGAATTAAGCATTAAAAAGCTCTGAAGCACTTAGTTTTCCCAGCTTTGGTAGTCTTCCAAATAATATAATTCAAATTGGTAACAACACATTTATGGCTGGAAAATATTCTCTAGCACTGTAATGATAACTTACATATAGTTGCCAATCTTCTGGGGTGAAAGAATACTAAACCAGTTAGGAAATATTCCAACTTTTGCCTTTTAAGACCTTTGAATTATTTCTTTACCTTGGCACCCAGAGTTTGTAATCAGACAAATATTTTGTCCATGACAGAGAAGAGTCAGTTTTTATTAATTACTTTTCCATCAAAAAACTTACAAAGACATATTCCTGAACAGGAATATTCCTACTTCAGTTATTGATGAGAAAATGAAATATGAAGCCATTTATATGTCTTCTTCAGGGTTTCTTAGTGAGCTACATAAAGCACCAGCAGCAGAAATCAAGGTTGCTTCAACCCCCATCTTGTGACCTAAGCAGTGTGCCAAACATTATTTCCCATATATTTTGGATGAGGACGAAAAGGTTTTTCTTTTTTCATCTGTCTCCTTTAAACTGATATAGAAAAGTATTTTATTATTATTTGCCATGGAAAAAAAAAATCACAAGGAAGAACAGTATTATGAAGAAGAATCCAGACACTGCGATCTGTCTAGCATGTTCTCAGAGATTTTCCTTCCGTTTCTTTCCCCCAGGCTTTCTTATACTCACAATATGCTGGCTCTGTCTCCTTGTGTTAGTTATTTTTCTACTGCTGATAGTCATATCAGATGTATTCACATAATAGACTTGCCAAGTGGGACTGACTGTTCCACTGATTTGGAAATGTCCTGAATGACTAAGACTTCAAGTTTTGCCTATCTAATTAAAATAACTGAAACCAAATATTCTTAGTTATTCAGATCGTTGAGATGCTTTCAGTTCTACTTAAAAATTAAGATTAAAATTAGATTTACGTTAATGATGAAGTTCAAACACAGTCAAACTTGAACTAATTGGGTCTCACAAGGAATTTGGGGATGGCAACCTTTTTAGGGCTTCACCAAGTAATTTAATGGTATATACTAGAATAACATAATAAATAATTTAAGAGATCAGTCTTATGCATAGATTTGTGAAGAAACAGAAAGTAAAATGTTGCACATAGTATTTCTCCCTGCCTGCAGGGAGAAAAAAAGGTTATCTTACCCTTCAGTATATTCTGTTTTACATAACAGAAGACCCTAAGAGACTGTCCACACAATTTCCAGACATCATTAATGCAATTCCAATAAACCAGAAAGTGTCTTATTGACCTCAGCTGTCTGGAAATACTTTAAAGAAACCATTTTTCTGTCCCAAATGGTGATTTGATTGGAATCTATAATAAAGATCCCAGGGTCAACAACTTGCTTGAAAGCTAACAAAGACACAAATTGCATATGAATGTTTAATACCCAGATTAAGTTCTGTAACTTACCACCTGCTAAATATTCTGACATTACCTCTAATATTTGTTTTTCTGTGAAAACTTTAAAGAGCCTTGGGTTTTTTCCATTTTATGAAGAATGAACAATTTTAGAGCTTGCAGACATTTTGTGTAATTATTTGTTATTTTCTACTGAGTGAATGGTGAGAACCAGAACTGTTTCTGGAATCTTCCTCCCCATCCTCAAAACAGGTGGGAAAGGGGAAGGAGTGATTTTGTTTTTAAAACAAGGAGCAGCATATCACAGCACGGTAGATGAGATTCAGAATCATTACCTTAGATTGTCTTTGCTACTCAGTACCACAGAATGCCTAAAAGCACCAGAGGAGCCTTGTACACACTACACACAACATCCTACCTGCATCCAATTAGGATGCACCCACCTTCAAGCTAGAAGTTTAAGGTTACAGTACCAGCTTCTCAGTTGTGTGAGGTACCTAAGAAATTCCTTTCAAATTAAAATTTGTGTCCTACAGAAATATACAGAGAAGGAGAAAGGAAATATACAGAGAAGGAGAAAGCGGCATCAGATGTTTACTGAAATAAACCCTTCTTACCTCTACTGAGCAGCCCCCAGAGGCAAGTACAGTGGGTATCAACTGCATACACTGCCAAGATACGTTAATTCATTTATTAATCCTACATTATAGCTTCTGATGATATCTAATTATATAAAGTAAGGTATGTAAAATAATAAGTGTAAACTTAAGGCACTTCTAACCAATGCAAACACCCTTAAAAAGTCTATCTTTAAATACTAGTAAACGACGGCTACTGTTATCCAAAAATGCTCTTTGCAGCCCTCCACTGGTCAAACACAGAGAATCCAACAAGAAAACAACTCCGACTTGCCTGATGAACTACCTGATATATTCAAGGACATGAAACTAAACAATTTTCTCTAAAGAAAAGATCCATATGAAAGAGAGCATTACCTTAAAACATATAATGAAGCAAAATAACTCCCCTCCATCAAAAAGTTCTATGTCATTTGCTCGACCTCACAGTTAATACAGCCAGAAAACACGAAACCCCACCAGGACCTTGGGGTTAGTAACAAAAGTAACCATAATTCCCTGTAGTTACCTCCTGTAGTAACCATCGCACAGGTTAACCTAAGGTAATGTCTGCTAGGAGCAAATCACTTTCCTCTCAAAGTTCGGACTTGGGCAGTTTGGGGTTTTTGTCTAAGAAAACAAATAAAAAGGAAAGAAACGCTGAAGTTTTCCCGTCCATCTCTTTCGCGGGTGCAAATGTAAAATAAAGCCTCACATAAAAGTAAAAATAATACCAACGCTTTCCAATAATATAAACAGCCAGATCTCAAAACTGAGTTTGAAAACTTGGGGATAGGGAGTCAGACCTACCCTGAAACAACGCCAAGGGAAAACCACCATGCAAAAGGCAGATGACCCCGACACCCGCCAGTGCGGAGCTGCTCGGAATGGGAACGCGTTGTTGGGAGCCGGCGAGTGACCGGAGCTCCGCAACATCCCCGCGGAGCAGGTAGGAGCCTGCGGCAGCCAGCACCGGGGCTCGGCCTCCCGCAAACTTGAGAGCCGCCATCAGCGCCCCTCAGCCCTCGCTGACCGAACACTGCTGAGCAGGAGACCTCCCGACCGACGCGCTATACGCACGGAGCCCCCAGACCCCGCTCCCCGCCTGAACACAGTTTCCACCTCTACCATCACAGCCATCACAGCCCGAACACTTGTGCACCGCCCGCCCCGGTGCCACCGCCCGCGGTACCTGCCTTTGGCGGCGAGCGGGCTGCCCAGCCCCAGCAGCAGCGCCAGCAGCAGCGGCGCCGCCGGCCCCCAGCAGCACCAGCGCCGCCGCATCCCCGCCGCGGCGCCGGCCCTCCGCGCGCAACACGGCTCCCGGCGGCAGCGGTGTGCGGGGCGAGGCTGGCGGGCGGAGGCTGCTGCTACCGCCGCCGCCGCTGCCTCATTCGCCCTCACTGCCAGCACCGGGGCGGCTCCGGCCCCCGCCCTGGGACCGCGGCGACGTCACGGGGAGGGGAGACATCCATATTCATGAGCGGGGCAGGGGGCGCTGCGGGCGCGGCCGTGAGGAGACCTGTACGTGGTGAGCGGGAAACACAGGAAGGGCACGTGGGGACGGGCGGGCAGTGGGAGAGAAGGGTCGGAGGGGGTGAAAACCGGAGCGTGCCCTGGGCTGCATCCCCAGAGCCTGAGCAGCAGGTCAGGGGAGGGGATTCTCCGCCACTGCCGTGCTCTGGGGAGACACCCCTGCAGTCCTGTGTCCAGCTCTGGGGCAACAACACAAGAGGGACCATGAAGCTGTTGGAGCAAGCCCAGACGAGGTCACAGAGATGCTGCGAGGGCTGGAGCAGCTCTGCTCTGGAGCACGGCTGAGAGAGCTGGGCTGGTTCAGTCTGGATAAGTTAGAACTTAAGGCTCATCTAGAGCCTTACGATGACTTCCAGCCCAAACCGTTCTGTGATTCTGTGAAAACAAGGCTTTGGTGAAGGGTGCAAAGGATGCCAGGGCATGGGAGACACAGAGGGGGTGGCTACAAGAAAGGAACAGGGCAGAGACAATCAAGTAACAGTTCAGCAAATTTGGAGAGAAAATATCTTGGGGACCTGAGGTGGGAAGAAAGACCAGGAAAAGAGGGGAAAAATACATTAAATCATTTGTTGGAGGAAGGGGGGAAATTGCAAAGGTTTTGGTAAAATGGAGAACAATGAACAGACAAGACTTCAAAACTTGGAGATGGAGACTGTGCTGGTGTGGAGCAGAGGGACTTGGGATCCAGCTGTGAAGGCAAGGAAAGCTGTATCTCAGAAATTATGTCCAAGTGAGACTCCTATTCAGGACTTCTGAGAGATCCTGGAAGGAAAGCACCAAATGCAAGGACACTCACTGTGAGAAGTCTGAACTATACTAGCTGTAAGATATCACCTACTTGCAAGCTGTGAGAGCTACAAGGAAATCTATGGCCTGCAGAGTCCTCTCTCTGTTCCAGCTGTTGTCTTATTTATACTCTATCCCATAAACTGCTCACCAAAGCCACCTAACTCTGGAAAACAAGTCCTTATAACAGAATCCCAACTCTGAGAAATGCTTATTCATTACTTGACTTTGTAAGCGTTGGCATTCTGACAGGGAGCATGCTCAGGCTACTCTAGTGGAATGATAGGAGTGTTAGTTGAATATTGAGTACCAGACAGCAAGAGAGGGGTCCATCCTACAAAGATAACCCCATGTAACATGCAGAAGACATTGCAGTGACTGGGAAAATTATTCAGGTTTGAGGCTTTGCCATTATTCTTTTCTATTATCTTTACATGTATGGCTAGGAGCATGATTCATTGAGCAAATCGCTTTGAGCAGATGGAATGCAAAATTCTCTCCTCCTCCTTCCAACCACACACAGAAAAAGTGGGATTGGACAGAGAGACAGGAGCCCAAGCCTTTTCCAAACCTAAGATGTAACACTTGATCTGCTAAGATCTGCTAAAAAAGGAGGCTTGAAATACACATTTACTGCTCCACTTCATCCAGACAAAGAGAAATAATTCAAGCTGTATCAGTTGGGACAAACTCCTAACACTCTTGGCTGCTCATCTAGTTATGGAATCTGCTTTCCTGTGATCTCTATTGTGAACTGGATGGAACAGGCACATAGAAAAAATAAGGGAAAGCAGCAGCAATTTGGCACACCAGAAAACTACATATAGAAAAAAGATTTTGCCAGCATTCAGCTATTTCTCACCTTTCTACAGAAGTAGATTTTTTATGAGGAATTCAACTATTATAAGTCACTTCTGTTTGACAGGAGGAAAATCCTCCATCCCCAAGTGTTAAATGTTCCAAAGCAATGTTTGCTATGTATGCACAGTAAGGGTTTCCTGCAAAGAGCTCAAAAGCTCTTTCAGTATATGATACAAGGCTTGAGCACGATTCCTGACACCCAGCTGGGAGCATACCACTACCTGTCTTGTGAAACCAGCCATGTACACTGCAGCTGATGTTCTTAGAGGTGCACTGCTGTGCTGAGTGCCCAAGCATCCATCACCTGGAGGCGAATATTAAATGCAGTGTAGAGAGGTTTAGCTATCAACATGAAGGGAAATTATGTTAAATCCGTGTGGTCCTGGCCAAAATTATCCACACTGACAGCAGTCAGAGTGACAGACAGCAAAGACATAGAGGGAACGTTTAAATCTATAGATTTTAGTTTGCTAATTTAAAAGGAATAATAAATTATATGTGGCAAACAGCATCTGAAGTCCATAACACAACATCCCACTTTTGGAAAAGTTAGAAATATAACACATTGAAATAGAGTCTATATAAACACAGCAATACAATTCAGGGGACGGTATTTTCATACAGTGAACTAGCAAGAATTCAAGGAAGCTAAAATTGGAAAGTCCTGCTTTGTAAATATTAGCCTATTATTAACCATCCATGATACAACTGATTTGGTGGAGGAACCTAGAAAGCATGTTTGCAACATAAATGCTGTACAGAAAGAAACACCTTTCTTCTCAGCCAACTTATAGCCTGAACAAATAAGAGAGAACCTAAATGAAAAGGGACAACTGCCATTAAATCCTATATTTTATGCTGCTTTGCAGCTGGTGTGTCCCTTAATTCCTACAGCCTTTACCAGGGTTTAAGAAAGCAAGTTGGAAACCCTTTATTTATTTTGTTTTCTCTGTCTAATCAGTGTGTAATTGAAGGAGTACATCTTTCAATTTTTTGTTTATTTATATTTTTAACACAACCATAACAGTAGGGAAATGTATTATTTAGTCCCAAACGGGACATTGCAGAAGGATTACCTCTGAATGAGACTCATTCATTCACACGTCTAGAACCACCACCTCGTCCTGACATATTTTATTGGTCTTGCAGAATGGAAATTCTAAAACAAGGGGAGAAAGGTCATAGCAACGCATTCACTGCAAATTATTGACACAGACCTGGCGTCAGAGGCAATCAATCAGAAGGATCCATTTGCATCCTGAGATGTAAAGACTATTTTTGTCATAATTTCTCCAGTGTGCATTCAAGATACCGCTGGAAAAGAGGATTTAACCCTGAGAGACAAGAGTTTGCTGAAGAAATCTGAGTAACCCCAAGGTCATGATCAATATTACCTCATGATATATCAGGACATTTAGCTGGGACAGAGCCTTGGGCAACATGGTTTAGTGTGAGGTATCCTTGCCCATGGCAGGGGGGTTGGAACTGGATAATCTTAAGGTCCTTTCAAACACTAACTATTCTATGATTCTATTTTCTGAATAAAAGTTATTTATGGCATGACAAATATTAGTTTTTGTAACTAACAAAGGAGAGATAGTTTAGGAGAAGTATTCAGGTACAAAATGGTATTACTCTACTGTTAAGAGTATTAGACTTCATTAGCTATTTTTGACACTTAAGTTATTTTTTAAAAGAGTGAAAGAAAACTAACTTTCAACATTATGAAGGGCACTTTGTCATCCATACAAAAGATGTACCTATACATATTTCAGATCCCACAGTAAACCCCATTGTAGCATTTGTTATACCGTCAGGATCTAAGGTTCACTGCTCTTTATTGCTTTATTTTAGGACACGTACCCCATAATACCAAAAGCAGGATGCATGTAATCTGACTGGGTGCCTAAAGCCATGATTCAAACAACATAAAACTTAATGTAGAGTTAAAAATAACTAACTAAATAAGCCACAGGAATTTAGATTTGATTATGTTTAGAAGTATATGTATTACCAAAGAAAACAGAAGTATGTTCTCCTGTTGGGAAAACAAAAGGGAAATGAGCATGTATGCCATTTTAAAGAAGAAAATAGATATAAAAGACAGCATTATAGAGCCTGCATTTTAATATGATACATATAAGTCTGGTATTGCAATCACCATGTAGAGAAATAAGTACATGCTTTTTCAATGGAAGGGAAGTAAAATTTGGTTTTGCTAGTCGTATAAAGTACTGGGGTTCCTATGTGCTAAATGCAGCAGCAATGACACTGATGCCATTTGTGTTTCTTTACAACAAGCCTGAACTAGGCCTAGGGCCTTCCTGATTATCTGCTTTCTTGCTCCATGGGTTTAAACTTGCCTTGAACATTAGAGGACCTAAACAGGAATTATACAGCTTTCTGCTACTGCAGGTTCCATCGCCTTGCTAGAAGTTTGCAAGCATTTCTCCAGAGATTTATTTCGGTCAGGAGCTTTTAATAAATGAGAAGGGTGGTTACAAAGTAGAATAAAACAAACAGCCTGAGAAATTAGTAGAAATACAAACATTACTTTCCATATATGCCACAATTCCTAATGTGTTAATTAAACAGAAACAGAATAATTTATAAGAATAAATTATTTATTCCTAATAAATGAAACATCTGAATAATAAATACATCTGTTCTGTAGTCATCTGGGAGATTTCTTACACAAAAGGCTTTGCAGCAGGAAGAATCACACGGCAGGTGGGGAAAAAACTGTGCTGGTTTAACTAACATTAAGAATCTAACCAAAGCCAAATAGCTATAATGTTGGGAATTAATACTGCTGACAGCCAATTGCACTGTTGCTTACAATTTGTGCATAGGATTCAAACTCCTATTTAAATATGCAGATTGGAACTCTGAAAGAATATGTAACACTACATTTTCTAATCAGTATAACAGAAAATGTGCAACTAGCTCCCCAGCTCTGAGATTTGAAGCCTTAATGCTGAAACCTTCTGCTTTTGAATTCACTGCTTCTGTCATGCTCTTAAATTGCAAGAGACATCGATCTTATTTTGTGCATCCATAAGACGCACAGGCTTTTAATTGTTCTTTCAAAAGCAGTGTTTGTTTTAAATGTATTATGAGCCTCACTAGGTGTTTTTAAGTGAGAGATTACAAAAAAAAAACATGCTACATTTTAAGTTAATCTCCCAATCACATAAAAATAGCCCTTTGATGGACACCTGTATAATGAAGATGGTAATTCACTAGCAGATACGATTCATATCTGAGCTAACTCCCTGTTAACATAATGCTGCTGGATGTGCTTTGGAATGAATTGTGAAAGAAGTCTTGACAGGATCTTCTCTTTAACAACCCTGCAAGATTTTCTCAATAGTAGGGATCTTAGTAGGGATCTTCTACCCAAATTCCTTCCAGGCTAAGATACCACCTACCTAACTTCCCCATCAATTTTTAGTTCGAGATTGTACTTTTTCCTGTTCATAGACACAATGGTTTTATGCACAACAGTGTGTCGAATCTCCAAAATGATATAGAAAGCAGCACTATTCAGGTAATCACCGATGGAATCCACAGTGGAGTGCATAACTCTGTGTAAGTCCTTTTATTGCTTTCCTCTGAATGAAAATAAGATTGTCACTATTTTAGTATTTGTCAATGAGCTAACACCTGCTAGGGGTTTGCATTTTCCTTTTCAGCGATGAGATGAATTAGAGTACTGTTATCCTCCCTCTGTGTTACTTGCTTTGGATCTTTCATTTAAGACATTATTTTATGCAATTAAATTGGAATTTGGAAGCAGAGGTAATGTGGGTTTTTCACAGCATTAATGAGAATGTCGGCAGCGCATAAGGAAATTAGCAAATCTTTTGCAAATTTTTAATGAATGTAGCACAAGCTTTCAACCTTGAGATTGGGAAAGATACAGTTAAAAATTACCATTCAGAAGAGAGAATTAGTATTTTGCGAAGTCCTTGCTTCTCATGGTTTTTTTTCCAAATGGTTCAAAACCACAAGGTGTAAGCCACAATTAAGTGTACTGTTTCACTTCTGGCTAGCCAGATAGAGAGATGAATGCCTCCAGCATAATTGCAGTTGAAGCTTTCCACATCCATTCACCACAAATTCATTTCCCTTCTCAAAGAGAAGAATTTACATTTAAACCGATGGCTGTTGTTTTCAGGTGAGCTGCTAGGTTTTATCTTTGGCTCACCCTCCCTTTCCCCCCCATTTTATTCCTTTGAGAAAGATTTGAATGGAAAAGTTAATGAATCATAAAAACATGAATCTAAAATACCTAGGATTTTCCCCTACATTTTTTGTGAGAGTGCTTTCAGAGTCATTCCTGCTATTAAAAAGGTAACAACCCTTCTCATCTCTCCTACTCTGCATCAGCAACTGAGCCCCAGAAGCAATAAACCAGTTTTTATTTGGCTACTAGTAAGATGCTGGACAATCAAGCCTGCCATTGGGCCACAGGACCCAAATCAGTGCATGATATATCGCCGTCTTACCGCATTAGAAAGGTGATAGACAGCATCCACACTGCAGCTTGCATCAAACAAAAAATGAGAAGTTAATGTAGGGTGCCTAGCACAAGTGTACAATACTCTCTTCAGATTATTAGATCATGAAATTGGTGCTGCTGTACAGCCCACTGAACTAGGGTCTTTTTTTGTGACCATTTTTTTCTGTACTCAGGCAAAAACAAACTTCTGGAATACTATGTCAGCTCTTCATGGGATGGACTTCATGCCTGATGAACTTGGGTGACAGCACTTTAGATAACTTTAAATATCCAGAGGAAATTAAAACATCAACATGCTATCAGAACTACATTAGTCTTAGTTCTTGGAAGAATACCATCACCTGAAGGCATAGTCAGAAAACTCTTCCCAACATTTCTCCTATGTCTCATTATCTGCCTTCAAACCATCATCTTCTGAAAAGTTCATTTTCACAGAACATATGTTTTAAAAAAGTAAAGTTAGGGATGTAAACTGGTACCCCATTGACAGGTTTATAGCCCACATTCATTTGTTGTTTTCTCCTTTCAGCTTTGTATAAACTCTAGGAAAGATGTGAATCCGTGTAGGGACTCAAATATGGCAATTTTAATGTGTGAATAGCAATAGATAACCCAAGGTGATATTTGAAGCCCAATTAAAAATGCACTTTGAAACATTTTTAAAAGTACTGAAGAGAAAAATGACAGTATTGCTATCCATCTTGAGGGGCCTTTATGGCTTCCATCAAACTGTAGGGACAAAACTTCGATAGGATCTGGATTTCACACCCCTGGGTTTTTTTTTCCCCTGTGCCTTAGAACTTTTAAATGAACATTTAGTTTATGTTATTCACCCCCAAGGTTTTCCATATTAGCTTTTCAATTAATTAGTACTTGCTGTTCCTACCTTCTTCTAATTTCTATTTTCTTAATACTTCCTGAAGTTCTGTAACAAAGTGTCAGACTCTAAAGTAGTTCAGACTAGCCTAAAATCTAGGAGGTTTTCCCATTATATTCATAACAAATCCCAGTCATTCTAAACTAACACTCTGGTAGCTTCTATTTACTCGTCAAAGGCTAAGCACAGCTTCTCTTTACCAATTCTAAGTCTTCAAAGTGAATAAACACCCCTTTATAGGAAAAAATTTTAATACAAAAATGCAATCAAAGTTGAATTGCTACATGACTATTAACATTCTTGTAAACGCTGCCTTGCCTGCAGTGTAATTACCAGCTTCTCATCGCAGACTGAACGTCAAAATATGATGATGCAGGTAAAGATTTGCCAGTCACTATAAAATTTCCTTCTCAAGCTAAATTTGAACCAGTTGAAAAACTGCTGTTCTTCCACTTTTTGTTTGATGCTAATTCTTATAATTTCCTGCCTTTTTCTCCATGTCTGATTTCTCTTGATTATAACACTGTAATCTTATCCTGTACCTATTTTGTTTTCTTCTAATGCAAATTTCTTGATAGTAACCATTTTCCATTTAATTCTGTTTGATTTGAGCTGCCAAGAGCTCTTGCATTTTGGATGATCACTTAGCAAGGCCTGATATTTACAGGAGCTAATTGTTTCAGTAGGAACATAGGTAAAGAGTGCCATCCAGAGACATACAGAGCTTTAGGCATACTGGAAATGGAGAAGAACCTGAGTGCTGTGAATTATAGCACTTGTGGGGTTTCTCCCCATTATGGGAAATAATATAATGCAATCTGGATGGTTTTTTTTCCTTTAAAGACCAACATAGATAATACATCTGCATCACAGGAAAACCAAGTACCTGGATACTCAGCAGTACCTCACATTGTGCAGTTGTATAGTTCATGACTTCTACTGTTCTAAATGTACAAGTTTCCTTTGCAATACCTGATAGTAGAAGAGAGAAGACAGTCATTTTTGTGGTTTTAAACACAGATGAATGAAAACATGGATTGGAAATAAGTCAGAGAAGCTGTTACTGAAATACAATGCTTACAAAGATGATAAATCATGGAAAAACTACATCGGGGAGCTTCAACGCTGAAATGAATCCACATAGCTATCCACCTGAATCTCTGAATTTCAATTTCAACAAAATTCAGCTGAAACTAAGCAAATGCATTGCAGCCAAGCCCTTCCCAAAAATATGAGTTTGAGAGGCCTGTAGTGACATCAGAGAGGAATCACATACCCCAGGCAGAGCAGACTCATCATTCCAGGAGCCAAGATGATTTCTTAAAAATATAGCCTTATTCATTTGGTTTCTGCACTAAAAGGAAATAAAATTGCCAAAGACACATCACATCCTAGAACAATTCCAAATGCAGCACTGTCCCTTCAGCTAAGAGTTAGATGAAACAGTATTTTCCTTGCTCACAGGAATCATAAGACAGCCAAGGACAAAGAAGTTACTAATGTTACAGAAGAGATCTTCAAATCCACAGTGTTCATACTGTTAATTGATACCTGAAACAGTAGCTTTAGCAATATTCCACTTATGTCCTGATGTCCCTGAAGGCTTATGTTTTCCAGAACTTTAACTATCAAAGTGGCAAATATTGTAAATATTTTCAATATCCTCAAAAGATAATATGGGAAAAATGATGTTTCGGTGTAATTCTGAACTCAAGCAAGAAGCCTTTTCCAACACATGCAGTAGTTCAGGGCAAAACATCACAAAGAAGTCAAAAGGAATCTTCTAGGTGCAACCTGTGAGTGAAATTTGAAGCATGCACGAGAACTGTTCTGCCTATTGACCAATACTAGATGACATATTAAGTGGTCATTACCAACAGAAGACAGTACCTTGAGAAACAGTTAACTGAAACACAGTATATCCTGTCAATCCCATTCTCTATCACACTCTTTAGTGCTAGAAAAAAAAATTATGACCTGCTGCTTGAATGAGGTTTCATGACTTATTATGCCCTTTTCATCTGCTCACTTTCTGGCAACACGACACAGGACTCTAGATTACGTATGTTTGGCTTTTCTATAGAATATCATTAGTGAAAATGCTCTGGTTTGGAAAATTACATTCTGCTACATTTTCTTGGAGAGTATTGGCCTTCCAAGTAATTGAGAATTGACTATTTTGAGGATTGTGCCTACGGAGTAGGCAATGAATTCAAAATGAACACATCAGCCCACTAAGTGACTCAAGCACTACAATGAATGTGTTAGCAAAATAAAAAGAAGCAGAGCTTTGTCACAGGCAGCTGCGTTTTCTTACTATCTCAATAATGTCTTGCTGCAGAGACTGCTAATTGCCCAGTGAAATTTCTCATCCCCAGTAAACAGCAGGCAAGTATTGTTTAGCAGTTGCCCGACAAATGATTGGCATTTTCATTCCATCTGTCACTGGCAATGACAAAGGGGGCTTCTATGTTTTACAAACTTAATGGCTCAAAAAGGCTGCAGTTTAGTTATGATAATATGAAAAAATGTTATTGTCATACAAAAAAATATTAGTACCCTCTAAAAGCTCCTAGAATTTGGTAGCTACCAATTTGTAAAACATCAGATATGATTAAAATACCAAACAAGTTAAGCAGTGTGAAATGGTTTCAGAAGCCCACAGATCGATAAAGAATGGCCTGTACCTTGAGTAAAATTGTTAATCAACAGGAATGGTTGCTTTCTCTAAACTTATTTTTTAGGCAGTAGATCACTATTTCCTGTACTTTGCAATGTCAATAAAGCTCCTGGTCACCACGCTCTGAATATGACAGGAATACTACTCCGTAATGAAAGAGAAGGCAAGTCTATGTGTCCCCATCCCAAGAGGGCCACCAGCTCAGTCCTATCACCATGCCTCTTCCCCTAGGATTCCCTAAAACAGCAGCAGGACACCTTCGGACAGTAGCCCTATGACTAAAGGGAATCATTACCTCAACCAAGTTGTAGGAAAGCTAACTGGAAAAAGAAGTTAGTGCAGCTAAGCCATTGACACATACAATTCACTAAAGTTCTGTCTCAACAGTGAGAACTGTGACTGGACAGTGGTAGGAGGCATTGAGGTATTGAGACAACACAGTGCTTAAGAGGTTCTATGTGGTGGGGATGGCAAGTATGGAGACAGATGTGGCCACCCACAGTATCACCCAGACTCACTGCTATACAACATCTCAGACACAACATCTCTATCCCTCACAAGGTTGACATTTAGTTGAAGTAGATGACATCACGTCACATTCTGCCAAGCAAACTGATTCAGTGATTCTATAGAACATTCAAAACAGGCTTTGCATTTCTCAGCTGTCCCCACCTTACTAAAGCAAAGTAAGTGTAGTTTCACTGTATATTAAGTTCATCAAATACTTGGTATAAGTGGGGGGTTTTTTGAGTTTTGTTTTGTTTTTTTTTTTTTTTTTTTAATTCTGAGTGCAGGATCATCAACCTAGGTAATAAAATCATTAAAACAGAAGCTTTTGATAAAAGAGAGCTAAGAATTAAAATGTGCATTAATTCTGTCACTCTAGTTTGGCTCAGGTGTACTTCTCAAGTAAAACTAACAGTCCCAACCCACTCTGCTTTGTTCACACTATGGAGCAATTGCAGAGTACATGAACTGCATCAAGCGACATCAAAGCAGTTGATGTGGTCTATGTTCTCACAGTACACTCTACCTCTTAACCACAGCCCTGTTCACAGGATCAGACCAGGGTAAAACTGAAGCCTGAAGTTAAACACTCATGGAATATGCATACAGTGTGAAATAAGGGTTCTCAGCATCATAGCTTCATTCATTAGATTTCTTCCTGCTGCTCAGCAGTTCTTAGTAATGTAAATGAAGTTTAAATGGAATTTCATGGAATGTACTTATTTATATGTATTTCTCTCCCAAAACAAACACCAATCTGACAAAGTACTTGCACACTGTGCTTGCAATCAAACATTTTTCAAGCCTGGAAGTGGACAATGAGAAAATACAGATATTTTTACTATACTATAATCATTCTTATAACAGTCTATAGGCCCTTCTCCCTAATTTTCCTGCCTGATGTATCATTTTAAGGATATCATAAATAAGGACCTCCTTGGTTTTAGAGTTTGCACTTATATTTCTCTCCTGACATGCACACTAAGTAATATTTGTGCACATTCATCACCTTGGATGTAGAAGGTGCTGTCAAGTATTGATCTGATGTATTTAATTGGCTTTGTATCTTTGCTCTGGCACAGCAGTTTAGTAATCCCATGGTGACAAACATTTCTGCATTCTATATAACTTCAATACCACCCTTGCACCTGAATATTTTCAATGTGTCTATTTGAAGTTCATATTCTGCAAACCTTTGAGTGATTAAAACTTCATTTCCTAATGTTTGCAGGGATTCAACAAAGTCAGCTTGAATTAAATTTTCAATCCAAATGAATAATGGTAGAAGTCTTTTTATAGTGGTTATCCAGCTTTACCTGTTTTGCCTTAGTGAGCATCAGCAGGGTTGCATGTAATCTACAAGTCTGCTATGAATTTGCTATATATATTTTTATGTCCTAAATAAATGTAAAGGATTTTTTTTGTGGTTTTCAGTGCATTTGCAGATGAAATTAATCTCTTGGGAAAAACAAAACAGAAGAACTCCAAGCAGAATTAATTATGAACAAAAGATATTCTTGGCTAAAAAACAGCAGAGATTGCAGTAACCTGAGGAATACCGTGGGCTTTGTTTAAGAAATTACATGCAAGTCACTGTCTTGTTTCTATCTGTATCTTGTCATACAAATTACTCTCTGACAGAGAGCTGATATCTCACAAAAAAAGCATTATAAAAACATAATTACTACTTCTGCATCATTAATCTGAAGCAGCAGTATGTTTCTGCATAAATGGAAGTGAGTTAGGAAGCCCTGCCAGTCTGTGGTCTCCCACATGTACAATACAACTTTTAATTAACAGAACAGAGACCTATGTAAGGCCTACAGAGTTTTTTTAACCTCCATGAAAAAAAAGAAAAACAACAAAGCAAAACTAAGGACCAGAGTGTTATTCTGGCCATGTTAGCGCTTCCCTGGAAACTCCTTGGAGCACAAGATATCCTGCAACATTTTCCTGTTGCTGGTGCACTCAACCATTCCCTAATCAACTGCCTCTTCCTTACTTATGTCCCTGTAAAATGGGAAACAGGACAAGACTTTCTCTCCTTATTTCAATGTCTTACTCTCAGTGGGATGTTTAGTGCCTAAATGATATCAAAGGAAGTTTAAAATGCATCTTCCCACCCCGCCACCTTTAATGTTGTTTTTCCATTATTATTCTCATTTTCCTCCACTTTCCTATCCTCCAGTATCTCCATATTGCGCAATGGCATGTTATGTATAAAAACTGAAAGCGGATAACCTCGAACATTAGAAATTAACAAGTAATTACTGACTCATAAATACAGCATCCTGTTGTAACATTTTACAGTTGTGTTTTTGCAGATTAGCATACATCTTCAAAAGGCATCTGATGAAGTAGCACATGAGGCAATGTCAAGGTAGAAAGGAATGAGAGAACAAACTTAGAGAACTGAAGCCAAGGAGATCAGAGGTAAAGATATTTTGCAACTGTTATTCATCTTTCTAGACCAAAGCCAGCTGTACATGCAAAAGAGCTACAAAATTTGACCCTGAAGAGAGTAACAATACTTTAAGTTTAAAAAATAAATGAGATGATGCTGAATGTTGCCAGTCTTCAAATGATTTTCTCTCACTCTGTGAAAAAGTTGCTGTTCTGCTATTGCTGGTAAATTGTCCATAAACACCTCCACTGTATTGCTAGTAAACTTTTTGGTATGATCATCTGGGGTGAGTGCTATATGGAAAACTACCAGAACATGCTCAGACCTTGTGCAACCATCATAATTAGTAGATATGAGAGCTCTAAAACTATAACAATAATGGAACTTCTACAGGATATATCAAAGCCAATCTCAGAATTATGGGGAGTTATTGCTAAGAAGCAATGCTGATTTCACTGAGGCTGGTTTCTAAATACTGCAGAGTATCTGATGTGTCAACTCAGATGCGAAGAGGAAGGGCAAGTAACTTCTTGGGCTATCACAAAAGAAACAAAATGAGAATGGTGAAATTATGCAAAGAATAGTTACAGTTTTCATGTTACAAATTAAATTTGCTTATAATTAAATATTGACTATTTAAGGCTTCTGAGGCAAAACTATTATCTTGGGTTTCCTATGAGAAGATATACTAACATTTTAGATTTTAATTCCCACAGTGTCCCGTAACAACAGGAACAGCAGGACAGAAAATGGCATAACCCCTCCCTCCTCCAATTACAAACCTTGTTTTGCTCTCCAATTGCTAGGACAAACCCCATAATATTTCATCTTAGGTTGTTAATTACTGCCCTGATAAGAGTTTGATTGTATCACAAATAATTAATCTGTACAAGTCATTTTTTTACAGCACTATGAGTAGTAACAACAAACACTCACTCACTGAGACCAGCTACCATCGATTTCACTGAGTTTTGCCTTAAAACCTAATACCCAAAGGCTCAAAGCAAAGCTTCCCATGAGTTCAGTGATGGCAAGAAATCACATCTCTAATCTAGTTTGAATCTAATCACGTATGTCAAATAAAGAAGAATTAAATCCAAAAATTATTTTTTAAAACCACTTTTTTTTTCTTTTTTTTTTTTTTTTTTTTTGGTGGGTTTGGTTTTGGTTTGTTTTGGTTTTCTGGTTTTTGTCACAGGTTTGGGTGGTTGTTTGGTTTGAGGGGTTTTTAACTCAGCTCATTCTGTAAGTTAAAAGCAAGAGTCAGACTGCTCACTGCACACAAGTGGTGAAACATCATTTTTTCAGAGACTTTGTCACAAGCCATTTGTAACCTGTTACTTTGTGATGCAAAGGCTCAGGCTAAGCAGCTCTCACCAACCCAGGCACTGAGTAGTGGATCCCAGTGGTCTCATCTATGCTCCTAATTAGAACAGGTTCAGGAAATGAGCTCAGGCCCAGGCCAGCTGGTCAACCATTTGCTGGACTGTGCTTGTTCCCCAGCCCCTCTGCTGGCTTGTACCCAGTCATAGTTTCTCAAACTGCAAGGGCAAAATTTGAAGAACAGCTTGTGCCAGGGACCATTTCCAACAGACAGTGGGGTCAGCAGCTACAGGGAGACCAGAGAAGATGCAAAGCCAACTGCACTGTGCAAGCCATGTATATATTTCAAAAATAATCATCTCTGATTTTGCCCTAGGGGTATCTCTGCTGGTTACTTCTCTATAACAAACGACTGTTATATCCTGTTCTTTTCTGGCATATACTATCTTAAAAGGTTCGGGGGTTTTCCCTGTATTTCATGTGAGCTGCCAGTTTCTCTGAGCTTAAAGAAAGACTTACTAGTTTGCTAAATATTTATCTGCAACTAACACCTAGCCAATACCATTGTTCCATTTTCCTTTTGTCTGTTGCTGGTAATGTTGTTGTTCCTGTACAACTGCTTGTATTGTAGGCGGTACATTCCCTTAAAGATACTGCTAGTCAATGAATATGAATGTTTTACAAAGCTAATTAATGTACATGTAACACATTAGTTGTTTCAAGGTACATAAAATTGATAATTCACAGAAAAGTAAAAAAGAGTGGAAAAACTAATATATGAAATAGAGATGTAAATTAAATGCTAACTCATTACTGAGAGGTAAAAGTGTGGCTATGTCAACACATAGGCTGCCAAAAAAAAGATTATGACACTGGGATGCATTTTTAAAAAAGATAAAGTTATATTCAAGCCAATTACTTCTCAGTCATTTAAACAATTTCATATTAAAAATATTGCTACATTCTGAGTTGTATCAGTCCCCCTCAAAAAAGATAAGAAATATCAAATTAAAAGAAAACAAATAATGATTTTGAAGGAGAAGGAGGAAACCTGAACTGTCTTCACTAAATCCAACAATGAAACAGCAATCTGAAGAATCAGTGACCACACTAGTCAAGATACAAGGCAGACACACTGGAGAGACTTCATATAGCAGCAGGGTCTCCTCATACAACTGCGGCGAGGAACATGTTGCAGCTCATTTTCTGAAGTAAAATAAGCTATGCATTCAGAGACAGACAAATGTGACCATTTCTTGCCTTTCCTGCCAGCTTCCATAGATTCTCTGGGGATGCAGTAGAACCTGAACCATACTGTTTAGTAATTATACTGAGGCATCTTCTACTGAAGGATTTTAAAGCATCTTGTCAGAGATTTAATTAAGTCTCACAGTCAGTCTCTTTAGTAAAACATGTCAGTGCCTTTTTTAAGAAGGTGTTTTCAATAACAACAGGGTTCAGTGCCCTGGTTAAGTTCACACAGCAAAATGAACTGAAAAACTTCTCTCAAAAGGCAGAGGAGGAGAGGAGAGAGCACCCCCTGTACCACTGCCTTTGCACCAGTGGGAGAACACTTACATGAATGCATCTTTCTTAGAAACTATCCCACCTACTATCACTGCCCATCTCTTGCAGAAAGGGTTGTCTTACAGAAATGGTGTCTACTTGAGCAAAAGGAGTAAGAATTCCCTTGACAGGATCCTTTGATAGACAAAGAGGTGCATGTCAAGTAAGGGGAGTTAAAGGAGAGATACCACCTTTGTGGAATGCAATTGTGATGCAGCCTCTAGTACACTACTGTTTCAGTACTCATGTCCGTGCCATGACAAGATGTGGAAAAAGTCCTGAGGGATTATTAGAAAGCTACAAGAATATCTAGAGACCTGAAAAATAAATTATGCACACTCCAAGTAGGAAGTTCAATCTATGAATTTTGTTAATATGCACTAAGTCAGGGGCACTAAGTTAAACAGAATAAAGATAAGCAAATTATGAGGCATTTTAATTTAGCAGGAAAAAAAAGCAGATAACAAAACACCAAAATATAACAATAGAAGTTAGATTTATATATATTTTAATAGAATTAATTACTTATTGTAAAAGATGACCAGGAAAACTGACAAGTTTGTCAATAGTCAATACATTTAATGTGAGGCCAGCTACATGTCAAAAAAAGACAGCCTACAGGAAGCTGAGTGTAGCAGTGAAGTCAGCTTAATGATCATAATCACAGACTGGCTTGGGTTGGAAGGGACCTTAAAACTCATCCAGTTCCAACCCCTGTCACAGGCAGGGACACCTTCCACTAGAGCAGGTTGCTCCAAGCTCTATCCAATCTGGCCTTGAACACTGCCAGGGATAGGACAGCCATAGCTTTCCTGGGCACCCTGTGCCAGCGCCTCAGCACCCTCACAGGGAAGAGCTTCTTCCTTATATCTAACCTGAAATTCTTCTGTTTCAATTGTGCTTGGGATTGCCCTGATCCAAGAACAGGACCTTACACCTGGGCCTCGAACTTCTTGAGGTTCACACAGTACCACCTCTCCAGGTCCCTCTGGAAGTGAAAGCTACAACACTCTTCAGATAAATGAACCTCTCTCAGTACCCAGGAGAGATGTAGAGAGATGTAGAAGCCTCAGAGGTACAAACCCCAGGAATTTAAAACAATGAGATAAACATGAAAACCTGAAGAGAGGTAAAATATAGGTAAACACAGAACATACTACCTTGTATTATGCCATAAATGCTCTGCATAAAAATGTACAAATAATATAAGGATTTCCTTGCAAAGCTAGTTGAAAGTCCGTGCTATTCTGGGCTCTCTAAACCTGCAATTTTGAATGGGATGAAGGGCTGATAATTCAAGAGTCACTTTATCCAGGACTTTGGCAA
The DNA here is from genome assembly GCF_012275295.1 of Melopsittacus undulatus. Taxonomy (NCBI): domain Eukaryota; kingdom Metazoa; phylum Chordata; class Aves; order Psittaciformes; family Psittaculidae; genus Melopsittacus; species Melopsittacus undulatus. The sequence continues at coordinate 70,612,102 of NC_047532.1, read as the reverse complement.
AACTATATCAAGATTTCAGTTTCATATTATCTTGTCTGTGTGGCAATATCAGACTTTTATGCTGCAGGGATATCATGCTCACACACTGATAATTCACTCATTTTTATTCTCTCTGCTTTAATTTTGGTTAATATGGTAATCCCAGAGTCAATTTTCTTTGAAATAAAATACAGGTGTTACAAATCTAGCATAACTGCAAAGGAACATCCTAAGCCAAGATAGATAAAATCATTTAAATGCTTTGTCTTTGCACTTCCCATTTCTGAACTAATCTCCTTAGAAATTACCTTGAAAAGCAGGAATAATTGTAGCTCTTCCCATTTATTTGTATTCTTGATAAATACACATTATACAGGTGATCCTGCCCAGGAACTCAAGTCTGTAAGACTTTGCAGGTTTTAACAGTAATGCAACTAATTCACCCTGAGCCCTTGGGAACTTTGTTTCATGACACAGCAATCCCTTCTCTTCAAATCTGGGGATTTGGCAGCTTTCCTTTCTTTAAGAAGCAGTCAGAAACTATCTTGAAGATGTCTTTTGGCTTTACATGGTTGAAACACAGCAGAAAGATGGAAAGCTTCATTTGGTCACTTAAAGATAAAATAATAAAAAAGTACTATGTTATCTGAGGATAATGAAACTATTACTGCCACGATGCATAATAGTCTGACAGCTTTCATTCAGATGTATTAAATGCCTATTGCCTGTTGGCTCTTGGTCTGCATGACTTGCAAAAAGACTTTTTGCTCCAAATGACGCAGGAATTCCATCTTGAGACTCCTCCAAGACAAGGAAGCTCTGGTCAAATGATCGGAGCAGTAGGGAAGAAAGAAACAAAGTAACAAAGGAAGCAACTCCACTCAGAAGAACAAATTAAAATGAAATAAATGCAGGTAAGACCAAGTCCTGTATTTCAGACCTTATTTTTTACGTAAAAGGACATCAGCCTTAAAGAAGTGAGGGGAAAATATCTTAAAAAAGTTGCTGCAAAGTGTAAGGGCAGCGCTCTGCAGCAGGAGCAAGGACTATTGTATCTGTCTTGGCAACAGTGCAGGGACTTTCTGCCTTGCTCTTTATATTACGTCCTCAGGCAATGTTTTCTGCAATTGACACAGGAAGACCTGAATATTTTTCCTTGGGTGACAAAGATGAAAACTTAGTTTCTTATTCTCTTCCTCAGCCTTTCCAAACAACAAAATAGCACTTTAGTTAATATGGTCAATTTGGGAGCATCTTTGAGCTTCCATTACACTTGAAGATTGGAAAAGAATAATATTATGCTGACATAATTTGTGGGCTCCAAGCATATGTTGGTGCTCACATGTTAGATGCTATGAAGAGGTAATAATTCTCTGTTAGTACTGCTTTATGACTTCTCTTTTTCATTGGGACAGAGTGTATTATTTCCTTCCTTTTAGGCAGGGCCAAAGCTTATATTTACTTTGAGAAATTATGAGCAAGTTCACAAAGCCAGGCATAAACTGAATTCATGACAGGTAGAGAGGGAATTACTAGGCACTGAAAGAGAAAAATGTCATTCTTAACCTAAATGGATTTACCAGCCCAGGCCATAGCACACCTGATCTTGACACAAGGACACAGCAAAGGTTCATAAGAACCTCTGAAAATAACAATTCTTACACTCAGGTGGAGCCCAAGATTCAATCCCTACCTGTTTGCCTGGCAACAGAGGAGAAAACAAATCAGAGTTCCCATTCCACATGTTTGCATGTTGGCGCACCATAGGGATGAGCACATCCTCATGCAGCAGCCTCTGTGCTACACCTGCACCTACGGCAAGTCAAGAGCAGTGTGCCTCCATGAAGCAAAATTTATCCTGGATGCAGAGAGGGAAGTGCCACAATCCAGACACCAGACTATTTGAAGGAATCAGTGGATTCTGGGGGTCTTTTAGGGAGCATTATATGAATGTAACAACTGTTTGTATGAATACTTGTAGGGTTAGTATTTAGATGTAGACAGTACTTTTTCATGCCTGTCTGGATATCTGGTTCATTTTAAAGCTTTCTTTTCTCCCAGAACAATTATATCTAAACTCCTAACAACCAACAGAAATGTCTTATGCCACATCACAGCAGAAGCCCACTCAACCCCATGACTAGGATTATCTAAAGATACGTTTTGATTATGTAGACAAAGCTGCTTGAAATCAATGGGAAGTTTTGCTCACAAAAAGGAAAAAGGACCACATCTTAGAATCACAGAATGGTTTGCATTGGAAGAGACCTTAAAGATCATCTAGTTCCAACTCCCCTGTCTTGAGACTTTGAGCAGATCTAATCTAACCTTTTCCCAAAGTTGGGCTGTTGATGATGATGCAGGATTCCTCATCTTCCCTAACAATATCCAGACTCAAAAATTTACTTTCCTGAATATCCCTTTTTAATTTGTATTCTACATTCTTACCTCACTGACCCCATTAAAACTCCAGTAATTATAATCACTCCTACAGTTGTTATTAGAAATCATTATCTGCACTAACATTTCTTAAGACTTTCCAGATTTTGCTTTGTGCTATGAGACCACTACTGAAGAGGTGAGCTGGATACATTGAAGAGTAAATATAAATGGAGGGATTTTTCCCCTTTCACAGTAACTAATGCTAACTTGCCTCAGATGTTCAGAAAAGGTAACCCACTTTGAAACTACTGTAAAGGAAAGCTACCTAAAAAAGATTAAAATCCTTTTGATATCAGAGAAAAAAATAGCCAAGATGAATTTTGTTTTCCAACTGAGATTTAAAATTGATGCACAGTTCTTAATGAACCCTGGTATTCACGCCAGCTGTTAAAAGTCAGCTTGCCACGAGCACCAGAATCCATTACTCTCGGAATAGAGGAAGCAGGAGCCTAACCAATTTGTCAAAATAACTTTCAAGTTTAATATTTCATAGTTTGTAATAATCACAGCCATTTCAAGCACTGTGATAAATCTGCAGACATTTAAATCACATTCCAAAGAGTAAAATCCAATAGGTTGCAAATATTAAGCTTGGGGGAAAAAAATATTTGCATAGAAATACAAATCTTCCTTTCTTAATAGAAGTAGTGATTCTGAGAGTTAAGAATACTGACCAGCTTCAATTATAAAACACTGTTCTCATTTCTTTATAACTCCAAAAGCACCAGTTTTCTGGGTTAAAGTTTTGCTGGAATTCTACTTAATGGAAAATTCCAACAAAAACTGTTTAGCTTTATTACCAAAATTAGATTTGGACAAAATATGTTGCTTTCTGCCCTTTAAAATGTTCTCATAGAACACCTCTGTTTTGGATGTTGAAAAGGGTCTGGAGATTAAGTTCTGTGTACTTCGAATGTGCTTTATCACAGCTTTTCAAAGATTTTGCCTACTCTTGCCAGCATGAGGAGTGCTGTGGTCAATATATAGACCATGAGAGCAGGGAACATCACCCCTGCACTCCCCAGTCTGCCTGTTTCAGTGATAAAAATTAAAAGGTGAAGCTGGCTCGAGGCAGAGACTGAGGAGTGGCTGCAATGCAAAAAGGGACATCGGTGACTGCTAAGGACATGTTGGCAGAGTACAGAAAAGAGTGAGGTATTGAGATAGAATGTAATTAAAAACTATGCTATAATAGAAAGGAACCAAAATGAAGTACTGACAAACCTAATTCAAGCATGTATGAATTTATTTGACTTGAGAACTTTAGGAGCATGATGGCTACAGGTGGGAGCAAAAGGAACAGAAGAGTGAAGCAGAAATAAAGGATATAATTATTATTTATTAATCGTTAGATTGGGTTGAAAGTTGCCAAGCACTGTGAAAACTCTGTGTGACAATTACTCTATATGCATTAAATCTAAAAAGGCATCACAGAAAAATATGTAAGAGGCAAAGCACTTACTTCAAAGCCCCCCATCTGCATCAGTGGCAAAGGAGTACTCTGATTTGCTTTATGGGCAATAAACAACACAAGCCCCTAGAACAGACAGAAGGACTGACAACACTGTGCAGTCTGCACTGGACAGCACATACAGCTAATGAAACACATTGGTTCATTGCCTCCTAAGCTCTACCTTGACAGTGTTCCTCTACATCTGAGCATTCTTGGTTAAGAAAGGAAAAGGATGAAATCATAAATCATAGCTAGAAATATAATGAATTTGGCACATCCTACATATTAATTCATGCAAAGGTTTTATAGAACTACTTAAGTACCTAAAGAAATAAGCTAGCAGCATCTGCAAATTAGTATTTCTTTCACTGCAGGACATAAAATTGATGCTTTTTAAAAGCACTGAGTCAGGAATGGGCATGATGCATGAAGAACATGAATTTAGTCTCCTATTACCTCAAATGAAAAGGTCTCTCTGATTGCAGATCCTCATTACATATGATAGCAAAACTGAAAGTAATTTTGATGATCCTGATCCTACCTCCACAGAAGGGGATTTTTGCTACCAAATCCAAAGGGTACAAAACTGCACCTCCATTTCCTGCTCTTCAGTCACACTTCATCACCTTAGGCGTTCTTTACATACATTCTAAGGTGAGTCTTCTATGATCTTGAAAGGTAACTATACTTCCCTGTGTACTACAGTAGATTAAGTACCATCACATTGTATCAGAGTTACCAGGAAAAACTGCAGGTCCCCAGACTTTGTTGGAAATGTGCTTTACATTGCAATGTACTATTCAGTGATGTTATGCCACCAAACACAGGGCAACCTGACAGATACATCTGTTAGAAGTATAATTATACTACATAACTCGTATTGGTGTCCCTCTGTTGAACAAAACAATGTATTTTTATTCAAAGGAGCACCTTGGAAGATTAATGGTAATAATGAAGCATGAAATATTTCTTTCCTAGCATGAAGCATTAATCTGAAACAGAGGAAACAATCATTTCACCCAGGGGGGATAATCCTTTGGGGAAAATTTTCGGTGAAATAATGTATTACTCTATCTCATCCCACATACATCAACAAAGAAACTATCAGTGTTGTGCATAATGCAATAAAGAACAACAAGCACGAGAAAAGGAAACAGAATAAAACCTGATAGAAGAGAAGCTGAAAATTGTCTCTGCTTGCCCCTGTGTAGAGCTGGCACTTTGGCAATGCTGCTGCAGTACTGCTGCCCTCAAGTCCTTCTCAGATGATATGATAGCTGCCTGATATAACAGCAGCTTAACATAGGCGCCTTAACATAATCCAGAGACTAGACTAAGAGACCATTAACTTCAGAAATGGGTGGCCACAAATATTTCTTTGACAATCTATACCTTGATTGAGCTCCACCACAGATAAGAATATATGGATGTGTGCTTATACAGTAAAAGCCACGCTTTAGAAAAAGCACCATATGTATTATATATAATATATAGTATGCATACTATAATAATATACTGCAATATATTATATAATGAATTAAATATAATTAATATACTATCACATATATATTTTATATATCTAAAATACATAACATTATAATATATAATTAATTTCCCTCCTGCCCCCAGTAAAGCCTTTAGAATTAAACATAGGAAAAATACCTTGATATCAGCTTACTGGAATCATCCCCTCAGAGCCTTACTAATAAACCCACACTCCATCTTCAAAGAACTCTCACAAGCCTTTAATTTTCAGCAGATAAGCCAATTGATCAATATTTTCAACATTAATCAAGGCCAAGAGCAATTTCATTTCTAGCTTTTCCCTAAACTGAGCTGGAATCTAAGCAAGTGCATCACTGGGTTACTTTGCTCATTTTAAGTAGGTTCAGCTGAAGCAGATAGAATCTTCCAGTGGTAAATAATTCTGTTCAACCAACAATACTTCATGTTTATCTCACATAAACATCAGTACAGCAGGAAATACTAAATTTTCTCTAGAAAAAAGCTCCATTAAATAAGTATATTTCTAGATTTTGTTTTTAAAACATAAGTGTCCTTTTATTACTTGAACTTATGACTGCTGGTGTACTGATAATGTTTCATTCTGCAGGATATTTTATGCTCACGACAGTCTCTGCGGGAAGCACTAATTAGAATCAGAAAACTGCTCTATTCTCATTGTCTTTTTGCTGTCCAGATTTATTGCAGGAAACATATTTCCTTTAAAAATGATTGCTTCTTCCTTGTCTACTGGAAAGCTGGGACTGTCAGATCACACTGTTCAGCTCTACCAAGAGACACTTAACTTCCTGCAGCACAAGGAGCAGTAGCTGTCTATGCTGAGCTACAAAGAGAACGTGGCCTAGAATTTTGCCTACAGCCTCTCCTCCTGTGGTGTTTTGTTTGTTCAAATCATACAATACTTGTGACAGATACCATATAGCTTGAAGGCAGAGCAAAGCCTGAGGTTTGAGGGAGCAGCATAGCTTGGCAGAAAGTTTCAGGTATTTCTAATTGGACAGCTTCTGTAGCAAGAAATAAATGAGTTTGGTCTATGTCCTTACTGATAACCTCATCAGATGTGGCTGGGGCCAGACGAATAGCTACAGCAGGACGTTGTCACTAACACACTTCTTATTTTAGTGTCATGCAGCAGTCAGTGCTTTGCTGCTGCCAGGAAAAGAATGAGGAAGGGAGTATCAGTGACTCTAAAAACACACTTCCAGACTTCAATGGAAGAAAATGAAGCTTGACTACTGCAAGCTCTGTAGCAACTCCATGGACTTGCCTTTGGCTTTGAGAGGGCCATTTCAGCTTTATCCTTCTGCAGTAGACACTTTAAAACACGTCACACAATATGGTTTTCACCTTTTATTTCTTCCTCTGCTATTATAATGTAAAACATAGTTTCCCTTCACAAACATCTCCAGAGCTAACAGGAGCATACTAAGTGCTAAAAGCTGTCTCCTGGCAAACACAACTTCAAGACAATTTTATAGGGCCTGTTATTTACCCAGCTACAACAGCTTCTTTGTTAGAGGACAGCACTATCGTTATCTGCTTTTATCATTAATACTTTGAGTCAGTGGTTAATGCAGAGGTGACAAATCACTGAAAAGCCTGACAGTTTATGTCTTTTAGCACTAAGGAATGTCTTGTATGTATTTTATATCCCTTGTGTGTATTGTATTTCCTTTAGATGCCTTCTCTTATATATACATGCGCATTCATAATTAAACATCTCTGACCATCATTTATTCACACACACACAATTACCAAATCTCTGTTGTTTAGTGCTAGTGCACATTAATTAAAGCTTGGGTAGTGGTGGAAAACAAGAGGGAAATTCCTGACTGAGGAAATATCAGAGTAATGTCTTTGGGTTTTTATGTCCATTATAAAACATCATCCAGCAAATAAAGAGAAAACACACATCTGCTTCATTTTGCTGGACATCAGAAGGACAGAATGAACTGACAGCAACACTGGGTGAAGTCCAAAGAACTGAATCAGAAATTCTTCGGGCCAAAAGCAAGAAAGTGCTCAACATTCCCTATAAGCTCAAGTACCAGTGTTTCACTTGAATCATTTTGCAGAAGCACAGGCACATATAGCAAAGATCTCTCACCAGAACCAGTGCTGAGTGTGCACGCAAGAGTGCTGCAGACCACAGTCCCCTGTCATGAAAAGGGCTGAGCTGTAAGTGTTAGGATCAGAAAAAAGAGGGTAATGTTCGCATTAGACTACCCTCCTTCATCAAGAAATTACACTGTTATTTACACATGGAGCATGTCGCTCCATTGTGTAAGTTTCACCCTATGTACAAGCATAATTTGCCCATACAATCTGGGTTTTTTCCTCACCCTGCTGCTCTCATGCTCACAACAGCTCAAATACACAGGCAAGCTTGACATGAAATGTAATCCTTTGGGCTGTAAGAAGACAATCACTTTTGGAAGCAATGAATAGCAACTGTTAAAATCTTCATTTTGAATCCAGCATGAAGTAACAGAAGAAAAGAAAAAGAATAAAGCAGAAGTGACCTTACCCATAACTATAGTCACATGGCTAGTTAGGATTCCTTCTGAGTAAAAAATAGAGAACAACTGGCGAATGTCAACATCATTATCATGAACTCTTTTTAGTAGTGAAACAAAAATTAGCTCTTAGATCTTTTTTCCAACAGAGCAGACCATTCTCTGCTAGAATTCTCTGTGTTCTGTTTCTTTTGAAAAACTACCAAGTTACGGGAGCACCTTCTCCCTTTAGTATGAAAGGCACATGTTTCAGCCTTAATGACTATACATACACAATATTTCTTTTCACAGACACTTGATGTGAAAATAGCTTGTGCATAATAATGTGAAGAAATAAAAAGTGAAGGAAGCTGAGCAAAATGAACATTGGGTTCAAAGGTAATTGCTTCTGTGATACATGCAGTTTTTCATATTGTCCTTTAGTTAAAAACCTAAACATTCCAAGTAGATAGAAGAAATCTTGAAACACTTCTAACGTGAGTGCCACTTTTTAAAGCCAAGATAATGCTTTTCACTCTTGTGTCAATAGCAAATGCTACAGGAGAATACCATTGTCTTTAGCCTGGCAGACCTCAATGGGAGCTTTGCAAGTAAAACCTTGGTAAAAAGTCAGATCCTAACCTATTGCAGATTACTGAAGCTCCAGTGAAGTTAATGGAACTGTGCATTTCATGCCAGCTAGGGCTCTAGCATGATGTCATTTAATCAAGACTCTAATTGACTCTATCTTTCTAGCTGGCAACTTAACACTAATGCATGTTTTTACAAGTCCCCTGACTAAAATACACAGCAGTTTCTAATTTTGGCTCTTTTGTCACAGGCATAGTTTTGATCATTTGCTCTTTGACATTCTCCAGTAACACATCTCTCAAGTGGCCATCCATCTCTTCTCAAAGACCTGGGCTTTAAGTCTGCAGTCACTGTGTCCCAGATATGACTCAGTAGTTACTGCTTTCAGGGATAATGACGGAGCAGAGCCAATTTTCCTTATTCATGTTATCATAAGTTACAGTTTATGGGCAGTGAGATTGTTCATGTATCACCATCATCTAGAGGTAATGCCCAGAAAAAAAGACAACAGCTCCTGTTTTGGTGGGGGTTTATTTTGTAAGAACCACCTCTGATTGTGGTCTCAGGTCAGGATTAATTGTCTCAATTCTTCCTCACTTTCATTTGTCCAGCTTCCTGAACTGAAACAAAACAACATGGATCTTAATCATGTCTAAACCCCTAGGGATCTGCCTTACTGAGTCAGGAGTACAACATTTGACCCTTACGGTTCGTGTTTCATGTTTCCCTAGTGTCTATAAATATAAACATTACTCTGAATCTTCCAAGTTTCTATGCACCTAAGATCTCAGAATGTTATTCAAGAAACATCCCTTGGAGTGAGTTCCAGGCAGACAAGGACATCACGTTGTCCATGACTCCCTGGAGAGCAGCATGAACTTAAGCATTACGTAAGGATTTTATCATGTGAAGAACACAAGGATTCCACTCAACTGTAACTTTAAGATAAGAATATGAAGGCTAAACAGAACATCCCATAAGATACACTAAAATGTCAAATTTCTTCTATGAAAAAATGGTAATTATGATATTTACTTGTTCTAGAGGAATGTTATGAAGCTCTGTAAAGTTCCATGTGATTCTCTGATGTGCCCTATCAATGCCAAGTACTATTACCTCTGACAAAAACAATCCTCCAATGTCTCTCACCAAAGTATGATTTATAGAACATGCCACAGAGCAAACTAAGGGGACAGCTCTGATAGATGCAGAAAACAACAGCCTGTAAAACAAAGGGTGCTGCTGACAGAGCTAACAGCCTGTAGAAATGGCTTCTAGAGAACCAAAAAGCAGAACTGTATCACTTAAAAGCTGTCCTGACTTTATGAGGATGCTAATAAATCTTCCAACACGGCTCCTATTATATACAATGATCATTTATCCAATACCATGAATGCTTGCTGGAAATGAGTGCTTTACACAACAAGATGCTTTCCACCTGGTCTTGCAGCTACAGTGATTATGCTATGCCCCCTCTAATGACAGCATCAAAGTCACAGCTGAAATCCCACAGTTTAATGAAGTTCCTTTTCTTGTGGCTTGAGTTCAAGGCAGCAGTACATCATAGGTTATCTCCTTCAAGTCTCTTTTAAAGTATTTCTACCAGCTTATAGGATATTTTCCATTTTTCCTATGAATCCAGGAATTTCAAATGCAAAGTCAGCTAAGGAATATAACTAATCATCCTAAAACACAATGTTCCTTAAATACCATAGAAGAACAGAATGGTCTGGGTTAGAAACGACATTAAAGCTCATTCAGTTCCAACCCCCTCCCATGGGCAGGGGGACCTTTCACTAGAGCAGGTTGCTCCAAGCCCTGTCCAACCTGAACCTGGCCTTGAACACTGTCAGGGATGGAGTATTTACCACTTCTTTGGGCAAACTGTGCCAGTGCCTCACCAACCTCAGAGTAAAGATTTTTTTTCCTTATATCTAACATAAATCTCCCCTGTGTAAGTTTAAACCCAAATACAATACTCAAATTACTATTTCAGGTTACTTATGACTGATATTCCAACAGAAAACAGAGAGATTCACTATACATCAAATCTACTTTCTGATATAAGAGAAAGATTCACAATGGTGAGATAGCATTTATAACAACTACTAGAAACGAAAAAACCCACAGTAGCCTAACCCATGATGAGATAGCCTGTAATAACCTAACCTCATCGTTAGACATTTTGAACTTGTGACCCAGTGAAATTATGTTTTCATTTAAAAAAAACCTACCAAACAAAAAACCCAATAAAAACCAAACCCCACCACAAAAAGATAAGACTAAGTGTATTGCTTATAAAATGTTTAGACCCAGTTCTCCAGTTTGTGCAGTGATGATGCTTAAAGTATGTTTCTCCTGAATAGCTTTCAGATGCTAAGTGCAAACCAAGAATTAGAGGACTTGAAAATAGAGAGCAGATAATTGCTACCAAAAAAAGAGATGGTATCAGCATATTGCACATACCCAATCAAATCCATATGGCCATGGCTATTTTCAGCTATCTCCGTAAATTCCATTTTGTGCTTTCCTCAGAGTTTACCCGTTCATGTTTTCAATTAAATTTCCTGCAACTGTTTGTGTTTCACAGCACTAAACTGGGACACATTAAAATCAGAAATTAAGTAAATCAGCAGTTTGGCAGCTGAGAGCATTGCTGAAGTCTAAATGAGGTAAAGAACACAAATAGCCTGGAATTGTCATAAAGGAGTGAGTGCAAGAGTATGGCTGAAGACAGAGGGCAAAAGCACAAAAGAAGGACATCAACATCACTCCTTTGTACGTTGAAGCAAACCAGAAATTTATCCTCCAAAACTTCCTTACGCAAAGTTTTCTAGATTTCAGGGGAACAAAGAAGAGCCTTAGACTCAATGGGGTTACCCAAACATGCATTTGACTTATTAAAAGGCTTTTGAGTATATTTGTAGAGTTCTTGTGCATGTTATGACTCTCTTGACATTGCTTTTTATGATCAGGTCAGATTCCTGTTCTGGAAACCTCACTTTCCCAAATTTGCTGTTGTAGCTCCTCAAAAGTTATTTACTACACAAAATAGCAAAACATCAGTTTTGTCAAAGATTGTAAGTAGAAAAACTTGGTTTCTTTATTAAACACACACAAGACAGCTGCCTTTTTCTGTTAGTTTTCTTCCTAATGGAAAAACTTAAGCAGATAGTATTTTTAAACATTTTTAAATGCATAAAACCCAGTTCTCCACATAAAAAGACTTGTGAATATTATATGACTGAAATACTGGAGTTCCAAAGCATTCAAGTAATATTTTCTGCTCACTTTAAAGTTTCTGCATCACAGCTCCACAAAAAGGTATGGACAGGTATATATAAAAATCCATGCATACAAAAGTTGTCAAATACAAAAGGGATTAGAAATTTCTGATGTAGAAAATACTAAGAACAGAAACAGCAGAGAAGTCCCTACAGCAAAAGCTTACAAACAATGATATAAGGAAGAGCTTTATATGTTTCACTTACAAGGCTGGATGTAACTTGGGTGGCTGGGAAGGTTGTGCACCCACTCTCTGCTATACAACAGGGAGCACTTAGCATACCAAGAAAACCTAGCTGAGAAACATAAGAATATGATACCACTCTTTCTTCCCCCCAGGAAATCTGATTCTCACTGTACGACCAACTGTGACAAACTGTAAAGAAAAGGAGTTGAGATGAAATCTTCCCAGGGTGTCTGTTCAGATGGTGCTGGATAGAAACTCCTGCTGATGCCTGACGAGAAAAGGAAATTGGAAATGTATGTACTCTTGTAAACACAGACAAAGTAGAAGATATGCTGACATGGAAGAAGATAAGGCTCTAAAGTCCAATAATATCAAATATAAGAACAAATTGTCCAAAGAGCAAAAATTATTAGCCAACATGCAAACTGCCAACAGGACCTGAACTCTGTCAGATAAAAGACTGAGAACTGGTGTTTTTCTTGTGATCTTTTTTCTGAGTTCATAGTACCCACAGCTAATGAGAGGTTCAATATGGAGTGTCTTACCTGGCAACTTTTTGAAGTCAAAAGCGCAGACAGGTGACAGGGAAGAAGACTCATACAGATAAAGAGGATATAAAATTGGGTTTTCTTTAAATATAAACTGAAGTCCTATGCTCAATTTACATACCTATGGAAACACTTTTGGTATGACATCTGACGGGCATCTGTGATAGAGCAGAAACCTGCAGACAGGAGAAACTCATCTCTCTTTCCCTCTCTATGCCTTTCCTGAAGAACCTTCTAGCCTTGCATGGCTTCTTGGCTTCAGAGCTACAAAGAAAACTCCAAAAACTTGACATATAACACTAGAACCCCATTTCCTCTTATTTGGCCCTTGATTCCTGATTTTATATGCATATATATTATACACATGTATACACATCTACAGACACATACACTGCCAGCCAGAACATTACACATGGCCTGCATAAGGAATTCTATTAGGACATTGGGGTGCATGAAGTTTAACAATGTGAACAGCTCAGTGCTCTAAGACTCAAAGCCTTTGGGGGCAATTTTTAGTAAACGGTCATATGTCAGTCAGACTGCTATGCAACAAGCAACTTATGTCTTTGCTGATATCCCCTATTGCTCTGCCAGCATCCTGCAGCAACTCCTGCAGTAAACTGGCAGCTCCACTCAAGTGAATGAGGCTGAGATAATTGATATCTGCTGGGAATCTGCCTCTTCCCAGCTATATATTTCTTTGGGCAGCTGCTCACAACTAAAATCTACTCTTGGAGAACTGATGTAGCACTGTTTCACATGTAAATATAGCCACTTACATTTGTCTATCAGTCCCCCTAAAACACATGGATACTTGTAGCTGAGCTTTTTTCAGTCCAAAGAAATAACACCCATAGTGCTTAGGTACCTAGACCTCTCATTAAAATCACAGCAGTCCTGGTTTGAGAACCAACAGCCTGCATTATGACACAGGAAAGAATAAAGTAAAAAAAAAATATATATATATAAAAATAAGAACATCTTCACTATTGGGACTGAAGGACTATTGCTGCTTGGAGTAACTCATCGAGGTGTCAATTTAAACACAGACTTGCTTAAGGCAGGCCTGACAAAGGAAATTAGCCAGTAACAGTGTCTGTACCTACATTCACACAGCAGCTTTATGGTAAAGCTGAACGTAAAATGCAGGTGTTGTGGTAAGAAGTCCAATATGCTGCTCACCTTGCCAGCAGTCACTTTTCTGGAATCATACTGTCGTCCAATCAAATCTTGAGGCAGCCAGTACCAAAATTTCAGTGTTCATATAGGAAGACATTCATAGACACCCATATTCATGTCAGGAGGTTCATGGTTGAAACGGAGAAATTTCTATCATTTGACCATGGAACATGATGTATTTTAAGAACATGTAAACCAAGAAATACTTTGAGAGGGATAAATAGATATAATGGGCAACTTTTTATCCTAACAGCACTTAATGCAATTCAGAATGTGCAAATGAAGCTGAAAATGCTTCAGTCAATGACAACAATAAAGACAAAAATTCCCATGTCACTTCATCAAGTACAGGTACCATATTCCCTTGAATTATGTTGTATAATTGAGGTAATTTCTAAAGAGAAATCCTCAATTATATTACTTTTATAGCATATGGAGTACACTGCTATACATGTACTCCATGTACATTCTATAGCAACGTACATGGAAGTGTAACACCTGGAAGGAGAACTCGGGAGAAGCAGAAGCCTTAACCACAAAATAAGGTAAAAGTATGGCTTATAAATAGATGTAAAAATATTTGCCATAGTTTGTAGAAAGTTCTGCACGCAAGATTCAGCAAGGCCAGTCCTGCCTTTGAGAAACTTCTTTATAAAAAGTTCATTGACAAAATATCGACCAATATGAAAATGTTTTGCAGATATGGCAACAGTTGCAAATACAGTTCTCAACAGAACTGGAGAACCCAGACCATCTGCTCAAAGTGCCAAGGACAACCACTTCACGAAACAGAGATGTGCCATAAAGACAAGCCCACTGCAGCTGAGTAGATCTGCTGTTAAGAAGTGAAACTTGGTTGTTTTCCAAGCACCTGGCTGACAGCTTTGTGAATGAAATGAGTGAGAAAACAGTACTTACTAATATGCCCTCACCAGCGATTTGATTGTTTATTCTTCTTGCTGTTTATTACCGTGATTACTTCTAAAGGGAAGGAAAAGAACTTTTTTTTTATGTAAGCATTTTACATGGGTTATGCCAAGTTTAACAGTTGCCAGTTCTAAAGAAGCAGAGTATTTATAGCAGGCTTTAACAACAGCCACAGCTAATAGAGACTGCCCCTGGCAAGCTGTTGAAGTTTCTCATTGAGCAGATCTTAGCTAAACTGGATCGCACAAAATCATAACTTCACTGCACAACAACCTGAGTTTGGGGTTCTTTTTCTCTTATATTTAAGATTTTTATTTTAATGCAGCACTTCAATTCCCTCGATTTTTACAAAGATCTTGGAGGGGAAAAAAATCCATCTGAAAATTAAATAAAAGATACTCTGTTTCTATGGTTATTTTAAATCAGTTTTATGTAGGCTTTGACAGGGGTCTATTAAATCAAAAGTCAAAGATCAAAGTAGCAGTTGCAGTAGAATTGAATGAAAGCTAAAGTAACTGCCATCAAAGAAAGGGTCAAAGCCTCTGTATTGCTTTAAGAGCAGCTTTCTTCTATTTGTAACAATGATTTTGAAGCTGGTAAATATACTGAGTCAAGAAAGATGCAAATGAAAGATGCCAGACTGAGGCCCAGTCCAACATCAGCTTTCCCTGGTCTCAGTGTCTCTGGACCTGGCCCAGTGCCATAATCCTACAACCTCTCCAGAGATTTTGCTCTAAAAGCTATGTGCCCTAAGTACCACCACAAGTGATTTCAGTGAGAGGCTGATATTGAGGTCTGAGAAGGAGGCTTCATCCCCCTCCATTTCAGATACCATGGGCTGGTACATTAAGTGAACACGAGTGAAAACACAGAAACAGCCACACAATGCCCGGCACAGTACACTTAGAGAAGAAGATGCTGTTAAAGAGATGATCCAGGAAAGAATTTAAAATCAGGACAATGTATTCTCATGGGTTAGAGCCTTGAACAACAGCAGCTTTTTTTGAGACAAAATTCAGATGCATACAAAGGTGTTAAAAAACACTATTGATCCATCATGAAAGATGCTTTCTCTGCTTTTCTGAGACTATGGTCCAATAACCCAGAGGAAAATCCTCATGGCTTTTCTTGAGAAACATTAATATTTTTTCTCTATATATGTATTTCTATATAATTTTGTTGTTTTTCATGCCATTCCTGAACCTAAACACCTCATATCCTCTTGCACTGTGAAAATTTAAGACTTTGATATCCTCAATTGTGAATGTCTTCATTTCCTGCAAGTCCTTAATACTTATTTAATGATATCTAAAGCTGTATTAAACAACATCACAATATAGCAAAGCCCACAGCACTGCAAGAGCACAATTTTTAGGAGGAGAAAAGGTCAAAATAAGCAAAGAAATTCCAACACTCACAGATCTGGCATAGTGATATTAGAACTGACAGTGTTACAACGTTCACTGTCAGCGTCTAAAAGTACCTGATCATGTCCTGATGAGCCTCAGAGCAAATCTTTGTTGAGATTAGTGAGCAAAGCCTGTCATGTTCACAAAGTCTGTCATTATTTGGTTTGCTTAGAATATCTAGTTTATTTTTCCAATTCCATAGAACACATGGTAAGAAAAAACATTGACTTCATGTTGTACCTGTGACCACCTATGAAAGACTTTCTTCAAAGTAAAAATTTCACAGCAAACCGTTTCACTGGTCAAATGGAGGTGTTGATCACCTTTGTCTTTTCTTCCAAGCTTCAGCCACTTTACCTAGAGACCAAGTAACCTGGTTATCTGACCCGCACCTTTAATTCCTGATTTAGATCCAAACCACAATAGCTCTGCAGGGATCTGATTCTAGTGGCCAAAATTACACACTAAAAGTAATTCAAACTACCAGGTAAGTTGCACCTTTTAGTTTTCTAAGTACCCTTTCACCCCAGAAAAGTAGAAGGCTAGTGAGATGATTGGTAGCAAAGCTACTTGTAAGAAAAGGCAATATTGCTATCAAACCCTACCACCACAAGCCAAACCACAAAACCAAATAATGCCACCAAAAAAAAAAACCCAAATCAAACACACAAAAACCCCCAGTCAAACTACAATGTTGTTAGATGAAAATGTCTTTACGCTGTCACTTGAACAATCAAATTCTTTGGTGATGTTGGCCACCAGATTCCACTTTAGAAGCTTGTTTGCAAAACCTCTCTAAAAATCACCTTCACAAGACCTAAGGAAGACATCTGAGTAAAAGGAAACTTCACCATAAAGAACACCACAACAATGGGAGGAACTACCTTACCAGGATCCCCTCCATAACAATACAGAGGAGCTTCAACCACATATTCAGCTGACTTTTGTAAAACCTCCAGTGAAGTCACAGAATAACTTTAATCTGAGAATTAAATTACAGCAAACCTGCACTGTCTCTTAAGGGGTAGCCCTGAAGTCAGGGTAAAGGCCAGACTCTGCATCCCTGGTGCAGACACAGCATGTCTTCCAAGGCAAAGGAAGATCTACAGTATGTAAGTTGCCCAGCAGGCTGCCACAAGGCAGCCACATTGATGGGAAATGAGTGGTATTCAGTGAACAATGGGTTTATAGCCACTATCAAAGGCTGCTTTTTCTCTGCAGGACAGGTACAGCTTCAAGCAGAGGAGGTCTCAGCATGTGACTTCTCCCAGGTCCATGTTTGTGCCAGTGTGTGTGAGAAAGAAGAGTATCCTAGATGAATCATAAGGCAGATCTGTAGTTAATGCTTTAGCACACTGCCTTCCAGGCCCAAATAGCAAAGATACTTTCAAAACAGCTTCTTAGCAACAGCTTCTCTCTTTCATGATCCCACAGAACAAAGCAAATGCATAAAACAACAAGAAAAAATACAAAAGCAAGAAAGGAAAAAATACCATCTCAGACTAAAAGGTGTTACCGAGACGATTACACAGGAGCAGAGACAGTAAAGAGTAAGTGTCACAACTAGGAACATAGTGGAATAATTCCAGGCATTCTTCCAGTCCAAGCCAAGGACTCCAATTGTAGTGTTTATACACCAGCAGCACTTAAGATGTTAGAAAATGCCTTCCCCTTACTTAAAAAAAGCGAGAAAATATGATTTTGTGGTTGTGCAAGAAAACATCTTTCAAAATTTTGTTTTAAAGAGTAAGTACAAAGGAATCACCATGCTCACCAGCTTCCCTCATTTCCTCCAGGATAACACAGAGGAGATCAACAGCAGCCAAAGAAATGTTTTCAGATGGAAGGGTCTGCAAATCCACAAATGGCTAGCATCCCAGAGCTCTCAACTTTTGCCATTATACATCTATGCATCTTTATAGATGGTCACATACTCACTGCCACTTGCTATGGGGCACAACAGCACACAGTAGACAGATGGCACTTTCCAGGCCTCTAAGTTACAGCATGTGAAGAGCCTAAATAACTGTATGGGTCCACTCCACCACATCCTATTCAATTACAAACAGGCTATGTGAAGACCTATTGCTCCAGAAGCAGCTTCACCATTTTCATTATTATATTTCACTAGGACTTTGCCCTGGACTGATCAAAGGTTTTTTTGTTGTTTAAACATACCTGCACTTTCCCTTTAAAGAGCTATTTGGGAAGGCATGTAACAATTACTGCTAACACTTGCTATTAAAGCTGGTAAAGTTTTAGGCAGAGCCTGTGCAGCAAACTTCTCTAACGTAAGACAGGTCTGCAGTACTCCCTATATGAAGACTGCAGAACTAGGACACTGCATGCTGGAGACAGGGTTTTTCTAGTTTTTCTCCTCCCAGGGTGGAAGCTGGGCTTGAGGCATTTATGCTTCTATTCAGTCTTTCAAGTCTGGCTGTGCTGTCACATCTAATTGGTCAAACGGGAGACTAGAGACCAGAGGGAAAGGCATAAGGATGCCCGCCTGGAAGACAGGAGGAATAAAACTGATCTGTCAAGTCTTCCACAATACCCTTTACCTCTGCCTGAAAAAGTTAAGTATTTTCAGTGTTCCAGACATACAAGACATCAAAACCAATATATTTTGTATACTCATCAAGTGTAGCAATTACTTAAGTTATGCATTAAGGAACTTCAGGCCTCCCTAAATAAAGTTTTTGAAAGGATTTAAATAATTTTATTGTATTCACAGTGAGGATGCTCTAAGGAATTCCAGACCAGCTTAACAGCAAGTGATCAGGGAACAACAGCAGCTAAGATTTAGATTTAAAAAAGAATAAAATAGGGCCATAAACATAGCAAATAATTTCTCAGCTTATTCATAAACCCCGCTGGTTCTAAAAGAAAGCAGCTTAGTGGAAATGGCACAGTTAGGAACCTGGCCATCAGGACACTGCTGCAGACTGCTGCAGTGCCTGATACACATAGAGAAATACTAAGGTAATTTAATAACAAACCAGCAAATGCCTCCGGGCCACTGCAGGGGCTGAAGGCTTCTCTCCACCTTGATCATTTAGTTCTAGTCTTTACTGCACAAAAGAGACTGAAAAAGGGAAAGGTTTCAAGCACAGATGAAAGAAGTACCTGTCAAGGAAAAAGTGAGGAGGAAAGGAAGGAAGATGAAGAGACTATGAAGCCCTTATGGTAGTACCTACGTTACTTACATATAAAGTCCAAAAATAGGTAAATGAGAAATAAACCAATACTTCCTCAAAATCTCAGCTTGACATGATATACATCAAGTCCCAACTTTCTGAAAGTGATCTTTCAGAGACCTTGCTATGCATTGCAAAAGCTTAAAAATGTTTTTGGTAGCAGCCCATTAATCTACATTAATAACCAAAACCTATGCTGTAAGCCAGACAAAAGTGAAAAGCTTTTTGCTTTCCGTGAATCATTCTCTGACTGCATGTCAGTTAGTTTGCAATCAAAAACTTGATCGCATTCAATCTTAGATAAAACATATGGAATATTTGTGGCCACTTTCTTCCAATTGAAGTACAGCTGCATTTTTATTCCCCTGTTAACAAAATATATATGTTGTCCTCCCCCTGTTTCAGATCTCCTCTTCTGATGGTGCAAGAAAGGTAGATTGGTGCAGTTGTGCTCTTGCTTCTCCAGTTTCATGTTAGATCTGACAGGAGGAGTAACTATACACTTGTCATCCTTTTACAGACACTTATTCCTTTTATCTCAACGCCTAGATGCTTTTGTTACATTAGGCTTCTCCTACAGCTTTGATCTCCCTTTACAAAAGGCAGAAAACTACGCTGTACAGGAATGTGGAAAAATCCTGGACAAGAGCCTCTGAACTACTGCATCTTCCTTCCCTACTTTCATTTTTATACCTCCTGTTCTTTCTGCACTCTGCCATAGGGTTCTTCATAAAATTTCTAGACAAAAAAGTAAACATTTTCAAAATTACTTCTTACACTGAAAAGTCTTTTTGCTTCACATAAGCACTAATAGGATATTTTTATATATTCCTGCTTGTCTTCCCTTCCATCCATTAAATCTGTACATCAAGGATTCTTGGACTCAGCTTGGGCAATCTTCTCTTGCTGTTTTCTTAATTTAAATGCTTGTCTTCACAGACTCTAATATTTCATCTGTTCACTGCAAGTCTCTTTAATTCACTGAGTTTATTAAACATTTAAAATATATATATATTAAATATTCATAAGAATCAGTTGTGTGTATGCATCCATGTATCCCCACCTCAATTCTGGCCCTGGAGAAATACAAACAATCAGCACGGTTGATTAGTGCAATCATAAAGGCATATTCCTCTCTCCCATTCCCTACATCAGAATAATTATAACTTTGCACAGGGTCACATCAAAATATTTTTTCACTTTTACACTCATTTAAAATGGTCTCATCTGTTGCAATTCTGTTTTCCACACCCACCAGAAGCACGCTTGAGGCACTGTTCTTCGAAGAGCTATGCTGCTAGGTATCCAAGTGGGGTATCTAAGTACTGGCCATTGTAATGCAGATGTACATTACTGCTGAAAGCTGATACTTGCCATCACTTAAAATCTGCTGTCCTAAGAGGTATCCTAAGTCACCCAAATAGTGTGTGCACATGCCAGCTTTGGCTTCAAGTAGAGTTTCAATTGATTAAAAAATGCTATTGCTTCCTGTTCATATAATATGAAGAAAGATGGGAGTACTGAGGAAAGAGACAGCACCAAAGGTTATTCAGACTTAGCAACCCCCTCAGGTTATTACCTAATTCCAGCACTGTTATATTCAAGAAAATTTCAGCAAAATCAGTGGAGCTGAATCTAACTGGGTCACATTGTTGAAAGGTGCAGTCTGAGGAGCTTTCCTGAAAATGGACCTGTACAAGTTAACCTGTTCTCTGACATAACTGAGTGCACCATCAGATCACAAGTATGAAATACAACTCAAGCAGAAGTCAAAGGGAGCTTTGTTTTCAATGAAAGAATATCTCCTCCTCAAGCCTTCAGCAGTAAACTAGGAGACATCTGACCAACTGCTCAGTTGCTATAGCTCTGATCATCAACTATATAATGAAAGAGTGAACAGATTTGTGCTATTATGCTCCACTTTAGAGGCCTACAATTGCAGATTTCATTTTGGAACCAAACACAAATTAAATCACAAGCCACATAAGTTCCCTCTAAGGAAGCAGCCTCATTTCCTAGGCAGAAGAAATAGAAGGCAGCAAAGAGCAGTATTCCTGCAGGTTCCCTGCAGGAGACACCATTTGTGCCTGCAATATTCCCTTCATCCAAGGACTGACTCCTGCAGTCCAGTCAGGTAACTTTGAATTCAACATAAGTAACAGAAAATGTGGTTCTATCTTCCTCCCACATAAACTTACAGAAAGAAAAAGGGACTGTAAAAAAATCTGACTTGAGACAGAAAAATTTATGTCATTATATCAGAGTTTCCATCTCAGTGTTTTTTCTAATGAAAGGATTTATTTCCAGCAGAATCTTCATTAAAATTATATTCTTACACTTATTTACCTTGTTTTTATCTTTGTTAAGAAAAATAATTATTACACCAGTTTAGCAAGCTGGATATAAAGGAAGTTTCTTTGTATTGAAATGTCTTTCCTTATGGCTTTGAATCATCAGTTCAAGAGGTCAAGTCGCCCTTTACAGCTAGTAAAAGCCTCAAACATCCACTTTGCAGGATCTGTAGCTACATGCTACCTCAACCCTGCTGCTGCAGTCCGAGGTATACACTAGTTGGGACCACTGTGTAACACAGAACTTGACATTAATGGTAAAATTCTTCAAAGTCTCCCATGAGGTTTAAGCGACTACTACTGAATATTGATGTCATGTTTAAATAACTGTATTAGAGCTTTTGATGATCTCCAAACTTTGAGGTATTTCCATACTTTAGCTATAGCTGCACCACAAATGAAAATGATATTTCTCTTCTCTGCCTCCTTGTTTCCTTTTTCCTCATGGCCCTTCTATAATTCCTTCCCAGCTGCTCTCCCACCCAGCTCCTTCTGGTATGGGAGCTGACAGAGGCAAGCTTTAAAAGCTGAATTTGTCTTTATTCCCATCAAGAGCAATCACTGCTGCAAGTTTCAGTACCCACAGAGGCTTTTAACTGTAACTTTTTATTAGAAGTGCTAAATTGGGAGTAATAAAAATTCCCAATTTAATAGTTTAATAAAAAGAGGAAGTAAAAAGCCAGCAGGGCTGTGAAGGAGGAGCACTGAGACTGGAGGTGCCAAATATTTGGGTTTTTAATGGCTATGCCTCCTTCTGTATGATTATAAGGAAAGGCTCTCCAGCGAGATGCTGTGGGCATAGACAGGTTTCTGCTCATAAGATGAAGAATATCCCTGTATATTTAACTGTACCCATATGAACACTGTGGCTACATAGGGGTGCCTTTTGCAAAGCAATTGGGAGAAAATTGTACTTTAAGTCCTAGCTAGGATTTTCTAATGTGATCTGCAGTCAGACCCAAGCCCAGGATCTTTGAAAGGATTTATCTATAAATAGAGCTTTCTAGGCTTTGAAAAAGTGGCTCTTCATATTACATGTTTAAAATCTGATTCTTACTCCTTGTAAGAAATTTTTTTCAGGAATAAGGTAGGCTTCCAAATTTGATTTCAAAAAGCAACGAGTAAGCACGAAATTTCAGTGAATTTGCAACTGGAAGCCTGCACCAAAGTAGTCAAAAGTAATCTGTATTTCTACCACACTTTCTGTTTTAATGCCAAAATCCTCCAAGACTCTGTTCCCAACACTCTTTTCCAAAGATGTACATGTAGATGTGTATGTATAGTCCTGTCACTTGATTCTTCCATGCAAGAACATTCCCATCCAACCCTACTCTGAAAGCATTTGGTTCACTCATTTTAGTCTTTGTCATTTGAGAAGTTTCTATTCCCTACTAGCAACTGCTGGTCAGGACCCTATGTTAGTTCCCAACCTTTCTTAATTCCCTCTTAAATAACATCTCATTGGGCGATGAAGGCAGACTACTGCAAAACATGCCATATGCATTAGCAATCCCCATAAAAACAGAAGAGTACCAACTGCCACAATAACAGGGGGAGCCCAGATAGTATATTATTGGAAATTTGGGGCTTATATTAATTAAAAACAGCAAATGGAGTCAATAACACTTCCTGTATGTGTTCCATTCCATTGCTTTCAAGTCCAGCTAAATTAACATTACCCTGTTCCTTTTGATTGTTACATGAAGCCTGATTTTTCAAAATACTACACTTGTCATTAAAAAGATTTTAGCCTAATTCTCTTTATAAAGGCAATCACAGATATTTTATAGGTTTTCAAGAGCTTCTGGGATGTGTTTTTATGAGTTTTGCTCTTGCTTGTTTGGTATTGGGCAATCTTTGACATATGCCTTGAATTAGAGGATGGAGTTTGTTGATAGCACAGAGT
Organism: Melopsittacus undulatus; assembly: GCF_012275295.1. Classification (NCBI taxonomy): domain Eukaryota; kingdom Metazoa; phylum Chordata; class Aves; order Psittaciformes; family Psittaculidae; genus Melopsittacus; species Melopsittacus undulatus. Next base: position 70,588,629 of record NC_047532.1, on the reverse strand, counting down.
ATCAGTTCCATTTCAGTAGCAGGTTAATAAAAATGGTTACAGAGGTTATATAAAGTAATGGATTTTCAATAGAAAAATACTACTTTTTTGTAACAGATAATTTCCAAATAAATTTTCATGAAATTTTTTTTTAAAAGGTGTCTGAGCTTCAGGGTTAAATTCAAACACAGCATAAGAAACTGTGTTGTGGTCCCTGAATCACCAACTCAAATAATACAAACCAAAAAGGTCCTAAAGAAAAGGTAGTCCATAGTTTCTGAGTGAAGACTGTTATCAAGATGCCAGACTCAGAAGCTTTGGCCTTTGCTCTCAGTCAGACAAACAACATTAGACTACAAGCACCTGATGCCTTAAACAAGAATGGCAACATTGTGTTTGCTGGTTTGGAGCTTCTCCACACCCCAGAATATGAAACATTTTCAAGTTTCCAGTTCATTTTAAACAGAAACTAAGAGGGTTTCTTTTTTAAATCTAAACTATTTTCTGAACTCCTTTTTTGGTAATTTCTAGAGCTGGCCAGTCAACATTTTTCCACCCCTCTTATCTCTGCAGACACATACACACTGTATAGTCAGGTTCCTTATTTCTATGATGAGCTTTCAGCTTCGTTTCTCACACAGGCTGGCCTGACTCCCCCAGATGGTGGTGTTTCCTGCTCTACCACATGTTACAAAGCTTTTTCCACTGCCTCCTGTAAATGACAACTGCTGGATTTCTATCTGTAAAATTATGCAAGGCTGGCAAGGCCACTGAATTGATTTGTGGTTCTGGATAAGATGCCAGGTGAGTCTGCCCAGAGCAGGCAAAATTTGATGCTGCTGCAAAAATGTGGAAGATGGAAAAAGGCAGGGACTGGTTATTCTATGTCAATACATTTCAAGGTCATCTAGAAGTAATGGTATATAATTAAAGGGCACCATTGCACCATTAGCAACTTGATCTCAATGAAGCATTAAAGTTCTTTCAAGTGAAAAGAGAATGAAGACAACTGGTGGGGGTTTCCTTAGAAATCATACTTTAAAGGAATTTTTAAGGTCTAGTGGCAGCCTACCCAAAATAACCATGATTCTCCACCTCTGATCTCTTCTGTTATTTACAGCTCAGGCATTTTATTTATACATAACTACAACTCTCCCTACTCCTTCCCCCAAAAGGAGTTCCTAGTATTTAAAACATGCATTAAAGGGCTGGTGATAGGATGTTAAATCTATTTTCGTCCTTGTAAATACTGCTTTGCTCAGGGGAGATGAAGCATTTTGGAATCCAGTTTTATTTGGCATTCCTATTTTGGAATAAGAATAGCTAAATGCCAGACATAGCAGTTAAGCAAAGCAGGAGTTCCCTCCCAATGCACACCACTAGTGTCATGCTGAGGAGACTTAGCTCTGCACATAACTGTCAAATATAGACAACTACCGTTACTCTTGTCTCATGAATATTAGCGAGTTAGTAAATGAGAAGCAGCACAGCACGTTTCTGGAAAACGATAGACCTCTCACTCCTCTCATAAGACCGCAGAATGATTTACACAGCTAGGAGGTTTTAGAACAATAACTCAGTAATAAAGAGGGATACCTTTAATAGAAATTGTATATCATTCCCTTGGACTAAGAGCAAGTAAACTGCTGTTTCTTAGCACATTTTCTTTTCTGTGCCTACTGACACTTACCAAAGAGTAGGGGAACTTTGAGATAGCTCTCCAAATTTCTTACCTAGATGAAGAAAGATGGTCAACCATCTTCACCTTCTCCAGATTTCTACCTATGGGAGAATATTCTCATACATGGAAATCAAAACACTACTGGCTCATTCTTTCCCTCAGGGTTTTCTAAACCAGTTTTACCATCTGCTCTTACATATTTTTTGGAACATTCCCATTTGTACTAAATACTGCCAGGCACAAGGCTGCATTTTAAATGAAACCGGGCATGCAAATGCATGCACATATATTTTTAGCAGTCTGCTTTTGTTTTTCTGTAAATAACAAAGCAAAACTAAATTTGGGAAGAAAATCCAGATGCTGTTAACTAGAAACATGGAATGTGATAACAGAAAAAGCTAGGAATGCTTGGGGAATGGTATCAGAATGACTAATGATCTCAAGAAACTGAAGCAAAGGTCTGAAATAAAGAGGTGCAACTCAGGATAAATGCAGAGCATTACAGTTAGGAATAATAAACTACAAAAAAAACCTGCCAAACTCCAACAAACCAACCAAACAGGAACTAAAAGAGAGGGGACGAACACCATAAGCACCAATTTTCCAGACAGATACCAGAGTTATGATGGATCACAAACTGAAATTAGCATTATTACACCATTGCTCAAACATCATATTTGCATCACAGCTAAGGTACATGAAGCACTCCCTCTACCCAGTCTGATAGTACTTCAGTTGGAATAGATCATCTGAACACTGCATTTGCAGAAAGAGTCAAACCACCCACAGAATGTCCACAGGAAAACAGAAAGAACTACTAGAACTACTACCCAGCAAGATGTCACATAATCATAGGTCTATTGAAACACCTAAGGAGATGACTGGAAGTATTAGGATAGAATATTCTTTGAAACACTCTTCAATGATTCTAATTCTAAATCTCTATGTACAAGACAGAAAGGCAAGAGGAGTTAATAAATTGCTTATCCATTGATGGCAGAAAAAGGAATAAGAAGCTTAGATTCAGGGTACATACTAGGAAAACTTGTGCAGTAAGGACAGCGCAGAACTTTAGCCCTGAAGGATTTTGAAGAACATATTGCATGAACACTTATCAGGAAAGGCTTGGTAGAAGGTATCTTGCGTTGTGGAAGGGTATAGACTAGACAGTGGTTTGGGTTTTTTCAAGCCAAACCTTCGTAATTCACCACAATGTTTTCAAAAGCTGTATATTTGTCTGCAAATTTCAACATTTACTCCCACCCATGTTAGTCAGCTTAAATCTTCTCTCAAAGTCCTGTGCTGTGGTCACTCATCTTTGCAGCTAAATAGAAAGCTGTCTGCGCACTGTAAATATTTGCCTTTCTCCCAGATTGAGCCAAGCATCCTCATGGGAATCCCAGCCTCTGTAGCATAAGGAGTAAGAAGCTGTGACTGGAAAACCAGACTGAAATCTTCCACTGAGCCTGGGTGCTTCAGTTATTTCCTTGGAGTGTTACCACAGTAATAATTCACAGCTATGTTCAGTGGAGCTGTGTAAAGCTTCTTGGCTCTTTCAGGGTGTCATTACAAAACTGCAACCTCACAAAATTAATCAAATATTTCAGCAGACCGGAGTGGTTTAGTATTAAGATTTTCTAATTACATCTGGAGGAAAAAGAAACAGATTCTTTTAGGTAGGAATTTAAACAAAATGAGACTTGATGAGCAACCACTCCAACTGTTAGCTCTTCTGTATTTTATCAAAGAAACATAAAATTATAGAATTATAGAACAGTTGAGGTTGGAAAGGACCTTAAGATCATCTATTTCCAACCCCCCTGCCATGGTAAGGGACACCTCACACTAAACCATGTCACCCAAGGCTCTGTCCAACATTTACATTCCCAGGGACAGTGCATTCACAGCCTCCCTGGGCAACCCATTCCAGTACCTCATCACCCTAACAGTAAAGAACTTCCTCCTTATATCCAACCTAAACTTTCCCTGTTTAAGGTTTATCCCATTACCCCTTGTCCTATCACTACAGTCCCTAATGAAGAGTCCCTCCCCAGCATCCTTGTAGGCCCCCTTCAGATACTGGAAGGCTGCTATGAGGTCTCCATGCAGCCTTCCCTTCTGCAGGCTGAACAGTCCCAACTTTCTCAGCCTATCTTCATACAGGAGGTGCTCGAGCCCTCTGATCATCCTCATGTTAGAAACAGACTTGAACTGGAAACTGGATTTCCAAAATATCTATTGTGGAAGGAACTGACACATTGAACCTGGATCTTCATTATACAAATGAAGCCCCTCTGTACCACTTGTCAAGCTACAGGCAAAACATTGCAGAACTCTGCCCATTTTCCTACTTAAAACAGTATTTACTAAGAAATTGTTTAAAATGTTAGTTTTCCATATTCATCTCTCCTGTTTCTCTGGCTTCTATTTCTTCCACATTAGTTGTTTTCCTCTAAATTCCTGTACAACTTCCACCACAGCAAAACAGATCTCACTCCTTACATTTTCATTTGTATTTTCTGCAGTCAATGCAGACACTCACTAACACATCATGCATCCAAAACACCAACTTGGCTATTTATGTGTTGCCTGAACTGGAGGAACTTCACCTCTCTGTTCACCTTCTTAGTGTAATCTCTGAAAGAGCTGCTTCTGAATACAGAATCTCCCAAGTTCTCCAGATTTCACTGCAATACAAATAACTCCAAACAGTCCAAATCCACCAATCATGCACTCCTGCAGAAAGAAGTTTGAATCACAAATCCTCTCTACTCATGCTCAGAAAGTTTGTTTGGTTTTAATGTATTTCATACATCACACACTGCCTGCTGAATTTCAGGGCATTTTCCAAGTGAACATCTTATGTAGACCAAGGAGCTCTTAGAGAACATGATAACATTAAAATAATTAATTGGATATATCAAATGAGACTGCAAACTGGTGTTACCGTGTTATGACAATAGGATATAGATTCAGGAGATACTTTATGTTAATGTAGGATATAGAATCATAGAATAGTTAGGGTTGGAAAGGACCTAAAGATAATCTAGTTACAACCCCCTGCCATGGGCAGGGACACCCCACACTAAACCATGTCACCCAAGGCTTCATCCAACCTGGTTTTGAACAATGCCAGGGATGGAGCATTCACTACCTCCCTGGGCAACCTATTCCAGTACCTCACCACCCTAACAGTAAAGAATTTCTTCCTTAGATCCAGTCTAAACCTCTGCTGTTTAAGTTTCAACCCGTTACCCCTTGTCCTATCACTACAGTCCCTAATGACTAGTCCCTCCCCAGCATCCCTGTAGGCCCCCTTCAGATACTGGAAGGCTGCTATGAGGTCTCCACGCAGCCTTCTCTTCTCCAGGCTGAACAGCTCCAACTTTCTCAGCCTGTCTTCATACGGGAGGTGCTCCAGTCCCCTGACCATGCTAGTGGCCCTCCTCTGGACTTGTTCTAACAGTTCCATGTCCTTTTTATGTTGAGGGCACCAGAACTGCACACAATACTCCAAGTGATGTCTCACAAGAGCAGAGTAGAGGGGCAGGATCACCTCCTTTGACCTGCTGGTCACGCTCCTTTTGATGCAGCCCAGGATACGGTTGGCTTTCTGGGCTGTGAGCGCACACTGAAGCTGGCTCATGTTCATTTTCTCATTGACCAACACCCCCAAGTCCTTCACTGCAGGGCTGCACTGAATTTCCTTTTTGCCCAACCTGTAGCTGTGCCTGGGATTGCTCTGACCCAGGTGTAGGACCTTGCACTTGGCATGGTTAAACTTCATGAGGTTGGCATCAGCCCACCTCAGAAGCATGTCGAGGTCCCTCTGGATGGAAATCATAAGAGTATTTCAAAATACTAATATCTGTATATTTTCAAATAATTCATTGTGTATATGACTATGTTTGATTGATTTGAATTTAGTTTATTTTTAAAAAAGAAATCATAATGATTACATTAATCTTAGATTCCAACAGGAAAAAGCGTTTGGAGTAAGCAGAGGGAAACTCAAGTCATCTTGAAAAGGATTTATAACCAGCAGAACTAGCATATGTTCTGGGAAATTGGATTAACTGTTTTTCTCTCAAATAAAGACATCAAATTTACTTCTTGGCATTTCTACTGCAATCATCTCATATAATAACTAAATCAGATTAAAAAGAGGCAGAAATTCTAATGATACAGTGCATATCAAGTACTTCACTTACTTTGTGCATTCATAATAAATTAAACCAGTTTAAATAGCAGCTTTATACCACATTAACTAATCTCTTGGAGAAAAAGAAACCAATCAGGAACTGAGACTGCATAGATCCTGATAATAAATTATGCATATTCCTCATTCTGTCATCATTATATTTCACATGCTGTTGTTATTTCACTTTGAAATTGAATGACAGAAATACACTGCTTTATCCCTGATAGTATACTTAAATTCAGCTACACCGAGTCTACCAGAGATTTAACTCCGAACTATTTTAGGCAATAGCTCTTTGTTGATCAAGAAAAACAACAACCAAACAAACCAAGTATGGATTCCTCCCCATTCTCTGGCCAAAGCATACCTTGCACCCCACACCAGAGTGCAGAAGGAGCTACTGCTGTTTGTGCAAGGCAGGCTACCTATCTTGCAGCTTTACAAGCCTGGTAGAACACCCCTGAAATTTAATTGTCTTTCAACCTACTCATGCCTACAGCCTTACTTGCTCTGTAGGAAAGGTGCCAAGAATAGGCCCTAGCAAGCAAGAAAGGAAAAGGTTCAAAAGATACCTTAAAAATTTGTGACAGTCCTTCTCCACTCTTAGGGACAGGTTTTAAGCCCACACTTGATTAAAGCCTCCCCTACTTATTCCTCTCCCACAAAGAAAGTCCCTACTATATGCCTTCTGATCAATACCACCTCAAGCACCTGAATTAAATACCAATTATCATCTCTAATTGCAATGCAAAGAATTACTAACAGCAGCAAAAATTAGTTAAGTAGTTAGAAAGAATGAGGAATTGGAGCTTTTCTTTTCCTCTATTACTTTGTAAGTAGAGAAAGAAACTAAACTCACAGTCAGTGCTGATGAAAAGCAAAGATATAACAGATTTTTATATTCCTCATGAAACGCATCAAGAATCTCAATACTCAGTCTATCAGCTTTTCTTAGTGCATTTTCTCTGCCTTAATGATGACACAGATAAATCTCAAGTGCTAGTCTTTGCATGGAGTGTGTTCTTGCAAGGCATAAGGAACTGACTAAATTAAATCTTTTACCACTAAGCAAACTCAAGACTCTATTTGATGCCCTATTCCAAACCAGCAAACACAATAAATAGAAAAGAACACAGGTAGTTTACTAAGACACTAGAGAGGCATTTTTTTAATTCACAAAAAAATGGGAAGAAAGAACAGCCACTGCACTAATATTTTAAGACCTTGCTATATAATCTACACCAAAACCTCTATTAAAGTTCTGCTGGTCAACCATGCTTCCATTTAGTGCATTGTTTTGTCAAAACAAGAACTATTTGAAGAGAAGGATCTTATGCATTCCTTGACTTAATTTCTTAAGTGTCCCAGATTCAACAGGACAGTCCTGGAAATGTTTAATCAAAAATACATGTTTTTTATCCTAATTGGAATTAGAAAAACCAGTAAAACTATCAATATGAAAATAATCTATTTTTTTATCTGTGCAAATTAGAAACAACTTAAGAGCTTGTTCCAATCAATCACAGATTAATTTTCTTTACTGTCTATTTTCTTTCTGGAAACCACATCCTATTCAACTCCACATTAAGATGCTTCTGCAGCTTGCCGTGCCATAATTGCTGAATTGCTCAGTCTGATTTACTTATTCTCAAGATACTAACACAAGTAAGGAAATCCCATAATGCTCTTACTGCAATTAGTCACTGCAGGTGGGTTTCAGTGGCCTTAATGCGGGCATGTAATGCCATTTAGATGCTCTAGACTAACTCATCTGTGCTCCAGCTGCCCCTCCCAAAAGGTATGAGAGGATTACCCATCCCCCCACACACATTGTAAAAGTCTCTAATAGCATTTACTTGCCCTGAGCAGCCTCACCTGGGACCTCCAGACTTGTGTCCAGGAGCCCCATATCAGCTCCTACCTACCCTGTAAACCATCTTGTAGGTTCTTGTTTCTTTTCCATTTCTTTTGGGTTTTGAATTTGATATCAGACTTGGCTTGTTGCCTTGTTCTTGTTTGATTTTAATGATGGGAACAACTGCTGCAGCTGCCACCACTGTGCTCTCCTCGCTTGTCTCTAGGGCTGTGGGACTGCCCTGCAGATGAACTTGTCACCTGGCTATCCTTGGCTCCCTGCTTGTCTTCCCTTAAGAAATAACTTGTTCTTACTGTTCTCTTACATTATTAGCACCACAGATGCCTGAGATACTTCTGCATACCTGGTTCTTGCCCTACAATCTTCTCTTCTTGTGACCTTCCCTTTTTGCTTAGAAAATGAATTCTAGTATCCTACTCATGTAACCTTATAGCTACCAAGTCCACTTGTACACTCACAATGCTTCTGCTCAGTTGCTGTTTAATTGTGAAGATACCTTAGCTTTCTAACTGAATCCATTTTCATTTTTGAAGCTCCATGGCATTCAAGTAGGCTCAGAAGTCAGGTTTTAATAGAGCTGAGTTAGTAAATAACTAACCATAATGGTGCTGGTAGGGAGGCAGTATGGCCCATGAGGTTTCTTGGCTGTATTCCCACTTAGGAGCATTTTGAGCATCCAGCTTACCAGGTACTGCAATAGAGCCAAATATGCTTACCACAGGGCTGTGTGTAGCACTGTACTGCACATCCTAACTTGTTTTTCAGTCCGTAAATTACCATTCATCCATGGTTACACTGAAAATGACAGTGTAATAAAACTAAGTCCTCTCCCTTGAGTGACAGGCTACACTGATCACTGAACCATGCTTCTGTTTAGCTTCCCTGGCAGAGAATAAGTTTTGCTTTTCGTCAGCTGTCACCAAATTTGAAAAGGAGAGGAAAAAAAAAGCTAAAATCAGAATAAGATAATCATAATTCTGCTTTAGTGGATCACAGGATTTTTAACATGGAAATTCTACTGGCTGTTTTTTCTGTGGTACACTTGAACTTGCACGGCAGAAGAATGGGAGGCTCTGGGGACTGGATAATGGGGAGTTTTAGCACTGGGTCACTGCTGTGAATCCAGCTCAGGTCAATACTAATGGCAGTTTAGTTGCCCATGTTAATTTTGCTGATTACCACAGTCCAGGTCTCCATAGAGGATCAATAGCTACAAGTAGCAAATAGTCTATCCCCACAACTGCCATTATTCAAGTTAATCAAGAATATTAAATACCAAACAAAAGGTACAATGAACCTTAGTCTCACTGACTACTTCTAAGATTAGATCTAAGACTATGAGTGAGGTTCCTATAAGCAAGAAGAATATATATTCGCCCTTTCTCCAGTGTACCTGCAGCAGATAAGCAGTCATGATTCCATAACTTCAGCTTGGATATACTTTTGCTTAAATCAAAGTATTACCTTATATAATCAGTTATGAGTTTATTTTCTGAATGTAAAGCTATCTTTGAATAGGGAAGAATTTTTCTGTTAGTCTTAGTTTAAAGTTGGTCTCAGTTAAGCTATAAGGTAAGAATTGCACAGACAGAGAGTATTAACTATGCCATTTAACAATAAAAAGGGGAAAAATAAATGGACAGACATAATTTGTGTATATTTAAGAGCCAGTTTCAGGCCATCTAACACTACAAATATTAAAACTCCCTCATAATCACAGTCCCTTCACAACAGTGCAAACTAGGTTGTATGAGTGCTTTAGCTTCATATTTTCTCCAAATTGTTTGGCTACCTTTTGAATATAGTCTTAACTCAAAATATATTTAATCTTTACTACTTGTTTAGGACATATAGAAAAACCTTTGTCATGTTTAGCCTTCAATTATCAAAATGTATTCAAACTATAATACCAGCTTCTTTTGCATGGGAAGACATATTGAGCTCTAGAAATACAGCTGAATAATGGCATTGCTCTTATGCCATGTACAAACATGAGGAAAGACTGAAGTGCAAGAAGGTGTGAAGTTAAGGGTGAATATTTTAGACCTATAATAATAAGCCCCAGTGCATGCACAACAGTGAGGACACATTATGTCTTAACTTGATCTCCCCAGCCACCAAGACTGAACACTGGGAAGGCAGCATTAGTCATTCCAAGGGGAAAAAGAGCTTTGGACTTCTGCTAGAGTGATCCCATCTGGCCTAATTAAATGATCTGCACTGACAGACTTCTGGGAAAAGTCTCATTGCATACTCCCAGCTGGAAGATGAAAATGCAATTGAGGTCTGGCTGAAGGAAATAACATGGAATTGTCTCCCAGGGGGCTGGGATATGCTAATGTTTTTAAAAATGCAGGAGCTGCAGGTGAAGATAAAGTCCAGGGAAGCATGTTCTCCAGTTTTATGAGAAGCCAGTGACCTGCTTTCTGCTTAAGGTAAAGATATCACCTGGAGGTATAGGTCCTCTGCAGTGCACAAGACCAGTGAAGAACCAGAAAAGAAGTTTCCCTGCAGGAGAAAATGGTACTGAAATAGACTATGAAGCACTGAATGAAAATTAATGTACAGCCAATAACATAGGAAGTAGCTGAGAACAGGATCAAAATGAGCAAATGATAGACTAATTATGAAAGAATATGAAGAACTGCCATCATCAAGCACTCACATACTGTAACTCAGGTCCCACAAATATCATAAGCCACTTAAATATGGAGTTTTTTCATCTGTTGTCTTCTTTTGCTGAGCTCTTGGAATAATTTTCCATTTTTTCTCTAACCCACAGTAAAAAAACTGCTTTTCCCTCATGAGCATCAACTGTCACTGTTTAAAATACTGTCCTGTGGTCCCAGAAGGGCTGTTTAGGCTCGGATATTTAACTTGGCATTATGGTGCACAGTATTTTTCCTCCCTGCTTTCGCAAAGCTGTTGATTATTAAGATATCCACGGATTTTTCTTTACGCAGATGAAGATGCTTTTGGCTTTGTTTTTCATACACCCCAATATAGTTAGAAGATTTATATATACAGATCATCCAACTTTTCAAGTGACACCCCCACCTGTTTAGTGGCAATGACATTCAAATAATTCTATCAGTGAATTCAGGCAAGAAAAAGTGCTCCTCATCTTTTATAATAAGGTCTTGTTCTCATCAGTTAACTTTGTTAGTTGAATCTGTTTTGCCAACTACCAAGAACACCACCATCTCTTCTGACTCAGATGCACTACATCTGCTAGTGAAGTGTTGTAGAAGGCTGATTCTTTCCAGCTATACATACACACACTAAATAAGGGTAAAATGCTATCTCTGAGAGACTTGAACTGGAGCAATGGTGATCTGGGGAGCACTGCAACAAGGAGAGCAAAAGTAATTTAACTAATGATGGATTGCATTCAGCTTAGAGGTATCTACTTTAAAAGTATAAGCATGCAGTTCAAATCACTTAATTTAATCCATCAGGACCATAACACACTATGTGAATAGTGCACAAATGACATATACAAAGATGTCTGCATCTATATAGCATTTTCAAGATTTGCATTACTTAGCATTCTTGTGATCTAACTCTGAGAGATTTATATCAAAACAGACAATCATAGACATGGCTCAATCTATAACTCATGTGCAAACTGAGGTTTTTCTGCGAATTTCAAATAAATAGCGTGTGGTTACACTTGGTAACAATTTTTTCTTGTGCGAGCATCACCCTGAAACGTAAGCTTCTTCAAGGGGTCACCAAGTTCCATCAACTGTCATAAAAGTAAAGGTAAAACCCCCAGTACATATGCAGACTGCATGCAACTAATGACATTTCTTTTAACTGTATTCTCCAGTTACTGAGTGAAGCTCTGAATCTAATTACATCTCTAAATCTGCAGTATAATCTAGATGACAGGCAGAGGCAACCTGAGCAAACAGGTTATATGTTCAGCCAAAAGAAATCTTGAGTGTGTGAACCTCAAGTGATGAATACATATTATTGCTCTTCAAAGAAAAAGCCTCAGGATGGAACATTTGCATATGTAGTTGATGCTTTACCTCACGACTGCACTCCGCATGCACACAGATCTGCAGGAGGCACATCTGGATTTTTTAAGGTCTTTTCTATTTATTTATCCAGTTATCACAGTTCTCTTTCAATCTTCCTTTGTGTCTGCTTTAATGAGTAAACCAATTCATTTTAAATCCTTTTATCCCAGTGAAGCTGCAAGCTCTCAAAACTGTAAGGGATGTGTCATCAGTGGGGAAAAAAGATACATGGATATGATCAATGAGTAGCTCATTAAACTGAGAATGAGAGAACTTGCTCTAAAACACAGTAGAGATCAGAGCTGAAAGCTTTCTTCTACCTCACGCTAGAGTTGAGACTCTAATTTTACAGTAAATCCCCACTTGATCATGCTAGTTTGAGGCTTGTCTAATGGTTTTAATATTTTCCCCAGCTACAAATCCATTGACATTCAGAACTCATGCTTCCCCCGTTCCCATGTTCTAGATGTAGATGTTTCTCCACTGGCATCTCAGCTTCTACACAGCTACATTTCCCTTAGCAGTTCTGGTTGTAGTGCTGAAAGGAGTAAACTAAACAGAAATATGCCTAAACTGAGAAGAATGAAACTATGGTGGTCCTGTATTTACAGCAAGTAGGTAAGTTGAGGAGGGAGATGCCATCTTATGTAGCTGCTCTTCTGTTTACTACTGCTATACCTGAGGATATAAAACCTAACCAGATGGAATTATAAGTGTAATAGACTCCAGAACAGACAACCTGGCATCTACTAGTCCTTATGCTCTTTAACTGCTAGTAAAAATCCCAAAGTATATACAAAAATCCACATCTATAGTGATATAATAGCCAATGTTCTCATTTTCAATGAGAATCCTATTTCTATTTCTCTTTATAATGGCAATAACTACTTCCAGATGAGACAATCCCCATCACTTAATGACCAGATAAATTAAATACCTCAGGCAATGCCAAGAGCATCAACTCCCCCAGCCAGTCAGGAACTGCCAGCAAATGCCTGTACCTGAAGTCAGTATCCTTAAGTACAAAGTACTATGTGCAACTGTAAAAGACAGGATTGTGTTAGACTTGCTTACAGAACTTTAGTTTCTAATCTACTAGTTTTTAAAATTAGTGGCATACTCTATATGGGCATATATATCATAAACCAGTCCTTAGCTAGAGGTAGCAGAGAATGTAGCGTCATTTTTATTAGGGAATTGCTCCTTGAGTATGACTTACACTTAAGGCAAGACTAAAGTTCCTGTCTTCAAAATAAGACTGCTATCAAAAGTATATTATAGAGGTGCTTTGACCTTATTCTCAGATTTTGTGGGTACAGAGGATACAGTGCTGGTTTTAACCTAAGAAATAGCCCTCTTCTTTCAAATACTGTAGTTCTGATCCATAAAAGCAATTATCTGGATACTCTTTTAATTAACATTCTCCTGAAAGATTTTTGACTCAGATTTGTTCCATCCTTGCTTATAGGTAGCATGAAATAACCTCACTGTATTAATGCTTAGAATGTACTATAAATGTCCACAAAGTTCTTCCTCTCTTCTTCAATCTTGAGGAAGATGAAATTTGAAGTGAACATTGCTGGGAGAATAACTTCTAAGCCTCAGCTAATCGAACAGCATACCTATAGATTTTCCTATTTATTATACGTTAGTGCATTTTAATATCTCCAAGTACTGAACACTTACAGTAATTACATAAAGTCCAATGAAACTATTTTATTTAGCATAAACTACCGTGTTGCATTAACAGAGTGCTTTTGTACGTAATTAAATACAGAAGTTTGCTTCCACTTTAACATGAAACCTTAACATATTTTAGCATTATTCAACAAACACTACTTATCCAAAGAAGGAAAATGCATAATTGAGATATTTACAGTAACTTCCCACAGAAGCACAGCTGCTAGGTAGCATCTGATTACCTATATTCACAGCTAGAAAGCAGATCCAGCAGTTTCTGTACCACTATTATTATGTGAAAATGGAAATAACAACTGCTATTTTTGTGTTTCAGCACAGGATTCAACACCAGCTATTATAAAAGGGTCCTGAATGGATCCTTGTTGGCTCAGCAGCATTCCAAAGGGGTGGCCTAATCTGCAGGCACCCCAAAGCACAGCTGAATTTGCAGTCCAGGACTCTGCACCACCATCTGTTCAGCATTCTGAACTGCCAGGCTCATATTCTTTCAGCCCCAAAATATGTTTATTTTATGGCATAAACTTATTTTTCTATAAGCAGGTAAGGCAGCTTCAGAAGATGGCTTATTATAAGATGCACTTAAGTCACTGAAATGTTAACCAGACATTCTGGACCAGCCAGAAGAAACAAGAGTCCATTTCCCAAAGTTTAATTGATTTAGAAGACCTCGTGAAAACAGGCCAACCTACTGTCCTCAATAAAACAAATCAAATCATGCTCTCCTAGTTCCACAAGTGTGCATTTTATCACAGCTATGTATGAATATGCATGCAGATTATAATATTACCAGTGCAGAGTGGTACAAGGAGCAGAAAATCATTTAGCATGCTTCATGGAGAATTTTGGATAGAGATTGCCTGTTATATCTTGGGAACAAAGAGGATGTTGAGGAAAGAAGTGGAATAATATGAATTGTAATGATGACAGCATATTAACAATAGAATTTCTCTTAAGTGGAACCAGTCAGGGTAATTGCTTAGTGCTACAAGCACTAAGTGCACCAGGAATGAAAAAATATGTACCTTTTGTGAAGTTTGATTTTACATGCCATACTTCTGCTGTACTAAATCATGGTATATATGCAGCAAGTTTCTCTGTATTTCTGGGAATGTATGGTATTGTTTGGTTTAGATGATAAATTATTCGTACTCCTATGAATATATAATGTCATGGTTCCTGTTGAGTATAACATGATGATATTTAATAGACATATTTGTTGTAGTGGAAGTGACCCAGAACCAGTACAAGCAAGTTGTGCACTGAGGCAAGCACTGCTGTGCTAGACATTTCTGATTCTGTTATCCCAAATCAGAGACCAGGATCTGTTTCACTGCCATGAGTTTTTTTTAGTGTGTGTTTTGTTGAGTCACAGACTTGTATGGTAAGCCTTCATTTTTGATTACTTTACTTATATATAAATATATATATCAAAATGTCGCCCATGCAATGCAAATGAACTCTTCCTATGTCGGGTGTAATCGGCTGTGAGAGAAAAAACCCAAATGCCTGAATACAGCACCAAGGCAAATGAAAACAGTCTACCCTCTGTAAGCACAAATGCTGTAGCTCTTCCTGTGAGTATTGTCTCTCCAGCACTAAATCCCAGGGGCTTACTTTCTCACAATTTCATTGTAGGGAATTTGTCATGATGATGATATTAAGACCCCGAAGATGGAAAGCAAGTTTCCACACTTCTGTACTGCGTCACTTAAAAGAGGCACAGACCGGTGGTGTAGAAGTGTCCCAAATTACTCCAAAGCCCAGGTGGAGAATGGAAGTGGTTTCTGATACAGAGCCTGCAGCACATCTCACTGTGTTATACCAAGATCAGATACCTCAAAAGTCCATTCTACAGTCCACAGATCTCACTGATAGCTGCAGTTCCATTTAGCCTGGTCTTCTCAGCTGATACGACAAGCAAAACCCCTATCTTCCCAAGCCAGAGTAACTGGAACTTCAGTCTTTTTAAATTTGGAAGTCAAAATTAATGCATGGCACCTCTTTCCCCTGCCAAGTAATATCCACTGCAGTTCTTTGAATATATTATGGCTTCATTTTCAGTTTTAAATCACTCTTTGTCACCTCCTGGCTATAAGTCCTCACTTCAAGCCTTCAGAGATATTAACCCATTCCTTTCATCTACACAGTTTTTGTCCTAGAAGCCATTTACTGCTATAGTTTAGAAATCTACTTCAAAAATGGTGGGTTTTTGCTTTACTTTTAACAAAAGAACTACCTGATGGCTTCTACCAAGGTTAAAATTATTAAAGCAAAGACAGTAAAGCAAGCAGAACAAAGAGGAAGAACAGTATATACCATAGCCTTCACAAAAATAAGGGGGGTTATCATAAGAGCAACATTTATTGCCTTAAAGCACTGCACTTATAGAAATATCTCACTCTTCATAAAAACCATTTTTTTAAACAAAAGTATCATCTACCTGAAACCCTTGTGCAAGATGTAGCTAATATCAAACCTCAATAGTTTAGGAAGTTAAGTCTAATGTGCTTTTTATCTGCAATTTGCTTTTATTTTTCCATGCTTCTCCATTAACAACAGTTTTATTGGCTGAAAGAAAATGTCACACTAATGCTATTTATCAATTAAGAAAGCCAAACTTTACAAGTGTAATGAAAACAAACACATCTTTAGCTATATCACTCACAGAAAAGAAAGCTACCTTGTAATAAACTTTCATTAACATCAGATGTTTAAAATGAGAGATGAAAAAGTGGCCACCCTTCATAATACCCTTCTTCTAAGTGCTACAAAACAATCAGTACTATCAATATATTGACCAAATACTTATCAACAGCAAAACACAACTCAAAGGAAACTTTAAGCAAAAGAGCCCACAAGAGAGATCCATAGACCTTTCTAAATCTTAGAATTCTTTACCATCTTAACTCAGAAAGAACCTGTCCTTAGGATTACATAAAGAATATGAGGCTTCTATTTGTATTTAATACACAAAACAAATGATAAAAGAAAAATTACAAAGGCTCTACACTGAAGTTCTGCCAGAGTATCCAATAAACACACTCAATACCAGATCAAGTTGGGAAAATTTAATGGGACATACATACAAAGGGCTGTAGGCTTCTCCAAACACAGACCAGCCTACCCACTATTCATTTACTTATTTCCACTAATGTCTTCGTGCTTGTCTCTAACAATTTCAAGTAAGATTGGATTTAAGCCAACCTGAGGAACTGTTCCACTGAGCTAAAACTGATTCTTGGTGAATGGTGCTTGCAGAACAGCAATTACTTGACTTGACTTTTGCATTTTAACTTTACTATTTGCATTGATGTTGTTGCACTATGAACATGAGATATTAAAGATCAAAAAACTGAGGGAATACGATGATATGCAAACCTGAGGTTTGACATTTTTGCAGAGTTGTCAGATTCAAGCTGACGAATTGCTCTGGAGCCTATAAAGAGAATTCTGCATATCTCCTGAGAAAAATCATAACACTGCATGTTATCCAAGGAATGAAAACTTCCTAAACTGCAAAATAGGGCAAAGATCAAAGGAGTGGAAGAGAAAAAATATATTCAAGTGTTGAACAGCAGACTGAGGGCTGTTAGAATTTGAAGTACTGGGGTCTCTCACTGATTAGACTTCCTTGCCTCTGTAAAGTCATAAGCAGTTTGGTGAGGAAAACTATTTCATTGTAACATTTTAACTAGTTTACCTCTTCTAAAGCTTCCTGACAGATGTGGATTTTAGAGAGGGATTTGAATGGGAATGAAATATCTGGCAAGTAGGTACTGCACCTAATGAGTTTGGAATCTAACACACGTTGATGTGCCACAGGACATAAGCTTCTGAATCACACTGCAATATTCTGAAGCAGTGAAAGGAAACCTGGTGTTATGTTTTAACATGTCCTCACTTTTCAAAGCTTTATCACAACTTCCCACAATCCACAACAGTTTATGCACAAGTATGACACTTCTAAAATTATAGTATCAAGACACTGTTTGGCCTTAACACACCTGCACAGCATTTTGGGGTTGTGTCGACTTCCTATAAAATGCCATTAATGCTGATCCTGGTCAGCTCAAGTCTTCTCCAACCATAGAGACTGAGTCCAACACGATGCCTCTTGGTTTTATTTATGCAGACCAAGTCAAGAAAGGCAAACAAGAACATGAACGGGGGTTACATTAGAAACAAAAAAGAAGCAAAAGAGGTTTCAGTGTACAGATAAACAGACACTTGGAGTCCATTTCTGCAAAAATAGAAGCTAGAATTTACAGGTAAATATTGCAATTTCCTCTCCCACAACTTGAAAGTGTTGCCAGTATTTATCCCCTTTTAATGAAAATTTGAGCTAGATACTGTGACAGAATCCCCTTGTGATATTTTCTGTACACACCTCCCATACCTTTTTTAAGCATTTTCTTCTTGTCCCACTCTGCAAACGCTCACCAAGATGTAATAGGAATCCAGAAAAACTGGCATTAAGTGCTTATCTTTAAAACGGCAAGGATAAGTGAATTTGCAATCTTTCTTAGATTCACAAGAGCTGAACAGACAGCAACAGAGAGCTGAAAGTATGTGTGTGAAGACCAGCTCTGCTCTCACCACTAGAAAGTGTGAGGATTTCTTGGAGTAATAAAAAACTGTTTTTCCCCTAAACATTCCCTTTCTCATCAGCCTAGAAGCAGACATACTATTATTTTTTTGTCTGATACACAGTGTAAAACCACTCCCCATTTCTCAGATCTTCAGTCCTTCTTAGCAAAATGAGAGTTTTGAGCTGTCACTCAGTCACTGGATGTGAACTGACAACTGGGGACCTAACTGCTCTGGTACCTGCTGCTACTGCCACAGGAACAGTTGTCACTCTGCAAAAAAACAATAGATTAAAAACAATTGTTTCCAAACTCTCATTTGCTCCATTTCCAGCAGACTGACATGTGTTGCCACGGAAACAGATGGGGACCAGAGTAGCAGGGATGTCAGATTCCAACCCTTGATCACAACAGCCCTCTACAAAATACAGACCATGAAAGCACAGCTCCAATGGTCCATATTCCTTTCCGATTGGTTCCTTCCACAATTCTATTCTCTTCCAAAACCAGCCACCCAAGCAATATAAGCCAAGACACAATGTGATGCAGAGGTTCTAGGATTCTTCCAGTTCCCATCACATTAACAAAAACTTATTTTTTAAAAAGGTCCTCTCTATTCATTGCACAGTTAATAAGAATCAGCAACATGTCTCTGCCCATGGCAGGGGGTTGGAACTATATAATCTTTGAAGTCTTTTCCAACCCAAATCATTTTAAGATTCTATTTACTCATGCAGCCATAAAACTGAGCTCAAATGCCTACTTCCCATCTTTCAGCTAGACTTCCAGTAGCAATTTGCATTAATGAATCTCAGGGTATAGAATAACAGAAGTAACAATAATAACATCTTCAGTACAGCCACCATCTTCTTACAAGGTTGGAATAGTGTCTGCCTCCGCCAGAGATTTCCCCTTGTACAGCTTAATCTGATTCTGCTTGAAACTCTTCATGCAATCAGCTGCTGCTTTTCATTATGCCCATTTTGTATTATAAAAATCTGAACAAGTAATCAACTGAGTTGAGCAAACAGAACCAAGCAGTTCACAGGACAGCAAAAGGATGAGAGCTGTCATGATCACCAGGGGATGAAACAGATGTCATTATTCAGAGCACAGATTAATAGTCTGGAGTCAGACTGACCTGAAATTCAGATACCAGCCCTAGAATAGTTTCTGCTAAGTACAACCACTTCAATATCAAAGGCTTTGATGTAGTTAAATATTCATTACATAAATCTTAAATATTTTAAATTCCATGACAGCAGTTATTCTGGTCTTTTGATCACGACCTTTTATTTTTGTCACTGTATTTCCATTAAGCCTCCAGAGATTTGTACCTACACTTCTAGTCGTCAGTTACCAGGGCGTTGTTGATCTAGAATAGTGGTATCAGAAGCAAAAGCCATAAGGCTCATGGCTGATGGTTATTTTTCTTAATGGCTGTTCTTTGTTGATGAACTGAGAAGCAATTGGATTGCAAACATACCACAGGCAATTAAAAATGCAATGCAATGTTTGATAAACTTAGCATTATATTTGGGTACTAGCTGCAGCTTGAACAGATTACCCGTACATAATCACCTTGCTTTCATTCTGCTCTGTTAATAAGGACAGGCAAGTACTTCAGAACCCCTGCAGTATGACACCACCCTCATAAGAGGGTCTAAGAGCACATCCTAAGTGGCTGTGTTGTCTGAGGTGAGCATGTCACCACACAGGCTCAGTGGGCAGACAGCTAACTGCTATGCCATAGGAACTCATTTGATTTTGATTGTAGGTCTATACCCTGTACAGCACATTGACCTCACTTTGCTGTGAGACATTGCTGTGCACATCTTGACAAAACTGGTTAACTGAGGAGAGATTTTTGATACCTGGACTATTTCCATTCTGATTTAAATCAATGAGAGCTGCACTAAGTGCCTGGGAAAACTCACCTTTAGTTTCTCTTGGGGATGCTCAGTAGAGAAGTAGCCATATTTTATCTCATGTATTTTTTCTTGATGTTCAAAATTTAAAAAGATATCTATAAAACCTTTTAGTTTTCCCTGCTCTTGTAGGGGGGTTGGACTAGATGATCTTTTGAGGTCCCTTCCAACCCTTGGGATTCTGGGATTCTGTGATTTTCAACATGGATTACCTTTTGCATTTCCCAGACTTGTGCTGTGATACTTTCATGCAGCTTGCCAAACACTTTAAAAGGTCTCAGAGTTTGTGAACTCAGGTTCAACTAATTAAAGTGAATGGAGAATTCTGAAGTCATAAAAACCATAGGACATCTATAAAACATAAAGCCTAATAGGTCAGTCCAGAAGTCAGCAAGTCCATTTTTCAGCCACTGAATAATGACAAGGATGAGGAATGGCAAATAGCAATGGGAGCTTCTGGCAATAGCAACAAGAAAGGTCCACTCACCTCCACATTCATTGCAAAACAGAGAGCAGTATCCAGCTTATCTTCTACAACTGAATCATAAAGACTAAGACTTGCCCCTGAATGAGCATTTCTCATATGTCATATTTTTTGTGCCATTATACACCCACCATGAAAGAGTTTGTCCCAATAAATAGAGCACTGGGATAGTGCACAGGACACTGGTGTACTATTCTTTGCTCCAGCCCTTGAGCTGAGTAACACTGCAAAAGCGATTGCCTTTCTCCAAGACCCTGTAAATCATATTTATCTTGCAAAGTGAAATAAACTGATGGAAACAAAAAAAAAAAGGTGTTATTTTCTTAGTATGCAGCAAAATAAATTAATCATCTCAATGATGGGGAAAATTATTCTTTCACTGAGTGTTGTGGTATCCAACTGTTCCATCTAAGCTACTTTTATTTCAAATTTTGAAGGGCAAGAACTTTCCTGCTGCTCACAATCTGAACACAATAAATAAGAATTAGAAACATAATAGGCTATATTATCACCTATTTCTTCAGCTCATCCACTGTATAGAAAGAGGAAGGGAACTGTCATTACTTGCCCTGTAGTAAGAACTCTCCAACTCTGCCTGAACCATCACACAGTCGGTGTGGACATGCACACAAGTACTTCTGTCTGTCACATGGAGGCACATTCATCACCTTGATAGCAAGTATGCTAGTGGATGCTACTAGCATGGACCTAACTTCCTTTTCCAGTTTAATGCTGGCTATATATTTTGCTTGCCTTTCTCCTAATATGAACTTTTCTCTCATGTGAAGCATTTTGTACTGCTATTTATACCCTGGTCATTTCCACAGGTTCTAAAAGAATATGGGTCTAGTAGCAGATTGTACAGACTTAGCAAAGGCATTCCCTGGCCTTAAGAAACTCATGATCAAAACAGACAACATATACATGGAAAAACCTTATTTAGAATTACTACTTAAATTTGCTATCTCTGCATTCCTCAAATCCCTTGTTCACTTGGGTGTTTACTTTGTATGCAGGATTATGTCAAAAATAGTTGAGGTAGTGCCAGTACACCCACACAACGCAACACATGGTAACACCTGCTTAGGACCCACTGCTGCATAGGTAGGCTATAGCAAAAACTGACAAACACAAGTAGTCCATCAACACAGGTCAATGCTTTCCTCTTGATAGATGTGCCACCTCTAGAGACATTCAAGGCCAAGCTAGATGTGGTTCTGAGCAATCTGATCTAGTTGAAGATGTCCCTGCTCATTGCAGGGGGTTGGACTAGATGACCCTTGAAGACCCCTTCCACCCCAAGCTACTCTGTGATTCTGTTCTCTTTTGGCACAGTCACATTTAGCAGCAGCTCAGAGCTCTCCACCTTGGGTGCTGGTTTTAGTATGAACACAGCCAAAGGCAGGAGCAACTCACCCACATCCCAACTGTTATCTGAGCTGGTTGAGCAGTCAACTACAAGTTCAAAATCTGGCTACTGGAAAGAGCAAGGAAATAATTGCTTACAGCTAATATTTGAGAGGAAAGGAGGTAAAGAGAGAGAGACAACAATTTAAGAAATTTTTGATTTTCTAAAGCTATCTAGATGAGATTTTGATAAAAATCACAATGTAATTGGATGTTACCACATTAAAAAGAGGTCATGTTTGTTAAGAAAACACTGTGCTGTTAATTTATAAGTTCGGCTTTATTGAGTAGCCTGTGAAGCAGTTATTTATCCTTTGTTCCTGGTAGGTTATAAGGTGATTTATAGGGAGTAATTACCACACATTAGGAAAAGGTCATAAATTACGAGGAGATAGATATTAAAGGTAAGCTACATACACATCACTTTTCTTAAGAATATATCTCCTTGGGGCCAAGACCATGTATGTGCACTTTAGCTCACATCCGTAATGGCAGGCAGGAGCCTTTTAAACATGTCACATAACATGTCACATCTATTTATTGTAAGGAATTCATTCGGAATGGATCATTAAAAGAACACACACGAGGAAGCTTGGAAAGATCCAAGTGTGCGTGGAGAGCTGACAGAAAATAACACAGAGAAAATTATGCAAGCAGCCAGCAAATGAGCAAGAATTCTGATGGAGCAGAGGGAGGCTGTTCTTTCAGCTGCACTCTATGCATTGCATTGACACTGCACCAAGGTGGAAAACAGCTCTAATCTAGGCTTTGGGGTCTGTGCTTAGCTGTCCTATCAGCCTGTTCTGTTGACAGTGAGGAGCTCATTTCACCATCCTGGGAAATCAGTGTGGGGTGGAAATGGCAAGATATGCATCCTGAAACCAGAATTATGGGGACACTAAGGAAACTCTCAGCCAGTGTAGTCAACAAAGTCTGTGTCTCCATTCTCTATAAAATTATGAACCTCTTAGCAAAGTGATAACCTCACACTACAATGCTACTTTTTGTAAGTGGTGATGAAATTGGCTTTAATATTTTAACTAATAAAACCTAGTACATTTGCTAGAAAAGCAGTTAAAACTGATGCAGTTTTCTTGGAAACAAATGATGACTTACCTGTTGCTTTCTCCCACTAACAGGCACAGTGAAGTAATTGTCAGCTTTTTCTATTAACATAATCCTGTCAAAAAAATGCATAAAGCATTCTTCTGTAAGAGACATTCCATAATGGGAAATGATGCACTTCTTCTAAGTCCACATCTTACAGGTGGTCTACTTGTCTGCAGGAACACTTCTCTGAAAGGCTTTTGCACTTAGAGAGCTGGGGATTTCTCCCACATCATCAATTGCTAAAAATTTAATTTACTTTTATTGCTTTGCAGTGGAAACAAAGTAACACAATGCTAAATACAGGAAAGCCAGGTGACACAGAAGAATGGATAGTCTCAAACAGTGGCAATCAGTCAGGCTGCTTTAAGTACTCAGAGCCAGTCTGGCAGCTCGAAGTATCCATCCTGGATTGTGCCATTATTCTGGCAAAACTAAATATTTGCCCTTAGGAGAGAAAACCACCAAATATTTTAGTAGGAGTAAATCTTTCCCCCTTGAAGCAGCTAGCAAATTGTCTTTCTTGATGTTTAAAAGCCCACTCCCAACCTCAGCCCAAGATTACTAGGGCCTGATTTTTATCCTTTCATATTTGTGCATGTTACCAATCAAAGGATTCTTAAATCCTCTTAAAATCCTACCATGTTATTTGTTTGAAAGTGAAAAGTTCCACACTGAACACCTACCTCATTTATCCAGGCAACCAAGATTACCCATATGTTGGTATGGAGATGGGAAAGTGCTTTCAATTATTCTTTAATTGACCATCTTTCCTTTAATACTGACCATCTCTCAGTTTTCAGGTGCATAGGGACCATGAAATACAGGTCTGCAGTAAGGTGTCTACAGCTCATCCTGTGAAGAGATTAGTGTGTAGTACAGCATCTCCTTGCATGCACAGTGCTGTAAGCACAAGCAATCCACTTCCCCTTTAAATAAAACAGGAATATCTGCTACCAGGCACTCCTGGACCTGGTGAGGTTAAGGGAATCCCCAGACTAGAAGGTGGTATAGGGTGACTAATGGAGTCCAAACTTACAGCCTACTGCTCTCAACACAATTTTCCAAATGGAGACAGAACTCCAGATATAGTAGTCAATTCAAGTTTACCAGATCACATCTGAAAATTGAGAGCAGCAAGAATAGAGAGAATAATCAGCAATTTTCACCACGCCTCCCAGTACAAGAATTACAGAATATCGAATTGAACAGTTTTAAAACAAAGGAGGTGGTATTTTACCCAATGCCTTTAGATTATGGAACTCCTCACTGCATGACACTACTGATGTCAACAGTTCACATGAATCAAGAAAGCCCATGGCAGCTGAAGAGCCATTTTGACAGCAGTTAATTCTTCAAGCTAATAAGAAATATGATCCAGGCTGTATCAAGACCAATACTCTGTGTCATAGCTCAGAATGACAACCTACAAGTTCAGACTTTCTATCAGCCTGCTAAGGTCTGATTTTACCCTAAACAGCTTGCATAAGACAAATAAGATTAGCTTTTATAGTCTTAATTCTTCATTTTCAATCAACAGTGAAATTTTTTAGTGTAGGTGCCTTATATTCCTCATCAAGATACAGCCTGATACTGGATCACCTACAGCGATAGATTATGGTTTGTGATGTTCATCTTTCATTACTGAACTGCAACTAATATGTAGACATTATGCAGGTCTTTTGGGAACCCACCCCAGATAGTGACTGACAATGTGGAACATGAGTTCTTGTTGTCATTAAGCAGGACAGTTCCAAAGAACAGAATGTACAAGTTTTGTGTGCAGCACCACTGCAGTTCCATACACTACAACACAAAACCCAGTTAATCTAATTATATTTCCACATACACGCACGGCTGCACACATGTGCACTGTCATCTCTTCCCATTATGAAATATTGATGTGAAAGTTGAAGATGGTCCCAAAATGGAGATTTTTGTCTTTCCAGGCACTAGAGATTTGGCAGCATTTGCTAGTTCAGAACTAAATGAATATAGTCAGTGATTCACTCAAGCACCCTACTTCAAAGCTATAGTTTCCTTCACATATGATAACCAGTCTTGCACCACCCCATGATGTGATTCCATTTATGTAAACCACTAAAGCAATTTCTTGAGATAGCATTGTTTACCTTTGTTTTAAATCAGGTATCTGCAGCAACATCTAGTCAATATTAAAAACAAAAAGGGAAAGAATGTGTGAAAATGAGCATTATATTTGTCTTGGCCACTACATAATATCTGCTACTAAATATTTTATTCAACTTTAATGAAAATGCAAATTCAGTACATTCTAGTACAACATTCCCAAAATCAAAGTTACGCAGAAGATGTGGTTAAGCCAGTTACAGGTCTCTAAATACAAGAACTAATTTTCAGAAGTCCTACACACTTGTGACTGCTACTGACAACACCAGCCACTAAAAACATGCAAGAGTATAGAACTCCATTGTAATGAACATTCAAGTAAATTCAGATGCCTAACTTTGGTCAACAGGCTTTTTATTAACCTGTATCTTGTAAAACTAAGACTAATTTGGATATTTCTTATTACTAAGAAATAGTAATTGGTTTTTATATAGATGTATTTATATTTATATACTTAAAGCGCCTATCACCATATTGATAAACATTCTTTGGAACCATTCAGTTCCAAAGTGACTTGTTCTTCACTAGCTCATTTTTAACTATCCAAGTCATTCTCCGGTCCTCCAACTACCCCTTGCATCATAAAAGAGCTCATAAAGCTGCCAAAACACACTTGAAGTTTATTGACAATCAAAGCCAGTCTTCTTCAGGTTTGTACAGATATAATCTAGGATAGCATAGCAGTCAAATTCTGATTCAACCAAGCAGTAAATTCTCCAAATTAGCCTTCCTCTCTTCTCTCAGATTATAATTTATATCTTTTCTTCTGATAATTTTCCTCATCTTAAAGCAAAAATAAGATCTTTGTAAAAGGGTTCTCTTTTGACAGTACATACCTTTAAGCAAATTAGCTGACCGAGCCAAAACTGCTGCAGGGCTAGCAGTGCCCCGGTTGAAGTGTACACCTGTACACTAGCTAATGCTACAGTATCATCAACATGCTATCCATTTCTCTCTTCCTGGAAACTGGAAGCCTAAGCTTGTTAAGCAATAGAACACTGAAGGGACTGAAAGACTGGGGATGTCTGGTCATTGTTGTCTATCTGTCAAGATGCAGACACACGGACATCTTTCACAAGAAACACAGAGGAAGAGCCAGATTGATCATTTTCAGTATAGTCTATTCATCATGTTCCTTTCAATTCCACAAATTCATTGATTATGTCTGTACTGATGATCAGGCTGGGGGCCAAAAAGCAAGTTAAAGTACAAACAGCTGCACAACCCATGCCCACATATCCATGTTTTTAAAGTGCTGTTGCTTCATGTTTACAGTATTCTAAAGCAAATCTTGAGTATTCACCATATCACATCAACCTTGCTGCCTGAGAATTCATGCTCCATGAGGAAGAACTCAGCCTTGTCTGACTGATATCAGTGATGCTGCTATTAGCTTTATATGACACATATACTGACCTTGCCTATCATTAGCTGTATTGGGCGTCCCTTGAAAAAGCATGGGACAGACATCAGTTTTCTCCCATACAGTGTTCCAGGACTTACTCATATTCAGGGGGCTATGCAGAGTGCAGTTAGGCAATGTATAAGACAGGCAAAAACTTGCACATGGAGTTGGACTTGCATTTAAAAGACATAGACTAAATCCTACTGAAAACTGTCTTTCAATCTTAGTGGCAGGAAGACCAACAGAATATTGACTGTGTGGAATTTTCCAGCAGTCAAGATTTAGGTCTGCTTTAGAAGAGAAACATTTACTGAAGAAGAATGAGATTAGATCTCATGAAAAGCACCAAATTATAGAGCAGTGGAAACTCCTTCCTCCCTGTTTAGATTTATCCTCGTGTTATACACTACGAAGCTGTACACACACTGAAAGAGCTGTGCCTAGCAAGATCACTTTTGGAGTTAGGAAGTATCACGTCTGACTTGAAAAAAAACCCACCTATAACTTTTAGAAGACACTTATTGTGATGAAAGAAAAAGCTAAAAATATATTTGACCTTTCCACTACAGAAACAAACAAGGACTCGGTTTGCTAACCTATGAATCTACTATTCACCTGGTGCAATAAATGATATATAATAGCATGCCAGCACTAAAATACCTGCAGGCTGCCTTATTCTTAGTTGAGATGTAACCATAAATAATGTTCCACTGCTCTCTGACCATCTAACTCAATTTTGATTTATACTAATAGGTGTGACTGAGAGAATGCTTTACAGAAGTCATTGATATGACCTGGAATTAAAGCAAGAATATTCTTCTGCAGATTGTCACTGTATCTGACTGGCACAGAAAAATGTCCACATTTTGTGGAATCATTTCAGTTTCAGGAAGATTCACCAATGAGACAGCTGGCAAATTCCTAAGGCCACTAGAAATAGGCCTTTATTAACAACTTTGCCTTGTTTCTAAGCCACATGAAAACACAAGCAGAAATTTCTCCACATGGCTTCATTTAGATATCTATTATTTTTTACATTAAATTAAAGGTGCAGTTGTGAGGTGTTTGCGTTTTTTTCTTGTTCTTTTTCCATGTACATGAATTTCAATTTTTTCCAGGCTGAAGAATTTCCTTGCCAAATTTCAGTAAGGACAGACTCTTTTATGCCCAATTTATAAAGCCTCACAAATTCCAACTTATAAATACTGACAGGAGGTGTTATAACAGAAATGCAAATGTTAGCACTGTAGTAATAGTTAACAACCTTTTCACATCATCACTGGGCATCAAATAAAAAGACTAGCGTTTCAAATAGAATGCGCTACTAGATTTGTCAACACATGATAATGACATGAATTCTCAGTTTACTCACTGGAATGTTTCAAAGAGGATGCCATTCCTTACCATGCTAAGACGAGCTGGCAGGATGGGAGAGTCATGTTTGCTGTACTAAACTGAAACTGTTTACAGTGTTCCCTGACAGTGTACCATGGCACAACATATTTACTGCCTCAGCTGTCCTTTTGGTTAGCAGCATTTGATTGCTCCTGCTGGTCAACTCACCCATTTAATTTCACTATCTGGCATAATAAAGGCCTTTCCACACAGGTGCTCCTACTTTCCAAGTCACACCAACAATTGTGAAAGGGAAGCAACCACCTTTTCCATTCATTTTGTTTTGCAATGGAACTTGAAAACTGCTTTGAAGTACAGGGCCCAAGTAGAAATGACAGTGAAAGCTTATGTGATACTAAAGTACCCCTGCATAAGTCCACAAGGTGCCACTCTCCTGGGTCTCCAGCTGGGACTGTAGGTCCCTGAGAGAAGTTCCCAGCTTGGCTATATTTGGACAAACAGCACCATCTCTTTGCAGCACTGTTGTACCAGCAGAGCCCTTGGGCACAGGCACTGCAGACAGGCTCCTCCACCCCAGCATCCCAGTGTGACCTGCAGGACCTTCTGCAGCCCACCTCCAACACTGCTTGGGCTTCCCATGAAGTTCCATTATTGTCCATGTGCCTTAGCACAGTTTCCAGGAGGATCTGCTCCACGATGTTGCCAGGCATAGCATTGCTGCTCCAGCCCTCACAGCACCTCCGTGGCCTCTGGACTTGTTCCAACAGCTCCACATCCCTCTGGTGTTACTATCCCCAGAGCCCAGTGCAGGGGGAGAATCCCCTCCCTTGACCTGCTGCTGCTCACAGTCTGGGGATGCAGCCCAGCACACGGGCAGTTTCTGGGCTCAAGTGCTCACTGAAGCCAGGTCATGGGGAGCTTCTGGTCCCCCCACAAGTCCTTCTCCTCAGGGCTCCTCTTCATCCAGTCTCCCACAGCCTGTAGCTGTGCTCGCAGGCAGGGTGGGTTTGTGCAGGTATTGCTTCTCCATGATACATCTCAGAGCACAGCCTGCCCAGACCACCCTGGCTGAGCTCTTCCAAGACCCGCGGGAGCTGAGGGCTGACAACCTGCCCTATCACCTCACCACCTCACACCCATGCTGAGTGGACAACATGGCGGCTGCCACTCACAGGGCCTTGAACAAGCCCGTGCTGCCTCCCCATTGGCAGGAGTTGACCCATGCTGCTTCTCCATTGGCAGCTGCTGCTCATTCCCTCTCCCCTCCCATCACACCACTGGGGATGGCCAGAAGAAGCAGGGGAGAGGGTTCTTGTGTTTTAATCTTCCCCACAGCTGGAAGCCCGGCTGTCTGTTCCTCCATAAGGTGGACACACCTGAGGTGTGTTGCTGGAGAAGGATAATGGGGTTGGTCAAGTTCCAGCACTAACTGGCATGTGATAGCACTGCTCACCTTCCTCAGGGCTGGCCCATGCTTGGGGCAGATTCATTCCCCGTGGGAATCTTTTACAGGATTCAGGACCTGTGAGTCTGTGATTTCCCCTACTCCCAGATAGACTTGTCTGGACACCTGGAACATAAGTTTAATAACTGTTGTTTAACTTTGACCAGCATCCAAAGCCAATTGCCTTACTCCCCCCATACTTAAGCCCCATTAGTCCAGTTTCACTTATCATGGCTTCAGAGGGTCAATTTGAGTCTGGAGTTAGGACTCCCCAGTCTGGGGCTTTTTTCATCAGATTTTGGTGATGGAAAGCAAGCAGTCAAACTACTACTGTTACAGATGCTCCCAAATAACTGGATCAGTTGCAGAACTAAACCTCCTTTGACACTACCCAGCCATCCCTAAAAATCCTCTCAGTTATTTCTTTGATGTAGCTACAGGAATTATACAAATGGCCTCCTTCCTTGCAGCACTCAGTTCTCTCTGTCCTTTCATAACTTTAAAACTCACATATAGAACCTCCAGTTTTCCTCTGAGCTTCCCTTTTCCAAACTCAATAGCCTGCCAAACACAAAACTGAGCAAGCTAATTGTAGCTTCCAAACATTCCTCATAGGTATCTGTATCAAGCGTGCTGTAGCGTCACACTCACTGAGCCATTGCTCCAGTTCTTTTGTCAGCATGTTGCCAAACAGTGTATGGCTATTTCTAAACCCCTGGGGAAGAACCATCCAAATTTTTCTTAGAGGCAAATTCTTCCATGCAGCTGATAAGAGAGAATCACTGTGGCCAAATGCATATGGCATATGTGAGCAGCAGGACCACCAGAAGAACTCAGATACATGGGTTTTAGTTCAGTGGTGCTTCATGCTAACTTTGAAACAGGATGAGAAGAAATAGCCAATGAACAGAAACTGGGAGATTTAATGTTGCAGCACTTTGGTAGTTGTTTAATCATTCTAAATGGAGGAGCTTTGAAAATGAAGCAGGCCATCTCTTAGGATTTTTTTGGACCCTCCACCTTAGGTTCTCCTCACCTAGAATGTAACATTAACAAAATTCAATCTGCCAAGAAAAAAATCTTCAGGTGCACTTTTGTTTGCTCCTTTTCACATTCCATTTAGCCAGTTTATCCAGGCTTTCAAAGTAGATGTGAAATACTGGAAAAACTGCACCCTGCTCACTTCTCAAACTGACTGCAATGTATATAGTGTACCCATGGATGCGGCTTTGTAAGCAGTTTTATAGATGAGAAAATACAGGCAAACATCTCTGTAACAACACAAGGAACAATATTCCAAAGAACATGTTAAATAATAAAATACACTTGTGACTGTATTTGAAAGGAAAAAGCTGACAGCAAACGCAGAAAGGAACTGTATGTAGTGAAGTCCAAATTCTAACAGCACTCAGCCTTGCATTTCATTTGAAAGACATATTCTTGCCTGTTCAGGGATTATTCTTGTTCTACCTAATCCTCTTCTGAGTACCACAAATCCAGCATCTGAATGTGAAGCCAGCAGTATCCCCTGCAGAGGCTGCAGCTGTCACTTCCAAAACAGCATTGCTTTTGAAATGGATAAACAGCCTCACCTTTAACAATCTGTTAGAGATCATATTCCCAAGGTGCTACCTATCCTGTTTTATGTGTGATCATTGCACAATTCGTTCTTATTAAGTGATTAGTGCTGAAAGGTGTTTTCCATTAGGTGGTGCAAGCTTTCAAGTTCTTGCTGGCTAAAAGATGAATTTAAAGGCTTTCAGCTCTTAAGAGAGAGGCATATTTGCAAAGGCTTAATTTTTATGAAACAGATCTGGTTTGCACAATAGCTTTACTCTTTGGATTTTGAGGAGTCATACACGAAATGAAACTCCCAGTCTGTCCAGGATTTTTCAACAACGGCCTACAACATCTTAATAGTTGAGAAAAAGAAGTCTGATCAATGTCTTTGAAATCACAGCTTAAAAATCTCCACCAGAATACAATATTCACTAACACCAGCAGCAGGCACAGAAGCAGCATGATGCATAAGTGGAGTGGCTGGTGCCATCTATTTCAATAAAGCATTATCAACTCCCAAGTCAGGAGGTCTAGGTGGTAGTAACTGATAGCTGTTGACTACTGCATTATTGCTACTCAACAGTCACTGTGATCAGGGCTTGCACAAATCACAGTTCACAGCAGAGAAGTGTCCACATGACAAAATACTCATCACACGTAACACTCAGATTGCCGGGCACATTCAGAAAGTCAGACATTCAATAGCCATGGAAATTATGTCTTTTTATATTTAACTGCAGCATTTCTGTGTTGAGATAAAAGAAACTAACATGGTGCAGTCTGCTACCTGGGATATTCTGCAATGAACTGCAACAGCCTTCAGCTTCTAGGCTTGATCTAGCATTTGCTGTGGGATGCAAATGAGTAAAAATGAGTTAAAACATATGTCCTTAACTTACTGAGGAATTCCTTATTAATACACATTGAGTTGCCATTTTATTTAATTCACTAAGGAAATAAAATCTTTATCACAATGGCAATGCCTTTTAATTCATCAGTAAAGATAACTTGTACTTTCAAAGCACATTTTTCTCAAAGTCCTTTACAAAGATGTATAATCCTTCCCATTCTACAGATGACAAAGTGAGGTGACTGCCCTGTACCATTCTGAGTCTATAAAAGTCACAGAACTAGAACTGAGATATCTTAATTCCTTGTTTTTCCTGCTACATTCATGGTGGACAGCCAGCTTGGTAGCATTTTTGCAGGAAGACATCTCCCACCAAATGTTTTTATAAGCACTTGTTACACATAGAATTCTTACAGGCCAAATACATGTTCAATTTTATGTCTATACAGAGCTAGACTTCTGTGAGATGAAATTCAGTAAAGTTTCTCCATTTCCTGTGACAAGAACTAATTCCCATTTTAAAATTAGGACCTTTGCTTTCAGAAAACTGAGACCAATGATGCTGAACTAGAACAAAACCACAATGCACAGGTGTGGAAACTTCACTACACATGCCCTGCACGTTGTAGGAGAGATGTAGTTTCTCTGTCACCCCAATCAAGAACTGACAACTGACAAACACAAATGTCACCTAATCATTTTATATTACACCAAAGCAGTTCCATGTGTGAATCCAATGATGAACTCCTGTTTCCAAAATTACAAAGCTGTTCATGTATCCATTCCCCCCTGAAAAATATGGTGAATTGAAAGGAGTTACAAAAGTAGTAATGGGAACAACCTCATCTAACTGTAGTTGTCAGGCACATGTGCTGTCATAATTAGATTATAATTATAATTAGATTATATTTTTCAGACTGAAGGTAAACACATTCTTCCTTCACTGGGTGATACAGCACATTTTTTCCCCAGGGTTTGCACAAAAGAATTTTGGTGGCTCCAATTTAGGCAGCAAAAAACTGTAATTTCCAATTAATAACTGGGACAGAAAATGTCATACACTGTTTTGAAGTTGATAATCATATGTGTGATTTTGACCATTCATAGGTAATGGGCATCATCCTCAATACAAAGTTTAAGAGAAATAACTACTTTGTGAAATGAAGCTTGACTGTATGCAAGATACATATGAAGGAACTTGAGGCTGCATGAGAAAAACCATTTGTTTATTCTCACACAGAAGTTCTGGAATGACCCATACTAATAAAGAAGATAAATCTCTCTAAGTTACATGATTAAATAAGCAGGATACCATTCTCAGGACTTCAGTGCAGAAACACAGAATCTTATCTCAAAATCATCCTGAGAGTATCTACAACGTGGATGTGCAAGTCCATGCTGCTTGCAGTAAAAACTTCAAACTATTCAAGTTGCACATACCCTTACATTAGCAACTAAAGGGGAGATTTGAAAATGTAATGCATTCCTCATGAGGTGACACCCTACACAGATTAGAAAACTATTAAAAGGTCAATTTAAAATAATAGTGCAACTGGCTTTAAATAGTCAATATATAATAATGTAAAATTGTATTTTCAACTTCAAAAGATTAAGCAAGTCACAGTGTACCAATCCTATTCCTATTTTAAACAGCAACAGCTGCTGACAGAACAGGGCAAGAATACTTTGCTTTGGTGTCTCTTCCTACTGCACTATTATTTGGCTTCTGTAATTAGATTGGATGGCTCTTGTCTACTTGAACACATAAATGATTAACTGACTTGATTAACCCCGGTTATGAAGTCTAATGAAATTTAGGCAGCTCACAAGATTGTCCTGGGAACAAATCCATAAAACTTGTTACTGCTGTTAGACACTATGGGAATGACAATCCTATAAACACACACATCAGCCAAATACAGAGACTCAGCTCCACTACAACTGCGGTCAGTCGAGGTGAGGCTTCTCTTGCCTTCCACAGCAGTCCCACCAATTACAAGTGCTACACATATCTGTTGAGGTGGGTGTTATCATCTCTTTATAATACTGTAGACAGTGATACAGTGAGCCCACTGCATGGTAAGAGGGCAACGTAAGTATTGTTTCTTCAAGGCTAGCTAGAATGGCCAATATATGAATTACATCAAGAACACTAAATTTATCAGCTCAATTACAGTATTTTTCCATAAAATGCATTAATATATAAGCAAAGAGATCCATCCTCTTTTCTATTCCTAAAGGGCTTAGTAACTACCAACACTTCTGGGATCAGATAGATATAGGCAAGGAAAAGTACATTATCTGCCTTTCTAAGAATGGGGAAGGTATATAAATATTCAAAGAACAGAGATATTTAAATGGTCTAAAGTTTAGAGAACACTTAAATAATGCCCAATAGTATATGTTCCACCTGAAATAAACTTGGAAAAAGCACTTAAGTCACTGTCCGATAGGACAGCAGACACCTAAGCCTAATTTCAATAAAAGGGTCTTATACTTTTAAGTCTGAAGGCACTGGCTTGTTCCCTTTGTGTAGAAAGGTAGGATCTGTGAAAAATCAAAATTCATTCCTGCTAACCAGAAGGATATTGTAAATCAAGGAGTTCATGGCCCAGTTAACAGTTTAACCTGGTGAGGCAGAGGCTGTGCTGTGCTATGCTGCATGTATAGCTTGACCTTCAGGTTTGTGTTGTGCTGCAACATACGTCTTCTGCTGCAGATGAAACTTAACAGGCTGATTGTAACAGAGAAGGCTGGAGGTGGCTGCCACCCAGTACCAGTTATTACACTACATGCATGTCCTTGCCTTCATCTAAAAGTGACACAAGTTCTCATGTGAACATCCTTTTTGTTTGCTGTAGAAGGAATTAATAGCATTGTTCTGTTATAAGAAAATCCTGCAGGATCTCAAAAAAAAAACAAACTGATGAGCAAATTTTCCACAGATGGGATGTGCCTGGTGTGCTGCACCCTGGTTGGAAGCCCACCCAATCTCACACAATTTGAGGTTCCCAGTATCTGAAGGGATGTAAGATTCTATATGCTACTCTTCTTCTGCATATAGCATTCTAAGCAAAACTTTACACAGTCCAAGTGTCATTTTTACTGTATCTTAATGAGCCATCACCTCCTGTTTCAAAACTATGATGTGAAAAAGAAGTAAATCCTTCAAGGTTTCCTTTCAGAACTTCCAGTATCAAAGTTTTCACTTCAGCTCTAAGCCAGGCTATGTGAAGCATGCTGACTACTGCTTGAACAGTTTGAAACAATGACCACAACAACAAATGATGTTTCCAGAAAGGCATCTTATGTACGTGAAAAAATAGTTAACTATTTCATTGTTCCTACTTCAATCTGAAATATTTAGTAATTTAATTATGCCAAAAGAAATATTCTATTTCCATAGATAGAAAGAGATATTCCTCTCCAACACTTGTCACTGTTTATTCTAATACACCACAGCTTTAGGAATACTTGAGAAGTCACTGGCACCGTAGACTCTCCAAACTGTGTTCTTACAAAACTCTTGATCTTGAGAGAGGAAATACTGCATGTGGAGAACCTGCATGTATGTCTGTATGGTGAGGGGATTCAGCACCAAGAATAGCCTGGGCTCTATATAAAGTTGTCAGTGATGAAAGAGTACAAGATGGGAAGCATTTACCAGATGAAAATTGTTAAGAGCACAAACTGTTAATGCCAAAATTTTATTTTGGCAATAGCTGTGAATGATTGTCTCAAAAAAGAAGGCAGGTACCTCAATAGATCATGCACCTATCTTTACAGTCTAAGTACAGTGCCTTGTTATATGTTATTTTATATACATATTTATATATTATATAAAAGGAATACCTTTTCTCACCTGAATAGCATATTACATTGTATTAGCCACACTCAGAAGACGAGTAGGATGAATTCATTTTAGCCCCAAACTCTGATCTCTGTGTTGTTATAATTTATCACCCAGAAGGAATTAAATAATAAGAGAAAATTAATTATATATTCCTAAGTGATCCTATATTTTGATACATTAATCCAATAACACAGTATTTTTATCTCCTAGAGATACAGAGTATAGAAATAGAATATATAAATATAAAAACAAAGAAATAAAGGAACACAGAGTAAGAGGGTAAAAATGAAAATACATAAAAATACAGTAATAGATCTTTCAGACCCAAAGTAGAGATGGTTTTAATGTGCAAAACACAACTGGAGATTAAAATCTAATTGATTCCTCTGTGGTATGAATGGTGTGCCACTTAAAAATTTAAGTCCTGTAGTCTAAACAAGTTCAGTACTTCAAGACAGGTGAATCCCAGGAAAAAGCCCACAGATTTTCCTTGCCAGGGACAAAATAGTCTGGGAAGTTTTGGTACTTCTGCTTGTCTCTTCAGAATACATAGGGAAAAAAATGTTTTGGCACTTGCATAAAGTTTGACAGTCACTAAAGCCTGAGACACTAAGCATCTGCAGCACGGAGCAGAACTCTAAGCAGAAGGGGGCTTGTTTCTAGT
Source organism: Melopsittacus undulatus (assembly GCF_012275295.1). NCBI lineage: Eukaryota > Metazoa > Chordata > Aves > Psittaciformes > Psittaculidae > Melopsittacus > Melopsittacus undulatus. The sequence continues at coordinate 70,552,371 of NC_047532.1, read as the reverse complement.
GCCAAGTCTTTTTTGAGACTAACTTACCTTCCAAAATCAGTTCGTCTTCTGGCTGGAATATCCCTGGATATATTACAGTGCATTTTGTCCCATTACTTAAGAGTTACATTTCAGCTTCTCAAAGCCTCAGAAGTTCCTTGGCTGTTGTCCAATACAATTGTTCCAAGTCACTCATATTCCACAGAAATTTCTAGAGGATATCAATACAAAACCCTTCTTCCTGTTCTTCTGATGGAAGAGATTAAGCACAAATCCAGTGTTCTCCTCTTCTGTATAACTCCAGATATACTCACTATAAAAATTTGCAGTTCTAATCTTAATTAACTGCCCTTCAATATCCAAATCCTTGTAATTTATGAGCTATGCTGTGATCACATTATCGACCCTGATGGGCACTTTCTCATTAAAATAGCTCTCTTGAGGTCAGTGGAATAGCTTGCGTGAATGATTTACCCGATTATAACCAGACTAAACATCTCAAAAAACTTTGAGAATCCTTATATTTGTGAATGCAATGTACAAAGATGCGATGGATAAAAATATATGACATGGAACTGCAATATACCCTATCAAAAACCTACTCCTTAATATGTACAGTCAGATAATGGTCTCATTCAGAACCTTATAAAAACCTTTATATAACCAGTTAGTGTTTATAGAAGTGCCCAATACAACATTTACAGCAGTAGTAATGGCCTATATTATACCATTATAGACGTTCAAGATAACTTTGTCAGAGATAACTTAGTCGTTTACATTATCATATTCTGTTCAAGTATGTTCTGAAAAGTTGAGCATGCAGTGTGAGCTTTTCCGTATCTGAAGTTTTCTTTGAGTTTTGGGAGGTTTTTATTTGGAGGGCAGGTGAAACATGGACTTGACATTTCTGTGAAAGTGTTATGGAAGATTTACAGTATTTTTACGGGCTTACAAGAATTCTTGTGGAAGATACTGAGCAGTGCTATTACTTGGAGCACAGTAAGGCAGCATTTATGATGCCAACTCTGAGCCTGTTCCCATGGAAAACTGTGTACACTTGATTATATTCTTACTTTTAGAAAACACCTGTTTATATAGGCTCAGATTTCACTTAGATGTGACATTTGCCAACTCGTTGGTGTTTGATTTTCTAGCTTTATCAGTCTTTAATTTTTAATATTTGGCAGTAAACTTATAATTCAGTGCAATTCTTGCGAAGATTACCTAGAGAATGGGTTCCTAGCTATATAATGTGTATTGTCAAAATAATTTGATAGTATATGCTGTGTTTGTTAGGTAGACAATTTACCGGCAGACTTCCTGGCCATTTGTCATTTTCTAGGATCAACCCTTTCTAGAACACAATCACAGAATGGTTTGGGTTGGAAAGGACCTAAAGATCATCCAGTTCCAACCCCCTGCCATGGGTAGGGACACCTTCCACTAGAGGAGGTTGCTTCCAAGCCCCGTCCAGCCTGGCCCTGAACACTGCCAGGGATGGGGCAGCCACAGCTTCTCTGAGCACCCTGTGCCAGTGCCTCCCCACCCTCACAGTAAAGAATTACACCTAAATCTCCCCTGTTTAAGTTTGAACCCATTACCCTTTGTCCTATTGCTACAGTCCCTGATGAAGGATGCCTCTCTGGCATCCTTGTAGGCCCCCTTCAAATACTGGAAGGGAAGTGGGTCAGTGTCTGTCTGTGGCTTACTGTAAGCACATAAACTTCACAATAACAAATACTTAATAATAAACATCAGCAGGGAATTTTTAATTAGATAAAGAATGGGCTTTAGGCACCTATGTAAAGACAGCAGACAGGCAAAATATTCACAGCAATAACAGCTTATAAATTATTCCAAACTGTATTATGAATGTTACAACCTGAGAAAAAACAGATTTGTGACTTTTCCATGTGTGCTTCACTTTAAGAATTCATTCCACATCATTTCAAGTGCACTCAAATCAATAGATGGCATACCTTTGACAAGCTATCAGAATTAAATATAAGAGCTCATGTGTTCTTGTGTCTTGAGTAAACAGGAGTTTCTAGTCAAAGTTATCATTTGGGAAGACTGAAAAGCCTTATTGGAAAATGAGCAAAGTTCTCGTAAATATCTGTGAGCCTGGCCTTGCCTCAACGTAACCAGCTTCATATTATTGTATCTCACTCAAATACTCTATCCTAACATGACTGGAAGGGAAAGAGAGATGTGTTTGCTACCATTCCTTCTTTCAGTATCAAAAGCTTTTCTAATAATGTTATCTTCACACTGGCATTTAAGAGAAGCTAACCTGCTGCAAAGCACACCATGAAATTATTGAAAGGAAATTTTATTTTCTAAAAGCAGTCTTCTCTCCAATATTCCTATGAAATTAGGCCTCAAAACTGAGCTCCTGGTTGAGCTGCTTTTTTCCCTAATGACTGAGAATAAAATCAGCTCACCTATTGAAGCCAGCAACTATGACAAACCACTGCTGACATGGATCTTCCTCTTTAATGAAAAGGATTAACCTGTATTCCCCAAGAATAATCTCCTGGTATTCTCCTGATTGTGAGGGTGAGGATAACCTCTCAGACACCAACTGGCTCTGAAGTACAAAAAGAATAACTATATAGAACCATTTAGTTTGGAGAAGACCTTTAAGATCAAGTCCAACCATTAACAGAACACTGCCAAGGACACCACTAAACCATGTCACTAAGGGCCTCATCTATGTGGTTTCTGAACACTTCTAGAGATTGCAATTGCACCACTGCCCTGGGCAACCTGTTCCAATGTCTGAGCATTTTTTGGGGAAGAAGTTATTCCTAACATCCAATCTAAACCTCCCCTGGTGAAGCTTGAGGCTATTGCCTCTTGTCCTGGCTCCATCCTCCTGTCAGGCAGTTGTAGAGAGTCATAACACTCCCCCTGAGTCTTCTCTTTGCCAGATTAAACCCCCCAGGTCCCTCAGCCATTCCCCATCACACTTGTGCTCCAGGCCATTCACCAGCTCCATTGCTTTTCTTTGGACACATTACAGCACCTCAATATCTCCGTTACAGTGAAGTGCCCAAAATGGATACATACATCATAAGAGACCCTAACAATGCCTGCCATGGAAAGGAAAGTTGAAATGATTTATGATGTCACAGTCATTATGAATCTGAGTAACCTCATAACTGAACTGCAGTTTATTTGTGCTTCCCAATTAAAATATTTAGAATACGGTATTCTTTGAATTAACCATCTCCAGTTACAGTGGTGCTAAGGAAAAATTAGTTGTAGCCATTGTCCATCACAGAACAGATTTTTTAGCCAATTTTTTCTTTATAGTCTTTCCTCATGTAGGTGTATAGGATTCGATGGAAGTTCAGTTCAACAGCTCTAGACCCCCTAGCACAGTACAAGTAACCACATATACAGTCTCATCATCCATCTCCAGCATACCACTACCTATGAAATAGCCAACTTCAAATGATAAGGCTCCACCTTATGAGGTGTTGCATAAGTTGTTGCAATTATTCTCTATGTGTTTGACTCTGCACAATTAAGCTTTACTCCATGTCATTAGTTAAGGCCATATGAAATTTGTGGATGACAAAATGAGAAAGTATTGCCAGCAGTGGAAGAAGGCTGGATCATAATTCAGAAAGAGTTATTCCCTTAAATCCATCTAATCCTTCCTAAATTATGACCCAGTCCTCCTCCAAAATTGGTAATACTTTGTGACTTTGTTTCAGCCACTAAGCTTACTCTGGCATCCACCTCACTCTTGTAACAAGGCCACTAATTGAAATATCAGACAGGATTGCTGTTCAGACCAAACCTTGAGAAACAGCACTAGTAACTTCTCTTCAGTCTGGTAACTTTCCCTTCAATACAATTCACTGAATCTTACACTTTAACAAACTTTATCCACCTCACAGTTGTTTAATCCCCATTTTCTCATTCCTTAATTTCCCTTGGCAAGCTGTATCAGATACTTGGCTTAAATTTAGACAGATTAAGTCCATTGCATTACCTTTGTTTACAAAGTCAGCTATCTTAGCAAGATATTAAGTTAGTCTGATAAAACTTGTACTTGATGAAACTATTGTGCACGTTACTCCATTTACCTCTGAAGCCTTGATTACTCTTTCATTTAAAAACCTAGAGACTTCATGTATCATTGAGGTCAAACTCGTGATTTTATGCATTCCTCTGATAATTTTACCTTTGTGAATCTATCATGCTTGTTATTGTTCACATTATAATATCTGTATATGTAGTGGGCTACTGTAGAAGACATTGTAACAAGGAGAGAGTGATTTGGGGCAGAGGTTTAGCCACAGTCCTTGATTATAGAGACCTCTACATTAACATGAGTGACTGCTATATCACTAAAGTACATACTGTACTCTTCCTTTATATGTGAGTACTGATTGTAAGAACTTGCTCCTGTAGAGATTCCTAAGAGCATAATGCTCTCACTGGATCTCAGTGTACCAAAAAAAAGTTCAGTATTATAAAGGTAAAACATTGACAGCTTTGTTCATTTGGAAGAATAGTCTGAAGGTGGGAAGAACAGTGAGGATGGTCAACCTCACTACAGCATGCTGTGACTAACATGAAGGGTCATATCCAATACTGCATACACTGGGGTTTCTAGTGTCAGAAGGGGTGTGCAATTGCAACCCTTTTCTACTGCTGCAGTCACAACCCTTTCTGGCTATATTTTGTTTACACAAAAAGAAAGGCCATGGCAAAATTTCTAAGATCAGTCAAATAGGCTTTGTTTTATTTTTATACAATCATATATATTATGGTTAAGATTTATTATTCAAATTCTTTACCAATGAACAACAGGGTCCTGCTTATTTGGAGGTTTTGAATACCATGACTTTTTTATTTCTTTAGTAACATTTTTTGCCTTTCTTCCATCTTATTTAACTGACGCTACACATAGGTAGGTGTAAGACTTTCCTCAACAGTGGAAATGCAACTTCACTGTAGGAAGTGCTCTGTCCTAAAGTGACTTGAAAGGAACAATCACCACCTCTTCCTCTGCTAAACTTAAAATGCAGTCCCTTTCTGCAAGTACTATCATATCCAGAACTACATGGGAAAACCTAACCACTATAAAACAGATAATGAGTAGTTCCTACCCAGGAAAAATTCTATGAGCTCAGGCCATAGCTTCTTTATGAACTACATATTGTTAAGAACCAGTCACCAAGAATAAAACTGATTTTGTCATAGCCTACATGGGCTCAGGAGCTCAACAGGTTATTGGTATTGATTTGGCAGTCAAAAGAACACTACCCTAACACATTCAAGAGACCTTAACTCAGCAAGATACACAGTAGAACCACTTCAGTCAGGGTTGGAACAGTAGACTAATAGCTGAGTTCGAGTTATCTCAATTCCTGTCACTGACAGCTTGAAGCATTAAGCATACAGAGAGATGAATGGGGATGAAGAGATATTTTTGAAAGGTGAGAAGACCAGAGCTCCTTCTTGACTTCAGCCTATTCATTATTAATTGGCCTTTGATACACTTAAATGGTAAAATTGAACCAATGACCAACACAAAGCCATGTGTTTTGATAATAGTAGTATCCTGGCCCAAAACCACCTGAGAAAAGATTAGAAGACACAAAGTAGATCCAAGAGAATGAATTAATCCTAATGATGACATGCTTAAGGCATCTGTATTCCCACATGTAGTAAAGGTAATCAGGGATATCACATTAGGGATACCTTAATAAGACCAGGCTCCCTTACTATCTATATTTTCTTTTTGGTTTTCATTACTTATCACCCTAAAGCATGCATCAGAATTGCTCTAACAAAACAACAGCATGCTGTCTGCAAAGCCACTCACACTGCCTTGCTTCAGTTTCTTACATTATGATTATAATTTATGCATAAACCGCAACTAACATTGTGCTCAGAAGACAAGCAAAAGCTCTTGCCAGCAATAAGAAGTTTCTTTATTCCTCCTTTGTCTTTAAATAGATACTGTGAAATACGGTACAAACCCATAAATAACACAGATCTTCTGTTCCCTAATGTTTGACAAGGGTAGAAAACAACATGCATACAGCACCAACTGTAGAAGACAAAAAATAGATGTTAATTTCAAAGCTAGCCTTACCTTTCTGTTATTGTATATCATGAAAATACAAGAGAATAGAATTTACTTAGTCAGACACCAAAATACTTAAGCCAAAAGTGGTAATATATGCCATAATGACATAAAAAAGAGAATAAAGATTATCTGTTATGACAAGAAAAGGCACATAGATGTGCTATCTCAGGAGACATTCCAAGCCAGGCAGGATGGTTCTGAGCAACCTGGTCTAGTTGAAGAGCTCCTTGCTCATTGTAGGAGGGTTGGACTAGATGAGCTTTGGATGTCTCTTACAACCCAAACTGTTGTATGATTCTACAATTTCCCTGATTCTTGAGCCTTAAAGCAGGGCAATGGCACCCCTGAAAGTCAAAGAAACATCAAATGAGCAACCAGTGTGCATGAACAAGAGAATTTAGCATAGCATCTATTTACCACAGTATGGCCACAACTGCCTAAAGCCCCTGCCATGGTGGGGTATCAGTTAGTGAGCTGAAGGTCTGATAAGATATGGGACAATGTCATGGGTCTGCTTAAGCTTCCTTCTGCTAACCCTGCAAAATACTGATATTGCAAGGATTTCAAATTGCATTGTTAACTTCTAGGTTTACTTGGATTGAATTGACTACAGCACTGATTCTTTTCTTAGCCTCTCCAACATTTTCTTGGCATAGGCTTTTTATCCGTTACACCTTCCCAGTAGCAGGACTCATAGACTAGTTGATCAGATTGCCTACAGGCCTTCCAGCTCCTAAGGCTTACACTCACCAGTGTACATTTGATAGGTATTCTTAACCTTCACATTTTTAAGACATGAAGTAGTGTAAACAAACTTAATTTTTCAAGTCCAGAGCTGATCTCTTCTTCAGTAAAGGCATACACATACTTGAAAGAAACCACAACTACATGCACTTCTTAACCTCAGTTCCCTCAGCACTCCTGAGAATTCTTTGTGTCTAGACCTAAAGGCCAAATATGTTTGTGTTCTGGATGTAGAAACTGGGCAACTGCATTATGAGACTGGAAAGGTCTCAGTCATCTAGGCAGAGCAAATACAAGAGCTACAGACTGATGATAACTTGTCCAATTCAAGTTTTATCTTCTAGAAATCCTTTCCTCTACTGCTCCGTATAAAGATTCTTCCAAAGCCCAGTATCTCATTTTTTTCCATCCCTCTTCTCCAGCCATTTTTCTACTTTGTTTGAATTCAGAGGGAAAGAACCCCAAAATCCACAACTTTGAGACCTCCACCACTGAATGCATAGTTTCATATCGTGAACCAATTGCCAGAACAACTGTCTATTCCCGCCTCCAAACCTTTCCATGCACGTATTGCACTTGCAGCTTCCCATTTCTTTCTTTGCATTGGTCTCAATAAATGGGCAGTCAGGGTTCAGTGAATCACATCACTTCATTGATCTGATGGAAGTCACTCTACCTTCCTCTTTCTTCCTTGGAAGCAACTAAGTGATCAGCCTTAGGAGTAACCTAAGTGATCAAGGGGAACAGAACTACAGCCTTTCAATGGCTATTTTAAGCATAATGTTAAACTGTGCATGGTGACCTTCACACCTTCTCATTTTCAATTCCATGTATTAAAATCCAATTTCATGCCTCTAATGAAATGACATTCCTTTATTGCCTGAAAGGAAACTAAAAAAAACAACCCCAGATATACCTAGTTTGCTGTTATTTGCTGCTTTTGCTTACAAAAAATTACCTGGATGCTGATAGATTTCACAAATAACCTAGTCTTATACAGACATGTGTGTGACACTCCTCTGTCCCCTTAACACATAGTAGTTAGAGTAGTAGGAGACAGTAGTAATAGGAGACATAATAGTAGGAGATGACACAAAGCACAGCTGTATAACAAAAAGACAGCTATAAGGGAAAAGGATACTTGTTCCTTCTAAGTAAACAGTCACATAAAGTGTAAATAGATTATTTCCTCACGGAATTAATGTTAAATATGCTGCATTTGAAGGACTTAACAGCACTTTTCTTTCCACCACCACCTCCACTCATTTTTCATGTGCTAAATAACAAGAATTAATCTATAATGATAAACTGTTCAGGTTGTTGAACAAAAAAATTCCCCAATGGCTGCATGGCTGCATGTGAACCCAACAGAATCTATATATCTCGTAAACTCAAAGGCAATAAGCTATAAAGCAAGACTTTTGGAGACTTAATTTGTGGCACAAGTTGTGGTCACTTCATTTTATTTCTCTGGAAGTTTAGAAGTCCACTAGCACTTTGAGAGTGTACATTATGAGCATAAGATGTGTCTCATGCTATTTCATGTAAAGCCCCCAGTTTTTACCACAATAAATATTTAAAGGCCTTTAAATGCTTTACCAGAATACCTGGCATTTTAGATAACTTGTTCTAGCATTGGCTTGGCAAACAAATACAACAACATTTGAAACCTGAGAGCATTTCCAAATTAAAACTTAACTGATTGCACTCCAGATTAGGGTGGGAGAGGAGTGGGAAAAGCTAATATTACTACCCAGAAGCATACATACATGCATTAGTTGCAAGAAGGATTGCTCCAGAAGCACCTGAAATAAGCAAACCTTCCTGGTAAAATAATGAGGAGTTTTGCACAGTGATCTACTCTCTAATGAGAGGAATTTGAACTTTAATGAACACACCAGTCACAGATACTTTAGTCCTCCCTGACATGTTTCCAGCTAGAAAATCGTATCACATCTGTATCCTGTAAAAAGGTGACTTGATCAAAACAGTGAGACATGATTAGGCCTTCCCCTGGCACACAAATCCACTCAGAGAGCAACCTTTTCTTGTAAAGCCTCTGCAGCATTAAAACAGGGTGCTATTAACTGCTGTCTCAGATCAGTACGGGAAGTCAACATCTGATATAAGAATATTATCGTTTCTGATCAGCTCACCAACAGAAACTCATACGGAACATCATAATCATTTTGCTACCTGTTTCATGCCGGAAACAGGGTGAAACAGCCAAAAAACAGAATTTGAAACCCTGTAGTCCTCCGTATGGTGTTGACAGGTTAACTTTGGCTCTACTTGCTGAGCTCCCTCTTCTGGTGTATACGAGGTAGTTTCAACACTTTCCAATAGTGAGGGGTTTGGTTGACCTGAACTAGAAGCTGTATTTCTGATATTCTTTCATTCACTCCACCATATGAAATACGAATGCCCTCAATCTGAAATTCCATTATATCAAAAACTAGATAAATTTAAGCAGTTAGCCATGAAATAAATGCTCTGCTTTTCTAATTAATACACAAAAGGCAGCATTTGCAGACACTTTCTTATAGACATTTTTTTTCTTGCCATGGATAGAGTACTGCATCCAGCTCTGGATGCACAGGAACAATAGGGACCTGTTGGGGTGAGTCCAAAGAAGGGCCACAAAAATTCCCCAAGGACTGTAGCACCTCTCATTCAAGGAAAATCTGAGAGGTTTGGGCTTGTTCAGCCTGGAAAAGACTCGAGGGAGACCTTATTGTGGCCTTCCAGTTCTTAAAAGGGACCTATAGGAAAGGATTGGGAGAGACTTTTTAGTAGGAGCTGTTGTGATAGGATGAGGGGTGATGGTTTTAAACTAAAATAGGAGAGATTTTGATTAGATATAAAGAAGAAAGTTTTTACAATGAGGCTGAGGTGCTGGCACAGGTTGCCCAGAGAAGCTGTGGGGATTTTCTTGAGCTAAGGGGAAAGGGCAGATGATGAGAAGAAAATGAAATCCTGTACAATTTGGGAAGAATTCCAAGCCAAGACAGCATGAGAGTTGAAAGAGATACTGCTGGACAGTGCACAGTGGAAGAGTACCTGTAGGATCCTTAAAGCCACCAAGATTTAGGGTCAGACTCATCCTGCTGCACTGCACACTCAGGAAATAGAGATGACAACATTAATCGGAACAATAATTCAAAGTCTTTCTTACCTTAAGTGCAACTATATGGCATTCCATGATCTGTCCTGCCAGCTTTACATATTACCTTCCTTCACTTTCTTATTAAAAGCAATCATCTAGAGTGCAAATGGATTAATTTTTAAGTGTTATGCATCAAAAGCAGGTATTGCAAAATCATGTTTTTCAGTTGATACAAACCACCTAATTGTCAGCTATCACTATTTAGCTCCTATTGCTAAATTACACCATATGATTTGGGTGATAGCATCCATCACTCCCATCTGGTCTTCAACTATTTTCTGTCAGAGGAACCAGGAGTTACAGAAATCCTCGACAATCATGAAAAAGAACATGCATGACTGAGCTAGCGATATAAAAATAAAGGCATCTATTTCTGGGTTTGTTATAGCTCCAGAGACTGTTTCATGGCTAAGGGCCTTCACTTCCATTTCCAACTTGAATACATTTCTATGTTAAGCTTCACTTGCATTATCTCTGAGTGTGAGACTTTTTCTGGCCCAGTTGTCAAAGAAAGGAAGTTTCCATTGTGTTCTGTAGGTGTTTGGGCTCCTGTAGGACTAGCAACAGGCATGCATTTCCCTGTCTTAAGAAATTAGGATGTCAGAGTCAACTCCAACAGCGTCCCTCAGATCTGGTGGGGACTGAGACCCTTCCAGATGACTTTAGCCTCTTTAGGCTGTACAACGTAAGCTCTCCACCATCCAACCCAGTCCTAGGTTTATCATCTGAGTAGCTGTTAGAGCTCAGCATTCCAGACTCTCTGGTAATACGTTTCTTATTTCATCATTATGTAAAAGCATTTAAAAAAATGAATAACATCATATAAAAATCAGGTTTCAACATTATAATTAAAGAACATCATCCCAGCAGTATAATGATTTAAAGACAGAGTGCTGTGTAGGATTTCATAATGTGAGTGAAATAAGGGGTGCAAACATAATTCCTACCATAACCTAAAAGCAGATCTGATTCCAAGATGCCAATCATCCATCTTCTTCCATTCCACCTGCCAGACCCTGTGCAGCTCCTATTTCTGCTTTCTAGTGCTTAGCTAACCAAGCTAACCAGAAGGCCTGAGGAAATATCCTATTCTAGGGAACTGCTTCATTCAACACAGTGAAAAGCGGCAAATGAATGCCTGATCTCACATTAACTGAAACTCTGCTCTCAACCACCAGCTGTTCAGAGAGAAAAAAACTCTTCCTGGCATAGCACAGATGCCACATACAGAGTGCAAATTAAAGCCAGGGTTTCTACACAGCAAGGATGAAAGTCACAGCAGTGATCTGTGCCCCAACCTGCACAGAAGAGGGTGATGAGATGGGATCGATGAGAGGCAACAACAGCACCCAGGCTCTGGTTTGGAAAAGAGTATCACTTCTGAACACATAACCTGCTTCAGTGAAATTCATTTAACCTTTTAAAATCTAAGTCACTGTAGTTTTTGATTTATTAGCACTTTACTGGCTTTAAGAGAGGTGTACATTAAGCTATAAAGCTTACTGTTAATATTTATTATTCCCCTAAAAAAGCAGGTAATTCTGTACAGTCAATCCTAAAGGAAACCAATCAATATATAAATAACAGCTTTCAGTTGTACCAGGACAACTTCATATAGATGAGATGATGCCAGATTCATTCTGACATCAGAGACATGAATCATTTATTGACACATCCAATGGTCTGAGCTACTGTGGCAATGCAAATCAGCCATAAATCCCCACTAGCACATTAAATGCAAGGACTCTGGCTTCTCTGTATCAAAGAGGAGCAAAGCTGAAATAATATATTGGTGTCACTGAGATTACATGAACTTCCTCAACTGTATCATGGAACTCAAAACAAAACACTGCAAATGTGATGTTTGCCACATTTTCTGTATTTAATTTACGGAGTATAATGGGAACAACTCTTACATTTTCTAGTGCTGGCTGTTTGTTTTTGTAGGCCTACTCATTAGGTATTTGTGACTGTCCTGTTTCGTTCTTCTTCCTCTCTTCTGTATCAGAAGGAATTTAATCTTGCAGCAGAACTCTCATGGAGACAGGGGCAGGCACACTGATGTGTGAGGGAAATCAGAGAAAATACTTATCTTCAAAATATGAGCATGGAAAATAGGTCCCCAAAGCTGAGCTGGATCTTGAATTCTCATGTGCAGAAGAGAAAATCTTGTACGGCTGTGAAGTCCTTCCTCCTGATATGCAATAAGCACTAATATTAGATCCCTTGGATCAGAATAGATGAAGCAGTATTACTTTCCACTTCAGGGAAAGAACTGCTTCTAATAATACTTTCAAAATCTAGAATGGAGAAATATAACTGAGCTTGATAATTTTCTGAAGAATTAAAAATAGATCATTTTTACATCTGTCTTTGTAGGAATCTAATATCTTGACATATTCCTTGTATTTTAATTTCACATATATTATTCTAAAGCACAGACTTCCCCGAATTTTGTGTCATTTCACAGTTGGGATAATCTGAATGCTTTCAGTGAGAAATAACCTGAACAAAACATAATGCTGTGAAGAAATTTTGACTTTAAAATCCTGCAATAGACTTAAATCATAATTAGACTTCATCTCTTGCAGTAACCTCAGAGGCCTGTAGGTGTGTTTATCAACTGTTACAACAGATTGCTGACGGATGGTCTTTGAAATGCCTTGTGAAAGCTTTAAGACTAATGCACACGATCTTCACTTGAATCTAAGAGCAGACAAAATGCCACTACAACACTGGAAACTGTGGTGTGGGTTCTCCTTAGCTCAGCAGCTGACCCCAGCTTGTGGAACTAGCTGTTTTCATGTGTTTTCCTTAACAGCCAAACGTTCATTAAGATCCAACAGCAAAACACAAATGGTAAAAAGGGGTATTTCCAATTGAAAATAACTGAATGCACAGCAAAGAGGTGAAAACAATTTCACTAAGTGATGCAGCTTGTTGAACTGCTTTGGATAAATGCATTTGTAAACATCAGTGAGAATAAAGCAGGAAAATTAGCATTTCCCAGCTCTCCAGATTCAGAGAGGAAAACTGTATTAAACAGCTCAAAGGGAAAAGACAACTATTTCTTCACCCCTCATGGGAGGACTGTGCCACTTAAGACAACTCTTTGGTATGGGAACAGAGACTCTTCAGTGTTGACTTTATACAAAGCTGTTAGCAGAATGGTAATGCACATTTATTAGAAGCACAACTTGTTATCTGCCTGTTGAAATTTATGGTGTGGGGAAAAGAACATTTGTAACTCTTGTGCAAGAAAACTGCTGTTGACAGCAGATTTGGGGAGAAATGGTCAAAGACTACACATCAAATACAACCCACAGTATCTCTAAGTTTGGTGTTATCTTAAGAGCTTTCTCTGTTTTCAGGGCAGATTAAATTTGTCCTCTCGCTTTACCACACTTTTCCATACTGTTACCACTGTATCCAATAAGCCCATCTCTGGCATTTGCAATGAAGGGGATCATTATGTTTGTCCTATTCACTTGGGCAACAGTAGTTTTACCTAACTGATAATATCACATACTTCCAAATGCAAGCACTAGAACACCAGCACATAAATGTCCCACATGGGACCTCATTTTGGAGTACCAAAGCACATCCAGAACACAAAAAATCCCACAGAAGCTAATGCAGGAACCCACAACAGGAAGGTTAGCAGTGCACTTTTCTATTTTATACTGTTCTAGAGGCTACATACACATACAACCATCACCTCCTCACAAAGTAAATGCATTTTTCGAGACCTGCATCTATCATGATTTCAGTCTTCTCTCTGAAGCAGCTTATTATTGTTATTCTGCTCCCCAGTGAGTGAAATCAAGCTTTTCCTCACTTCATCTTTTCTTTAGCTTTCTGTCACAATTGTATGGGTTTCTTATTTGTGGTGCTAATGTTTCATTTAAAATATTGGTAAAAAGTATTCTATTCTCAATATATAACAATCAAATTATATAGTACTTGCCATGCTAATCCAGTAAGTGTAGCTGAGGAGCAAACTGGATCTCAACTCACTGGATCTCCTGTGTAAATTGCACTACTGACACAATTTCAATGCTAACAAGCATTTTACTGATGTATAATTTTATCCAAATTAGACATACATTTGATTACAAACTCTGCAAAGAGGCATTCATAATAACTGGGGGGTTTTGGTAGGTTTTCTTTTATTCTCACTTGCAGCTAAGTGGACCAAATTACATCTTTCAGATAGATAGTTCAGGCTGGTTGGTAGCATATAAAGTTACAGAAGAGTACACATACAGGAAGTAGAGAACAATAAACTTAACTCTACAAGCATCTGGTACAATTTCCTACTAGTTTTACTATCAGCTGTTTTAACTTTTCATAGCTTATCTTGTTTTTCAGTATTAATTTAAGGTATTGCACATTGCACAGCTCAGGGATGAATATTTAATGATAGAGACCAAGATTTCATTGCTTGTTATTACTGCTAGAAGAGATGATGCGACCCATTTTGTATTAGGAAGAAATTCTTCTCTGTGAGGGTGCCAAGGCACTGGCACAGGGTGCCCAGAGAAGCTGTGGCTGCCCCATCCCTGGCAGTGTTTAAGGCCAGGTTGGACATAGGGGCTTGGAGCAACCTGCTCTAGTGGAAGGTGTCCCTGCCCATGGCAGGGGTTGGAACTGGATGAGCTTTAAGGTCCCTTCCAACCCAAACCTTCCTATGATTCCATGTCTACATTAGTCTTCATTGTGTTGCATACTTCGCTTCAATATCTGCTAGTCAAAAGTATTTTAGCCCTTCCTTTAGCAAGATCAGACACCCACATTTTAAAATAGTTGCATTATATTTTCTTAGAGTTCTTCTAAGCCCACACTGACATAAACTCTTTTACAGATGAATTAAAAAAAAAAAAAACACAACATTCTTCACGACTATGTTGTTCAAAAATATTGAAGTTGTTCACTAATGAAATACTAACACTAATTAAATGTGAAAAAAAGTCTTTCTCACCAACATTGGCAGCACTGGAATGTCATCTTCACACAGAGAACTTTGTTACTCAACAGTTATAGCAGCTGTGCAGGAAAGGATAGTCTGTTGATAAGAGGGTTGGTCTGAGACTCAGATTTAGATTTCTATTATTTCACAAATGTCCTGTTTTACCTTGGCCAAATGACACAAGCCCACACCTTCACAAGTTACCCCCATGCCACAGATAACCCCAAAATAATCCATCTGACCAGTTTTAAGAATCTATATCCTTTTTTTCCTATGTAGATGGTATATTCTTACCTGATAGGGATGTTAAGCTAGTGCATGTCTTAAAGATCATGGGTTCCTCTGTCACAAGTTCCAGTGATTGATAGGAGAAGAATTTATCAAGTATTTTTGAAGCATCTCTTTTGAAGAATTCTTATTATAACTTAAGGGCAAATTCATATCTTGAATAAAGTGGTAGCACTGTCATAAACCTCACTGAATTGCAAGTTTTGGCAAAAAAACCCCTAACTTCTCTTCCTACTATTTCACTCAAATTATTCATGTTCAAAGAAAGCCAAATTAGTAGGAAAATCAAATTCAGTTCCATAATGCAAATTCGGAGAGAACAAGCACCTGCACCCTCACTGCAGAAAACGTCACCCTTTATTTCCCAGCTCACAATTCCACATTATTATGTATGGACTCAGGAAAATCTGGAGAAGAACAAATTTAGTGTTCATTATGTTTCCTTTAACCTAACCCTCTTTTAATATAACTGTTTCTAGGATTATCATATCCATAGATGGTGGAACCTTTTTTGGGTTAAGAAAATTTATTTTAGATGTGCAAAGGTTTAAATGTGGTATTATAATCCACAGCTATCTCCTCCCTCTCCCCTCATGTATTTTATTGGGGGTTTTTAAACACTTCTCTTAAGGGATGTCCATTATCTTTGGAAGAACATCAAGCATTCTGTTCACACCATTGTGCCATTTCTTGCAAAGTGGAAGGAAACTGAGTTGTTCTAAATACAGCCCTAGTGAACTCACTCACTGCATTTCAGTGTCAACATACATTAAAATTTTGGGGTTTCCCTTCCCTCCTGTTTACTACTGTTTTACTCTCCAATTTTCTTTCCTTTCTGAAAGAGGCCAGCCCTTTCCATAGTAGTTTGCCTGTCTGTATCATATACATAAACAAAAAAATAGACATTAAAGACAAACCTTTTCACCTTTTTACATATGCAAGTAATACTGTCAGACACTGTTCCTCTCATGCATAACTGCAATTTTAACTACTGCTTTATTCAATGCCATGCTTTACCTTGAAGGTTCATAACTTGGATCTTGCAAAGAACAGTGTCACTGTTTCCACTGGGGTTTACAGTATTAGGTTCCAAAAGACTAATAGTCCTGCAGCTGGCACTGAAGTTATTCACCTACACAACTCCAAGGGCTTTGTGATGGCATCATACCCTGCTACCAACAAATACTACTACCGGGGAGAACAGAGAAACTGAAAACAGGAAAGAATGCAATCCTAATTGTCAGCAGGACATAAGAGATGCAGACTTACTGTAGCTTTAACAAAAATCAACATCTACTTGTTATACTCATGAGTCTCAGACATTTCAGGAAAGTCTGGATAGGACAGAAGAAAGAGATTAAGAGCTGGGTTAGTACAGTATTTTCTTCTCTTTTTCTAGAGCATTAGCAGCATGCTGAAATGACACCATGGCAACGTTATGTCACTCTACATGATGCAAGTATGCAATCTTTGGTCACGCAGGCACCAGCATCCGGAGAGGCAGATGTGGCTCTCATATAAAAGTGTTAGTCATGTAGAACCAACAGCAAGATTGATGCTCTCTCAAGATAAAGATACTGCAGCCTGAAAAGCTCAAGGAATATTGGGACAAATGAAATTGCTGCTTTTTTTTGTTAATTTATTTGTATTACAGATGTCTAAGGGTGAGAAAGAAACAAGCTAACTCCTCTGCTCTGCACATTATGAGTATTTGAGTATTACTGTTGTTTCCATTTCCCTTCTCTCCTTTTCTAATCCAAGCAGCACTTAGGAAATGTCTTTTGAATTGGGTTGAATTCCCTTCTCCTGCCACTGAAACAGCTACTAGTTTACACAAGCCTTAGCTTATGATTTTGGCAAACTCAGTATGCAAATCCTGATTGTTGTGTCTGTCTTGCTACATTAAAAAAAAATCACACGTCATTATGACTGCTTGTTTGGAGGAGTTTTCTTATTATAAACATCTTATACATTACCATAAGCAGTCATTAGAGGAAACAGTAAAATTGCTCAATAGCGCAGGAGGAAAGTGCACCTGGAAAGAACAATACAGGTAATGTGGATAGGTAAAAAGATGAAGCTAAGCGAAAAGACTTTGGCAAGTTGCAGTCAAAAGGACAGCTGAACTAAGGAGAAAGAATAGTCCTTAGTCACTGGAGTCACTATGATAGTATATTGCACTGTTTAAACAGGGGATACTGAGATAGCTTTCCAAACTCTTGGTCTGCTAGAAAGAAAGTTTTGTTCAGGGGAAATACTCAATTAACCACCTCTCCCTGCTCACAATTCCAAGTTACTATTTATAGGCTCAGGAAACTCAAATTGTTCCTCAGGAATTCATGAATTTGTGAGTGTATCTGTATCTTTTCTTTCAGAGGACACGATAGAACATTCGTAAGAAAGCTTTTGGAACAATGTCTCCCTCCTGAAAGGCTTTTAATATAAGAGACAATCATTGCCTGAATTACAACCAGGCAGATGCAGACTTATTCTGAGGTCTATACCTGCAGCTACAAAAATATGAGCAACACATTCTCTTACAGGAGGCATCCTTCACACCAAGGTAGCTTCACATTCCAGACATTTCTCATTGCACTCTGATCACATCATTAATTATAGAGTATCAATAGCTAACAAAATATCTTTTTCTTTGGGAAGAACAAAACAATACTGAAAGGTCAACAGAAGTAACAGCATGAATCATAACAGCAGGCAATTAGGTCTGTTGTGGTATCAACAAGGTACTCAAAAAATAGCATCGGAAGTTCCTTGATCAACCATGAAGCAGAAGGATAAATGAGGTCTTCAGCAAAAGCCTAGCTGACTGACAGCTGTAGCCAGTGCCTTGACTACAGGTGCTTGAAGTTCATTACTATTAATGCTGGTTCCCACTTGGAGGCCTCAGCTACAGAAACCCCAGTGGAACCAGTGGTTAGTGACAAAGACATTGCTTTTCAGAGCTTTATTGAGCATTGATATGTTGGTGGTTAGGATTTAATGGCGTATTATATGTTGAAGATTTGGGCTGGTAATTTTAAGTACACTCATTTGCTAAGTTTCTGTTAAAATTTTTTGTTAAAGCCTGCTTCATTTGAGTTAATTTCAAGAAGTTATCACAAGATACCATGCTATTTCAGATAGCTGTTCTTAATAGCTAAGTGAAACTTCAGCATTTTGTACAAGGAAGAAAACATGATGCCCCAGCTTTTACACAACCATGGCATGCTCTGGTTGTGTGCTTTACTGCAGTTAAAGCACCTACCTGCATTGTCCACTTGGAGATGCATTCAAACGTCTTTCATGCAGGAAGGGGAAGCTGTCACCCACCTACACATCAAGTATCTCAGCTTAGAATAAGGTTGCACATAACCATATATATCATGTTCATCTTGAGCATTGTCTGGAAAACTACCACCACATAACAAGGGTCAGCATGTTTATGAGAATGCCCTAACAAATTAGAGATTGCAGAATGAAAGTTAATTTTTGCATTCAAATACTAGCAAAAATTTCTAGAAGAAAAGGTATTTCAGAAAGCATGCAGAAGACAGTATGTGGACAGCCCTTATTCTGAACTGCCTCTGAATTCCTGTACTTTCAAACAAATAAATTAACTTGCACTTGTAATTGCCATAAGCTAATGAATTCTTGCAATAATCTACAGCAACTAAGCAATCCCTGCTTTTTTTTTGTTGGCAATGCCAATTTATACCTATAGAGCTCTTCATCACACATATTTCCTGTTTAATATACACAAAATGCCAGTGATAACTATGGTCTCACAGACTGTTCAGGTCTTTGGAAAACAAACTAACAGCAACCTGTTGGATCTCACTAAGGAAAGATTTTGCAATTTTTATGGGAGCATTCATACAACTATAATTATTTATGCTACAAAAAATGTGAGTAGGAAGTCTTTTTGAAAGTCACAATCCAGGATTTTTTTTACATAAACCATGATAATATATTTAGTATCACAATTAACTTATACCCATAATTACATTTAATGCAACTGAAGTTCTATTAAAACCTGCTTGAAGTGATACAGCCAGCCTGACTCACCTCTATGTTGATTTAAATGGTGCCTTTAAACATAGTGCAATACATCTGCAGCTTGCCTAATATTAATCAAAGATATGCACTAAATAATGGCCCAGGGCATTAATCATGGTGTATAATTGCAATAAACTAATCCAGCCTGAATAATGTTTTTAGCTTGCTGATAATGTAAACTGTCAGCAGTAAGTTGTCAAACACCTTTTATTTTTTTTCCCTGAATAAAGTCTTCACTATAGATTTAGGGGAATGAACAGTATTTAAAGGCTTGTGCAGGTGACATTGATGAAATATTTCTCTCATCATTCAGCAATAACTTGCTCACTTTTTTTTAATTTCATTCAACCAAATTACTACAGGAGCAGTTGTCAGAACATTCACATTGCAGCATTTACCTTCGTGGGCAATTCTGAAGAACGTTATTTCTCCACAAAACAGAACGCTAAAAATTGGATCAGTTATTCCTTGAGGGCAAGGAAAATAATGTTGTTTACTGCTATCTTTCTAGATTTGTACATATAATAAGACTCAAATTAGCTCCTTGGGAGGATAAATGAAGTAAGGTAAACCCATTCATTGTGCAGCAGAAGCAATAAGTCATTTTAATCCCATGTTAATATAGTTTTGCCAGAATATCTTAGAAATAAACCGATTCTGTTCCATTCTGGTGCAAATTATGCACCCTATACACATTCAGAGCATGCCCTGATAACCACAGATTCCATTATGTGTTTATAATTGACTATTCAATAGAGCATTGATGCATTTTTGTCTGGAACTAATTCACCTTTGTCTGTGTATCAGCATGAATGCATAGTGAATGTACAGATAGGGTCTCAAAATGTAAAGGCTATATGTTGTATTCATCTCAGGCTTTCTTAAACTACATATTCATGACAGACACTGCTTGGAAATTAATATCCTAACCTGTATATGCTGGTCCATACAAAATGATTTATTAGAGCAGCACCTTCTCTGACAGAATTACTCATTGCTGTATTTGCAGAGATGTGCGTGACATGGTGCATTAACAAATAAAAACAGCACTTACAGTATTTAAACCACCCAGTTTTAAAAAAAGCCACAGAGACTTGCTACTACTCATATATATAAGTGCCTCTGTCGGTCCATGCAGACCTGCTACTCCACCACCCAGGGAAGGGAAAAGCAAGGTTTGTAACAAAGTGCTTATTCACAGATATGGGATGTTCTGTCTCACCAAAAAATAGGCAACACCATCACAATTGTTCTCACAACCTAACCCTAAACAAGGTCAATCAGCCTGGGTATTTTTGTGCACAGACTTACTGATCTAGGCCACACAGCACCACTGAATTCAGTCAGTATTAGCTGAGAATGAAAATAAGACTGAAGAAAACAACCCCCAAAATTTTCAACAGACAACATTTAATCTCAAGGAGAAAGAAGACATTTTTCTCCATTGGGAAAAATCTTTTAGCTGCACAGTAGCCAAACTACTTTTTCATCTTGGAAACCAAAGATAAAGTTGGCCTACAGTATGTCAGTCAAGTCAGCACCTTAAAGAGCAATAAATCCACATGAAAACTATTCATACCACTTCGTTATCACTGCCTTTGATCTTTCTCCAACTAAAACCAATGCCTAATACTTAAGAATTAAAACAGAAATGCCTGAAGTGAGGTATCAGCTACTTCTATGCCAATTTGTAAAATCAGAAATGAAAGATCTATTAGCCACTCCTCAAAAGACACTCCCATCCCCCAAACACAGCAACAGGTCAGTGATATTCTACAGATTATTAGAGACTATAGGAAGTCTTACTGATTTTACTTACTCCAGATTTGCTCATCTTCACTTTGACCTTTGGGTTGCTTTTAGTCACTGGGGTAGAAAAAGAAGTAATTATTGAACCCAGTGAATTAGTAAATCAGTCAAATCTAGTGAAGCATTACTCATAACTAAAAGCTTTATCTGTTACACTTAGAACACGCAACATGATTTATGTCAGCCTGGGAATAGTAAACAAATGATAATATTCAATTTAGCATTTTAAGATATTTCTGTTACAGAATGTATTACTACATTATCCTCACTGTTATTAGCAAGTGTTGATTCTCATGTACCATTTCAAACATCTCTGGGCAAACTTACCTTAATTCTTGCTGATTTCCTAGCCATCACAGAATCCCAAGGGATTAGAAGGGACCTCAAAAGATCGTCTAGTCCAACCCCCCAGCAAGAGCAGGGTAACCTAGAGTACATCACACAGGAACTTGTCCAGGCGGGCCTTGAATATCTCCAATGTCCATCTCAATTATTCGTTTTTAACCTGTTAACGTACTCACTTCAAACCATAACAGTGTTTCTTCTCTTACTTTGCAGCTGCACACTTTCCCTTGGAGAAATGTTTTAGACTACAATGTAACCTTTATTTTACAAGATAATAAAAGGCAATGCAAATATTTCTATGTGCCAATATGGAGCCTTATCTTCACAGGTATTTCAATAAACTGGATCATGGTTCTACCAAAAATATGATGGAAATCATCATGATAACACCTCCTCAAAGTTCCCATGTAAGTGTAGTTTCAAAAAGCCCCATTCCAAAGAACACACTACTTTACCAACAACTTGTAAGTTTAAGATATACCTAATATGATACATTTACTAAATTCTATTTCAATAATAACTGCACATGCTTGGTGTGTTCAGTTGGATAAACAGCTTTCTACTGCTGCTGCCTTCTTTAAGTAAGTGCTGTTTGTCAGTGGTTGCTGATGAGCAAGGTAATTTCTTCACATGTATGGAAAGTATTTAAGTTCTAGTCAGCTGCAAGCTCTTGGTTTAGCTGTAGCAATGAGGATATTGTAAGTACCCTTGTTTCTTTTAAGTCTGGATCTTATGCAAGCAAATGAACATACATTGGGAGGACTAGATCCAGGTTTTTTAAGAAGCTATGTTTAATGATTTCTGACTTGTTTGCAATGACTGCTTTTCATTCTCTGAGAAATAAGGGTTTGACCACACAGCTACCCAAGTGTTAAACAGCTTCATTCTTGAATGCTTGTTTGGGGTTGTATATTATGTGTTACTAGTAGATCTCTCAACAAGAGAAGTCAACTTAGCACTTCTCTGAAGCAAGCAATGACTTTCAAGATGGGAACTCAATTGGTAGTCCAGGTAAAGTGGTCCCAGATAAAGTGCTCCAGGTAAAGCTCCCCAGTGCTTTTCTATATGTTGTTGGTGTTGTACTTAACACATCTACTCTTTCACATCATTTTTTGTTGAGAGTACCTTTGAGAAGTACCATTGATTCCCAGTGATTTATTTTTCTTCATGTTTGTTTAATAAGGTATGTTCTTTACCTATTTGTATAATGTTACAGCCTTGAGATGTTTCCCTTTCATAATGTTCTGGGTTCAGCAGTGGCAGTCATTTTTTTTCACACACCTACTTTTCTGCTTTTGTTGAGACTAGGATTACAGATGCATGGGCAACAAAGGTACTGAACATTAGATCTTACTTGTGTAGCCTGTTTTCTCTTGATTTTTATTCAGAACATCTAATGTAACTTATAACACCAATCCGTGGTTTTTTTCTGTTTCTGTGTAGCTCTGTTGTCACTGCATTTAACAAAATGTATCTAGGGAAAATTATAAAAGGGAAAATGCTTTCAATTGAAAGCTTTAAAAGAGAATACATGTTCTGCATTAGCTGAAAAATTACTGACATTTCATTGCTTGAGAGATGCTGTTTTCTAAGTGGATACTTCACCTTTTAAAGGCTCTGTTACCAGGTTGGCTATAGCTTGTACCATTACACACAGATTTTGCTTTCTATCAACAGTAATTGCAAGCAACAATGCTGTTCTAAAACTCCAGAAACAATTCAGCTGCTGATGGCTTCTAAAGAAATGAAAATAAGCCAGCAGTTTCTTACTCCTGAGTTATTTTTTGCTCTTCCTATTTGGCTCTCTTGGTTCTCTGTATGCAGTCTAACTAAGTAGACAGATTCCCCACCCAGGATTAAAATGAACATGCACTCAAAAATAATGTGAGAAATTAGGATTGCTATTAAAATGTCCCTATCTTTAATGAAAACCAGAGCAGGCCCCACTTATGGTAGTTAATAGACCAAGCCCTACTTAGTGTAGTTAATAGAGCAAGTCCTATTTATTGTAGTTTTCTGTCTATTTTAATATGCATATATTGCCAATGGTTATCAAATCATAGTCAGCTACTCTGTTCTGCAATAACTAACAATGACAGTTACACAAGACTTTATGGCTCTCCTGAAGGAAAAAGTCTTGACACAGCAGTAATGAAAAGGAAAAAAAAAACCCAACCCTTATGTCTGTTTTTCATAGAGCTTCATACAAAAATCTTTTCTTTGCAAGGATTTATTTCACCAGTGATCTCTGCAGGAAGAACAGAGCTACAGACAAAGTTAGGCACTGCCCTCAGATTCTGAATTGCCTATGTATGGACAGGGCAATTAGTGACTAGCAGTAAGTCATCAGGTGCAATTGAAAGGAATATGCAATCTGGCTTTCTCTTTCTCAAGAGGCACTTATTTGCTCATCTATTGCAGCTATAACTTGAAACTCCTCTGCAGTTGCCATCTGGCAATAAGTGTGGATCTGGGTCTAAATGAGAACCAATAAAGATGGTTGAATGCCTTGCTGCATTGTGCTGCACTATACTACTTTATAAAAGACCCTTTATATTAAATTATGCTGAATCGAAACTTTGAGCATTATATTTATGCCTCTTCGTATTATTTCAAAGTTTGTATCAAATATGAAATAATCTAGCCAAGTCATTTTAAACTAGACCGGTGAGGGCTGAGAGAGAAATTGGCTTGCTAAGATGACAGAAACAGAGAAAGAGAACTGTGTCAAAAAATGGATGAAATACTTACATCACATTCAAGTTTTATGCTTTAAAATACAACACTGCTTGTTTTTTAAAAATGTACAGATGAGAAGAAATATTTAGGGGGATGTTTTGGTTTGGTTTGTGGGGTTTTTTCTGTAAGTAAACCCATGTAGTGCATCAACAGTCCTTGGGGAGGATGGCAATATTAGCTGGACAGGGAAGGCAGGCATCTGGCTGACACTGAAAAGCTGCAGCTGCCCGTGCCCTGAGAAATGTCTTTTCCTCCCTGGTGAAATTGTATAGCTTTCTAAGAGCACGAGTACCATCACCACATGTGCACAGAAGGAATTCTCTTGTGGGAAGAGAGACACTGAAACACCTTGTCAGAACACAGAAACACTACTGACCACTTTGTCCACAAAAATCCTAACATACAGCCCATTGTAAGCAGGGAGAAACTCCCTCAATTTCCTTCTGATATTGGTAGAAGAGGAGAAGAAGTCATGTGGGGGGAAATAAAACACTGTAACTATAGTTTGTTCTCAGAAAATAACAAACTCCAGTATTTCAACAAAGCTGTGTGGCTGTAGCTGCAGGGATTTAAGTCTGAATTAGCTCCATCCCTTAAGAGTGGGGAAGTGATGAGCCTTTACAGCAATTCCTCTCAGATAAGCAGTAATCAAATCCACATATCATACCCATTTTTCTGCGTTCCCCAACTCCATGTTACAAAGCAGCTGTTCTAAAAGTTACAGAGCTCCCCAAAAGATGACAGTTCCGTTTCACAACAACCATTCAAGGATTTGAAATCAGTCTGTGTCCTGCCTTAAGAGAACACAAAATCCTCTCCATATCTTTGTCAAATGGAATTGTGTCAGGTATCCAATTTTAGGAAAACCCACATGTCTTCTAGTATTAACTTGGTTTTATTTCTCTCTGCCCTATCTGTGCAAGAGATTAGTGAGTGCTATGCAATCAAAACTTTACCTGAACAAGTATGCCACCATGATACATATCAATTTTAACTAGTGCTATATTTTAACTAGAAGTAATTGCATTAAAAACTATTCCAATCATTATAGGACTGTTCCTTGTCCTTTAAACAGAATATAAATGCCTGAAGCTTTTTTGTTCCTCTCGCATATACCAGTGTAAAGTTAGAAAGGTTCTATTCAGCCTAAGAAGACAAGTAATATCAGTGCAGAAGTGAATGTTTCTCTTTGATCCTATGTGATTTTGGTGAACAGATACAAAGTTTATACCATATTCTCACTGTAGCCTGTTTCATGTCTGTCCAGCCACACCAACATGCAGAAATTCAGGAAGTGCCAATAGTGGAGAGTGTCATTGAGAGAAGTCTGGACTCTGCTGCTTTGCCCGTGGACCACAGTGGGGACCTTACAGCACCTTTACTGTACAGAAACAGATTAAAGTACCAATATTTTTTTTGCCTCAGTCCTTTCTGAAACAGAACAGAACCACACCAGGAAAACAGAAATAGTGTCCTGTTGACAACAGTATTGCTCACACTTTCATCACAGCAGAACTATCACACCTCAGGCCCAGAATGGTGTAGAGGCTTTAGGTATAGGAAAGCTGACATTTGACAGAAATGATGTTATGGTTTCCAGTACAATTAAGAATATCTGTGGGTAAAATTCTGTAGATTAGAGGAAGGATAGTATGTGGAATACTAACATCCACCAACAGACATCCCAAAGACTTCCAGAATGTAAAGCAAATACATTTCTAAAATCCACTTGAAATAAAATACTGCCAAATTTCTTAATAGGAAAGTTGGATTTTAAATGATCTTACAAAAATTCTCTTGGACTGCATTTATCTTGGGTTTGTTAGTTCCAGGTACAGCCCTGCACAAGTCTTATGCAAGTCATTAAATTATCAAACATAACTCTAGTGCTGAGATTTTATCAACCAATAATGCCACTCACTATGCTGGAATATGGAATGTTATGCATGCCATAATAATGTGGAATGTTACCCAAAACATTATGCAAACAAAATGAGCTTTTTAAATTTCACTGAAATTCAAAATGCAAGCAAGTAAAATCAGGGTCCTAAAGGAAAAGATGAAATGATCGGAAGCCAATGCCTACCAAGACACAATTGACAGAATGTTACAAACAGTGGAGGATAAAGGAGAGAAAAATACCCCAACAATTCAAAATGCACAGGTGAGAGACTCTTTAATAAAAGAGAAAGAAAGAAATGAACCAAAGGCTCCACTCTGTTCAACCAAAAAAATGCTTTTATTGTCATGGACCTGAAACCAGAAAGAAATGTTTATTTATCTTCCCTTCTGTGTTTGTATTTTATCTTCCCAGTAAGTTTTCCTTGCAGCCAAGTTAAAAAGTTTTCTGATTGTTATTTGAGCCCTTTTAAGTTGTTGTTTTGGTTTTTGTTTTTCTTCTTGGCATTCAACAAGAGCTTTGTATTCTGCCCTGTCTCTACCTTTGCTCATTTATCTTCTGCAGCTTATGAGGAATACAGCACGCTGGAGCCTGCTTTTGTTTCATTACTGGATTTCAGCCTTTGGATTTCTACGCCTCACTAACAATGGCTTTGCTAATGTTTGCTTTTAATTCTAACAGCAATCAAGCAATGGAATGATTTTCATTTGCTGGAAGTTAACATTCTCTTGTCCACTCATATTTGTAATATTTGATTTAATGCCCAAACTAAACGTAACTGCAGCATCTAAGTGATTTTAAAAATAAAAGCTTGTGTATTTACTTTGTAGATTAAGCTGAGTGAATGATCGCCTTGCTGTCCAAGCCAAGACTTCAAGCTAATGCTTTGCAATCCTGTTATGGAGGGTAAAGGTTAATGAACACTTCTCTCATGTTTCTCTTCTCCATCTCCTCCCAGCAGAATTTTGTTCAGAGCTGAACTGCACATCAGTAAAGGTCAGACGCCAACAACTAAAAGATTATGCTGACTTGCCATGCTGCTGCTTTGCCAGGTTTTACAACTACAAGGGCTAATTCTGCAGCCTTGATGCGTGTAACTCATGTAAGACACTGGGAGCTCTGTATCTTGAGAACTGCAGTTAATGCCAGGTTTCTGTACAGCTCCTGATTCATAGCATCTGGAACAATTTTGGCATGGAATTCCATACAGTTTTGCACCTTGACATGGGTATTCTAACTTCTGTTTTATTTGACAGTAATAGAAGACTAACAGAATATTATTGTTGCTTCAAATTCCTGCTAGAAGTAGTCCATAATTGAAACCCTTGAAAATAAGACTACTGTGTTAAAGAGCAGAAGCTGGTCCAGTGACTGTCATTATTCTTAGGTGCTTGTCAGAATATTGTGTGATTTTGTAGTGGTAATTTTGTCTTAATTGCTGGAAGACAGCTTTTAATTAGTTCATCTTTCATAATAACCTTGGAACTTTCTGCAGTCATTTGTTCTTCCCTTGAAGTGCTTCATCTCAGCGCTTCAGCTCTTGCACACTTTGTTGTCAGATCCTCATTTCTTCCCTTACCATCTCTTTTATATCAGTCTGTTTCAGGTATGATTTGCAATTTCATTCATTTCAAGAGAACTCAGAGGAGAACATGGTTTAGGATCAGACCTGCTGCTCCCTTTGTTTACCATTAGCAAATTATTATAGATACAGCTCAGTTCAAAAAGCATTTTATTTATTAAACACTCTAATTTAAAATTGAAAGCTTATGGGTAAAGGCAACAAGCAATAAATGTTTATTATTACAACTATGACTCAGATTTCTAGCTGAGGTTCTGTGCTGTATACACAATGATCCATTGAGATCATTGGGGGAGTCACTTGATTTGTATCAGCTCAGACGCTCCCTCTTATTTTCCAAGCTTGATGCAAAAGATGTAATCTTTAGATTGGTTTTCTTTCTTTTATTTGTAAATGAAGCACAATGTTTCCTTTTCTATGGAATCTTACTTATTCCCAAAACACATGACAGTAATTCCAAATCTACAAAGAGTGTGTTTTAATCCTAGCTCCTACTTTTCAGAATAAGCTTTATATGTTTGGTAAGCCTAGTCAGCAAAAAGAAATGAGCTATTATGCACTAGCATGTTGGATTCATAAAGCTTTTTAAAGTGGACTTTTCGCTTTCAAAGGCAGTTAGGGGAATTGTAACATTATAGATCCCTTGATTAAAAAGATGTTCAAGGCTAGGTTGGATGGGGCTTTGGGCAACCTGGTCTAGTGGAAGGTGTCAGAGTTGGAACTGGATGAGCTTTAAGGTCCTTTCCAACCCAAACCATTCATTGATTCTATTATTCTATGGTTATTTATACACACACATTAGTTAATGTGCAAGCTGCCTGGCTGGCTTTTTGTCAAAGGGTTTTGAAGCCAGAGCATCTATACTCCAGGCTGTTTATATGTAAGGAATTGTTAGTTCTTAATTTTCCTGTATTAAATGATGATTACACTCACTTAACCACTAACAATAGTACTTCCCTAAAATTGTAAGTTGTATTCTACAGTAATTCTCATGGGAACACAGCAGGACCAGAGGAGAGCAAGAAAATGCCATGGAGAAACACATGGCCACACACAGGCTAACCACAATTTCAGCAGTGACACCTTTTTAATCCTAAAAGTATAAGCTTCAGGGATAATCACCATCAGTATCAAGGTGAAAGACGCCAAACCACATTTATATATGCTAAAAGCAGGAGATATGGCATTTATATACTTATCTTTATTTATATAAACCCCTGTATTTCAGGGTTTCTGAAGTGCACACCCTGCTCCCAGCCACAAGTCAAAGACACAAATGCTGAAACCATCCCTTGGCCAACCCTGGGAGAGGCCACCCACAGGTCTGCAGGGCACTGCCTGGCCTCCATGTGGCAGGGTGAATTTATTGTTGGGATGTGCAATTCACACTGTAAAGCTTAAAAATACAATCCAGGATCCTATTTCTGTTTTACCACACTGTCAGACACGAGGAATAGTTGTGCTTCCCTTTCGCGTTATAAAAAATGGGATGTTTAGGGTAGGTTCTAAAACTAGCTGATGACATTCTGACATTGCAAGAAACTGGATTTTATGTGATTTAGAGAACAAGAAAATGACTTAAAGCTCTCCGGGCTTCCCTTTTTACTAGAGGCTATTTAACACACACTATATGACATGTATGTATTTTGCAAGATAGTCAGCAGCTGATGGAGAAGGTGACTCCACGAGCCTATTCATCAGAGAAAACTTAGCTTCACTTTCCTAAGCCTCTGAGAAAGCCACAAGAACTCGCAAACTAACACGAATGGACCCTTAAAGCGCGACTCCAGAGCCAATCCTTAAGCACAGGAATGGCAGCAGGAAGCTTAGCGTGTGTAACCCCACTTCCAGACGCGTAAAGCCGTTACAGCAGCGGTTTCCGGCCCTCCAGCCGGAGGGGGCCGCCGAGGCGACGCGCTGGGTGAGGGCAAACCGCGATACCCCGGGCAGGCTCCGTGGAGCGGGTGGCAGTGCGGAGACAGCGGCGAGCTCGGCGGAGCTAACCCAGCGTGGCCGCAGTGAGGAAGGCGGGAGGGGAGGGGACGAGGAGGGGGCGGGTGGCGGCTGGCCCGAGGGCGCAGCCGTTTCCTCGGCGTCCAAGCTGTGGCGGGGCCGTGCCCAGCGGGGCCCGGTGAGGCCGCTCGAGCTCCGGCCCTCCGCAGTCAGCGGGGCCTGTGCCCGGCGGGGCTGGGAGGGGCGCTTCGCTGTGGGCCCAGCCCATGTGCCAGGAGCTGGCGGCCGTGGGTCCGGCGGGAGAGCGGGCATCAGGAGCGTGGGGTCAGCGTGTGGACTGCCGCGGGCTGGTGTGCGCGGCTCTGCAAATGCGTTACAGACGTATACCGGGACCACAGATACACCATAGAGTCACAGACTGCTTTGGGCTGTAAGGGACCTGAAAGCTCATCCAGTTGCAGGGACACTTTTCATTAGAGCAGGGTGCTCCAAGCCCCTGTGTTCAACCTGGCCTTGAACACTGCCAGGGATGGGGCAGCCACAGCTTCTCTGGGCACCCTGTGCCAGCGCCTCAGCACCCTCACAGGGAAGAGCTTCTGCCTAATGCCTGATCTAAATAACCTCTCTCAGGTTAAAGCCATGTATTTATATTTAAAATAGCAAATTAAAACTTCCCCCTCTCCCCCTGAACTCGTATGCAAGTGAGCATATGATTACATCTTCTTTTAATCTATAGCTTCCTTATCTTTTGCCTGTACTTCAAGAGGTTGTGCAGCAGCTGCTGTCTGGGTTTAGGACAGATTCCTGATGTTGGTACCCTTCAAGCTTTGTAGCAGTACAGCATGTGGCAGTTAACGCACTTCTCAGGTGGTATTATTTGCGACTGAAGTCTAGGTACATCATGATTCTAGCTTCACACCCTTAACTTCCCAATGCAAATGTTATAGTGTAGCTGTAATAAACTAATTAGCATTCAGATGATCTGATAGACCTTTGAGAAGCCCAGGATACTGGGAGGAGGTGGAGTACTGAGGACATGGTAGGAGTCAGAGCTATTTGAGGTTCTACCTTTGGGAATACTTAAGTGAGACAAACTGATTTCATGGCAGTGATGATTTCTTGACATATAGGCTTACAGAACTGTAATGGAGATCTTCACAAACAGAATGAATGCTGGGCAGTGTTAGACTGTCAAGTCCCCTGTGTAAGCTGTCTCAGGCAATGG
Source organism: Melopsittacus undulatus (assembly GCF_012275295.1). Classification (NCBI taxonomy): domain Eukaryota; kingdom Metazoa; phylum Chordata; class Aves; order Psittaciformes; family Psittaculidae; genus Melopsittacus; species Melopsittacus undulatus. The sequence goes on along the minus strand of NC_047532.1, from coordinate 70,521,504 downwards.
AGAAACAGTCAAGGTTCTGAAGATGCTATACTGGTTTTGAATGTGTATTTCAGTTGCTGTAAGGACTTATAAAAATGAACACTGATAGTTGCAATGTGATTGCAGTTGTAATTAGGTACTTAATTTCATTATAGTTGTTTCAGGATCGCATGTCTGGATAGATGGAAATCCCCATACAGGCAAGACATTTTTTGAGAGCAAGCAGAACATTTTGGACAACAGACAGGGCACATACATGTTTGTATAATTTCCTTGGTTTCTTGGGTTGTACAAAATGAAGTAAGTGGAAAACTAAAATGATCATTTTATTACAATATAAAGATAGCAAGCAGTGTGAGCTCTTGAGCCTAGGAGCCGTTTACTTAAACTGCCTCATTGCTGTGCAAAATCCTCAGTGTTAGTGTGCAAATTCATCTATTAGCCTAAGAAAGGCACATAATGCTTTTGATGGCTTAAAATTTTAATTGCAGATAGCCTTCTGTCTGTAAAGTATGTTACACTTAAGGGCAGCTCATACTACTGAATTGGTGCAGGAGGGCATCTTGTTTCTAACAGTATCTTTATATACTCATTAACCTTAGCTGCTCAGTTGGGTTTGTTGCCTCTGGCAGTAACTAACAGCAGAGTTTCACAGGAAAAGGGAAAGACCTATCACGTACTTAACAAACTGAGCAGCCTTATCCCCTGCAGAAGAATTCCTGTTTGCTTCCCAAGGTGGTATGGGAAACTCTGAAACACGGAAAATCTTCTTAGGCATGCTTTTACTTTTAATTCCTTACTTTGCAAGAAGTACATGCACCTGTAGAGCCAGAGAGATGTTAGTTTCTAACTACATAACAAGTGTCAAGAGTTAGGTGCTCCTAACACAGCAGATAGCATATAGCTCCTTTTTTAAACAGAGAGGCAAGCAGTGGGATTATGGATGTTGTTGTTTTACCTTTGGTCTTGCTGGATGTTCTGGGAATCTTTCCTTACTCTGTGGTTGCTATGTATGAATATTTTGCATTTGAGTGTACTGCACTAGTACTTTTAGGGGTTTATTAGTTTGCCACCTCTATAAGAGCAGCTTTTAGCGATTGACAATGTTTTCTTAGCTATTTAAGTATCTACCATTTGTGTGGAAGCTGTATTTCTGTTACTAGATTTGCCTTAGGTTCTGCTAAATGTTTTTTACTAATGTAAGAAAACTGCAGAAGAGGTTGATAGAAGAAAACCCACTGAATGGGTTCTCAAGAGGAACCCTTGAAGTTTTAGTACTGGTTTATTTTGACAGACAAGTTGGTGCTTTCATTAAACCAGCAGTTTGTTTGCTTCAAAATAGCCACCCTCGGTTGGGTGCTGCATGTGACCTCCTTTTCTAGAAACCAGTATATTTTTCTTTGTGGATGGCTGACTCATACCTGCAAATAGAAGGGTGATTGTTGGTTACTTAGAATAGGAAGTTTATACAACTACAGTAGAAGAAAAAGCTTATTCATGTGCAATAAGGGCGCAGGAATTAGGAAAGGAGTTGAATGTAAGAGGTCCAGAGATCACTAGGGATTATTGGAAAAGTAATTATAAAGACCATACTGCAGCGAATTCCAGATGATGCCAGGAACTGCTTGCCTTCTCTTGACCTTGCTGAAATGCTACCAAAAGGTGCAGGGACTGCTGTTGTGTAATTGCAGGCTGAGAGCATGTGTTAACCAGCAAAAACAGAGTGTCTGTGCTTGCCAACCTGCTCTTTTTTGACTCATTTTCTGCATAGCTCTGGGTAAGTGTAGAATCATTAGTTTTCTAACCAGATTAAAACGCTGCAGAGCTCTGTGCTAAGCACTGCTGAATATTTTGTGGGCAGTTAGCCTTTTCTAGAAAATGGAGATTATTCCACAATTTTCTGAGAGAAAGAATGGTAAGAGCATCATGCTGTGATTTGTCTTTACATTTTTACTATTTAAGAACACAGGTAAATCTGACAACCTCAAAATACTTAGTCAACACACACATGTATGCATGTTAATAGTGTCGGAGTTTACTGTTCATGTGCATGAATGGTGGGGTTTGAATTCCATATTGCTGTTCAGGCAATAGGCAGCCTGTAAGCATGACTTGTTTTTCAGGATGAAGGTCAAGATTAGGAATATTGGTTAAAATACATGCTATAGAATACTTTCATGAGAGTATCTTTGTGGACATCTTACCAGCTAGACTCTGGGGACCAGACACTTTAGCATCCTACTGTGTAATTCTAGTTATAAACCTGCAAAAACTTACAGGCTTAAAAAATTATGTTGTAGTTGCCTTGAATTCACTGGCACTGTTGGGTTTCTCTTGAGAATGTCATTTGGTTTTAAGCTTGTGCTAAGGAATTCTCCTAATTTTTTTTGTACTTGAAACTCATTTAAGGCGATACTATGTTTGTTGTGAAGTAGAGATTCAATTTTAGCAAGTATTTCAGACTGTAAGAGTCTCATGGTCATTTTATTATTTACGTTTTTCATACTTTGTCCCTGTGCACTTTTCATTGTGAATTTTCTTGTTCGGTGCCTTTCAGCTGTAGTTTCTTTCCAGCAATGAAATGGAAATGGTTGGGAATGGAAATGAAAAATAAGAGAACTAATCTTTATTTGGAAGAAAGAAAAAGAATCATTAAAATGACAAAACAAGTGTGGGTCATGTTTAAGCTTATTTCAGAGGTGTAACTGATGGAGGGGTCTTGTTGGCTCTTCTGTGAACGGGAATCCCCCCACTGACATAGCCTGAAATAAAGAAATTGGAAGAGTCAAGTATCATACTGTGATTGGAAGGATTCTAATCTCAGGAGGGGAACAGACAGTTCTGGTGAGGCTGCTTTCTCTGTTAGCCACCAAGGCACTTGGAATTTGGGCCACAGCCATAGTGCAATGTTCTGTGAGATAAACTGTCCATGGATAGCTTGTTGGTCACTACCATTTGCTGGGAAAATTGCTGCCTGGACAAAGCTGAAGAAGAAATGGCAAGTACCCCAAAATGAAGCCATCCTTCTATCTTAAGCAAAAGATCCCTATGCATTGCTAAAGACAGCATTTGTTGTGCTTTGGGCTGTTTTCACAGATACATATGAAAAAAAAGCACGGTTGATTTTTATAAGGTTGTATAAGCTGCTGGTCTAGTGAAGACTGACAAGCTTGGAAGTGATTAAATTTGTGCTTTCTTTAGAAACTGGAATGGGCCTTGCATTTTCTGACTTGAAGTCTGGTGTGAGCATTGGAATGGACAGCTTCATAGTTCGGATATGCTGAATCTGATAGAAAATCCTGTATTCTACCACACACTTTGTTAATGGCTTCCCAATGGAAGACAAAGAAAAGAAGTGCACCTGAGTCACTGGAATTTGACAATAATATGATCCATTATGTGGCCCTGAAAAAGCCATTTTAGAGGATTATAGTGTCATTTTAGGCTATGTGTCATATTTATGTGCACGTTGTGAAATTCTCCTTGGCTGGGGTAACTTTTCGATGAACAAATAAAATATCACCCTAGATTATACATTTTTAAATTTTCTCTCTTTCACATACTTAAGTTATGTTCATTATTATCGTGAAAGGTGGGGATACACAGGTAAATACTTGTCACTGTTGTGGAGGATTGATTTCAGTGGCAGCACAAGTTGGGATCTTACTGACTGGAGTAGTTTTTGTTATGGCAGTGACTCTCATTAGTAGCAGCATGAGAAGATCTGATAACCCATCATATTTTAAGGGGTATTTGTGTATTGTGGTTTACTCTGATTTGGGTCAGCTACTAAAATATACTTGTTCTTTTCTGATTTTGTGTCACGCAATCATAACATCCTTAATGTCACCAGTTATATGTAACTCAGCTGGGCTCAGTGCAGCTACATGAATTTATAGAAGGTAATGACGTGACTCAGTAAAAGAATGGATGTGGGCAGCTTTGAACTTGTTCAAATCTAAATTTCATTTAAATTACCCTAGATTCACCCTCACAGGAGCAGCAAACACTTTTATCCTGTGCTGGCATTCAGTTTATTTCTGCTTTTTGCAGCAGTTCTTATCTCCAGGGTGAGTGTGCCCCATCAAATACACATAGCAGTCTTGTCCTCCAGTTTACTCATTTTAACAGCTCAGGGATCAGACTCACTGCTCAGCACTCCATTGTGCTGCTGATAATTCATCAGATATGGCTCTAGTTACTGACTTTAAACAAAACTTAACTGTAGTCATCTGTAATGTTGTCTGTTATTGACATGTAGGAATATTGCCAGCAGAAAAAGAGCTTGCAGGAAATCTCTAAGAAAAATTACAATGATTTTTCCATGATAAAACGTTTTCCATATAGCTTAAGTGTGGCCTCTTCATTTGAAGGTATCTGCCCATTTATATGTAGCCATATGATGTACATACATGTTGTTGAGAGCTTTTAAGCCAGCAGACACTCATGTCTAAGGTAACTGGCATTAATAAAAGGACACGTGCTTGGGTAAGACTATGTGACCAGAGCAGAGCACACAGACTAAGAAGCACTCATCAGAGGGACTGCACACAGTTCTTCCATGAAGTAGGAACATAATGTAACTGGTCTCCTTTAAACCTTATTCTTTAACTCATCTCTTTCATTATTAAAAACTATAAAGTTCCAAAACAGTAAAACTTCATAGTCTCTGGTCAGTGCTGTGCTTTCTCTTGCTCCTGTTATTTATGAATTATCAGAACAGGAAGCAAACGTGACAATAGGTGTCTTATCTTTTACTGAATAGAAACAAAACAAAAGGCATTTTCTGTCATGTCAGGAGGAAAGCTGAACTAACAGGAGATGTATTTGCAGAGTTCTGCAGAAGAACTGAGTATTCTTCATGCAAAAATCAAATATGGTTGTTTCTTTTTAAAACCAGAATTACATTTTAAGCATTATAGAATCATAGAATAGTTAGGGTTGGAAAGGACCTTAAGATCATCCAGTTCCAACCCCCCTGCCATGGGCAGGGACACCTCACACTAAACCATATCACCCAAGGCTTCATCCAACCTGGCCTTGAACAATGCCAGGGATGGAAAATTCACAACCTCCCTGGGCAACCCATTCCAGTGCCTCACCACCCTAACAGTAAAGAATTTCTTCCTTATATCCAATCTAAACCTCCTCTGTTTAAGTTTCAACCCGTTACCCCTTGTCCTATCACTACAGTCCCTAATGAATAGTCCCTCCCCAGCATCCCTGTAGGCCCCCTTCAGATACTGGAAGGTTGCTATGAGGTCTCCATGCAGCCTTCTCTTATCCAGGCTGAACAGCTCCAACTTTCTCAGACTGTCTTCGTATGGGAGGTGCTCCAGTCCCCTGATCATCCTCGTGGCCTCCTCTGGACTTGTTCTAACAGTTCCATGTCCTTTTTATGTTGAGGGCACCAGAACTGCACACAATACTCCAAGTGAGGTCTGACGAGAGCAGAGTAGAGGGGCAGGATCACCTCCTTTGACCTGCTGGTCACGCTCCTTTTGATGCAGCCCAGGATACAGTTGGCTTTCTGGGCTGTGAGCACACACTGAAACCAGCTCATGTTCATTTTTTCATTGACCAACACCCCCAAGTCTTTCTCTGCAGGGCTGCTCTGAATTTTGTTTTTGCCCAACCTGTAGCTGTGCCTGGGACTGCTAAGACCCAGGTGTAGGACCTTGCACTTGGCATGGTTAAACTTCATGAGGTTGGCATCAGCCCACCTCACAAGTGTGTCAAGGTCCCTCTGGATGGCATTCCTTCCCTCTAGCATATCAACAGAACCACACAGCTTGGTGTCATCGGCAAACTTGCTGAGGGCACACTCAATCCCACTGTCCATGTCAGCAACAAAGATGTTAAACAAGACCGGTTCCAACACCAATTTCTGAGGGACACCACTTGTTACTGGTCTCCAGCTGGACTTGAGCCGTTGACCACAGCTCTTTGAGTGCGACCATCCAGCCAGTTCTTTATCCACCGAGTGGTCCACCTATCAAATATAAGTCAATTATACTCTTAAATAAACAGACCTTACTAATGCTGCTTGGTAATAATGATGTTAACTGACTTATTTCCAAGACTTTTTAAACTAGTTCAAAGTAGAAGGTATGGTCTTGCTGTAGAGATATCATAGGCAATTATGAAAAACGTTAATCACATCAATTAAAAAATGCTTTCATAGCTCAATCAGGCATCTGTGTCTCTTGCTTTAACAAACTTTTTTCACTGACATGCTCTATTTTCTTTAGAATTTTGAAATACATTGGTGCAGTTTTTCTATGGGTTTTGAGGTGCTTTGAATTTGATTTGGTACTTCAAGAGTTACAGTAGTTACGGAAGGTGGGAGAGCCTCAGAACAAGTGTAACTTCTCAGTGATTTTCTTCACCTTCTCTCAAGAAACATGATATGGAAATGTATTCTCCCGGCACAATGTGCACATTTAGTAAATGCCCAATAAGAGCACAGTCACCTGCTTCTAGTCTGTATTCAGTTGGTGAAGGTAGTTAAGGACAGTCTGCTTCAGGGGTGTAGGTAAAATGCATATGACTTTGAAGTGAATGTTTGCAGAAGCCTGTAACTGTAGGAACACTGGAATGCTGTAGCAGTTGGAAGTGTGACTGCTACTGACACTGTGCCACATCAGATGAACAGGTCAATAGACTTTCTTCTCTGTTTCAAGTTTTACCCTCTGTGTGATTTCTAGAAGATTTTTGATCTGCAATTAAAATTGATTTATCATTGAGAGTAGCATCCACTAATCTGTGGCAATGGAATATATCTAGCAAAATGGGGACTATAGGAGAACACTTAAATGTCTAGCAATGATTTCTTTCTGAGTTCATCACAGATACTAGCGTTTTGCTTCTGGGTTCAAGGCAAAAAAACCTTTCTCCATACAATGAAGATACATTAATAGAATTGTTGATCTTGAAAAAAAGAACATTGAGTTTGGTTTCTTTTTTGATTTAAGAACCTGTAATGTATGAGCTTCTTAGTGTCTGTGCAATAGTAAATCAGAGTGCTGTGAAATGTGCTCCCTATAGCTGCTATAATTGTAGACCTTAAAATTACATCAAACTTTCAAGGTAGCAAGTGTTTTTTTACCCAATACATCTGATTTCTTGTATCTCTTATAGTAAAGGAGTAAATTAAACTGAAAACATTATAAGAGTCTTTATGTACTCAATATGTACTCAAATATTTGAATACTCATATTATGAATATGTATATTCAGTACTAGGTGTTCAAGGTACAGGTTAGACATACGCTTTGAAGAATCTTCTCTATAAAAAGTTTTCCAACTGCCATTATGTCGCAGTAGTGATACAAAAGTATTGAAACTTTTCTCTAGATGCACTGAATGCTGTTAAATAGTATAGTCCTAGTCTTCAGAGTTGTAAATCCTCTGTAAGTGAATGGATAGAGTTGGTAACTATAAAAAATAACTTGACATTGATTTAGACATTGCTGTTAATTTTGTCTTAAGTAAGGAAATTGGGCATAGGGAAAGAGAAACAAGGACTGGGATCAGTGAGAGAAGTGCTTTGTACAGTGCTTTGGTATGCTGCAGATGGAGAGCAGGATTTGGCTAAACATTGCACAGGATCCCTACTGGATTCAGTCTGTTAACCCAGGAATGATGACTGAAGTTGGGGATGCATGTGTGTTCTGTAGGAAGACTGTTACACGTTGGATGGATATAGCTGGAGGCCAGGGGAAGGGAATAGAAATGTTGTATGTATGATATACAGGGGTGAGCATTGCAAAGATGTCAAATCCTATGGAGAGAGAGCAACTCTGTCTAGTGGGAGGTGTTTCTGCCCATAGCAGGGGGTTGGAACTGGACGAGCTTTAAGTCCCTTCCAATTCAGACTATCCAGTGATTCTATGATCGAAAAATTGAATTCACAGATACGTATGTGGGGGACGACTGGTTTTATTATCTCAGATATATTCTGGATCACTTGTGAAAAGACTATGCAATAAGTCACTCCAAGCACAGTGACTAACTTAAACTGCTTGCTGCCACATTGCTACTGAGATGACTGACATTTTAGCTGAATTATATAAGGGTTCTTTGTAAATGCATCTGCAAGGGTCCAAACAGCATTGCTCCCCACCCATTCATGCCATTCATAGTTTTGTTAGGTTTGTGGTGTTTTCCTGTAACAGCAATTGTTTCTACTCCCTGCTACTCCCTGTCGTTGACCCACTATCACTTGCTGTGCCCTCAACAGGGAAGCTCCACAGGCAATTGTTGATAATCTGGCTAGCATATATGCTGGCTAGCCACCAGGTAAGAAAGTCAGACCTCTAGGTTTGGACATGGCGTGTGGGGTTTGTCATGCATTGCAAAGGTCTTTTTTAAGAATTTACTTTAAAAAACCTCTGCTTTTGTAGCAGGTCTGCAGGTTTCAAAATTATTAATAAGGGGTTGACAGCAAGACAGAGCAAACCCTTGTTTTTTGTCAAAAACAGGTAAAAATTAAAAGCCATGTAAGAAATCAGACTGGTTTTAATAATAGTGACAATATGAATTTCTAGAAATACTTTCTATCCATCTCTGTATGTGGGGAAACAGAATTTGTTAATGCTTTCCTAATTCTGAGCAGCATGATCTAGTTGAAGATGTCCCTGCTTATTGCAGAGATTTGGACTGGATGAGCTTAGAAGGTCCCTTCCATCCCAAAATGTTCAATGATGTTAATGAGTATCAGAGAGCACATGTATCTGAGGTAGTGCTTCCTGTATGCTGTGATGATACAGAGGAATGATCTTCTGGTACTTTACTGATGTTCTAGAAATACACAGTTCTGAAAAACAGTGCTCCTTTTAGCTTTGGAACCAGTGTGTAGACTGCTTTTTGTCAAGTTTGTCTTTGACTGTAATATTATCCTTTTTCTTTAGGGTGGAGCTTTAATGTTTTGATGTCAGAATGAAGAGCAGGATACCTCTCATTCTTCTAGCCTGTGGCTCCTTTAACCCCATCACAAACATGCATATGCGTTTATTTGAGCTGTCTAGAGATCACCTGCACCAAACAGGTCAGTAGGATCACATAACCATGGTGGTTTACAGTGAGAAGGAAGAAGGATTATTAACACTTTCTATAGATAAGCTGTCATTGTGCACCTGGCTGAATTCTAGTATGCTTTAGTGATCATTCAGTATAAAGGTTTCATGGGCTATTCAATATAGAAAGTCTAGCATTACCTCTTCCTTTGGCTCGGTACATAAACAAGTATCATAATGAATGTTCATGCAAATAAAGTGGAAGTTTTATCAGCACTTTTAGGATCATATTCATGGAACGGGCAGAGCCTAGTGAAAGAGTACACCTAACAGCTTTGAAGCCGAGAAGAAACCTTTGTGTTCAGATTTTATGCTTTTCTAATACATTGTGTTTTAATATGAAGAAGCATTAGCAGTTTTGACAGCTGGATGAAACTGGAGAAAAGATGAATCCTTAATTACTCATTATCCATCTTCACTAAGAGGTACATGTTACCTCCCCTAACAAAAGCATTTCCTCATAAAGAAGATCAGAAAAGCTAGATGTAGGCAGGCTAGAAGGTTTTGGCAACACAGGAGAAAGGTGGGTAAAATCATGAACCTCAGCAAGAATTAGAAGAGCTGCTGAGAAGCATTGCACTGGAAGCTTGATCAGCTGCTTAGTTGCTGAGGCTTTAGGGTTTTTTTTCCATCTGGCAATAAAATATACACATATGTTTCTGGAAGGAACTGGAAGGCAATTCTAGTTTGTTGGAACCTGATAGAAGTTCCTAGGGAGGTTGTTCAGTAGGAACCTGAACAGAAGGTAACAGTAAAAGGAATTTGGCTGTCAAACTGGGGATGTGGGGGGAGAATTTGGAACCCACTGATACTGTTGTGTGACAAAAGCAGTAGCTACATGTTTGCCATATACTGTGAGAATACTTAAAATGATCAATTCTTGTTTTATGTTTTCCCACCCAGGAAATTGATGGGTCAGTCTCTCATGTTTTTAGTGTTGTTTCCACTTCTATGATTACCTAGGGAAGGACAGGAGAAATTGGAGCTTGTTTGCTGGGAAGAAGCAGTAGCTGCAGACCGGGAGCTGATAGTGGGGCTGGAGGACCATGGTTATACATGTCTAAAGCTTGTTTAAAGTGAGGTGGTGGTCTGCTGTATTTGCATCGCTTCCCTTCTTAGTGGAAACAGTGCACTTCCGAGCTAACATGCACACTGAATGCCTGAAAAACTAACTAGTGTGAGTGAAGAATTAACTAGCATGAGAGCCGATGTTCCTTAGGCTGGCAGAATGTGACTTCTGGTGCTCCTTCAGTGTTTCTGCTTAGTCACAGAAATTATGAGTTGACTTGGGAGTCAGGTTTTACTGTTGTGAATGACGTGACTATCACTAACGGGCATCCTGACTGACATATCCAGTAATTCTGCCTGTCAGCTTTTTGCACATCACTTCAGTTTTAAATACTATCTAATCTTATTTTTCTTACATCCCTACTTTAAGTAGGGAGTTTTATTGAGTTTCTAATACTTTAAGCAGTACTTGAATTTCATTGCCACATGTCAAGTAAGTCACTCTTTTTCTGTTAATATCAGTCAATAAATCTTGTCATGCTTCCTTTTAAATACAAGAGACATAGCTACGTGTGACTGAATAATGGTTCTTTGTTTGGATTTTGTCTCTGCTCATGTCAATTTGACTCTTTTCACGTTCTCGCATAGCTAGAGTTGTCTCAGATTCAAATCCTGGTTTTAAAAATGTTTCTTGGAATTTCCACTGTGGCAAATGCCTTTCCAGTCTGTTCATACCTAGTGCCAGATGCTTTTATTTCTCTTTGTATTTATCATTTGACTGTAAATTCCAAAGGAATAGTACTAGACTAAATCTATGTAAGATGTTTAAAATCTTGTTTCCTGAGTACTGCCATGGGACGGTATGTGCTTCACCCATAGTTTCCAGATAAGCCCAAGGCACAGAGGGCAAGGGAGGGAGGTATGAAAGATAAGATGGTTCTATCTGTGATGAGACAGACACAAGGGGGAGGTGAAGGACAATGAGTTACTATCTTATGAAAACTTGGGGAAAATGTGACAGTCAGTGGGTTGTGTCAGATGCAGCACTGGGCTGCAGAGATGAGAAGTCCAAGGAGAAATTAGTCACTAACCAGCCTTGGGAATCTGTAAGTTTATGGTGTTCAAGGGGTGTACCTGAATAAAAGACTGATATTTTCAGGAAAGGGGTAGGAACAGATTGGAACAGGAGCAAGTCAGTATAAATAGAGGCTTCACTTTGTTTTTCCTACAACAGTTCTGATAACTGGAATTGAAAACACGAAAAGCTCACTTCGATCCTACTGTTTTGATAGTGTGTATAGCAGTATAGATACATGACTGGAACAGGATCAGATCAGCATTAGTTACTCACTGCATATACAGTAAATATTGACAGACATTGGTTAAAATTAACTGAACTTAAAAGATGAAAAGGGAACATCTTTGATTTATTTTTTTTTCCAGGACAAGATTTACAGCAGCACTTGCTTAAATAGAGCAGTACTTGATTAAGGATATGAGGCTTTAGCCTTGAAAGATGCGTTTAGAGGGATATGTGTATGACTGAGCGTTCGGAAAGAATTAAAGCTACAGAGTGCACTTTGCAGAGGTGCAAATCAAAGCAGCAAAAGCATAAATCTTAAGACAATCTCAAGAAGTACCATATCCCTAAAGAAAATGCTTCTGTTACATAAAACTTTTGTTTCCTGAACTCTGTTACCAGTGCATACAGTTTAGGTCCTAAGAGTTTTCTGAATTTAAGGAATGCTTTTTAAGTGGAAGAGATATGGACATCTTTCTGTTTTGTTGTCCTACTCTAAACCCAACAAAATAAGGGGTGGGCATCCCCTGCTTGCAGTGGTGTTTGTGTTATGCTCTGCATTTAACCTGGAATCCTAGTCATCTGATTTTGTATCCTCTCTGAAGAGAATCATTGCATCACAGTCATATTACATGGCAAAAACTAGCTTGGATGAGAGCATTTCACAATAAGGTGTCCTCTGAGTAGAGCTGCAGTACTCTTATTCTTCCCATTGTTACTCTGAAAACTGTGGTTTTATCCTTCCATTCTGGAGGAGATAACTCATTTTTATAGCTGTCAGGATGCTGCCTTTCCTTCTTTTTGTCCAAATCCAGTGACCTCTGTAGAAGTGAAGCTGTTTTTTAAGGTCTTGGTGCAAAATGCTTATTATAGATGCGATGTGTGGAGATGATTCAGCATTTGTTAGAGGACTGTTCATGCTCAGTTACTCAGCTGTTGGAGGAGTTCCTGAAGTTGCGATGTATTTGAGTGGCTGTCTTACTACAGAGGTAAATCTGCATCTTCAGGCCCCATAGTTCACTCAGCCAGGTGGATATGATTGATGTTTGTCCAGATACTCATGTGGCATCTGTCACTACAGTTTTTGCACACCTCATCTAATTGAGCGAATGCATCTTTCAAACACTCTTGAAGTGGTGAAGGCAAAGTTATCCATCCTACGCAAGAGCTATCCTAGAAGATTGTCCATTGCTGCTCTGAGATATTGGTTGTTTATGTTGACTTTCAACGCAATGATTGCTGAATTTTTTACCTCTTTGGTTTCCCTTCTGTTGAATTCCCTTCACAGAAGGTGCTTGAACATGAAGTAAAAAAGGTTTGTCTGTTGTCTTTTCCTTTTTCATGGTTGGCAATCTCAAGAAGATGGTGTCCTCTTGATAGTTAATCTAAACAAAGATGTTAGATATCCCTCCTCCACCCCAGCTTATTATAGCCTATAAATAAAATAAACGTTTTGGTTTAAATGGAACAATGACCAGCCTTTGTATTTGTTTTCCTACCATTAGTAGGCTGAGTTCTGGGAGGATAACTTGATTTTTTTGTGGTTTCAAGGGAAGCTGTTACTATTACTTCAATACAGGATTTTATCATGTGTTTTTAATGTATGTACATAGATGCAGATGAAAGAAATTAAATAATCCAGTTAACCCTGTTCATAAAAGCAAGTGTGTAATTTCTTGTTTCAGTAAAAAAATGAAATCTTATGTTAACATAAACTCTTATTGCATCTTATACGGTCAAACAGGAGTTTGATCCATTTTGCAAGGATTCACATGGAAAAGACAAGGGGTAATTGGTGCAAGTTAATCCTGGGGAGATTCCGATTGGATGGAAGAGGAAAATTTTTCCCAGTGAGAGCAATCAGCCAGTGGAATAATCTCTCCAGGGAAGAAGTGGTGGATTCTCAGCACTGGATGCCATTAAGATTCAGCTAGACAGGTGCTGGGGCATCTAGCGTAGGTCATCCTTTGTTTAGAATGATTGGACCAGGTGATCCTCGAGATCACTTCCCACATGATATTCTATGATTGTATAATAAATATTTTCCTTCTGATAGAAAGTTGTACATCAGTTTATGTTTTGAAATAAGTACCACTTTGTTCAGGAAGGAGGACTGACTCCTCTGCAATCCAAGTGATTTTTGTTATTTATGTATTTTGTGTTCTGCAGTTGTTCTCATTATTGCACAAATACATGCAAGTTAGTTTCTTGTCCAGTGCTGGAAAGGAAGTTAGGGCAGTCTTCAGGAAAAAAAAACAGGAATTTTTTGGCACATGCTTGCACAATTTGTGTACACCAGTGAGAAACCTTAGATAGGTGGGTTAAAAACACATCTTCATCAAGGTGTGTGGGGTTTGCAGGAGGCTTTTTGGTGTTTTATTCTCAGTGGGGATTTTTTTTGGTGTGTTTTTGGGTTGGTAGGGTTTTGGTGTTTGGCCTTTAGGGTGGTTTGGGGTTTTTTTTTTGGTGGGTTTTTTTTGTGTGTGTGTGGTTTTGTTTTTGTGTTTGGTTGGGGGAAGAAGGGGTGTTTGGGGGTTTTTGGTTTGGTGGTGTATGTTTTTTTGGGTTTGGGTGTGGTTTTGGGCACAGCAGTTAGCTTTTTGATTGGTTTGCCTTTTTTCCCTATATGGTTTTTAAACAAATGTTGGTATCTGTAGGAAGGGAGAATTCACATATCTGAGTTAATCACATTTGAATAGGTGAACTTTTAAATTACTGCAGAGGACAAGTTATTTTGAGACAGTAATAAGATATTTTCCTATGTTTTAAGTGCTAAAGATTGTATTTTTAGGTGGAAGGCTCATGTGCATATCATGTTTGTGTAGTGCTTGGTTACTTGGTCATGAATCTTCTCAACCACTTATTTTCTTTTGGTACCATAAGTGTTAGCAGCCTTGATTTTTCTCTTCCAGTTGGCTTCATTTCTGCTTTGGAACAAGTTGATACGGCATGAGAAGCTCTTACCTCATCCAACTGATGTAGTTCTAGGCCAGACTAGAGATTGAAATCTTTACAATTAACAAGGATGTGGCAGAGTTGCAATTATTCTTGGCTAGCATGATCTCACGCCGTTTTCATTTTTACATTTACAATATTAATGTAAGTATAAGGGAACAATTTCTGTCTGTAGAAACTAAGAAGAAAGGAACTTAAATGTGGAAAATAAATTTTTTTGTATAAGGAAAAATGTTTAATAAGAGTAACATTTAATTAATTCAAACTATATTCTATTTCTCTTTAAATGAGGTTATAGTATTGTATGTTATCAATGTACCAGGGAATAATTGTTGTTCATAAGTCAAGTGAAATTATTTCCAATTTCAGGTCAACAGATGGACTTAATTATATGCACATCTTTGCATGGGTCTGGAAAATTTTATCAGGCTCGATTGCCCATTTTGCCTATAATGAGAATGTTTTAAAACAGAGGGTAGCTTGCACTCAACATTTCAACAGGACACAGGCCTGTGAATCTCACTGACTCTCAATGCTATGTTTTTAAGCCCAACTCACTTAAATTCTTCTGAAAATGTTACTCTATTACATCAAAATAAATGTGATGTCACTAATTTTTCATTATGCAATATTAAATTTTTGTGTGCCAGTATCAGAAATTAAGAGTTCAGGGGTATAATTTGCATTACAAAGCAATAGAAGGAACTTGCTGTATTTAAGAAATTATTTAATCTGAAAAAAGGAAGAGGATTTCACTCCCCTTCAGTATTATACATATACTTATTTAAATAGTATATGTTACATTATAATAATTTGTTTCATTTCTGTTTATGTGAAACACCCTTCCTCTCCTCTCTGTTTCTTGAGGGATGTGGCTCATATCAGTGCTTTATTTCCCTGTGGATTTATTTAAATGAGAGTGACATTCTGTTTGCTGATTTGAGGCCAGAACTGCAAAGTCTAACAAAAAGAGCTTGTTGTGTTAATGATTACATTGTGTTACAAGAGTAGAATAATATGGGCATATTTTCAAATTTAATTAACGTGATCAGCCACGTAGAAAGGGTCTTTAATGGCTGCTAAGCTGATGTTTGGACCATAGTGCTGTAAGTCTCATTTTAGACTCCATTAGCCTCATCTTTGTTCTTCTGATTTGTCTGAATCACATTAATCACAGCTGCAGCAATATGCCATAATTCTTGCTTTAACACAATGAAAAGACACAGTGATTTTGATAAATAGCAAGCATCAGATCCTGAAGAACAAAGTGGTGGTCATTTAAGTCATCAATTGCTCTGGCTGTAGAAAAACTGAACTTACTGGAATATAAAACTTAATTAGATCCAGCAATTTTGATAGTTTGCATCATAAATTATAAGCATATCTACTTGCTTGAAAATTGTATGTTCATCCAGCTTTCCTTTTGAGTCATCTAATAGGATAAATGTATTGATAGTAATTATGAGCAGTTCAGAGAGGGACAAGAAGGTTGCTTTCTTAATGTAAATTGCTGTTTCTGCATGGAAAATAATGCCTAGATAAGTTTTTATAGCCTCTTACTAATTTGAAGTTAACCATGCTTTGAGGAGGTTGGACTAGATGTGCTGTCAAGGTCATCTCCACCCTAAATTTTAAAGAGCTGTGAATATGACTTATTTTTCTTTTATTCTTTGTGTCCTTTCTTCAAAAGGAGGGTATCAGGTGATTGAAGGCATAATATCTCCTGTTAATGATGGCTACGGAAAGAAAGGCTTGGTTTCAGCAAGGCACCGGGTAGCAATGGCTAAACTAGCCCTGGAGACATCTGACTGGATTCGAGTTGATCCATGGGAGAGTGAGCAGGATACATGGATAGAGACAGTAAAAGTATTAAGGTAATTACATTGGTTTTCCCTTTCTTTATGAAGTTACTGATTGCCAAAAATCTGTCAGGCTGCCAGGTTAATGCACAGATCTTGCTTCTAATAGCAGAACCCAAGCAAAGCAGAGCATGTCTGTTTATGGCATCATCTGCTATGAGAGTATTATATGCAGTGAAAATTCACATCACTTTGCTTCAAAAAGGCTGTCATCAGCATTTCCTATCTGGAGTCTCTGCTTTCCTAGTGCAAAGCCAAAAGGCTTCATCCAGACCTATGCAAGACTCTACAGGACTTGTGCCATTTCAGTAGTTAGATGCAAGTGGGAAGTCTCTGCCAAGAAAAGATCTTGCAGAATTATAGTCATTGAAAGAATTCTGCAGATAAGGTTTTGGCTCTTATTTCTCTTGTTTTTAAATCTCTAAGCAGGTAATACAAAGATCTTAATCAGACAGTAAGAGATTTTACAACCTATTCTTCAGGAGCATACTTGTTCCAGATAAGCTGTGTTAGCATTATTATGCCCGCAGGTTTATCTATTCACACATCCTTGAGAAGTTTTCATACTAAGTCTAATGGAAAGTTAAACCCAAGAATGTAACTGCTGCTATTTTCTTCAAAATCACTGAATTTGATGTGGCTTTGTGCAAAAGGAAAAAAAAAAAAAAACCAAAACAAACACGATTTGTCCAAAACCTGTTAACTTGATGCAAGGACCTTGAAACATGCCTTTTGCCTGTATGGTTGGTCTTGATAGTAAACGCATTATGGGGCAAGGTATGAGAGCACAAACTTCTTGTGCTAGCCACTTTTTGGAAATGTAGATGCTACAGAAGTCAGCAGATACTGTTAAAGTGAAAGACTTCAAGAAGGCAAGAACTATCAAAGATCCTTCATTTCTATCTGCATTTCTTAGGTTACTTACTAACTGGAAACAGTTGCTTGGATAGATTTAAGACTGTAAAATGTGCCTTCCAGTAACAGCCCAGAAAGTTCTTATGACTTCCAGTGAAGGCAATTCAAAGCCAGGCCTTTAACTTTATAAAAGCATATGTAAGAATATTCTATATACTTAAAAAACAACTAGTGGAGCCTTTTACTTCTGCTGTTATTTGCCTCACTGTGAATGTAGACATCCAGCTGATTCTTTTGCCCCTTCCCTCCAGCCAGCTGAATAGGATCTGGGCGGGAGGAAGACTAGGCAATGCTAGTTGCTACCCTTCTTTTCTCTTATCACAATTGTGTATTACAGGGTGAGAAATCACCGAAAGGTCTGTCCTTCAGCATTGGTTGGCTATGGGGTTTTGTCCCTAAATTTCAGTTTTCTAAAACTATATTCTGAAGAAACAGCCACAAATCTTACAGAAAAGGTGATCCTGCTTAAAAAGCATTTGATTTTGCACAGCTTCAAATGAAGCAAATACTACTTGCAAGATCAAGTTTGTACGGTTTAAATCCACATCAGCATCCTTTAGGATAAGAGGTACAGTAAATAAAACTTGTATATCAATTTCTGCTCACAAAAGTTAGTATCAATGTGGTATGAACACCCAAACTTCGTGTCTGCCTAGGAACTGAACCTCTAGTTTTATAAATAAGTTAAATGGATGCTTGTTATGGAGAGATGAGCTATATTAATCTCATGCTGAATTCCCTCCCTGGAATGGGAAAGCAGCCTCCTGATGAAAGAGCACATGTAGGTATTCTGGTTTTATATCATATTTTAACCATCACATGTGAGTATTAAAATAAGAGGTGGCTTTAGGGGTAGACCCTGTTTAGACTAAGTCTAAACAGGCAGTGGTTTATTGTAGACTTGAGCTTCTTCACAAGTGTTGAATGTTAATCTATAGATTATTCCCTGGTCAAAGAAAGAAATAACAATTGCCACCTTCACTACAAACTCCCTCAGGTAGGAAACATTAGGATCAATAGACAGATTTTGCTATTGCAAAGCAAAGGCAAAAACCATTATTGTACCTAATGTCATTTCTGATCAGTATTTGGAATTGTACACTCCACTGCACTAGAACATTGTGTCCTGAGACACGAGTGGCCTTTTCCTGCAGTGCTTCTTTTACCTTAGTGTGATGAAAATATCACATTTAATCAAACTTGGTGAATTTTGTAGAGGCTCCCAAAGAGCTGTGGCATTTTAAACAGGAAAGCTCATACCCCACTTGTGGTGGTGCTATTAGATGCCTGTTACATTACATGAATATGGAAATTTTTGACACTGTCCCAAGGCTTTTTTAGAGAGGAAGAGGGAACACGATAGTACTATTTCCCTCTTACCTGTTGTTTGTGAATATTCTTCCTAGGCAAGAAAACAGTATTGTCAGTAACCAAAGAACCACATTCATTCCTCTTGTAATGTAGATCTGATTGTGGTTCAAACAGACTGTGCATTAATTTAGAATTGGCAAAGATATCTCATACCCAACTATGGTTGAATTGTCCTTGTGATTTAATTACACAGTTACTCAAGGCTTCACACACGGTTCAGAAAATGTTTGATAAACTTGCAGATTGGTTTGTCCTTCTTGGTATATCTTGAACAAAACCCTCACTGCCCCAACACTTGAAGTGCTGCCTGCTGAATATACCTTCTGACAGTTAAGATTTTGCAGGCCTTGTAACATTAGTGCTGCAGTGAGCCCTTTGCCAAGAGTTGTTATTTTTGAATCGTGGACCAAGAATGTCAGTCCGTGATGCAAAGTTAAGTGTGCTTGGCTATACATAGCATCAGCCTGTTTACAACAAGGCAGGATTCAAAATAGAAATATAGGAAAGCACAGGCCAAGCTACTGCTACCTACTTTCTACTCCCATATGTCCCTCGCCTCGTGTCTATTCAGTTTCTTTAGCAGCTGCCTGAGCATCAAATATTGTTGGAGATTGTTCTGCAGCCTGTCTAGGTGTAGGTTCTTCACACTTGGGCAGCTTATTCCTGTGGCTTAAAGTATTTGCATGATTTGAAGACTGTACATTTAAATCACTGAACTATAAATTAATTTCTTACGCCAGATATTCACAGGGTTATCTATGGCTTTGTACACATACTGGATTTGAACTGCACCTTGTAACTCATGATCTTTGCTTAGATACAGTTATATAAGACCTAATGGTCACTTTGGCTGTACATTTAACAGACAGAGATGGCACCTGGCTTGAGTTTATGTGTGCTTGTTCTGTTTAACCATGAACATGATTCCTGAAATTATTTTGGCTTATGTCAGTATGAGCTATGCCTAAGTGTGGTTCAGGATGGTGCAAGTCGCAGAGTATTCTAGTCAGGCAAGCCCGTGCTGATTTGAAAGAAAGGGATTTAGGTGTTTGGATCTTGCTCTCATGATCAAAGAGGGGGCCAGTACTGAAAAGTCATAGTACCAGTATTGCAGTGGGCCACCATTGATCAGGAGCAGCAAAAGAATAAAGTAATAGAAACCTGGAAAAAATGACAAAAGGATCCTTGCCTGCTTTCATAGATCTCAACTTGGTAAAATTAGAAGCACAACAGATGTCAAAAATCTGAACAGAATTGCCTGTTTTGAATTTCTCAGAATTGTGATTCTTTTAATTAGAGGCCAGGTTGGACAGGGCTTGGGGCAACCTGGTCTAGTGGAAGGTGTTCCTGCCTGTGGCAGGGGTTGGAACTAGATGAGCTTTAAGGTTTCTTCCAACCCAAACCAGTCTGGGATTCTATGGAAGGGAAAACCACAAGGTGAAAACTTGGGCGACACATTTTGTGGAGAAGAGGATGAGAGAAAACAAGAATGTCTCCTCCTGAAAACTGAGCACACATAATGGAAACATCGCCATAAGGGGTTGTATTTAATCCAGAAATTAAATCTAGTAGATGAAGTCTGATTTAATCCTATTTTAAGAAAAAAACTCGACAGTGTTTCAAATTCAATGTTATAGTAAAATTGCCATAATGGAAGAATTTCAGAAAGGCATTTGAAAACCCAAATGCCATTACAGAGATTGGTTGTGAATTCCGTGAAACGTGAACTGCATGGCTACTGATCTTATGGTAGAAGGAATATGCTAAATTCTTACCAAACTGTATTCAAAGTGCATAAAGGCAGACTGTGTTCTTGAATCTGAAAGTGCCAGGTAATCACTTTGTGCATGTCTGAGAGGATTACCTCACACAGAAGCCTTTATTTTAAATGCAGGCACCATTACAACGAATCACTCAGATTGCTCCAGTCTAAGAAGGAATTCATGAAAAACAAACGGCCCATAGAACGTGCTACAGAAGATTCCCTTTCTTACCAGCACTCAGGTTGGTTCATAAATGTAAACATGACTCTTGGTTTAGTATTAAAAATCACACAGCTGTGCCATACTAGACTAATTGACAAAGGACTTGAATATAGTAGCTGTTAAGTTTCAAGGGTTTGGAGCTGCTTGCCAAAACCAAGCCATGCCAAATGCCAACATACCTTGCAGTTATTCCCACATAGATGGGAGATTTGCTTTCAAATTGTATCAATTCTTGGTTTTATAAGCATCTCTTTGGCTGCGTCAGCAATGAGTGATGTGGCCCTGCTGGTTTTGCAAAGCATCGGATGTATAAGGAATATCAGAAAGTATAGGGATTACTTAGAATTGTAATTTAGTGTAAAACAATGGATGAAGTAGGTGAATATCACACGAGTGTTGCTGATGCACTGATGTTCACTGCATTTCTGGACAGAATAGCTTTTGTTGACATTAGAAGTATGGCAGGTTCTGGAAACACTGTCAGGTTTTGGTTTTCTGTTTTAGCCTTATGACTTGGTAGGATGCTGCTAGATTTTTGATACATTACACTCTGTAGTATTGCAGCACTCCTTGAACATGAATAATACATTTAATTTGTTCGTGGTTATAAAAAAGTTTCCAAATGATGAGTTGTATCTTTATAGATGGTAGAGGAAAAAAATCTTCAAGGCATTTGGCCTGCAGTAGAATCTTGTGTCTGATGGGGTTAAAGATTGTGAGCAAGTCAGATTCTTCCACATTGCCACAGTAAGGAAAACTAGTGTGAATGTAGTAAAAACTGTTTTAATTTTGGCTATTATATCCTGTAGTTTTTTTTCATGCTCCACGTGGAGACCTTATAGCAACCTTCCAGTATCTGAAGGGGGCCTATAGGGATGCTGGGGAGGGACTATTCATTAGGGACTGTAGTGATAGGACAAGGGGTAACGGGTTGAAACTTAAACAGCAGAGGTTTAGATTGGATATAAGGAAGAAATTCTTTACTGTTAGGGTGGTGAGGTACTGGAATGGGTTGCCCAGGGAGGTAGTGAATTTTCCATCCTTGGCAGTGTTCAAAGCCAGGTTGGATGAAGCCTTGGGTGATATGGTTTAGTGTGAGGTGTCCCTGCCCATGGCAGGGGGGTTGGAACTGGATGATCTTGAGGTCCTTTCCAACCCTAACTATTCTATGATTTTATGTAAAAATGGTCAAGAAAACAAATACTAAACCAAGTCTTTATTTCCCATTAAAGATTCTCGATTTAGAATTTATCAGTCATCATCACAGGACACATCTACAGTCAAAAGCAAAAAGCATATCAAAACTTAAAATTTGAGTGAGGAGGGCAGGCAAAAGATAGGTTTCTCTGTCTAGCACATAGTAGTTGGATTTTAGATATTATTATTATTGGTGGTGGTGGTTTTTTAATTTTAAACTCTTGTCTGGCAGCTGTCTGCAAAGAACCATCTATTAGTTTGAACAGAGAAAAGCTGGCATCTTGTTTTTACTTCTGTCCTCACTGCTTTTACCAACTGGGCAATGGTACAGATTTGGCTATATTAAACACATATGTGGCCCACCAAGAGGAGCAGAATGGTTTCTTCCCACTTCCTTTGTTCACTAATATGACATGGAGAATGATCAAGAACTGCTGAGAACTCCAGAGCAGAACAAAGTTTCTCCCCTTTTTCTCCTTTCTTCTCCTCCTTTTTCACAGTGAGAACAGCCAGACATTGGAATAATCTCCCGAGGGAAGTGGTTAATTCCCCAGCACTGAGCACTTTTAAGACTCAGCTGGACAGGCTGCTGGGACATCTTGTCTGGATTATGCTTTGCCAAGAAAGGTTCCTTCCAACCTTGTATGTTATGATTCAAAAACAGATGTTGGTTAGCGCAAACTTTCGAAGGCAGGCAACTGCTCCTTAATTCCTCCTCCAAAAAAAAAATCCCTGCCAACAATGAAATCTGTTGAATTGGGGTTTTCTGTGAAGTTTGTATAAAGGCTAACTCACTTTACTGAAGCCTTCATTAAGATCAGCTTGATGGCTGAATTTAGCATTGGCAAACTTCAGTAATATACTGTCTATGAAATATCTGCCCACTAAACTGTAAGACTTCTGTGCTGTAAGATACTGAACCTCATGATTTTGTTCCACATGAAGTAATCAGGTCACTTTAATGTATATTACAAATAAAAAGGTTCTTTTAGGACAGGTATAGACAAATTCTTGCAGTTGTTATACATTTAGAATAGCTTATTAGTGCTGGTCACTCAGGGTGAAGATGAGAATAACAATACTACAAAATCCTTTCTCTGTTTTTCAGTATCCAAGGATTTGCCATCCCTCCTAGAATTTTGGGTTTTATATCATTATCTATAGTGGAAACTGCAGTCACCATTTACCAAATTGCCCCTGAAAGGCCAAAGACTTATTTTTCTCATTGGCGTGTGATATGTGGGGATATATGGAGATGTACCTATAAAATTGACAGCCTTTTTGTAAAGCCTATAATCTGCTAATTTAACTTCTAGTACTGTAGAACTGTAATGCATGTACATGCAGGGGAAACCCACCAACACTATAAAAGCTCTGGCGTCAGATTAGCTCTAATACAGTGTGGGACAGAGTACTGTTTTATTGTGGAGGTTGCTGTTATTTGAAAAGCAAGCTGTGACATAAACCCCAGGTAAGACTCTGGAAAGCAGGGGACTGAAAACAAACCTTAACATGGAACTGAGGACAGGGAACTGGAAAGGAAGAGTAGAATCTCTGAATGGAAAGACACGATCAGAATTTGCATGGGGAAATAGATGGGCAAAGGACAGCTTGGAAGGGATGTAGAGAAAAGATAAACTTTATCACTAGATTGCTTCCATTGTGGTCCGAATCCCAGGATTCTTGGTGTCTCTTCAGTCATCAGCTCTCAGAATTATCTGATGCAGTCTTCCAGAGTTTCATACTCTTATAGCACTGATCCACACAGAGATCACAGACAGATTGTGTGGGCTGTGATGTTGTGGCCATGTTCAACCAAGTTTAGCCTTCATGCTAAAATAATTCTCTTTATTTGCTTCTTTCTCTTTTTGGCTTGTTTGAGTGGAGGAATAATTTTCCTTTAACATTCTATAGATAACATTTGATATGCTGTGAGTTATGATAAAGTCAGTGATGAAGTAATTGTGACCAGATACATAAAATCCAATCTGAATTTTTCTTGCAACCTTTTTGAAAAAAACTGGAGTAAAGGTAAATGATTAAAGAAAAAAGAGTGATGAATTGAAAACAGTTCTAAGTATAACCTTCATAGAAAACCAAGCAAGTATAGAAATCTCTCCTTTATTTTTGTCTTTCCAGTTCTACCAGAATTAAAGCTGCTGTGTGGGGCTGATTTTCTACAGACATTTAAGACACCCAATCTCTGGAAGGAAGAACACATCACTGAAGTAGTAGAAAAGTTTGGTTTAGTCTGTGTTAGTCGTGCTGGCTCTGATCCTGCTCAGCATATCAAAGAATCAGAACTTTTATCTAAATTTCAGCACAATATCTTTCTGGTGAAAGAATGGATTCAGAACGAAATTAGTGCAACACAGATACGCTATGCCTTGCGCAGAGGGTTAAGTGTAAAGTATCTTATTCCTGATTCTGTTATAGCCTACATTGCACACCATAATATCTACACAGAAGAGAGTGAGCGGAAGAACGAAGGTGACTTGCTTCAGCCACTGAAGCTGCATAGCACACCAGTAAACCCACTCAATGACTGATGTCTGTAGTGTGTCAAGTGGACAGACTTAGAGTTTTTTCCTGTAAAGTTCTTGAGGAAACTTGATTCTTGTTAATGAGGAGAAAATAAGTCAGTCCAAAATCTCTTGAATTTGTGTGGTGTTTTAAATTCTTGGGTTGGTTTGTGGTAGTGTGTAGGAAATTGGGATGCTCAGCTGCATAGCTTAAAATACATAAAAACCAGCTTCCTTGTGAAAATGAAAGAAGTAAGATCTGAACAATAAATATGAATCTCCAGCAATATGTAAGGGCCAAATTTAGCATTTTCCTGAATTGTACTTCTGTAATCCTACAGACAGCTTTAGGATAAAGATGCTGTTGTGAAGCAGCAAAATACATGAACCATAACTTATCTTTGTGTATATATATATATACTTAAATATATATTACTGTTAAACTTTGACTTTTTAGGACCCTGAATAACTTGTGTTTTGACAGGTTAGACAAGAGATGGGAATAAATCTTTGATGTCTGCACTTTAAAATGCACGCACCACTCTTGTCACTTTTAAGCCTCCAGATTAACAAATGACAGACACTCCTCATCCCCAGATTTCGAGTGGGTTTCTTTGCTTCTCTCATTCAGAGTCTTCTGTAAGAGTAAGTAATTGCCAAAGCCCTGGATCGAATAACATGTCCAAGAGGATCTTCAGCTGTACGATCTGAAAATACACTGTGGAAAACAGATGAAAATAGCTAAAAGGCTATCAGTATTTGAGCCCTAACATTAGCCAGAAAAATCCTTTCTCTTATGTTGATTGCTTGTTCTGCTGATTCACTCCATCTCATTTTTTGACAGAAGACCCCTTCAAAGAATACAGAATCTCTATAAAGTGTTACTTCTGTGTTTCAGTGTTGCTTAAATTAACTGAGAGCATGCATTCAGTAGTGATGTAGCATTTACCAATATACAGAATTAGCCACTCCTCCTTAGTTTCCACCTAAGTGATGCTTTTTGAGTCCTCAGATGGCCAAACAGCTTCCACTGATAGAATCTCTCTGGAATTAAGGAGCTTTTGAGCAAGTTAAACTAATGCCAGGCACAAACTGCTTTCAGTGAAAGAGTCTGTGTGATTGTCTTCTGAAAAGGTGGCATAGGGTAGCTGGAGCATATTCAAGGGAGAAGGAATTCGTGAAAACCACACAAGATAAGCACTTGTATACCTTTGGCTAATGTCCTAAGCTAAGGCTATTTACCAGGTTTTTTTTCCAAGTGCTATGGAAAAATGAAGAGCAATATGGCTAAAATGGTTATCCAGATAATCAGTACCCTTACAGAAGTTGCATGGAAGGTGAATGTTTCATTCTGTTTAAATCAAGCCATCCTGCTGTCGTTGGAAATCTCGGCAGTCAAGCCTTGTGGAAGGATTTAAAAGCAACACTCCCAACAATAATCGGATTAGAAGAACTTGCATAGCAACATAGGCTAAAAAAGAGATAAAGGAAACCAGAGTTCAGACTTGACACAAAGAAAAGCAGTGAGCTGTGTGGTGCAGAATCGACACACTGTGTTTGATTTTGACAGTCACCTAAGCAGGGATGCCTGCGGATTTCAATGGTTACTGGAAAATGGTCAGCAATGACAATTTTGAGGAGTATCTGAAAGCCCTGGGTAAGGTTCCGTTTATATTTAATAATCAGTAAATGTAGCCTGTCTTGGTCTTTATGTGAATCTGTTTTTTCTTGTACAGTCATAAACATTTGAGAAGTATTTTTCAGGAATGCACTTTAAGAATTGCCTTATGCAAAGTTGTTTTGTCTTAAGCAGCCTCTACTTTTTTCCATCTTGAAGCTTACGTTAACAGAGATTAAACATCAGAGCTTGAAGAGGTAAGTAGCAGACTTCAAACTTTAAAAGAAACCATAAACTGAAAAAGAGTAAATGTTTTTTATGTGACAGTAATGTACTTACTGCAGTTTTGTGTTTGCATTGGATGCAAAGTGCTAGTATTTCTATAGAAATATTGAAGGCCTCATTGACTGTCAAATACAAATGGTGGGCTTTAGGATTCCACATAATCACCAAATCAAAACATTAACTTATTTAAGTTAAAAACATTAGGTTATGGGCTTTTTACTGATGAGAAACCTGGCCTGAAAGAACTGGACATTTACTTATCTTTCCCATTTGAATTGTCCCAAGAGCTACAAGTTTCTTTTTGTGGTAGACTTTTCTGGATTAAAATAATTTTTTTTCTTTTTCAGATGTAAATGTTGCTGTAAGAAAAATAGCAAACTTGCTTAAACCTGACAAAGAAATCATTCAGAATGGGGATCATATGATCATTAAAACGCTAAGCACTTTTAGAAACTACATCATGGAATTTGATGTAGGAAAGGAGTTTGAGGAGGATTTAGCTGGGGTGGATGATCGCAAATGCATGGTAAGAATTAGAACACTAACAACAGACCAAAAAAAGAGGAATATTAATGATCTGAGGCCTTTTGTAGATGACATCTGTAAACCATTTTGTGTGGCTACTCCTATAATGAGTTCTATAGTTCCCAGTTTGGTGGAACACAGTTATTAGCATGCCTTTACATGAAGGGGATGCTAATTTTAATCGGGAGCACAAACCAATTTTATCAATGAAAGAATACTATCTTCAGTGAAATGCGACAGGATTATACTAGGATGTTTCTCTGTCAAGAAGATATTTAAGTTAGACTTTCAGAATCTTTTCACTTTAATGCTTTAATGCTTTACAGTAAAGAAATATGCTGATTGCAGGGTCAGGCACTATTCCCCATGTGTAAGAATGGCCAAGTGCTTACAAATTGCTTATAAATCTTGTTCTTGCTGCTGTGCTTCTTCCTGGGTATATTTATCAGAGCAGACATGTTTATTAGTCTATTAGAACAAATCTTACTACTGTCAATAAGCAAACTTTGAGGACTGCCTTATGAACTCTTTTTGCTTGCCCGAGAGATGTTGTTTTCTAACTTAAGTCTGGTAAATACCAACTAACAGAGGAAAAACTTGAGAATCCCAGGTTCTTTTCTGTTAGTTTGAAAGTGTGACACCTGCGATATCCCACAGTGAAGAAACTGATAAGGAAAATAAAATTATCTCAGAAGAATTTACCATATAGAACAGAAATTACATAAAAGAAAATAGGTTTCCATTCTTAGAATGACAATGCCAATTAGAACCGATTCTCTAACACTAGGATATGCAAATTTACTTTTGCTCTGGTGATCGTAGGAAAGGGAAAGATGGTGAAGATCAGGAAAAAAGAATGGCTAGCTAGTGAATGCCTCACCTATTCCTTCTGTATCTCTTGTACAGAGGGCAGAAGCATGATCAAGTGCAGAATACAAAAGGGAAAAGCAGTGTGTATAGGAAAGTGTCCCAATGTCATAATGCATTTCTGACTGCTGGAAGTCTCATAATCAGGATAATGAGGTCAAGATCCATGGAACAGTTACGAGCACAAAGAAAGACGTGGACTCAGGTGGCAAAATTACTATCAAAGAGAGCGATGTTCAGAGCATCTGCTCAAGTGGTAAAAATGTCTGAAGTCCTTAGTGTTTGAGTCAGTGAAGTACTGGTTGTATGTGTACAGAACTGTCTCCCTCTAAGCATTATCTATATATAAAAAACATTAAACTCCATGTAAAGGAGGGCAAAGACATCCTCTACATGACAGAAAGAAATGTTTGTGCTCTGAGGCTGTCTAGCATGTACGTGCAATGAGTTGTTACAAAATGTGTCAAATGAGCACTGTGCTGAAAAATTGGATTCAGGAGACATGGGAGCATGGCCGTGGCTTAGTCCTGCTTTGGAAATACTGAATAGATTTAACACGCAACTCTTATTCGTAACAAATACCCTAAATATTTCATTATTTGTAATGGGAAAATTCTCTGCCCTATTTTGCTAAATTGAATGATTTGAAAGAATTAAAAACGTAGAACCAGAAAGAAGAAATAGTGAAAGATGATTCTAGTCACTACAACAGCTCTTTGGTTTGGAGTGAAACTTTAGTTCACCCTACTCCCAAGGGCTGCTTAAACATTTTATTGGCTGTTTAGTACAAAGTGCTTACACAGCCTTGGAAGCAGAAGGTACCAGCATCTTCTTGCCTTTTCCAAAAAAATCCCAAACCCCAAGTGGAGTCACTAATCCTGAATGTTTAAGAACGACAGGCACATGACTCCACAAAAGCTTCCAGAAGGGCTCCATGTCCCTTTATGGCCTGCAGCAACAGATACCAGCCGTACAGTTAAAGTCACTAATCACTGGTCTTGATTTGCCTTGTAGCAGTATATCTTACTTTATAGCTCAATTTTCTTTTTAAAGGTTTCTTTTCTACATGAGACCTCAGCTTCCTCAAAGGCAAAGGAGTACAAGAAACTGTCTTTAGGAAGGCACTTCAGCCCAAATCTGACAACCATAACGCCAGGCAAAATTGGCAATTGTTAAGCAGCAAAATAACTCCAACAGCCCAGAAAGAGTCTTGTGAGAGAAGGGTAACGAATGTGGATATAAGAGATACTGGACCACTCCCTAAATGTCCTACGAAGAAAACTACCATAAAAGCAAAGGTTGAATGTCATTCGTGGTGTTTCCTTTTTCATCTATAGCTTGTGAAACTGCATGCCATAAATGGCTTAATCATTAATAGTCAACCTGTGCAATGGGAGAGATTATGAATCAATTATCATTATTGATATTGTGGACTGGGCAGACCACTGGGCAAGTTTTATCCAAGTAGCTCAATGTATGAGAAGTACAAAGTAACATGGATAAGACAAATTACACATTAAACATTAATCTATGTAGCAGAGCAATCATCAGGAGACTAGCAAAAAAATAAGCCTAGAAGTAATTCATCCAAGAGGTATAGATCATTTTTTCTTTTAATGAAGATTATATCATCTATCCAGAGTTAACATATCAGTAAATATAATAGTGGGGTGAACAGGTTGCATCTTGTGTTTAATACACTGAAATTGTCTTCACCTCTCAGTTGTAAAACATGTCTTTGAATCAGTCAGGGTGGAGTGTAACTGCAATTACTCCACATGAATACTGTCTCTGGTAACTTAAGACTAAAATGTTTTGCTGATACTTGCTTTAAAAGTAAGTTGAAGTTTTGACATTAGGAATTGGTACTTCTGTGATGGTGTAGGCCCCCTCCGACAGTGCAGTTTTGTTTTTTTTTCATTTCTTTGGCTAGTCACACCTGGAAGCCTGTTTAAACTCTGGAAGGTTGAGTTAATTTAGCTGGATAAACCTTAGCAGTTTCAGTTTGTGCTTTTTTTGACCTTTAACTTGCTTTATTGTATGCACATATCTTTAGGTGATTCTGTTTTCTAAAGGGATATAGGTAACAATGGCTGGTGACATCAGTTCCTTTATGATTTTGTTTCTGTTGGGAAGTGAAAAATTGTTCCTTTGCAGTCTTAAGAAACTCATAAGCCCTGCTAGTTTAGTTAAAGATGTAATTTCTCTGTTCTGTAAAACCAAAGATGAGGATGGTTGGCCACACAGATGTGTGGACACGAGAGATCACTAATCACACTGCAAGGAGAGAGCGGATGATGCGTTCTAAGCAATACTGAAACTGTGTCTGGAGCAGGCTTCCCCACAACCTGCTCTGTTACGAAATGCATTCACATAGCTCCATGATGTTGTCATGCTTCTTCTGGGGTCTTTCCCCAGACGTTTTACCTTTGAGATAAAAGTTAAATAAGAGTTTCTCTTTTGGTAATTTCATGAAAGATGTGTTTCTTTGCATTTGTTCATATTTAGGGTTGTTAAAACCTTGTCAGTTTGAGATACAAAGGTAAAATGAAACTTTTACATACACAGAAACATTTGTTATTCCTTGCAGATGTTTCAAGGTGCACATTAGATGTTGTAGAAAGACATTTAGAACATTAATACTGTATTATTTCTCATACAACATGATGTTTGAATCAAACCTTGTGATAAAGTTTCTTCGATGATAAAGATAATTTGATGAGTTTATTCGTGGTTTTAATTGGTCACATGTAGCAGATGAATAGTGTACTAAGAGAGACATTTAAAGTTAAACTGATAACTTTGGTATTGACTGAACTGAGTATTTGATCCCACTATCTTCATCATCCAGTCTCTTCATAAAATTTCCTCAATTTTGAAGATAGGTTCTATAATCTCTAGTTGAGATTAATTTAGTGTTTTGGGTATTCCACCAAGTATAAAGCCTTGTTTCCTGTGCATAAGCTTTACCATGGAGAATATTTACTGTGCACAAAAGAGGCAAAACCTTCTTAAAACAATTCATTTAAAACTGTCTCCAGAAGTAGGTCTTATTCGTCACCAGATAATTTTGCCCCTTTTCCCCACTGGTACTAAGCAGTGAAGCTGAGGAAACATCCATAATGTGAAATATGTGGCAGTAAACAGAAGAATGGGACAGATTCTGACACCAGGCAGAGTTAGCTTTATGTACCTTCACGATGTATTTGCTTAGTGTAACAGCCAAAAGTTGATTAAAAAATTAACTAAAAAAACTTACAAGGCTGGAGTTCCATGTTCCAGGTCTTTGCACCCAATGAGTCAAAGCAGACTGAGATGCAAAAAATTACTTCCCTAAATTTTTTACTTCTCCAATCATTTTGCTGCTGAAGTCAGAGAAAGTTTTTGCATTATAATTTTTCTCTGCTGTTTAAGCATTTGAATGAGACTGAATTGCTTTAGCTCACACTATCCAGAATGAGGCTGTCTTTCGAAAGAGACTAAGAGCAAGTGATCTCTAAAAAAACAAGGGAGATGCTATGTTCTGAATAGCAGAACAGCAGGATGTCTTGGATAACTGAAAACAGCATTAGTTGCATTAGAATTGAGTATTTGGCTAAGCAGGTGAAGGATGCTTTGATAATTTTGAGCCTTGTGCTCTTTGGCATGGTGATTTTCTTACATTGAAGCAGGAGAGGAAACGACAATGGGGACTAGTAAACAGCTACACCAGCAAGAAATTGAAACTGAAGGTGGGAAATTGTACTTATTAACCATTCAGCTAAGCAAACGGAACACAAGCAGAATATAACTGTATCACATATGTTATCACATGGGTACCATTATTGGAACTAATATAATTTTTAGTCATAGACTTGGTGGGGTGAGGAGGCAGGTTTGGCAGTTGTAGAATTCACTCATCACATCTATCATACATCTTACCATATGAAATATCTTCCTGAATATATAGGCATTTAATGATTAAGCCACATAAGGATTGTTCACAGGCATCAGGCCAATCCTTCTGTTACATGTGACAGGCGGCAAGGTGTTTGAAACTGATCATGGCTCTGTTTTAAATAACAAGCATTCCTAATGTGAAAACCATTTCTCTCTCATTTGTATTCAGGAAGAATGCAATGAAGTTTAGTTGTTCTCAGCATAGTTTGATTTCTACTGCTGCCAAGTCGGAGTAAAGCTCTGTTACAAAATCATGTCTTATGGAGTTTATTAACTATTTAAGCAGGGTTCCTCTGTTCCACAAATGGAATTCACAGCTTTTAAGTCAGTCTAGAGTCGGTATTGGAATGAAGACTTTGCTGCCAGAAAAATAACAAACGTTCTAATACCTGGGTTTTTAGTAAGGATCCCTCCCAGGGTAAGAAGACTCAAAGCATTTTGCTTCTGTCTAGTAAGATGTAAGATCAGCAATATGTCTTTACTTGATCCTTCTGACTCAGCTGTTTTGTTTCCTAACCTCTTCAGATGCTGTACTTTTCTTTTTGGCTTGTATTTTCTCATACACTTTGTTGGAACAAGAACTGTCGTAGAATTACTGTTGCTGGGAGGTGGGTTTATGGTATTGACTGTGTGTATATACTAGTCTCCTCTCAAATCCAGTGCCCTCCCTTTGCAGTACTGTAGGTTCCCCAACTCTTCGTTGGAATAATCTCTGACTTTTGAGGGGTTTTACTTCAAAGGAGGTAGTCTTCATTTCGTTTTCTGTTGATACTTCTGCCCTCTTACAACCTGTCCACAAGTGAGGAAGAGCAGCCCTCCAGTCAGCCCTTCTGGGCTCCAGCGAAAAGAGATACCACTTGGAGTTCTCTCAGGCTTCGTAATACTCTGGTTCATTCAGCCTCTGTGCCTCAGTAAAGAAGAGCTTTTTCCTTTTTTTCTGCCTTGTTTTACACTGCATGCTCTTTTGGCCTTACTGCTTATTACCTGTAAGTGATATGCTCAGTACATTTGTGTGGTGATATCAAATGAGATCTCTTCAATCTTTTGCCATATAATTTAAGATGTCATTAAATTCACATTTTACAGTGCTGGATTCATGTCTAAAACCTGAGAGCAGTTACAAGCTTTGAGCTAGTTATTCACAAAACCTCTGCTAACATGTTAAAGTCTTGTAGGTGAGGTGGTTTGGGATGGGCTTTTCAGCTCTCTCTGAATCCTAAAAAGCTCTGAGAATTATGAATGCAGAAAGTGCAATCAGAAGGGATCAGCTGAAAACCTGAGAACCAGATTTAGTAAATCCAATTTTGAATAACAAACCATTAGTGTTATGTACAATTGCATCTTGCTAAAATTACCCAGGAGATAAATCAATTGCATAAATTAATTTAGGAAGGAGTGTCTTAGAATCAATTCTAATCCTTGCACAAATTTGATGTGCTGTTTTGTATTTGTTTCCTGGCATAGAATATACACAAGTCTTGCTCTTTTTGTATTATTTGTATACAATTTTGTTTCAGTAAAAGAAAAAGTCCATTATTCCTAATAAATAAAACGTTATGCACTGTCCAAAACATTGATTCTACTCCTCCTCCCACATTTTGTCACCTGCATAGCCTGGAGTTTTGGCAAATTTCCATTCCTGGAACATGTCTCTAGTTATTGCTTGTCTTTATTGCTGTTTTGAACAAGGATTCAAGGTAAGGAATTTGAACATTTAGAATCTGATCCTATCTGACAGCAGCTTACCCTTGTATTTTAAATTTGTCAATCCAATCCTAAGTTTCTTTGCTAGCAATGGAGATGCTGGCAATCGTAGAAGTGAAATACTGCTTCTAGAAGTGCTTAAGCTTTTGACTACTGTGAACTTAAGTAGTTTTCTCAACAGGGTGCAGAATGCCCAGATTATAACCAGATTATCTTTCCATAACAATCTGAGCAAGTTTGTAATGGCATGAACACATTTCAGAGTCCTCTATCTATAGATACATACTATGAGACATCACATCTTCCAGCCCCACAAGTCGAGAGATTAATTGTACTGTACACCCAACTGTCTTCTGTGAGTTAACTTTGTGAGTCCTGGTGTTGCATGGCTAATAACAGGAGTGATGAAATGGGAGGTTAGATTTCTAAGTGCTTCCATGGGAGTGAACTTGAGTTAGTAAGGGAAAAAAAGTTGGTATATATTGTATCATTCAACCTAGCTAAAGGATGGCTAAGTGTGTAAAGACTTTTTCTAGCAATACATATAGATGAAGTACAAGAACACTACCACTATTTTTTCTGTTGGCTTTGTTGTTGTTTTCTCAGTAGTTTATCTGGCTGTCACCAACATGCTAGACAGAGATTTGATGAGATGGAGCTATGACAAACCCTGAACATGGTTGTATCCCTGCTGTTAGCAGTGCACATAGGTCATAGGTTGTGACAACAACATTACAGAATGCCCCTTCATAGTTACATTTGATTTTGCCTGTAATATCAACATCAGTTTATTCCATTAGGACTTCATTTGATGAAAATTTCCCCTGCAGACTGCTTAGCTTAAAGAGGTTTTTTAAATCACTTTGGTACTTGGTACAAATGAAAATGCTGTATCTTGAGAAGCTATTAAGTATCTTGTTGGATAAGTTGCCATGATTGACCAAAATTTTTATGCTATTTTCTTTAGTGTTTTTTGTAAATACAATACAGGTTACAGCTTAGGCTGGATTTGACTGTGTCACCTGACTTAAACAGTTCCTTCCCACTGTTTAATCCTTCTTAAATTGTAAGTACAGTTGTAAAATGACTGGGTATGCTCATAAACGGAGAATTACTGGACTGACACGGAGCACGGAGTGCGTCATTGCTGGTTTAGAGCACTGCAGTCATTTGCTGCAGCACAATATAGAGAACACAGTCTGAAGGGAAGTAGAAGAACAGAACTGGTACTGATATATGATATATTTCTCCTACAGATGGAAAATCAATAACATTTTTAATGAAGGGTGATAGCTGCAATTCATGTTTGTAAGTGCAATGTGTCAAATCTAGGTAGCATTAACAAAAAATCTTTGTGGGCTACTTAAAAAATGTTACTTCATTCACCTGTAAAATACGTAATGTATCTTCAGCTGCATGCTAGGAATAGCCAGCATGGGCATGAGAAACATTGCTTAGAGTCAGCATCAAATGTTTTTGCTCTTAGACCTCACTGGGAAATGCAAAGTTCTCTGATAAAATACGTGGATGATTCTTTCAGTAAATCATAAAAGTCAGCATCTCTGGCTGGGGGCAGTCTGACTTGTTGCTAGAAGCTGGAAGTAATACCTGTTGTAATTCTGCAAGACTTTATTACTGTTACTGCTACCTAGAGAAAGTGCAAATACATAGTAGATTTGGTTTGGTTTTACTTAATAGTTCATTTAGTAAATTTGCCTTGCCTCAAAACTGAAAACAGTAACGAGAATACTTCATAATTTCTTCGAGCTCTGATTTTCAGAGCTATGCACATGTATTTGAATCTTCATAACACAATGATTAAATCACTAAGAGAAGTATGTAAATGGCATAAGTAATAAAGGGAAAATATCTAAATACACAAAAAAAAGTGTAAGACTATGAAAATCATATGTAACTGAAGAATATGTGATAATTTTTAGTGTTATTAAGCTTCAAAGACTTCTTTACCTCTCAGAGGATCTACATTCTCTGTTATTACACAGCAAGAATAAAGGGTATATAATCCAAAAGATGTGCAATATTAGTAGTTACGGTTTTTGAGAAAAGTTAAATTGGGGCAAGACTCACTCTTGTCTCTCCATTAAGTTTTCTTGTGCTCCTTCAGTATTTTTAATCACACTATTGACTAATTACGTTAATCACTCTTTTTTTTTGAAGTTTCATACAGAATTATATGCATTTGACCCAAGAAGTGCTTGTATGATCAGGTAGTAAGTAAGCAAAACTTTAACTTGCTTATGACAAACTAGATGATATACCACTTAATTGAAAGGAATAAATGAAGTCTTCCATTTATCGTACAAGTAGTACAAGGTAGGAGCCTTCCGTTTTGGAGAAAAACTGCATTTTCATCTAGTTGGTTCTGTTGCCATCAGGAAACTTCAGCTTTCCAATGTCCTCAGAGTTTATCTGCTTCTCCTCTTCTTGCTTGTGGAGGAAGATGAATAGGAACTTTGTGCCTGGGATGCTGTGGACACCAAACTCTGGCAAAGATTTTCGGTTGTCCCAGACAGAGGACAGTAGCTCAGGCTCTGTAATCAAGCAAACCTTAGGTAATGCTATTATTAAAATGGTGGCAAAGGAGGTTAACTATAAAAGCCTACTTTTCTAAGAAAAGCTGCTTTACATAGAAAGCATTTCTTTATCTTGATAATATCCTGATCCAATCTTAGAAAATGAATATTTGCTCTTACATACCACAAAAGAGATTGTATTTACTGACATTTGCCCTACAATTATTTTTTAAAATATTATTATTGTTGTTATTATTATGTTCTGACCCAAATATTTGGAAATGTTCTTAGGCAAGTATTTGCTGTTGGTAAAGGGTGGACTATTAGAAGCAGCCAGTGTATAACAGCTACAGCAACTCCAACCCAAACTGATGCTCAGTGTGTATCTCAAAGAGATACTTAGAAGGGAAGAACTTATTTCAATCTGAGTTAAAATAGAAGTTTCCTTCTTCTGTATTAATTGTGTCTTTTATTGGATGAGACATTACAGTTTGACCTAAAGAAAGGAAGATAAAAACACTACTGATTAATCTTCTTGTCATCAAGTGGTTGTTCCTGCTAACAAAGAAGAGGACATTGTGTTCTCCTGCAATATATTCTCTCCTTTATAACTTTCATAGGAAGCCAGACATATAAAAAAATCAGAAACTGTATGATTTACTCATATCCCTTCAGTGTTTATATTTCTCAAAGGAAAGACAGAGGGTGGTAACTGAGAATATTGTCTGATAGAACACCTTGGTTAACAGTCTGTGGGATTACGCTCTTTGTGGTTATCACCAAATTGCCGAAAGCAGTATGTAATTTTGACTAGAAAAACAAGTGTGTTGTTTTCTGAGATGAAACAATTTCCATCACCCTTGGAGGCTGAAAAAGTTAACATCTCATTGCAATGATACAAATATTTCTCAATTGCCCCAAGTGTAATAAGCTGGTGAGCATTATCAAGACTAATGACTTCCACAACTGATTTAGAACATTAATAGTACTAATAAAGTTGGATCTTACTTTAGCACAGTATATTGCCTTTGAATTCACATACAAACCCACTAAATTTAACCATTAAGCTAGTTTAATGGTTAAACTATTCTGAACTAATACACAATGGATAAAAATAAGTGCTGTTACTAAACAAAGTTGTAAATACAAATGCTTCATTCCCAGTATTCCTCACATCTACAAGTCATCAGTAGAAATAATATTCATTTTCTGATACATTAATTTTTTAGAATCATCAGAATTTCTCTGATAGGTTAACTTACAAATTAAACAGGTTTCCCTTTGACTAGTATTACTTTTTATCTTGCTTCTCCAACTGGATGTCTACAGATTCAAATCAGACATAGAAGAGGGCTTAAACTATGATGGCCACATTAATTACATGCTTTAAATAGCTTTACCCAAATGTTCCTTCCTGCATTAGCATTTTAGACATTATAAGGATATGGCATTTAAAAATGTTACCTGCTATTTGGTTTAAATATGTCATTTTACAAGAGTGAACAGAAGAACTTGTGAATGCATTTTCCAAATTGTGAAGATTTTTAGCAAGGACACAAGAGTTTGTTTTTCAGAGACCCCAGATGGTGCAAACAGACTATATAGGATCAATAACAATGCCTTGCCTATGATTATCTGTGCTGGAACTCTTTCTAGTCATTAATTTTCCATGCTTGTTTAGCCTAAAGCTTCCCAGGGGAGGAGACTGCTAGCTGTACCCATTTTAAAATAGTGGCTATCATGGTTATCATTTAAGAATTAATAGTTTGTGACATTCAGGAATGAAATAAATAGGGCTGCATAGTTCTTCAGTCTTGAACTGGGTTTAGTTCCCAGAATGACAAATGTAGGCTGACTTCTTAGAAACTATACAGGATGGATCCATTAATTTTTCCTTTGTTAATAGATCAGAATTTATTTTCTCTCCACATTTGACCGCTCATACAGGCAGTGGCTGAAGACTTTTACAGGGTAGACACTAAATCCATATTTAGTCCTCAGCTTCACTTCCAAAAAGCTGGTTTAAAAGCCATGTATTGATGTTAAACTATCCTCATGGGGCACAAATTGTTGCTGCTTTTCTCTTTCTCTGTTTAAATATTTTACTGAGTATTTCTTCTCTTTATCTTAGGGAGAAGTGGAAGGCAAAGTGTCAGTAGACTGTAAGATGCACCCTCATACATTTAAGTAGTTTTCTGAATCAAATTCTACTGAACTACTCAGGCAGCACCAATATTCACAGCAGTGCTATGTCAAGCCCTCCAACACTGTACTCTCCCTCTTATTCTGCCAGTCCTGGCTCAAGTAGCTCTCCTGCTGTTCTTACACAAAGCAGGATGCTGGCAAGTTACCCCTTTGCTGATGCTTCCAAACCGCTCTGCTTGATGACAGAAAGCAGATTAAGACATGGGGAAAGAACAGCACAGGATTCAAAAGCCTTGCTCATCCATAGCTGCCAGGAGGTTGTACTCTTTCAAGTAGAACATCTGGGGAATCCTTCTTACAGTGGAAAAAAACAAACTGAATCTCAAGTTTTCAGCTCCTTTTGCAGATACAGTGTTAGGCTGCACTGCCTTTCTGCTACTCTTAACTGTCAGAAGGGAGGGAAGAGTGCAATTAGTTTTACCATATTTTTCTTGCCTTTAAACAGCTTTATCTCATCCTTACAGGTTTTTGACAGGCAGTTGGGCAGCAGCTTTCTCTTTAAGCTCATTTCTTTTGTATTTATCCTAAGTGTTACGACACTGCAATTATTCTTCTTACAAGATTAATGGTAATCATTTATTACATTAAAGAGAAGTTCTGCTTTAAGTAAGGTAATACCAGAGAACACTATAGTAACACTGAACATATCTATTTTGTTAGACCACTGTGTCTTGGGATGGAGATAAGCTTCTTTGTGTACAGAATGGAGAAAAAGAAGGTCGTGGTTGGACCCAGTGGATTGAAGGAGATGAAATGCACCTGGTAAGATCATACAACAGGTTTTAAACGCTACTATTAAAATAGATGTAATACAGGTTGTGTGCTGTGTTATCTTGGCTTACACTGACATAATTGTGTATTGGTGTGGCATTTGACTTGTTTCTTAAGCAACAATTTCATCTGGAGCCATTATGGTTTTATGTCCTGTACAAAGACCGCATGATTTCAAAGCAGTACTCTCTGTTAACTGCCTGTCCAGACAAACCAGTTTGAAATGTTTATTCTTAAGAAGACATTTAACAGCATGTCCTTCATACAGTCTGTGAATTATGCAGTATGGGATTGATGAAATTATGCATCCAACAATAAGCCGTAAGGTGAAAATACACCATTGCTCCTCTACAGTAATTACAGGCCAGATCACATTAGTGCCTAGGGAACTAAAACAGCAATTAAGTTTTTGAAATACCATCTCCTTTTAGATCATAATTTCTACATGTCTAAGTTAATAAGACCTGAAAGAAGATTCCTATTCTTTTCTCGTGCAGCTGTTTATAGCATCCTCACTCATCACTGTGG
The DNA here is from genome assembly GCF_012275295.1 of Melopsittacus undulatus. NCBI lineage: Eukaryota > Metazoa > Chordata > Aves > Psittaciformes > Psittaculidae > Melopsittacus > Melopsittacus undulatus. The sequence goes on along the minus strand of NC_047532.1, from coordinate 70,482,361 downwards.
ATAAAAGGCAGTCTTCCCTGAATGAGGGAACCGAGTGTACCCTCAGCAAGGTCGCTGATGACACTGAACTGGGAGGAGTGGCTGACACACCAGAAGGCTGTGCTGCCATTCAGCGAGACCTGGACAGGCTGGAGAGTTGGGCAGGGAGAAACTTGATGAAATTCAACAAGGGCAAGTGTAGAGTCTTGCATATGGGGAAGAACAACCCCATGTACCAGTACAGGCTGGGGGTTGACCTGCTGGAAAGGAGTGAAGGGGAAAGGGACCTGGGGGTCCTGGTGGATAGGAGGATGACCATGAGCCAGCAATGTGCCCTTGTGGCCAAGAAGGCAAATGGCAACCTAGGGTGCATTAGAAAGGGTGTGGTTAGTAGGGCAAGAGAGGTTCTCTTCCCCCTCTACTCTGCCTTGGTGAGGCCACATCTGGAATATTGCATCCAGTTCTGGGCCCCTCAGTTCAAGAAGGACAGGGAATTGCTTGAAAGAGTCCAGCACAGAGCCACAAAGATGATTAAAGGAGTGGAACACCTCCCTTATGAGGAGAGGCTGAGGGAGCTGGGTCTCTTTAGCTTGGAAGAGACTGAGGGGTGACCTCATCAGTGTTTACAAATATGTAAAGGGTGGGTGTCAGGATGATGGAGCTAGGCTTTTTTCAGTGATATCCAGTGGTAGGACAAGGGGCAATGGGTGTAAACTGGAGCATAGAAGGTTCCACGTTAACAATAGGAAGAACTTCTTTACTGTAAGAGTGACAGAGCACTGGGACAGGTTGCCCAGGGGGGTTGTGGAGTTTCCTACATTGGAGATATTCAAGACCCGCCTGGACAAGTTCCTGTGTGATGTACTCTAGGTTACCCTGCTCTTGCAGGGGGGTTGGACTAGATGATCTTTCGAGGTCTCCTCCAACCCTTGGGATTCTGTGATTCTGTGATTCCTGTTGACATAATAAAATGCAACCTTTATTTCTGTCCACTGTTCAGTATCATTAGCATAAATTGATGTTCTGTAAATATTCAAATTGGCAACAGAGTTATGAAATCTTTGCAAAGTACCCCAGATCTGTTACTACTAAATGCAATTTTCAGGAAGTACTGGAAATCCCAGAAACCAGTTTGGGAAAGGGATTTATATGGAAGATCTTGCCATCTAAATTAAATACTTTGTATAATGCAGGTAGGGAGGACATCACTGTGTAAGTAAGTGTTGTAGGGACCACATTACAGCTGAGGTCATGGGCTCACTGAAAGTATGGGGAGAGCAATGAAAAGGAGACTCCAGAATTCCCTTTGTACATGTATTCCCTCCGTCTCTACACAAACACAATATAGTATTGCCACACTGCCTCCCACCTTTGTAACAGTTGGTGCCATGACACCAAGCGTAAGCCTTTCAGATTCTTTGCTGGCAAACAGCTTGCCATTTAGCCATACAGTGTCCAACCTAGAAGTTTAACTTAGACCTTGCTGCACTCGTACACGTGTGCACTCATATGCACGTATATGGAGCAACAGGATGAGTTGCTATTGGATTTATCTGTATTGGCATCCTGGTTTTTGTGACTTGCCACTTGTCACAGTCATTATCTCTACCCATTTCCTGTCCCCAAGACCTATTTATTTAGCTCTGGTGGCTGCTGTCCTTACACTGATGCTGTAGTCATGCAACCTAGCCATGGACCTGCAGGCCAGACCGCTTTTTATACCTGACCCTGTCAACAGTTTGGTTGTAGAAGTCATAAAATCAGATTCAGTTGCTCAAATGTGTATCTAGTGCCACTTAAGGGTAACCTGACTGCTCTGAGGCTGCTATTTCAGAAGGCTGGGAAAAGTTCTGTATTATACCTGCCAGCTAATGCAAGGCATCCATGCACTCAGTGGCAGTTGTACAGTTTATCACAATCTATCTCTCATGTATAAAAAAGTCAGTGCAGAATTACTTCATGCAAAGGAAGTAACCAGGTATCTTAGATACCAGTCCCCAGTATTTCAGTCTGATAACTTTTTACATTTCATGAATTTCAGAAGATGTCTTTTTTATTTCTCTGGGTCCTTACTAATGTAACTTTCTCCATTAAACGTAGGGTACAAGGGTCCCATTTACTATCTGAGTTTTGAGCAGCTAAGATTACTAGGTCCTGTACTCCTGAGAGCCCTTTGATACAGTGGGTAGTTACCTCTAAAAAATTGATACTTCGATAGCTTTATGACCCTATTGAACTTTACACAATGATCCAAGTGTTAATGTAATTCTTTCCACAGTCTGTGGCAAGTAGTACCTCATCTCTTAGTAGTTTATTGCTTCCTATTTTCTCCATTTCATCTATGGTCTGTACTTTGTAGTTCTTTTTCCTCCTTAGATTCTGTTTTATGTGAATGACTTATTTGACCATTCTCCACTTCCTTTTGAGTTTTATTGCCCTTTTCTATTGTACTGATTGCTTCTGCTTTGTAGGTTTTTGTCACTGTCAGCAGATCTCTTCACCCATATTGCACACTCCTTTCAGGTTACCCATATACAGGTCCTGAATAAAATCACTGTATCAGTCTTTGTTTCATCAATTCATCATGAAACACCTTCTCTTACTAGGAACTAGTAACATATGCCAATAAGGTTATTGCCTTAGTGTCAGGGTTTTTTCAGTATGTCGTTTTGTCAAAGTTCCCATACAAAAATGTGCATAACTTCCCAGGATCACTTTCTGCAAGCTCAGGAGCAAGGAAAGGTCCTGCACCTAGGGCAAGGCAATCCCAAGCACAACTACAGGCTGGGCAGAGAATGGGTGGAGAGCAGCCCTGAGGAGAAGGACTTGGGGGTGCTCATGACGAGAAGCTCCCCATAACCTGGCAGTGTGTGCTCATAGCCCAGAAACCACCCATGTGCTGGGCTGCATCCCCAGAGCATGAGCAGCAGGTCAGGGGAGGGGATTCTCCCCCTCTGCTGCACTCTGGGGAGACACACCCACCCCCCACACCTCCCCCCCCCCCCGCCCCCCCCCCCCCCCCCACAGTCTTGCATCCAGCTCTGGGGCAGCTGCACAAGAGGGATGTGGAGCTTTTGGAGTGAGCCCAGAGGAGGCCACAGAGATGCTGCGAGGGCTGGAGCAGCTCTGCTCTGGAGCCAGGCTGAGAGAGCTGGGCTGCTTTAGCCTGGAGAAGAGAATGATAATCTTTAAGGCCCCTTCCAACCCAAACCATTCTATGATTCTGTGAATGTATAATGTGTGTGCCCTAACTTGTAGTTTTTTATTATCTTCTCTCCTAGGAAATAAGAGTGTGTGGAGTCAAGTGTAAGCAGGTCTTTAAGAAGGTGCAGTGAACCTACTGCTGATACAGAAGTGAAGAACAGTAGAATTTACGCTTATCACCAAATCTCCAAATGCTAGTAATGAACATCATCCCTGACAAGAGCAAATACAGAATTGAAGATCACATTTGTACTGTATAGTTAGAATAAAATATTTTTAGCAAATCATTTAAAAGGAATAAATAACTGCAAATAAAACTATTTTTAGAAATGCCCATTAAAGATACTAAACGCCATAAATGTGTGTGTACAGTAATTCCTGAGTACACCAAAATAGGACTGTTTGGTAAAAAATAAGATACTGGAGTTTAAGACCTTTTAAGTTAATTTTTTACTTAGAAAACACCCTTAGCTTTAGCAAGGGGCTTCCAGGTAATCTTGTTTTCAAGTGTTGAATTGTAGTTGTAATGAAGCTGTAGTGTGTGACATACACTTAAATCCTGATTACACTGAAGACAGCGAGAATTTTACCATCATCTCCAATGGAGCAGTGCTTCACTGAAAATATATGAAGCTATATAGTAAAGGAATGGATCAGTAGTCTGGAAGGACAGTGCTTTGAGAAGCGTAGCCAAGGAGCAGTTCTTTCTAAACACTTCAACCAGTATCTGCCCACTCATTTCTTTTTGTCTTATTCTGGAGAAACTAATAGTAAGGTCACTGCTAGAAGCTGTATATAGTTGTACACAGCACACAGAAGATACAACCAGCATTGCTTTGTACTGTATCAATCATTTGCAGAATATTTTACAACCCATCATATTCCTCACATAACAAAGCATTGGCCTGGCAGTTTCCAACTCTGAATTAATCGGTAGCTATAGTAATAGTAATTTGCAAACCGAAACATTTGATTTTGAGTCTTATCAATATACCTGATCTACAATTTGCACCATCAAACTGTTCTATGATTCTGTGAATCTATGATTCTGTGATTCTATGAATATGTGTTGTTATGAAGGCTGTTTAGAAAAGCTGTCAGCATGCTTTAATATGAAGAAACGGAGATTCAGAAACAGTCACTGTGAACTGTAAAGTTTGTACAGCAGGGATGATAAACTTCTGAACTCTGGTATTTTAACTGTGCTATATATATTATGAGTGTCACACCAGATGTGCTCTAATGAAAATCTAATTCAAATTTGTAAAGTTTTAGTTTTTACTGTGCATAAGAAAATACCAGAAAATATCAGTGAAGACATAAGCATCCATGTGTGATAAACGGGGAAAATGCTCTCTCTCCATGTAAATTCTTGTGTTGCTATTGCAACAGCTGTGGGTTATACAGCTTACAATTACACACATGTGCAGTGCAGTTTTTACTTAAGTTCCCTTGTAGTTTTCTTCTTGGCAATACATAAAACTCCTGCCTAAGGAAGACTCTGGGAATTATACTTGAGTCTAGTCAACCAGCTAAATTCAGAAGCTGGTTTTTATTCAGGGAAGAGCATGTTAGCCATCTAGCTATGTTTCCATGTGAGTATCCCTCTTGACTGATAAACAGACCTACAGTTAATGGTGATAAAGTTTTCTTGTGCTTGGAGTGGGACAGGTCAGAACTGGTTGCAGTTAAATAGGATAGAAAGGTTGTGGGTGAGGGAAAAGGATCAGAAACCTGTGTATTTGGGGTCAAAATACTGCTCTGCTTAAGTGAAATTGCAAAAGCTGTCTGTTTAAAGTGCTGTTTATCATCTTGTACAAAGTAGGGGATACCCTGCTGCCCAATTTCAGTGCATCTGTCATTTGCTTTTCTGGAATGATTATTGTATACAGAAACTTAATCAAGTTTCTGAATAAGGGATTTCATAACCATGCACAGCCTTCACACTCCTTTATACATTTCTGCCCAAAGTAAGAGAACGATGGAAAATAAGGAATGAACTTCAACTACTCATTTATAATCAATCCTATTTTTTTCAGATCACCTCTATTTTCCTTCTGTTGTGAAAACTGAAACTACACAATAACAAGGTGGTTCACAGCATTATCCACAATTAAGCTCTACATAATTCTTTTTCATGTTCAGCACTGACTGAGACCTTTTTTGCAATGTAGTTTTCCTTCAATAGAACTTGGTAATTCATAACCCTTAATTTACCAGATGTTTTCTAATTTTTGCCTGCAGCTTCATGCAGTCTTGTGTAATATTCACAGCCTCTTGTTGCAGAAGGTTGTAAGTGGATCCATTAACATCTAGTTAAGTAAATCCAATTTTTAAAAGCTATTATTATTGCAATTAAACAGACAGCTTTTCCCCTTTGGGTCATCTGGGACAAGGGCAAATTTAATACCGTACTAATATCTAATGGCTTAGCAAGCAGAAGCAGTGTAGCCTCCTTGTGGTTATGGAGGAAAGGCAAACTCAGAAAGTACTTACATAGTTCACATTGTAAAATATAGAAACTTCAGGAATATGTAAATCTGAATATATTCTCAAATCATCTCAATTGCTTGTCATTTTAATTGTAACTTCTTATCTCTGTAACAACCATTTCTCTTGGAAAAGGAAATTATGTTCATTCATTGTTTCCATGATGGAGCTCTCCAAATAATGTGCATAAAATTAGCCATGCTGTTTCCATAAACATTTAACAACTTGTAATCATAAAACGTAATTTAAAACTTCCTCCATAAAATAGCTGCTTATTGAATGAATTACATTCACCAGTTACTTGACAAACATCAGCTTCCCTGACTACTTTCAAAACCACTTAGTAGCCAAAACCTTCCCAGTGAATTCATATCCAGATTTGCTTACTACTTGGGAATAAAACTGAATATTCATTTTATTGATCTTCCACAGAGTTTCAGCAATGCTTTGCCAGTACCAACCCAATATTTCTGATCAGCTGCTTTACTTCCAGATAGGATTTCATAGCCTTCACCACATTTTTCTTTCGTGAAACTCTCCAGTCCCTTTTGGGATCAATATAAACTTCTAACAAACACAACAGCCTCTGTCAGTTATTGAAAAAACACCTCTTTTTGTTTGCTTGAACCTGCTTCCTGCTATGATATTGTTATTCCTCCTAATTCTTGTACTGCAAGAGATACCAAAAAGCCATTCATTATTTTTTCCATGCCACTCAGATTTTCTTTACCCCTCACAACTCAATAAGAGAAGTGTACTGACTGAGTCAGTCACTAGGCTGATTTAGAATTAGAGAAGGTGAGCAGTGGATTTCTGTGAGTCTTGTTGCAGGTGACTGAATGTTAAATTTCAGTGAGCTCACCCTATATGTTATGGTTCTATGCCCTAATGCATTATAGTGGTGACTTCATTGCATGATAAATACCTACTTTTCACAGTAAGTGCATTGAAAACAGTGTATGACTGTTTTCATTTCTAGAGGCTTTTTATTTTAAACACCAGAAGATCACAGTGTTCCCATTTCAGTCCACACCACTGAAACACTCCATGGAAACACATGGACTAAGGGCAACTCTTACAATCCAATCCATGGAAACCAGAAGTGAAATAAGAGTTAGGGTTGCAGTCTACATTTATGCAAGTCTTAACTATGAAAGATGGGAAAGAATTGCTTAGTGTCATCTATGTAACAGTTTTATTGTAAAATAAGCATGAGCAGGCTGAATGGAAAATGCCTTATAACAAGAAGGTGCATTAGATTCTAAAGAGTATCTTATGGGACTAAACAGCAGAAACTAATATTCTACTGGCATGGCATGAATTATATGCTCCACTAGAAACATCCACTTTCATCAATGTCTATCATTCAGTTGATTTTCCAATATTAAATTTAAGTGGACAGCAAAAAGCAAGAGTTCTCCAGTACAACATTAATAAAACTTCCTAGTATGTGTTATATTATACTATTTTATTTTTTGTAAAGTCTCATCTGTAGTTGCATAACAGATTCATGGCTATTCATTGTTTCACCCTCTGTTAGTAACACATTTGTATTGGAATAATGCCTATGAGGTACTGCTATTTCTATTTTAAGGAGGGTTTTTTAGCCTCAAAGCGAATGTTTATTGAAGTAATTTACTCCTGTCTAGCAAAAGTGCACACAAAAGTAGAGTCCCTTCAGTACTGTGTGTTTTCTTAGGGCAAACACTTTGTATTAATAGCTAATGATAAGTATCTACACTGAAGAGTTAAGCAGAATGGCATTGCAGTTCTTCACTAATCCCTTTGTAGGACTTCCTGAAGATTAAGTTTCCACACCACAGAGGCAGAATAAAATTCCCTCTTCCAAGGGCCACATTATTATTAAAGGAAGAGAGGAAAGAAAGATGGGAAAGGGCCTGTGGGTACTGACTCTTCAGTTATTTACATAACAAAAGACCATTTATTTCATGTTTCAACAGTAGTCTAATGCTGAGCAAATTAAAAGGTCAATATCGTGGCAACAGCATTTCAAATTTAAAATATTTTACTTAAATGTTCAGCTATTTGACAGTTCAAGATGGGAGCAGAAGCATGAGCAATTAGTTGTGGGGGCATAAGGATTATAGAGTAGCTAACATTTAGAACTTATTTCTGCATGTGCAGAAAAATACAGAGCATGATTATCAGCAGTAAACTGCAAGTATGTGCAGTTCTTAATCAGTCTTTTATCAAACTGTGGAATCACTTTAAGAGCTTTCCTGTAACTGCTTGACTAGTCTTTCTTTCTTCTCCACTTCCAGCCACACAAAGCAACAGCACTGAAGTGTAGAGTTGAAATACAAGAAAAGATGAAGAATTAATGCAAAATTGTACTGGCATTTCAAGTTACACTTAAGTAACTTAAGGGTCTGGAAAGGTCCCTCTCCATCCTGATGTTCCCACTGACTTTTCTCCAGTGCTAAGTCAATGCACTTATTGCAAAAAAGGAGGTATTTATAATGCAATGAAGGGCTTAGAACCATAACATATGGGGCGAGCTCACTGAAATTTAACATTCAATCAAGTGCAACAAGACTCACAGCAGTTCATGCTCGCCTTCTCTAATTCTAAATCAGCATGACTCAATTTATCTTTTCTTACCAAGACACTGATGCTTATTATCCATAACCATTACAATTTCCAACACTTCTCTCCAGCTGGGCATGTTAAGGGCATGCAGAAGAAGTTAACACATTTCAGTAGTACTTCTGTGAAATGACTGTGTGATCTTTCACTCATCCCATCAAGAAACATGCCGCCAGTCTTGATGCTGACATTTCCAAGTTTATTTTTGGAGAGGAAAAGGAGAAAAAAGTGCCATTTTACATATGTTAAGGCAATGCAGCAAAGAACTTACTCAAACACACTGCCAAGCAGCTCCTCCAAACACTCATTTTTAGGTACAACACTGTAATGTAGTCTGGCTGATACCAGTGCTCATCAGAGACACTCAATTACTCAGGATAATCCTTAAGGGCAACATATGCTCTAACATGCCACTAGCTAGAAATCAAGTCATCACTACTTTATTCCAAAACATATGGTCCATTATTTCAGATACAGACATAGTCTTTTTCCCAATTCCTAAAAACTGCTCACAGATTACTCTGAAATAATTAACTTCTGAGTTTTAGACATACATATTATAGACATAGTATACCTATTAGTCTGTTAGTATACCTTTGCCTATTAATATACCTTAGACCTAGTAGACCTATTATACCTAAGAAACAGCAGAAAGTCCAGAACAGACTTTCACAACACCCTGCAGCAGTAACACATCACACTAACTTCATCTGAGATCGATTTCAACTGATCTCAGACACGGGGGCTGACTTAGGAGCCAGACAAACAAGAACTGCAAACTAGATTTCACACTGTCCTGAATGATGCAGAAGCAAATGACTCAGTCCCTACCAAAGAAAACAGAAAAGAAGCAGAACATCGCAGTTCCATAGCGAAATAGTTTTCAAATAATCTGCTTCCAGCTTCATGAGGACTGAAACACCCCAAATATCCATTAAAAACTTTGCTTGTCATCTTTTGCGCAATGGAATGCAAAGCAAATGTCTCCCAGAAACATACACGGGATTATTTCTGGGAATGTTTTTTGCAACATATGTACAATCCTTTATGATGTATTTTCCTCACAGAGCAAGTGTGCCTTATAGACGCTTGAAGTATCACATTACACAAAATTCCATTTCTGTTTCCAGCTCCCAGCATGAACACGTATTTTTTTTTACTGTATCTCCAAGTGGATTTTGGTGAGCAAAGAAACGCATAGGCACCTAAACTGCTGAAGGTCACTCAAAAAACTTACCAGGTGCTTACCTGTTAGTTAAAACAGGTAAGGTTAGTTTAAACAGCTTATTACCTGTACAAGGTAATTAATAAGCACCTAATTTGCTTGAACATCAGCTAGATGGTTTTAGGGGAACCTTTTTCCCTCTTCGGCCACATAAATGCTTTGCAAAGCTGGTCCAGTGTAACTTCAGGAATATCTAGTTGCCCTCTCAGTCACATATTCCCCCCACATAAGTGAATGATTTTCAGTACAATAAAATATATCAGTTTGGATTAATCAGACTGTGTCAACAGGCACTAAAGGTTTGAAGCAGGCATGTCTAAACCTTAGTGAAGTGAAGGCAAACATCCCTGGTTAAAACAAACAATATTGTTCTTTCAAGTCCCCTTTGCACAATTGAAAACAAAGCCCTAACCCAACAAACTCATCAATAGCAAAATAAATACAGCTTTCAATAACAGAACTGACCGAAGATTCACTCCACTTCATCTCTGAAGCTTAAAACCTTGAGACACTGGATCATGTGCCTAAATACAGAGTGGCAAACTTCTTATCTGGCCTGTTAATTCTTCCTAAAAATGTCTTTAAAAAGAATAAACCCACAGGTAATAGGTATCCACAGAAAAGGGCATCTATCATGAGAGTTATTTCTTTGTAAAGTAAAGCTCTTCCTGGACTTGCTAGTACATTTTTGGAGCTCATTATGTGCTGTTGTGCAAAATGTGTATTCCATCAGACAAAAAAAGGTTTTCATGAAACAGCTTGGGCAAAGCAAGAAGATTTCTCTTCCTTCCTTTCCTTTCTAGTGCAAATGTTCCTTATTTTTAGAAGATTTAACCTTGTAGAGCTGTACCATGGGTGATTATGGTGCTTCTTTGCTGATAATCTGATTTCTTCGTAATCCAAGTATCTGCTGGAATAACAGGGTTTTTTTGTTCCTTTTTTTTTTTTTTTGGTTGAGAGGATAGCAAAATTTCCTGTAACTGTACCAAGGATTTCAGAAGTATTTACCTGTTTAAGATCAATGCAGATATTTTTACTTGTTGTAATTAGATATCTAAACTCAATCAACTGTCAGCATTGCAAATGTGCTCAAATGGGATTCTGCAAGGTACTGAGATCTCTGCATTGATATGAAAACTGTTTAAACACAATGCTATCCACTGACAGAAAGCAAAAAGTGATGTAGATTTGCTGGCTAGATAAAAGGCAAATTACTCAGCCTTGAAAACTGTATCAGTGAGGGGAGGAAGAAGAGTTTTGGGCTCCTTTTGATAATCTGAACTTTCAGAGCATCCCATTAGAGACTCAGTCTAATGAATGTTCATTTAATAGCCACCATATAAACATTTATAATAATGATACAATGTCTTCTTTGAAACTTCAGATATCCCTGATTGCCACAAAGTAATATAACCTTTACTCACAAGTGAAGGATATGTTGTTGAACAGAGATAGCAAATCAGCCTTCGAAGGCAATGAACATATTCCAATGAATGACAGGCATAAAGCAATTTCACACCTGTCCGTTAGTAGGCCTTGCACACCTTCCAACCATGTTGTACTTTGCCACTGTTACAACATGGTGCTATTTGAATCCTTAGAACTGCTGGTTGAAGATGTAGCTGTATTAATAACAAGGAGGAAAAGGGATTTTTTTTCCCCCCTCATGATGAATATTGTGAAAACAGATTTGTTTTTTATACCTTTAAATGCTCATTCGCTGCAATCTCTTGGTAACAGCTAATTCTTTCCCTAGAAAGTTCATCTTTTAACTTGGAAGCAATGGAGCACAATACCTGATAACCAATATACTTTCATTTCCCTGACAGGGTGGTCTTTCACTAGCAACAAACGCAATGATTAACATAATTCTAATAGATATATAGCTTACTACAAAGACTTCTGTTTATGTTTGGCAAGTAGAAAACTACCCAGATATCTATATTTCAGCATAGGATTTGATTTTCCCACTGTCATAAGGGGATACTTCTCATAAGGGCTCTTCTTAGTACTGAAGAAACATTCCCAGATCAAGCTGTTTTTTCATTGTTGCTATCCCAAGGGCCAAAGCTGACACTGCGCTTGCACTGCTTTCACACACCTCACAGCCTGTGTCTATGTGTATAAAAAGGAGATATTTGTTTTCATATTGTTTTTCCCTCTGCTCAAACCTCAGATCATCTGTAAACTCTCACACAATCGAATTGAAGCCAAACAGCTGTGAACTATAAATTCGGATACAGTCTGAAAGGGGCAAGTGGGAAACATCTCTGGAGACCAGAGTGATACTTTCATTTTTGCACTATGTATCAAACAGCTTTAGCAAGGCAGAGGTAAACATGCTTTGTCTGCTTTATTCATTCAGTTGCCTTCAGTTTTTTTGGCAACATTCTAGGCAAGCTGTTACACAAATTTTACAGTGGATTATGGATAAAAATACGCTTTTATATGCATCAGTAAGGACTCTTTCTTTGCCTGCCTGCCTCCCTCCCTCCTTTTTTTCCCCTTATCCCCTTTTCCCTTCCCTTTCTTTCTTCCTTTCTTCCTTCCTTCCTATTTGCATATAAACTAAAGAGATGTATCATGATGATCATCACTCAGAATATCTGGTGAAAACTTTCCTAATCTGAGATTATATTTAAGCCTCAGTTTTTTAACTTGGGTATCACCTATTTCAATTTTATTTTCTTTCATTTTATTCTTCTAGTAAAAGATGGCCTGTTACATGTATGTGTATGTGTAGGTGTATATCTATCTGTATGCATATGTATATTTCAGTGCTCACAGAATCACATATTGACATCTACACATATAAATTTTCTTCTAAAATATACAATTAAAGAAAATGTGTTTTTATCTGTATCTTCTTTATTAAATGTAGTTGGTGCTTTTTTTCAAAGACTGAAATGACAATATTTATCAATCCCCTATGTCAATTTAGACTTCCAGGGGCAACATCAATAAATCAGATATAAACAAGCCTTCACCCTCCTTTGAATGCATCTGAATCCAGTTCCTGAAGCCACATGGCAACACAGCTATGAAGAACCTATTCCTTCAGAAGTCTGGGAGCAATCTTAACTTCAGTAATGTGTCCTGAGTTATGCTGCCTGGTCTGCCACCAAGGATTCTGCAATAGACTGGTTATATACATGCTTTAAGAACCTTCTTGCAGTGTCAAGTGTGTTGCATTTTTGTAACACAGAGTATACAGATTCATTTAACCATATCAGATGATATTTGGATTTTTCAAAATACATTTTTTAAAATATTACTTCAAATTTTCTTCTTCACTGCTATTTCTATCAAAAAATCACCAAATTAAAGCTGGAAATTAACTACAAAAATCCAAATGCCACTGTTACTACACCAAATTATTTTTTACTGTGCTCCAGGATGCACTGGCTTTGTTTCTCCAGTAGGATATGGTAGAATGAAGCCAGAGGTTTTCCCACAGCAGGAGTGCTGTTGTGGAGCTGAAGATGCAGACAGAAAAGAATAACCATACACAGTGTGATGAATAAATGTATGAGTTTTACAAAACAGATCATTCCATAATCAATAGGAAATAAGAGGCTTATACCTCTGTTCTAAGAGATATGCAACAACACAGGATGATAGCATTCAGTTACCTGGAAGATTTTACTTCTGGCTTACTGAGCCAGTACTTTTTTCCTACTTGAAGCAGTAAACCTGATTTATGGCAAAAAAAGAGAAAGCATTCAGGAAATAGATACACTCACCTACCTAGGAATTTTCCTACAGTAGGATAACAGTTCTGTAACTGCTCTGCACTGGTAGCTACACAGTAAAGTGTAACAAACAGGCAGAATATTATTGCGGGGCTTCATCCATACATTTGGACTTAATTTACTGTCCCTCTGGGACAGTGACTTTAGATCTTTAAGGTTATCACAAGAATGATTTCAGTCATTTTCTAAATGGCTTCAGTGATATCAATACTGTGCACTAATTACACCAGTTGATATGACTTTTCCTTTTCATCTGGATTCTAGAACTTTAAGAAAAATCTTTCTATCAACAAATTATATTACTTATGAAGTATGTGAAAACTTGAGGACTGAGCTATTTGAAAGTATTCCTATAAAGTGGCCTCCAGATGAGGTGAAAGGACTATTTCTGCTTGATGAAATTGAAACTTTACAGCTTTATTCTAATGGATGAGACTCTGCATTAAACTGACATCAGTTTTTATGGTCAGGCATGAACAAGCTAAAGTAAATACACATTTTTCTTAGCAAAATTTTGCTTGCCATGGAATCAAAAAAAAACCCTCACACTGCTTTCTATAGATTCTTTTAATTCAAAAGCCATCTATCAGTATTCCAGTTCAATGCCTGAGCAATGCAACCTTTATCTGATGAAGATAAGAAGTGGCAGCTGCAGTTACAAGATTTTGCCACAGAATAAATACAATTAAGTTATAGATTACAGTTACAGATATTAATGCATAGCTTATACAGGGAATTCAGATCCTGAATAAATCTTTGAGGGGAAAACTTAGGCAGCATTAATGGCAATGACAAAAGCACTTCAACTGAGTTCAGGTTTTCAATCTACATTAATGTTAGCCAAGGAGGAAGCATGCTTTAGTGAATAACATAAAGGGCTATACTTGCTAACTTGCTCTGACTAGTGGCTTATTTCATGACCTTGGTGAAACCACGTTGCTCCCTAAGATTTTCTGACTTTATAAAGGCTAATGATTTTTACCTGCTTCCTTGAATAACTGCTCAGGAGAACTAAGGGACAAATACCTTCAGCATTGCCTATTTATCTGGAAAATCAAGGTCAGCTTTATCTATTGGCTATTATTGCTCTACAGCATAATTTTTCATAATGCAAGACACTTCAATGAAACTGAGTTCTCAAGCCAGTAGGATCCACTGGGGGATTTTTTGTTATTATTAAACTCAGTAACATGAATGCTAGTGACACTATGAAGCCTCTGAAAGCTAAGCCAAAGTCCTTGGTTAGAGAGGAGGAAGGCTTCTATTTAATAAAGTGTGTAACATCTGCATCCAATTCCATCACCAAGAGTAGGTGGAACAAGAGGTAAGAATGGCTGGAGAAAGTCATTGATTGGAAAAAAAAAAAAAAAAAACAACAAAGTAAAAATATCCAGTGGCAGAAAGCAAATAATTTTATCTCTAAAAGAATGGTTAAAATATATTTTTGTGCATCTTTGCTTAAACTGAAGGTAAACATGAAATGTGTCAAACTGGCATTAAGTGCACGCTCTGTTTACGTCCTCCCACCACCACAGCTTTTGCAGCCTGTCCCTGCTGTTCTGTCAACAAGATGTCAAACGTTCTTCTACTGAGAAGTGAATGGAGGAATTCTCCCTTCTCTTGAGTGTCAAAGTGAAGTTTGTTCCTGCAAATATCTGTTTTGGCTCTGAAGTTTAGTGCCATTTGATATTTGCAGAGGGCAACCAGTAAAAACTGGGGAATCAAAGACTATTTGCTGACCCCTTGAAGATGTTAAGTGGGCATGAAGACAGGCTAGGAAAATTGGAGAAGAGCCTGGAGAAGAGAAGCTGTGTGGAGATCTCAGAGGGGCTTCCAGTATCTGAAGGGGGCCTACAAGGTTGCTGGCCAGGAAGTCTTCATCTAGGACTGTAAGTGATAAGACAAGGGGTGATGGGTTTAGACTTAAACAAGGGAGATTTAGGTTGAATATAAGAAAGAAGTTCTTCACTGCGAGGGTGTTGAAACACTGGTACTGGTTACCCAAGGAAGTTCTCAGTGCTCCATCCCTGGCAGTGTTCAAGGCCAGGTCAGACCCAGCTTTGAGGAACCTGGTCTAGTGGAAAGTGTCCCTGCATATGGCAGGGGTTTGGAAGTGGATGATCTTAAGGTCCCTCCCAACCCAAACCATTCTGTGATTCTGTCCTCTCCTACTCCTTCCACTTCTTAGTGAATTCTCTACCCAATAACTGACGCCTGTCTTCACCCAGCTGAACCCCCAAGGCCTGCAAGTCATCTTACACAGTGACCAGAAGCAGATTGTTCTCCTCCAACTTACTTTTAGCTGTATAATATGACTACTCACATTTGTGCAGAACAGAGCCCTGAGCCTGGTGAGATGACGCTTCTGACTGTTTTTGCAGTAGCAGCCATCACTGAATACATTTTGAGTGATTAATTTTCTTAAAGGCAAAAATATATCTCTGGAGTGCACATGTGCTAACAAGTTAAAAATAATAATAGGTGTCTGTGACCGTGCTGCTTCTGTCTGAATCCTTCAGGGGAATTCAGTTGCTAAGAATGACTTACGCAGCTTGCCATATTTCTGTGTGTTAAACAACAACCAAATAACTATAGGCAAAAGTCCCAGCTGTCAAGTATGAGGAGTGTAGGGGCTGATCGGGGGAGTACAAGGCATTTTTCTCCAATGTTATATATGTATATTAGATAATGTAAAAGGGAAATTAAATGAGATGAGGACAGAGTGGGAAGCATGCTACCATCTCTTTAGAATACCATGCCAAAAGTTTACAGAAAAGATTCTGTTTGACCAGTAGTGCTGTTCTTTATATAGTGTTCCTAACAGTGCTTTACAGCATAACATTTCCCAAGGAGAGTGTAGCACCAGCTATTTCAGATTGCAAGAAGGCTGCACTTGGTTCAGCTGCCCATATAGGATTGCTCTTCTGGGTAAGTCTCAGCTACAGTGAGAGAAACTGGAGGCAAGTGTTAGAAGTAGCCTCCATGGCTGCTGACTCATTCCACAGCAACATTTGGGACTTGGCTTTCAATCTTGTCAGTTTTGGCTCTTCCTATGAGATTTTTTTATTTTTAATTGCAATGAATTATTAGAGATTTGTAGGACAGAGGCAAGAAAAGCATCTTTATTTCTTCACCCACAAATAAAGACTGAAAAAGTTATTTGGGCTTTTAACTGAAGTCTTCAACTTTTTCATTACTTCACTTTATTTCCAAGCTCTTACTACTCAGCCATGAAACTCATGCTTGTGTTTAAGCCTCACACACAAATTATGAGTTCAGAGCTTTGGCTTTTAACACACATATAGGAAAACCTGAAGAAAACACTAATCTTCCCCCCATTACCAGGGTTCAACACATGCTATATACATGGCATTCTTTGTGATATTACTGTTGGTCTTGCAAGGAAAGGATGCTGAGAACAAAATAATCATGATGATTAGGACAAAGCACCTTTATTCATTTCCCCAAACTTATGGCATAGAAAGGAAATATCGCTCTGTCATTTTGACAGTCTGTCTCCATGTATGCAGTATACAGAAAATAGAGCAAATAGAACAGTTTCTAAGATTTGAAGTGGATAATAAGTCTACATTTTAAAGCTGGAATGTGACAAGGGGCAGGCCAGTGTAACTAGCAAGGCACAGACCCAAGAGAATGCTGAGGATACAGTGGATTGGTGATCCACAGGCTTCAATTATCCATGCAAGGTTTTAAAACAAAATTGTGTTAACAGCCTCTGTACCGTTTTCTTGGCTCCATATGATTTAGGCAGGCACCTGAATGTTGTAGAGGTTTTACTTGCTTATCAAAATATTGATTCCTAAACGAAAATTCTTTCTATGAACCCTAACACACCACTCTTTAAAAGCTCATGAAGCATCTCAGGGATCTGTCAAGTCAATATTTCATGTTTTATTAATTCCCTGCTTAGCCAGTTCTTTGAATTGGTTCAATTTAGTGTCTGTAAACCTCCTAGTTGCATGTTTACCTGAAAAGGCTCAAAAGAGCTATTTCAGGCTGATGGACAAATTTATACTTAGAGAACTCCTAATTTGGAGTTCTTAATACACATGCTGAAAAAAACCCCAGCTATTTAAAGAAGTAATAAGGGATAGGCATGAACAAAGCATCATTGTGAAAACCTGTATGATTATATGTGTATGCTGTAAATTATGGCGTTATACATAAGGGGTGTTCTAATCTCATAATTAATTGTCTCTGAATATGCCTACCTCTACATATCTACAGCTATAGAACTATTTTTTTTTTTTGCTAGTTCTTAATGGGTGTTAATTGTTGATCATCACAAGATACAGCTTCAATCACTTCCATATTTTAGCAAACTGACTAATATATACAAAGCAAACTACTTCATATCTAAAACCAATGAGCATATAAAATGTCTCACTGTGAGCTTCTAGCATATGCTCTGATTTTAGAAGGTGATTGTAGACAGTCAGTCTGATTCATTCCTCATAAATCTACCACTAGGCATTTGAAGATACAAGGTAAAAACACTGAGTACCTGCTCATAAACTGGACATCATCCCTTTAGTATACTGAAGGACAGAATAACTTACAGTTGGAAAACTAGTGTGATAATGCACTTGAAGATCATTATGTGTGTACACAAGGGAAGTGATGTTGCTTACATTGCTCAATTTGAGTGGTTGTGAGTGGCTGACTTGAGCAATAACATCTTTTTTTTTTGTCTTTTATAGAATATTTCAGCATATACATAAAACATATAAATAATAAGAATATATATATTAATGTGGACGCTAAGAAAGGAAGTACACAAAGATATGTAAAATCAAACTTATTGCATAAGTATTGCATAATGTCACTACAGAACAATGTTTTAAGCACAAAGGTTTTCAAATTTCCCTTTCAATATAACACCACTCATAGTGTTCCACCTAGAAATTCTTATAGTGGAAGGAAATGCAGAAACACATGTGTTTAGCCAAGTAAATTTTGCTTGAATCAAGGCATATGTTTGAGCAAGCCAACTTCTACCTATTTAAAGATTTCAGTAATTACGAATTTCATTGGTCTATTGATAAATTATACAGTTAAGGATGCAGGGACCTTCCTATGTGCATCACACAGAAATTCATCTAATTTTAACAGTCACTGCAGTTCCTTGAGCCTTTGTCTCATATCTGATTGAAAGCCCTTTTAATATGTCCTATAGGTATAGATCAAGATACTTCTTTTCCTTCTCTTAAATTAGCTCCTTAAGTATCACACAAGGACATTTGAAGAACACAGCTCCTAGAAACTCTCAACTTTTTTTAGTGGTTTCTGTTTGGTTTATTTAATCCCTTTTTTCAGCATTTATGGAATTTTACATTAGTGTTTTTTTTAAATGAAAGTCTAAAGAAGATATCATAAGATCAGTAACTCAATTTGCTTATTTCTGAGTTGAAATTTTAAATTTTAATACTTTTCTGGTAAATTTTTAAATAATATCTCCATAAAAAAAAGAGAGAGAAAGAAGATAAAGGAAAAACAGGGAGTTCTGGACTCCTGATTGCTTCTATAAGTTATCTCAGCTAATGAAAGCCAAAGAATTTAAAATTTTAGCTTATAATAATTTGCCTTTAGTACTTACTTTAAATTCTGTGTTCCACTACACATTGAAATTCTTCAGATGCATTCCAAATGTACTTATTTGCACAACTGAAATCTGCTTGTAATGTAATGCTGCTGAATGAAAAATACCTCTCTAACACAAACTGCTATGTTTAGGAGTACTTAAAATATTTTTAGGATAGAACTGATGTAATTATGAGTGATTTTGATTTACTAAACGTTTGCTAAACTTGTTGATAAATTAAAACAAAAATGCAGCTATTGATGTACAGATATTTTGAAAATCAGAAGAAAACCAAAGTATTTTCAACATAAATAATCCTTTTTCTGCCCTGCCTTGCATTCGTTGCGCTTTCAAGACCTCCATTAATTTTAAATGGGAGTTCTGGGAGTGTCAGCTCTGTAAGACTGGTTCTTCATAGGGAAATGTGACAGGGAAAGGAACTCAAAGAGAATTCACCTTGGAAACTTTAACTAGGTTGTATAATTTGCCACTCTGTTCACTATATTTCAAAGGTATCCCATAATAGCTAGTGGTTCTTTACAAAGGTCACTGTAAAATCATATCCTGTATGACTATATATTTCAGAGAGTGTTCCGCATCTGCCAGCTGTTCAAGTGAACTTTGTTAATGGAGGCAAAGTTTTCTGGGGTTGTCACTCTGACCCTTAAACTGTATTATCTACAAAATCATAAACCTTATTAAAAATAAAAGATATGAAAAGGTTTATAAAACACCCTCTTAGCAGATCCTGTTTCTAGCTTCACCTTTTGATCTGCAGTTGGTTTTCAGCTCTTGCCACCATGCCTGCTGATTACAATGGGACATGGGAAATGGAAAGCAATGAAAACTTTGAAGGCTACATGGTCGCCTTAGGTAAATGAAAAAATATTAACTATATAAAGATAAAATGTTTCAATTTATAAGTAAAATCCTCCTAAAAATTAATGAGACTATTTCTGTGCATTGTGACATAAGGATTTCTGCCAATCACTTTAAAAGTTTAGAAAAGTAATATAATTACAGTGATCTAAATATATAAGCAAGAGAAGAGTTGTAGCCAAATGTATTAGTCATTATTTAGATGAATGAAAAGCCAGGTATAGATGGTAAAAAAATACCCAATACAGGTATTTCAGATATTTTATAGATTTAAATATTTTTTACTCCTGGTATATACTTATTTTAACAGTCAAATCACAACCTGGCTGGCTCTGTTAAAAATTGAATATTCTATGTCCCTAAAGTAATGACAGTGTTTAGTAATTAATGCTTTGAAGTAGTAGAAATTCTATGTACCAGTTGGATGATAAAGGTGAAAAAAGCCTTTAAAAAGAATTAAAGACACATGGGCAGATAATTCTGACAGCTTCTGTGGGAGTTCATACATAGCAAGGAGGCTTAGGTCACAGAATTTCTTAAAGATAGGTTTGCGGTTAACTAAGCTTAATTTCACTTGCCTAGGACCATCATTGATGACAATGTATGTGTACATGCAAAAAGAGATGTTCTGCTCTTCAGGCAACTTATCTTACTACTCTGTTAGCCTCTTTAACATTAGAGGCCTGATAGCTACAGTTTGTGTATTCATTGTATAGGATAATGCTTGTAGATTCTAGTATATTGTTAACTGAATGCAAGTTCAAGTCTGTTCATCTCAAGTTTCTATTGTTTGTAGATTTATTTTTCCCTACACTGATAGACTCAATTTTTGTAATGACTGAGCTGATTTTAGGAGAGAAATGTTTTCTTGTGCTGCACCTATTATTTTCAATATAAAATGTCTTTTAAGCATTTTTTTTTTCCCATAAAGGCATAAGCTTTTTGCTCTGGGTCATTATGATTAACTAAGTAGCATGTAGGAAATTCTTCCCCTACTTAGGTTAGCAAAGATATAGACTTTGATTTGCTGAAAGCAAGAAATAATAGAAGACATCACCATTTCTCAAGAATTTCTTCAGTGCAATCTGGATTGGCACTGGAAGAACAGTTACCACCTTTCCACCACTGCAGTAATAAAGCTTCACTTCAAAACCAGCAAAAAAAGAGGGGAGTTAGATTTATACATGCGTGAGAAGCTGTCTGGAGCTGGCCTTTCCTAAGTACATGATTGGGGTTTTTGTATATACATGCATATAGATTTTGTAAGTTACACTAATTAAATACTGAAAAAAAACCCACCACCACAATCAATGCAGAGATGCATTTGGCTATAGGTGATTCTCTGAATGGAAGGAAATTACATGGAAAGGGTGAAAAGATATTCTTCTGCTCTGTTTCTCACAATAAACATGAGGTTGATATTTAATCATTAAAGTGGTTAGGTTCAAGGCACAATGTGATTTTGGTTTGTTGAAATTCATCCATCCTTTTAATTAATGCAGATGCATTTCTATACTTTAATTAAAGAATACTTTTGCCCTTTAAGCCAGACACTTTGATTTTGTCATAAGCATGCGACAAAGTATTTTAATCTACTAGAATAGAACAACATATCATTTTTATTGCTTGTATTGTTCAAAATGCAGTTATGAAAACCATGCTTTAATAAAACCTCCCCTGATTTTTCTCCAGGAGCTACAAGACTAATATATTAGTCAGAAATAGCATTTCTTTGGAAGTCTAGACAATTTTTTTCCTCAGAGAGAACTAGATTTTATGATACCTGGCTATAAATCAGGCCCAGAGATCCCTCTAATCCACCCCAACAGATAAAATATACCCAAGAAGTCTTGAATATAAATATTGAACAAGAACATTATTCTCCATGTTAAAAAGTAATAATTTTTTTCAAGCCAATCCTTGTACTCATCTCGATTAGTACTTCACAAGCAGTATAATGAATCTACCCCCCCAAAAAAGGGCTCCATTAGTATGTGATGTTGCTGAGCTGACAATGCTTAAACTCGCATGCAAAACCACTAAAGGATGGCTAACAAATCAAAAGCAGTTTTCAATCTCTTGCAGAAGCATGTGAGATTATTTCATTTGCATATAGCACCATAACAAGATTCATTGTCAGCTGGTCAGATATACTGATTGCAGATGGTAGTGCAGCTGGCATTAGGTGGATTGTCTGGGGCAAACTGTCATTGTAGCAATATATATTCTCCTTTTGTAAACTTCCAATGCATTCAGTTGCAAGCAGTTGTTTACATTCTAATGTTAGTCTTCTTCATGAACAAAATAAGGATGTTAAGGGATCAGTTCTGCATAAAATGGTGACAGAATATTAAATAGGAACTATCAAATGTTGTACGTAGATACTTCTTTTACTCTTGGCTTTTAATTTGTCACCCTTTAATGTCTAAACTACACCCCATCTCTGTGTCTGCTGTCTACCAATGGTGGTTAAGTCATACTTTTATTTCATTGCTTATTTTTATCCATTTGAATAATTTTCAATATTTTTGAATTAATTAAACTCTTATATAGTTCCACAGACCATAGGTTCATTGTAAAAGTAACATTTACAATGTAATTATAATCCCAGAAAGGGACTCATCACCAGGGACTGTAGAGATAGGGCAAGGAGCAATGGGTTCAAACTGAAACAGGGGAATTTCAGGTTAGATATAAAGAAGAAGTTCCTTACTGTGAGGGTGGTGAGGCACTGACACAGGTTGCCCAAGGAAGTGGTGAATGCTCCATTCCTGGCCAGGAATGGTTCAAGGCCAGGCTTGACAGAGCCTTGGGCAGCATGGTCTAGTGTGAGGTGCCCCTGCACATGGCAGGGGATTGGAACTAGATGGTCTTAAGGTCCTTTCCAACCCTAACTATTCTATGATTCTATGCCAAAATCCCCTTGGTTGCATACACATTCTAATATGCTTATTTTCTGAAAAAGAATATTATTTTGAGATTCTTCTTTTGGGGATGGCCAACATTTGTAACCCTGCGGGACACACACCAGCACCCTCACATGTGAGGTGCTACAGGACTTACACTGCATGCTTACAGAAGAGAAGAGAATGGTTCCCAGGCATAAAGTGATAATAGCACTCCTGGCACCCTGCAGCTTCTTGTTGACAAAAAGGCAAGCCCATCTAATAGCAACTGTTGCACATTCTCAAAAAAAGTCTAGATTTGGGATTCGCTACTGGTTGTATGTTGTAACTCAGCTCACAACATTCCCACAGATATCCTGTTAGTAAGTAAATTTATAACCAATGGAAGATCCTCAAGTTGAAAGTCTACTCACAAACACAAAACTATTTTTATTTGGAGTGATCATTTTCTCTACAAAATGTTGTAGGTAAAAGTGTTGTTTGTGGAACTCCGTTCCACACCTAGTGTGTTGGCGTTTTTTATTATGCATTAATATAAGTGCTGTGGGGTTTTATTTTTGGTAGCAAATATGGGACTTTTCATTGTGAAACTCTCTTCTCTGTTTTATTGCAGATATTGATTTTGCAACTCGTAAGATTGCAAAACATTTGAAACAAACAAAGGAGATTGTTCAGGATGGTGATAACTTCAAAACAAAAACACTCAGTACTCTCAGAAACTATGAACTGAATTACACTGTGGGAGTGGAGTTTGAAGAGCACACCAAAGGCCTGGATAACAGAGTGGTAAAGGTGAAAGTTTGCTGCCTTGTATCTGTTTACACTACTGCCAGTACTAGGAGGGAGCAGTTCCAAAATCAGCTGAATACATGAAAAAGCCCCCACAACATTTACAGACATCAGGGTATTTTTATAAAGCAGAAATAATTTGCATCTTGAGACAGTATTCCTTCCTGCTACAAGCATTTATTATACATGCAAATCAGGATGGTTACTCAGCTACATGAGGACAATCATTAATTACATGTTTTTCTAGTAGGAGATTTTTCCAGCTTTTTTCTGATACACCTTTATGTATTTAGAAAGTAGCAAACTGCATTTTGACCTATTTATCTTCCTTCCTGAAACTATAAATCCGTCCATTTGAATCGAGGACTTTCTGTGACTCAGTATAAATTCTGAGTTCTGAGTGGCAAGGTTCACACTGTGTTTTCCATCTGAGCCTGCTCAGCCTCAGCTGGACAGTTTAACAGCTGGACACTGTTAAAAATAGACCTGCTCTCAGCTATTAACCTTAAGGGAGCTCTGGGAAGGGACAAGACCAAAATGGCAGTGGCAGACAGGGAAGGATACCCAGCAGTGCATGCTTTAACATCTTTAGGATTATAGGAGTAAACTGAGCTCAAAATTCCCTTAGGAAACAGTGGGCATATGTTCATACACCTTTCAGTGAGATATGCAGAGAAGTAGCGTTTGGATCAAGGACTATATTGTGTGTTAGTCAAGTTTCTGTACCAATACTGCTTCTGTTTTACTCTCCTGTCACCCCTAAAATACTTAAAGAGGATTTCCAAAGGTAGAAAGGCCAGTAGATTTTTTGATTTCCCCAGACTGTCCCCATCAATCTTGCTAATCTTGCATCACTTGCCTGTCTTTGTCATCACTCACGGAATGTACCCCTATCAACTCCTCTGCCAATTACTGCAGTTTTATTCTTCCGCTAAGCTCAGCTCTCTTGCTCTTCTACAGA
The DNA here is from genome assembly GCF_012275295.1 of Melopsittacus undulatus. Taxonomy (NCBI): domain Eukaryota; kingdom Metazoa; phylum Chordata; class Aves; order Psittaciformes; family Psittaculidae; genus Melopsittacus; species Melopsittacus undulatus. Next base: position 70,457,967 of record NC_047532.1, on the reverse strand, counting down.
CATATGCTGTCTTTTCCATCAAAGTTTCTCAATAAACAAGATTTTGGAACTTGTTGCCAAACTCTGAGATACTGGTATCAAAGCTCACTATCAACAAGACCTGCTTTGTTTTGGCAATTGCCCCAGGAAATTGGCAGCGTACAGGACGTGTTTACATTTGAACTCACATTATCCTTCACTAGAGTGGCTCAAATTAAACAGAAGACATTGTTTGTTCACTGTGGATCACTTTTCATCCTCAAACTTGATGCAGTGTAATTCCTACTAGTTCTTCCAAATTGCTTCTCATTCACAGCACTGCAAGCCACGAAATTGTAAGACCCACTTTTTTCCACTGGATGGGACACATTCCTGTGACAAACCTTTTGCTTTGAAACATTGCTCCCACATCTCTTTAGATCAGTTGAAGGCATTACTGAATATCTAAGGACTCATTAATTGCACCACTCCTTAAATCCATAGATTCTAGTACTCTTCACCACTATCAAAGCCATTGCCTTTCTGTGCAAAATCATTTCATTTGCAGACCCTTCTCTTCATTATAAGATATTTGGAAGGAAGAATGGGAGTACAGCTTGTACATTTATAACCCTAATTGGTTTAACCATTTTTGCCTAATACTCTTTCCTAAACAAATCACGTTACTTGTATCTAACAAGAGGAGAGGGACACGAGTAAGCAAGTCATGCCATTATTCTCTGGACTGCTATAAAAGAATTTTCCGGTCATTTTATTAACAAAACAATGCCTCAGACACATTGAAAGTAGATGAAGGTAATGAAACTGCTAGGCAACATTTAAATGTAAAGAGGGCATGGATAATTTAAAGAGCATGTAGCTTAAAAGCTCCATAAATAAGAAAGAAGTTAACTGAAATGGAATGAATTTTGTCTTGTTATCAATAGAAAGCTCCCTCAAAAGAGAAATAAATCTCCCAGTGCTGAACTAGAAAATAAATCAAGCTCCAAGTACTCTGGGAGCTTTTTAATAACTGAACTTCCACTAATTGTAACTGGTCTCTGATGAGGATTTGCCTGTGATACATGGTTAAATGCCTCCCTACAGTCCAACAGTTCAAATCTAGAGCAACTCAAAGTTGCTTTGAATGTACTCTATCTGAGTAGATAATTTAGCCTGTAAAGAGAAATTTTTCTTACAGATGTGGTCATCCTGCTCCTGGACAAGAATCAGCATGCCCACTATCCTGTTTATTAGTGATAGACTGAATCACACCAAATCATGAAATGGCTGAGGATGGAAGGGACTTCTTGACATCACCTACTCTACTCAAGCAGGGTCAGCTAGAGCATGCTGTCCAGCTTATGATAATTCTTCTTTAAAGGTCATTTGTGAAAGTGCACAACAATATATAAATAGATTTATTGCATAAGGTTATATTAACATATACTTCCATTTGTTATTTGATCCAGAGCTAGAAAAGGTGTTAGCACTGCACTAGTTGGTATAAGCCCCACATCTTCACTCATCAAGCCTTCTAATCTTTGTATTAATGGCTTTAAATGGCAAGAAAATAAAAAGACAATTTGCATTCATGGCACAAGTGTTAATTCATCCAGCAAGTCACTAGTTAGTATGAACACTTTATATTCATGTATGTGAAGAAATGCATGGAAATGACAACAAAGCACTATAAAAGCTTCACATCAAAATCCTGTTGTCATCTTCAATGCATCCAGGTTTTGGTTGACTGTCTGCTTTGGGGGGTTTTAGGAGGAAGGTGGGGAATGGTAGGGAATTGTGTCTTCCAATTGTTTGATTGAGCTTATTTTCATGTATTGATAAACTTCTTGATAACATATCTGAGTTAATTATCTGATTCATGCAGACACTAGTGACCTGGGACGGTGACAAACTGGTGTGTGTTCAGAAAGGTGAAAAGAAAAACAGGGGCTGGAAGCACTGGATTGAAGGAGACCTACTGCATCTGGTAAGTGCTGCTACACAAATTTCGTAGTACATAACTGACACTGCAACAAAGTGTGGTTTTCCATTTCAAGGGGTTAGTTCTTGTTCTAGTTTGAATGGTCTTTATTTAGACAGCTCCAGTCACTGAGCTCTGAGGAAATTCTCCCTCTGCTACAACTCAGGAATGCTCAATTTCTTTCCACTTGCTCCCAATTAAGTCATAACCTTCAGAGGTTTTTTTTCCTCCAGTCCTCTGCCCTTCAGCTATTAACCCTTCTTGTTACATTGCACCTCTAACATCAGCTCATTCCTATATCATTGGTGGTAGGAAAAATAAACCCAACAAACCAAAACCCAAAAAAACCCCAAACCATATGGGACAGATTGCAAGAAAAATGCCATTTTTGTTCTGGAAGAAGCACTATGTGATTTTAGTGTACAGTGGTGTAATACATATCAGAAACTACTCGGTATTCAAGAGGATCCTGCAAACAAGCTACACTGCAATTATTGTGTGCTAGTGCAAGAAAAGAGTCAAAACATTCATATATCTCAGTTAGTAAGCTGGACTCCAAAGCTAAATGAGGTGAGTCCAAGGTAGGCCAAAAGAGCCTGTGCAGGAAATAAGGAGTGAAGTCCAGAAAGATTTCAAAAATCTAGATACATATGATAATGGTTCCAGAGTTTCTTGGAAAAGCAATCAAGAAATGGGCATGATAGTGTTGAATGCTGCAATAGCTGGGTGGAGAAAGATTATGGAGCAGAGCTCATTGATCTGTCTCATGATTTGCCTCTAGATACCTACTACTTCACACGTGTGCCCTACAGGTAGCTGGTATGGCCAGGCACACTGCCTCAAGTCTGCATGCTTGGAAGGTCAAAGCAATGAATGGAAGAACACTGTCTGACATTTAACTAAAAGCCAATTGTCCCATACACCTTTTCGATGCTATTTTAACATATATGCAAAACCTGACCTAATAAAGGTTCTACATGCTGGCACTAGGATTCAGGCTAAGAGTGGCGAAAACAGAGACATTAAGTAGATTTTACAAGTCTGAAGACTTGTATTGCTGGCCAAAAAGCCAGCTGCAGCTCACTTCAAAGTCTGATTTGGCACAGGCTAATGAGAAGACTACCCAAACTGACAGCATTGCAATGTGCACGTGTGCCAACCTTTAAGGGGTCCATTGCAACACGGGGCAAAAATGTTGTGTTGTTCTGTCCCTTAAAAGATGGTTTGGGTATGTCTCTGATTCAAATGTCCTCATCTGTTCAAAGCATCTTTTTTTTATTTAATTCCTTGTTTCACAGCTTCTTATAATTATGAGGTAACGTGAATTATTAACTATTACAGTACATTGTTTTAACAATAGAGCATGAGAAAGCTTTGCATTAAAGAGCAATTTTTATGCATTTTTTATGTTTATGCTTCTTAAACCTCAGTTTAACTGTCAAAATCTAATTACTGCAACATGTGGTGCATGCCTGCTGTTTGGTTACATATAATACACTATTCTCTTTGTTTTCTTCGTCATAAATACATCTTTTTATTGCAGTGGCTCAGTTGTAGTGATTTCTGGCAGGATCTGCAAAATACGACTTGTACCACTATATACTAACTAATTGTTTTAACACTGTAGGAACTGACATGTGAAGACCAGGTGTGCCATCAGGTATATAAGAAGAAAAAATAAAACTGGTCAGAAAGCTGCACCATTATGCTGTTATGTTTTGTCTAAAGAGAAGAACCAAGGCAGATTTGCAATAATTCTTCAACACCACCTTGCTAATGTATTTTATGCCTGCTTATGGGAACAAACATATTTTATAGAAATGACATCAAACAGTTACAAACATCATAAATTCCTTTGTATTTCAGTCTGGAGTTAAATAAAAGTAATTGTCTTTAAAATCATGCTTTCCTACATATTTTTAATCATTTCCAGAGGAGTGTCTTGCAGTGACAAAGCTGAAAATTAACAGTTACAATGATCATGACCACAGTGTATCTCTCCATAACATCTGTAATATAATAATGTATTTGGATGACTGAGTAAAACTGGGCATTCACTGGACTGTTTCTATTTAATTTAGTTCTGGATCACAAAGTCCACAGTTTCAGGCAACAGAATGGCTTGGTGAATATGATACGTGGCCTTTTGCATCCAGGTGATTGATTTGATTTAGGCCCATGTCTATAGCTGCTAGTGGTTACCACCTGATAATGTTTCCTTGCCAATGTGAAATGCTGTAGCTCCTTAATATGTTCCTAAAGTGAATCGCTGACAATGGTGCTAAAGTCCAGCTAGAACTGATGTCCTACTAAAAACCCCAGTGGAGAAATCTGCTGTTTGTATCAAACCTTATATTCAAGAGTTGCTCCGTGACGTGCAAACTAAGCCATACTTATGGCTGTAGGAGAAAAACTGCAAAGTGCACACAGACTGCCTATACCCTGTGCATAAAGAGTACCCACTCAGCTGCAGTCTTTACCTTCTACCTCCCTTTCAGAGACTTTAAAAAGAAAAGTCATTTCCATACAACTCTTCTAAGTTTTATTTCAGGTTTTTCAAAGGAATTAATGTTCTTTGCTAAAGGCAAGTTTAAGTTAACCATGGATGGTGAGCACTACTTCAGTAAATAGAAATTATTCAACAGAACACACACATTCCACAGAACTGAAGAAGGGCTTGTATGCCCAAAAGCTCATCTGTTTTTTCCCAACCATATGAATTATTCTTATAAAATACCCTGTTTTTCCTACAACTTTGCCTTGCAGATATATAAATTTTCTCATAAACTTTATCACTGTTTCAATTCCATATTGTCCACAGGCCCTCATCTTCTGTTTGATATGGGAGGAGTGGCAATTCACTAAACAGATCCGTTGTAGGGAATTGGATAAGAGATGTGGAAAAACACTTTGCAGAAATGGGGATATATTCTTTCTCCCCGTCTCCTAGCCTTCCTACTGTCTCACTGTTTTCCTATCCTAAAAGACAGGAAAGCAGTGAAACAGTGTCCCAGCTGAGAACAAGGTTACATCTGCAAAAACCCCAATCAGATTAGTAAGTCACTAATACATGGCCATGGACATAGAGGTGTGTATATAGGGATGTTTTTATGAATTGGACTTTGCTTCTCCTGACAGAAGTTGACTTGTATCAAACTTCCTGTGTACTTCAGCTAAGCAATGCTCTAATGTTAGCTCACATAGAAGAAACTGCAGTTGGAGCTGATAAACACCTTATTATTATTTATTCAGCCTTCACCCTGACTTTCCATTAGAAATATATTTAATTCCTATTTCTAAGTCTCTGCTAGTTACTAGAATAGGAAGTACCACAGTTCATTAAGCTTTCAGAATGTTATCAGAGCAAAGTAATCACTGGGAAACAAAATGTGCACATTTTAATCAGTGACATTTCTCATAGCTGGTTCTTGGCAGGAGTAAGCCTGCAGGATGCGGGGTTTCATAACTTCACACCAAATCGGAAAACAAAGGAAAACCTTTCATGTAGCACAAAGAACTATCAATAAATCACAATGAGTGAGTTTGCAGATGGAAAGGAAGCATTCTTCAATTGATTTCTTATTATGTTTACTGGTTTTTATCTAATGGATACTGTAGGGTAGTTCATGAAGTAGGCAATTGTGCACTTCAGTAGACTTTGATTAGGAGAAAACTGGATCTGACCATTTTTGGTCATCAGTTTTCTTTAATGCTTTAACAGGGAGTAAGCAAATGTGCAATGTTTTTTACATTGCAGAACAGCATTTTCTTCCCACACATACAGATATGTAGGAACTGACAGCAACTTTGTAACTGTATGCGCAGAACTGGAGACAGAGGAGATATTAATTTTGTTGCACTACATTTGCTTCCAAATGCATGTATATATATATACTTGTTTGTGTTGTATTTGTGATGTTAGATTGGTCTCTAAGCTGTACAAAGTCCCTTATCTCCTTGTCAGCAGATTAAGTACTTGCACAGGAGGAACAGATATCACTGGTAAATCAGAGGATGTTCAGTCCCAGTTTTTCAGCCCTCTGGCATGCAGTGATGTTTCAGCTGTTTTGAAGGATTACTATTTGCATTGATTCTTTTCCTCATAGAGAATATTACTCAACTACAGTTAACAGGAAGGAAATTTACCAGCAACCTTCTGATCCAGACAACTGTAACAAAAGCACTTCCTAGTGAGTACAGTACTGGACAAAGAGTCAATACCATTACCTGGCACTGGACTTTTCAACAGACAAAAACAAAGGTGTGTGTAAGAAATATTTATGGTGGAATTTGTAAAAACCCTCTGCATGGAGTTGATTTTCCTCCCTCAAGGAATGAGCATTTTCTTATCAACTGTTAAAAGAAGAAAGCAGCACCGCAGGGAAATGCTGCAGGATAATGTTGTAAATGCTCCCACCAACAATGTTCTGTGGCTAGCTCCTAAGAGGCCATCTTTCTGTTAAGCTCTGGAGGGTCACATATTTGCACAGAATGGCTTTCAAATATGCCATGCATATACTATGTGTTCTGCTGATGTGCTGCCTGTAAAAGAAAGTTGGAGGTTTCTAAATCAGCTTTGACTTCAAGATCTGATGAAGACAAATAGAATTTCACCATTAAGTTGTTTAAATACATTTATTCGTACTTTTTTTAAGCAATGGCAATATTTTGCCTTGGTGGGGAGAGATTAATAGAAAGGATTTCTTCAGTTTTTTCCCCACCAGAACACATTCTTCTCAGGTTTCATTTGTGATTGACTTCAAGGGCAGAGGTTGCAGATATTTTAATTTCAGCTTGCTGATTACGCTTGTTATGCAGATGGTGAAGATGAGAAGAAATCATTGTGTGAAAATGAGATTTAAAATAAAATTAATCTGACAAGATTTTCAATAGCTGCAAAAAATTTCTCAGTTATTCTCTAAATATCACACTTGCAATAATTATATCTCACACTGCAGTGCTTCAGACATCATTAAATAGAAATGGCAATACAACAGATGACAGTACATATTCTACTTAAGTCAGAGGACTTCTGTGGTGTCATTCCATTCAGCCAGATCAGATCCTGAGTCAGATCATACATATCTACTGATAACGCAGACTATTGAGCTGCAGAATTTAATGCATGCAAAGTATCAGTGTCAGGAAAATGTTTATCACTGTTCACTGTTATTGATACCTGCTTCAAAGATTCAAAAACAAAAGAATGTGATAAACTTCCTGAATGATTAGGAACAAGGGTTTTAAGTTAAACACTCATCTTTCAACTTAGATGATCAAAATATGCAACTAAAACCAAAACCATGTGGCATATGGCAATTTAACTCAAAAACAAAAACAAATAATTGAGAATTTACATTTATTTATATAGATATACATAGTATTGCATTTTTCTTAATAAATCACCAACAACAATATAAATTTTACTCTAAATTTCTAAACGTTTTTGAGAAACCAATATCAGTAAAATAGTCAGGAATAGCATCTGGAAGATGAGCTTTACTGGTTAGAGGATTAAGACAGAATTGAATGGCTCCCTTTGTGAAATAACAGCCTTGGTTCTCTAAAAACACAGATTGCTGTTTGCTACTAATGGGTGCCTTGAGTAGCATTACAGCAAATTGCTTTCCTTGATGGCATAAACTGAATACACAGAAAACACGAACGCTCAGTTAAAATGTTAGCACATCAGAAGTCACTAAAGGAAAATAACTGTTTTCCAGAGAAAGGCTTTGTATGATCATAACTGAACTATTTCTGTTTTAGTGAACTTGTGCCATTTAAACCAGGAAGCAGAGCCAGGTTTTCTACTGCTGTACTAATTGCATAGTGATTCTGCAGCAGAGCAAGATCAATGCTGACTGTGACTAAAACACAGTGGCAGAAATTAATTATCTGTTGATCATGGGGCTGCAAGACTCAGTGTGGTCCCCAGTGGAAGTCTAGACAGCTCCAGCCCTTGCCCTGATTTGGATTTCCAGATGCAACATCTGCTCACAACAACAGGGATATTTTTTTAGTTACACCTCTTCTTACCTGACTCCCCTTAGCTTGTTGTACCAGTACTATGAGATTCTACAAGGGCGATGCACTACTATGAGAGGGTAATATTTGTCAGAAGATGATCTCATACCAACTACCTGAACCTCTACTACCATGGAACAAGTTGACTCAAAGGAATTGTGGACCAGTTGATGTCATCTACCTGGACTTGTGCAAAGCGTTCAACACTGTCCCACATGACATCCTTGTCTCTAAATTGGAGACACATCAGTTTGACAGGTGGACCACTCGGTGGATAAAGATCTGGCTGGATTGTCGCACTCAAAGAGCTGTGGTCAACGGCTCAATGTCCAGCTGGAGACCAGTAACGAGTGGTGTCCCTCAGGGATCAGTGTTGGGACCGGTCTTGTTTAACATCTTTGTCGGTGACATGGACAGTGGGATTGAGTGTGCCCTCAGCAAGTTTGCCGATGACACCAAGCTGTGTGGTTCTGTTGATACTCTGGAGGGAAGGAATGCCATCCAGAGGGACCTTGACACGCTTGTGAGGTGGGCTGATGCCAACCTCATGAAGTTTAACCATGCCAAGTGCAAGGTCCTACACGTGGGTCTTAGCAATCCCTGGCACAGCTACAGGTTGGGCAGAGAAGAGATTCAGAGCAGCCCTGCGGAGAAAGACTTGGGGGTGTTGGCCAATGAGAAAATGAACATGAGCCGGCTTCAGTGTGTGCTCACAGCCCCGAAAGCCAACCGTATCCTGGGCTGCATCAAAAGGAGTGTCACCAGCAGGTCAAAGGAGGTGATCCTGCCCCTCTACTCTGCTCTCGTGAGAACTCACCTGGAGTATTGTGTGCAGTTCTGATGTCCTCAACATCAAAAGGACATGGTACTGTTAGAACAAGTCCAGAGGAGGGCCATGAGGATGATCAGGGGACTGGAGCACCTCCCATATGAAGACAGGCTGAGAAAGTTGGGGTTGTTCAGCCTGGAGAAGAGAAGGCTGCGTGGAGACCTTGTAGCAGCCTTCCAGTATCTGAAGGGGGCCTACAGGGATGCTGGGGAGGGGCTATTCATTAGGGACTGTAGTGACAGTACAAGGGGTAATGGGTTGAAACTTAAACAGGGGAGGTTTAGATTGGATATAAAGAAGAAATTCTTTACTGTTAGAGTGGTGAGGTACTGGAATGGGTTGCCCAAGGAGGTAGTGAATACTCCATCCCTGGTGGTGTTCAATACCCGGTTGGACAAAGCCTTGGGTGGCACGGTTTAGTTTGAGGTGTCCCTGCCCATGGCAGGGGGGTTGGAACTAGATGATCTTAAGGTCTTTTCCAACCCTAACTATTCTATGATAATACAATTATAATTGCAGAACATACTTTAGTAGTTTAAACCTTGTGATGTGCCATTGACACAGCAAGTAGTGAAGGCAATGAAGATTCTGGCCCTTGTGCTTGGACTTGGACTTACAGGTTTTTCACAAAGATAAGTATCTGTGTTCTCTTGATACAGTTTCTCTTTGTCTTTTATTTCAAAGAAGAAAGTCATTCCTTCCCAAAGTCATAAATAAAGAAAAATATGCTCAGTTTACTGTAGGTCTCAAACTATAAGCAAGGCTGTGCATGAAGACACTATACTAACTTCTCAGATATGTGTTTTTATTTATGAAGTATATGAAAGAACTCTGTAGCTGTCCTAGTGCAAGTAACTTAAATGAGACCTATAATATGTCAGGAATCTTCCAATGAAACACGTTTTGGCACCTTGGAATAGGGTTTAAAAATGCCCAAACAATCAACCTCTCACTGCAGATTTGTTTCCTCATGGGATTAGACACAGATTAAAATTATTTCATAGAATAAATAAGCATCACTCTGTTGGACATAAAAACAATGCAATGACTTGTATAAAAATCTGGGCCTGCAAAATGAAATGTCTGTAGTCCTTTGTGTAGATTACCAACCACAGTAACAGTCAAGACTCCTAAAACCATACACTGGATACAGTTCTGCAGTCACAGAATTCACACAGAAGAGTCGGTTGCACCTTAAGCAGTTACAGTCTAAATCGCTTTCCCAGGTATTATATCATTACTAGAGCCTTCATGCTGCATGTTTTGATGATTTTCTGGATTCCACTTGGACTAAGAACAAAATATGGAAACATTTCAATCAATTGGCCTCAGATTGTTAAAAGATTGTAATTTATCCTTCTTTCCTGACCACTCCATTAGGCTTTGGTAATGAAAGCCATTACTACTCCTATCCTTTCCTGTCAGCTGCATCAGCAGTAGTTAATATCCACTGCCTGAAGAGCATAAAGGTAGCCCAGTGTTTTTATCATCCTTTCCCCCCTGCATTATGATTAGGTACTAAAAAAAGATGCCAGAGGACATCTTTATTCAATCTGAGAACTTCAATACCTAGTTCAATGCTGGGTCTTACTATATGGCAGTTGTAATTAGAGAGTGGAAAAAATATATCTTGGTTAATGTAGCTCTTCTTAATGTGTAAGATTGTAACGACATCACTGTATGATGAAATGAGCTGCAAAGCACAGGGGGCCTGTCCTATCTAATGCACGATACAGGTAAGCTTTCTTAAATACTTAATGCTAATGTGTTCTATGGCCTTTTATGAAGTTACTTGAAGCCATAGAAGAATGTGCACCATCTTCTCTGAAGACAAACGTTTTAATGTAGTAATTATTTTTTAGAAGAGAAAGTACATAATCATTTTTTAAATAACATGAGTAATACAGAAGGTATAATCTTTTTTTTATACTATCATCTTCCGCACAGAAAAAAATCCTGAAAAGCCTGGTAAATGCTGCAAAGGCTTATTGTCAGAAACCTCCTTTTGTCACTAGAAGTATAAATACAAACCTGATGGAAGCTAGGAAAGCCCATTTTTTTGTCCAAATCAAATCACATTTATGAACAACAGAATAATCTTAGCCAATGTACAGTCACCAAAAGTACTGCTGACAAAATAATACTGGCTCCCCAGGTTTAATTTATACAAGCTCCCAGCTTCTATTTCCAGTCAGAGACAGTCTTCCGAGTCCCATCTCTGAGAAGCCCTGCAAGTAACTCCAGCACTGATTTCTATTGCATTTAATGTAAAAATATTAGTCAGTTGTCATGAAATAGTTCACATTAAAAAAAATCAGATAGCATTTTCATTAAAGTATGATTTTAAATATTGTAAAAACTTCAAAGAGTGGATAGCATCTCTTCCTGTTACAAACCCACTTAATGAGGCTGTATTTTGTCAGCAAAACAGATAAGTATGCATAGGAACATAGCAATGTCCTACCATACAAGATGTTATAGTGACTTTTTTTGTACAGGATGGCATAGCGTAGCCTTTTGACGCATAGAAAATTATCACATAGGAAGTAGTTTCGGTTGGTCAACTTGGTGCCAGGAGCTGCTCGCATGCAACTGTCCACCTGCAGATGTCTACACTCAGGTACTGCTTAAACAAAAATGAAAAAATTCCCCCTCTTTCATTGAAAGGGAGGCTGTTGTGATTTTACTTATTCTAATGACAAGAAACTACTGGGCAGAAACATGCATGTGTTTTACTGTGGAACAGCTGATCCATGTTCATTTGTTATACTACGGTTACCTGCTGTGTATCACAGACTACAGACCTGAAGTTCTTCAGTGCAGAGACTAATGAATGAGGAGTAGGAACTACAAAACCTGCCTTAATCTGTGGTTAAACAGAAGATTTCAGTCTCTCTCCAGACTGGTCCACACAGGAATTATTTACTTGTTAGTACCAGGATCAGTGATAGCTTTTATAAGCACATATCATAAAATGCAGAATTATGCCAGTATTAAAATGTTTTACAGAAGTATAGTTTGTTTTCCCCACACCCTCCACCCTCCTGGTAAGAAAAAGTGTGCACTAAATGAAACATATTTATACAAGCCTTTATCCAGACATGCTAAATGGCTGCTCATAGGTGGTATAAATTACAATGTCCTGACCTGCTTCTGCTTTTAAGTTACAGTTGTAAAGCAGAGCGACATGAAAAACATGTATGAAGAAAAACTATTTTTAAAAGGTGTTTTGTTCAAGACAGATAAATTATCAGTATAACAAACAAGAAAACTGATGACCAAAATAGGCTGGAATTAAAACTAGCAACAATTGTAATTACTTCAAAACAAGGCTTTAAAAATTATCACTTAAAAATACGTGAAAATCATTCTTTCCCAGCTGGATTTACTGAAGAAACAGTTTCAGGATCTCGGGTCCAGTCATCACTCAGGGAAAAAAGAGAGATGAACAGAATCAAGGCGTCATCTAGTGGCAAATCTTTCCAACGCATGGTCAAGGGGGAATCGGTGATGTTATCCGATTTTCCTGGCCTCTTCACGGACTCAAAACAAAAATACTATCACTATTGTAATTTTATACCTCCAGAGTAAATTTAATAAAATGTATATAATTTTATTGTAACAAGACAATTATTGAGACAATGTAGTCTGAAACACATCACAACTTTACAAGTGCTTTTACTTCGAGGGGATTAAATTCCAGCTACACACTAGGTACATATTACATTCATCAGGTTTAATCTGGATAGCCAATAAAAAATAGTAGATATCAATTTTTCATAGGAGAATTAGATGTGCCTCTTCAGAAAGGAAAGAAAACCATATGTAGGTGATAGTCATTATTACTAATTGGAGGGAGGGGGAAGCTGACTGTATAATAAGAGAATGGTGGCATTTTCAAGAATATCAGCATAAGAGGAATTGAACCAGAAACATTTGGGATTAAAAGCCTAAACTTTTCTAGCTTGAACTAAGACTCCATATTAATGCTCACTCATCAACAGATTACATATTTCACCTCTGAGAGTGAATTTGTCCGGATGATCTGAATGCTACAAATCCTATGTCAGGTTCCATTTGTGTAATATTTTGACAAAGGACTGAAAAAGTCATTCAAAGTTGAAAGCACCAATTGCTACAATCTGAGTTAAAAAAATCAAATGCTGGACAGGGATGGTTGTGATAACTTGCAGGCACACAGTTACTATTGAATTACACATATGACTACCTTTGGAAATTTTAATGGTTCGCATTCTACTAAAAATGGGAAAACAAAAGAAACAGCTTGTATAGGGCTTGTATATATAAATACATTGTTACATTTGCCTCTGGCAATACATTATTTATGTGTGGTTATTAGAAAAGGGCAAGGATAAAATATAATATGGCTTTCATTACTGCCTGCTCTCCTGCATAACTAGCTTTTATTGTGTCATTGTGAAGAAGCAGCTTCAAATACAAAGGCATATATTCAATGCTACAGAAATGCCATACAATTGTGTAAGTGCTAATTGTTTGAACTACAAAGCGTACTGAGAGATCATAGAATAGAGTCATAGAATCACAGAATCAACTAGGTTGGAAAAGACTTTTAAGATCGTCAAGTCCAACCATTCCCCCAGTTTCTACCACTAAACCATGTTCACTAAGGGCCTCATCTACACAGTTTTTGAACATTTCCAGGGATGGTGATAATACCACTTCCCAGGGAGACCATGTAACTATGCAGATCAAATCACAAAGACAGAATGGTCTTAAACTTTCTTAAAAGAACCCTACATATTACAACTACTAAAAGCAAATTAGAGAAATAAGAATAAAATTTTAAAAAGCCCCAAACCTGTTGACACTTTCCATTTGGCAGGTGTATAATGAGAGAATGGCTCTGGATTATGGTCATATTTGGGGTCTCTGAAAGCTTCTGCTGACACCCTCTGTGAACTAGCCTGACCTGAAAACAAATCAGGTAGCAGGGGTTTGGTTTTATGTGCCTGGCACACCACAAGCCTGATCTACACTTTTGCCTATGGTGAAACAACTGCTATTAAACTATAAAACAAAAGACAGATCATAGCAGAGCATTAGGTCATGCAGGATGAGTGCCTAAGCAATAGGATAATGGTAACAAGAATAACAGCTATTCTTTAGCCTCAATTTCCTTCCCTTTGTTGAGAAAATAGAAAAAAAAAAATGAAAGATACTGTCTTATATCATCCCAATTCTGTAAAAGTAGTTTTAACATCATTACTGTTCCTTTAAAACAGATCCTAATGTAGAATGTTTAGATATTTATACTGTTTGGTTCATTTTAACTAAATAAACATGTTCTGATGGTTTGATTCCATTATGTACACTGTAAGCAGATGTTACATCTTTGCACTGTAAGCAGACGTTACATCTTTGCATCTGGAAAACTCAAAACTCCATGACTAAGAAGAAGCAAACCACTTTGTTCATTCACAAGCCATAGTCAATTATCTAAGACTGTCCACTAACCTCTCACATTGAGTAAGTGTCCATAGTGCTGTTCTCAAACTTCCTTTTATTACTGTTCTATATCTGGATAAAAAAAATAACTCTTGTTATGTCAATCTTGTCTAACATTAGTAGAAAACACACACAGCAGTTTCAGCTTTCCAGAGCTCTGGCAACAAATCATTCTGATGACTGGTAATACCATCCCATAAAATTTTTTTGCAAGCTTATGGAAAGCTCTGTGCTGAATCATTTCCCAAGCACACTCCAACCCTGTGGTCAGCATGATAAGGTAATAATATATAATAGCAATGAAAAGTGAAAATAAATTTATAGTTTTGTACTGAAATCATTAATATTGCCATAGGAATTTTTAAGTAGCTATGGGACTGATATTCCTCAGACAAGAAGACATCATTTCATAGGTTTTCTGGTTCGTGTTATTGCAAGACTATATTCAGGGCACACTAAACTGCTTGCTGAATCAGTCTGACAGATAGATTTAAAGAAGAGCAGAGAAAATGGAGTAAGTTTATCTGAGGCCTCAAAACTCAATAAAAGAACATTAATACCAACATTTTGCTGCCATGGAAGACATTGTAAATCTGATAAAAAAGAAATTTTATGCTCTAAACTTGGAATACCTGGGAGGATATACTGCTGCATTTCAAACTACTTCTGTGGCTCCAAGGCCTGCCCTTTTGCCACCAATCTTAATGGAAATGGAATCATGCCAAAATTGTGACTTTGGCCTCCAAATAATAAAATACAAAGAAGCAAGTGTTAATAGATCAGAAGCACTAGCAGGTCAATCAGGGTAATTCCTGCTAAGTGATTACATAAATGGCACAAAGATAGCATTTATTTAATGAATCAAATGCACTCAAAGAAGCACAAGAGGGTGAGAACTGGAGTCTCTATTATGTACAACACTATATTCACTCTCACTGATAACATTGCTTGGCAGAGTTCCCCATTTATGGACATCTCTCTCTTCATTATTAGCATGCAGGTAACTTACTGTGCTAATACAATTAATACTTTCTGTTATATCTTCTGCTTAAATTAAGTCCATATCAGATACTGCTAAAAATATTGTTGATCATCCTGTTGCTGATTTTAAGGAAACTTTTTTTGTACTCCCTTAATACCTTTCCAAAAATGACTAAACTTTTCTACTGAAACCAGAAAAAGCAAGCTGACACAAATTCCTAGTTCAGATGAAGACATCTAATGCAAAACAAATCTAAATCCACAAAGCTGAAGTTTGGCAGGATTGTCAGTTGTAAAGGCAGGCCTGTAATGAAAGTGTCAGGTGATGTTATTTTAGGTGACTTCAAACATAAAACTTCCAATTCCCTCTTTATGTACCGCAGTGTCTATTTCTCTGTATGTACCACATATATGGTCGTATTTGAAGCAACTACCATTTTGTTTAAAACTCTCAGTTTATGTACCATCATGCTGTTACTGGCAGGATGCAGTGTTTGGAGAGAACAAGACTATTTTTTTTTTCCTAATAGGAGGTCTACAGTTTTGACAGTTCTGCTAAAATTTCTCCTCTCTTTACTAACATTTTAATTCATCATTATCCTAGTGAGTGTAATATTCTGACCTCTGTATGAGTCTTTCTATCTAAGGCTAGCATGTTTCCAGGAGAGCAACAACAGTCAAAGGCTAGGCACCCCAGACTGAAAGGGACAAACTGCGTTCCACAACACTGCTATATCCCTGATCTGCAACAAAGAGAAATATGACCTTTTCAAGGGAGCTTTTAATCAGATTTACAGTGAGGTTTGTGTCACAGCTCTGTCACCTACATGTTAGTAACACCTTCTCTTTAAACCCACTGTTTTCCATTAGTCTTTACTACCTTCCAAGCTAAGGCTGCTACGAGTTTTACTTCAGTTCACTGCACTGCAAGTATTAAATCCTGGCATTTCACATTAATTTTGCATATGAAATAAATACTTTATAATACTGTAGAGTTGACCTAAATATATAAAAGCCTCTAGATATTCTAAAAGAAAGGCTGTAATGAGAATAATACTGTAATTCAGGTTATGAGATAACTCAGAGAATACTTAGGAAATTAGCAAGCTGTCAATTATACTACCTTGAGACAATAGTCAAGCTCACAGATGCTGGCAAATGGAGCTGCAAAGTGAGAAGCAGTGATGCTGGGAGGTGCCTCATAGCCCCATAAACAAAATGAGCAATGGCTGAAGTCTGGAGAAACAAAGAATTTACAAAGGAAGGGTGGTATCCTGGGTAGAACAGTCAAGGCAAATAAACATTGGACCCTCAGGACTGAGCTGCCAACTGCAGCACACAGTACATTTAGTACAGCAGGTATGGATCTAGCTAAGAGTGTCTGCTAGATTTTTGCCTGAATGTGAATTTCCAAGTATATGGAATGAGACATATGGACATAGCTCTTATTTCCAGACCTCTAGTCCTTACCTCAGAGAAAAAGAAAGTGGACTGGTGTTTTTATCTTCTCATTTGGCACACTGAGGATAAACTAGAGGTGCTTGTGACTGATAACCCAAACTAGCATTTCTTTGCAAGAACCGTATTGTACTTTTTTTTTTTTACCTTAAAATGCTCTCTTCTGCTTCCAGAAAACTTTTTATTGCCATACAAATACAAAACCTGACAATAATTTCATAGCCAAAAGGATCTAAGCTGAAATTTCAGGAAAGCAATGTTGGATGGATTGGCTATGCCGAGATGCTGTGTAAAGAAAATACCCATAGGCTGAAACAGTGCTATAGTGACTCCCTCCTTATAAATGTTGTATCTCTTGTTGCAATCCCATTATAGCTGCTGTGTTTCTAACTAAATCACCAACAATAAAAATGTGCAGAATTCCTTTATTACAGAACTCCAGTCCATTTTTTAGGTTTACAAATTTTAATGTGTCAGAATGAAGCTGCTTCAACTACCAGCACTTAGCTGGCCAGTTATTTAGAACATTTTTTTTTTTTGTAATAAAAGTAAGATCCTTTTTAATGCTTTGTGCTGAGAATTTTCAAGAGGTTTAAAACTCGCTTTGTACCTGCAGGAAATTTATCCTGCAACAGTGGATTACCAGTTCCTTTATAATACACTTTATTACACACACATATCCACACTTTATGGAAATGCTGTTTGTGTTTCTAACAAGAAGACAGTTATAGAAGGGTACTATACACATTAAATATTCTCTACAGCTTTATTCTAGTTTCTAATGGAAGCAAGGCCTGTGATTGCACTCTGCTGCACTACTGGAGAAGAAAACATTGTGTTGGCATTTTCTTTTTTCTACCTGAAAATGTTTTTCAGTAAAGAGGTATAAGAATATCTGTGGGGTCACATAAAAAACACCCCAAAAGCCAACAAACCAAACAAAGTAGAGATTTTGATTTGTAATGTCTGTATTGAAAGTCTCCTTAGAGAGCTACATGGTTCCAGCTACTTTGTATATAACCCCTGGTGAAACAATGGCTAGTTCAGGACCTGGAGAATAGGAAAGGAAAACAAATACATAATAACATTTCCTCTGCACACCTATTTAATTTGTAGCAATTTGTGGATCATGTTTTTCTTGACTCAGAACTGGTACCCTTGAAGTCTAACAGCTGTGAAAGGTACTTCTTTTATTGCTTCATTTCATTGTTTCTCTCCTACAATAAGGTCAGTCTTGGCTTATGCCCTGGGCCTCTTCTCTACACTTGACTTTTTCTATTATGACAACTTCCCAGGAGAAGCTAACAGCAAAGGAATTTCTTCCTTTCCCTGCTGTTATTTTCTTGAATAACAAGCTCTATCCCTTTATCTTTCACTTACCTTTCTTGCTGTCTTTGATTCCTCTGGAACACCCTCATCTCTGGACAGGACCTTACTGAAGTTTTCAAGGTAAAATACACCATGTATGCTGTTCATTCCCCACTACATACGTTCTCTAACAAGGATATCCTTCACCTACAGCCCTTCTTTCAGTGCTCCCACCTCTTCTTCAGTGTTCCACCTCAGCTGTCTTAAAAATTATGAGTTAGACTTTAAAGTAATGAATTTTACTCAAATCATAACTTTGAAGAATCTTATCCAGATTCTAGATCCTGAAATTCTGTATTAAAATGTTTTAAACATTGTTCTGCAATCATTAATGTAATGAATTCAAAGTGAAAAGAAAGCCTTGAAGTAAGCTGAAAGTCTAAACTCACCCATAACAGCTGAGAACACCATGCCCCTTTTATTGCTTCAGGCATTTCTCTTCTCACTTATCTTCATGTGTTTGAGTTGGTTTAGATTTTAAGTATCTGTCTTTACTTCTTTGGAGTGAAAGTAACAGGAGTTGAAGTAATCTCTCTGTCACACTTTTGTTTGTTTATGTCCCTTGTAAATGCTCCAGGGCAAGCTAATCCTTCCTAGTGTGTTGTAGGATGGAGCACACTGGGCTCCTAATCTCCAGGTGAACACTTGAAACAAAAAGAGTATTTTCTTTAACTGAACCCCAATGAATTTGGATATCCTCCATTTTGTTCCTCTTCTTGCAATGAAATTAGCAGGTTCTCATAATTCAACTTGGCAGCAGGGCTAGGTGAAATTTTCTCAGCAGCGGTTGTCTTTCGATACTTCCAAAAACCTCATATTCTCAGTGTTGGGAATACCTGGTTTCGTAACGACTTTAATACATCATATTTGAGGTTGCAGGACTTCTCACTTTGGCTGACAGGTAGATTAAGAGAAAAAACACAGCCTTCCACATCCACACAGCCTTCAGGCATGTATCTTTCTTACTGCGTGAGAGGCAAGCCAGGCTCCTTCCCGGGGTTTGCTTCAGGGCCCTGTCACACTCTCCACTGAGGGCCTGACCCCTCTCACCAATGCGGCCATCATGGTGCACACTCAGACACCACACTGCTCAGGCAAGGGCTGTCAGAGGGCCCATCTCTTCCTTTGGTCACTCACAATTGGGCAGGGTCGCTCATCCTCATCACCATCACCATTAATTACCACATCACCACCATTAATTACCCAAACGGGAGACATGCGACCGCACCAAACTCCATGCATAGGCTCAGCAAAGGCCACCTCACCGAGTCCCTCATACACCCTCACCGCTCCCACGCGTCAAAACTACAACTCCCAGCATGCCGTGCAAGCACAGCCAAGGGGGCAGCCGTGGCCTACATAACCCGGCATCCCGCGGGGCTGCTTTATCTCGCGAGGACCTGGGTGTCCTGGTGTGGCTCTCGCGATAGCTGCGGGCCCGGAAGCTCCACGTCGTCTGGTTGGAGCTTACCCGGTCCGCAGCGGCAGCTCGGCGGGCGGCGCGGACGCAGGGCCATGGTGAGTGCGGGACCGTGAGGAGAGGCGGAAAGGGGACATAGAGTCTGGCCCGTGAGGGGAATGGGAAGTGAGGAGGCGTCGGAGGATCCCAGGGCCGGTGGCGAGCCGGGCCTGGAGGTGTACGGGCCCTGCCTGAGGAAGATGGGCTTGGCTCTGGGCAGGACAAGCTGTTTGACACAGGCTTCCCTCTTCTGTGATTTAAGTTATACGACTCAATAAGAAGAAAGTATTTGAAAGTCTTTCAGTATCCTTATGGTTGAACTCGCAGAGCAAATCCCTTGGGCTGTGTTACTAGTGTGGTATTCCATCAAGCGGTCCTAACGGGTGTAAAAGTGCTTTGAGTATGTGTTGTGGTTAACCTCTTAGGTCAGCAGTAGTGTGGTTCTTAGTAGTAAGTTTCAAGGATAATCACAGAATCATGTGAGATTACCTTGCCTCCTTTTCTAGTATGTATGGCAGGAGAAGTAAACCACAAGTTCATTCTCTACTGTCAAGAATGATTTTTGGTTGGAAGGGACCTTAAAGCTCCAACCCCTTGTCACAGGCAGGGACATCTTCCACTAGAGCAGGTTGTTCCAAGCCCTGTCCAACCTGGCCTTGAACGGTGTCAGGGATGGGGCAGCCACAGCTTCTCTGGGCACCCTGTGCCAGCGCCTCAGCACCCTCACAGGGAAGAACTTCTTCCTAATGTCTGATCTCATCTCCTCTCTGTCAGTTTAAAGCCATTCCCCATGTCCTGTCACTACAAGACCTTGTCAATGGTTCAGATTTCAGATGTCATGTTCATAAGTTACAGATGCTACATGACAATTAGGTATCTTTTTGTCCTTGCGATGTCTAACATACATAAGTACAGTTTTACTAAGTTTATTCCACCACTAAAAATGCACAGCACTCTGGTCAGATAATACCCATTAAGTTCTCTGAGCTAAAATGCCAGCAGCATTAAGTGAGCTCAACAGTCTTTGAGTGTCTAAATAAATCTATAATGCCTTAAATATTTTAGTAAATCACTTTGCTGTACTTCATGTCTTTAAAATATTCCAGCTTTATGTTGCCAGTGATGAAGGTGAAAGCCGTCTTTATAAGGGAAAGACTTAAAACTTTACCTTCTGCAGTGTTTACAATGGAGTGTTACATTCTGAAACTTAGTATTGGAATTACAGAAGTAAGTTTATGTTGAGCAGATGTTGTGTTAGCTTGTGATAAGTGGCTTTTCCACCTGGTTTTCAGGTGAAGCAAGAGAAATACCGATTTTTCAATCTGTTGTGTTAGAAGCAAATTCTCTTTGCTTTGATACTTGAGGGACATGGAGAAGATGTGCAGTGCGTTCTTCTGTTTTGGCTGTGATGAAGATACTTTATACAATATGAAAAAATTCTGAATTTCACAAAAGTGAATTAAATTGACCCATTGCCATTGGTGGGGATGTGATGATCCGGAAATCCCTACAAAAAACAAATAAGAAAATGGATAGAAAAGAATCTGTCTGCTTGAAAAGGAGGATTGAGTCCTTTTATTTTAAAGTTTAACTTCAGTTTTCCTTCCTCCATCATATTTCTCTGCCAGTTTTGTGGGGGATAACCTGGTATTCTCAATTCTTTCCCTCTCTAGCCTCTCCGACTTGATATAAAACGGAAGCTAACAGCTCGGTCTGACCGGGTGAAGAGTGTAGACTTGCATCCCACAGAACCATGGATGTTGGCTAGCCTTTACAATGGCAGTGTCTGTGTTTGGAACCATGAAACACAGGTGATGATTTTGGTTTTCCCATATTATGAAGTCTTCATAACTGACAGATGTATCAATTCTAGTTTTCAATACTAGATACACAATAAAATTCTTAAATCGCTGTTGCTAATTGACTATAGTCTCCAATGTCTTACTGCAAAAGTGACTGTAATAATAGACAAGGAATATCTTCAGCTGGGACTTTAATGATGTTTTCTTTCCTAAAAATTTATTCGTCAAGACTTATCTACTTTGTGGATTCCTTGCAAATAAATACCTTTCCTTCTGAAAGGTTATGTGTCTCTGGCTTGTCCCTGCCATCTGTATTTGTGATGGTTGTAGTAACTGTTAGACATTTACCTGTCTATCAAGTATAGCTGAAATTGAGCAGCAGCTCCAGTCCCATTCGGAGATGGGTTTGGGTTAAGAATGAATGGAGAGCATAAAGATGTTAAAAGAACAGAAGAGGCAAGTACCTCCTTTTTTGGGAAGGTGTGTTCCTTTTGAAAAAAGTGTGCATGTAGTGTTACAGGATTCCTGGAGAGTAGTCAAATGCAACATAATAAAACGTAGTAAAAAAACCAAACGTATCAAATCTGATATTTTTTTTCCAGGGCTATGAGCTTGTTCTTTTTATTTTTAGACTCTGGTGAAGACGTTTGAAGTGTGTGACCTACCAGTGAGAGCTGCCAAATTCGTGGCAAGGAAGAACTGGGTTGTTACAGGAGCTGTAAGCTATTGCTGTCTTGCAATTTCCATATGGAGTAGTACTTTCTCCAGTTTGTTTTCATGCTGTTCCTTTGTAGACCACATAATAATATGATTTGATAAGAATCTGTAGAAAAGGAGTATTTTGCTACGCTTTCCCAAAAATTTTGTTCTTGAAGTAAGCTTAGAAACTTAAACTTGTTGTTTGAAAGGAGGGCAGCCTTTTTTGTTTGCTAATTCTGCATGTAGTGCAAGTTAGATCTAGATCTGTTACTGGAACACACTCAGTACCCAATTTTGACTTAATATTAGTGCTACTTCAACTAAGATGAAACTATTGCCTATCCTGGATAAGATGACTTAGAAGTTTCTTTCTAACTTTGTTCTTGGTAGTATAAAAAATACTTTTTTTTGTTAGTTTTACTTACCCCTTGGAAAATCATCTGTTTTATTCCATGAGTCTACCTTGAATGGAATAGCTTGATTCTAATCTTAGTAATACATTTTCCTTGATGGAATGAGTGGGTTTTGTCTAAATTGAAGTAACGCCTGCCATTTTCATCTCTAATTTGTTTCTAGTCTTCTGCCTTAGACACAGAGTAAAAAAATTGATGTAATTTCATTGTCTTATGCTGCTGTGCTGCAGTTACTTCAGGCATGCATAAGTTAGCACTGCTTACCAAAAAGTACAACACTGCCTCTTTGGCATCACATGAGTTCAAATATCTGCATGGGAACTGGATTAGCAACTGATGAAATTTAGTCTCCATTTTTATTTTAAATCAGTTCATTTCACCAGGATCAGTTTCTTGATCTGATTCAGTGTGCAGCTGTGGTTGTCCTTGCTTTCCCAAAGGAGCCATCACTGCTGTAACAAGAAGTGGTAAGGAAAGGGGAAGACAGCTGCTCTCAGCAACAGGGCTGGCTGAGTCTTAGTGACTGTGAAATGGTGACATCAGTCATTGCTTGTTCTGTGTGTTCCATGTTCATTATACTGATAGGCTGGTCTCAAAAGAACATAATTTTTCTTTTCTGCTGTTCTAACAAGTGTTTTCTGTAGGTGTTGCTGTGTGTGAAAGAGGAAAAGTAAATGCTTTGGGTAAAACAAGTAATGTAGAGTGTATCACAAAGTTGCATTTACTCTGATGGCCTTGTAAGTCATGGTCATGTGGTAAAACAAGTTTTACCTGATGTTTTATTCCTTGTCAGGTTGTTCTCCAATTTTATTTTTATTTTAAAGGTTTGGGAATACTGCTTGTAATAATACTGTATCAGACATAGAAACATATCAGTCTTAGCCCCCCAGATAAAGCTCAACTTTAAAAAATAAAGTTGAAATCACTTTTCCACTGGACTTGGAGCTGGAACTTCTTTCCTCCTGGCCCCACAATATTAAACTGAATTTTATGTTGGAGAACTTTGTTCTCATGTGAAGCATTAATAGTTCTAAATGCATTTTTGCACTTTTCCTTAATTTTAAATCAAAATATTGTTTTTAATATACCTTTTAAAATTTAAAATTTAGTTAAAGTTTTTTCCATTTCATAAATGTCCTGGAATAGTGTTTGGTAAATTACAGACTTCTGAATCAAAGCGTGCTTTGTACCATTAGCAGTGTACACAATATAAGTTTTCTTAACCATTTTGTTGTTAGGCTCTTCAGTGGTAGAATATATTGTTTTATAGCTACCCTGCATTGAATATAAGGTGTATTATACAGACTCCTTTGTAAAGGTTGGTTTTCTTCCCTTTCACAGGATGACATGCAAATCAGAGTTTTTAATTACAACACCTTGGAAAGAGTTCACATGTTTGAGGCCCATTCAGATTACATTCGTTGTATTGCAGTGCATCCCACGCAGCCTTTCATATTGACAAGCAGCGGTAAGAGTTCTTAGGTATATTTGTGTATCTATTAACCAGCTATATTTAGGCTTTTATCTGTCTGGTGAGGGGTTGCATGTTTTTTCCTCTTTCTGCTGAAACAGGAGTCCTTGAGCAAGTAGCAAATGTGACAGTTGTCACTTCAAGTTATTTGTTTACCAGATGCAGTCATGGTTTTTTAATGGGTTATCATCTGTACTTATAACTTAAAATGTAATAGCTTATGTTGTTGTCAGGGAAGACTGAAAAACCCTGTTGCTTTACATCTGTGCTAATTATTTGAGAGTTTGCTGCCCTGAAGTTCTGCTTAAATAAGAAATTACATAAAGGTTTGGATTGTGTTTTCAGCTGACCATCTGACTTGCAGCAGCGGCTAACTTGCATCTTTCTTCCCCAAGAACTACTGAGCTATCTTATTTGAGGTGATCGATGTGATGCATAATTGGAAGATCACAGTATCTCAATAAATCTTGCCCAAGAACATCTGCATCGTGTGACTCAGGCCTTTTAATTCCTGGAAACGTTACTAATACAATCAGAGGTCTGCAAGAGTGCAGAGAACCTTGTGAATCAGAAGCACCATATATTTCTGTGTTTCACTGTTAAAGCTAATATATTTACACTTCAAAGAAAGGTACTAGGAAGCTTCTTTGTCTCTGCTGCTTATTCCTTAGTGCTCATCAGAGTAGGTGCTGTACAGCAAAGCCCAGGTTGAACTCCTGAATATCTGCCCAGTATTTTAAGATTAATAATTAAATAGCTAAATATGCTTTCTTAATCTCCCCTTTTAAAGACAGAAGTATTGCTTATTTAGTTTTATCACTATTTTACTGGACAATCTATTTGAGAAACTTGTACTCCCTGTGGTCCTTCTGCAAAGGAGGGACTGGAAATCTTACAGGTGAAAAATACACTGGGTATTAGTAACACCCCCTTTCAAGGGGGCAGGGATGAGTGAGCCTTTTAATGTGTTAAGGATTGTGTAGCCTAAGAAGATAACTATTGGAATATATTAAGCTAACCAAAGCTTGGTTGTTGGTTTTTATCTCTTTTTTCAGATGACATGCTCATAAAACTCTGGGACTGGGATAAAAAATGGTCTTGTTCTCAGGTGTTTGAAGGACACACCCATTATGTCATGCAGATTGTTATAAACCCAAAAGACAATAATCAGTTTGCCAGTGCCTCTTTGGACAGGACAATCAAGGTAGAGAAACTGTAATTTGGTTTTTGGTTTGGGGGTTTTCTTTTCCATCAGTAAGTAAATGTCAGAGCACACAGACCAATAATAATGTATGGACAATGGGTCAGAATTCTTAAAAAAAGGTGTAATAATAGGATTTTTCCTGAACAAAGAACCAAATGTTGGTCAGGTTTATGTGCACCTACTAAGTATTTCAGTAAAACATCTTAACTGCTGTGTAAAAGGTGTTTCTCCCATTATTTTCATGCTTTGGTCTGTTAATTGAATTGTTTACGAAGGTGTATTTAGCCTTCTCGTGGTAGACTGTGATGAGTCTCACTTGCTATGAAACTGTATTTAAGAATCTGTAACTATAGGTTTAGAGATGTCTGAGCAGTGAGACTTA
This sequence comes from Melopsittacus undulatus, assembly GCF_012275295.1. Lineage (NCBI taxonomy): Eukaryota > Metazoa > Chordata > Aves > Psittaciformes > Psittaculidae > Melopsittacus > Melopsittacus undulatus. The sequence goes on along the minus strand of NC_047532.1, from coordinate 70,432,448 downwards.
CTCACTTTCTCTAGAAATTCCCAGTATGTTGGCCAGGTATCATTTCATATATTCTCACATCCCAAGATGAGGCGTTTATAAATGTTGATTTGATGTGATAATCTTGGGGAAATGGCAGTGTATCTACAACTGGACTTGATCAATTGAGTCCTCATTTAACATGAGATTTGTCATTGCTTTAATGTAACTGGAAAGAACAAAATTCAGGACACAGCTGGGGGCAACCTGTGTATGCACAAATTGTTAATTGCTTTTTCTATGTCTATTAGTCAATTGCATAAATAGATACTACTTCTAACAAGCAGTGTCTTATATGATTTTATGTTGTTTTGAGGTGTGAGCACAGTATGTGTTCAGATCAGTGTGGGTTTTTTGTTTCCATGGTGGGAGAAGGATTGGTTGTTTGATAAACAGTTGTTTGAGTTCCTCACTTCGGAAAACAACTATGCCTTTGGAACTGTAAAGTACATCTGAATGCCTACTGTGTTTGGCAAGGTTGGCCTGAATGCAAAAGATTAAAGACCTACATGCACTTTTTTTTCTGGGCAGGTATGGCAGCTTGGTTCTTCTTCACCCAACTTTACCTTGGAAGGCCATGAGAAAGGAGTGAACTGCATTGACTATTACAGTGGAGGAGACAAGCCGTACCTCATTTCAGGTGCAGATGACCGGTTGGTTAAGATCTGGGACTACCAGGTATATCTTCAACCCTTCATAAATTTTCATGCAGACTGCCAAAGCAAAGCCATTAGTGAAGAAACAGAAAAAGAAGGAAAGGACTTGAGTACAATAGATTTTCCCTCATTTTTCCTTGGAAAGAAGGAACTGGGGATGAAATTTTCAGTTACTTGTGTGTAAATAAAAAGAAAAAAAGAATTGACTCATGAGAAAAGCTGCTGTGCATGTAAATAACCTCGAAGTTAATTTGAAGAATTAAATCTGAAATAAGGTTGCCATTATTAACATTAAGGATTTTTCTTCTAATGTAGTAATTGTGCCTCTTGAGCTTCTCTCTTTAGTGGCTTAAATAGCTCCTCTTCTATGTTCAGATGTAAATTTTGTTAATATATCAACTCTTTCCAGCCTTCTTTCCTCCTTTTTCTCCATTTCCTTCCCTCCTTTTTCATCCTACAAACATTTCCATAGGCACACATGTGCATGCAGAGACATGTATGTACATGGACAGTTTGCAGGGGTCATGAGGTGATGAGTGCCTTACAAGAAAGGGAGATTGGATCCAGGGATTAAATTCTGTTGCTGGAACTCTTTAAGTTCTTCCTGTGCATAAGTGCATGAAGGGCCAGAAGGGCAAGAAAGTTTGTTAGTAGTACTTTCTGGTTGCTAAACCATGTTGCCCTAGAGTAAGCCCAATTTGGAAGGTAAAGCTGCTGCTGTTCAAGTATGCAGTACAGTAATGACTTTTGCATAATGACACTTCAGTTCTGCCACCATGTACAGTTGTAGACATCATGTTGTCTAATCTGAGTTGTCTCAAGCAGAATAGGCCTTCCTTTCCCAACAGTGTGAAAAAATAGTCTCAAAAAGACAACATTAGGTGTCTTCACCTGTAGTTAGATTCAGATAGATGTTTTGCCCTGATGTCATTTTTTTTTTTTGGCGTCGAGCTCAGTTTTCTATATTTCTTTAATCTGTTGTGCTGCATAGCTCTGAGAAAGCATATCTTCTAGGCAGAAACACATCTGAAGATAGAGGAAAGCAATTGTGCTAATGGAAACTAATATTTTCTTCTGTGGGGGAGAAATTAAGTCAATATAATCATAGTTTTTAATATATTAATGCTATTGTTTGAGCATCTTGAAAATAAATGTTACTGGAAGAGATCTAGAGAAATAGGTTTTCAGGTAAACTTTGGATTTGGGGGGGATACCTTCTCTTTCAAGAAATGGAAGGTAAAAATGTAGCAACGTGTTTATCATCGTTACTGGTGTTTCCTATTCTTATTTTTCTAGAATAAAACCTGTGTGCAGACACTAGAAGGACATGCTCAGAATGTGTCATGTGTCAGCTTCCATCCTGAATTGCCTATCATTATCACAGGCTCAGAAGATGGTAATCTTGTGTTTTCTGATACATAAAGGATAGGGGAGGGACTTCAGGGAGAACTTCTTGTGGTGTGGCTGCACACTTCCTGCCCTCTCACAGGGTGATAAAAGGCATACGTTTCCTTTCCCTCTAGGAACTGTGCGCATTTGGCATTCAAGCACTTACCGCCTGGAAAGTACCCTCAACTATGGCATGGAGAGAGTATGGTGTGTGGCCAGTTTAAGAGGATCCAATAATGTGGCACTGGGGTATGATGAAGGCAGCATTATTGTTAAGGTACAGTTAATTATTTGAAATGAGAAATAGTGATTCATCACTGTCCTGTGTATAGAGCAAGGGATTTCTGTTTTGTTGATATGTAAAACAGTGAAAATGTGGCATTTTACTTTGTGTTTTCAGACAGAGGCATGTCATTTCACTAGACTGGGTGACATTGTCTAGGGTGAGGAGTCCTTGGCAGGGGCTTAGAACTAGATGATCTTAAGGTCCCATCCAACCCAAACTGTTCTGTGTACCTGTGTTCAGCTGAAAAGAAACTCAGTGTATTTTCTGCATCTGCTCAGTTGTTATGCTACACTTCCTAGCTTGGTCGTGAAGAACCTGCCATGTCCATGGATGCAAATGGAAAAATTATTTGGGCTAAACATTCAGAAGTCCAACAGGCCAACTTGAAAGCTATGGGCGATGCTGAAATCAAAGATGGAGAAAGATTGCCACTGGCTGTAAAGGACATGGGGAGCTGTGAAATCTATCCTCAGACAATTCAGCACAACCCAAATGGACGGTAATAGATTTAAGAACAAAATACTTTTGACATTTATGATTCCTTTTTTTTTTTTTTTGTTCTGTCATATTGGAAACCTTTTTGAATGAAGGATATTAGTTGCATGTGTGCTGGTGGCTGGTGAAAGAGGTGTGTTGTCCCGGGCACTGTAACATCAGGATAATGAGCTTCACCTGTAAGAGCTTACCACTTGAACAGACAAGTTGGATACTGTAGGTAGAGGAAGAAGCATTTAAACAAAATGTATGAGGTAATAGCAGTGAACCACATCATTTTCTCATTTCTCTTGAATTGTCTTTTATTAACAGATAAATTAAAAGGTAAAGGGATCCAAGGTACAAAAACTGCTCAGTGGAGACAAAGAAGAGGGAATAGGAAGTAGTTGCAGAGCAAAATCCAGTTCTGTGACATTTTTGCAATATACAAAGCTCTTTTATTGTGTCTGCATGAGCAGTGATTATATTGGGCTAGGGGCCTTTGACTTTTAAAATCATTTATCTACTTGATTATGCCTGTTGAACTGAACACAGGTATCTGACAAAAGCATCTGTCTTGTGCTCTAGGTTTGTAGTAGTGTGTGGTGACGGTGAATACATCATCTACACAGCCATGGCTTTGAGAAACAAGAGCTTTGGCTCTGCACAGGAGTTTGTGTGGGCACATGATTCTTCAGAGTAAGTGTTGCAGATACTCATCTTTGTATTACCTTAACTTGCTGCTGCTGGTGTTTAGGTTGTACAAACCACACTGGCCTGAAGACTAAAACCTGTGTGGATAACGAACTCTCAGTAACTTTCCTACTTTAAAATTTCTTATTTCCAGGAGATAAATGAAAATAAATTAAATGCAGTTGTTTTGTAGCAGCTTATGATTGTAGCAGTTTGCTGCTTTGGAAGCTGAATGGTGCCTGGGTTTGTGTGGTTTTGTTTATTTCTTTTACAATGCAATCTCTCTTTAGATATGCAATCAGGGAGAGCAACAGTGTTGTAAAGATATTTAAAAATTTCAAAGAGAAGAAGTCATTCAAACCTGATTTTGGAGCTGAAGGTAAGAATTTACCTTTCAATATAGGTATGTTGGTGCATTTCTTTGTACAGTGTGGATTTCTTCCACCTTTATTTTCTTGCAGGCATCTACGGTGGCTTCCTGTTGGGAGTCAGATCTGTTAATGGTTTGGCATTCTATGATTGGGAAAACACAGAACTGATTCGCAGGATTGAAATTCAGCCCAAACATGTGAGTTTATAGATGTGACTGAAGATATTCACTTCTCTGTGTTTACTAACTGCTTTGTTTTTTATTAGATTGCTCATTTTCTTGATTGAAGCCAAAATAATGATGAAGTAATAACTTAAGTTTCTTGGTCATGTAGCAGAAAGGGAAAATAATCACTGTATGTGTTGGCTTCTTGGGTTATAAAACTTTTGTTAGAGGTAGTATGTTTTAATTCATCCATCCTCCTTTCTTAACCTGGAGTCTCTAAACCAGTGCTGTTGTTGATTCTGATAATGCAGATTTTCTGGTCTGACTCGGGTGAGCTTGTCTGCATTGCTACAGAAGAGTCATTCTTCATTCTGAAATACCTATCAGAAAAAGTTGCAGCAGCCCAAGAAACACATGAAGGTGTCACTGAAGATGGAATTGAAGATGCTTTTGAGGTACCTTCCATTTAAAAAAATTAAATAGTATTAGAGCAGCCTTCAAGTATCTGAAGGGGGCCTACAAGGATGCTGGAGAAAGACTCTTCGTCAGGGACTATAGTAATAGGGCAAGAAATAATGTATTTAAACTTCAACAGAGGAAGTTCAGGTTAGATGAAAGGAAGAACTTCTTCACGGTGTGGGTGGTGAGGCACTGGCGGAGGCTGCCCAGAGAAGTGGTAAATGCCCCATCAGTGGCAGTGTTCAGGTTGGACAGGACTTGGAAGAACTTGGTCTAGTGGAAAGTGTACCTACCCAGAGCAGGGGCTTGGAAGTAGATGATCTTCAGGTCATTTCCAGCCCAAACCAGTCTGTGATTGTGTCATGGAAGCAAATTTAGTCCTTACTGTAGTCCTAATAAATTTTAGTTTCTAGAACACCAAATACCATATGGTACACATGTGCCTACGGAACACTGTTAATCATTTGACTTTGGTTCCTTGGTGAGAGCATTCATGTTTGAATCCCAGTGTGACAAACCTTTATGCCTGCATTTCTCTTTGGACATCTGTTTACTCTTCTCACAGAGTTACAAAGGTTATTTTTACAACACGTTTGGGTACCGTGTTTCCATAGCTTAAACTTCTCTGCAATTTTCACATTTTGAAATGTTACCGAAATTTGAGAAGTGGGAAAAAAAAAAATCATGCTGTGAAATGTTATCAAAACATTTCAGAAGGAAAATTGTCTTTGATTATGTTGCTTAATGCTTAGTTTGGTGCTTGTTTCCTAGATTTATGATTGACTTAGTTATGAATTAAGGTAGAAATCTCTAAAGTTTACAGTATTTGTGTAAAACTAAAAGCATTTATATACTTCTGCTTTGTATCTAAACTTACTTTTGCAACAGTTAAGTATAGAATATTAAATTCAATTTGAAAATGCAATGGTCTCACTGCTGTCTAAAAGTCCCTTTTTATATATAATTAAATCAAATGTAATTTGCAGGTTCTTGGTGAGATCCAGGAGATTGTGAAAACAGGCTTGTGGGTTGGCGACTGCTTTATTTACACCAGTTCCGTGAACAGACTCAACTACTATGTTGGAGGAGAAATTGTCACTATTGCCCATTTAGACAGGTGAGTTGCTGCTTTGGGCTGTAAGGAATTGTTAAAGGTTCTCTCAACAAAGTTAGGCAAAGGTTGTCACCTGTGTTATGCATTAATACTCTTTCTTATGTATCATGCTAATGTGTGGCAGTAATGGGATTGTGAAGGGAAGCGGCGGTGTTAGGTGGAAGTACACGTATAGTAAAAGTGAATCTTTTCATGTGAGTATTCTTGCTATTAAAGAGCTACTGGATTTTTTTCTCTAGACTGCTTGATAGTGGATTTATTGAAGATCAATATTCTTTGTTTTGTTTCAGAACAATGTATCTTTTGGGGTATATCCCTAAGGACAACAGACTTTATTTGGGTGATAAAGAGCTAAACATTGTTAGCTACTCTTTGTTGGTCTCGGTACTTGAATATCAAACGGCTGTGATGAGAAGAGATTTCAGCATGGCTGACAAAGTCCTTCCCACCATTCCAAAAGAACAGAGAACCAGAGTTGCACACTTTCTTGAAAAACAGGCAAGAAAACTACTTCTTGGTTATCAAAAACTTAGAAATGGGAATAAACTAATTTATTGAGTTTGTTAAGCAAGTCCCAGTTATGTTAGCTGTAAGCATAAACTTTGGTTAATGGTATGCATTTGAGAATACTGTAACCTTTTGTTGGAGGGTTTTTGTTAAAACATTTGTTTGACCTGATGCCTGACTGCCTTACTGTCTGTTTTTAGGGCTTCAAACAACAAGCTCTTGCAGTATCCACAGATCCAGAGCATCGTTTTGAACTTGCTCTTCAACTTGGAGAATTAAAAATAGCCTATCAGCTTGCAGTGGAAGCAGAGGTAAACATACTGGATTTGGTGATTCATACTAGTTCTGAGTATTATGAATCTGAAGAGGCCTTGTAAGACAAATTTATATGGGGATGCAGTACTGCTCCTTGAACACTGTATAAATGCCTCCAATTTCCTCAATAAAGCTCTTCTGTCTGTAAATCATAGCAATTTGAGCTGTGGGATGGAGGCAGAAGAAATGTTAATTTGCTCAAAAAAACTACAGGAACTTCTGGAAAAAAACAAAATGTGAACCAGGCCTTAATCTCCAGTATTTAACAGTAACAGGAGAAGGTGACAGGACTGAAAGCCTTTGTTCCAGCCGTGGCAGACTTAGACTGAAGCACTGGGAAGGCTGACAGGCAGAGATTTGTCCCATAGCTCTTATTCAGAGAGTTGATCTCTCAGTTTGTGTTGTAAAACAATAAAGTTATAAAGCATGTTAACTTGGTTACAGACACAAGTTTCTTATATTTTGAAGTTTAACTAAGGAGTTGTTACTTTTTAAATTATCTAAGTTATTCCTACCTCCTCCCTCCATGCTTAATGAAAAACTTTATTTGATGTAATGTTGTAGCTGTGTAATGGTAACACTTGATATATCATGCTGTGAAGCTGCAGTAAACATAGTATCTGAAAGGGAAGACAATGGGATGTAGCACCTTCACAAGTAAACTTACATTTTAATGGTGGATGCGCTGAAAAATCTTTAAATGCTGCTCAGAAATGTGAGGGTTATTTTTTGTCTCTTTTTCTTGCCCTCCCTCTCCCCTTTTTGTACCATTAGTCGGAACAGAAATGGAAACAACTTGCTGAGCTTGCCATTAGCAAATGCCAGTTTGGCTTAGCCCAGGAGTGTCTCCACCATGCACAAGACTATGGAGGACTGCTGCTCCTTGCTACAGCTTCAGGAAATGCTGACATGGTGAATAAGTTAGCTGAAGGAGCTGAAAGGGATGGCAAGAATAATGTGGCGTTTATGAGCTACTTCCTGCAGGGAAAGTAAGTAGCAAGCAAGAGGTGAAGATAGTTGTGTTGTGCTTTCCCAAGTACAAAGAACCTCCTCAGGTTCTTTAAATTGTTAGCTACAGCTAACTTAAAACTTGATGAAGAAAGATGGTAGCAGGTACAGAGAAGCTGATGCTATTTTATGGCAGCTGCTACTTTAAAAACCTGAATTGAAAGCACTTTAATGGGATAAAGAGGGAATCTTACATAAAAAAAAAGAAGTCTTTAAAATCACATTTTAAAACTTTATAGGCTCGAATCCTGTTTGGAGCTCCTGATCAAAACCGGCCGTCTCCCAGAAGCTGCTTTTCTTGCACGGACGTATTTGCCAAGCCAAGTTTCAAGGTATCTTCTAAGGCACATGCAGAGCATGAATAGTATCATCCAAGCTAGGTGTATGTAACAGTGACTGTTTGCATCTCCAGGGTGGTTAAATTGTGGCGGGAGAATCTCTCTAAAGTCAATCAGAAAGCTGCAGAGTCCCTCGCTGATCCTACAGAGTATGAGAATCTTTTCCCTGGACTAAAGGAAGCTTTTGTTGCTGAGGAATACGTTAAACAAAGTCTTGCTGACTTGCGGCCAGCCAGGGAATATCCCCTTGTCACTGTGAGTAAGAAATGGGAGTTCTTATTTCTAGAAGAGCAACACTTGGTGCTGTGTAAAATCACTTTTAAGCAGGTCAGTGCAACCACTCAGGCATTCCCTGAACCTGTGTTTTGGTTTTGGTTTTCTTACTTGTAGCCAAATGAAGAAAGAAACTTACTTGAAGAAGCAAAAGGATTTCAGCCTTCTGGAATAATGGCCTCTGAGGTCAGTGATACTACTAAGTGATGAATTCAGAGAAAGAACAGCTTTGCTTTTGTACGGTAACATGTGCCCTGGAGAATATTGTGCCACTAATGAACAAATTGGCTTGACTGTAAGCACTGCAGCCGAGTTCTGTGTTCTTTTGTTTCAGGCTCTTAATCTACTCAAACTACTGATGACTTCCTGACTGCAGTTTTTTTCTTTTGTGTGGTTACTTGCGCCATCTTTTGTTAATGTGTGTAATCACAGCATCTTACCACGGGGTTGATCCTGCAGAAAACCAGTTTCAGTTGCACATTGAAATGCTGCTTCAGCTGCTGCTAGCTTTTTCTAAAAGCTCAGTAGTTGGAACCTGGGAACTCTTGCATATTACAAGAACTGAAAATGTTTAGTATTCTTTGCTAGTGTCTGGTTATGGAATAAGACTATTCCATGTCTGACTAGGAATGTAATCTCAAATATAATTTACATTTGAACATGAACATCAGAATGTGAGAGCTTGTTAAAGACAGCGCTGTTGGCACAGCTTTTTGAGGCTATAAACTTCTAAAAGAACTGCAATGAAAATAGGGGGAAACAGGAAGTCACAACTCTCCATTCTGTCTCCATTTTTTTCCTCATAGGAGGTGCACTACAAAACTTGAATGACAGTTCAGAGAAGTTAGCTTACTTTAGCTAAGTGTAGGTAAAATTTAACTTGTCCTTAGTGACTATATGTTTGTTTATCACAAGAAGTATCACTATAGCACAATTAAACTTGTGTGCACATTTGTTGAAGAACATACAGAAATAACATTGCACAAGTTGTCTAAAGCAGATTGGAGCTAGTTTGCATTAGTAGCTGAAAACAAGACCACTGTCACTATCTTTGCATTCAACTAATGATTGCATGGAAGTCTTTGAAACAGCAGGTGTCTCTCACAGCTGAGGCTGAATATGGGAAGCTTGGTGTGAATTTACAAATCTAAATACAGCTAATTGAATACTACCATTCTTAATCATCTATATTAAGATCAAACTTCTGCACCAGTGAAGAGAGAAGTGTTCAATCATTACAGGGCATGGAACACAAAGGCCAGCCACAGTACCAAGATTGGCTGCCCTTGCTAGAACTACAGTGGCAGTTTCAAATAGCATTGTCTCTTTCCTGACGAGAACCTTAAAAATCACTTTGCTTTCTAACAGCACTTCAGTATTTGTAATTTAACTGATGGTTGCTGAAGGTTGTTTTCATTGTATCAGTCCCAACATCAACTGCTTTAAATAAGCCAGGTAGGGAAGCAGTAGTCTCTACTGGAGTGAGGACTACCATGCTTAAGGGCTGTGAAGAAGTGGTTCAAGAATTACTGTGGGAATCTCTGAAAAAGAACCACAGGGGCAGGGGAGGTTTTAAGTCTGCTGCTGTTGTCTTGCTTTTCTTAAAAGAACTTAAGGAATCTCTTTTTATTTAGAGGAAGGCTGAAGAACCAGCTCCATCTCCTCAACAAGATGTGCTGAAGACAGTTTTACAGAGTTCTGATCTACTTCCAACAAAAGACCAAAAGGTACAAAGATCTTTTTTCATGAGCAAGCACTAAACTTATTTTACTTAAAATACTCCAACTGATAATGTGATTGCACCAAGCTACTGGAACATTTCACTCCCTACATTAATAGACCCAGACAGCCTGGGACAAGTACTGTGTATAATCCCTTCCTGTTATATGCAGAAGCTGGACACTGTAATGCAGAGCAGCTCGTAACAGAACATGGTAGAAAGTTACATCTCTAAGGTGCTTCCTTATCAAGAAGGTACCTTCCATCTACAGCTTATTCTGACATCTCTCTTCCATCCAACTGCCTCAGTTTGGTATTCTGCAGAATGTGTGAATACATGGTACAAGCTGGAGAACATCTAACCATATTAGCATTCACTTAATCTAGACCTCTGTTTTCCTAGACCCTCCTTGACTTGGAAGATGACTTGGATAACTTAGACCTGGAGGATATTGATACCACAGACATCAATCTGGATGAAGAGATCTTAGATGAGTGAACATATTATTTAGATGAACAAATCCATTACTCTAAGCAAGGAAATGAAGATCTGAGGGTTGTGTGCTCCAAGTTAATTTGATTTTTATACTGCCAAGGGACCATTTACAGGTAGAAAGAAGGGTGGACTAGGAATTCTAAAAGAAGAATCAGCTTCCAGTATGTTGAAAATTAAAAATGTAGGCCTGGTCCAGTGCATACTGAAAAATCACTTATTAAGCAGTTCAATAAAACCCTTTTACCCATTCTATTCCTGAGTTCTCCCATTATTGGCAATTCTACTATTCATAACTGAGCTTCAGTATTTTGTGTTGCAAATATTTCTAATGGGAGCATTGTAGCCAATCATTACTATTTTAACCTCACTTAACATTTACACTGTTACTTCTTCAGTGTGCTTTCTAGTTTGTCTGTTAACAGTAGCTGAGTTACTATTCCAGGCACTTTTAACTAAACTGTATATCACAGCAGTAACCTTGCTTAAGGCACACAGGTGGTGTTAGACACCTCCCTAAATCAACTTCTGCAGACCCTAAACATCAACAATTAAAATGACCTGGGGGCAATTCTATAGCTTCAAGAGTCAATTTACATTCATGTAGAGGATTTAAACACAGGGTATAATATCATCACTTTAAAGCTGAAGTCATGATGAGTGCTCTAAGTTGATTTACTGAACTTTTGCAAATACAAGCTGCTCTAGTGATTCACACATACATACGTCATTAAAAAAAGTGTTAGAACAGTGAGTTGTTTGAACTATTTATTGTGGAATCCTGCACAGAGAATGTTTATAAACAGATTTGAAACTTGTGAGGAAGAAGGGTTGATTTCATGAAGCTGTAGAAGTAGCCATTGCTTCTTCATAAGCCTGGAGGGCCAATTGTATATAGCCTTCTCTCTGCGATTCAGTTTTTGCAAATGCCTGCAAACATGACAAGAGAGACAATGTACAATTAGGAGCATCCCTGAACAATGGTATGTCATCATTCCAGTAGTACATCAGCCAGTGACAACCCAAATCCTAGAGCAGCTATATATAGTTTAAAAAATGGCACAAACCAGCCAACAAACCAGTATGTGTAACAGTTCTAGTTAAGTACCCACTTCTTACGGGGAAATTAGACTACTAACTTGACTTCTGTTTAGAAGCTTTATGTAGTTACATAACCTTAAAGCAGAAAAGCATACCTTGATCAGATCAATTCCTTGAAGCTTTCCTTCCTTAGCTTCTTTTGCTGATGGACATTGAGGATGAAGCATGTGATACAGTGTAATTAAACTCGTAGCATCATCCAGCCTAAATAAATAAAGGGTCATCTGTAGTAAGTTTTCCCTCAATACTTAAGAGCACTTAAAGAACATGTACTTTGCACACCACAGACTTTCTTAAACTGCTTTCACTGGCTATATGCTAACTGGGACATATAGGTCAACAGGCATCTCATCTGTTGCAAAGGCAACCTGTTCAGGAGAAGGCAGACCAGAAGCATGTGAGCACCAACACTCATCAGGTAAAGTAATCCATATTGCACTTTAAGCCTGATGCTTAACTAAGGTGAAATGTCTCTGTGAAATACAATTAATTACCCAATAACAAGTATTTAGCAGAACTGCAGAAAGTTGTAAACATGGACTGCAATAACCAGCATGTTTTACAGATGTAGTATTAGAAATCTTGTGACACCTCAGCCCTCAGCTGCATTCAGAACTTGAACAGATGCAAGCATTAGCTAAAAGTGTGTGGTAGGTAAAGATGCTCCAAACTCCAGTAATGTTAATTGTCCAGACATTACAATTTTTCCTTTAACAATTTGATTCCAAAACTGGAACTTTTCTATTGTTTCCTATCCTTGAGTTTAAAAGTAAGATGTTGAAAGCTTCCAATTTTAACAGGAGGGTTAAAAAAAGAAGAAAAGGGTGTGCCAATCTTAAAGGCCAAAAAGACTGTTAGGCTTTAAGACCAGCGCTGGCCAGAGCTGGTATGGTGCTTCCATTCAGCACCTATTTAACTAAAAGTTACAGCTAGCCTAAGATTTAATTCAAATGAAAACTTATTACATATTATAGAAGTACTGTATTTTCAAACACTGGTACTTGTTTTCTGTTTAGATAACCAGAATTAGTAAGTGACAAACACCACTTACAAGTCTCTGTTGATCATATCTATTAGTAAGCCATCCGTTTTCTTTCTGTTGACTAGATACCACACCATGCCTCCAAAGTGTCTTGTTGAACGAAGCAGGTCGTACTTGGCATGTTTCTCAATGTCATCATATGCCCGATGATGAACCTATACACAGAAAAGTTTTCAGTCTCATCAGCATAACTGGAGCTGGATAACAGTTTCTCCCCTCTACATCTCTTGAGTTTCTATGTATTTACTCCCTAATGTGCAGGAGTAAGCCACAGGCTGAACCATGTGACACTTAGGCTTTATACATGTTACAATTCAGGTAACACTGGGATAACCTAAATTCTTGGTACTTAGGTGTAGACATCTTTATGTTAAGAGAAAGCTAAATATTAGCTGTGTGCTAAAAATCTGGTAAGGGAGGAACATATCCTCTGAATCTTCATTGCTGTCAAGTTGTAATCTCTCCCTTAAGGCAAAAAATACTAGAGCAAAGAGGTGAAATTTTACTTTGAGGAAAAGGTACTTGAAAATTGCTTAACAGAAGTTACATTCTCAGTGCCTTGAGAAATTACTACAATTTAAAGAGAATTAAACATTTTAAGGCAAGTATAGATTAACCTATTCACCAGTAGCTAGATTTCTGCTAGAATTGTATTTTTGTACCTGGTCTTTGTCAAAAATAATACAGTGCTCTCAGCTGCACTTTCATCCATTATCTTCTTTCAAATCCCAGTGCAGCAGTCAGCATGACTTGAGTGAGCACCGCTCTGACTGTGGTCACTTACAGGCATTATCATAACTGCTGGTTTGATACCAAACCCCCACTACATAAGGGCCATTTTTATGCATCTGTAGTTCTTTATGTACTGTGGAAATTACTTAAACAGAATCCTGGGTTACTTTTCTACAAAAAAAAAAAAAATATAAACAAGATAACAGGTCATCTATACAGGGAAAAAAGAACATGTGAGCAACACCTTTGATGCCCAGATAATGCTGATAGTTACTGCTGTGGGAAACCAGGACATGGTTATAGAACAAACCCTTAAGTTATTCATTAATGCTATTTATACTAGAAAAAAGGAAAGTGAACTCACTCTGATATAATCAGCTGAATCTGGCTCAAACTGAGCAATGCACATGTTGAGGACATCCTCATGACGGTCTTGCTGAAATACGGTCTAAAACAACAGTTCAAATTCAGGACTAGATTCCAAATCACACCATTCCAATGCTCCAAAATCAAAACGGCAGCCACACATTTCTGTTCTAAGCAACACTTATACTGAGCACCCCCCTTAATCAAAAACCAAAATGAATAAGACATAGGAACTGCTTTAATAGCATTGTATTAATGTTTCTTTGGTTTCTTTTCCCCTGATGTTTTTTCAGATTAAACATGTGATTTCATCAAAGCAGAACAAATTAGGTGTGGATTTCTGTACAACAGAATATTTGCACCTACCCAGGATTTACCTTGCCATAACCTGAAACTTCATTACAAGTATTTTAACAAAATTTCAATGATAAGCAATTGTTCAAAAGAGAATTCAAGCAGCTTAAAAACTAACAGCAGACTGGTTTACTCAAGAGTTACTCTGTCCATCTAGCACAGTTTCACTGTCCAAGCACAGTTAAGTAAAAATGATCAGTTTCCAGACTCAGCGATCTTACCCCAAGGTGTTCATCCTTGAATAGCACTGGGGGAATAATTCTGCGCCCTTCTTGTGGAAAGAATAGTTGTATCATTCTGTCTCGCTCATCCCAAGTTGCTTTGCGTAACACACCATTTGGTTCTCTAACAACAATGAAACGTTCCTGAAAAGAAGGTTAAAAATCATCTCCCAAAGTCTGCTCTCTGTAGCCAGAACCACTGCAAAAAGATCCTATTTTGCCAAAGCCCTTCTCTAACTAAACTCACACTAAAACCACCAATTTCTATTGACTGATGCTATGTGCTAGATGCATCATTTCTCCCTTGATACCTGCTCATCAAGTGCTACATTTTCACCTTCATTTTACTGTGTGACATAACTGCATGTGCCCACACTGAGAGCTACAAGTCTGTGAAGTTTACACAGATAACCTAACTAATAGAGAAAGGAGTTAAGTGTTGCTGCCAGACGGACTGATGCCTTTAATAATACATACTGAGCTAAGAAGAGAAGAGTCTTGGACTTTTTCAACTGTTTCAGAGGTAGGTGCTAGAATCAAGTAAGAGCAAGTGCAAAACAAAAAATACAAGTAAAAAACTCCACACTTGTATCTCTTCACAAGCATACTTGATTTAGGCAGCACACAGGAAAGTCTGCTGGAATGAGGAAATTTTCAATACATTGTGGCAGAAGAATAAATAGCAGGTACCTGGAGAGAGTTCTCAGATGGTGTAGTATATGAGAATCACACAGTTCCTTAGGGTTGGAGGATCTCTGGAGATCATTTAGTTCAACTGACCACAGGCCTTTAACTGAATTCTACTCTTCTGATCATGACCCTTTGAACTCTGCCATTTACCAAGTTCTCACTCCACCTCACTGTCCATTCAAGTAACCCACATTTCCAAAGCTTACCTATGAGGATGTTATGGGAAACAGTGTCAAAAGCCTTGCTAAAGCTGAGATACATATAACTGACTGCTCTCTTCTGTCATGCTGACTTCTTGCCATGTCATCATAAAAGTCTATTAGGTTAGTCAAGCAACACTGGTGAATCCATGCTGACTACTCCTGATGAACTTTTGTTCTATATGCTTGGTGATAACCTCCAGAATGATCTGTTCCATCTCGTTTCTGGGGATGGAGGTGAGGCTGACTGGCCAGTAGTTTCCTGAGTCCTCCTTCTTGCCCTTTTTGAAGATGGGAGCAACACTAGCCTTCCTCCAGTCATCAGGCACCTCTCCTCTATGATCTTTCAAAGATGGAAAGCAGCAGAGCAACAACATCTGCCAGTTCCCTCACTACCCGTAGGTGCATCCCATCAGGGCCAATGGATTTATGGGTGTTAAGCCTGACTAGCCTACCCCTAAACCAACCCTCTATGACCAGGGGGAAATCTTCCTTTCTCCAACCTGGGAGACTGGGCAATTCAATTCACAGTATTATCACCATATGCATGTTTGAACCATGGAGACTTTTGAGAATCGTAACTATTTGTTAACAAATTTTACAGTCTCTTACTATTGGTACCTAAGACAATCTGGATGTTTCATTAAACAAAGCAATCTTTACACCTATGCTCCATGATTCTATTTGACAACTTTTTCTTCACAGTTTTCCTGAGAATTTATTTTATCACTTATTCAGCTTTCCTTTGCCACTGTGCTGTAACTCCATCTTTTGGTCTATGCCCAGTAGTAAGTAATCCAGTCCCCCAGAAAGATTCTATGAAGTCTGGAGGAGCATGCCTAGCATATCACAAGCATCTGCTTTTGAAATAATTAACCAACTACCCCAAGCCCCCACCAAGACTGCTTTTGAGTACTGGAATGTCAGTCACTATCAGTCATAAACATTTAGAAATACATTTCTTTGTATTTCCTTGTACCAGACTGAACTTGCACCTCCTCAGACTTCTTACGAACTAACAGAACTATACTTTATTCAAACCTAAAGGTTAACTTGACATTAAGAATTATAAGGTCTTGAAAGAATACACTGTTACTTACACGATGTGGAACAGAGTAAGTTAAATCTGTAAAGATATATTTTGTAGTTTCAGTTCCTTCGAGTAATTTGTCTTCTGCTAAGACATCATCAATTGGCTCTCTTTCATCCAAAACAGGGGGCATGATTAGTCTTTCTTTAGCTTCCTCAATGGCTTTTCTTGTGGCCTCAGAAAAGGAAAAAAAGTTAAATTTTACAATTAAGAAAAAGCTAACATACAATTTTTGGACAGACATGAGAGATGAGACACTAACTAAATCTGCAGGTAGATGAATCACAACTGAACAACACACCACTACTGTAGCTTGGGCAAACTACTGGAGGAAGTTCCTAAACAAAAATCTATATATACCAGTGCAAGTGCTGAGTTTATTTCAGTTGTTTTATCATGGTAAATTTCCTCCAAAGCATAAACCACAGTCAACAGTTTAGGGAAAGAAGATAATTAAGAAAACCTGTTACTCAAGAAAACAAAAAAATGCATTTGATTTCCTTTCATATTCCATGATAAAGCAAGAAAATCTGTATAAATAAAACTATTTAAAGTGGAGAAACACTATTTACATAAAACCTAAATGCTCCAGGCTTAGGGGAGAGCGGCTGGAAAGCTGCTCATGAGAAAGGACCTGAAGGTGCTGACTAACAGAGCTGAACACAAGCAGCTTGTGCCCAGGCAACCAAGAAGCCAACAGTATCCTGGCCTATCAGCACCAGTGCGGCAGCAGGGCCAGGGCAGTGATCATTCCCCTGTACTGGGACTGGTGAGGCCCCACCTCGAATCCTGTGTTCAGTTCTGGGCCCCTCACCACAAGAGAGACATTGAGGTGCTGGAGCAGAGCCAAAGAAGGACAATGGAGCTGGTGCGGGGCCTGCAGCACAACTGTGATGGGGAACGGCTGAGGGACCTGGGGGGGTTCAGTCTGGAGAAGGCTCAGGGGGCACCTTATTGCTCTCTGCAGCTGCCTGACAGGGGGATGGAGCCAGGACAGGGCTGGGCTCTGCTCCCAAGGCACAAGGGATAGGACAAGAGAAAATGGCCTGAAGTTGTGCCAGGGGAGGTTTAGACTGGATATTAGGAACAATTCCTTCCCTGAAAGGGCAGTCAGGCATTGGAACAGGCTGCCCAGAGCAGTGGTGGAGTTGCTATCCCTGCAAGTGTCCAAAACCGTGCAGATGAGGCCCTCAGTGACATGGGTTAGTGGTGGACTTAGCAGGGCTGGGGAATGGTTGGACTGGATTATCTTAAGGATCTTTTCCAACCTGGTTGATTCTACGATTCTAGGAAACAAGTAATGAAACCTAAATGTTGGCAACAGCAACATTAAAGGAAGCAGAAACACAAACTGTTACAGGACCACTGCAAGCTTTTTGCTAAATCCAAAACTTATATCAACACGACGCGGAGCAGCCTACCTCTTCCAGCTGAGCTTCTGTCATCAGCTTGTATGTGGGTGGTTTAAGTTCCTTCTTCACTGGCCTAAACACCTTCTGCAGATTGAGCCCTGTCATTTTGTACAGCAAATTCTGAACCGCTTCATCCGTGAAGGCAGGCTTGGCGTCTTTTCCTCCTGCAGCATTTCACACTCTATTAACTCAGCCGGCGGGAAGCCGCGGCCATACCACCTCCTCCCACTAAAGACACACAGCAGCCCCCCTCCTCCCATCCTCCTTAGATCACCATGAAGGGCACTTGCAATGAGAGAGGGCTCTGTGGGGGATCCCTGTTCCCATCCCTTCTCCCCTAACGTACCGTCCGCGGCCGCCGCGTCCTGCCCGAGCCCCCGCCGCGCTCGGCAGCCCCACAGAGCCCGCGCCGCCCGCGATAGCCGTGCCGGGACCCATGGGCTGAGCGCAGCCATCTTACACACACGCCTCTTCCCTTCCCTTCCCTTCCTGCCGCCCCAAGGCGCGCCGGGAAATGGAGGCGCCGTTCACCTCAGCGTCCTGTCATAGCAGGGCCGCAGGGGGAGCTCACCGCCCCGCCCCGCGCCTTTTTAAACCGAGAAACCTCTCCCAGTGCGTTTGTGTGAAGAAAACGCTGTCGAGGGTGAGGTGAGGATAGGTTAGGGTGGGAATTGGTTCTGTTAGAGCAAGTAGCGGGAGCAGGGTGTGCAGCAGAGGGGGCCGTCTGCTTCCTCAGGTGGGAAGGGGACGGAGCAGAGGTCTATCTTGGCAGATCTCCTTACTTCTTAGGAAAAGGAGGAATTGAGATAAGTGTGATCACTTGCCACAGTTAAACCATTGGTAAACAGCAATTGCTCAGGGACTAGGAAGGGTGTGAGGTGATAAATGGGCTCATCTCTTTAGGGGAGTAATGGAGCTGGTGAAGGATGTGGAGTGTAAGTCGGGTGAGGAAAAGCTGAGGGATCTGGGGGGTTTAGTCTGGAGAGCTGCCTTTCAGGAGGCTGGTGTAAGGAAGTGGCTGGTCTCTTTTCCCAATTAGCAGGGGATAGGACAAGAGGAAATGGTCTCAAGCTGTGCCACGGGAGGTTTAGACTGGATATTAGGAACAATTTCTTCCCAAAAGGGTGTTCAGGCATTGGTACAGGCTGCCCAGGGCAGTGCTGGAGTCACCATCCCTAGAAGTGTTTACAAACCGTATAGACGAGGTTCTCAGTGGCATGGTTTGGTGGTGGCCTTGGCAGTGCTGTGGAACGGTCAGACATGATCTTCAAAGTCTTTTCCAGCCTAGCTGATTCTATGATTATATTAGCAGCTGCTGTGCCTGGTGTCTCTCTGGTTGGTCAGTGGGCAGGGCAGGGGCTGCTGCCTGAGAGGGAGAAATGTGGTAAATTGTATAAAATTTAAAACCATACGTGTCTTTAGTGTATCTGCTAATTTGGCACTTACATTGTGACTGAAGGGACAGTCTAGTTGCCAGGTGCCACAAGTAGTCATGCCTGAAAGTACTTACCTGCTGAGGAGTGTATGTGTCATGCACTTCCTCCCTCAATCCCTGTTTCTGCAGGTGGTGTTTAGTCTTCTTGTGTTGAGGGAGCTTTAACATTTTTGTTAGTGAGGGCAAATTGTAGACTGACAGACTGCTTTGAGTTGGAAGGGACCTTAAAGCTCAGCCACTTCCAGCGCTCTGCTACAAGCAGGGACACCTTCCACTAGAGCAGGATGCTCAAAGCGCCTTCCACCCTGGCCTTGAACACTGCCAGGGATGGGGCAGCCACAGTTTCTCTGTGAAACCTGTGCCAGGGTATAAATGCATGTATATGTATAAATAACTGTATATAATATAAATAGTTGCATTGAAGTGTAAAACCAAAATTTCTGTTTATATCCAATAGGCACAGCAGATCAGATCTAATGGCTGTGAAGAGAGGGTATGCAGTTGAAATGGTTATTTCATTACAACTATAACTCATTTCTTATAAATTAGTCTGTTTTAGGGATTGAAAGTTCATTATTACTCAGAAGTTTGTTTTCTCTAGCTGGCCTGTGTCTTCTATTCTGATTGTCAATCTTACAGACTGTTGTTAGGGGTGTGTGAAACAGAAAGAAAACCTATTATCAGCAGGCAAGTCTTTGTACAGGGTCCCTGGAAGATCTGATTTTACAATGCCTAAAGCCACACGTTGATGCAGGCTGGCTGATGACTTCCTGTCCAAACAGGAAATATTTCATCTCCAGGAGAGGAGATTTGGATACACAAGTAATGTGCTTAAATTCTGCAGATTTCTATTTGGTTTAAAGATGAAGTTTATTGCTTTCCTAAATCAAAAACTGAATTGTTACTTTTGATAATGGAGATTGAAGTCTTGGAGTAAAGGGAGGTTTTATATGTTGGTCTTCATTAGCATCAAGTTAAGCGTCAGGCGAAAAATAGATTTGTTTCTAATAATAGATCTTCATTATCCTAGGGAGTATTGCTGTCCTCTTCTGCCTTACTCCATATTCAAACACATGTGCTGGGTTGAATTTTATGTTCAAGCTTTTCAATATCCTGGCCTTTGCACTCTCGGAAAGGTTGCAGGAGGGCATATTCTTCTCATATTTGTATTGGTACTGTTAGGTTGAAATTCCTGAGTATTTAAGAGTGCGAATGAGCCCTTAATATTATTTTAATGTGATTTTGTGCATAATTTGTTTAAATAGTGCTTAGAAAATGAAAAAAATAATTTTGAGGAAATGAAGAAGGTGTTTTTCAGTTCTTGCTTGGAGGATCTCTAGGGTGAGAGTTACACCCTATAAGGGAATTGGGAAGTTATTTGGCAACTTGCCTAAAAGCCACTTCAGACCTGTTCCTGAATTTGGATGGCAAGCTAAGGTCCATTTAAATTCACAGAAGTGCTTAGAAAAACAACAGAATTTATTGGGCTATATCCAGGAGAGGTTAAATTCACAGTCATTCTGTACTGGAGTAGTAACAGCTGCTGTGAGGATTAGCCTTTTGGCTGGTGGGATGAAAGGGAATATTAACTAATTATACTATAGATGGAAGTATAGCAGGTTAACATAATTTGTAAAATAAAATCACCTTATGTTGAATAGACTGGTTATATTTTATGTATTGTTTATATTTGTACTGAAGTAAGTTTTAAACAGGATGTTTTATATTGGTAGACTTAAAAATAAAACACTACCTTGAAGAATCAGTGGTGTCAAAAACTGATAATGAAATAAAGAATGTTTCTCAGCTTTTGGTATTATTCTGAATGCATCCCAGGACAGTTGCTGTTGGAAAATTACAACCATCTGATGGTGAGTGGATGTCCCCTGTGAAAGACACTGGTGGTCTAAGTCTGGATTCTATTGGGAAAGTGTCAATACAAAATTACCTCCACAGTTGGCATTAATTTCCTTTGTGTTGGTCGTTTCAGGAGAGCAAAAGGATCAGATGGCTGCTGAGAGTGAACCAGTTTGGTTAACATGTTGGGGGAAGAGAAGGCAAACTGGGAGCTTAGGAGCTTGCATTGTTGCTTTGCCTATTGATAAAATAAGGGATGGTAGTTTGGCAGTCTTTCTGAATAATAAATGTGTTAAATTAGTAGTAAGAAGTTCTTAGGAAGGAAAGATTCTTTGTTATGAAATAATACAGGGTAAAATACCAAATGTCAGTTTTGGTAACTGTGCAGCCAGGGGCTGTAAGAAGAAAGAGAACGCACTCAAGGCAGGCTGTGTACGTCTCCACAGTTGATGACACGACCTTTCTAAAATTAATTGTTGGTTCTCTTGTTCCTGGTAAGAAAGAACCTGACAGTCCTGCGGAACATTTTTTCTGGGGTGTGTAATGGACCAGATTGGAAGCTCTTTTTACTAAACCTGCAGGGTTAGTCTGAAGAGTAATTATTTTTTCACAGAGAGGGCAGAGAGAATGCTGAAGTAGGACAGATGACACAAAGCTTATTATATCATTTAATATGCTACGCCTTTAAAATAAAGGCTTTTAAAGGAACATTTAAAGGATTTAATGTATTACGTGTGCTTGATTTTGTCTCCCCATGCCCATAGATGAAGTGAGGTATTTTTTTCTGAAATAATTGGGGTGGTCATTTGAATTAGTCACCTCTTTTCAGGCATGTTACCTGCAAGCACCTTATTTGCTAGTTTCTTTTGTTGGAGGGAGAGTATTATTTTCTCAGGAATTACCTTTAAGGTCTGTAGCCATGGATTTCATTGCCATCCAGAGCCCTGGTAGCTCTTTTGATGATGGTGATGGTGCATGAGCCTTTGCTAATACGTCAGAGTGGGTATTTTCTGTCTTAGAGACCATATAGGTATCTGAAGCTGTTTTAGTTTCAAATTCCATTGTGATACTTGACTGCACTGACATGTCTGTGGCTGCAGAACTGCTGAGCCAAACCTACCTCCTGCGGTAGAATTAGGGCTAGTTCTGCAGGACAAAGCCCATTTTCCCAAATAATAAGAGATGCCTACTAGAACTGAATGATGGAACTCAGCTGTAGCCATTATCATCCTGAGTCATCAGCTGCCTCCTGTTGCCTATGGAAATATCCTTAGGGAGAGGGAATGAGAAGGAAACATGCAGAAATCTCTCAAGTTTGATTCTTTGGTACTGGTAGTTTTAGGAAATACTAGTAATAAATATAGGTTGAACAGCAAATTATGCCTTGACTATTTGACATTTTTATTTCAAATTTGAAGAAAAAATGACAAACCGAAACCGATTATACTTGGTCTTTATTTTAAATATCCGGCCTGGATTCAGGGGGAGTTCATACTACGCACATGTGCTATATTATCGTTTGCCACATGGGGGCAAGATTGAGGTTTTAAAAGTAAAGAATGAAAGTGCCTGAGGAGTTATAGTGGATAATGTAAATGAACTCTCTTCATTAGTGACCCGGATTTGCCTCTGTCTCACATAAAGCTGCCATAATCTCACTTTAATAATGATAAATTGGATAGATACAAGTACTGTCTCCAGCGGTTGAGATTACATACATTATTTATACTAGGGATATAAATCCCACTTCAGTTTATATTGTTTTCTTTGCCACACTCAAACAGCTTGAGCCAAAGCCCATTAAAGCCATTCGAAGTCCTTCCCTGACTTCAGCAAGCTCTGACTTAAAAGTCCACATTTTTCAAATAAACTTTATTCTTCCTTCCCGCCCTTGTAATAACTATCCTTTAAAAATGAGTTGTCAGCAAAAAAATAGTAAATATTCGGTATTATTCACAGTAGGGCAGAACTAAAGTAATTGTTTTCCCCATTCTTACCCTTTTTTTTACCTCCCTCTCATTCCATCACTATTTAAAATCTTGTCCATCTGAATCCAAGCACTCGCCAGGGCACTGTGAACTAAATTTGGTGTCCAGCAAAGACTGTTACATGCAGGCAGGATGGGACCTACCTCATACCTTTATTTCCTAAGTAGAATTACAGAGCAAGAGTCCTGGCAGATTTGTTGGTTTCTTTTGTATTTGGGACAAGAATGATTGGAGGAGAAAACATCTTCTAATTCAAAGTTTAATTAGATTTTTTTTCCCTTCTGTTGCTAACAGGAGTGGACAATGCCTTTCTGTCATAATTATTGATTTGTCACTGAAACCTAACAGCATATTCTGAAACACACCCTGTCCAGGTTAAACCTAGATGGGGGTGATGTGCTTTGCCTGGCCTATTGGCAAAGTCTTCAGAAGAACCCAAATCGGATGTGTCTGCTAGTTACACTTTATCACATTTTGTCATTCTCCCAAAGGAGCCTGGAGATAATGATTTTTCTGCCTTTTTTTTTTTTTTTTTTTTTTTAGTTCAAGCTTCACCAAGGCTGTTGTGTCATGTTATGGTTTTTCATTTATTTTATCAATGAATTTTTACCTGACACAGAAGCCCATCCTCCTAGTTATAAACTAACACCTTTTCAATGGTAGCTGCAGAATTTTGTTTATTCCAGCCTTTTCTCATAAGAGCCGAGTTTATGAGCTACTTTATCTTTCAGTTCTTTCACAAATAGGTGTGTGTACTATTCTGCTGATGACTTGTTACAGTTAAATAGTTTATTTTTTCCCAGACCTGGTTTGGTCTCATAATTTTCTTTTCCTATTTTTTCTAGATTAAATAACACCTCACAACTGGTCATCTTGTGAATCAGTGATACCAAGAAACCACCCTTAACTGCATGCCATTCCATTCTCATGCACTTTTTGCCTCTGATACTCCATTTGTCTCTGGGATTCTTTCACAAGTTCACTTCTTCTTGTTTGTGTAATTATTTTTCTTTAAATCTAGGTTTATTTCACATTGCATCTAAGCCTTTCTGTTTTCATTTTGCATTACTTTGAAATCATCTAGATTTTTTTTGTTTGTTTTGCCACCTTGATTTCCTTCTTTCCCCAAATCTATTTTCATGCATAAAAGCTCCTGTAGTTTGCTATTTAATAGCCTGTGTTTTTTTTTAAACTTACTTAGTTGTTACTGTTGATAAGGGCAATGGGTACCTTTGGCTTGCTGTTTTGTATTTAAATAGCCTGCATGTCAGGATCAGCTTTTTCAACATATTCCTTACCCAGACCATACTAAAGTTTTTATCCTGTTTTATATAAAATCCCCTCTCTTCTAAAGTTGAGGCTGCATGCAGGGTAGGGATTGTTTGTTCTGTTTGGTTTGGTTTTTTTTTCTGCTTTCCTACTTCTCCTTCCCCCCTCCCTCCCCCCCCCCCCCCCCCCCCCCCCCCCCCAGATTCGTTTGGATCCAGAGTGTAATACAAATTAAATTTGCTTAGGCAAACCCACTGTGCATTTAAAAAAGTCATTATAAAGACAGGATCCTGGGGGTCTGACAGAAAAGCTAAAACAGCTGTGCAC
Source organism: Melopsittacus undulatus (assembly GCF_012275295.1). Lineage (NCBI taxonomy): Eukaryota > Metazoa > Chordata > Aves > Psittaciformes > Psittaculidae > Melopsittacus > Melopsittacus undulatus. The sequence goes on along the minus strand of NC_047532.1, from coordinate 70,408,087 downwards.
TCCAGTACAAACAACACATAAATCTACAGTATCTTCTCTTCATGATCAAGTAAGTGAAAGAAAAGGCTCACAAAGTAAAAGGTATTTTTATCCCCCAGATGCAGAGTTAAGAGAATTCAGTTACAGTTTAAATCTCAGCCATTTCTGTTAGGCAGTTAAATGCTAGCATTTCTTCATTTGTTTTAAGCAAAACCATTTTGATGTGCTAGCCAAACAATTCTTTTGACCTGTTAGAAATGAAGCTTGGTTTTAAGTCCAAGATGAAATGGTTATTCAGCTCTTTAGTGAAGAACATATATCTTAAGTTTCCAGTTGTGTTTATTCTTATTTGTTCTTGTTTATTCTTGCTACTTTCTTTCTATCCAAGCCCATCAAGAAAATGCTAAAACCAAAACCAGACATGGAGGTAATTTGGTCAAATAGTCATCAGATTGTTTATCCCATTTATTTCCAAGTAAACCTCTTGATATTTATTAGGTTGCCCACCGGAGTTAATAGGAAGACTCCCATCCAGTTTTGGGCAAACTGAATAGAATACAAGATGTCACTAGGTGACTTGCAGAACAGCATGGACAAAAGTGATTCAGCTGGTGCTATACCTGCTTAATCTGGGGCAAAATATATGTGTAGATTGTTTATAAACTGTTGTGAAACTGTGCACTGGATGAGTAATTGCTTGCATGCTGCTTTGAATTTTAAGAGTATGGATATGAGTAGAAACTTGTGCACTGTCTTACCACAGCTCTTTATCTTGTGAGAAAGAGTATGTGTATGGGTACCCATAATCTCGGTATGCTTAGCCACACCATTTTGCAGTACATGATATGATCATTAACATATGTCGATGTTTGTACATTCGGATTAGGATAAGTGCTTGAATCTTTATGAAGGCACATATTACATATCTAAATAAATAACATAGCTGGGCAGCTGGAGAGATTGAGTAGTGGCTTTATCAAATGTTTCAAGGGGAAAAACCCAGCAGATGGCTCAGTATGCCAGGAGAAATATTAGTGACAGAAACAGAAAACACAGGTCTGATTCTGCCCCATGCACTGTGTGTGCACTGTGCCCCCATTTATCAGAGGGATGAGTGTATGAGCCACAAATTTAAAGTGTGGAATGCTTTCCTTCTTTGGGAAGGGGATGAAAAAACAACCTTGCTGCAGCAAGTAGAATGAAAATGAAGACGGAAAGCTAAAGGAAAGTGCTAGAAGCCTAAGTGTATGTATCTGGTTATATTTCATATTTAGCGACTGCACAGCAAAAGGGGAATGTCTTGGTCCTCCCATTTATTCACCCTATTCTGGGCTGCCTGCTTCTGATTCCTTCCCTTACACCCACTCCATACACACACATCATATATTTTCATAAACAGTCTTAGTTTATATCCAAGTGGAAACAATGAATAATTTTCTTTTAGGTTGTTGAGCTGAATCAAGTCACAGAGGGGTCTAATGAGTGCCAGAGCCTCTGAGAAGAAAAGAATGGAAGCAGAATCTTCTTATTTCACTTGCAGCAAGCCTTCAGATTGCGTCACAGCTTTCAGGTAACTAGAGCCTCAAGGCCAAAACTTGTTCTCTCTGTTCAAGCCCTCCTTTGAGCTGTTTTACTTGTTGGAAAAAAATTTGGTCTTCTTGACAGTCACTAAACAGAGTCAGTGATTTTTTTTCTGTCTTCTTTTGTTTTAAAAGCACAACAGTTCAGGTCACATACAAATTCAGGATCTGACCCTCAAAGTGAGATTATGTGTTCCATGGAAAAACAAATCTGATACTGTCCCCTTTGCTCTGCAACAGCACAAAGATTTCCTAAACCTCACAAGGTATCATTGAGATGCAGCCAACCCACATGATGTTTTACAGTAGACTTTTGCAGTATTGAGATCACTTCATTTTTCCTGTGTACTCCAGTGCAGCAGAATTACTTGCAAACCGAGTACCATTTACTTAGTAAGTAGGCAGTGGAATTTTTGATTGATATTTACAAATTAAGTAGGTTATTGCTTGAAGGGCTTTAATTTAGATCTAAAAACTAAAAGGACAGTTTGAGTGCTGGGAAAGCAAAAAATGAGTTGTGATCCTGCGAGCAACAGAGCAATATGAGATCAGTATTGTATAATTTTGCCTAACTGTGTCTGAACTTAACTCTGCATTTGCTATGCATATTTCAGCCCTAAGGGCTGAATATTTGCTCCCAAAGCAAGGCTTAATTTTATTTAGTTGTTCACTCTTTTTTATTATAATTTCTTTTTAAAATTTTTTTATGGTATACCAAATCAAACTTCTAAATGCCAGTAAAAGATGTGATTCTGTGCAAAATACTGTATGCTCTAAATATTATTATATCTCCTACTGATGCAAGTTAGATTGTGCTTATCATTCTTTTGCCTTCTAATAATTTCCTTAGTGCTACCCAAAAAAAAACAAAAAAAAAAAGAATAGTATCTTCTTTGTCAACTATTACATGTGATTGTTTTCTCACTGTATTTCTGAAAAACAAAACTAATCTGCGTTTTTCATTGTGAAATCGTTGGGACTAACCTTTCGAAGTTCCCAACATTATTCCTTGTGTGGCTACAGAACACTAGATGTCACTGTGTGGCTGCGTGTAGTACAGAGAAATGACAGTAGCACAAGTCTCTCAACACATGAAAGAATCCTCATCTTTCAAAAATATTTGTAATATTGCCTTTTTATTATGAAAACAATTAGAACGTGTAAATGCTCGATTTTTACACTCTAAAAGCATTGCAACCCTTCTTTTCCCTGCATCATGATTACGTGGGGAACATTTCTTAATGAGTTAAGAGTGGCAAGTATGCTTGCTCACTTTTTGGTCTATTGTAAAGCTCTCCAACTGATTATCTACCAAAAGAGAGAATTTTCATTTCCTTATATCATCAGCATACTCCTTACTGTAGAACAGGAAAGAAGGAATAACAGCTGGGGTGTTGCCCTTTTCTATCTCCTCAAATAACCTTTTATCGAGTGCCCTGGCTTGAAGGGGAATGAACATCTTAAAAATTAGGTAAAAGCAAAATGTGTTAGGTAGCAACAGTACTTTGAGCTCTAGAGTCATCTGGAAGACAACCAGTGCAACAGTTGTTACTTTGTCAGTATTTGACTGGTTTCAAAATCACTGATCTTACACAGCTAATGTGTCAGTCGGAGGGGCCCAATCCTGCATAGGGCCTCTAAGACTGAGTGTGGTTAAGTAACATAGTTAAGTCACATCTGGTGTGTTGTTACTATATCATATCCTACTTCTGTTTCACTGCTTTGGTCTTCACCACTCTGTGTGGGTCACAATTCCTAGCTGAGAGCTGTTGATAACTTCCACAAACTTCTTGGTGTCTTTGCTATTTAGTATTTTTTAATCCCCCATCTTCAACATATAGGTTGATTGGATGAGTAGTTACAAAGAAGTATTACTGTATGTATTCCTACTTTCAGTTGGGCATAGTGAAAGGTATTAAATTAAAAAAAAAATCCGTTAAGTGTTTAATGAGTAGCTGTCATGAAAATTTCAGGGCTTTGGACCAGGGATTATTTCATTTCTAGTAGAATTTTGCATTACCTGTGCAATACCTTTGTAATTTTTTCGAACAAACCTACACTTTAAGATGCTCCTTGTTTAACCAGCAAGTCCCCTTCTGTCCTGTTTGTCAAAGTAATTATCTCACCCTACAGAAATGGAGGCAGAAACAAATTTTAGAAGGTAAGATTATGATACGACTTTATTGTGCCTCTGTACAATTTTGCATGTAGTGTATTATTGACATACCAACAAGACGGAGATTATTAATGGTAGCGACCCAGGAAGAGTGTTACAGATGGACACTGTGCTTAAGACATCACAGAATGTTACACCTCCTCTGCCGGCTGCTGTATTCTCAGTAGGACAGGAAGGCTGTGTATGTCTCTTAGAACAGAGAGGTTAACAGGCTCTTTTATGTTCTGCTCCAATTAAACTAATTGAAGGACTATCCATGGCCTGTAGTTCCTGTTGGATCATTGGTGATGGCAGAATGAGCATACTGCTGTCTCATTCTTTCTCTCTTACTGTAGGTAACGCTGCTTTCTATACTGAAAAGGAGAGGCATAGCATAGAGCAGCTGTTTTATTTTCAGTTCCTTCCCATTGTCTTTACAATCCTACCTAAGCATCCAATACTGGCCTTCTGATAAACACATGCAGTTTCCCATTTTGGAAATACGGCTAACTGAGTGGGTAAGAATGAAGAGGGAAAAAGAGGCCTGCACGGGAAATAAGATGGTTAGGGCCTTTATTAACAACCTTTCTCCACTCACCCTTTCTTCTTTGCTGTAGGTGTCTCTGCTCCATGTTCTCTACCAGTACTTTATTTTGACATTTTGACCCCTCTTGCTTATCCTTCCCCCCCCCCTCCCCCCCCCCCCCCCCCCCCCCCCCCGGTCTATTTCTCTCCTTTTCCTGGTAGAAGGACATACTGCTGTGGCATTTGATTTTGGTTGGTTGGGTCTGATGCTAGTTCCCACAAAAACGTTTTTTGGTACTCATAACCACTGTGTGTAAGTGTAAATTGTTACCTCAGGTGGCTACAATCCTTTATTTCCAAATGAAGAACATAAAAAGGAAAGCCCTTGCTCAGTGGAAATGAGATTTGGGACTTACTGCAGTTTGCAGACTGATTAATTGTACAATGAAAACTGAACATTCTGGAGAGCAGCACTGAAGTAAAACAAATAGCACCAATCAACCATGAAAGAATTTTCCCAAGGTTTGAATTTATTGGGGTGAGGTTTTTTCAATAATTCAAAATTAAATCAGAATCCAGACTAGCTACAGAGCTGCCTTCATCCTCTTAAAAAGCAGTCTTTTAAAACAAAGGAACATATATCATAAGCAGATTCTAACCCCAAATTCTGTCCCCAGTACTCCAGAAGCCTCTGTTTCTTCCCTTGACAGGGGAGGAGCATGCATATCTCTTGCTGGGTTAGTGGGTGATGAAGCCCAACTGCTCTGAGGCATCAGGTCACTCAGAAGCATTGCTGCTTTCTGCAGCCAGACAAGTCAGGGGAGGAACTCCAGCCCACCCGCTCTGCTGCAATACAACTGCCAGGAGTACACAGAGCCTGGCTAGGCTGCTTTATGCTTTGGATTGAAAGATAACCAGGGACACAGATATTGCTTGGGAACAACAGCTATATTTCAGAATGACCTCAATGACCAGTGATTATCCCATCCTTGTGGAATGATTTTTTATTTTTTTTTCCCCTTGTTCTTCCCATTGACAACACCAGAACAGAGAATGGTTTGGGTTGGAAAGGACCTTAAGGTCATGTAGTTTCAACCCCATGCCATGGGCATGGACACCCTCCACTAGGCCATGTCACCCAAGGGTCTGTCCAACCTGGCCTTGAGCATTGTCAGGGATGGAGCACTTACCATTTCTTTGGGCAACCTGTGTCAGTCTCACCACCCTTTGTAGTAAAGAACCTCTTCCTTATATCCAACCTGAACTTCACCTGTTTTAGTTTGAACTCATTTCCCCTTGTCCTATTGCTACTATCCCTGATGATGAGTCCCTCTACAGCATGCAAACACTTAACTCTGTTGTGTGGTGGGAAGAACCCTTCAAAATACCCTTTCCAAATTAATTGGTTTTAACAGTAGCAGGATTAATTTCTCTCAAGTCTCCTACTTACATTTTCAATGACAAAATGGCCCAGCAATAGCTGAAGTCCCTCACAGAAACAGGACATCCTGAGCTGAGGCATATGCACTTCCTCTACCAAGTTTTAATGCAAGTTTTTAACAATAGCTCAGGGTACGTACTTCAGCGTGTAGCATGTGCACAAACTTGTGTACACGCACACTGTGCAATGCTACATGAGCCTTTTAAAATAACATACAAAATTCTATGGGATCTGTATGATTTGTTAGAAGAAATATATTTTGGAAAAGAAAATACATGTACTCTGTTAGGGCATAAAGCAGGATTAGGCAGAGAGAGCATTTCAAGATGTGGGTGGCCACAGTTGCAAGTCTTACAGAGAGTGTTCAGTAAAATATCCTTGAAACATAAAATTAAAATAAATGAAGAGTCAACTTAACCAACATATCAATGAATGTAAACAAATGCTAGTGCTAAATAAGTACTCTGAGGAAGCCAAAGTGCAGTAATTGAAAAAGGATAATTATGCTTTCTCTCCTTTCTAGAGGAGATGGTTAAGATTTTTTGTTGGTACATGGATACAGTTTTTGAGAAGCTTTTATTTATGTTCTTATATCTTGTTTCCAGCTCAGGCACTGTTTGTTACCTGTGCCTGGGCTTCTTTGCCACAGAAGGGCAGGAAGCCAGGATTGAGCTTTCCTGGCCCATTTAGTCAACTACTGCAGCAAAAGTACAGCTTCTGACACAAACAGAGCATCCAAGTATCTGGGCTTGTGTCACTGAAGGATCAAACAGGTGCCTACCTTTTCTCAGCTCTCACTGCTTTTTTCTTTTCATCAAACAAATGGTTCAAATCAGTGAATAATTGTAAATGGTAGCAATATGTTGAGGGCAATACATACTGCATTTAAATGCAAGGTAAATATAAGAAAGAGTATTTTTAGTAATTGTCATAGATGCTTAAAATTACTCACAGATGATAACCAGAAAAGAAAAAAATGTTTTATTCCATCCTTCACTCCTTTCCAGATAATTTGTCCTTGTCATCTTTCAAATGAAATAGTTGTAGTTCAAGTCATGTCCCTTCAGCAGCAACCTCTATGGTTAGCACTTGTGGTGAGTGTGGCTGTCAGTTATTGACCTGGCTTGCAGGCAGAAAGAATGGTTGGCAGCTGTATCCTTGTTAATTTGCTATAGCTCAGCTTTGGCTGTGGAGAATTTCATGGTGTTTCATCTCTGTATCAAGTTCTGCAGAGCTGGTGGAGATGAACACTAAAGAAATGAAAACCCTTCTAAGATCAGGTCAAAGAGAAAATATGTTTAAATTATGGGGCATCAACCCACACATGTGCATGTTATATGTCAGTAAAATTAATACATGATGCTTTCTTTAATTTTGTTTTTATGTTAATAAATAGTAGGCTGATTTTGTAATCGGGATATCTTGTTCCTTTTAGAATAAGTGTAACAATTTTATGATTTTAAGGTCTTTTCCAACACTAACCATTCTAAGATTTTACCTGGTGATATTTAAGAATATCCTACACAATGTATATAAACTCTCTCCTGTTTAGCATGTAGACTTCCAGGATTTGCTTTCATCACTTCATAAGTTAGGAAAAGCACACAACCTTGTTACGGAATCCTGTGTTAAACAAAGGTTAAGAGAAGATAATTCAGGAAAGCAAAGTATAATTACTCCAACTAGAATTTGGCCAGAACTTACCCACTATGATTAGTCTTCATTTCCTTATGTTAAGATCATTCTGTACATATACACCTTCTGAGTCAATATAAAAGCCAAGACTTTGAGTTGAACATGCCATCTGAGACACAGGCACCCCTAAGTATCTGCCCTCAGGATGCCAGGAATCGGATTTGTGTGTAGAGCAAGAGCATGTTTTGGAGGATAACTTTTTTAATATTTGTGATTGTTAATTGTAGTTCATTTCTGAGATGCCAATTTCTAGGAAGGACTGGAGAGGACACTGTTCAGATGGAACTCCAGAGAGTTTAGATTTTTAAGGAATGCTTTGAGATAATAAACTATTCTTACGATGTTTTAACAAAATGATATTGTTGTCAAAATCCAGTAACAGCATGAAAATATCTTTATTAAAAATCTTTGTATTTTTTGTCTTAAACAGTAAACAGTCTGCTCTTCTAATCCATTCTGTATGGGTTTAGCTTCATACCCATGTTTAGAATACCCCAGTCATGACCACAGTGGCACCTTCACCCTCACTTCTTTTTTGTTACACAGGATTCCCAGAAAACTGTCAGAATTAGCAATCCTTTGTGTTTGTGTTGTGCAGACATATAGTAAAATATGTCATGCTGCAAATCTGATATGACTGTAATGGAAAGATTCTTTTGTGGTTCCCATTAGCACAGTGTATGGAAAGCTTTGCAAGATGCTTTGGACGTCAGGTTGACCAAAGCTAAAAAAGAACAGTACTGAAAGGGAAGTTTGGCTTAGGAATTTTGTGTCATTATTAGCTACAATAAGGTAAAAAGTTTTTTTTCTTCTCTTAAATGAAGATATGAAAAGTCTTTTTCATTTTGTATTTGCAAACTAGTTCTGATATTCCTGGGAGACAATGGAATGTGGACAGGAAATGTTTGCTGTTGAGGAATAACACTGTGGTATGCCACATCAGTTGGAATCCCTAAGCCCTGAAGGTATAAATCTATGTAAATTCATCTTCCTGTAGGCCTGGAAGACCAGCACCAGGTATGTTATAATCACATTTAACACAATGATATAAAGTAGTAGGGAGAAGTAGCAGCACTAGTGCTAGGAAACATGGATAGGTATGAAAGAGGTTTGTGTAAAGACAGTTGGATTTGAATTCTCAAAAAGAAAAACTTACAGAAATACATGTCATACAGAATAAATATTTCATCATCTTGTCTCATATACTCTGCAAAACAGTGATGATTTTTTTTTCCCATAAACTTAGATTTTCAACTCTGTGAGAGGCTTGATACAGATTCTGGTACAACACCAGAGGAAAAAATAATTGGAACAAGAAATGGTGATCAGATTTTACTGAGACAGATATGTACATGAACCGTGCTATGTCCAAAAGAAATAAAACTTCAGCTGGAGACATCAGGAAGATACTGGTTTTATACCCTGGGTCTGAAGTTTCTTTATTGTTGATCTCTTTAGAGTCACTACGGATTTAAAGAAATTATATCCAGAGTGTTTTTGTTCTAGTGCCTTTGCAGCCTTTGGAAAAGAAAAGCACGTTGTCAGTTTTATTGGTGTAGTTTAGTGTTGTACTTCTTTAGGATCAGTGGAATGACCTTAATGTCTTCTGATGAATAATTAGACCTAACTGGGAATGTCCCTGTAGGGACATCCTCTTAACTAGGAGCTAGTTAAGAGGAAGAGGGCTTAATGCTGGGCCCAAATCAGGAGAAGGTTCTTCGGTTTGGCATGATGTTGGAATCTACTCGTAGACTCTGCCACATGGAAGCTGTCTGAGCTCTTAGAAGTACGGGTTACACATGGGGCTGAGGTGGAGGAGAGGATGAGTGTTAAAAGATGCAACCACTGCAATGCAGTGAAAAAAGTTATAGGGATGTGTAGCTTCCACATCAGAAAGAGGAGACTTACAGTAGTCCTCTATCCTGATCTTCCTGTTATATTACAAAGCTTTGATATTCAGATTTGCATTTACATCTCTATTCAAATCTGATTTCAATCCTGAGCCTGAAGCTTGGGACACAAGCTGTTACTTTGTGTCCCATTTCTTTTAGAGTTGTGCTGCTCATGGGCTGGAAAGGAAACAGTATTTGCTTGTTTTCAGTTAAGAGTTTCAGCAAAATCCATGGTTTCTCAAAATGTCCAGCAGACAAATTGAGAGAAATGTTTGGAGTAATAGCTATTGGATACCTCTGAGAAACCAAGTGCCTCACTTTCAGTGATTAAACATGGACCCAGGCCTCAAAAAAATTTCATTGTAGTCTATAAATGCAGTTCATTAACCAAAATTGTGATTTAGGGTTACATGGATGTAACCATATGTTGTCACATCTTTCATTATTTTTAGGAGATTGGGATAGAGTGTTATATTATGAGCCTAGCTTCTCTTTACCTGAAAATGTAAGCTTGAGCAAGTCATTCTTTGTTTTAGGTTTGATGCACATACTAAAACAAATCACCTCAGCAGTTTTGTATGTTCTTCTTCACACAGATCAAATTCAAAAAAAGGTTTCTCTAGACTGTTTTTTTCTTGGCCAAAATATTGGGATTTATTTGTTTAATGACTGAATAATCAAAAGTTATAAATGCATCAGGTGCTCTGTTACCATCCAAGCATCTATTAGCATCACTGAAACAAGTGCAAATAACAGCTGTGATTTAATAACAATATTGGGTAGTGGGTAAGAAATTCAACTGAGTAATGCCTTGTTCCAGATATGTTCCCCTGAAGTTGAGAACAGTGCTGAGCTGCCTTCTGGAGGTTTTGTTTCCCTTGTAGGTAGCAACATTGAGTAAAAAATACATAGCTCAGAACATAGGGGATAAAAATGGAACCTCTGAGAGCACTAAGCAAGTGACCTAAAACACAAGATGGTCTATTGTTGTGGGTTAGTTTTTCTAATGTTGGGCTGGTCCATGGAGAATGGGTGGAACACTCTCTTCAGCCAGAGGAACCCAAAAGGGTATGAGCTCACCACAGGAACATGTGGGATTTATTCTGTTTTCTCAAATCGAAGGCATTAAGCCACCCAATCCTGAGAAGTAAAACTGACCTGTTGAAATTACTGTAATACTTAGTGTAACTGAAAACGCTGCTCATTTTGTGAAGTATGTCAAGATACCTTACAGAAGAATGAGTATTACTGGATTCCCCCCACTGGAGGGTATATTTCATGAGGAAAATGTGCTGTGTGTGAAAACAGCAAAGGAAGTATAGTGTAAGAAATCACAAGCCCCATATTTTCCCTTTAGTTTTCTTCTTGGAAGGAAGCAGGGGAAAATGAAATGTTGGTTTCCAGTGAAAATAAGTTACTGTTTCCTGATTCCACCTGTGTAACAACTGCACCAGTCAATGGCTGGAGTGCATGTTCTTTTTATTCCCTCCCTGCTAGCTCCTGGGAAGGGGTATGTCACCTACTTTAGTTGTCTGTGCTTTTATTGCCTAGCCTGCTTTTGATCGTGTTGTTTCACCTGTAGTAGAACCTGACTTTGCTGTTGCTCATATATACAAGTTGCACTAGTAACATCTTACCTTTTATGTTAATTAGCTTCACACTGAAGAGGGCTTGTTGAGATATCAGTACAAGCTGGTCTTGGAGGAAAGAAAGCCTTATGGCTGAAGTTAACCCCACAGGAGTTTCTCAAAGCCACACAGGAAATCTGTGACAGATCCCAGAATAAATCCCAGATTTCCTGTCTCTTCCACTTGTGCTGTTAACTACAAGGCCCGTAATTTCTTAGCTGAGCAGCCCAATATTTCTGCTATACTGTTGCTTCAGTTTACCACAATAGTTGCTGCCATATGTTAGGCTATGGCAGTTCATCGCTGTGACTCTCTTTGTTCTGTCTTGGGGGATATGGTTGTGTATTGCACAGTGAACAATATTAATGCTGAGGAGCAGTGCTGTTCATCAGTCAAGCAAATAAAACACAATAAAAGGTATTCTGAGCTAACCATGGAACATTTGCAGGTACAGATGATTCATTGTCTGATTCCCTTTCAAAATCAACTGTTCATACATCTGCTGTCAGTAGTGTTCAAAGAAGCAGTTTTGTTATGTATCAAATAATTGCTGGCTGTGCTAAAATAGTGCAATTCGATAGAGTTTAATTATTTGATTAATGTGATTTTGTTTTTTGCATATGCCACTTTATACTTGGGAAAATTGATACATTCTCTCATTCTTAAACATCAGACATCTTTAATGAATTATCAATTAACAGATTCAGCATTAGTAAGAGAGAGGAATCCATTGTGGAGCTATAATTGAATGAGATGCTCTTAGGATTTTACAACTTTTACTACTGCTACTTAAATGGAAATTACAGGAACTTGGTGTGCTCGTTAGGTATCCAAGTTGTTCATGTACTCAGATATATTGCTGAGTGTCTAATCTTTTTTTTTTTAGATACTCTGCTGCTAGATTAAACTTAAATAGTTTTCATTCTGTGCTTCTCAATTTGCCCTCATACGGTTCTTCTTTAGATAACATTACTTGTACAAATTCCAACTGGAGCAGAATGGGTAACCTTTAACCAGTCTTGACAGAATTTCTAATGCAGTACAGCTATGGCATTTCATTCTATCTTCTTGTTTTCTAATTATATCTAAATAACTGAAAAGAAACATGGGAACAAATGAGCTTAGTTTAAAGAAGGACATTTAGAACAATTACTGTATGTGTAGCTACTCTGAATGCAAAACCTTTGTAGACTTCAGTAGCAAACTCCACAAGCAGTAAGCTGAGGGTTTTTGATTTGCAAGTGTATATAAGCAAAAAGTAACTTCTGGAATGTTTTTGGGTATAAGCATTATCCTTTTCTTTGTCAATAAAGAAGAAAAAAATCATTCAATGTCAGCCACTCTTTAGAAGCAGCATAAGGATTTAAAATACTCTTTCTGCTGAGTGATGTCAGGTCAGTTTTGTTACTGTATTTGGTGAGAGGAAGACCAGGTCCTAGGGGCTCCATCTCAGTAAGGTCCTTAGGTATTCAGCAAACTTGCAGTGTGTGTATAGTCAACTTGATGTGATGATACTGCACAGAACATAAATGTTGCACATAGAGTCAGGTGCCAAACAACAGGTATTTAAAACAGGCTGTAAAAACATTCTGAAGAACACCCCTGACACTGTTGAGGTTAGCATAAATTGAAACATGAAACAGCTGTAAATTCTAAACACTGCTGGTTTGTTGGGTACTTTTAAACAAAACATCTTGTTACTTTCTCATGGAATTGTAAGTCTCTTTCTTTGGACTGTGAAACACAGTGGTATGATATTAGCACACAAAACTTGGAATGTACAGGTAAGGACAGCACTTCCCAGCAGCTGGTTTCCCCAGATAATGGCAGACATATCAGACTCATTTTTTTAGTGAAGTTGTTACAACATTAGCAAAACTAACTAATGCTAAGCCAGAGACAATCCCAAAGAAACTTGCCTGGGCATCTGTGCACTCTCGCCATGTTCTGAGCCTCAGGTAACCTGTACATGAGGCAGTTCCACAGAAGAGCTGGTGTTCTGGAACATCCACTAGTTCCTTCTATAATCAGGAGAAATGAGCACTGCTGTGCAGAGAGACTCTTTCCTCTTCAAGAGTCATGTCAAATCCAGACTAGTTAACTCCAGCTCACCATTATCCCTGGTGGATCTAGACTGGATTCAGTCAGCTGTCTCTGTGCCATGAAGTCTGGTAGCAGTTTTATCTGTGGTTTTTCCATGACCTTTACTGTCCTAGTTCCCATTTCAGTTGATAATGGAGAGTCAGCTATATTACAGTTGTTTAAACAGAAAACTGGTAACTCTTTGTGCAGGGAAGGGTTACTCTTTGGGGTGGGTGCCACCACTGGTGACAAGGTGTGGACTCATTCTGAATGTACTGCCTTGCAGAATAAAACCAAAGATATCAAATTAAGAAATAACACTTGTCACTTGAGACCATTATGAAGGCAGAGGGGTAGTGAAGATTTGGAGGAGTACAGATCCAGATATTGAAATCCAGCTTAAATCAGAGTAAAATTGAAGGCTGTTAAGCCAGGTGGTTATCAAATTATTAGGCTGTAACAAAGCAATAAAACAGTTACGTGCAAGAGATAAAGCTTTAGCCTGAATATGCTTTTGACAAAGAACACACTGTAGTTCTTAATTTTTCAATTTATGAAAGAAAAATCAGTGCTTTATATTGATCTCATTATTTACTATTTATATTGGATAAAGGAGGCTAATAGTTCACAACAGACTGCAAATAAGGTGTGTGTGAACTGGCACCCAGTCTTCAAAACATTTTTCCATGACTGCTTTATTTCTGAGCTGGGGATGCTAGACTAAATGAGCTACTAGTCTAAATTCTAACAGGCATGGAAATAATCATGATAGCCTTTCAGTTCCTCTTACTAGGACATCTAGGAAGTCTGTCTTGCATGGAGGCACAGTTGGCAACTGCTGAGTGGTTCTGCATGCTGAGGAGCTCACAGTGTGAATCTCAAATGTGGATGCAGATGGGATGGTGGATGTGACAATATGCTGCCTGGTAACTGATTAAGAAACTACATACTTTCTACTTAGAGGGAAAGATACTTCTTCAGTACTTTTATTTACTTTCCTTCATATCTCACCCCTGATTTCTGACCATGTTTACTATAATATATATAAATAAGATATAGTAACCCCTGAAAGGATAGAGTAGTCCCAAAATCAAGGTCTGTGTGTGTCTGAGGAGTTAATCTAGTGCAGATACTAGGTGATGTCCCCTGGTACATGTGACAAATCAGTACCTGGGCTGTAAGCCAGGCAATCTTGCTAATAACAGGCCTTGAAAATGACTGAAGGCATTTGTCTCCCAGCCTCAGAGAGCCTGGGCAGCCAAGCTGGCAGAGCTCTGTGCTTAAACTGAGCTCCTGAACTTTATGTACAACCAGATTTTCATTCACTTTTCTAAGTCAAGTGATTATATTCATAGGAATGGAACATGCTGCTAAATGACTGTATTAATGGAATATTGTTACTAATTAACAAGTAAGATTAACAGGAGCAGAATAATACTTAACTAATTATACATGAATGGACATGACACACTTTTTGGTCTCAAAGCACTTAGGATTTAGGTTAGACTTTGCGTATTGAAGCGAATTTACAAGCAATTACTCTATACATAAATGAGGACACAGTTCTTCAAAGGCTGGAGATTTAGATGATACTAACAAAACACTGTCGTTCCTCACACTGCAATAGTACACTACTCCACAAATTAGTGCCAACTTATGATTTGGCCCTGTAATGTGCTAGGAGATTACAGGCTGGTCACAGGTTATCTTGAAGGGATAAGTATGTGGATTTTCACTGACAACTTAGAGATGAACTGCTCTGTGTTCATCTGATAGTTGTCCCTGTCTTCATAGTTTGAAAATACTTATATGTCTCTGTAGCTGCAGAATTGTTCTTAAGTTGCTTTATAAATCCAAAGTGATATGATTAGCCATTCATTTTATTATTTTGATTGCAAATAAGACAAGCTAAAGAGTATATAAACGAGCTTCAGTTAGAATGTTGCATTTTTCACATAAAGTACTTAGCATTTTATCTAGTTGCTTACAATTCTACCTGGTTAATGAAACTGCAGGCAATAGTGGTTTTACCAGGAACCATTAGATATTTTTATGCTGTTGTTTTCAACAAATATGGTTTCTTTGTGAAAAACAGCTGTTATGTACTTGGACTATCTGAGTTCAAAGATAAACCTCATAGATCTGCACTCAGAAAGCCATTTAGTTCTATGAATCTCAGCACTGACTGCAGAATTGGAAATATTTTTAACAACAGCTGGGCGCATCTGGAAAGTTACACTGACACACTTTCTTTCCTCATCTCATTACAGTTGGTTTCTGTATTTGTATTTTCTACCTTTATATTTTTCTATCCTTTAGATTTTCTTTCCAAACTGACTGGAAATGCGAACAATTGTTAAAATTTTAATTTAGTTTCCCAAATGAATCTTAACTGAGATTCAGGGTTAAAGATAGAAATACAACCATCACGTAGCTGTATGCACTTTGCAAACTAAAGTACAACTCAAAATAGTATTTGCTTTATATATGGCAAATAATATTTGCATATTTAATGCAAATATTTAATAATATTTAATTAAATTTGCATGAGGTATGTGCATAAAACATTAATAATACATACCATAAATTAGTATTAAAACAATAAAATTGGAATCAGCAATGTTTAACACAGGAGTTCAATTTTATAAGTGCACTGATGCACACATACCTTAAACTGCTGTAATATTTGCAAGCAGGAGTACCACATTCTCTAGTCAGCTCATATAATATATTCATTTTCAATTTACCGGCTAAAAAGGCTTTTTGTTTCTCCTAGTACCCCCCTCACTCCTTTGGAAGACTATTTCAGAGATGAAGACAGAGCCTTATTTTAATATCTTTCTAATTTGAAGAGCTGGTTCTGCTGGGCAAATGGAGATGGATTGAGAATAGGTTTCTGCAGTAAGTATGAATCTATTCATAAGTTGTAGGAAATAATCATCTGAGGAGCTGTAATGCCAAACATATGCTTTATAAATAAAGCAGGTGGTGAAAGAGTCACATCTACTAAGATCTTTCTGCTTTGTCAGAACATGCTTTCTCTGTGTGCAGAACTGTGAAAGAAAAATGCCAGTTTACTGGGTAAGGGCTCTGCTGCAGGTGGTTGCAGTCTGGAAGCTGATGAATGTGGTATATTTGGTGGCAGAAAGGGAGGCAAGATTTGAGGCAGTACAGCTGCAGTGCTTTATCAAGAAGCTTGATAGTCTAGCTTACTAGTTTGTGAATTTATTCATATGTCAGCACCTGCAGTTTAAGATACCTCTAGTCCTTAACAACATGAGCTGCATGGTATTGCAGTGAGATTCTCCCTGCAATAACACATGCAGCTGCAGTTCTGCAATCTCTGTAAAGCAGTCTTCCAAAAACTGTAAGGCAGGATTTCTTTTGCTCCATTGATTATGTTTTACTCAATTCTAACATGTAGTGAAGTCCTATGAATAATTTTTAAAGGCAGAGTTCTAATCATAGGTCTTCAATGATTTTATAGGGATCTGTCATGAAACCATATCAGCCTACATCAGTGCTTTAATGCAGGCAGATAATTGTTAGCATGGTATTCTTTGGAAAGGAAAAGAAATCCCTCTCTTAGAATAACCAGTTATTGCACCACTTTGTGAAAATAGTTTAATTAAATTATTTTCCCAGAAAGTGAGTAAAGATAAATGTAAAAAGTAACAGTAAATAATTACAAAGAACTGCTTAGACTACCAACTGTACCCCAGAATACGTTAGACAGGCAGAAGACCACTTTGCTTGCAGAACTTCTTGGCCTAAGCACTTTTTCATCTTCAGAGACATAGAAGCAATAATCCTCACCTATATTTGAAATAGGTGATTCCAATTTTGGCTTTAAAATAAATGATGTGTTGCTTGATTAAGTGCTTTGAAAGAACAAAAAGTATTTTTAGTTTCATTCCAATGGATGTTTTCTTTTGGCAAGGTTGCTTGCTTCTACCAGACCAACCCCCTCTTAAAAAATCTGGAAACTTTCTTCATCTAGAACCAAGTTCAGAATTTGTACAGACTTAGAAATCAGCATTCACAAGGAATAGCCATGGTAGCAACATGAGTAACTTCTGAAAGATTGGCCCTTAACTGGAAGGGTCAACCTTTAATCCTCCTTTTACTCCTCTTTTTGCTGTCATTAGTATCTTCGTGTGAAGGAGAAGCTAGATGGCAGCAAGGCAACTCAAGGCTTTTGAAAAGTTATTTCTTAAAACATTCTGTCTCAGAAGCCACCACTCGCCTTTACTAAAGAAAAAGCCTCTTCAGATACCATCCACTTTCTCTAAGTTTCTTAAATGACAGGGAAAAGAGCACAGCCAAATCTGCTGAGTCAGCTGCCACTTTATTATAAAACCAAGTGGGGTGGGGGGGCTAGGAGGGTAGTCTGGGAAGTAAAAATACCCTGGTGTAGAGAGTTCACTGCAGAGTCAGTTCAATAAAACTTGTGCTTTCTAGTTCTGGCAATGCTTTTGGACATTTCAAAGGGCTTGATAAACAGCAATAGCCTTGTCTCCCACACATTAAAGCTTCCCCAACAACATTATATGAAAAGAAGAAAAACCTGGCAGAACAGCAAAGCAAAGGGTAAGGTGTTCCTTGGATGGGTCAAGGTGCTCTGAGTTCCTCCTGATTCACTGAATTAGCAGCTTTTTTTTTTTTTTTTCCCTGGCAGCAGAACATCTGTAACCTCTGTCTGTGTCGAAGCAGCACATCTGTTCACAGTTATGGGTCAGTACCCATACAGGAAGCATAGCTATACTGCACTCAGAGATGCTGGATCATAGCTCACAAAAACCATTTCTAAAACTAATTAGTGAAGGGACAGGAGGATAAAATGAAGCAGATCAGATCCATGAGAGTTAAAACTCCAAACAACTGCCTTCAACCTGATGAACATCTAGATAGAGCCACAAGCAGCAACAGTAGGGTTTTTATTCAATGCCTTCTTGTTATTGATGCTAGTTAAATGCCCTGATTCTAAGAAATACTGAGGAATAAAATTTGTATCAATAATGCAGCAAAGCACACAAGCCTAGTGGGCTGTATGTTCATAGCACAACATCTGAAGTAATTTCTGTCCTGTCAGCCCACAACTGTTATCAGTCTTTCCCGTTTGTCAGGTAGCTTCTTGGAAATAGCTCTAATTTTAGAAGGACTATTGAAGCATACAGTATGCAGTTTGCATTAACAGTGACATCTGTTTACTGTTGCTAGGCTTGCCCTGTAAAGAACACATTTATTTCTTTGAGTTCTTTTACCTCTGACAAAAAAATGTTAAGAGGATTTAAAGTGTATATTTTCAGTCCTAAAACATGTAGGCCTATGGAGATGCAGCTGTCTAATTAGAATATCTCCCTTCCATTAAGTTTTTCTAAGGCTACTTAAATGGAAAATATTACTAGTTTAGAAGAATATCAGCACCCAAGCCTTTTGTCCTGTGGCAGAAAAGACACATTGAAAGACAATTTAGACAGCTAAAATTTGAAACAACTTCGTATTTCATAACATCATCCAGTGACTTGATTTAGAAGAACTAACGGACTTGCTTTGAAACATATGGTTATTAAAGTGGACTAAGCTGATGTTTTCTCTTTGATTGGTTCTGCTTCTTGATAACCTTAACTATGAGGCTGACTTTCTTCACCTTAAACCCATTGAATGTAGTTCAGTTTTATTGCAGTTAGAATCAGCTGATAACATTGAAATTTGACTACAATGTGTCCCACCACCCAGTTGGGAGTATGGTGTTGATCTTTCATTAAAAGGAAATTATACTTCCATTTTCCTATTTCTTCAAAACATATCACTTCAGCATTTAAGCACTCTAGCAATGGGTTTCTTGTGACTTCTAAATTCCATCATGAAGCTCCTGAAGAAACACCACTGCTGTAGTAAACAGTTTCTAATACACCAAAAGTTGTAATTACTAAACCAAATTAATCTCATGACTGATCTTTCATTCTTAATGATAACTTGTGACAAGAATACTCATTATGACTCTGTATTCATTCGTTTGTGTGGGCAGGAAGGGCTGTATGACTTTAAGAAAGAATGTATAAGATGTAATGAAGGTCTAAAAATATCTAATTTCTTTACCTAAAGACACTTGAGTTGTTTATAATGTACTAATCTCTGGCTTAACTATCTTCTAATTGCAGTTAATAAGATTCCTGCACTTCCCAAAGTTTGAACAGCAACAATGTTCTTGCTTTTTCAGTTGTAGCTGAAACTCTAGCTCCTGAGAGTTAGGTAATAGCCCATCCAGCAGCAAAAACTTTATTTCTCTATTGTAGGAATTTCATCTGACATATCTGTCCTCTTGCCAACCACATCCAGGACACTAAAGGGTCACTACATTGCATTAAACAAACTCCTGCTCTGATTCAACAGAATTTTGGGGTCCCCAAACCCATTTAAGCAGTTACTGCTGAAATATGTATCTGTGAGATGATAGTCAGTCATCAACAGTTAACTTGATGCTGGTCTTACTGTCAAAGAAATTTACATTTCTATTTACTAACCTTCATTAATAAACCATCTAAATATTGAACCTTAGACATTCAAAGACAAGTCCATATTCCAATGAGTCATCTTCTAGATCTTCTGATAAATACTGACACAGTATTTGTGACACTGCCTTCTCTATTGGGGATAAATTCTACAAAATCTTGAACTTCATGTTTATGCAGTTGTACATGGAGGAATTCTTCACGTATTACCAAACTGTACAGCTCAGTCCTTACAAGATGCTTTAATATCAGCATTTATTCCTATGTAGTTTTGAATACATTTAAAATGCATAAAAAGAAAATTAACATTAGTAATCATACTGAGACGTGGTATAAAACTAGGGAAAAAAATTGAAAATATTTAAGTCTTTTACTTTCATAAATAAATACTAACAGCTAACCACTTATAAGTATTTGAATAAAAACTGTTTAAGGTTTCAACTGATAGTAAAGCTCTAAATGCAATACCAGAGGATGAGAGGGATGAGCTTTCAGCATGGATTCTACTGTATTTCTTGCTTTTGTGAGCTTGAGAAACTTTCAGAATAATTTGTCACTTAAAGCAGGCTTCAGACATCACTTTCTAAGGATCTTTGTGTACAAGCCAGCTGATCTGTGTGTGGGTAAAAGTATGAAATGCATGATCCTGCATCTCCACTATGTGATGAATCGTACCTTTTAATGTCTCACCTGCAGAAGAGGCACATTTGAGCATGTTTAGTTGTGTATGCCTTGCTGCAGTCATGAGGCATTCAGCAGTTAAAGCTGACCTCATGTTTAGGCTGTGGGAAGTAGGTTGAGTTAACCCACTTTACTGCTGCTTTGCACAGACATGGGAGTTTTTTTGGAAGGTGGACACAATTAAACACTTACCTGTTGAACAAAATCTAGAGAACAACAGCCATGACAAGATTGTACTTTAGAGGATGAACAGAAACACAAGCATACCAAATGTTACTGAAATTGTTCTTGTGACATCAAGGTCAGAAAGCTATGTAAGAAGCAATAAGTGCATAGCTATAGAAGAGAATTCTACTGACTTTTGCTGTCCACAAGTTGAGGGATGAGAAAAGATTGTCAGCGACAACCATAGAAATAAAGCCTGTTACCTGAATTAATGAGTTTATTTCAGAATTAGTAAACATAAAATCCCTGTGGGAAACTGGGCAAAACTGATCAAAATAGATTTGAAGGCTGTGAGACAGACTGAAGGAGCTGCCATACTTTATGTAGTTAGATTTAATGCTTCTTATAATATCATATGGCTTGAGTTTCCTCTAAAAAAGCTATTTTTGATTCAGTATGACTAAGTGTGGTGTCTAGCAGAAGATATCAGAATCTTAAAGTCCAGTATGGGTTGCAGTGTCTTAAAACGGATATCAACATAATAATTTGTTTCATATAAGTGTTTCTTCCTAAACATTCAGAGCAGGTAAGTTTTCATGCTTGCTTTCTTAGGAAGCTGGACTGTAATAGTAGTTGCTGTGAGACATTTAGTGGGTTTGCCTAACTACTAGCATGGATAACTTTGTACTGAGCTGAGTCAGTTAGAAAATCGGTTCATAAAGTTTCACACTGGTGGATCATGCACCTGTACACAGTGTGTTTGGTTGGTGCTGCATGTTAAAACAAGCTAGAGAAACCTGTAAAGGTTTCTTCAGTAAACATGATGGTGTGTGGAAAAGAACGCTGGCAAAGGTAGTGAGAATAGCTAAATCACTGTAGGCTATGACTTATGTTTAAGGCTGGAGAGGAGCATATGATTGTTTTATCGAATGTTAGCAGCTTTCCCAGAGAAACTTTGCTGTTTTCTTTGATAAGTGTACAGCTGACTGTTTGCTTTTCACTCTAGCAAATTATTTTGTTGATTGATAGCTCAGTTCATTTCCGAAGTAGCCTTCTTGCTGCAGATGCAGCTGTGAGTTCTAATCAACTGAAGCAATTAACTGCTATCTCTGTGGCTGCAAAGGAGCCAACTGGAGAACCGCATGTACTGAGAAAGGGCCTTTGCAGATAAATGAGAAGAGTAAATTCATGCCTAATATTTACTCCCTGTAATGTTCTCTCAATTTCCAATATTTAGTAACTGCATTTGTCTCTGTATTACTTGGTCAACATTTCTATTTTCACTATAATTAGTTTTACTTAGTGTAGCCACCATTAAGGGGAATTAATGAAGGAAGACCTTATGCTGTGACTAAGTTAAATGACTGACTTCCACTGTTTCTTAGACTGGGTACAGTTTAAGTACACTATCCTGTGTCCTGAGTGGACTTTGAAAGATAGTCTGCAACAGGCTTCAGTGACAGCAAGCTTGACACTTGGAAAAGGTCGAGTAGTTAGTGTCAAGGGGAGTGAGAAGAACAGCATATGTTTTAAATCATATTTTTTTCAGGGGGACACCAAGGATCTGACCACATATCATTCTGTAGCTCCTGGCACCTTTTTAAAAGCATAGGAGTGTTAACCCTGGTGTCCTGACCAGAGCCCATCTTGGCTAAATCTAACTTACCATCATTAACTCCCATTGTTGTTTCAACTGGTTATGATGGGTTTTTATTTCCTGCCCTTGGCATTTAAACTGTAGGCATACTGCTTCTCTTTTTCTGATTTTAGGTTAAAAGAGTGACAAGTTTAGAATTCTTTATAGTGTATTTAGTTCTGGTGGACAGCGATTTTAATGGGCCTTTTGACAATGATTTCAGACCAGTTCTCCAGACCATGCCAGGCCATATGAACCCAATGTAAATGTATCAAGCTGTACTAGAGTGAAAACCTTCAGGATTATGTCTTTATTATTTGGTGTTCAGATACAGAAGCCCCAGTACTTCTTTACACATGTAACTGCTGATACTCAAAGTCACATGAATAAGTTAAGAAGAACAAGTGAGAAGCAGATACAGCTTTTCAGAACTGATGAACTGCAACACAGAAATAGTAGCACTGAGTAATTAACCTGGCCTATAATATTCTTACACACACAGTTTTTTGCTTTAATGTCAGTGGAAAAAAAACAAGAGTTTTATATTAAAATAATGACAATCAGGTATTTAAGATAATAGTGATGTAAAAATATCTATCTTGTATGAGCTTAATACAATAACATACTATCACTATTCTATACAAAGAAGAATTTCCTATAAAAATAATATATAAATAAGTCAGGTTTCATCAACAAACATTGTACTTACATCTTAGAGCAGCCACTCTTACATTAAAAAAAGACCCCAATTAACTTCCAGAGCACTAAATGTAATGCATCCTAGATACTGATTTTCATAATCTCATTTGCATGTTGCGTTTCCAAGCGGGTAAGAGAATCATAGAATAGTTAGGGTTGGAAAGGACCTTAAGATCATCTAGTTCCAACCCCCCAGCCATGGGCAGGGACACCTCACACTAAACCATATCACCTAAGGCTTCATCCAACCTGGTCTTGAATACTGCCAGGGATGGAGCATTCACAACCTCCCTGGGCAACCCATTCCAGTACCTCACCACCCTAACAGTAAAGAATTTCTTCCTTATATCCAGTCTAAACCTCTGCTGTTTCAGTTTCAACCCATTACCCCTTGTCCTATCATTACAGTCCCTAATGAATAGCCCCTCACCAGCAACCCTGTAGTCCCCCTTCGTACTGGAAGGCTGCTATGAGATCTTGTGCCCAGTTTTCCAGAACTGGGGCTTACCTGGCCTCTTGCTGCTCCTGATCATGAAATTGCAAGGCTGTAAATGAGCAAAATGAAGGTTTTCCAGAATAGCTGAATTGTACTGGCTTGGAATTGAGCTAAATGAACTGAAGGCTGTTGTTGAATGTTTGAGTCCTGAAGCAGCAGGATATGGTTATCGATTATTATTTTTTTTAGTAGTGTCCTTGGTTCAGCTGTAGCAGTCATTAATACAAATCGAGGAAGCGTTCAGATGTGCTCAGGACAACATATACAACTGCATTCACTGACATGCTTATGGGTCATGTTGCTTGGTGATTTGCTAAAATTGCTTCTCAAATACATAACCAGGTTATTTTTCCCTTTTTCCAGAAAAGAGCAGAGTTAAGGTTAATGGGTTTTAATATTAATACATGCTAAAGAACATACCTCTGTATGTGGTGCTAGTTTTGCTTTTGGAGCATAGGTGAGGGAAATTACTGTGATTTTATCAGTACTTGTATAAAATAAAGCCTGAGGTGAGGGTACTAGAATGTACTTATTTCTAGTTGATATACTTATTTCTAATTGAAATCTAGGTTAGGATTGCTTTAATGCACATATTGATCTTCAAGAATTCAACCTTTCTTGGTGATCAGGACTCTTTGTTGAGGCATGGTTGAGGCACTAGAAGGCTGGAGAGGCCCATGTCCCCAGAATTATTGTTTCTGTGCTCTCTGCCAGATCCTTTTAGCAAGGTGACTATGGCGTTTGCATGCAGAATTCATACTTGGGTCACCTCAAAATTCTAGATGTACTTTTTAATGACATGGTATGGAGATTTTAGTTTTTAAAAAACAAGAAATCTAAACACTAAAATGAGCTAGAGACTTCCTAAGTTACTGAATTCAGAATCCAGCAGTTAAAGATAGACATACTTCATTCAGAGTAGTCCGGAGAAGATCTATTTTCACTTTTCTCATAGAGAGCAAACTGCTTAACTTCCTCTAACGTGCAGTAATATCCATCCAAGCTTTAGTGTGAGACAATTGCATGGTGTCAGTTACATCAAGGAAAGTAGGCAGTATGGGAGGAAGCAAGATTTAAAGTCTGGAAAATTTAGTTCTCATTCATCCAGAGTTAAAATTAATGGCTGTTGGATCAGTATTGCATTATTTGTAGAGGTTGTTTCTCTGTTTTAAGCTTTTAAAAATCAAGACACCTTTCTGGGGGCTGACTCATCTGTACATCCAGCTCTTCCATCTAGTTCTGTTTGGAAAACTGCTTCTGAAAAGACTCTGAATTCTAAAGCCAAATTTATACTGGGCAATTTCCACTGATGAGAAGGAATTTTCACTGGTGCAGATATGACCTAGCTTTTGAACTGCCAGTTTGGAAGTAGCTTTGTGTATGCCAGCCTACCATCAGCTTCACTGCTGGCAGACACCCGAAAAATGGTCTTTTCACGTGATTACTTGTAACAGTAAAAAACACTGATTTTTTTTTTTTACGCATATAAACACTGGTACTGTTTATAATAAACATTATTGATGTTTGCCTCATTGCTTTTTCTAAGAAAATAAACTACATCTCCTCTTTATGTCCTAAAACCATTAGGTTCTGTTTACTGTCCTGGCATTAAGGATATTTCAGGAGGGTAGAAATAAAAAAAAATAACCAACCCCTCCCCCCAACAACAAAAAACAAAACAAAAAAGCACACACAAAAAACCCAAACAGCAACAACACAAAATCCAAAAAACAACCCCCCCCCAAAAAAAGAAAGAAATATTTTAACTTCAAAGTATTTGGTCAAGATGTACCCAAATAAATTCCCTACGTTTGCCAAGGAATAAAAACAATCCTGTAGAACAAAAGAGAGTTTGGAATGAATAAAAAAGTTCAGTTGGAGTAGATACTATCAGAACTGCTCTTTTACTTGAAAGGAACATGAAAAACCTTTTGTAGTGGAGAGGACGCTAGCTTCTCGGAAAAGTCCTCCTGTTTGTAACATAGGTATGCACCATCACTAACTCACCAAGAAAAAGGTGACTGGCATCTCACTTTTAACCTACCAGCTTTTTCTTCTTTTTTCTTTTTAGCACAACCAGGGATTTAAAACTGCACAGCAGTGCTTCAGTCAAGCACTGTGTTTGTCAGTGATACTGCTGAAAGATACTCCTACCCTTTCTATTCCAGCTGAGAGTCAGTGGTTCCTCAGTTGTCACAAAGGGCACAGCCAGCCTATGACTGGTGCCACAGAACTGTGGTGAGGCATAAACATGCATTGGTCTGATTTTAGAAATGGCTGTTGAATCCACATCTAAACTTCAGCCTCTTCTTTCTAGACATCTGGATCTGGAATACTACCTTCATTTCTCTCAGTTGATGAACTGCTAACAGACATGTAAAAACTGTAACTTCTGATGTTCTGAGTTCCAGATTCCCTTTAATAATAAAAGGCTCTTCTATATTTTGAATGGAACATTGACATCTGTTTTGACAGTCCTGGTTGAGTGATTTCATAGTAATTATTCCTGAAAAAGGAAAACCAGTTTGAAATGCTACTCTAGGCTGAGTTCCAACTGGGATAATTACATGCCACCTCCCTTTAATCCCCCTCCAATATTGTTCCTTATGATGTTCCTTAGGTCTTGTCTTTAAATTATTGTTCACTGCTCCTCAGGAGAAGCCACTTTTCCTTTCAGAGATGGATATGTTTCTTTGCTGACTAATACTGTCTTTGTGTATCATTATGTTAATCAAGGAGTCTTAGAGCTTCAAAATTGTTCAGTTTGGTTTACATTCCTTCAGGCAGATCACAACTGATCCAGGGCAAATCCTATTCTAGCTCTTCCTGTATAGAACCATAAAATACCTCAAGTTGGAAGGGACTCAGAAGTATCATCATAGTGTTGGTGTACTTCCACACTTGGACTTTTCTTTTTTTAAGGTGAGGAGAAACTGGAGTATGCTTTCCAACATTTATTGAAGCAATCCAGATATTTTTTTTAATCCTTAGCTGTGGTGGATTTTTATAAGCAGAAGACCTGCCTTTTGTGGGCCTGCCTTTTGCCTGAATGTGTTGTCCTAAAAGCAAGACAAACTGCTTATTGCTCACACTGTCATTGACTCAGGGCAGGCAATACAGTGTGATCAGAGAAATTGTTTAGTTTGCCTACTCAAAGATATCAGTACTCTCTCATCCTGCCTAGTATGGCCAACACATGCAATGGTATCTTCTTAGCATGCTGGTAACAAATGTATTTTGAAGAGTGGTCATATTAGCACTTACTAGCATTTTATAGTAGCTCTTCTTTCTAAAAGAAGAATTTTAGATCCAACGGGTGCATGAAAAATGAAGCAGCTCTCACTATCACTTAGCCTCTATATCAGTAAATTGTCCTTCAGAAATGATGATATCCTTGGTTCTGTGGCACCTCCCCTCAGTTTTACAGTTGAGAGTCTTTTTGCTATCTCAGAGTGGGAAAGGCTGTTTTGTTTCCTTCAGCCAAATCAGTAGCCTTGTTTTCAGAACAAAATGTCGCTGATGGGAATAACGGCTCTGTTCGGTGAGAACTAAAGTGGTTTGCAGTGTAACTTGTGATAAACGTCGCCTCTGTGGGTTGGCTGAACCAAAACAACTTGGCATTTCCAAGCAATTGAAATGCAAGCAATGATGATTAGACTGTATTGAAAAAAGAAAAAAAGGAGAAAAAGACAAAAACTGAATTCAGATAACTAAATTGCAGCTGGGCAGATCAGATTCACAGCACAAGACCTGGGCCCAAGTCCCACGTGAATCTAAAAGGAGTGAGCTAGCAACTGACAATATAGGAAAGAAGGAACATAACTTCCTCTTCGTAATTTTGATCCCAGTGATGTACCATGAGGCTCACCTCCTTGTCTCTTCCAGAAAGTTTAACTGGCTTGCAGACTTTTTTCCCTTTCTATCTATTGAAGGGAAGGGAGAACAAAACAGGCTTGAGAGTTGTATTGCAAATGATGTGGCAAAATGTGTAGGATGTGCTCTTTGAAACAGTAGAGTGTGTGCAGTATTTAACTTCTTTGTAAATAGGCAGTGGGTTCAAAAAGAAAAAACAGCTTCTACAGTATTGTGCTTTTGAACTGTCTTTTAAACCCTTCATTGAACTTGCTGACATCTTGTGAATTTGTGAAATCACTTCACATAGTGACTGACTAGTGATTGCTGGGGCTTTGTACAATAATCACTATTATAAAGTTCTGCTTCATCTTTCTCTTTACACTGCAGTTTTGCTGGGATAAAGTTTCATCTAGATTGAACTGCAGAGCTGGGGATGTTTATATAAATCACTCTTGTCTTCTGATGATTTCATGGAGTTACACTGGTTTTAATGTTGGTTGAGGGCCTGATCTGTGAGGGTGATAGACACTGAAGGATGCAGCAGAGTAATCCAAGAGTCACAGGGGCTAAGGAAAGAGAGAAATGGGAAGGAACATGGAAGATGTGGCATACTGTGTTTCAAGAGTAGTTGGCTGAAGAAGCAGATCTGGTACCATTGAGAAGGGAATTCAATATGCACAAAAATTATTGCTGGAAGAGTAGTGCAAAAGTTGAACCACATTAGTGGTCAGTTTGGCAGGCTGTGTAAGAAAAAGGGAATTTTCCAAAGAATATGCTGTCAAAAGAGAGGAAAAGGTAGCATGCTATAGGAGACAAATCCAGTTCCTAATATTCCAAGAGAAAAAAAAAACTCCTTGGAGAAAAAGATAAAGAATGCTACAAAAATATAGTACATGGAGCAGAGAAAACCAGCAGAGGACTAATGCTGTCAGTCAAATGAGCGTGTGATGACTGATTCAATAGTTTTGAAGTTAGTTACATGATACAACAGTAATAAAGCCGTTAACACTTATTGGTGTTTTAAGTTTGCTGCATTTTAATATGTCAGTTAGAAGTTTAATTTACATGGGCTTTATTTCTACTTATTTTAAGATGTTGACAGGCCCTAACAGCAGTTATCCATAGAATGCAAGATGAAATTGTTGTTAGCTCCAATCATAACGACTCATTCATAAACAAGCATGAAAGAAATGCATAGCTTAAACAGCAATGGGAAAGTTCTTTGGGACTTACTATTTGACAGCTCTTACTTTATGTAACCTCAGAGATGTAACTTGTGATTTTAATTCAGAAGTTCATGGGAAGTGTTTTAACAAAAGTAGAGCCAGGGGAGTTTCATTTTAAGCAGAGTGCGTTTTATGTGAAAGGTATTACAGCCTTCATTACAAAATATGTAGCTTCTCAGACACTGAAAATGAATGTTGCACATTGAGGAGAAACAGTTTATTTTTGCTTTTAATTTGTAAAGAGGCTCATGGCTTAAAATGTGGGTGAATTTCCATGTTCAGACCAAACTTGGCAGGTACATACCAACATTAACAAGTGTCTCCCTACATGTGCGTCTGTCTAAAATAATGGATTGAAAATTTGCAGGCTTCCAGTGTTGCTGTGAGAGTAGTTCTGGTCTGCAGAGCTGGTCAAGTGGTACATCAATAAACACTGTATCTTCCATTGCAAGCAGGTTTGCTTTTGAAGGCAGAAAAATGCAATAACCTATTTCTATATTTTCTAAACCAAATAACATTATTTGTAGTTTGACAGTGCTGTCATAGCTAATGTTTCCATTAGAATTATTTAAAATCTGTATAGAATTACTCAAATTTCTGTTCTTATTTCACATAAGGAGAATTTCTGACCTCTTAAGTGTGGTCATATGACAAATGACAGTTTCCCAGCTAACTTTTGAGTCTGTTTTGAAATCATTAAATGTAGCATGAAGTGTTGCCCTATTGGCTGCACCAGTAAGACTTGCGCAGAAATTCCTTTTATTTCAGTGTTAAGGGAGACAAATCACTTAAATGTAAGCCTTACTAATAGCATAATATCCATGAGACTGACATCCAGTATGTATCACTATATTGAGTTCAAATTGCACCTTCCAGTACCTGAAAATAAAAATACCAGAAATAATGTTTATAAATTGATTATTTTTATTATCCACTTCAGAACAGAGGCCCTTTTCCCTCCAAACAATATATTATCATCCTCTGCATAAAAATAAATGCAAAGCCCTGTACAGACTAATCCAGTCATCAAAATACAGCAAACACACTGTGACTAGTGCTAGATAATTCGAAAAGGAAGTAAGATTGACTGAGTGCATCTTTTGTGCTCATAAATTGACTATGTGGCAATCATGAATTCTCTATCTCATTAATCCTGATATTGTACCCTTCTTCTTGTGCATAGCTAGTGAGGAAAGAGCCCCCTAAGAGCAACAGTAAGCATAAGAAGAAAATGCTGTTGCTGCAGCAGTTCTCACTAGGAAAATCACAGAATGGTTTGGGTTGGAATGGACCTTAAGGCTTATCTAGTTCCAGCTCGCTGCCGTGGACTGCTTGTGCCCTGCTGTGTTGTCCCTCCAGCAGATGTCAGGGTGGGTAACATTCCCCGTGAGGACCAGGGCTTGCAAATGGGAGGGTACTCCTGTCTGTCTATAGAGGGCCTCATCCACCTGGTCTTCCTGGTCGGGTTGCCTGTAGCAGACCCCCACTGTAATGTCCCCTGTCCTTGCTCTCCCTTTAATTCTGATCCATAATCTCCAGCTCGGCTGCTTGTTCAACCTCTAAAGACATACAAGCTTTAGCTTTTTTCCTGTATTTTTTCAGTGCTTTTTGTAAATGAAAAACAACTCCATGCAGAATGCCAAGTAATATAAACATTTAAAAATCACAGAAACTTTCTTTTATATACTTCAACTGTTTCTGTATCAGAAACCCTTAACTTGTATAGGATATGAGCAATTTACCTATTTGTAACCTGCACAGCATGGTCCCAGTCCCAGAGTACTCTAGATTTTTGCCTTTGATTTCTTTAAGGTGATGTCAAGGAACTGTTGTTACTGATTTAAATCATCTACAGTCCCATTTATCACAAGCTTTATACAATATTTAGCTTTGGTAGCATTCTGAGCTACAAATTCCAGAAAGTATTGCTGCAATCCTGTAAATATAAATAGAAAACTGGGTTCCTGGTCTTCCAGAAACCTTTGTGTAAAGTCACTATGTAAGTTGGATGTGTCTGGCATGCAATAATTGGCCCCTTTATTTTCATGGTACTATCCTTATATTTGAAGCACAAAGAGTCCTTTTTGGTTTCATGGTTTAAGATATGTTAAACCTGGTTCTTCGCAAATGCCAGAAAATAACATTGTGCTTTTTATGTGTTTGTGTTAATCTTGTGAACTCCTCAGCAGAACCATAAAAACTGAAAGGTTTCCTGCTTTCTGTATACCTTGAGCCACTGACTCAAGAATTGAGAGACATTATTACAATGCCCAGAACAATATGAAGTATGGAAACGAACCCAGGCTTTAGGTGAGTTTTTGAGACCTCTTAGATAGTTTATTTCGGATCAGATGGAACTTCATATGAAGATATAACTTTTTTTTTTTTTAGATAGGTTATCCACAAATTCCAGTAATTTTCTGGCAGGTTTTGTTTTCCTTCATTATTTTCGAATTTTTTTATAGATTCCATAGTTATTGAAGTGATGGAGGAGTTTTGGCATTGGCCTTTTAGGGACAGCACACCACAAGCGCAGGGGCTGAGATATCTCAGTGTACCATTTTCAGTAACTGTTCCTGTTGTTTCTGAAAGCTAGTACCAGGAGAACGTGATATTCAGTGTGCCAACCCATTCTGAAAACCTGGAAGTAGGAATCTTCTGCTGAAACTTGAGTATTACTAGATAGATGTTGACTAACAGAGAGAGATGGATAAGTAGAATGTGTAAAAGTTACAAGAGCAACTATTTAGAGAAGATGACATCTATAAATGTAACACATTGAAAATTACTTTACAGTGTTGAGCCTGTCTGTCCCACTTTTCTTCTGGGACCTGTGTTAACATTATACACTTAAGACATTATATCATTATTCTTATTTTAGTACATTTCATGCCTACAGTTTTAATATAAACAGAGGTGCTGACAGGAGCTTCAGTTCGAACAGGTTTAAATGTGAATTCAACTTCATGATTCTCATCAGGGAAAAAGACTAAACAGTTTAAGTTGATTAAATTTTCTTAAAGCTGCAGCTAAATATAATGAAAGCCATTTGTGCATTTTTTTTGTAGGAAAATTGAGTGCCTCAGTGTTAGTGACTGACAGCTTCATGCAATGAATTCTTTTCTTGTGAAACAGAGTCAAAACAGTTTCCATTTTTCATAACCTTCAAGGTAGTTTCAATTTTCTGATTTTTAGAGGAAACCCAGCTTTCTCATTCAAGTGTTGGCTTGTTAGACCAAATTGTATATGTCAAATTACTACACGTACACTTCATGCTAGATATTCCTTAAATATTACATTTTCTTGTACTATGGACATCACACTGATCAATTTTTTCTTCCTTTTTATTAAATTAAATTTCCCTTTCTTTGTTGTTATTTATTGAGTTCTCTAGTGAGGTACAACCATAGATCTGATTCTAAGTATCTATTTGAGTGTGGACAAATTCCAACCATGCTCATGCTTCATATAAAAAACAGTGGTGTTGTGAACTTAGAAACGGGTCTGTAAGTAGGCTCTGGCTGAAGTTGGTATGTGTTTACAAGAGGTTATTCTTTCATGTGAGAAATAGAACATCATAAGAGCCTTGAATAGAAAGGTAAAACTATGTGTCTGATGTGTCTCTGACTTGTTGAGATGAGTCTTGGAAAAACATGTGAAGTTTTTAAGTATTGTGTCAGTTTTTTTGAAGCATGGTGCTTCAAAGAATTTATATTCTATTGCTTATGGTTAATGCTCATCCTTGGATATTTTGTAGGCAGAGCAGATTAACAAACAGTGGCTATTTTGCCTTATTAGTCATTGCTTTAATTCATTAATCTTTTCAGAAGCCATCTAGAAAATCAGAGATGCTCCCTTTTGCTCTTGATTCTTAAAGCAGACTAGGATTTTCTGATAGAGAAATACAAAGCCGACATTGTGGTTGAACAAGGCAGTTAAACACATAAGGGTCTTCAAGGGAAGAACTAAGCGGAAGAAGCTGTTGTGTCCTCTACCTTTGAACTTCATAGAACCACAGACTGGTTTGGGGTGGACGGGATCTTAAAGCTCATCCAGTTCCAGTCCCCTGTCATGGGCAGGGATACCTTCCACTAGAACAGTTTGTTCAAGGCCCCATCCAACCTGGCCTTGAATGGTGCCAGGGATGGAACATCTGTAAGACGAACTCAAAGAGTATTACAGTGCCTTTCTGTGAAAGAAAAAATTATATTGCAAATGTAGAAATCCTTTCTGCAAAGATCATATAGGTTGATGCTTCCTGAAACAAATGCTGATTTTGATCTATGTTTGATGTTTGATACTGATTTGCCTGAAGGCTCTATTTTCAGGGACTACTATTTCCTTACCCTTCAAAACTGAGAACCATTCAGAGTTTTGGGATTCAACTGTTCAAACATTCCCAAATCAGTAATTCCTTGGGATGATACCCTTGTCTGTCTCCAGACCCCACAGTCTTTACTCGGCTTTGTACAAGCTGTGAAAAGACATGGGGAAAGCTTGATGAGTTCTGTGTTGTCCAACTAGTGGCCCAGCAGTCAGATTTAGACTGTGTGCTGCTTCCATCCTTCCTGCTGCTTCTTCTCCAAGGGCTTGGAACAATCTTCTGATGTAATAAGAAAACTGACACTCTCTATGGCAAAGACTGAAGCCAATGAAAAGCTTCTACCCTGAAGCATTTTTGCTTGTACTGATTGAATATAAACATCTAGTAAAATGCCCCTATCTGTTACAAGATGCTTCCCTTGGCCAGAGGTTATGAACAGATCTAGGAACTTTCAGGTTTGAATAAGCACTAGGGATTAGAACAGATTCTTGGTATTGCTCACTGTGCCATTGCCATAATTTAAAGTACCATAGCAATATAATTAAAATTAAGGTTTTTGTGTCTGGAGTGTCTTCAATGTCAGATAATGTATAAGGTCTCTGATCTGCAACAAAGTGACTTAAACTATATTCAAGGGGACTACTGTATCTAGATGCAGACTTTTTTGTAATCCTGTCACTGGAGCAGGCATTTGGCATGCACTGTGTGGCAGATGCATCTAGAATGTCATTGTCATCAGTCATTGAATAGAAACAATACATTCAGTATTCACAATTGTCCAGTAGTTTCTGATTGTTAATCTTCTTCTCATCACAATGAGAGGACACCATCCTTGTGTACTGGTAACTGGGGGGCGAAAAACGCAGATGTATTGGCTCAGTGGCAAACACCTGGGAAGAACTGCCACTTGGACAGTCCAATAGATCCTAGACTACACCCAAACATAAGTAATTTTATTTAGAAACTGAAATCTAAGAAAGCTTCAGTTTTATTTTGGTCCAAAAATTTGATCCATCTTCTTCCTCTTCTTGCATATTATGGAAACATTCTTGCTGAAAGCTCAATACTTTTTGGCATGATCTTAGAAAATATGCCTGTCCTGTCTCCAGTGTGCTGCTCCATGGGACAGGAACTCAGAGACCAATGATTGAAAAATCAGATTAGACATCATGGACTATGTCACTTTTCAGTGCACATTATTTTACTTGCACCATTTTGCTGCAAGTTTCTTTGTCATCTTTTGCCCTGTTGGTGTTGAAAGTCATGCAAGATGTTAACTATGTAAAATAACTTCCCATAATAAATCAGTTCAAATTATGATCCTGGTTGTTTTTTCTACATTATAAGAGATAACTTGAATAATTGGTGGGTTCAAACACTTAGCCACTGGTTCCCTTTGACATAATGATAAATCACACTGCTGTAATGTGCCTCTTTTTCACTTCACCTCTCCATGTCCTGATTATACCAAATCTTGTGTTTAAAGCAAATTTAAAAACTTAGACAGAAATGAGCAAAATTGGTTTGCCTTGAGTTTATACATACCAGTTAAAATTCTTCCACAATTAGTTACATAGAAAATAAGAGGTTCTCAGGTCTTGTATGTCAGCCTTAGTTCTGCTACTGACCAAGGGTCTGTATTTATGTGGACATTGAAAAGTCTTTCAGGTGTGTTTTCAGATTTTCTCTTGAATAACAACCCGCGTTCCAGCTCCCACACTGTGTAATAGCATCTCAACTGCTTTTTTACCAGTTTAAAAACTTACTATTAACTCTGTCGCACTCTGGTATTTTAGGGTACATTTTTGGCACTGGTTCCTTCACTTCTTGGACATTTTTGGATCATAAAATAAGACTATAGCAGCTTCCATACTTGCCAGGCCTGCCATAAGAAATATCCTTGGGGATAACTGTCTCAATATTTGGAAACATATCCTTTTCCTGTCACTAGATTGTAAGTTTCCAAGGATATCTTTGGATAGCTCCACTATTAGATTTATTCAGAAAGTCAGAGAGGTCAGTGAGTGCATGGGAAAGAGGATCAGTAGAAGCAGTAAAGGCAACCATATGTAATGATTCATTCCAGTAAGAGTTTTCATCCTAATAAAAATTACTCTGGAACCAGTGATTGGGGTGTTGCCTTGCAACTCTTTCAGGTATTATAAGTAACAAAGCTTTTTGATCCCACTATGTATCTAAATCAAAATCCAGCCTCTTTTACTGAAATTGGTGCATTTGATAGAGTAGATTGAAAGAAAGATTTTCCTAAAAGCATCAGCTTCAGAGCTGATCCTCATACTTGCTTGGGTAGCATATATGCTTCAGTGGCAGAGAGCAGGCAAGTACTGGGCCATGAGGGAATGAGCAGCATTGCCCTGCCTGCTGCCTTACTGGGTAGAGCTGCCATGGAATTTAGCATCTCATAGGATGAGACTTTGTCTTATGTGCTTCAGGACAGTACAATACTAATGTGCTTTCTGTTGTAGAATGGAGATACTTAATACATGTATTTAATCAGAGCTTATTGTTTAGTAATGGGATTCATTTATCTGTTTGATTATTACTGGAGACAGTGTGAAAAATCTGGCCAAGTCACTTTAGCGGTAAGTGGATTTTGTCTTGCATAAAACGACCATCTCTCTGTCAGCTATCAAAACTGTGAAAGCATGCTTGGAGCCACACCAAATATAACATTGCTATTAACTTCCTTTTCACTTAGCCATAATTGCCTCATGAACTGGAATGTGCAACTCAAATTGGCTTACTTAAGGAACAAAAATCTTGTGTTCTTGCCATGTAGAATACAATAAGAAGTAGTAAATAAAAGAAAGATTTTTTAATTATAAGGAAGTTCCTCTTTCTGGGAAGACATTCTAGTGGAAAGAAATAGATGCAAGTTTGAAAAAGAGAGGTCAGTAGTGACTTGTGACAAGGCATTGAAGAAGTATTTGCTGGAATCTAATCCACCCACTCATTTGTAACAGACACAGTTAACCAGGTCCTGAATGAAAGGCAGTAAAGATAAACAGCTGGACAGTCAACAGTTAGCAATAAAATCCATCATGGATACTTTTCCCCCTTGTGTGCAAAATTATTGTGAAAGAGAATAATTCTGAGTGGCTTTTTTCTAATGAGTGTTTTTCAAATGTATTCACGGGAACACAGTATTCGGAAATCTCTGGGCTGCGTATCTGTATCTGCAGCACGTTCCCTGTGGAGCAAAGGGCACTCACACAGCTTTGGGTTGTGGAGCCATTCCCTCTAGATTTCTAAAAGCTGTCTTATTTCTAAGCCTGCACTATACCTTGTGTAAACAAGTGTAACATTGGAAGGGCTGCAGAGCACACAAGTTTTTGAATTATGTAAAGTTCTTACAGCCCTGGAGTTTGGATTTGTGCTTGTTGGTACATGAAAAGCACAAAAACAGTTTTGAAATGTCTTAGATGGTTTTGCTGGTGCCCCCCATAAAATCCAATGACAATTAATGCAAAAACTCCAAAAAAAATCAGCAGGACTAAATTTGATTATAAATCCTTCAGGGATGCGGACCAGTTGCAAATACTTGTAGCATTTAGCAAATTATTAATATTCAGAATAATCTCAGACTTCACAACTTCACTCATATGTCCCATAGCCTCTCCCTAAGCCAGGACAGGTATTCTACATCCTGTGTCAAATTTTGGGAATCCCAAAGGGCTTGTGTTATGCTAATGTGTAAAAGTACACTGCAGGTTGCTTTCCCCTCAATCCTTCAATGTGCTTTAAGTACTTGCTGAGCTCCAGATAATCTGTCAGTCATCACTGCCAAAGAATGGTAGAGTTAGTATCTGGGCAAGGTGGCATCTGTGTTGGAGTGCAGGAAGCAGGGACATGGATGTCTGAGACACTTGCCTGCATTTCATTTACATCTGTGTTTTCCTTGCAGTCAGTGGAGAGGACCAGGCAGAGCAGTTCATCTGTTTCACATGCCTACCTCAGGGTGAGAGGGACTGTGGCTTAAACATGTCTGATTCTGCTTGCTTTGTTTCCAAACACTTCCTTTCTGAGGAGTAAACTTGTGATATTTGTGGAAGAAGGGTATTTTTCTGTATATTAAAGAAATAAAATGAAGAGGAAACTGAAAAACCCCTACATTCCTCATAAAGAAACTTATCTCAATATATGGACATAGAGCACTTCTTAATCCAGAAATGAATGCTGCACAGATATGCAAGTGTGATAATAAAATTATGAGGACAGTAAAAGTGTTAAAAACAATATAACTGAACTTTAGGACTTTTCATTAGTATGCAGCCATGAGTCCATAACAGTATTCCAACAAATGTGGGAAGGAGCAACGAAGACAAGGTTCTTTGATAGGACAAGGGGAAATGGTTTTAAACTGAAAGAGGTTATTTTAGGTTAGGCATTGGGAAGAAATTCTTCCCTGTGAGGGTGCTGAGATGTCTGCCCCATCCCTGGCAGAGTTCGAGGTCAGGTTGGATGGGGCTTGGAGCAACCTGCTCTAGTGGAAGGTGTCCCTGCCCATGGCAGGGGGTTGGAACTGGATGGGCTTTAAGGTCCTTTCCAACCAGTCTGGTATTCTGTGAAAACAAGTTAAAAAAATATTTTTATTTATGCCTCAAATAGCATCAGAGGCATAATTTGTCACAAACTTCAGGCAAGAAACCTTCTGAAAACTACAAGCTTATTTACAGACGTGTGATAATACTAACTACAGACATTTATTTTATAAATGTGCACTTAAGCACTGCACAACAAAAATGTAACACTTTACTGTTGCTGTTCTCACATTTCATAACAGTGCTCAGAGAATTCCATTTTTATGTCCTTCAGAAATTATGCGTTGTCCTCATTTAAGAGAATATGTAATGCACTGTTCTGCTGACATTAAGTCAATAGTCACTTCTATGTCTACTGGATTCAAGCAACCTTTCTGAAAAGGATCCCATAGTGATGCCTGTGCTATGTAGGGGCTGTAGCAGGAAATGTGCCATTACTTCTTGGCTTGAGAAAACTGGAAATGCATGTTCACTTCTGGATCTGTTTTTTCCTGACAGCTTTCTGTGGTGTGAGGTTTTCTAACGTCCTTTTAAAGTGAGAAAACAATGACTCTGTAATCCTTTCTTACCAACTTAATGAAGCCCATGTACACCTCAACTTCTCCATTTTCATAGTGTGTAGTGAGGATGAGAGGCCTTCTCTCCTTGTCCACAGGCTGTGTGATTTCCAGAGCGGAGCTTAGACTTTATTCTTCTATTTAGGCCTCAGATGCTTTCTGCATCACAAGCAATCAGAAGTTTAAATTCTCAGACTTGTGGCTGTCTCTGATCAGATAGACTTGATTTTGCTGTTTACCAAGCCCTCTTAAAATTTTGCCCTTTCCTAAAGATTATTTTCTAAATAGGAAAGATTAGATTTCTGTTTAGATTTCAATCAAACTTTAATTCAGCCAAACACAGTATCTGCTCCTCAACAGTCTGATCTCATCAAACATTTCCCAGCACTGTTGGGAACCAATGCTTAAAGTCACTTTCCATCCACATGGACAACCATGAGTGCTCTGAAAGAGTGTCTTCATAAATGTGACTTACGGTGCACATAAAGAGTTTTTGCCTGTATAAGTCAAATGTAGTAAACAGTTAATGACTTTCATCAGGTCTGTAAGAGCTGAAATGATGGAGATCTATAATTTTACTTGTTATATTGGTTTCTGTCTGGACATTCTTAGCTTATACACAAAACTTACCTGAAAGTAGTACAGGAAGAGGTTATCAGAGAATCTGGATACCATCAACCACAATGAGTGAAGAACTTAAGAAGCTGAAAGTGAAAGTGCAATTCAGTGTGTTTGAATACACATGTTTATTCCCCACTGGTCCTGTGAAATGCTATGGGCTTCTTCTCAGGATCAAAGCTTAAAGCACTTGAAATGTTCATATTCGTTGTACTAAATAATATATTAAAGTGTTTTCTTACCAGCATGGAACACAGTCTAGCACAGCCTTTGATGAACAGCAGAAGGTTGTTCAACACCACCATTAAAGAGCAGCTAGCATAACATCTTATGCCTACATAAGCAAACAATTTGTCAAGCAGGAAAGAAGAATTTTGGTTCTGTGCCATCTGTCCATTTGAAAGCTTGTCCCACTTGTAGTGTAAATGGCCTAATTCTGCACTTCACAGGGCAGGAGATATCGTTGCCAAAGTTGCTATCTCAGTTGCCACATTATTTGTTTTTATTGCCATAGTTCTGCAATGAGGTTTTGCAGCTTTACACTCCCCAGAAATAAAAATATAAATATAGACTGCCACAATAAAGGAGGCCCAGGGAATCTGAGGAGACTGAGGCAAAGCTCTTCTCATTTGCACGTTCTTATTATGAAAATCTGTTTCTTTCTTCTAATATAAAATACCACTGAGGGGAGATGTGTGGAGAATTAATCAATGGGGTGCTCATACAGAAGCACTGGGAGAGATTGAAGAGAGGCAGAGAGACAGGCTTTGTTGAAGTCAATAACAATAGGAAACCCCTCATTTATTACAATAAATGCTAATTATTTTTATGAGCAGAGTATTCATGATCCATTCATGATCAAGACCACTGTGGGTAAAACATTCTACAGACAGAGCAAAATTTGGTCCTGGTCCCAGAGGGCTTACTGTTAAAGAAACAAACAGCGTAGTTAGAAGTATGTGAGAACATGAATGAGACACTATGCATCAGTATAGTGAGCATGAAATAGAAAATATGTTTCAAGATCTTAGAATCATAGAACCACAGGCTGGTTTGAGTTGGATGGGACCTTAAAGCTCATCCAGTTCCAATCCCCTGCAATGGGCAGGGACACCTCTCACTAAACCAGATTGCTTCAAGCCCCATCCAACCTGGTCTTGAACACTGCCAGGAACGGAGCATTCACAGCTTCCTTGGGCAGCCTGTTCCAGTGTCTTACCACTTACAGTAAAGAATTTCTCCCTTCTATATAACCTAAATCTCCCCTGTTTAAGTTTAAACCAATCACACCTTGTCCTGACCTGATGAGCAGGTGGGGTTGCATGGTGTGCTCAGCAGATCCAGTTTTGCTATTTCACAAAAAATGTGACCATTAAGGAATTAATCGGGAATATCTCAAGTTAGAAGGATGTCAAAATGGGATGAACTTTAGTAACACAGCACTTTCACGGAACTTCACCTTTGATATTAATGACTGTTCTTTAAAAAGTTTCAAGATAGTACTATCAGATATAATGCAGTTGATCAAACACTGTTGTATGGGCCCATAAAAGGTATCCACGTTGGGCTTTTCTACTGAATTATGAATCTGTGCCATTGTTACAGACAGCTGGGTTTTGAATAGCACCTGTATTTCCTAACTGGTTATGGGGAGGCATATGTATATATGCGTATATATATATGTCTCTTTTCCATATACTCTTTTTTTTAAAAAAGTGTTTTTCCTGATCTCTGAGCTGTTTGAAATTTCCCTTCTGCTTCCTTTTCCAGTCTGTTCTTATTCCCCTGCCTACCTTTCTCCTAATTCCTTTTCAGCAAGCAAAAAGCAGTGGGTGATGACTGGGCCAAACATTTTAGCAAATAGCTGACCCTTTCCTTGGCACTCAGTTCATAAAACAGATTGAAAGGACCTCCCTGACTGTAAAATGGGAGGCAGGAGAGAGTGGACTCCCTGGACTTTTTTGTGTAAGAGCTTGTATGTAGTTTGAATTGAGGGAAACAAAATAATAATTCTTGCAGGCTGGGTACTATGTAGATCAAGTGTGGCTGCTCTAAACTTGTGCAGCTACTACACTGCACAGGTGGCAATATTCTTCTCTCTTTTGAATGCTCTTTAGCTAGGGTCCTGCTAAGGAGATACTGCGGAAATACTAATTACTGTAAGATTTTTCCTAGGGTAGATGACTTAGTGCATGCACTGTGAAGGAAAATGTGGAACATCCTTTATTCCACAGCATTGCAGCAACCCTTGTAACTTGGACCTGGCCCTTTATCGTAATTGCAATGTATGAGTCTTTTACAACATCAGTACTTCGATGTTATGTAGCTTCTCAGAACCATGACTGCCACACTAGCGAAGAGGTCGCACAGTTATCTTTTGCCTTTGCAAGATTCAAAACCATGGGGATATGTTGAGGCTGTGGTCCTTCTTTAAGGGGCAAATATTCTGCTCCTTTAATTGGGGACCCCCCTCAAATTGAAGGATGTGAGTGTAGCTTGCAAATAGCTGATCTGTGAAAGACAAGTCCCAAAATACGCTTTCCTCTTATTTCTGTGATTTGATGAAGGAAGCAAAATTTATTTAGAAAACAGGCTCTTAAGAGGCTTAGTCTAGTGAAGCTTTGACTCCACTTTATTTCCTCTGGGCAAGGCAATGCAGTTTTCCTGTGCTGATAATGCTAATTTCTTTGCCTTTACAGCCCTCTGTTCCATCTTTAGGGATCTATTGTTTTTTCCTACAGTGAGCATATGATTTGAAAGTTGAGCAATGGGAGAACCTCTGAGACAGACAAGGGCCTGGTCTTAAACCAGCAAAGAAGGGCTTGTTAACAACATTGCAAAGTCACAGCATTTAGAAGTCCCAAGTTCAGGTCCGCAAAACATCAGAGGAGTTTGTATCTATTTGACTTCTGGTCACGAAAATCATGGGTGCTTTGGGGTTTTACCAGTGTGATTTTCCCCACACTTGTAAGTGATTAACAAAAAGGAGTAGAGAACTTGTAAAATTGCATGCTTCCACAAGCTACAGATAGCAAACATTGTGCAACTCAAAGACTGGGAATTTACAATGCTGAAATTAAGAGCAAGCTCTTCAGCTCACCGTTTTCACGGATGTAATCATTGCAAAACAGATTTGACTGTGCATTTGGGATATCTCTAGGCATTTATGATAGGATTACTGTTTGCTGCACACTGGCTTTCTGAAATAAAAAGCTAAACTTCAACTACTGGCTGCCAGAACTAAGTCAATTGGGATTGGAAGTGAAGCTGCAGCACATACATTAATAATTTTCTTCAGCAGTTTGCTTATTTGTTTCCATTCTGCCACTGCTGGGTTAGAGTTTTTGGCAGGAAGGCACTGTATTTGGCAAAAACTCCACATTCTACTGTGCAATGTATTCATGTTGCATATAACATACATGCACCAGTCTGCATAAATGCTTTAAATTGGATCAACCCAAAGTGATTTAGTGCTTGTGGTAATAAAAGTCTACGCAGTGTGTCAAATTTTCAAGAGTTCAGCATTCATCAGTTCGCAATGCAATGATGACTTAATGATCTTGAAGGTCCTTTCCAACATACTCAATCCTATGACTGCAGCCTATACGTGAGCCTTTGGCATCACTTGGTGCTTGACAAAGGATTTGAGCTATTCCCAGCCTCAGTTCTAGGCAATGAGCTTTTGCCAATTTAGGTATGTTTGTCAGAAGCAGATATTTTATTGTCTCTTTCTGTCTTTCTTCAAAAGATTATTCCTGCCAATCATTGAAAAATTATGTTAAGTTTCATGACTGCTGCTTGCTTCATGGCAAATTTTCCAGTGGCAATGGTTCCCTTTCTTGAATCTTGCTGGTGTTTTCTAACAGGAACATGCAATCACTCATTAACCATAACGCCTATCTTCAGAGAGCTGTATGTGGTAATATTCCTCATGCTTTGTGATGACTTCATCATTTACCATAAAGCAAAATTTCTCTGGCCACTGCTAGGAGTATATGCAGAAGGGGGGGGGGAAGCAACTGCTCATGATACATCTATTGCATTGCCTATACGTAAGTGTGGCACTAAAAAGAAAGTTTAGATGGAGATAATACTATTTAAACGTTTGATGAGAAGCACAGGCTTTATCACCCAACTCTGATATGCTTTTGAAATAATTGGTGTCAGCTGCAGATGTCTTTTATAAGTGAGCATGAATTAGTTTTAACCATACCTGAGATCCCATTCTCATCATTTGCTACCATTTTGGCATACATGCAGTAAATGTATTTGCATAGACTTATAGAATGGTTTGGGTTGGAAGGGACCTTAAAGTTCACCCAGTTTCAATCCCCTGCCACGGGCAGGGACACCTTCCACTAGCCCAGGTTACTCCAAGGCATGTCCAACCTGGCCTTGGACACTGCCACGGATGGGACAGCCACAGCTTCTCTGGACACCCTGTGCCAGCGCCTCAGCACCCTCACAGGGAAAATTTTTTCCTAATGTCTAATCTCCCCATTCCGTCTTGTCCTGTTACTATGGGCCCTTGTCAAAAGCCCCTCTCCAGATTTCTTGTTGGCCTCTTTAGGTATTGGAAGGCTGTTGTAAGGTCTCCCCTTAAGGAGCCTTCTCCTCTCCAAGTTGAACAATCCCAACAATTTTGAGAAGTTTTTGTCTGAGGTTTTTATGATGGGTCTCCATCAGAAATAACTGCTGGGTTAGAGTGGGGAATAGACTTATTGTAAGGAAGTGTTGCTGTAGTTGATACAGCTTAGATACTAAAATCTCTCTAAACTGGAAACAGAGCTCTACAAAAAACCAAAAACCTATACATGCCACTTTCCAGGTTTTTTTTCCTCCTTTTAGTTGCAATTTTGGTTTCCTCTAAATTAGTATTTTGGACTAGAGTTTTCACAGTTCATATGTATTCACTATGTTCATATGCTGCAGGACTGCACCAAAGGCCATAATCTGTAGGCTTTACTTCAATGAAAGTCCCATTCAGAAGGAACATGAAGGTTGTTATTTTATCAGACTAGTGCTTTGCACTATTTCTACTATTTGATTTCTTTTTAACACGGAGTCAATTAGAAGTACCCTGTGGCCATATCTATGACGTGAAGCAGAACAAGTAGATTTGGTTGTGTAATTTGTAACTGAAGCTACACCAATTTCTACCTTGTTGCTTATGGAGTAACACAATGTCTAATTTAACTTATTTCATTTCAACCACTGAAAAAGCAAACATGGGGAAAATGCAGTAATTGAGAAAACACAAATTATTACTTCCCTGAAGCCAAAGTGTCACTATGGAAAAATTAAGTTATTCTTTGACTAGAGATCTCAGGATTAAGTTTCTCTCTTCTTTTTTTTTTTTTTGTCTGTATTTGGTTTTTGGTCATTTTTGTTCTTTATTCAATTTGAAGAACATATTCAAATTATTACACCTCAAATACCAACAAAAATTGTATGTTTCATTAGAATTGAAACAGGAATATTCTTAAAGTCATCTTATTTTTCCTTTCATACAGTATTTATTGTCCAGGCAACTATTTCTGAACAAAATGCAGCCAAGCAAGAAAAGAAAAAGCCATGAGAAATCCTCTCATTTGCAGTGGGCAAAACAAGAAGAAAACAAATAGATTTCTTCTTTAGAGAAGAAGATTATCTTTGTTTTTATTCTCTACTGCCTCCACAGTGTATCTCTTTCTAAACAATTCACAGAGAGTACCAGAGCCTCCCTCTTCAAAATCAAA
Source organism: Melopsittacus undulatus (assembly GCF_012275295.1). Classification (NCBI taxonomy): domain Eukaryota; kingdom Metazoa; phylum Chordata; class Aves; order Psittaciformes; family Psittaculidae; genus Melopsittacus; species Melopsittacus undulatus. The sequence goes on along the minus strand of NC_047532.1, from coordinate 70,364,038 downwards.
ATATTCCTGCCTAAACCAAACAGGCAGCACTTCTGATATGAAGCCTTCAGTTCTTATAATCAACAAACAAGAAATATTTACCTTTAGGCCTGGCATAGGAAATAGAGAAATGTGCCATAGAGTTCTTCACAGCTTTCCAAATAAATTTGCCTTTTGCTTTTTAGCATTTGCATTTTAAGCATATTTTTTAGGCTCATGTACCTGTGGGTATCAGCAAGGGCAGTTTGAAGCATGTATATACACTCAATATTTGCTGGGGGACGTGTCTTTGCATGTCACTGTTGCATTTTATTTTAAAATAAAGGCATGTTTATGGGAATTGAGAAACCTTGGCCTGTTCCCATTCCTGTCATGACTGCGGGGTGACCTTGGGCAAGTCACAGACTCTGGGCTTCTGCGTGACTTCTCATGCAGTGCTGGCTCCCAGTGCCTTTTATTCATTGATACCTATATGAGGTTGTACTATTTGAAAGTATTCTGGAAATTACTTTTCTATTTCCCTTCGCCCTGATATTCATGCACTCCCTCGTTAGATTTAAAAAGTGTCAAAATACATACAATATCAGTGTCTCTCTAATGCCTGCAGTGTACCTACAGAGAGCTACAGAGTTGTGCAACAGAAAACCAGAATTTAAATAAGCACAGGAAAAAAATTGTTAAAATGCAATGTATATGTTACACATGTGAGGGAAGAGAGCAAGAAACTTTGCAAGATGCCAGTGTTTGGTAGGTGCCCACCTTTCTTTCATACTCACTGCATCCTATTTCAGAGAGAACTAGTAAAAGTTCCCATGACATTCAAGCCCCCTTTTCTCCTCAGTTGGGGTTTGTACTCAGCAGCGCCCCAGAACAAATTCACATCCTTTTAAAGATTAATTGTATTTCATCCTCTATAAATAACAGGTACATGAAATACTTAGAGTTTCAGAGAGTTTATTTCAAAAGCACAAGGTGGACAGCTGAGGAAAGGCTGAGAAAACAGCATGCCTCTCTTTGTAATCTTCCTGCATCTCTGATTTGTGGTGATGAATGTTCCTTCCTGCCCTCCTGCCTAAACATCTACCTCAAGAACAGTGCACATCTTCCCAGGGTTAACACACTGCCGAGAGTGAGTGTGGGTTTGTTCTGGTGTGCTGCTCAGTACACACCCCACCTGAGGGGGCTTCTACATTCAATAGAGGCATAAACAGGATGATCTTTCACATGAAGACTTTGGAGATAGAAAGACTGAGCTTCAGTGTCTGTCTTTCAGTTTCTGTCACTAATGACTTCTTGTCTAACTTCAGCAGTCACTTAATGTGTGTAGCTCAGTTGCACATTCCTAAAATGGAGCTAACATGAAGAAGCACTGAATCTGTTGATGCAGAAGTGATGCTTAACAACAAATCTAATAGATAAATGAATAGATAAGTAGCTTTAGTGAGAAAAATGGCTGTGAAGTTTAGCTAGACATGTCAATCTTGCATTTGTTCCCATGGATGATGTCAGTTTAAGGAGGCTTGCTCACATTGTTAGCTATCATGAAGATCATTAATAATAATTACTGTTCACAAGGCTATTACATATTGCACCAATATGTCTTTGTTATTACACAATAATTTTAAAAGCCTGTACATATTAAACTAAAATTCATTATTCTTATGTGAAACTTATCTATACAAATATTTACATGAAAGCCAAACATATATATATTTATACAAAGTTTCTAATATTAATTTGATAGTGTCTAGGTATATATCAGTTACATCCTAGCCATATTTCTGGTGCTTAGTTCAGTCACTGCAGCACTCTAGCCATGAGTAGCATCTAACAATTTGCAACCCTTAAACTCTAGTGAGAGTTCTTGTTCTGCATCATTTTGGGCTGTATTCTGTCACTGAGTTATAACTGAATTCTTGGTATGCGTTCATGATTTTGGCTGATTTTTATAGTCTCTAGTGTTGGCAACTCAAGTATTACTGCAGGGCTTCTTTAGGCCAAAATTTGCACTAAGTCTGACAACTTACCTTTGTGATGTTTTACAACAGTGTATGACAAAGAATACCCATAACAGTCAGATTTTGTTCTGTTAAATGTAAAAAAGGTGATGTTTCTCTCTGATATATTTTTTTTCAGCTGTAGGCACACTTTATGACATGCAGCATTTACCTCGCATCCTTCTACCTCCCTGTACAGAAAGTAGACTCAGTGCAGACATTCTTCTAACACGGCTCATGTTAAAGGACTCTTTCTGTGAGCACTCACAGCACTCTTGGACAAGATCTACTTACTTAGCATAGTGGCACTAAAAGCAGGAAATGTTTTGTGTTGAAAAACAATAGGAAAGTAATTATTTAAAGTCATATATTAAATTGAGCTATATTGAGCTATGGCTTTAAAATGAAACAGCCTCCTCAAATACAACCAAAAAAGGAACTTAAAAACTTTGCTCATTGCAATAAAATGTAATGATCTCTTAGATCTTGCAGTAAACTGATATTATTCTAACTTTTTTAAATCTGATACACTTTCACAAGAACCTATTCTCTCAGCACAGCCCCCTGACATAGAGCTAATTTAGAGAAGATTTGGAGTATGATGCAATATCAGCTGCGTTTGCATAACTCATCGCTGTTTTCATTTGAAATCTCTCGTTAAGACTCCTATTACTATTTGGAAACTTAGTCGGGTGTTTTCTTCTCAATGACTGGGCTGATCTGGTGAACTTCTAAGTATATTTAATATCCTGAGAATAAAAAAAGAAGCTTAAGATAGTACTAGAAGTTAGATTAGAGCATTATTCGTATCAAAATGAAGATGTCAGCCTACAACGCTAAATGAAAGTTCCAAGGAAACAAATTTTTTTTGTACACAAACAAATAAGAACTTCCAGTGTGCACATTATTTTCTTGTTATGTCAAATTGTTCCAAGAATTCACTTTTCCTGAAGCTTTTCTAAAGTTTTTGGAACTAAAATCCAAGCTGTTCATTTCAAATGTCTGTAAACACCATATAGAAAGTGTTTTATCATCATTTCAGTGCATAAAGATGCTCTGCAAAATCAGAGGAAAAAACCTCACTGGCAAACAGAAAATGAACTTTTAGCATAGCGAGTGTTTCAACACGCTCACACCCCAGTGTTCCCTGACTGTCTGCAGCTTTCACTGGAGCTGAATTTGCTCCTATACATCATTATATTAAATTTTATTCTAGTTAAAGCATAAGCCATCCACTTGTTTTCCATTAAAGATATTGTACAGGAAAATGTGAAATAAATTAAATCATCCTTTTATGCTCTTTCTCCTTAACTCTAGTCAGAAAGTCACTTTAAAATCATTAAAAGCCTGAAACAATTTGCAAAGCACAAACAATTTGCAAAATGGTATTTATCTGCTTAAAACACATTTTCTTACCATTTACAGTAGTTGAAATCATTCAGTTGCACTTAAAATACTTTTAGAAGGTCCCACAGAATTTCATATGAAGTATTTATCATTCAGATCTGTCAACGTTATATATCGACTTCATAAAATACCACTAACCAAAGATGAAAACACCAGGATTACATTGCACTTGTGCTCTTTACATATTAATAAAATATTAAATGACCATGTACCTGAGGGAGGAAAAAAACCTGAGCAACAGCAATTCAGAATTTCATCTAGAAACCGACGTTATTGACTGCTAAAACTGAGTGAACAGAGTCCTATGAATTGAATTTCAGCAGTGTCTAGGGCAAATGTTAAGTTGAAATAGACAGCATTTTAAATCTGTTTTGCCACTCAGATGCGTATAATCCACTGAGTTCTGACAAACCTGGGCCTTGTAGACCTTCCAGATTCAGCCCAGAGTTCGACCAGTCAGGTTAAATTTCCTGACCCACTTCTGCTACTCTGACTGTGATCGTTGCTCAGAGAAAAAGAAAAAGAAAGCCCAAAGGTACCCACACAGAGATTTCCAACAGGGTCGTTGTGGCAGTTCTATTTCTTCAGTGAAAATTCTTATTCAACGTGTTAATACATTCATTAACAAAATAAAACCAAACCAAACTAAAATACAAACCTTAAATCAAGTCTTCATGGTTGGGTTTTTATTATTAAAAAAGGTGATTTTGAGAATAAAACCCACCGTGGGTAACAGCGTTGAATCTTGTTTGCATTGCAATAGATTTGATCATTTTCTTCTTTTGCTTTTGCTTTTTTTTTTTTTCATTTGAAGGGAAGCAAAGTAGTGACAAAACATCTAGTGAGTACTCGGAGCAGAGACATTGTAGAGATCCAGGTGGGAAAGGGGAGCATATATGAGGATGAGCACAGGGGTTGTGACGACTCACTGGAGCAGATCTACGGTACCTCGGCAACTTTCCCAAACCATTGCCTTTAGGCATCAGCCTGAGGTCTTGTTTTTTCAGCAGTGAAATTATACTGGGCTCTAATACTTCATTAGTTACTCAGTCCAGACAGAAACAAAAACCTACTTTATATTTTCCTGGGTTAAAAAAAACACAATAAGTTAATCTCATATAAAACTTCCTTATTTATTTCTTCACCTGACTGTTTTAAAATACATGTAATGTACATATGCCATACCTTTGTTTTGAACATCTGCTGTGAGATTAAAATAAGATCTTAATTTCTGGTATGCTATTGATGTTCAAAAAATGTAGGATAGAAAGCGTTATTAGCTATCTGCTGGTTGACAAGAGGGCAGGATTAGGTTTCTTTAAGGGAATTACACTTTTGATGACCCCGCTACATATAAAACATGTTAGCTAATGGGGGTGCAGAGGGGGCAGATTTAAGTGTTTGATCAGGAAATCCTGCATGAGCATATTGGATGGAAATTTGATTAGTAACCTTAGTGACAAGGGGATCAGATCCACTCTCTCCATACAATCAGATCTGGCAGTACATGCTTTTTTGTCTCTTTGAAGGAAGGGAACATTTGTACAGAATCAAGGCAGCGTATTGGATAATTTAAAAAGCTGTTACATATTGAAACCTGGAAAATCACCTTTTTCATTTTATTTTGGAAATATGCTTGCAGTTATCCTGGTGTGGTTTCTCTTAAAAAAAAAAAAAAAAAAAAAGAGAGGGGAAAAGAGTAAAAGAGTCAGGCTTTTAGCACTTACAAGAAATATTCTCTAAAAATTAGGCTTTTTCTAAAGCTAACTGTATTTTACAATTGGAAAAAGCACAGAATAAGGAAAATTATATTTTTATCTATATTCACCCAGTATTTGTGGAACGGTATCATTATGCTTTTATACTGGTTGTAAGCATTCAATCTGTTGAGAAAGCTGATTTGGTTTTGAAAGGCAGATTATTTTTGTTAGCTCATTATAGCGTGCTATCATGTTTTTAACTAACGTGTGAAGAATAAATATTTCTGTGTTTTGATAGCAAAGCATAGCATTTGTGTTTGATTTTTGGGGGGAGCTCAAACTGGCTGTAGGAATCAAAAGTCCTCCCTTTCCTTTGGTGGGAAGTGTAAATTGAGGATGATAATGTGGTGACGCTGATTCGCACTAGCCAAGCATCTGGACCCAACTGTTTGTTTTATAAAGAAAGAAGGAAAAATGTACAACCTCCTGCTCTCAAATACCTTGTTTGTGAAAGGGACCAATACTCACCTACATGTAGCTGCACAGCAACTTGCAGTGTAGAAGTATCCCAGTCATGCTTTGCTTACGCTGCTGGCTGTACACGGAGTAGAAGACCCATCTTCAAATCCTGGTTCTGCTACTGACCGTAAATAAGCCATTTCCTACCTTTTTGTTTCCTCTTCTGCTGTCTTACTGAGTTTTGATTTCCATTTATTGAGGGTGGGATAAGGGCTTGGAGCATCTACCACGTGTCAGTATAACATTTAGCATCAGCAGCTCTCAGTGGTTGAGTGTCAGGATGCTACTGTGTTATAAATAAGATTTAGTTATCACAGCAACCCTGATACCTGCAAGGCAGGCTGTTCCTGTGCTTTAAACTGGGTGTGGACTTTAGCTCTCCCTTACTTGGGATTTTCATATTGTTAAGGACAATAGTATGGAAATTCAGGACATGAAATCAGCCCTTGAGTTTGAAAAGGAAAAGCACATCCAAGTTTCCAGTGTGTTGTGGAAAAAAATACTCAGAGTAACCTTTTTCTGTAAAGTCCACTGCTAAAAGTAATTAAGTAATAACATCTGATGACACAAGGACTGTCATCTGTTTAAACTCAAAAAACTGGAAAGCTCAAGGAGCCTAGCTATCAGATAACAGGAGTGCCTGTGCCGTGGAGCTCCTCAGTAACTCCATTCTTGGGGGGGATGAGTATTCACAACTGAAAATGCTAATCTTTAAAAGCCATGCATTCAAGAAAAACAGACAAATGGCCTGGGAATGGTTCTCAGCAGCCTCCAACCTGCGGCTAGCACTGTTCCTCAGCTACCAGTGGAACATCTTTCTCTTTATATGCAGATAAACTACAGAAGAAGCAGGCCCTTGTGTGCGTCATCTGAACCCAGATGGACATTCAGGCTTGGGACACGCTGAAGAATTTGCTGTTTATTTTCTACAAGTATCTCAATAAGTATTATTCTTTCCAGTGAGTTTATTTTATTTTTATATTTTTATTTATTTAATTTACTTTATTTTTATATTTTATTTATTTTATTTTATTTTATTATTCCAGTGAGTTTATTATTTTGCATTTCAATTATACAATAGTCCCATGAGAACAGCCAATACTTTAATTATAATTAATTAATCTAATAGTTCAAAAATAACACCCCCAGCCCTTTAGTTTAAGGCCTGCTCCCCTTAGGCTGCAGTAAGTATTTAAGGTTGCTTTTCTTCCTCATTTTACTACTTGATGTCAAAATACATAGAACAGTTTTGTCCTTACAGCTAATACTATTTTTTTCCTCTTTTTTAATACTCTGGTCCTAATTGCAGAGAGTCCTAAAAGAATGACAAAATAGAGTGGAAAAAAAGATTCTGATCAGATTATAAAGGCTAACAACTCACCAGCAAAGTGGAGCTTTTTTTTTAACACCATCCAATGATGTCACCAGTTTGAGGTTTCTCTGGGACTTTATTAAAATGTTTGTGACAGAGCCAATGTAAACCATCCTAAATCTAACACAGAGCTGAAAGGACTGATTTTAGGGAATGCAAAGATATGGATCATTGGGTCTGTCGAAGCGGCATCTTGAGCCAATTATTGGTGTCATCTTGAGCCAATTTAATCAATCCAAGGGGGACTCAAAGGGGGTGGGGGTGCAGGGTTGCAAGTGTTGGTCAAACATTCTGGCAAAAGCACATTTGTTGTAACAGCAACCGGTCTCTAGTGTGTTGATTTACTTCCTATAGCTCTTGGTTTGTGCGTACTGTAAATAGCTGATCATTCCTTTGAGTTGCTTTTAGGTTTTTAATTGCTGGGTAAGTTTTTAGATGATGTGATTGTAGGTACATATACATGAAATTAAATTTATTTGAGACACTTCTGAAGTGGAGGTGATTTAGCGTAAAAGAACCTGAAATACCATACAGGGTTACTTTCAAAATTGTGCAAGTATACAAATATCTTTCTAGAGAGTAACATCTACTGACATTATCTGAGCTTAATCTTGTACACAAGTAAGCTTGAGAGTGGTAATTCATACAATGTAAATAACTCACATAGGGTAAAGGCTACTTGGTTGAGGAAGGGTAACCTACAACACAGTTACTAACAAAAGGGTATTTAAGTGAGAAGTTTAGTTCTTAAAGCACAATATGTAATTTTGGTTTATCCTGTCACACCCAAAGCAATGATTTTCAGTCAGCAAATACACGTGAATATCAATTTCATTTAAATTCTACTAAGAGTCTCTTTTAAAGAGCTTTGGTTTGCTTCTTTTGTTTTAGGATTACATATTGTTGTAGCACTATCAAGAGAGTTTTAGATGAGTTAAAATCCTGCAAACTCTCCCTCACTCAGTAATTTCTATAAAAAAACAAACCAAACCAGGGAATCCTCTTCATCACTGGGATTTTTCACCTGGGTGAACACTTGCAAGTCAGGGTGCTGTACATACTCTCTTGTAACTAAGGCTGCAGTTGTAGTTTATCTGGAATTGCCCATCGGTGCTTGGATATTCTTGAAACTTTAGGTCACAAATATTTCCTACTAGTTCTGCAATTTGCATCTTGTGTTATTTTAAAGGCAGAGATACGGTTAATACACAGTAATAACTGCACAGTAATAACTGAGAGAATAAAATGTAAATAGATATAGGTAGCAGTAAGGACAAACAGTAGAAACCACATACAAATCCATGCATATTAGGATTAAAAATACATTTTTTACATGTGATAAATGTAGTGTGTATATTTTACGTAGGTCTCATAAAGCTTCTCTATGAATATTCAAACTAAATTAGTGAGAAGGGGATATTTGTTTTGGATGTCTTGGAAAAGCAATTTACATGTTTTGGAGCTGTTAACATTGCAGCAAGTTATGTCACACTGCAGCACAGAAAGGACTGAATGCAGTGAGATGGAATGTGAGATGAGCTGATAAAATAAAAGCTAAAATTTAAAGAAGTACATACTCAACTTTCCCATTGCATCTTTGCTGTTAACAAATTACCATCTGCTTCAACGTACCCCTGAAGATGACAAAAAAGAACACTTATGTAAGTGTCCAAAACCAACCTCTCCTACCTTACTGCATTCACTCAGTGGGCCTGTTCCTTCCCTTTAAGTCCTCTTTCTTTCTTGCTGTTAAATGCATATTGTAAAAATAACAGTGAATACATTGAAGAAAGTTTATAGCATGTTTACTTAGCTCTACACCTATTATATTTCTTCACAGGCCTGCTGTTATCAGTCCGTATTTCTCTTCAGAATAAAGAATGGAAATCTTCAGATAGGTAGACAGGCAAAAAGCCAGTTACTCCTTCATGTGTTAATAATGTTTCAGAATAGGTCAGCATATCTCTGCAGTAGGGTCTGTTTCTTGCAGCAGTGCAGGAAAAGGTGTGACAACAGAGCCATAAAGTTAAACAAAAGTAAGGTGAATCATAAATGCAATACTTGAATCACTTAGTATTGGATCTGTTAAAAAAACATCTTCTGCAAATATGGTGGTTTGTTTGACAGTGAATTAGTTCTATGCTTCACCAGCAGAAAAAATTATTTTAAATTTCAGACACAAGGTATGTCAGATAAGCAAGAATTGTGTATAACTTCCTACTCTTCAGTGTAATCACGGCTCAAAATGTTGTTAGTGTTTAATTTCTCAGTAAAAGGACATATTTTTAGTATATTTTACTGTATTTATGATTAGTATTTTACATTTTATTAGTCCTACCCAGTGCACCTTTTCATCTTAGACATATCAACATATTTATAATGGTTCAGCTTCAGGTATAATCTGCTGGCTCTAGGTCTGTAATTTATTATTTGCTCTAAAAGATCAGGTCCAGAGTTTAAACGTCCCTAGCTGAAAGTTTATACCAGTAAGGACAGAAAATTATTCTCTATGCCTAGGTTGAAGTACATTACTTCTTTATTGAATTAATTATGATAAGGATCATAACTTTAAACTATGGGTGAGGTGCTGGCTTTCTACTAGGATTGCTTGAAGCAATTTTCATCTGAACATTTTTGTAGAGTTATTGAGTCTGGCAGGTCTGAACTTTATGAGAGAGTAACTTTCTCCACAACTTAAAAGAGGTTGGACATTGATCCAGGCAAAGGTTTACCATATCCCATGTCTGTAGCCAGAAAAATTTGCACTGCATACTGAACAAATAACTACAGAACCAAATTAAACACATCATATGAGCTTTTAAAATAAAAGCAATGCTAGCTCTTTCCCTGAGGGATCGATCAGGAAACTGAATTAATATGACAGCTTCACCTCTTTTTTTTTTGTTTGTTTGAAGTGAAGTCTAAAGTGATTTTTGGTCAAGAAGGAATTAGTCCACTAAATATGTATACATGAATCTACTGAACCATGTCTACTCAGTGACAAATTTTATATCTCTATCAGATTGGAAAAAGTTGGGCTTCAAAAGCAGGTAAAGATTTTAATCTTTCTAGGACTTTTCCCACTGATTGGATTAAAAGACCCATGAACAATGGAAGGAAATTACATATCTTTGAAAAATTAAAAAAGCACTTAAGAAAAAGGAAAACATTCAGTTTGAGAAAAGCAGCTTCCAGTGGCTGTTGAGTGGAGCTGTTGTCTTGAGTCAAACACTTTGATTTTGTGCAAGACCATAAACAGCAAGGCCCTCTGGGGAAACTGCAGTTTAAGTGACTTACCTAGAATCACATAAGAATTATTTGGCTCAGATTGGATTAGGAATAACTTGTTTGGGTGAAAAAATATTTTCATCCACTTTGTGTTGCATAACCTATGCTATGTTACTCCTACTTTTTCAGAGGAAGAATGGCAGCAGACCCTCATCTAACACCTTCAGTCATATAACTGCTTAAAAAAGTAAATGGGAAATCAGTGTAACGTTTTGAGACTTCAGAGTTGTTTCTCTTAAAAGCAGGCTGAAGCTCAACTGCAAATTTTTAGCTGTTATTTTATAATATAAAAAACAATGTTTTGAATCCTCAGAGTTTTCAAGTATTTGTTTCCCTTCTTTTATGGCACTGAGTCCAATAACAGGAATAACATTCAAGGTACAATTTTCTTTCCTTTTTATTTTGCTGTTTGTCCTAATTTCTGTCCTGGAAAGTTCAGAGAAGCAAATGGAGGGAGAGTGATCTCTAACAAAACCCCTCTGTATTTTCCAAAATTTCTTGCTCTGGAAAGAAGGGGGTCAGCCTTACTATCATTAGTTTCACGTACATTTTTGTTTCAGTTCTGTAACTTGTTAGTTTGAAAAATGAAAAGACCTTTTTTTTTCTATTACAAGCAAATAGCAGGAAATCTACACCCAATTTGACATAAATTGTATAGGAATAATCTTGAGAGCTGGGGCATTGAAGTAGCAAATACAATTACCATTTTAACTTGTAAACATCATTAAAAGCTTTGTCTCGCCATGGGAGCAGAGAGAAAGAAGGACAACATGGAGATTTACTACAAAGGATTAGTAGATTCCTCTTACTACTCAATATATTGGTATTTACAGGTGTATAAGACCATCTATTATATATTCTTGCCTTGTTGAAATGCTGAAATCAGTGGCAGAACTCCCTTTGTCATCAATGAGCTTTCTGAGTCTTGTGCTATGGTATAAAAGAAAGTCAATTTTATTTGATATATTGATCTTTTACATTGTTAAGTCAGTAAGTATTTTACTTCTGCCGTATTTCCTTTTATTCACTTCCAGTTTGACACTGAGGCAATGCAAATGCAAAACCTGCACTCCACAGGGCAGTGTACACCATAAGCTACACTGGCATACAGCAGGTCATCTCTTGTCCTATAGCAAAGGAGCTAAGATTAGTAAGTGCTTAGATTTAAAAAAAGAAAGAGGAAAAGAGCATTTGTTCCATCCCTTTTGGGGGCTTTTTCTGTCAGTTTTTTAAATCCTTAAATCTAGTGGAATACTCGGTGCTCAACTGAAATAGAAAAGGCAGCTGCAATACTAAGCAACGAATTGATGATAAAAAGAGACAATTTACCTTTGTGCTGTGGTCTCTCCTAAAACTGTATATGCAGGTTTTGTCATTCCTCAAAATGTATAGTAGATACAGAAAAGATGTGGAATAGTTCAACAATGATCAAAGGAATGAATCATGTTCCCTCAAGGGAGCTTTAGTAGTGTTCTGCCTTGAAAGAGGTAACTGGTGAACAGACACTTGAATGTGACAGAGGTCCATAGAAAATTTGGAATAATATTCAGTATTCCAAAGTAGGAGAGTTAGAAATGTCTGTTAACTGTTTTTCCCCAAATAAAATGTATGTCCTGTCCAGTGAATTTGTCAAGCAATAGATTTAAAACAAAAGAAACATGACTTTTATAATTAAGTTAATAACTACTCAATGAAATGTGTAGCCATCAGATGTTTGAGGGTAAAACAGGATCTCAAAAAGAAACTGCACAAGTTTGAGGAGGCTAGTCAAGAGTGACATCTAAACAAAGTGCAGTCTTTATCTCTGGAAGCCTTTAATCCATTTTTTTTCTAGTTCATGGGATGTTACACCTAAGAACAGACAGACTGGTCTCAAATTCTGGCTTTCATCATACCATCCTATTGGCAGCTGTGGAAGGTGTAGGCTGACAGCCTCATCCTGGCTGTTCATAGTTACTACCACTATTGGAGCAGTCATTGCCATTATCTTTCCTCTATCTCAACTATAGTTTTGGAGGCCTGTTGTGTTTGGTCGTGAATATATTTTCAAGAGGCCTATGTTATTCTCATATTGCTCCTCTTGACTGCTCACCCAGTCTGTGATGCATGGAACCCAGGCTTTACTGGCCCTGGGTCTAGTACCACATTCAATGCCAAATATTACAGTTAATAATATAAGATAGAATTCAAAATGCTTACAGTTACCAAGAGTGTTCTGAAACACCCTGTGGAAATCTTCAGACAAGTGCTTCTTTGGAACATCAGCACTGCCAGGCTGTAAGTCCTGGTGACCTGGTTGTTTCATGTCCTGATGCCCTGTTGCATCAACCTTTTGAGTCTGATTCTTGCCTGAAGCCACTAGGCAAAAGGCCGGGGCACCACGCTTAATGCTTTTAATCTTCTCTTTTCTGACATCTGTGTAACCTTTTCCTCCATTCCAGCTGTTATTCAGGACTAATAGATCTATGTGAGCAAAGTCTTTGGCTAACATCTCCATTTGTAGCCAGTTTCTAGCCATAGAGAAGTAGAACAGCATTTACAAAAGACAGTGGAGTATCCTAGAATCCCAAATCACATGGTCTGCTTCTGTGTTTTCCCTATTATCTGTGACTTGGCAGTCCATCATGATTTTGACATCTTTTCCTACCTGGTGCCATTTCTTCCTGAACAAAGCACAGGCTGGTGACAGGCAACAACATGCTGTTGTTACTTATAATTGCATAGGACCATATCCAGGTCATCATTTGATCTGCATAGTGCCCTATTTAGGCAGTTAGTTATTTCAGCAATATTTTCCACCAACCCTAACCAAACAGATGATTCGTCTCACACTTCTATTGCACTCCTGCCGCATGGGTTAAAGTACAACTATATTTTAGACCATTTAAATTTATAGTATATTTTCAAATGTCTCACTTCTGGTACTGATCATAACCCAAAATACATTAAAAGGGTATGATGTCTCCCAAAGAGGAGATAATGTACAAAATTGCGTGTACTGGGGATTACTTTCTTTCTTCCTACTGCGAGGCATTGCCTCAATTTGAGATGGTTGCTGCAATACTGTTAACCTGTTTGGGTTAGCTTGGGTGAACTCTGTATTCTGCCTTTTTTCAAACAGTATTTTGAATTCTGTTCAGGACATACTATACCAGAGCTGGCTGCTTCCATAAACACCATTCCTATGCAGTGTGAATTTCTTTTTTTGGCAAATGTTCATTCCTGGGGTTTCTTACATCTCTTTCTGAGAATTTTCACCTGAATTTTGATAATTATCAGGTCTTTTGTCAAAGACTCATCCCTTCCCCACATCTGGCTCCTTAGTTTATGATTAGCAACATCTTTTATTATCATCTTTTTCTGTTTTCCTTAACTTATTTTTCTTTATTTTTCTTTATATTCTTCAGCTCAGGTCTTCTCATGCTTCTTTAATGCAATTAGTTAATAGCTAGCTTGCTCCTCTTAATTATCACAAGCACCCTAAAGCACTCGCTATCAGCAATACAGATCAGTTCTGACTGTTCTCCCTATGGCCGTGGCCCAGGGTTTGCAGATTTGGAGCACATCTGCGAGAGTATTTGTAGGCTGATTGCTCTGTCTCTGCTGCTCAAGACCTGTGTCATTGTGGTAGCATGAAGTTGTGTTGAAACTGAACTATACTTTCAATCCATGCTCCTGAGACTTCCAAAACCATTTTTAGTTTTGTTTTACAAGAGTGATTTTAAAAGCAGTTGTGTCTTTTGATCATTTGTCAGCATTTTTTGCCATAAACTATATATTTCAACCTGTAAGTGACTTTGTTGAGAACTTGAGGAAGAAACTCAGTTGATAAAAACATTGTGTTCGATAATAACAGTGATAATGATGGGTTCTGTGAGCTGTATCTGTGGTAGCAAATATTTCCCATAAAAGGGGGGTTGAAGGCTTCTATTTTTCCATGTTCAAATAGTGCTTCACCTGGCCAGATGGAGAAGACTCAGCACTCCACATGCTGCCAACCAGTTCTGAATGTCTGGCTTCCATGTTTTGATGACAAAAATGGAGTTAAATTCTCCCAAATATCCAGGCTTTAGTTGCCAGTTCTGCACATTACTGAAAACCAGGTCTCTCTAATTCTGCTTGCTAAAGACAACCAAAGGTTTGCCTCAAGTCGTTTTGCTGAGGATTTCCCCTGCCTTTATGCCAGAGCAATTTGTCCAGTGCATATGGCATATGCTGAAGAAAAGCAGATAAAAGCAAGGCACTGCCTCTTGCACTCCACGAATTCTTCTGATTTTTTAGGCCTCTAATAAAGAGGAGAAAAAAAATTGTCTTCCATGAATATTTCTTTAAGGTTGCAAATATAAGATGATAACTACAGAAGTGGAGGGAGCTGATTTCTGTTGCTTTTCTCCTTCTATAGTGAAGAAATAATTAATCATAAATGAGAATTTTAACCTTATGGTTTAGTCACAAATCCTTTCAATTGTACCCAAACAGTTTTCTTCTAAGGCTGTTGCAAGCCTTTTCTTGCAGGCAGATGAGTTCAGTCCTGATGCGCAAGACACTTCAACACCCCTGAAGTTTGCAAGTGTCGCTATTCCATCACGTTTTCACATCAAATAGACAAAAAGGTGTTTGAAAAGTGTCTTAGCAATTCAAATGAGGAGTTTCAGTAGAAGTGCTGCATATGCATTTGACTCTGACAGTCAATCTCGTTTTCTGCAGGCATTAAGCCTTTGTATTTTAAGTTTGAAGTAGTTTATCTTTCAATTCTGAAGGTCCATATTTAACTGTGCCAATGGGATTTTTTCCCCTAGCACCACCATGTATTATTTTGTGTGGAGTGCAGAAAGCCAAGTTCTTCCCTTAACACATTTGTTTAGGCTTTATCATATACTAATATAACATTGTTGATGTTGGTAGGACTCTTTTTCATGTTTGGAAGCTGTCACTGCATTTGATTTTAATTTTGCTCTGCATTTTGCACTCTACTATAGATAAATACAGTGTTTAAAAGAGACAGCAACCTACTTTAATGACATTCTGAAGTCTCAGGCCAGATTAATTACAGTGTAGTAACATTTTTGCCTTAGTAACAGCTGAAGTGGATTGTGTCAACAAGATGGAATTTGACTCACTTGAGGCTGTAGCACCCCTATTTAGGACTGCACGTAAATGATTACAGTTACAGAGAACATGTGGACAGTGAGCATGTATTACTATGAACTCGGCAATGGATAAAAAACATCTGCCTTATTAAGCTTCCTTTTAGAGACAACCATCTAAGATAGGCCTTTTGGAATCAGCATTCCTGATTTTTTTTTCTATCAGCCAAGGTAAGAATAATCTTAACCTTCCCAAGAAGCCATTTCTAGTTGATGCTAAAAGAGACTGTGAACCTTAAAGACTGGGAATTACATTATCTATTTATAACACATGCATACAGTCAGTTCCTTAAATTCATGATGTACCATGAAATCATCAGAGTGCTCTGGCCAGCCATGGTTTTACATACCTGCTGGGAGCATAAGTTTGGGAACTAACTAGACCTTTGAGAAGGCAGACTATGTGTGAGACTGTGCACTGGGCCTACCATGAGTAATGCATAGAATTTGCCCCTAACTGTAAGCAATCTGTGGGCTCAAAAGCACTTAAGACTTGCTAGGAAGCTTTCTGTAACAGAGCACCTCTCCATGACCAGATGACCTTTGAAGGTCCCTTCCAACCTAAACTGTACTATGATTCTATGAGAACTGAATGAGGAGAAAGCTGACCTGGATGATTAAATTGAAAGAACTTGTTAGAATTCAGGGATTGCCACCTTTTATAAAATATATATGTGTTTTGTGGAGAGGTGGCTTCACATTTCTCATGTGTATGCTGTGACTTATGTTTGGTTTTTTAATGTGCTTCTTGTCTTGCTTACCCAGTTTTCAAATGCCAATGCAGGTGAGCAAACAAGCTCAGTACTGTGGGCTGAACATGAGTCCTGTGCCTGTAATTGTGTGGCATTTGATTGGAACCAGTGATTTCTGCCTCTGAACCTGAGGTTCAACAAACACCACCTGTGAAAACCTGGTTTCTAGAGCACTGTCAGGAATGACCTTGCATCTGCTTGCAAAAGATTATGGAAATGTATTCCATGTTTTACAGCATCTCTCAGAATTGTATCTCAGGTCTTCACTCCAAAAAAAGTATTTATTTAACCAAATGACCAGTTATCAATCTTTAGCATATTTATAAAGGGATTTTCAGAAGTATTTGGAAGGTAATGGAAGAAACAAACACTTCTAAAAATGTCTTAGGGTTTATGTCTGTACCTAGAAACCTGAAGCCTGAAAGCATCCTCAAGCATTAATGCACTGTTACAGCTGCCACTTTAAATCGACTTTTTAAGATACTCCGGAATGTGTGGACTTCAATTCCTGGTGCTCCAGCATTGACCTGAAAGACAATCTCCCCTTTTTGGTTCTTTGTAAAAGTTTTGGTATTAATAACTTTGTAGCTTGAAACTTAATGCAGTCTAGCCAATTCAAATGCCAATAGACCTAAGCCTTTCAATACTTTTTAGGTATTTTGTCACAGGTAAAAATAAGATTAAATGTCAGTGCTACTAAATTCCAATTTAAACCAGCTTTTGTAAACAATAATATGTTTCACTGAAAATACCAAAGCTTGGTGAGAAAATACTCGTGATTTACCAACAGTGTAAATCCTTGACACTCTATCACTATTAACAGAGGGTCCTGTTGGAGAACACTGCAAAATGATCCTACTTGTTCACATTTCCTATCAAAAACAACTAGTAGGATGAATTTTAAATTTATCTTGCATGTTAAGGGCAGGCCTCAACCATGTCAGCATGTTCTCACATTTAAACTAAGTAGATAGATAAAATAGATAGAAAAATAATATGAACTTGTAACACAGAAAGCATTTATCTTGCATATTCAGATCAAATTCTCTTTGATACCAGCTGCAAGACTGGCGTGTATACTTGGTGGCAGCTCTTCACACGCAATTTACTTGATGACACTAAAATTCATACACATAAAAGGCCATATAGTCCATCAGAACTCTTAAAAGCATGTTTAATTTAGCAGCGAACTGATATTCAGTGCTAAATGCGTGCCTAGATGCTCTGCTGCAGTCAAGTACTGAGCGGAAACCTGCTCTGCTGTAGAACTAAGCAAACAATGAAGTCTTGCTCCAGATTAATATAGAGATTTTTCTCTTAAAGCCAAAGCCTGTCCAGTGCTGCTCCAGCTTTCCCACCTTGCTTTGCATATAGATACTCTAGATGTTTCTACCAGCATGAGCAGAAGCTGTGTTTGCTGCTCATGGTTCTGACTGCAAGGAATGTATCTGAGCCAGCTCTCATCACACCCAGGTGTTCAGGGGAAGTTAACAGTGAACAAGGGTGTCTGAATAGTTCCTGTGCCACACACTGAAGGTCAGATTCTCTGATGGTACAAACTGGCAAACTTGACTCAGGTCTCTCTAGCTCTAACATAACATTTGCTTCATCAGGAGTGTTAGAACTGGCCTTTTTTGCCAGAGTCGAGCCCAAGGGAAGACCTCATGAGTTAAAGAAAAGTAACATTTCTGTGTAGTCTGATTTTTCTAAATAAAAAGAGCTACAGAAATAAAGGCAGAATATAAATCTCTCAAGTTCAAAATGCAAAACCTTGCCCTCATCCACAGAGAAGGAAAGCTACCCCCAGGTCTGTATTGTTCAGTACTGGTGAGTGAAATGTTTCACTGTTGTGGCACAGCCACTGTAACTTTGTTGGATACCTGGGTGTAAAATAGGCCAGGATTTTCTGCAGGAGTGCTACAAGTGAGTGACAGGAACTCAAGGCTGTAACTCTAACCAGAGTTGGAAGGCCTTCATTCAGAAGCCAAGTTTACAGATTTTGCAGAGACATTCAACAAACACTGTAACTTTTAACATAAACACAATTAACTAACATAAATATTTGTGCAATTTTCTTTTCATTTCACTCAATGCATATACCGCAGATGAATCAGAGTTTACCCTTCAGCAGTTAGCTTTAGGATATGACTACCATTCTTATCAATAATCACACTTTTCTGGAGCAAATAACTTCCTCACTTAGCACAAAGACATGTCCTGAACTTAGTACCTGCTGCAAAAGGCTTCAGGATTTGCTCAGCTTAGACTGAGAAGCTGTTAGGTACAGACAGCTCCCTTCAAGGTTCAGATAGAAAGTTTTATTTCTTGCTACATGGAATCTCCAAATAGAAATCTTGCAATGTGATGGTAGGGACTGAGTAATGAATATAGAAATTTCTGTCTTACATCAGCATACATTATTATTATAATAGCATAAATGTAGCATGACTATAATCCCTACTGTATTAGTAAAGAGTCCTTCTTCTTGTGAGAAGCAGTTTAGTTGTACGATCAGCTAGAGGCACTGTATGAATACAGACCCACAGAGCCTAAACATAAGAGGTCACCAAAGAAACTTGCACTGTCCCAACAATACAGAGTCATAGTCAGCTCCTCAGAATTCAGTGAAGACTTTCAAGTTGCATATCACTCCTATGTGTGACTTCCCAAAGATGCAGAGCTGCAACTGAGCCTTGTAAGTGAAGTTGTAGCTGGGGAAGATAAGCATCACCCACCAGAAGATATCCTGTACTTGATAAACTGTTTTGAATTTAATCCAACAGAAAGCAAAATGTTTCATGGATATAGAAACTAAGGCACAGACTTTATACAAGTGAACCAGTCCCATAAAAAATACCACCAGTTAACCACGGTGGCTTGTGTGCATACCAACCAGGATCACGAGAAATCTAAAATTCAAATATATCTGGAATACTTGTCTTTATCCCACACCTATCCAAGATGTCATTTCTTTACTTTTCCTGTTTTCCTTACCCACCCAGGCAAAGCGGATATTTCATTTGATTCTATAATTCAAAGACTTATCTTTTTTTTCTTGCATACTGCATAGTTACTGAGTATCTCTGGCCACTCTAGTGTATTATGGCTTTGCCTTCCTAAGAAAAAGCCTCACTGCTGAGGAACGAAAGAGAAAGAATAGCAAAGCATAAAAGACAAACAAGGATCCTACCCAGTGTTACCTTACATGGCCCCTACAGCCATTTGTCCTCAAAGAGCACCATACATGGAGAGTTTCAGCTGTTTTCTAGTCAATAGTTAAGTAGCCTGAAACTGATTCCAGAGAAGATGTCAGATCTCTCCACAGCAGGTAAATATGATGATAATAATTTCATCAGAGTTACACCAGATAACTTCAGGTTGCCTGGACTCAGATCATGCCAGAATTGAGAGACAAAGCTGACAAGGACCTAACGTTCAGCTTTTGCAGCTGTTCAAATGCTGTCTGTCCTCAGTTGCATTCTCCATCAACTGGTAGGAAGGAACTGAACATCTTTACTAAACCCCAGATATCTGTTTGAAGAATAGTTTTTTGGTCATTTGAGCATTCAAAAGTTATGAAATGTCAGGATTAAACTTGGCTCTATGACTTTCAGTCATCCCTCTCTACATATACATTCTTATACTGGTTTAAATTACCTTATTTCATACTCTTTTTTTCCCTAAAATTTTTCAGTGGAAAGTCTGGAACTGTGTGGGATGACTCAGGGTGATGAGTCAGAACCAGTGTTTCTCCAGACTCTCTTTGTTGCATCACCCAGAGGATGAATAGTGAATGGCGCAGAGGTAAAAGAAATCAGACAGTAGAAAACCTAGAACTGTTACTATATTTCACCATATTAGCACCCACAAGGGTCATCAGCAGACTATAAAATAAATTCAACCAAGCCAAAAATTGCTTTTAACAGAGATCAGTATTTAAAGTTCAACCCAGGTCATTTTTGTGATTTCATAAACAACTCTAAAGCTATTTTCAAACTATGGAAAACTAAAATGTGTTCCAAGCCCTGGAAACTTGAAACTGCTTGTGCAACTCCACCTTTGAGTGGAGTCTGGGCCTCAACTGACACTTACGTCTTTTCAGACTGATTTTGATTTAGGGGTATTTCTTGCAAGATTCTGTGCTGGGTATTAATAGATTTAGGCTAAGAAACTCTTTCATCTTAGATATGTATATGATAGCTGAGGCTTTCTTGTACACATCCTTCCATCCTGAAGAAATGAACATAGCCCCCATTTAACAAAAAGCATCAAGACTCTAAATGACCCTGCCAAGTTCACCCTGGAATTCAATGTCAGACCCAGATGTGAAAACCGAGTCTTCCAATTCATTGACTGATGCCCCAGATAAGAAAATACTCTTCTTCATTAACTACAAAGTTCCTAAGACATATCGTGGTTCCTTACCTAAATTATATTCTAAATGATTTAGCTATACCTTTGTCCCCTACATCTACAAATAGTAAAGAATTGTTTGAGGATCACAATAAGGTGACAGGAAGTTAACCTGGTACTGTCATTATGACATTCATATTCATATAAAGAAGAAATTCTTTGTGAGGGTGGTGAGGCCCTGGCACGAGGTGTGGCTGCCCCATCCCTGGTAGTGTTGAAGACCAGGCTGGATGGGGCTTGGAGCAACCTGCTCTAGTGGAAGGTGTCCCTGCTCATGGCAGAGGGTTAGAACTAGATGAGCTTTAAGGTCCCTTCCAACCCACACCAGTCTGGGATTCTGTGATTCCCTGATTCTCTACATGAGGTTTACAGCACTCAGGAAACTTGATGCATCACGTTGCTGAAATTGCATGTCTCTTTACAGTGTTCAGTAACAGTAGCCTTGCTAGAGAGAGAAAATTAAAAAAAAGACTTCTGTATGTGCTGCTGCAAACAATATGGAGAAATAGAGCTCTCTGTTGTCTAAGAGCTCAGAAAAAACCAGGAATCAGAAACTTGAGCAATTACAGACTCTATGCTATGAGAACTTGCTTTGCCTGAGTCACGTTTCTGTGCTGTTGTTTCTGCACTTTTCTAAGCTGGGTGGCTTGATCATTAGTGTAATATAGTAAGTGATCTCTTCCCCAGTGTGTTAAAGATGGGGAAAAGTATATGTAGTGCTGAGAATCCACATAGGCTGTTTATTCAGAATATCAGGGGGATCAAATTTCACAAAGAAGAGTTTTTCGCCCTCATTCCTGTCTAAACTTCTGGAGGTGTAGGTAAAAAGGAGTTATTTAACTCAAACAAGATCGTGACAATGCCACAAACCCCATTTATCAGGACGCTTATTACAGAAAACCTACTAAAAGGCTGAGGGAGCTGGGTCTCTTTAGCTTGGAGAAGAGGAGACTGAGGGGTGACCTCATCAGTGTTTACAAATATGTAAAGGGTGGGCGTCAGGATGATGGAGCTAGGTTTTTTTTTCAGTGATATCCAGTGGTAGGACAAGGGGCAATGGGTGTAAACTGGAGCATAGGAGGTTCCACGTTAACATCAGGAAGAACTTTACTGTGAGAGTGACAGAGCACTGGAACAGATTGCCCAGGGGGGTTGTGGACTCTCCTATGTTGGAGACATTCAAGGCCCGCCTGGACAAGTTCCTGTGTGATGTACTCTAGGTTACCCTGCTCTTGCAAGGGGGTTGGACTAGATGATCTTTCGAGGTCCCTTCCAACCCTTGGGATTCTGTGATTCTGTGTAAAAGCACCCCCACATTGTTTTAACTTGTGCTGACTGCTTGTGCCACCTCCCATGTGAAATACAAGATCAACCGTATGGTTTGAGAGCAGAAGTGCAGCTAGCTCATTTTTCTGTCTGAAACACTACAGAAATCCCAGGGAAAATTATGAGAATACAGCAAGCATATGTTTACCTTTCGTATCTTTGTTTATTTTTTGTATCTACTGTAAGATACACTTTGAGCCAAATGCATAGGATATTGAGGGGAATGCAGCTGATTCAACCTTTTCTCCTTGATCTGAGCAGATTTTGCTCAAGCTGGAGTATATATCCCTGGGTCACTGATGGAATTCATCACTTGTGCATAAAGTAGTGAGAGCTTACATAAATATTAAAAAAGATTCAATCTCATTCCACTGGCAGTGGTATTGAACAGTGTTTAAAATTCACACACATTATTTGCAATGATAATCTCCAGGAGTTACGTTATGGTTCCATGATTCTACTCATGCAGTACCTTGTGTCCTGTCAAAATCATCAAAATAAATTGCATGCAGAAGCCTTATGATACAGTCAAACAAAATCAATGGTCTTATCTGGTCCTGTAATTCTTAATATAGATGCAAAGACTCGGTAGGAAAACGTCTAACAATGTGGAAGTTATTTTAGAAAAAAAGGAGAAAATAAATGGAAACCACTTTTGTGGTTGTGCTGATTCTCCTGTGTTCTGAGACACTGCCAAATCAAATTTGAAGTTACTGTGAGCTTTCAAACAGTCTTTGGAAGCTTGTTGAAGTCTGCCATTTCTTTAGGTGACTAAGTATGGACATGAGCACTTAAAGAAAAGATAAACATTCTCTTTTACTATGTATATCTACTTATTCCTTCCAGTTCAGAGTTTGGTGAAAGCTATGAAGAAAATGTGTACTTGTTCTGTGTTAATAATGTCAAGCAGTGACCTAGGAAGAACCAGCATACAGAGCCCATTTACATAGTAGAAATTTTTCTGTTGGTTTCAAATAATACTAGCTCAGGCGTATATTGATGTAATGAAGAATTATAATGGAAGTAGAAATAAATCAGAATATGCATATTCTACAAGACCTTGTTTACTCTCCCTAAGGATGTTTAAAAAGAGTTCTAACATAGACACAATTAAATTATCTTTATCTTTGCAGTCTATTATGTTTAAGCAGGTTATTTTTGTTGCAGAAGAATATTAGAGTGCTTTGTGCAGTGTGACTGGATAAAAGGATTTTAAAAACATATCTGCAATGCTATAAACGTGCATATCTCCTAACCAACTGAAAACCAACTTCACATCAACTCCATGCTTGTTTTCAGGTTGGTTGGTTTCAAGTATCTCACTAGAACTTTCAAGATAGAAAGCATGTGACTGGATGCAAATTGGGAAAGAAAGCTTTGTGGCATCACTTTATGTTTGTGAGGCAAAACATAGACATGAATTTGATCTATTTATGTGACTATAAACTGCCTTCTTCTCACATCCTACAAGTTATTATTCCATGGGTAATATGTAGCTGGAGTACACACCTGCTGCAAGAGCTGTATTTACAGTAATAATCACTTGAAACTATCTTCAACTCCTTGTATAAATTCTGCCAAGCAATATCAGGTTATTAAGCTGATGATCTTGAGGTCCTTTCCAATCCTAACTATTCTATGATTCTATGATTCTATGTAGCTAGTTTATCCAGACCAAAGTAACATCTATATTTGATTTTCTTCAGATGTTGTGAAATACATATGTTTTAATTCTGATGTATTTCATTGTTCTTCCCATACAGACCAAATTCAGCATATCCTATCTGTGAAGGATGGATTTCTTATTATTACAGAAATTTGCTTACAAAATCACAAGGTTATAGTCACCAGGCAGAATGTTTAGAATCAGAGAAATGACTGAGAAGCAATGTAGAGGATGATGAGAAATTAATTAAATATCTATTTTAGAAACTAAAATATATTTGCATTTAATTACAGTGTTTCTGTCTTGTGCAATACATATTCCCTCCAAACATGAAAAGAAACAAGCTGGAGTACATTTAAATGTGGTCATCTGGTGTGAATGTTTTAGACAACTAACTTCTGCCATTATGATTACTTTCCATTCTCACATGCCATTTAATTTTGCAGGAAGCAAAACAGCTCTGTGTGGTTATAGTCAATCCAATATCAGCGTGTTACTGGGAAGTTAAAATCTCATCTGAGCCAGAAATGTAAATCTGCCAGACCTCCCAAGAATACTGAACACTTCTTTTTCTCTCTCTATTCTTTAAAGGGTGGAAGAGATAACATCACTTCTTTCGTATCTGCAAAATGATTCTTTCTGTTTGTTCCTAAAAAGTTGTTCCTCCTTCAGCTCCTTCTTCAAAGGAGGATTGTTTTTCTGAGCCCTCTTGGTTCCTTTTGATTTATCCTTTCATAGCTAAATAAAAATGAAGGTATATGGACACAGAAATTACGTAGGGTCCTGTCATTTTACCTGTTTTCAGCTAGTGACCTTTTAAATTGAATTTTTTAGTGAGGAAACAAAAATGTCTGAAGGTTTGGGGATTTGCATTTTTCTTAGTAAATATCATACACACCTCACTTTACCCAGGTGATGTTACTATGTTCTAAGAAAGTCTGGGAAAGAGAAAACAAGGCATAGAAACTAAAAGATTACAACATAAAGTATGCTTAGATGCTTCGGAACTGTAAGGCTTGTGATGCTTAAACTGGAGTCTAAGAGCAAAGAATATGCAAAACCATTAGAGATACTGTCCTAGAAAACAAATCATCCCAAAAGAATGCCAAGAGCATACTACAGTAAAATAGTCTGCATCTTCACAGAAGCTTTAGCCTAGTCACTGTAGCTTATCAAAGCACACTGGTGTTGTTGTAATCTTTTGCTGTGTGTATTTGGGTGAATAAACAAGCTGGATAAATAAATAAATAAATAAATAAATAGAGAAGTTATTTCTCAGTCATTTTAATAGATTTCCAATCCCAGAGTCTCTGCACAGTTTATAGCTGTGTGTGTCAGGTACAGAGAGCCTCCACTGCGCAATAAATGAGCCATTTCTTAAAGGCCACAGAAGCTACCCTCTGAGGATGCACTTGACAGAGACAGGAGGAGATCTCAGTCTTACTATGGTGGCTATGCTAATGTTATCTCTGTAAGGACCAGGAAAGAAAAAAGATAAAACTATCAAAGAAAAAAAATAAACATTCCCAATGATATCTATTATTTCTTTATATTTCTTTGGGAAAATTTTACTTTGAATATGGACAGCCACAGCATTAAGGTGAATGCTGTGAAGAGAGTTTTTAAGATCATAGAATCACAGAATCCTGGAATAGTTTGGGTTGGAAGGGACCTTAAGGCTCATCTAGTTCCAGCCTCCTGCCATCGGCATGGACACCTTCCACTGTTAGGAATAAAAAGACCAACTTACTCCCAAGAACCTTTGGTCAATTTTCTGAAGTATATTCTGGTATGAAGCACAAGCTGGCTCTGAGTATGCAGTGATTCATCACTGCTGCCATTTGGAAGAGCAGACTACACAGGCTGGGGGCTTGCCAGTTTAATTGCCGTGTTGAACACTGTGGTTCTGTTTGTGAGGCAAATTAATGTCTCCTGTGATAACTCCATTAAAGACTTATTACTTTGATAAATTATGGGGGCAAAGGTTGTGATCTCATAGGAACTTTGTTTTCGATTTATTTTGCTCAGGGTTTCTACACTTAACTTTTCTGTTGGGATACTGCAGACATTTGCATTGCATCTCAAGTTCTGTTCTTCTCTTACCAATGATTCCTGAAAAGATCTTGGTTACTTATTTTAAAAGATTTAATCCAGAGTATTATCTTTTCTAATATGTTTTCACCTTGTGAGTGTATGCTAGAGAGAAAATATGAACTGAAGTAAAAATTTCTTAAGCTCTTCAGGTATGTTTTACTTTCTTGGAATGTTTAATATAAAGATACTACTGAGAACTGAAGGGTTAGCTTAGTAAATGTCTAGTTAAATAATTACCTGAGAAATCTGTTTTGAGGGAGTATCACCTAAAATATGTCATTTTAGCAATTTATTCATTATGCACAAAATACAAGCAACTAAAATTTTTTTACAGTGGTAATTGCTGATCTTCAGAATGTGTGCATTAGTTGTTTGCTGAGAGTTGGGGTAATTCAGAGGTGATTCTTGTGAGTTATTTCTGCTTCTAGAAGCTGATCCTTTCCCAGACAAGTGTTTCATTATGACTGTACAAAGCCTGAGTCTGGCTGGAGGGCATGTGATTTAAGATGACATTTCCTGATACCTTAGTATATATTTGATGGTTAATCCATCAGAAGAAAACGTGTGATGGGAGAGTGCTGGGACTCATTCAAGTGCATAATCCTAGCAAAACATCCTACTACTGCTCAACAAAGCAGTGCTGAGAAGAAGAGAAAGAACAATTTGTTGGGATATGTTTTTATATTCACAGCGTTGGAAAGGTTGTATCAGAGAAGGGTTTTATTGTGGTAGAAGTTGCATCTCCTTTAAGGCAAGGCAAAGCAAGGCAAGGCAAGGCAGTAGCTGAACACTCTTCTTTTTCCTCTGACCTTAAGGGCAAGGACTTATGTGTCTGAATCACAGGAGGATGAGCATGAGTCCTTCACAGAATGAGCATGAGTCCTTCACAGGCAGCACAGCTCTTGTAATGAGATGGAAGCACAGCAGGAACACATTTAGCAGTCTGGGATCTGTTTGTAGGAACAAAATGCCATTTTAACAGTTTAAAACTTGATTAGACTGCATCCAGCACAGCCTTGTCCCTGAGGACTAACCAGGACAGTTTTAGCCCTTTCAAGAACAAAGACAGCAGAAGCCTTTCTGCAAGAGCTCAGTGCCCTTTCACAGAGTTCCTAGCAAAGGAATGACTTATTTATTTTATGTTTTCAGCTAAGCTTTGATGAGGGGCTTCTTAACTCTTCTGTGAAAGCTAGGTTTCCTGTCTGAGATAATATTTAAAATAAGACTGACTCCTTCTCCTATTTTCTTCCTACAGACCAAAAGGAGACCCTTTCAAAGTAGACAGCCTTTAATCCAGAAGCAAATATATATATCCAGTTTGTTGCCCTCATCTCTTCTACAATGACTAGTGTTGCTGCTTGCAGGCAACAGGCTTTTACATCATTAAATTCTTTATACCCTCTTCCTTCACTTATATTATGCCACAGATGAACCTTTAGTGGTCATATTCTTTGTATTAAGCAGCTGTGATATAAGAGCGTTCTCTAACAGCATGATATCACTGTGAGAGGCTTTATGGTCTAATGAATAATCATTATCATCCTGTTTATTAGCCATATATTAGGTTGACAGTCTGTAAGTTAATAAGGAGAGAGAAAGAAAAAACAACTAATTTGATCTAAATGGATATCCCTTCCCCTCCTGCATGCTCACTAGCATGTTGCCCATTGATTAGAAAAACAGTGTTTTCCCTCCCATGTTACTTGTAATGTCTCTTTTCCATATAAAAAAGTAATTTTATATAAAGTTTTATACAAGTTAGTATCTGTGTGAATTATTACACATCAAACTAGAACTGTGGAATTATTTAGGATATTATTTATAATTTTTAAAAATTGTGCTCTGTAAGTTTACCTGTAAACATAGTAAAATACATAGATGTGGTAGAGAAGTGTATTTTGCTATCCTGCCCTCTTATGGAACTGCTCATACACATTGAGGACTTAATCCAACTCTGTTCAGTGGGACATTTGCCACTGATTTCAGCAGCAGTTGGATAGGGATTGTCTTTTGGAGGAAATGGATGATAAATGCTTTGTAAAAAGATGTTCTGAACAGGTGCATACGTTAGAAACTAAGGAGTTGAAGGAGTGGCCAGTTGCTGTTCTTAATACCTGAGTAAGAACGAGCAAGTGCCATTTACATATGTATCATCACACATGTGTGTATTAGACAGCTCCAGTGCTGGGCTTATTTCCACATATTCCTAATATTTTTTTTATTTTTTCTTTTGGGGGGGTTGGGGGTGGGGAAGGGAATTGCTGTAGGTTACTCTGTCTGACTTTATTTATGGACCCAGATGTTTCTTTGTGTCACTGTTTATGAGAGTTTGGTCATGGAGTTCAGGAGCCATGCAGCTCCCAGTTTTGTAAGTGCTAAAAGCAGCAGTATCGTTTCTCTTTGCTTGTTGTTCTATGGAATATGCTTCCCTTCCTCCTCAGCCCCAATTTACAGAGTGAAAACTGAGTTAATCTGTTGTTATTTGAGCAGCTGCTTCTGTTCAGATTCACCTGCTTGTTAGAAGAAGGGGATTCCAAAGGTTCCATTGCTTTGTAAAAATACGCAGTGCTCACACTCTCTTGCTTGTTACTCAGTTACTTTCTTCCCCACTATTTCATTCTACCTTCTATAGCTGTGGCAAATCTGTGGGGGGAAAGCATTAGCCAGGCAGAGCAAAATGACCCAAGAAACTGCAGTAGAAAAATAATGCAGCGTAGCTAAGAAACAACTTTATTCATGGGGAGTTGGTGGAGAAAATTTCTTCTTGTCATTTTCCTTCATTCATCACACCTAAAATCTGTTCTTGTGAAGTGTGTGTTGTAGAACTAAATCTTCATTTTGAAACTCACTCTGTTTTGTTGCCTTGAAGGATCTGTCCAATTGGAGACATCCATATTTCATGAACATGTGATCCATATATAATGAATTTTTGAGGAAAAGTGTGTCTACCATTTTGTTTACATATATTTGAAAATTTGTTGAAACTTACAGTGTGGGTTGTGTCACTGAAAAAGAGTCGTTAAGTGTAAAAGTACAGCTTGTTGATGAGGAATAAAATGAGAATCTAGCATAAGTTTAGATCAGTATCCTTGCAAAATCACACAGAGGAGTGAGAAAAGCCCAGTGTTAATCATTGGAATATAAAATGCCATAGAATCTACAATAGTTTAAACTATAAAAATCAATACATACCACAGAAGTTATGCCAAGTATGTATACAATAGAATGGAGTTGGTACTTTTCCACAGCATATTGTCTTTTAATTAGCTCTTGGAATTCTGTTGCAGGGTTGGTGTAAGTGCTTAGCCCTATAGAATGCCTTTAAGTGGATGTTTTCTTGTTAAATTTCATAAGACTAACAGAGAACTGGTTGTTGTCACGACATGTTCATATTGTGCTGCCTAAACCAGAATGCAGATCATCTTTTTGGACAGAAATTGTACCCTTACCAATCCTTAGATAGCTGCTTGACGCTGGTCTTGCAGCTAGCTGGAGTTCAGCAGAACTGTTTATAGGAAGTGCCAAGTTAAGTACATGAAAAAGTTTTTGCAAGATCAGCACCTAAGATTTTTAATACACCTGCATAGAGCCAGATAATCTTACAAAGAGGTCACTAAAATTAGTTCTGTGAATCCAGCTGTAAATCTGTGGTGGTTTCCTGTATATCATATCATGATAGCTTTGATTAACCACAAATCCCTATAATAACATTTCTCCCAAATCTGTGTTCCACCCAGACACATATGATCCATTCTACCAAAACAATGTCTGAATGGTACATTTTTCTTTCTGATCCCTCTATCCATCCCTGGTTTGGTGCACTAGGATGAGGATATAAAGCTTACAGGAGTGACAGAGTGAAGATTTCTTTAAAAGGAAGGTGTGCTCATTTCTTATATATTCAGAGAGCTAAGAATATTATTATTTCTTTAATAAAGAACATTACATCAAAAAGACACCTGAGTCCTATCACTGATTTCTCATGCTCATGGTAACAGCATCATGAGGCCTCACATACCAACTATCACTCCAAACCTGAGGGACACTGGTGCAAATGGGAACAAGAAAAATTAATTGTTTCTCTAGTGTGATATACTATTGATCCTTCTAGAATATATAGTTGTTTTCTCTGTGCATGTGATACAGAAAATGGAAGCATGAAATTAAATGTTTGGAAAAGCTGAGGATTCTGTTTGATAAACAAGGCTAGGGCATTCATAAGACTTGAACATTTCCATTTTGGGTCAATGCCTGATCATTTTCTTCCCTTGGACTAAAACCACAGCATATTCTCAGGCATTCAAATCATGGCTTGACCTCACATGAAGAATGAGAAAATGAGTCTGATAGTGTAGTCATTCTGTTTTCCCTGTGTACCTGTTTTGTTACACAGGTGTGTCCTGCACTTCTGTATGCTGGCCCTTCCGGCAAAATATCAGGTGCTTTGCTCCTTTTCCTTCTTTTACTGAACACTGAGGTTATTCCCTCAGCAACTGTTGAGGTTCAGATGCCAATCCTAATTCCCATATTTGATAATGTCTTGGAAGCAAAAATGGTCAAACTCAGATTTTCCTCACCCTTCCATCCCACTACACTCCCTTTTCATACTTGTTCAGAACTTTTGTCAATGGCCCTATCCTGATTTGGAGAAGAAAGATGGAAAACTATGTCAATTACTAAAAGCATTTTATGCCCTGTGGATTTTTGGCTGCAGAACACACTGTGAAAAGGAGCCTGGGCTTCAGATACAAAGGGCAGGTCAGAGCAAGGCAGTGTTATGTCCCCCATCCTCTACCATTCATGTGACACTGTACTGCAGGCTCCTGCTCCCTTCTGTGATAAGATTAAGTCCCCTGCTCCTACAGGAGCCTGAGCTGAAGAAAGGCTTGGACCTGAAGCAGCAACTTAGTTTCAGAACAGAGTGTAATGTAGTAGCTGAAACTCATACCTATTATTCTATTCTTCTCATGAGATCTTTATTTACAATCATAGAATCATAGAACACACAGTTCATGCTGAGAAAGTTGGGGCTGTTCAGCCTGGAGAAGGCTGTGGTGGAGACCTCAGATCGGCCTTCCAGTATCTGAAGGGGGCCTACAGGGGTGCTGGTGAGGGACTATTCATTAGGGACTGTAGTGATAGGACAAGGGGTAACGGGTTGAAACTTAAACAGCAGAGGTTTAGACTGGATATAAGGAAGAAATTCTTTACTGTTAGGGTGGTGAGGTACTGGAATGGGTTGCCCAGGGAGGTTGTGAATGCTGCATCCCTGGCAGTGTTCAAGGCCAGGTTGGATGAAGCCTTGGGTGACATGGTTTAGTGTGAGGTGTCCCTGCCCATGGCAGGGGGGTTGGAACTAGATGATCTTAAGGTCCTTTCCAACCCTAACTATTCTATGATTCTATGATTCTGGGGATATTCTGATGTACATATCATGGTGAACAGACTGGCCAGACAGTCCAGTGTGGGACCTACCAAAGTCAATGTGAACAATACATTGAGCTCTTATGTTGGTTTCTACCACTTCCATCTGCACAGATTAGTATCTTACACTGACAATGGCCCTATTGTCTTCTGGGGGCAATTACTAAAATACCACCTTGTTCAGCATGACTAGAAAAGAGCCTCAATATTTGACCTTTAGGCAATTGGAAAGAAGTGGGGTAGAGAGAAAAAGGGAGGAGGAGAGCTACAAAGTATGTCTATTAATGGATTCAAAGTAAAGATCTCCTTCTCTGAAGTCATTCTGTGGCATAAAAATAGCAATGAGATCCTAAACTGGTGAGCATCAGCAGTAGGTCTTTAGAAACCAATAGCAGCCATGTGCCAGGCTTTGCAATAAGGAAACTGCACTAGGATGGCTTTATTACAGACATTTTATCAAGATGAAATAAAATTAGTGAATATTATGAAATGGTGAATAGAAACAAGTGCATAGTAAAAATAGCACATCATTTATATCATTAAAAATTGGTATTGTGATGAAGGCTCTTACTGTAGTAAAATTGAACTGACCAGTCTCCCAAAATTTACAGGCACACACACATTAATTGTCATTTATGGGTATTAAATTATGTACATTATATTATGAACAAATCATTTTACCCCTATGGGCTTTATTTTATTAACTTCCCATCATTAGAAACCTTTTCATAGTCATATTATGCAGCAGATTGAACGTTCATCCTTACTGCCTGCTTTCAAAGCAGTCTGTCAGTTGTGATCAGACATGCTGTATGCTACAAAGCACAAAACTCGACCTGATGCCTCCTAACCACGAAAGCAGTTGGCAGGAAGTTCCATCTGAGGTTCACAGTTCCAAAGTCCGCAACCTTCTAATATTTTCAAGGTTTCATGTGTTTCACACAGGTCAACACATGGTCTGCTTCTCCTAAAAGTTCACCCGCAGTTTAGTAACATCGTGAGCTGCAGGGTTAGGAGAGAGAGAAAAGCACATGTATGCAAAATACCTATGGTTGTTGTAATATTTATAACCTAAACATTTTGGTAAAATCTTATGAGGGATCAAATTCTCAGCTGTGAGAAATACACAAGATTGCCTTGGAGTCAGTGAAACAGTTAATTTACATCAGGTGAGGATCTGACCTAAATTTTGTTTCAACTCTGATGTACCAATGCATAGGCTGCATTACTCTCACATATGGAATCCTATCACTGCTGTATCAAAGATGTAATTAAAAACCTGCCATAACAAATGTGCACTATGCCCTACCAAGTTCTTGTGCTGACAAACTGCCAGAGGGGGAGAGTTTGATCTTTTCCTCAGTGTGGCTTGCCTCTGGTCCTAAAGGTTTTATCAAAGAACTTAAGAGAAGCAAGCCATGATGAAGTAGTAGGAAGAGGCAGCTTCAAGTCATCGGTTGCCAGGCTATCCAGCCTTCCTGAGTACAATTTGCATGCTGTTGTAGCACCAAGCAAAAGATAGGCAAGAGCAAAACACTGAGCACAGTTTGTTTTACGGTGATAGCAGCTCCTTTCTACTAAGAATGTGAGTAGCAGAGTTCTGCACCAGCTGGTACTTCTGGGTGGTCTTCAAGGCTAACATCAAATACAGGCCAGAGCAGTAAAACAGCATGGAAGTGTCAAAGACATAAGTACCTCTGGTAAGGTCCTTGTCCGCAGACAGGCCTCCATTTTTTGACCAGCTACACACTGAGAAAGAGCATAACAAGCCACCATTCCTGCCTAAAAAATCCTAAAGCAGGAATGCATATAGAGAAGCAGAGTATGCAGGGTGTTTCTTTGAATAAATGAGTTCTCAGAGTACCAAAAAGTAATGATCAAATGTTAATAAATAACTTAATCTAATTCCTAATTCATTACTCTCTCATGAAAATGTAGCTGATAAAACTGTGCTGGATTTGAGTGGTGTCAGGAGGATGGTCACAGATATCATTTACATATATGAATCATCCAATTCATTTCTTCAGTTCTTTTTTGTTTGTGTTCCTGTAAAAGTTTTCAGTGTATCTCTTAATGCCACCACTCAAAATAAATTCCTATATAACCATTATTCACATTCTTTAATAAACAAAGCTGAAAATAACTTAATCAGAGTAAGTATTAAAGAACTCTTGATGTTAACATGCAAGACATCATGATTCCCAAATGATTAGTTTAACAAAATTCTATGAAATAATTTTGCCTAAAGACTACATCCAGAGTCCTGAGAAATCAATGGGAATATTTTTATAGTTCACTAGGATTTACATCAGCACAGAAATGAGCAGCATATTTTATAAAACAGATCAGTTATTTACAGCAGTCAGAAACCCTCATTTGCTTTGCATGGAACTAATATATAGTTTCAAAAGCACATGGAAGATGACTGCCCCTTTGTTCAGACAGTTTGTAAAGCTTTAAATCAGTGGTGAAGTTTCCTACCTATTATACTCACATATGCCCATTTACCCAGAGAAAAAGCAGTAGAAAACTTCACCACTGCTTTAAATAGACACAAAATCATCTATTATGCTGGGGATAGGTATCTGAAGCCATACTGAAGATAAAATGCTTCCATTCAAAGAAGGTATATAAAATCTGAAATTTTATCATTTATTTTCCTGCCATTGCTTCATACTAATTCAATTTAAAAAGAAATGTTATTTTAAATAATATCATATTCATTTTAATAGCAATATTATTTTATAACTGTAGAACTTAAAAGGTATCCACATTTTTTGCACTAAGGGCTAATAAAAAAACAATCACCTGGGAATGTTAAAATTCAAAGACTTAAATATATCTATGACACATTCCAGCTGCATACAAAATGCACTTAATATGTACTGAGAACTTGGTATTCAAACCAAAAGCCCCAATAAACAGAACTATGTGTTTTCATTTGCAATTAGTCCCCTTCACTTTTGTCTGCTGAGCTAAAGGTTAGTTTCAAAACAAAACTTTTGCTGGACAGAATAGTAGAACACACTCTGTCAGTGTTATCAGTGTCTTTCAATGTGGAACATATTTTACTTGACACAGGAGTAAAAAGAAAAATAGAAATAGCACTTGTGAACTGAAGTAAAAATATATTGAGCTATACTATATCTCTCAGGAACAGAGGAGCAAAAGAGAGGCAGTGGCACCTTCAGCACCACACATTATGGAGGAAAAAATACTTCTGTTAAAGTGCACTGGGGCAAAGCCTGGAGTTCATGTCCAAATCCTTTACACAGCTGGAAACAGCAGAACCCAGTAAAGATCCTTACTCCACCAATGGCTGACAGGAGTAAGCAAGTCTCTTACTTGACAGCTAAACTCCAATTTTCTTCTGAGACCTATAGCATCATCCAGTTTCTCAATGGGAGTTATACAGTTGCACCACTGTGGTCTCCCAAATTTCTTTGAGAAATTGAAAAACATTTATAGAAAAAAAATAAACAAAAAAAGTATTTATAGAAAAAGAAAAGTATTTATATGATGCACTTGTAGCCCAGAAAGCCAACCGTATCCTGGGCTGCATGAAAAGAAGCGTGACCAGCAGGTCAAAGGAGGTGATCCTGCCCCTCTACTCTGCTCTCATGAGACCTCACTTGGAGTATTGTGTGCAGTTCTGGTGTCCTCAACATAAAGGGAACATGGAACTGTTAGAACAAGTCCAGAGGAGGACCATGAGGATGATCAGGGGCCTGGAGCACCTCCCATATGAAGACAGGCTGAGAAAGTTGGGGCTGTTCTGCCTGGAGAAAAGAAGGCTGCGTGGAGACCTCATAGCAGCCTTCAAGTATCTGAAGGGGGCCTACAGGGATGCTGGGGAGGGACTATTCATTAGGGACTGTAGTGATAGGACAAGGGGTAATGGGTTCAAACTGAAACAGCAGAGGTTTAGATTGGATCTAAGGAAGAAATTCTTTACTGTTAGGGTGGTGAGGTACTGGAATGGGTTGCCCAGGGAAGTTGTGAATGCTGCATCCCTGGCAGTGTTCAAGACCAGGTTGGATGAAGCCTTGAGTGATATGGTTTAGTGTGAGGTGTCCCTGCCCATGGCAGGGGGGTTGGAACTAGATGATCTTAAGGTCCTTTCCAACCCTAAGTATTCTATGGTTCTACAATACTTTTGGTGCTCAAACATGCTCGCTAAAGAAATCTTGCCTTTTTTGTTTTGCACACAGGTAGCGAAAGCAGTTCCTTTAGCTTAAAAATTGATATTCCTGCAGTTTTCTGAAGAGTATCAGGGAGCAGCAACAACAGGGCTACTCCATGAGGGGAGACAAGCAGGGTAGAGGTCATGGGTGACCACAGGACAGGCAGTGTCGCACTGGCTACCCTGCAGGTCCATGGCACATGAGAGTGCTAATAATAGAATCCATTGACAACCCCAGGCAGGGTGAGGTGGTAAGCCACATGTAACGTCCAGTCAGGAGCAGCAGGGAACAGGGCCAGAGAAAACATGTGAATTCAGTCACAATTTGAGTCCAAAGTCCTTCTAAAAGAAGGTTACAACATAGATCCAAGAGCTACGCAGGAGTTAACAACAGAAACAAGTTTGAACTGGGTACAGCTACTACATAGATCAGAACAAGAGTGAAACTGAGCCCGAGTTTGAAGGGAGTTTCTTGAGGAGTGGGACTGGGTTACCAGATGAGGCTGCTATGGGCAGTTAGGGGCAGTTAGTGTAGTCATAGCCTGACTAAGGCTAACATATGTGTGTCTTGCCTAAAGAATGATTTCAAGCTCTTGTTCTGGCTGGTTAAAAGCACAGAGAATCTCAGCTAATAGTCATTGTTTGGCTTCCAATGAATTTATTAAAGGTCTAGGGTGAAGCTTTAGTTTTTGCAGTTAGCCATGTTTATTCATCAGAATATTAATGTTTTCTTGAAACTGAAGAAACTCTAAGTAGTCTCTTTCCTCTGCCTCCATAAGGCAGAAAAAAAGTGTTCAAGATTTCTTTCCAGATATGCAAATTTGTTTTATTATTGTACCTATGTTAATGTTTTTAGTACATGAGCAAGATTTTGTTTGGTTATAAAAGTTGTTTAAAAAAAAGGAAAAACCCCATAATTAGAGCTCCTGGTTTTAGTTCACCTGGTGATTTTTCACTGGTCTTCTTTGCTAATATTTCTAGAGAAGAAGCCTATGTTAGAAATTGATACCCTTGCCACTGTTCCTGCTACCAGACAAAGTTGAGGTGTTAATGCGGTTTTTCAAACCAGTGATGAGAGAGAAATAAATTCTAGCAGTGCAACTTGAAATAGTACTATTCCTTCCAACTCTATTCTGCCTTAGGAGCAGAAATGGAACTGCTGATCACAGGCCTAGTCAGGGAAGCAACCTAAGAATCCCCTTTAAATGTTGAAGTGAATGACTTATAATCTAGCACATCATAAAAGACATTAACTGCCTTTGCAAGGTCTCAAGAGCAACAGTTTTAAGAAATAAATATCTGGTTTTATATATACTTTTTTATCCATTTTTAAGGCAGGTATGTACTTGAATGAATGTATCCAGACACGGAGTTCTATCCTCCACTTCTAGGAACCATGTGTGCTCACAAGACTAAATCTCTTTCCCAAACAGTTCCTTCACACAGTGTAAATCTCTTGCTGCTTTTATAATGCTGAATTCCTGACACTGAAGGTGCTATATAGAGGGATAGGTAGCAACACATAAGCCAAAATGTGGCCTGAGAGCTGCTGAATATTTTGTGATCTCCCACAGCAGCAGAAACAGAGTCTCGAGGTTCTGGATGTCTGTGTCTCTTTCTAGAGGAAGTGCAGTTAGAATAAAGGAGGAAGAACAATTGTTGAGGTTGGGTACCCTGCCAGCTAGATCCAGATTCCTATCTTTTCCCCCTCTGTAACAGCTTAAGGGGCTCTACCACACTAGCATCAACTACTGAATTCATGGTTTTAAGTCTGTGATTCTTTTTTTTTCAAGTGGAGCTCACCAACACTACATTGACATGAAATTGGTAGGAGAATCTTAGTGCTATCAACCTTCACAATGAAAAACAATGTGTAAGTACTATGTCAGAAACTTGGGTTTCTGAAACCATGTGGTCCATTTTTACCTCTTAATGTAGGTATGGTCTGGCCTTAGGAAATTCCTGCTGAAACTCCATGAATAATATTTAGATTGGTCCTTTGCTATTGACTGTAAGGTTTTTTTTTGGTCTGAAATTATGTGCAAAATAAAGAATTCATATCTGATTAGTGAACATCACACCTAATACTGTGTTCTGTTTCTGGTTTGATTACTGAAAGCACAAGTACTGTAAGAATTCATTTATACATTCTGCAAATATTTATTTGTAAGATTTGCATGACTTGTTTTGTAATTGATCCTATGCTAATACTTACTGGAAAAGTTTACAAACAGTTACACATTGGGTTAACTTTAATCACAAAATACTCTTCCTGAGGTTATGCTTGATTTAAGTAATAAATCATTAGGGACAAGAGCATGTGCTGGCTCAGAACTTAGATTTCTGCAGCCTGATGAGAAAAAAGTATCCCTCATCGGTATTCTAAAGCTTTTAAAGAACAGCATTTTCATATTTCTGTGGGATCAGGCAGTGCCTCTCACAGATGATAGAACCTGCCCATCCTTAAAGCTTGTGCAGTTTGTTGTACTTAATGGATGACGCTACGCGCAAGCTCCAGGTTAACCAGGCTTTTCCCCAACTCACTGGGCTGCCGCTGTAGTTGCTGACATCTACTGCAGTGCTCTGTTCCCCTCATCATCATCCCCTCCTTATACTCCCTTTAAATGCTTGGAAAATTGCTTTGCTAGTCAACTTTCAGCAGAACAAAATATTTGTTCACATGTTGTGTTTGCAAGTAGTACTTCAGTGTTTTTCGAATGTAACCAGAAAGGTGTTAAGTAGCATTTGGGGAAGAAATCTTTGCTGCTTGGGAATCAGCAAATAAAATGTGACAAAATTCCAGTGAAACGTTTTAGTGTTTCTGAATCTGTTTCCTATCAGAGACATAGCAATTACCATAGCTCAGATGGAAAAAACAAGCAGAAAATTCAGAACTTTGTTTTCACTGGATCATCAGATAAGTGCAGTTGTCATGTGAGTGTTTTCAGAGGTGATTGTGAGCAGCGTGTTTTGTGCAGTGATGAAATGCTTACTGAGCAAACTGTGGTTTACTTAGGGCGCTAGTTGCTGCATGAAGGTGGAGTAATTTACAAACCATGTTTTACTGTGGTGATGTCTGTAAGTGACATACATATAGAGTAACAATTAGCAGCAGCCAGAGAAGTGTTAACACCAACTCCTGCAGGAGATGATTTACTCTCAGTGCCGACTTGTCAGTAAACAATGCTAAACTTCCCTGAGAAACAACAAGTTTTCAGTGTGTAAGTGCTTTTGTTCACAAATGTTGCTGAATTTTACTTTCCATCTGGCTCAGGTCCTGAGGGCTTTATGGTTATGCCTATTGATAAAGGCCAGGTGGTCAAGTTTTGGGAGCTGTCTGTCACTTGTTCTGAAATGGGATGTGGCTGTAGTTGAGAGAAAAATAGAGGAACAAAAGGCAGTGGCAGCTGGGGTGGGCAGGGAAGCAGAATTCCTCTCATTCCCAGCCCCTTCTCCTGTTCAAGCTCAGCAACACCTGGATGTTCCTTTGGTAATGGCTGCTCTGGGGATTCAGTGGAGGCTGCTGTGAAAAGCAGTAGTCTCTTTTGTCAAGCAGTATCTTGGGAGCGTTTGAATGCATTGCACTGTTCCCATTGCTCTGTGAGGTACTTGTAAGTGAGCTACTCTACCTTGTAAGTGCTGCTTGCTGCATTTTCTCTGAGAACCTTCTTCTAAAATGATAAATTCTCCTTTTCAGGAGAGGATGTTCATATCATGCATATAGTTACTGGCTATATGGACTTGTTAGTCTGATGTTTGTAATAACTTCAAGGCACATTTATCACAGCTTCTTAAATTTTTTGGCTCAATTTTGTACCATGCGAGTCCCTATCTTGTTGTTTCTACTTAATTGAGATGAATTGTGGAGACAGAAGGCACTTTGTGCTCTTTGTCATACAATGTACATGGTTTCTTTACAGCGCACAGACCTCTAGGCTTATAGCAACTTTTGGTTGTTCTTCTTATAAGGCTTGACATTAGTGAAATCTATGTCCACCTTTAATGGTGATTAGGATGTAAATTTGAATCTTTGCGGTCAGTGAATCCATTTGCCGAAGTGAATCAGATGTAAGGACGGTGTAAACTTAAGTGAAGAAGTTTAGTTGGTACTTGGCTTTTTCAGTGTCATTCCAAAGAGCAGGTGTCTATTTACAACAGTGTTTGCTAGTGAAGTACTTTGGGTAATATTTACGAAGAGAGCAGTGGAGAGAGAAAGCAACAAAATGTTTTAGTTACTCTGGAATTCATCCCCTGCCAGCAGGGGAGGGCAATGGGCTTGGAGAGAGCAGGGAGGCTGCAGCTTGTTTTCTTTCCCTTACAAACTTTCTTCAGCTGGTCCCAGAGAACAAGTGAGATCTTTCACTCTGATTGTAATGAGTAGATCCTTTGCTAATTAGCTGTAGTGGAAAGCAGATGATGATATTTACTTGATAGCACCTTACTGCAACTTCACTGAGAGCTGTATTGAACTTAAGTGCATACTATTTATATATTGCAGTGATGACTTGGAAGCTTGTTGCTAGTAATTTTCCTTTTTACATAGACTTCTATTAAAAAAAAAATCAGTTGCAAAAGTATTGGAAGTAAAACCAGAATGTGTGTATTTATCAATGCTCTATGAAAAGGATTTTTGAGATCTGCATTTTCAAGCTTCAGGGATTCCGCTGTCTTTTAATGCTTATTTAGTGGTTCAACAGAACTCAGGTCTCTCTCTGCTCCTGAAAATAATTTTGAAACACCAGCTCACTCTTGCTCAGCAGGAGGAGAAGCAATTGACATATTGCATATCTTGTGTACTACCAGATACTGACTGTTAATCACTAACTGTATCTAGCTTTGAAATCACATCTAAACAGTCTCTTGAGTTTAATGCTTCATTTTTTTTTCATACTTGATAAATAGAAATCATAGATTTATATTTAGCCATTTCTCTTTTTCAATTTTGAATGAACTAAAAATGTACATTATTGTAATGGTTTACTAAATCTTCATTATTCCACCTATTTCTAGCCATGTAAATGTTTCTGTACAGTGCTTGATAAATGTTTGTAAATTTGCCTTTCAGCTCAAAAAATTTTGGAGCTTATTAGGCAACATTACTTTCAGCAGAGCTTTTCCACTTTTCATATTTTGTGGTTTTGCTTTCTCTGATCCTACAGGACTTTCAAATCTTGTTCATGTATGGAACTGAACTGAGAAAGAAAATCCTGATTGGGTGTCTAGCCAAAAATCACAGAGTGGAAATGCTTGATAGGTGTTGAAGTAGAAGAGCTTTGCATCAAGTACTTGTGAAAAGCTTGATCTCAATCCTTACCTCTTTGAAATTTGATCATTTGAGTCTTCATTTCTTTCTTACATTGGAATAGTGAATGTGTAAACAAGCTTTGCTTTGCAGTAGCTGTAAAAATATTTAAAGCAAAAAGTGTCAACAGTGATAACAGGGTAATGCTTTTTTAGTAATATATTTGGCAAGATGGGGGGGGATGACAACAGTAATTATTTTTATTACTGCTTTTGTAAAATAGAAAGAGTAATTTAGCATGAAGAGCACTGCCACCCTCTGTATTTTTACCTTTTCTGAACTCTTCTACCAGTGGCTGTCCTGTACATTGTATTAAGAGTACTTAGAACAAAAGCATCATGGTTGCTTGCATGTATGAGCGAATTATTTGAAACTTTACAATTATTTTAGGAGATGGTATTGCTTACAGTTAACTTCATTCCCTCCATAAGAAATGTGAAAAATTAATAGATATCTGCTGAAGATACAGGTTAAAATTTGACATCAAATTGATTGCTTAGCATGTAATTGTGACCAATTAAAAAGGAACATAATTTGAGTAAAGATTAAGGGTACCATGCAGACATGTACCCTGAGTCGACTTCTGGAAACTATCGTAATGTTGGCTAACACAAGAGCAGTGTAGGAATGTTTTGCTCTCAATTAGTCCATCTAATTGGCTGGTGTCAGAGAAATACTGTAAACCAGACTTGCAACGTGACACCTATGAATGAGTAGGTCTACCTTCCCTCTTAGGCACCAGCTGAGGTCTAACAATGTAACTGGAAAGCTTACTTGTGTGCTAAAAGGAACATAAATTAGATTTCCAAATGCAGATCCTACCTAGCTGTTACTGTAAAATTGATATAAACTTACCTGTTTCTCTGGAAAAATAAAATGAGGAATAATAGCCTCTTTCTTTAAAGACAAGCTATTTGGTGAATGCAAAAAGAAAAAATCTGGTTTACAAAACCAGTGCAAACTGTTAGTTACAGTTATTCTTTACATGAGCTTGATTTCACTTTTGTATGTATAAAAAACAAAGGAACAAAAAGCCCTGTGTGGTATGAAGCTGTGCAGACTGAGTGTGGCTGCATGTTGCCCAAAGTGCTTACAAAGATATTTTTGGATAAAAAATATAACTGTATTTTTAAGATAATGCCTATGTAATCATCCATAACACATAATAATGTGATCAGCAGTCTGCACTTAATTCAGCAGTTTTCAATACTCAGTAGAAAATGAGCAGGTTTATGCCTATAGGTAGTTATAAAATAAACATGCAAAGCTACCAGTGTGCCTAACTTTAGTTTGAATAGGAACAAAGGCAAATCAAAAGTAAATGAAAAGTTACTTTATTCTCTTACATAGTTGCCATGTCTTTAATTTCATATTCAGAATGGCGATAATGTACGCTTCTGAGGTGCGTGCTGCAGGAAGAGGGTTCTCCCAAAGATTTCAAGAACAGCATTTATTTCTGTTAAAGTCTTGTCAAACTTACTATGGACATTAGGAGGGCAAAGCTGCTTTGGAAGCAAGCTCCTTACAAAAGAAGGATAAAAATGAGAGACTACTAACAAATGTGAAACATGCTGTTAGATTTTTGGACCTTTCAAAGAAGTGCATTTTGAGATAAATGTGCAATAGAGCCTGTGTTTAATCTAGGAAGAGGAGCAGTATTCTACTGGTAAAAAGCAGAAAGAAAACAAATTGCGTCATCTATAACCTTTGCAGTCATAGGCACAGTGAACAGAACATCAAAACCAAATGTAAGGAAAACAAGCCTCTGTATTCAATTTACCTAGTGATATCCAGCCTTACAAGAAGCTTTAAGTATATTCACTCTTCTAGCTACAGTGTGAAACCATCAGTACTGAGCTAAGCCTTCCATGGGTGAATACATCCAGGGGAAAAAATGGCTTAAAGCTAGATCCAAGGTCTGTCAAAGTAACTGGAAATAGTCCGAGAGACTTCAGGGACTGTAGGTCAGGCTCTTATACATAGAAATGAAACTTTGATTGCTTTGGGTGAGCAATATTTCTGTTAATTATCCAGCAAAATAGATCTGATTATTTGGAACAGCAAATAGCCATTTGGTTTCTGACAGAACACAATATGTGTTTAAGCATATCAAATGTGTTTGGAGTTAGTGAAGGAAGAATCTCAAGATGTTTGGGTTTGGTTTGGATACACATCCAAAATCTGCATGCTTAGCTGAAGCTCTTTAGTCTGCAGCAAGGGTTTGTTGAGAAATGAGCAATCTTGCTAGGCTTTCCAGTGCCAGAGAGCCAAAAGTGCCTGAGCAGCCAGGCTGTTGGTAAGAGGAATGAGGAACTGGTGGGCAGTGACAAAGGCTTTTTCAAACATGTGTCTTCAAAAAACAGTTCATCTTTCCAAAGTGCTTGCGCAAAGATAGTTAGATGCAAAGCTTTCTACTTTCATGTACAAGGGCTGTATGAGGACATTGTCCACCTCTGAGACGTCCTCCATTTCTCCTGCAGACGATGGCTCTCTTGTGCCCTAAGGTTTCTGGGGGGCTTTGGTAGCAACATTGAAACTTCCCTGATCAGGGGCTGGAGCACCTCCTGTATGAAGACAGGCTGAGAAAGTTAGGGCTATTCAGCCTGGAGAAGAGAAGGCTGCATGGAGACCTCATAGCAGCCTTCCAGTATCTGAAGGGGACCTACAAGGATGCTGAAGAGGGACTCCTCATTAGGGACTGTAGTGATAGGACAAGGGGTGATGGGTTTAAACTTAAACAGAATAAATTTAGGTTAGATATTATGGAGAAGTTCTTCCTTGTGAGGGTGGTGAGGCACAGGTTGCCCAGAGAACTTATGGCTGCCCCATCCGTGGCAGTGTTCAGGGGCTTGGAGCAACCCGGTCTAGTGGAAGGTGTCCCTGCCTGTGGCAGGGGGTTGGGACTGAACGAGCTTTAAGGTCTCTTCCAACCTAAATCATTCTGTGATTATTTTGAAGTCTGAAAATCTCCACAGTTTTCTGTTAGGGGGTTGTGTGTGCATGGGGGGCATAGCAGGGTGATGCTGAGGAATGAAATCGGAATTTTCTTTACTTTTCAATCCTGTCCAGATGAAGGTCTCCCTAAACTCCATAGCTCAGTTTGTTCTCCCTACTGAGTATCTCAGAGCCTGAGAATCACTGATGTTCTTCCCTTACTAAAGTTAGGAAGCTGCAGTTGTACATCCAAGAGAATCTGACTGTGGCTGGGCATGGTGAAAGCCAGGAGGTATGAAAAACTGATAGAGAGACAAAAATTCCCATGTTATGCTTGCTTGTTTTTCTTGGAAAAAAAAAATCATGAGATAGCATGGCTTGCACTTCTGCTGATGACAAAATCTCTGAATTCCCATTTTCACCAGGGTAAAACTGACCCAATGGAGAAACTGATATACTCCTAGATGGTGGCTGAAATTGGGTTTGAGTGTGTGTTCTTACTGAATTTGTCACTTGGACTGATATGGTGAGTCTGACACTTCATGGAGTTTTGTCCCTGTACTGATGGAATCTGTACCTGATTTA
Organism: Melopsittacus undulatus; assembly: GCF_012275295.1. NCBI lineage: Eukaryota > Metazoa > Chordata > Aves > Psittaciformes > Psittaculidae > Melopsittacus > Melopsittacus undulatus. The sequence continues at coordinate 70,319,950 of NC_047532.1, read as the reverse complement.
TAGAAGTTTTGCTCTTCAAAGCATTCGTTTTTTAAACAGAAACCACCCAAATTAGTTTTATTTGATAGCTAATTACAGTATAAATGGGTAAATATGTATCTAACCACGGCTTAACCTGAGCAAATCAAATGAAGAACTAGTTTCTTGATTTCTTTTGAAAAGGACCATAAAAAGCATCATTCTGAAGACAGCTGTCATCTTTTATTGGCCTGGGTGCGTGTGTGGTTTTTCGTTTGTTTTTGAATGGGAGGAGTTGAAGTCGTCTTTGGCAAGGTTTCTTTGTCAAAGAATCTCTGATTATGAATGTTGTGCTTTAGCAATGCTCTGTGCCTGGTCCTGTGCCAGAATGTAGCAGGATAGAGGATGCTCTCAGTGGTGGTGCGCTTTTTGCCACTAGCAATGGTTTTTCCTAATAGGGTGAGTTTGAGACTCATAACCAAGAAGGGAATAACAAGAAAGGAAGTTTCAGGGCAATTTTCTTGTTTTGCTTGTTTAAAAAGGGAGACAGAGACAAAGGAGAGAGTTAATATAAAATCCTGCTCTCCAGTTAGCCTAAAAGATGACCTGCAGTTTTTGGAATTACGGTATGTTCAAAGATATGTCACTGAAATAATGTAATGCCACAGACATTAGGCCATTATGACCTAAAAAAGTATGTGTTTAGTAGTTTGCAGCTGGAGTCAAGGAAGAAGCAAAACCGCTTGAAATGAGCCAGACCCACACATTCTGAAGACCATTATTGCATTTAGAGCACTGGCTAGGAAAAATATTCATAGCGAACATTTGCCTTTGGTTTAGATTAAATGTCACATGATTAGTGGCTTACAATGGTGCAAGAAGGGCATTCACAGAGGATTTCTGATTTAGTTTTTTTTTAATGTCACTGTCAACTGTGATCTGAAAGACCATGACTGTGGACCAAATCAGCAGTTGTCTGGAATTTTAAGGGATGGAGGTTTTGGTTGGGGTTTTGGGTTTGTTTTTGGGGGGTTTTGGGGTTGTTTTAATAGCAAAGAGAAAGGACTTGTGAGAAATGGGAGCTGATATGGAACATCCAGAACAAGTAAAGGATCTTCTGAGTGTTTTGAAACACCTACTGATGATCAGGTGTCCCTGCCCATGGCAGGGGGGTTGGAACTAGATGATCTTAAGGTCCTTTCCAACCCTAACTATTCTATGATTCTATGAAATAAGCAAGATGTCTAGCTATGTGCTTGACAGCTCACATAATTAGGGACTAACTTAGGAATAGCTCAACTTCCAAGAGACTGATGAGGCCTTACAATTTTATAGTTAATCTTGCCTGTATACCTACTAGTATAGAGTCCTCATGGTGTAAAGAGCAACTTGAAGATGTAAGGTTCATACCAATGTAGTCAACGGCTGAAGGCATGGACTTCAGATGCCTTATTTGCAATTCCTATACTCTAACAGCCAAATAATTTTCCTAAGAGGACATGTACCTTTTTTTGGTTTCTAATTTACCAGTGTTTGGCATGATGGATCAAGTATTTAATACCAGAGCTGCTTCTAGAGTGACTTGATTTTTGATCTATGTGTGTTACCTTGCTCAAAGAAGTTTTAATTGTGTACCCAGCAGCTGAAAACCTTATACATTGAACTACAGTACTCATTTTTTTCAAAGTACTGTTTAGAAAAAACAACCCCTGTCCACAAAAATGAAAAACTATTATAGACCGAATCAGAATCTCTTTTGGCCACTACTAAATGTGCACATAGCTGGTTTGGTTGCTCTTTTTTATCCTAAATAACAAAGGATAATAGTTACAAATTTATCCTTATAAAGCATCCCATAGAACAGTATCAGAGGGTGCTTGACAAAATAAGCAATGTTTTTATTAGCATGCCCCAAGTAAATAAATTGTACAACAGTTCGTTAAAAGGAATTGGAAGAGCCTGTTGTAACATATCAGATGGGCAAAGCCTGCAAGTGGACTTCCTGGCTTCCCATGCATGCAGTTACAGAAGGCAAAACACCAGAAATACTCAATGTATTTCATTAAAATGTACAAACAAAAGAAAAGTTTACCAGTAGTGTCAACTCTTTCCCTACTTCTTTTTCTTGCACATCAGAATACAAACACATATTGGAAACTAATCTTATCAGGATGGACTATTAGCCCGGACTATGCTGGGTTTATTATATATTGGGTAAAATACTAGGCGGTGTAAGTGGGGCTGGTTACCAACTCTCTTGGCAGATCTAAGGCAATTAGACAGGCTTTGTGTTGATCTGATCTCACTGTTACAGTGAGGTCTACCTTTTGCTTCCTGAGAAAATGCAGGTTTATCTGTTTTCAAGGCTCCTCTCTTTATCCATGTCATCTTTGATTCTGAGTTTCATGGCTTTACCATACTTTTTGATTAAATGTTCAAAACAAATATTTTGCTGAAATTTTAATAAGCTTTAGTAAGTTTTAATAAGTCTTTAACTTTACAATTCTACTAAACTTGCTTTAGGAAACATTCTTGAAGTATCGTTATACAGTAAATGGATGAATTGCCTGTCATTTCATCTGTTGGTTTATTTCTGTACTTGCTTGTAAATGAAACCAATAATCAAATGCTCTTGACTTCCTTTGTGCGAGTTACTAATCCCCTAATGACAAATTTGGGTGTTTCAAAGCACTTAACCATTGCCCTGCTCCACAAGGGTGTACAAATCTTAGTTTGAAAATTCCCTGAATAGTCTGCATTTTACAGAACCTATCAGTTTGTTCCAGTGACATTGGTTGAGCTAGCACTACTTCATCTGTTCCTGTAAATCTGCTCTTTTTTAATACATAAAATCAGACTCATGAGCAGTTATCTCAAAAGTGAAGGAGAGATGGAGAATTAAGTAGAAAAGTGGCTCTGCTGTAGCTAAAAAATACCCACTTTGACCTTATTTTTAATTTTGACTGGAACATTGATGCTGTAGTTCTTGGGTGTTCTTGAACACAAAGTGGTTTATTTCTTCCACAGTAGTCTGGTCTCCGTATGTTAAACAATTCCATGGATAGTCTGCTCCAGAACATCTTTGGTTAATAAGAAACTGAAAGATAAGCCTTGTGATAATTGATAAGCCATTAGCAGGACTCTAGTTCATCAGATAAGGCAATTAATGGTTTCACATTGCTTAAAAAGTGTCAGTGTTGGGCTGAGTCACTACAAGATGTAGGATGAGGAATTTTTTTGTGATGTAGTTTGAATGCAGTACAGATTTACATCCAAGTGCGTTTGTTTTCTGCAATACTTACTTTGGCTCTTCAGGAGTTTTTATTCATTTTGAATTATCAACTGGAAGTTGAGTGTTTGTGTTACAAAGAACTGATATTTTATTCCCTCGGGTTTTGTGTAGCAGGAGCCATCATTCATTCTCTCATTTCCCTCTTACATATGCTCATAAATGGGCTTTAATATTGCAAAGGTATTTCACTTTTTTTCTGTACAAGTGTTAGAAATGTTAAGATTTGAGCATCTTGAAGTCAAACTATTCCATAACTAGATTATAAAGAAGGAAAAAATCTTTCAGGATTTATTCCAAATTTCTTAGGATTTTTTTATTTAGTTGAAAAGACGTAGGTTGGTTGGAAACCCAGCTGTCATTTTTTGGATGGTATAAAAGTTCAAGAGATAATAGAAACAGTAACATAGCATGACTTACATATACAGAGCTCTTAACACTAGTACTGAGATCTTTATTCTGCTTCGAAAACAGGGAGATTGAAGTGTTGAATCTTCAAGGCAGTGTTTGTTACAAGAACTGGGTCTTTTTTAGTATTTCAAAGCATTTATCACTTGAACTGAATAACTCTGAAATGACAGGTTTGATGGAGAGTTTGCCTTACGATAGTATTTATAACAAAGATCGCTTCTAATGAAGCGATGAAGTCAGTAGGAGTGATATCTTTAATAATTTGGGTCAGTAGGTTTGTTAGTATTGGCTTTGTGTAGACAAGATGCCATCACAGACAGAGGCTTTGGACTTTAAGAGAGACCCTGACAGTGCTGACGTCCACTGATGTAAGCTGTGGTGGAGCTGCAAACCTAGTTCTCCACTTGGAAGTTCAATGAGCAGCAGGAGACAAAAGGTTACTTTCAGAGTCTTTTTTGTTCTCTCTTTGTGTTGTTCCAATCACAGTTGGGATTTTAAATAGCTATGGTGCCTGGAATTAAACTTCCATGTCCCAAATGACCATTCAGAACAAGTGGCCTGTAGTAAGTCCCTAAGTCTCCTAAGATGAATGCTCATTTCTGTTCTCTCTCCATCCAGTCCTTCCATCTTTTGAGAAATGTTCCTTAATGTTTCATGTTGGTCTGGATGAATTAGCTTTTTATTTTGGATAAAACTATCAGTTGTAAAGCTTCTTACTGGTTCTTGGCCTAATTGATTTTCAAGAAGACTGAACAACTGGTACACAGATTCCTTACTTACAGTGAAGCGAGGATAAGAGAGGAGATAACATCCTACCTGAACTGAGGTATGAATTCTGATGGTATTGCTGTTGAAAAGCAGGCATGTTTTTAACCTATTTCTCTCCATTCATAAGGGTAAGAGCTTGTCTGATCTAGCAGGCATTGTGATACATTGGGAATTATAAAAATCAGTGTGCAAACATTATTTTGTTCAAATATTGAGTAAATTTTGCCTTAAAACATATCATACTATACTGTGAAGAGATTCTCTGGGTATAAAATAATGTGCCATGCTTAGTTACTCTAGACACTTAAATGTGTGTCTCTGAGAGTAAAAAATTCCATCTGTGATGTTGTGTACGACAGTTGAGGATTAAGCACATGAAACTTGTCATTTGCAATGGGAAAGTTGATGCCCATTACACAAGCTGCTTCTCTGCCAGTGTAAAGGAGTGTAGCCTGTGTCCAGAGAGTAGATCAGGATAGTGCTCATATTAGCATACATCTTAACGAGTTAATTGCAGTGAGCTCATAGCATCTCAAACTACAATCTTGAAAGTGTCAGAGGAAGAATAACATTTGTATGTGCATATGATTTAAAGAGATGGGAACACATCCTCTACTGATATAAGCCAGCATCCCTGGTGATGCCAGCATCCCTGGTGTTGCCAGCATTCAATTTGCTGCACAAGGCAATGTCAGAAACTACTGGGAAGAAAAGCTGTTTAAAGCTTATCAGAGCTGGAGGGTATGTCTAACAGTGTTAAAGCTCCTTCATGGTTCGACATTGAAAGTACAGGTGTACATAGTCACTTATTTTAATAAACACTGTACTTCTGAGAGAATTCTTTAAAATTACTTGGAACCTCCTACAGAAACAGACAACTGAAAGGTGGCAGAATCTGGTCTGTACTTCCTAATTTCAAAATGCAGTTCAAAAGGTAATACATAATTGTGATATCTCTATCTCCAATCATACTGTGTAGAATGTAATATAATACCATTTCATTCAACTTAAATGATGCATATGAAGTCATTTGCGCTATGTTGAGGGCACTAAGCTTCCTAGTACAGTGGGTGGAAGAGGAGACAAAAAGGGGTGCAGGGAGGAGAGAGATGCTGATGTTACTAAATATGTCTCAAGATCTGTCAGGTCCAGACAGGTCACTGGAAAATCTAGAGACAATGCTTTTTAGCTGGTGATTAGGGCTGAATCAGCTGACAGACAGAAGTGTAAACCCTGGTTCTTGACTTTTCACAGAGTTGAAATGTATTTACTGTACTCACTAACAACTTAATTGGAGAGAAAACAAAAAAAAATACCAAAGCACTATCCTATTTAAATTAGTAATTTGTAGTAGCCACTCTTGGGCAATCCCAGTCTGAGGTCCTTGTGACAAAGTTTGATGTTATCAGTGTCCTGTTACACCACTATGTAGTGACTTGTAGTAAATGTCTACTCCATCTTCCTCTTCCTTCCCGTGGAAATAAGGTAGGTATTATCTGAGTCACAGCTCTCTCCCAAAGCTCCCTGGGGACTCCTGTGTACCACGTCTTACACAAGGCTGAGCCAAGAACACTCAACTTCACCCTACAGCAAAAGAGCTGTGGCTTTGAATCTTCATAATCTTCATTAAGGTAACTCCTCCTGTTCTAATCAAATGCCTTACAAGAACTTTGTTCAGCCTGTGAGTATGTAAAAATCTCAACAGCTCTCTGAAGTGCGCTTTTCTAATTAACAGTGGTATCACCTCCTTCGTGCTTGCTTTTCCCTTCATGAATAGACAATTCCTGATATCACCGAGTGCTTTAGGCAGTGATTATTCCCTGTAAGTTCTGCTGCTTTCTTTCAGTCTCTCAGATGAATTGATACAGGTGGTTTATAGGAGCACTGTTGTCACTGTTTAATCCGCAGCATATACTTTGCAGGAAGGTAGCAGAAAAGTGCACAAGCCAACTTCAAAAGACTGTTGCTTGAAGAAGGAATCAGCAGTCTTTATAGCAATTAGTGACAATAGAGGCACGCACCTGCAGTGAGGAAATTGGACTCAAAGAAGCTCATCCAAAAAACCTTTAAGCACTGTGGATTCCTCTTCTTAGATTTGAAGAACTGACAGAAATGACCTGTTCACCTCTGAACTAGTGACCTACAGGTGGGAAGAAGTATTGTTAGAGGCATGTAAGCAGAATGTAAGGCTGTGTTGTTTTGATGTTTAAGCTATCCATTTCATCTTGATGCAAAGAATAACAAAGAGGCAGTCTGGCTGATGAAAGGCAAAACTGCACTTGAGTTAACTCAGCTAGAAAGCTAACTTTTGCAAATTTTTCTACAGTCTACATGGTGAAGATGTGTTAATTCATTTGCATTTAAAACCAAAGTCAAGGATTTTAAGACTCTTCCTGTCCTTAACTATATACATATTCTGTAGTCTCTAAAGCTTTTTAACCTTGTTAACTAAGACAGTTTCATTTTAAAAATTAATGATGCAGAGCTCTTTGTCATTGACTTCAACGGCAGGAGTTTCAAGACTTACTATTGTTCAAGAGCCTTGGTCCTTGTGATTCCCCAGTTCCTTCACTAGAGGAGAAACAAACACTTCGTGGATTGTGTTCCTAGGGCACAGAACAAGGTGGGACCAAGGAAAGCCCATGGCAGTGAAGCACTCTGCAGAACAGTTCATTCAGGAGCTGCGTTGCTTATTAGGGAACTAATGACAGCCAAAAGCCAATGATGTTGTAAGCCATCTTCTGATAGGAGCTGGGAGAAGTCAGCTGCTTCAATATGGCATGTTCATGCTGGTTGTGATTATTATTAGTATTGCAGGTGGCATAAAGGAAGTACAGCAGGACTGTGTTGCCGAAAGTCAAAGCAAGAACCATCACTGATTTCTTCCAATGCTTAAGACTCAGAGAAAACTCCAAAATGATTCCCATTGTAAGATTTTAAATTGGGTAGGAAGAAGATGTATGATTAAGGGGAATTTGGCTGCTGAAAGTTCACGCTTAATCATAGCCAAATCCCCTTAATCATACGTCTTTCTACTGTCCAATTTAAATTTTTTTAATGGGGACCACTTAGGATATTACTACCAATCTTAACCATAAAAATAAAACAGTTAAATAATGTGAAGAGTTATTCTGTAGATATTATTTAACATGCAGTGGTTGCTATTAAGGTTTCTGTTCACTCGTAAAGAAATTGATGGAAATGCTTTCATGTTTTCGGTGTTAATCCTTCAAAAAGAAGGAGCAGATGTATCCTTTTCCAGTAGCCTGCCCCTTCTCTATCTCCTGCTCCAAATAAAAAGTGCAATTCTCTAAGATACCTTCTGGCATGAGTAGAGTAGCCAAATACACTTAACATCAAATAAGGCTCAGTCAATGCAAAATTGTCCATAGCATATGCTTATATACCTGGGGAGACAAACATGTGAATATGCTGTACACACTGCTTGGTGCAGTACTAGTACATGCTAATATAAGTCTGATCAGTGTTTGTATAAGAACTGCATAAACCAGAGTAGTCACTTGAAGTGCAGTTGAAATGTTAAACAGAATGGCTAATCATTGATTCACCCATACTCTTACTCATACCGCATTTCTCACAATTAGCAAGCAAAACGTTTCAAGCATGACAGAAGAATATTTATCTAATGCTCAAGAAATTTTGCCTAGAATATACTTTCAGTATCCAGTGTCCTTTAGAACTGTAAACCCACAGTATCTAGCACAAGACATAAAGTATTTTCCAGCAAGGAAGTCTATGTGGTTTCTAGATGACAATTCACTAAAGGTTGGAAGGGATAAAAGGCCCACAAATGGATATGTGTATTAGTGAGTAAAAATCAATCTTATTAAAGCCTTAGCTGACAGTTGCTGCTTAGAAATCAAGTCCCACACTGAACTAAAATGGCAAAAGCATATACAACACCCATCTTTCTAAAGACTTACCAAGTTTTCTAGGATACACAAAAAAGTCACATGAAACTGGAGTAGCCAGTTTCAAAATCATTTTAATAATGACTGATCCATTTGAATTTAAGCAGATGAAGGATAAGCTGAAGCAGGGATCAACTGAAAAGGCCATGTACTGAGTCCTTTCATTATCTACGTGACTAGAAAGTACCATACTTTATCATCTGTTTTCTCTTTTTGCTATCTCCCTCTTTAATTTTCCTAAATGGCTGGTGCACTGCTGTTGAGATAAGGTATTTAATATGGCAAAGGATTTAGATGTTCCTACAAGACCAGCCTAGGCTCCTTTTTTTTTAAATGTCATCTTGATTTGTGCTTTTTTTTTCTTCTAAGTAATAGGCATAGGGATTATGAAATGAATCTGAAAGCTAAATTCCACTAACAAAATCCTTGTATCCACTGGTAACATAAATAACAATTGGTTCATAGTACTATAATCCCAGATAGTAACCATCATGAGAAGGTACAGAGCTGAACCTCATCTTAGGTGAATTAATTTTAAAATATTTTAGAAGCCATAGGGCTGCATTTATTTCATTTGAAATAAAATTGTCAAACTTCTTGTGGTTTTTTGAAAAAGCAAAGGAAAACATTCTTCAGTGTAATAGTTGCCTGTAATAGATATATACATGCTACTTCCATGCCTTAAAACTCATCCTGGAGCCATCCCATTGACTTTCTCAATCAAGTATTACAGCTGAGTTTCTACTGCAGGAGTGTAACTTAAGGAAGTAGTCCTAATAGTAAGTCATATTCTGTCATCTTTACAAACACTGAGTAGCATTTTCCTCATGATCGCACATCAAGTTGGTCTGCAGGATTTCTTGCCTTGTTTAGTGCATTGTATTGACTTTTCCATGGGCAGGAGACAGTAATTTCATTATCTATTTCAGGTTCACACTTTACAACTCCTTAGTTTGTTGCTGTAGAATATGTTTTCCTACAACTTCTTGCTTTATTAATGGTGAGGAACGTTCTGGCATTACCAGTGTAAGCCTGTGGGAAGTGCCGAAGTACCCAGCCAAACTCAGAGCAGTGCAGGCTACGCTAAGCTAATTGCTACATGGATTCTCACGTCTGCATTGTGCAATGCTAAAACTATGAGCAAGGGCCCCCAGAGCAAGGTTCCACTGAGCATCCCAGTGCTGTACTGTACAGCGGTAAGAGGCTGAAGAAGTAATCTAGCTGCATTTGGACAGTGCTGAGTCTGGGCATGGCATTTTTCCAGTTTCTGCCTGAGCTGGATTGTCTCTGCATGGTGCTGTGTTGGATCTGACTTGACTCTCCCTCTGTTGTGATCCCTAATAGGGTTCATTGAACTTCTACCACTGAAAGACTGCATTGAAAGCTTGCTCAGATGACCAGAAGCACCAAGTGAACTCTCCTCTGTACATCAGCTGAGAGCATTTAACTAGTAACACATACACTTGGAACTCCAGAGATTGAATCTTATAATAGGTATTTTAACCTTTTCAGTTTAAAGTATAAGCTAGAAGGGCCCTTAAGAGAGTTGCTTGTTGGTTTCATGTGGCAGATGGTACTGGACAGGGAGTACTTGAATTCTTCAATGAAGGCTGGAAGGCTTAGAGGGCTGGTATTGATAGGTAGAGCATTATATTCCAAGGCACCTGAACAAGCTCAGATCACCTAACACAGTGGTTTCCTGATTTTCCTGAGTACCAGACCAAGGTGTGGAGAGTTTACCCTCAAAAGTAGGGGTTTTTCCATACCTGACATCTTTGTCTCAGAGATTTAAATGAAGATTTTAATCTGCTGGTTTGCTATAGAAGCAGCTCTTCCAGCATGTGGAAGAAGCCTAAGCTTGCAGTAGCCTGTTCTGGAAATTCTCTTGTACCTTTCTGTAGCTAGAGGGAGGAAATTAATGGATGCAGCTGCTAATTCTATATTATAATGGAAACTTTATTTTTACTTAAACTTAACTTTTTTCTTTTTTCTTTTTTTTTTTTAAACTTCTCGTTGTGAATAATACTTGCTAGGAAAATCATCCAAGTTGTTGAAGAGTGGATGGAAGCTAATGTCAGAGGCTTGACCTCAGTTTCTACCTGGAGGGAAGAAACAAGGGGGTTGAAATTCCAGAACTGAAAACTTGGACTGTAAAATTCTCTAAAATAACCCTGCCTTTTTTTCCCATCAATTTAGAGATAGTCATTGTCAAGGGCTTTTCTGCATCTAGTATATGGAGAATCTCTTGTTTTCACTGCAGAAACTGACACAAAATGCAGTCCATTATCAGGAATTGCATATGCCCCTCCAAACATGTAAATGGTTGAAGAGTGGGAAGAAATGAAATGTCGTTGCCATCTTTTAGAATGGAAAACTGAGAGACAGAAATGGAACCAACTTGCCCAAGATTTTACAGTACTGAACTAATTTTAACTTAGATGTTGTCAGATCTGTTTTCATGTATGTTTTCAAATTCACACTAGTGTTTTTCAGAAATATTTGAACTAACTCAGAAATGAAGGACATACAGTTGTGTAATTGCAGTTCTTGACCTGTGCCAATTACCCACATTCTCAGTCCAAACAGTACAGTACCTGCACAGTGCCAGCTGAACATACCACTAATGCCTTATTCACACAGCTAGCTCTTTTTTCCTGTTTCTTCTGGATTTAGCTCCCACATCCCACAGTTGCTGTTTATCCTCAGCATCTACATTACCTGACAAGTTTGTGTATGCCCAAAGGATAAGGGACAGTATTAGCTAAGGAAGTGAACTTTTTTCCTTAGGCAGTTATGAAGATGGGCTGAGAAAGTTGGGGCTGTTCAGCCTGGAGAAGAGAAGGCTGCGTGGAGACCTCATAACAGCCTTCCAGTATCTGAAGGGGGCCTATAGGGGTGCTGGTGAGGGACTATTCATCAGGGACTGTAGTGATAGGACAAGGGGTAACAGGTTGAAACTTAAACAGCAGAGGTTTAGATTGGATCTAAGGAAGAAATTCTTTCCTGTTAGGGTGGTGAGGCACTGGAATGAGTTGCCCAGGGAGGTTGTGAATGCTCCATCCCTGGCAGTGTTCAAGGCCAGGTTGGATGAGCCTTGGGTGATATGGTTTAGTGTGAGGTGTCCCTGCCCATGGCAGGGGGATTGGAACTAGATGATCTTGAGGTCCTTTCCAACCCTAACTATTCTATGATTCTATGATTATGCATATAAGCACGTGGTCACGATCATTGCTTTTTACTACTGTGTAACTGCTACAGGAACACAAGTTGGGGTGCAACACTTCAGGCAGGGTTTGTGTCCCTCTTCTGAAGTATTTGCTATGATCTTTTTCTGTGTTAAGTGACAAACTTCAGCATGCAGGTTTGTGTTTTATGGAGAGGGCTGCCAAAGCCATGCTTGGTTAAAAAAAAATGAAAAATGCAAAAAAAAAATCAACAAGCTCAAACTTAAAGAATTCTTCTGTCTAGGGCGAAACTCCTTTCCTTTCTCTTAATGGGTGCATTGGTGTTAGAAGTTGGCTAGTTTAGCTTCTGTTGTACATGAGTTGTGTCAGCTTTTGCACATACAACTCTTACAGCGTTTATGCTAGTGAAGTAAATGTTAACTTAATGCTGATCACAGTTGACCTACAAAGCACTGTCTTCACCTTTAAGGCATCTTTAAGGATGTGAGCCATTCCTGCAGAAGAACTCATGCCAGCAAAATGGTGCAAAATGCTGCATAAGCTTATCCTAATTCAGGGGCAGGACAGTGGAACTTTTACTGTTTCTAGGAACTGGAGTAGAACTGTAAGTTTGTCCACAAAATAAGAGTGCTGTTAGTATTACCTGCATCTACATCTGCTTTTGTAACCTGCTTCCTGGAAGAAAGAGGCTTAGAGCCTGACTTACATCACAGGCAAAGCTAAGAAGGGAGACACAGACACAAAATGGTAAAGGGGTCCCACAGCAGATCAAGGACAGAGCTGGGAATGTGATTCAGGTCCTTCCCATGTTCACTGAAGCATGCTGCCCCTTACACTTCTGTTCTGACTTAAGCTTCGTACAATGCCAAAGGATTTAATGTTGCCTCTAAACCTGAGGAATATTGGGTTTATGGTATAGTTAAGGCTATGTCAATGGCAATAAATAAAGAATATTTGAATAATGTAGAGTGAAGGACTCTAGCTAAGGTTGGTTGTGATGATAAAGTAAAATGATAGGAAGCAGAATTCCTTTGAAAAACTTAGAAAAATCAAACTCTGTTTTGAATATTAGATATTTATAGGCAGTTCCACTAACTGTTGTTTCTAAAAGAAGAGCAGATGAAGATAAAGGTTTCTTGTTAAAAAGGTGTAGACTCCTGTTCACAAAAAGTTCTATTGAAAGATATGCAGGAGAAGTAAATCAAGTTATGGACTGGAATTGCTGTTTACTGTTTTCATTTGTGAGACATTATCACAGGCAATCAGCCATCTCGGATTTAAGAGGAGAGAGTTTTGAGGCAAGTATCAAAAGATAACTCTGGAGACAAGTACTGACATAGATCTAATTTATACCTGCTTTGGATCTGGAAGATGCATGTGCTCTAAGGAAAGTAAACAAACAAAAGAAGAAGAAAAGAGTGGAAGGTAAAACATGAGGTTGTTAGGGAAAATTAAAGAGGTATGGAAAATCACCTAGCCAAATCTTGTGGTTCTAGTGTAGTATCACAAATACAATGCTCTGAGCATTTTGAAGCCTACTTCATTATAATTCTACACGATATGCTGAATTTTCACTTCTGTGGTTGAGATCCCTTGGAGTCATCACACCTTGATCTATTTTATTGCTTTACCTTCAATACATTATGGTGAGGTTTTGGTTCTTTTTGGCTTTTATCCTCCTGTGATGGTAGAGATAATGTTGGCAGAAGACATAAAAGTTAAAACAAGGTGTGCTTTCAATCTTTATGGAAATTCCGATTATTTTCTGCTTTTGCTGCAAACTACTGGTGGAATGATTCAAACACCAACACACAGGGCTGAAGTTCTTAGAAACAGCTTTGCCTTCTGTTGAATTGATAAACAAAGAAAGAGTAAGTATGCTTTCAATCTTTCTCATCGCTGCTATTTCTAAGATGTATTGCATATGAATAAGTGGAATAAATTTTCAGTGAAATGTTAGAACATTAGAGATTGTAGGTCTCAAATTTGTTTTGTAAGTTTGTATCTTTGCTTAAGAGAGAAAACAGTGGTGTATCAGGATTCCAGGAAGAAATTTGTGCTGGATTCTCTGAGGACATATGCTGTCTTCATGCTATTGAAAGTGGTGAAGCTTAGACAATTTATCCTAGCAGTGCCTCAGCTTTTCTGCTCAAGTTTTAAGTATTATCCTGTAATTACCATGAAAAGTAAAGCTTTGGAATGCTGCTGACTTATATTCTTGCATGGTATGTTTTGGAAAATGCATCGCAAAAGACACAAGCTAATATTTGTAATGGGATAGCATCAGAGCTTTCAAAATGAATGCTGTAGTTTGCTTGTGTTAGTGAACTCAAATGCAGGAGAGTTTGCCACTGTGACCTGTTCTAGCTGTAGCAATTATTATGAAGGCAAAATACACAATAAAAAGGGGACATAAGCAGTCTTGTTTACTCCATTAACTAAAAGCTGAAGATCACTCAAACAGGGGTAGTTAATACTGGTGTGATTAGAATTGATGGGAATGCCTGGCCTATGGTTATTTCTTTATATCTTCTGCTTTTGAGAGTCTTTTCGTACACGTACTTGAAGTCCTAAAACCTGGTAACAGCCTAAAAATAGTACAGAGGAACACTTCCTTTTTTCCGTGAAGTAATTCACTACATTAATAGAGCAGAGAAAGATTCAGGTGGAGTAGTCCTTATGTTCTGACTAAACCCTAGATGTGTTCACTTCTGTTTCATTGATGAAGTTACAGGCTGTATCATATCCTGCACTTCTTTATATCTGATTGATGACTATTCCCACAGAACATTTGTCTTAACAAATCTTTGTCTTAACTACTGTAAAGTTAGAATAAAATCATCAAGGGGCTTATGAGCAAAATAAAGGTTTGTAAACCACTGCTTCCCAATACTATCAGCATTTTCAGAAGGCTGTGCCCAGGAAGACTTGGCTGCAAAATGCTGGTTGTTCCCAGAGCTTTATTTGGTCTTACATTTTGCTTAGAGTTTGTTAGCATGTGAGTTTTCAGAGTGCAGCAATAAGTCAGACAAGGTTAATTGTTCATCAGCTGCTGCTATTATCTTACCTGAGATTTCCCATTATAAAATGCTCTTAAATCAGTGTCTGTTAAAGAATGAAATTAGTGCCTGATGGGATCCGTCAAGTTTCATCTTCCAATGGGTTTTATGCCAGATTCAGATTTGAGAATGAATAGTTAAAGTATTAGAAGTTAATGTATGATACAATTGAAAGCTCTGTGGGGTAATTACATTTTTCGTTTTGAGTTTGTTAGCCTAACAAGTACAGTAGGGCACGAGTGAAAGGTTCCAATATCCGAAGATTTACGGCATGATGTCATGCACTGCATCCCTTCCAGAAGAATTCATGTTAATTGTCACACAGTCTTGCCAAATCATGAGCAGTGTGCAGTAATGAAATCCTAATAGCAGACAGCTGCTTTTAAAGGCATATACCCAATGGCCTTAACATTTTCAAAGATAGATGTCTTCTGCAAGGGCTAGCTCTGAATTCATTCCTGACCCACAGAACTGAGCAGAGGGATATACCAGCAGCTCTGCGGAGCTGTGCAGTCCCCACATGTTCTGCGTGTGGCAGCAAAAGGGTGGTGTGTGCATCTCGCTCCCAGTTCCCTCAACTTCTTGGCTGAGCCAGAGCCAGACATCTGCCTCTGTGTTAAGTTAAACTGCATCACAGAGTTCTAATTATCCCTTACCTCCAGCCCCCTCACAGATCTTTTATTATCTCCAGGTTCCAGCCCTGAGAAGACCATTCTTTGATGCATGTTTGTTTGTTTATTTATAAATGGGTCATTTACATGTGGCTGTGACCTTTCCAACTGGCACTAAACACAGTTCTGTGTGTGTAGGAGTCAGTTTTCCACTTCATGGCAGATACATTTGCACCCTCTGTTTCTTAAGATGGGGAACATAGCCCAGCAAGTATCTTCTTTCTTGAGATTGACTTATGGATCATAATGCAATTTGTGAGCTCAGCTTCCTACTACTCAGCTTGTTCAGCTTCACAGTTGATAGTCCTGGGCAGAGAGAGGGGAAGCTGTGACTGTTATTTTGGGATTAGTTTGCCCCCAAAAAAAACCTAATAAAAAAGACAGCTTCTGGGGTATCTCCATCACATTGAAGGAGTTTAATGGTGGCTCATGGCTTGTCATTCTGACTTCCCATTGCATGATCCAAAAAAAGCATGTAATGTTCACCTGCTGGTGTGCTCCAGCTGTGGAGAATTAAACCAGAGACAGATGTATTCAGTGGTCAGACCATCAGTTCGTAGGTTAGTTCCTTTCCTGTATTTGGAATTTGATTTCTCTCCAGCTGTTTATCTATCACCTCATAGGGTGACGATCTTTATTAGTATCTATATACAACAACCCTGAATAGACTTTTGGAAGGTTCATGTCTGTTTTCTGCTGCCAACACTCACCTATTGATGTGTTGATTACATCTTACAGGAGGCTAAAACATTGAACTTTCAAAAAACTGATGTGAGCTGTCAACCCAAGAAGAGTGATAGCTACCACTGTGGAAGGAGAAGGGGATCTGAGTGCATATATTGTCACTAGCAAAGGGAGTTCTATCATTTGGGTTGGAAAGACAGGTGAATAAACATATGGTATGAAGCAATGCCTCTGTGGTACTGTGCATCATGTGTGTGATTTTACATTGGGTATTGTATAGGCGCATACAGGTGTATCTTCAGATTAACCAGTTGTGGAGGTGGTGGCAACCTGAGACACATCTTGTTCTTGAGCAGGCAAAAGCTCAGCTCTTCACTGCCTCAGAAACAGCCCCTGAAGAAAAGCCTCTTTAGTTACAGCAGACCAAATAAATCATCTGTCTAAACACTAATAAAAAGCCTTGAAAGGCATAAGGAGAACCCATTAGTATGGTGGTGAGTGTCCAAGTGAGGGCTACAGATTGCATGCTTTGCCATTGGGAGAATTATGCTGCTGAAATTAGTGGATGGGTGATGTTAGATAGAACACACTCCCTGGAAATGAATGGATTTCTCTAGGTCCATTAAACTATTTGGAGATGTCAGATAGACAGATAGATATATATGTGGGAATACCTGAGAATTGTCTTATAAATTTCTAAAAAGTAGGTGAGTATTCTCCACTGTTTACTTCAGGCAAATAGATCCCTTCCTGCACCACATCCTGGGGACACTTCATGTTGTCTAAACTTTATATATTTATATCTAGGACCTATTGGGTGTCTTTCACGTTCACATACCCTAAGCCTGCACTAGCAGTTGAAAGGTATGTCAGCTTACGTAGTACAATGCCAGGAGACTGCTTCCAGCTTGTGCTGCCTTCGGGCTCTTATGCTCTCTAAAAAGAGCAGGTTTATACATTGTATTTGTCCAGGCAGCACACACTCAAGGTAGTACAATGCTAAATCAACTCAAATTTTTTGTTACTTATTCTTTCTCTATGTAATAAAAAATAATGTCGATCTGCTGTGTTGCACATGTTTTAGCTATGCCTACTGCTTTATTTCAACTTTTTCTTTTGTCATATTGATAAATGCTCAAGTAAAACAATATTAGAACAGGGAACGCAACAACTGTTGTCAGAGATATCCCAAATGAAAATGATAAGTCAGCCACTCTGCTGTCAGAGGCTTAGTTGTCTAAAGAGACATTAATGTTAGATCATCTCTAAGTTCTGTGGGGGGTGGAAAGATCACACTAATCTATTTTATTGCTTTTGCACAGCACCAGTGTAATAATTAAGAGCAGTAGCCTGAGCGAATGAACACATGCACATGAATAAAGGGATTGATTTTCAGGCAAATGAGTAATAAAGACAGAATAAATGAAGGATAAAGTCTCCTCAGCAATGGAGCTTGGATCCCAGCAGCTGGATAGGGGGAGTAGAAAGGTGGCTGCCTAATGGAATTAAACTCCTCATTGTATATATTTTTATGTGAATATATGTATATATAAGTAGATGCAGAAAGTAAGGAACTTATATTCTGTGACAGCTGAAAAAAAATGTTGAAGTTGGACATGGGGGGGTGAGATCAGCTCCTAGTGCTCCTGTAAAGTTTTCACTGTGTACTGCAAATCCTGCTTTCCTCCTGTGTTGTGCTTTACTAACTCACCTCCACTGCCTATGTGTGGGACTCCACTGAGTTCCAGGATTTGCACTGAAAATGTTCAGAGCATGCTTTGAGGTAAAAGGACTGTGTCTGCTTGGTGAGGCACTGGGTGCTGTCTGGCAGATAGCAAACCAAACCCAGCTATATTATCGCTTTTTTCTTGCCAGCAGAGAAAGGACACTGCCTCCAGTTCATGGTACTTACTAAAAGAAGAGATAGCTTAAATTGCCTAAATCTCTTTTTTTTCATGAGTTGAGCAGTATTTTTTGCCTCTAATGTAAACGGTATCTTCTGTTTCCATAGCTGCCCTTTAGTATCTTTGTATCAAACTAATTAGTGGTATTTTGGTAAATGGGAGGTGGGATGTATATACTTTCCAAATGTACTGTGATTGTCTTATCTGATTTCTATGGATTTCCTTACAAACCAGAGTGAGGTCTGGGCAAATGAGATGAGAACAGTAGTGAAAAGTCTCTTAGCTTTTCATCAGACCTTACAGTGTGATATCCAGATAGGTCTGTCCACTTTGAACCGTGGGATGATGGCATATGCAGGAACCATGTTCTGGGTAGCAGTATTCTAACAGCACCCTGTCAGGACTACTAGTGAAATTTGAAGTCCATCTCACTTTTAAAGCCTATAAAAGGAATGAATATGAGCAAGCCCCAAACCTCTGTTTTCCTGTACACTTCCCACCAATGTGTTCAGCCATAGCCTGTACCTGTGAACCACTGTGTGCTTTTGCTGCAATCACATAGTGATTGCTCTTGCTGAAATGTTTTTTGTCACGGCACAGCCTTGCCATGTGAATTCAGGCGTTAGTCTTAATTCTTTCCTCATTGTGGGCTGCAGTGCATCAGTTTTCCTTAATAAGCCAAGTATCACCACCTAGAATTGAAGGAGTGTTTCTAATCTCCTCACTGTTAAGAGCTGGTATAATGAGGGAACAGAAATGACCTCTGGAGTTCTGCGCAGTCTGATGAGCTTTCACAAGGCTTTCAAATGCCATGAGTTCCACACAAATGACTATAAATAATTGCCTAGGTTGGCCTGACCTTGGGTTGTCTGAGAAGATGATCTGATAATGGCACGAGTGACTCTGATTCTGTTCTGAAGCTAAGATCCCATTTAGGATTATACTTATTTGAACTCTCTGTAATTTAAGAAGAAAGCTTTCTGCATGTGCCAGTACTGGAAACACATTCTGAACACAAAGGTCACTGATGTGGCAGTTGAAATCATCATGAAATAAGTCACTTGGGATATGAGTTTAAGCAAAACTGAAAACTTACCTCCTGTTTGACAGTGCAGTTTTCTTTCCCTGGTCTCTCAGCCCTGGTCAGAGTTGCCAAGTTTCATATTAACTCCACAGTTCTGCAGAATATATATCAGGCAGATACCTTTTTGCAGAACCTTCAGCATGGAGCTTTTCACATTGTGGAGTACAGGTCAATCCAAGAGCAGCCTGCAGAAGGGCAAGTGTATCTCCTCTTTGCCTCAAGGCATTCTTGCTTACTTTCCCTTTCAGTGGCAAGTAGTGAGCATTAGTTTCCAAGAATGGCTATCCCATTTCATGAAATGTGCTCCAAGAAAGAAAACATTAACAAAAGCAGCCTTTATTACCAGCTTGCTTAGTAACTCCTTTCATTTTTCCCCTACAAATTGTAAAGAGAAAAGCTTAATGATCTTAAAGGTTTTTTCCAACCTAAACAATCCTATGACTTTCTTAAGCTATGCTTTTGCAGAATGCATTGTACTAGGAGTAGTTCCATTACTTGCTGTCAGCCCACCCCAAAGAGCTCAGAACTCATGTTATTCCTTCAGACGTGATCTTGATATATAATAAAGCAAACCCGAAGAATCTTCTGGGATTTACAGCCCCTAGTCCCAACCAGAAAGATGTGAACTTGCTTTTTAACATTGTCAAAATTTCCTAGTCAATGCATCCTAGAAAGGCATATCCAAGGGAAATGGTAGACAGAGTTAGAACAATAGACTTGGTAGCAGCTTCTCAAATCAGACATGCCTATGCCTTGGTGTGCTATTGCTGCCAATGTTCAGGTTTTACAGCAAATAACGATTTTCAGATTGCTGTAGAATGCAGCAGCTTAGATAATGGGATGAATGTGATACTGGAAGGGGCACAAACCACTTCAAAATGGCATTCAGCCTTGCAAACAAATGGGAGCTAATGCTGCCAGTGAAGGAATTTGCTGTTGCTGATGGTTGCACATGTGGCAGAAAAGGTTTGGGAACTCCCTGGCTTAGAATAAAGAAATCCCTGAAGGTAGATGGTCTACACAGATTAACCGTGGCCTTATTAGGCCAGGCTGTTACTAGACTGTTTTGTTACTGGTACCATCTGAAAATCTTTAAACCTCATACAAGGCTAGAATAAAGCTCCAGAGAGAGCTACGTATTTACATATTTCATTTCTACCCAAAAGGCTGTAAAAATAATTTAATATTACTATACTGGGCAATGTCCTTAGAAGCTCATGAAAACTTATGTTCTACAACACCAAAGCCTTTTCTGAAAGACAACTCTGTTTATCCTTTCTTTCCTTAGCCAGGAGCAATCCATTCAAGGACGTAAGTATGTCTCTGGGGAAGCCTTGAGGCTGATTTTGTGTTTGCTGTAATAATAACATGAAACATAAATTAATCAGTTTGCACTGTCATAAAAGGAACCACACAGGGGAAGAGAGGGGCAGATTTAATTAGGAAGACTATGAGGGGACAGAAGAGGTTTGATAGGTGTGAGAAGACTGACAGATAGGAAAAGGCACCACAGTCCACATTTCAGCTCTTCATACACTGTGTGTTGCTAGCAATAATTTGTAACCTATTAGTCGAGATTTTCAAAATACCTGTAGGATTTAGTCATATCTTGCATTGAGGTGTAATGGGTGATAAGTTTAAATACCGTGTATTTAGAAAAGAAGAAAAAAGATTGAAAACATTTTCAGTCATTACTGAAGCGTACAATAGTACATTAGTGTGAGGATAAAGACAAGACAGGTGAGCTCTACTGTATGGGTAGGCAAGCTTCCAAGAGCATTAACATTTTATTTTAAGAGATGAATAAAAGCCTCAGAATTGCTCTAGACTTGGCAGGTAAAGATTGTTATGCTTCATCTTGCCTCTTGGCCAGAGAGCTCAGTAAGTGGGAGCTTGCCAGATACAGCAGTCTTCCCCACTACCTGAATTTAATTTAAACCATTCTGTGCAGCCCTGATTTTAATCCTTTCATTTTGGTTTTGAGTTACCACATATATGGCACAATGGAAATATTTTTTCAAACTTAAATTAGAAACATATTTAGGAGACACAAAAAAAAGTGCCTGTCTTCAGTGTGGAATGAAACATCTTTAACTGTTAGATGAAGTATAACCATTGGAACATTTGTCTTGAAAAGTTGAATCATCAGGAGAGAAATGTGGATTTTCTGTGATGCACTTTTTGTTTCCCTCTGTCTTGTTTGTACACATTGCACAAACTGTTTCTTCAGGATGGCCAGACTTCGTGATAGTTCACAAGCGTGGATTTAAAATAACTAGAGACAGGAGTGTGATGTGTCAAAGGCAAAAAATCCTTTGCTGTGGTCACTTTTATTTTTACACTCTGAATCTAAAATAATGGTGGGTTTTTTTGATTTCTACTGAGATCTTTTTATTTTTCGTAAACAATGGTGACTTTATTGTTGTATCAAAAAATATGTGTTTCTAGGATGTGCGATCATCTTATGCTCTAAATACTTCCTGTGCTGTAAAAATGCTGCAAATTAAATATCTGAACCCAAGCAGAAGTTGCACCTTGATTTCAAATACTGCTGCCCAGGCTGGCCTTGTTTCTTCCTCAAGGAAAAGTAGTAAGTCTAGTTTATAGAAAAAAAATATGTTTTAATGTTTTAATGCTGTTTTTGTAAAAGTAAGGCTGGAAAATTTAGATCTTTATGGAACTACTACAGCATGTGTGTGAGAAGCATAGTGGAAAACTTTTTTCAAGCAATTATCAGTGATCCATTGGAAAATGGAAGGATCATAGAATCATAGAATGGTTAGAGTTGGAAGGGACCTTAAAGCTCATTCAACCCCCTGCCATGGAGGATTGTGCCCTTGTCTTATCATTGTAGTCCCCAGTGAGACCCTCTCTGGCACCCTTGTAGGCCCCCTTCAGATACGGTAAGACTGCTATGAGGTCTCCATGAAGTCTTCTCTTTTCCAGGCTGAACAGCCCCAACTTTCTCAGCCTGTCAAAGAAATAGGACATATTAGGTGTGATTTCTCAGAGATTCTTGTATGGCACAAGCATCGAAAACATGGTTGAAAGATTAGATAGTATGATTTAATCTGCAGATTATGTATTAAATCTGCAGACTAGACACGAATCTAGTCAAGAAGGATGAGTGTGAGAAGCCCCCTGGACAGGAGTAACCTATTGTATAAGCAAGCAACGGTCAATGACTGATCTAGTTATGAGGTACTGCAACTACTTCATCCTTACGTCACTTTAACTGTGCCTTGACACTAACATGTTGTTGAGAAGAAAGGCCCATGTTACACTTGAGTATTGGGCTCTTGGGTGATACGGTTTAGTGTGAGGTGTCCCTGCTCATGGCAGGGGGGTTGGAACTTGATGATCTTAAGGTCCTTTCCAATCCTAACTATTCTATGATTCTATATCTGTGAAATAATTTTATTCAAGTAGTTTGGGAAGCATTGAGTGTGATGTGTCCTATTCTGGACTTCATATTTCAGAATGGATGGGTACCAATGGGGGCAATTCAGTGTTGAGCACTTGGGATGTTTTGAGGTTCTGGAAATGTCACTTGGAGCCTAAGTCTCTGTGCTAATGCTACTGACTTGTTACAAATGATTCCTAGATTTTGATAAAAGCAAGATTATGGGGTTTTAAATGGGCTTTGTCTAGCATTTTAAACATGTGTATTTGTCAGTAAATCAGGTATGTGTTAATATAATTTGTGCCCTTTTTTATGCTTGCTTGTTGGCAGCAGACCATGAACATAAAAAGGAATAGTTGCTATGCAGTTGCAGTTAAAAGAGTGTGAATGCTTAGTTCTTTGAAGGATCATTTAGAGCCAATATCAGAAAAAATGTGTCTACATGTGGTGGCTGTATGGACATGGTATGATCCTGTATTGTGACTGGGACTACTGGAACCTGAAATATAATGCCTGCTAGTTGGTTGTTTAGATGCCAGACTGTCAATTGGATTGTCTTACCAGGCTGCTATTGGAAAGGTATTTGTTTCAGGAAAAAATATAAGCAACATTTGATATAATTTTAGAGACACCACTTTAGGAAATGCATCTTTTGGAAAACTATGACTATAAATTCTGTCAATGAAATATGTGTCACTTCTTGGCTGAGCCAAATAGTTGCATATCCCATGATTTTAGGAGTGCTGGTTTGTTTTTTGTAATTACATGAATGAGGACACTGGAAAAATGTTTTTTTTCTATTGTGCCTGGGAAATGGTGGAGTGACCAGATTTAAATGTAGCTACCCTGAGTGCTGGTATGCAGAGGAGGTCACTAAGTCACTGTCAGTGTTGGCCAGGATCACATCTGACATGATCATGTTTAAAGGCAAAGCAGAATGAAAGAGAGGAAGCAGCAGACAGGGTATCCCTAGTGAAGAAAGCTTATCTATGATGTGCTGGCTAGCCAGCAAAGTGTAAAAAGGCCAGTTAGCTCTGTTTGTCCTTCCCTTCCTGTTGTTCCCAGCCTTGGTGTGAGCCACTCACAACTTCTGAGCAATGAGTTACTTCTTCTACAGACTGACAGGAAATCACTTAATAAGATCGGGGGCAGGGGGAGAAGCTTCCTGTTCTAGCTACTGTCTGCATGACCATCCCCAGTGTCCTTATGTGTGCTCCTCTGACAGTGAAGGTCTAACCAAGGTGATCACGTCCCCATGGATTTTGCCTTCATCTCAGTGGGACCCCTAAAAGCTATAAATGCATTTTAAAGAATGTGTAAATTGAGTGTTTTCTTTAAGTTTTGTATTAATATAATGGCAATGCTTCCAAGGCCATGACTTCAGGATTAACTCTGTGCAGATGGGTTGAACTGTGACCTTGCTGGAACCTCACAAACATTTATATATTGGTTTAAGTTTGAGTGAAGCCTATTTTGCAGTACATATAAAAAGTGTAACTGGGATTGATACATGTCTTAGGCCAGAAGTATTAATACTTAACTTACTTTATTACTTTGGTCTGTGAGCAAATGAATTTTGTTGTTTTTCATCCTCAGGTCACCAAGACGAATGCAAAGAGGATCACTGTGTGTGTGACTGCCAGTGACTGAAGAGTGCATGCCCAAGGTCAGTTTAAGGGAGTGAAAACTTACATAACCTCTTCTGCTCACTGCATGTTGGCTGAGCAACCACTCTTCACTCAGCAGCTCCACACTTCACCTTCTGCAGCAAACCTTCTGCATCCACACATACTGGGGTAGTGGGAGCAAGAGCAGATAGTGTAGATCGTGCTCTAAAGATCTAACCTTGTCAACAGGCTAAACTTTATAAGGCAGTTACATAAATCTTACTAATGCTTTGATGTGTTTATCTCCTGAATTTGTCTTGTCTTATTCTCAGTATACTTGAAATACTGTCATGCATTCACTAAGGAAGGGGTACACTTGTTTAAATAGTGTAAAAATATTAGTCTATTAATACAAGTGTCTGAATGGTAAACAAATTTTGTCGAATGCTCATGGTAAATTTAGAGATTTAATACTTTAGCAATCCTACTTAAGACTTGCACAGAAAGTATAGTGAATTAAACAAACAAACATGAAGTTGAAAACTGCAGCAGTTCTGTAATATGCCTGATAAATGCTGTCAATTTCAGCATGGAATATTTTCTAGATAATATTTCATGTTAAAAGTGGTACTGACTAAATCTGTGCAATTAATGGAAAAACTGTAAACTCTGCCATACTTCCAACTACTAATGGAAGCACTAATTACTCAATACCTGAAGTTAAATTATTTACTAAAGATATATAATGTGTGTTTTCTGAGACAAGTGTGTGGGTTTTTTGGGACAGACAACCTCAGCTGCAAAACCTCTTGGAAAGCACAGCATTTCAGAAAGGTCCTGAGGAAGGATATGACAAGGTTCTGCAAGATGTGATGTCTGGTAGGTGGCCTGTTTCTAGTGACCCAGGGATCCTGTCAGGTACTATGACAAGTTCAGTCTTCCTGAGATCTGCAGCAAATTTCAGGTGACTTGATTAAAATGGTGAATGTGCAGCTTTGCTCCTGCTGGGAGTTAACTTCCATGTACTGCAGTGGGCAGCACACACTGAAGCTCTGTTTTAATTGTGTTGTCACTGGACAGTGCTGAAGGATTACAAATCTGTCTTCTTCAAACTCTGAAAAAGCAACTGAATAGGCCAGAGATGTAGCATAGATCTGTAAATTATGCTCTTATTCTCATTTCAAAGATAGGTGTCATTAACAGAGGCTCATCCTTTCTAGATATAAATTAATGAGTGCATTTATTGTTGTTGTCTTATATACCTGTTCCAGTCTTCTGTGCCTGCAAAAGCTGAGGCTTTCTCAAAAGTACTAGAAATGGCAAAACCAAATTAAAATTGAGTTTATTAGTGTTAAAAGTGGTATTCTTCAGTAAGACTGGAGCTATTAGGCAATCCTTGCAGTGTTGTTAAGCTTGGCAGTTGGAGTGTTCGGCTTGAAAAGAGGACATAGGGTACGTATGTGTGCTACAGAGGACAGGAAGGCTATTTGGTGAATGGAACATTAAAAACGAAGTCCAGTTTCACTGTTCTGACTGTCCTCAGGAGAAAAGCAGGAGAGAAAAGTGAAAAGATCTTTTTAAAAACTAGTGTCTAAACCTGATATGGTGAATACAGCTGGTTACAAATGCTGGACAGGTTTGTTAGGTATTATGTTTTCCTTATGACTGTTTTGAAAGTGAGTTGAAGGAAAGCATTATTCTGTTGTTTCTGGTATTTTTATCACTTATCATAAGCTGTGCTTAGCTTCAGCTGCTTCTCTCTGCAGCCCCCATACATAGGCCTATAATCAGCTCTCAGGGAGGCTGAAATTAAAATCTGCAAGTTGAGGGGAAAAGCAGCTGAAAAATCCAAGGTTTTCAATTAAAATTAAATCCTGCCAAGCCTGTTTGTTTTTTTGCTTTCATATACTACCGTGAATATTCTGTTCAGAAGTCACAGATTGCGTATCCTTTGTGATATGTCTCAGGTCATTCCAGTAAGCTTTCTCCCCCATGATTTGTTGTGGCTGAGGTACTCAAGCAGGGGAAGGCTTGTTTGCTTGGCTTCATTTTGTTTTCTTCCTGAGGTGCCCTCACTGGAATTTCAAAGCAAAGGAAGAATCCTGTGTGTGTGTAAAGGGGAGAAACTTCTGGTGGCAAGGGCTTGAGTGGATATTTCAAATAGCTGTGATAATCCCAGCAAAGACATAATGATTAGTAAGCAGGAGGATGTATCAATCTGCCAGTAATTGGGCTGGGACAGAAGTACGTATGTGTGCACGTTGATTGAAACGTCTGACCTAGCTTTTGTATCCAGAAATAAGTGGCTGTTTGTCTCCCATGACACTGTCAAAATACATTCACCACGAATATGTGTTTTTTTACCATACTTTTCCTTATTTTTTCCTGAGCTAAGTCCTTGTATGTTGTTCTGCTCTCAATATAAACCCACTTGCTCTGTCTTCCCCCTTAGCCTCCAAGGATTTAGTCGGTGAGGGGGAAGTGTTTAAAAATAATTCCAGTTGTGGTAGAACAGCCTGTATCCTTTCTATAGAGTAACTGACATCAGACTTCTGAGTTCACTAAATGGTCAACCAAAGATCAGTAAAAACATCTAAGGATTCTGAAGGACAAACTTTTTTGTTTCCTCTTTCCTTTAAAGGGAATATCTGACTTTTCAAGAATGAGTAAGCTTTCAGATTGTGGAAGCCTGAATGACACACACCTCTTATTAAAAATTGTATGATTATCTGCCCTGAAGAACTACCCAACTTCTTACAAGCTTCCCCTCTGAGGATACACATAGCTCTTCTGTAACACCAAGGTAAAATATAGAGTAAATATTACAGGGTCCTGTGAATAGGTGGGGCTGAAGGAAGAACAAGAATCTCTTATTTCTCTCCTTTTTTCCCTGACTTAGTGAGAGAGACACACACACTGTGCTGGCTCCTGGAATGAGGCAAGAGGTTTATTTTGCGTGTGTTAGGGCTGGGAGAGGTGAGGAGATGCAACATGAGGCTGCAGGTGGAAACCTTCTTTAGACCAGGGAATAAGTGCCTCCAGGGAAGACCCACTGTCTGACTGTGGCTATTGTATGGCTTTTGAATGTGGGTGAGCATAAAGCATGAGTCAAATTAGGAGACAGGAGGTGAAAGCTGAAGAGGAGGTGGGGATGTAGGCAGTTACAATAGGGAGCTAAGACACAGCTCTGTGGTGTGCTCCCATCCTAGTACCAGTAGCACGCAGAGGCATCACAGCCATCCTGCCAGGAGGCAGCAGGAGGCTGGGTGTAATTTGGTGCTGTCCTGCTCAGAGCTGCTTGGCACAATTTTCTCATTGAAGCTGAAGGGATTTTGAAGCAAGCACCTGAAGAGTGTGGGTGAGGAGAGGGCAAGTGATAAAGCAGAATATTTCCTTAGGCCCTGATCCGGTAGACTCTGAAATTTTGAGGCAGAAATTCTGCAAGGGACTTAGAAGAGCATGGGCAAGGAGAACACACACAGCATCTGATGGCCACGTCATGGTGCTCAGCAGTACCTGGGACAAGTTTAGCAATGAGTGTTTGCAAGTACATGTATTTTAAAGTGTTTGCTTACTATAGTGGTCCATATCAGGAGCTGGAAATGCAGCAGTACGGCAGGTTTTCCTTGACTTAATGCTTTCCCTGCTATATTAAAGAAATATTGAGAATGGCTTTGGAGACTGTGTAGGAACCTAATGGAAAGCACAACTGGTTTGTTCATAATAGTGTTATTTTAATACATGCATGTGCAATTAGAAACCAGTCAGTTACATTTTCTCACTCTTTCCTAACAAAGCCAGAACTTGTGAATTGATCTCTGTTAGGAACAATACCTTACACTTGCCAAATTTCTTGGCTTACTTTTGAAAGACTAAATCTTCAAATAATGATTTCCTTTTAAATATATTTTTATTATTTTTTTTCCTGGCATATAAGGTTTGACAAGGGAAACAACACTCACTTTTTCCCTAATCCTTGGCTACCTTCTGACAGCCATGCAAAATCTTCTTAAACATTACAAGTATATTGCTTTCTTTTGTTGCATGCTAGTAGCTTTTTCTCACTGTAAAGGTTCTTTTGCTTTCAGAAGAGGAACTGCCATATCTGTGTTTGGCATTTTCTTAGTGCTTTCACTTTGTGAGTTCCTTGGGAAGGCCCAGCGAAAGCTCAAGCTCCCACAGAGATGTCTCACCCTGTTGCTCTGCTGCAGTCATCTCCTGTCTCTCCTATTCCATCACTCCCTGTTTCACTGATGCCCCCTTCTGCCCTCCTTGCCTCACATCAGGGAAAAATAGTTAAGACTACCCAGAAACCGTGTAGCATAGGACACCGAACTTTGGGTACTGCTGGGTATGTTCTGGGGACAGATCCATCCTGTTTGCTTTTGTGTTGGCAGGTCCCTCATTAGCCATTTGCCTTTTCTGGCACATAGGAACCGTGTGAATGCATGAGAAATACACTGAAAGAAGGAAGGGTAAACAATTCATCTATTAGAAATCTTTGTGAGTGTGTGACCAAAACAGCTCTAAAAAGCGTATTTGGCTGCACTCAGTTTTCAGCTGTGTGCTCACCTGTGTATTTTTAGCCAAAACATCACATCTGAAATTAGCTCCTCCTTAGAAAAAAATTAAGAGGATATCTTTGAAAATGAGGACTGGTGTCTGTGCATGTTCTTGCTCACACCATCCTTCCCCCTCCAACAAACCCTCTAATGTGATAGAAGAGTGCTTATACCCTTTTCATCCTGGAGATTCTGCCTGCTGCCCAGTCTCTGTGCCACACTCTCCCTGTGGTGGACAGAAAAAGAAGTGTCCCAGTTCCAGGATGCTT
The DNA here is from genome assembly GCF_012275295.1 of Melopsittacus undulatus. Lineage (NCBI taxonomy): Eukaryota > Metazoa > Chordata > Aves > Psittaciformes > Psittaculidae > Melopsittacus > Melopsittacus undulatus. Next base: position 70,291,164 of record NC_047532.1, on the reverse strand, counting down.
TTCTCTACTCTTGACAGAGAATTATGGGGGTGAGAAAATTTCAGGGGTGAGAAAATGCCCCAGATCCATGCTGTTTGCTGGTGCTGCCCCTAAGGTTTCATTTGCAGCCTGCACTTTGCTAGGAAAGAGAGTGAAACCATCAGTTTTCACAAGTTCTTTAGTTGGTTTTGGGATGTGACCTTGGCACTGAATAACCACAAATCTAAAGGTCTGTCTGCCCTTTTAGAAACCTGTTCTGGAATGGCCCTTCTTCCAGGAGTCCTTCCGTGGGTACTAATTGCATAGAGCACACCGGGGAATCTCCTGGAAGTGGTGGGGAACATCTATCCAGGAAACATCTACATACAGACAACTCCTTATTCTGTGAGGCCTGTCCTTGCCAGGGAATTCCAGAGTGCTCCTTCTGCATAGAAAACAGAGTTCCTATAAAGGTGGATGCTTCTGTTACACAGACCACAGATCCAAAGAGTGCAGGTGCTGGAGTAATCAAAACAAAATCAGATTCTGTGGGAGACTTTGTCAATTCAAGAGGATAAAGACTGCTTTGATCCAGCACAAGAAGGGGGGGGGGGGGAGGCGGCTGGAAATGCCTGCAGAAGTGGTTTGGGGTTTTTCAAATGCAATGCATTTCCCAACACCAATTGTAGTGGTGCAGCACCACTGTGGAAAGTGGGTTTAGTCACTACACTGTCTTTGGCTTTACAGTGTTAAATGCAGTTAGCACTCTTCCAGGCCAGTCTTCTGTTTGTGTTGTGATGACATGAAATGACTTAATGACAAAACTGAAAAATGGTTCAGTATTTCAATCCTCATATCACGAACAATATAGGAATTAAAAAGCATATAATAAAATTAATGTATTTTTCAAAAGTTCATTAAAATAGCTCCCTTGGGACCTGTTAACAGGGCCATTTCAAATTAAACCTTAGTTTTAATGAAACACATATGTGCTTTCTAAGGATAATAAAAAATCCAGCCAAATATAAGTAAAGCCTCTGTAGCTTGAGTTTTCTCCTGTCTCCTGATATAGCTGTCCCTCAGAGATCTCCTGCTTCCCCCTGTAAGCAGCAAACCACATGAACTGGTAGAGCACACTTTCCCAGCGCCTTCTGCTCAAGGGCTGTTGACATATAGGAGTGGCAAAGAGGGAGGTGCAAACAGATGAAAATCCCAGCTGAATGAGTGGGGTTTTTAATCTTCTTGCACCTGCTTCCAGGAGGGAGTTTGACAGTGATAGGGTGCAGAAAGGAATTTACAACCTGGGCAGCAGGATGGGGGTGGAGGAACAAGGCCCAAGAGGGGTTGGAGAGAGGAGCAGGAGCATGCATTGTGGTTCAGACATAGAATTTGGAAGAATGGTGGTACTGAAGACCTATATAAAAACCACAAACTATTTAAGAGCAGTGTTTGGGTATGGAGGGGGAGGAGAGGTATACTTACCAGCATGATGTGAATGCAGCAACTTCTGAAATAATTCAATTTCCAAAAGCAATTGCTCTGAGACTAATGACTCTGCTGTATGGATTTCATGTACAGCAGAAGGTGATCTTATCTCTCAAGCTAATTGTCTGAGCCCAAAGTGGGGTTCTAAATGGTTAGAAATAGCATGTTGAGAATAAAATCTGCCCCAAGCAGGATTTGCTGTTAGATCAAAGGATAGAGCAGACTGCAGAGGGGTCTGCCATGGGGGTGCTGATAGAGAGGCAACTTTATTCATCTTCTGTAGTACATCCCTGATATCATGGATGGTGAGCCTGAACCCACACTTTAGAAGAGCTTGGTTGGAGGCCAGGAGGGCACCCTGGCTTTCCAGCTGTTTGCTCCTTAGTGTTCCATTTTATTACAGTGATAGAGCTGTAAAAAGTGGGCTAAAACATTCTGCTTGCAGTGTTTGTGAAGATTTGCAAATTTTCCTCTTCCCAACACGCAGCTGGATCCTGGGCCAGGTGCTCCCTTGGTAGCGATGGCAGTTCCAAGGCAGCACAGTTCTAGACCAGTTGCATTCACAGTCCTTTGAAATAGGGCAGACCAGAGATACATTTCAGCCAGTGCTTAAATTCCTATGGTATTGCTATTAATCCTTAGGTTTTTTTTCCCTTTTGCTCTCTTTTGGGTGGACTCCTAGCAAATTTGACAGGAGCACAGGACATTTTTGATATATGGCATCAGGTCCGTTAGTTCAGAAACCCCACACAGAAGCTTGTTTTTAGAAAGAGAGAAAATAAGATTAAACAGGACAGGGAATGCTGTTATGAAGGAATGAAAATATTTTCATTACCAGAGTATTTGTATGTCAACAGCTGATAGGGAATGATGTGAGACATTCCCACAAGGACTCCCAAAGATTTGTTCCTTGTGCAATCGACCAATTAGCAGAGTCCAGATTAAATAGGCAATGTCACGTTGCTTCTTGCATTAAAAAAGTGTGACATTCAGTTTCTTTATCTAATAAATGTTTGCTCTTTTTTATCCTTGTGACTGGTTATGCTACTTTCAACAGCTCTACATTCCCAAGCAATACAGGGGGAAAAGTTATCTTGTTCAACTTAACTTTAAGACATATATCACACAAGATAAATCTATCTCTATATATTTTAATATATTTTAATACTACATATTTAAATATGCTTAAAATAATTATTAAGGAGAAGCTCTGTATGCTCACAGAACATCGCACACATGAAAAGGAGGGGGAAGATTCAACTTTGCTTACCCAGAACTTGTAATACTTTTAAGGTGACTTCATGAGTTAATAAATGAGGAAATGAGCAAATTCAGCTTCAGCCTCTGCCATCCAGCTCTCCGGAAGCAGCCCTTGAACCAGCCCACAAGAAATTACTTGACTACAGTTGTTTCTCAATCTTAATGTGGTTTGGAGAAACGTTAATCTTTTCCTAGAGAAAACTACTGAATAATTAGACTAAAAGCAGCTAAAAAAATTAGCACTTTTTAAAAAAAAAGGCAGTTTGCAGTGTTGCCTTGTTTCCTTGGCAACTTGTGGATTTTTCTGTAGAAGTGGTTGTGTTTTGGTGACAGGACTCTTTCCAGCCTTTACCTCCCTCTGATACTATAAAGTCATGTTGGTTAAAATGGATAGATAGAAGAAATGCTGCTATAGACTTAAAGAGCATGAATAATTCACTGAATTGAGTTTAAGGATGTATTTTTCATTTCCACATGTCTGAAGAACTGTACAACTTAACTATTTGTTAATAACCCTGATCTTTATCAAATATCCTACTCCAGTTGCTTGTTACTCAAAATCAGATGTCTCCACTGGAAGTGTTGTGATCTGTGTGATGTGTCAGTTACGTGCATTCAGCAAAAAAGGTAGAAATAGTGGAATTTTGTTTTATATTAATGTGTAAAGGACTTGGATTCCACATATGACATATGTATGCATAATCCATATAATAGGGAAGTACATATTGTATGGATTATCCATATAACTCTTTTACTACGTGTTCATTCACTGATGTTTTCGCCTCATTTTTATCTCCTCCCTCAAAGCTGTTTTTCATGCTAATTACTATTTCTACATGTGAAGCCTGAGACCTCTGTTTGTCAGGTCAGAGGAGCACTTGAGAGATGAACAGTCAATTCCACTAGTGATATTTATTAATAACATTGCAGTAAATTCCACAACAGGCTCAGGATCCTACTGTTCAAATCACTGTTTGTACTTGTGGTCATCCTTCCCCTGAAAAAGCTTACACTAATGCCTGAGCTGGGAATTTCAAAAGGACCCAAGTAAGTTTGTATTTTCTGCCTTCACACAGGCTTCAGGGATGTTCTTTAGGAGCTGCTGAAGAATTGCTTTAGGACTAAATGTGATTCCTTCTCTTAACGCTTTTTCAGATTTTCTTCTGAGACTACTTCTTTCTTGCTAGTCCCAGGTTTAAGGGTTCTAGCTGATACCATTTCTGGAAGCTGAATTCTGTTTTGCTGCACCACCAGCTATGAGATTGGGGGGGATGGGAACACACCTTCTGTGGGGAAAAGGCATAAGATGTGTATGCTAACAGGGAAGGTTGAAATGCATCAGGAAACACCAGTTCCCTCATTGTCAGCTCCTCTGTACATACCTTAGTTTTTTTACAGCATTTGTGCCTTCTCAGCACCTATTTGGTGGTGCAAATTTCAATGCATCTGTGTTTCTTTTGCAGTTTTTGCTCTGTTGTGTGTGCGTGCATATATACATGCGTAAGAAGAAGCACTTTTGTTCTACTGTTCTTACAGTGTTCTTGTCTGCTATTTATGGAGGGCACATCTCTAGAGCAAAACAGAAATAATGCAAACAGAAGTGTTCTTCCTCCCCCTTCCCTTTCCCACTCAAAAGATCCCAGAGTGTGAGGGTATGTCCCAGGGAATGAATGAAGCCCTCCTCGATGTTGCCTCCTGTAGGGCAAAAGGAGCTGGCCTGTCCCAGGTGTCAAATTAATTGGCTGCTGCCACCCAGAATAAGGAAGTTAATCAGTACCTAATGTTGATTATCTAATAGTCAGGTTTGAAATGGGTTATTCCCGCCCCTGAGTGTTGCTGGGGCCACTTGGAAGAGGAGTGACTGCAGGGATTACACTGAGGGTGGGGATCCACAAACAAGAATGTGATGAATAACTGGACAAAACTGTGCAGCACTCTGTCTGTTGAAAAGAAGCCTTCACCTCTTGCTGGAGTTTTTTGGCATCTCGAATTTCTTATCTTCAAGTAACGTGTAGAGTGTAAGGTGAATTGCAAAGAGGAATGCAGACAGCTTCTCCTATCAGCACATTGTTTTGGTTAAGGCTCTACTGGAGTTCTGTAAAAATGCAATTGGGGGAAGGGAAACAAAGCCTGCAATCTCCTCTGGGTTTTCTTAGTTAATCAAAGAGGCTTATTAGGAAATTAACACTTCTAGGGTTAGGAAAGAATTGCCGTGCTGTTTTAGTTTTCACATGACTTCAAACACTGTGTCCAGCTGTCTCGAAAGCAACCAACAGAAAAACAAGCCCTTGCAGCTTGGGCTATAAGTGCGAAGGTAGGGGACAGAAGCCTGCAGAGTCAGCAGTGGCATGGCAGGTTTATTTTGAGAGAGGAATAGCTTTACGTCTGACTTGTTGTGGGTAGCTGTGGATTTTGCAGCACCCTGGATGCTGGCAAGAGTGAAATTCTCAGCAAATCACATTATGTATTAATTTCTCTGCTTTGGTTTAGGGTTATCTGGTAACTGCCGCAAATATTAACTGTTCTTTCATGCCTTATCTAAGATTATCATTGTTAGAACTGCCTGCTTGCAGGGCTGGGCATCTGTACTTCCCTCTCCTGACTAGATCATTGAGGCTGCTACAGGATCCCTGGTGCAGAGACCCTCTTGGAAAATGCAGGTGTATTTTCAAATGGTTGATTAAACTGTGCACTTGTAGTTTTCTATCTCACTTTTACTGAGAATTAACAAAAAAGAAACAAACCCACACATGAATCTGCTTGATGTGCTGGCTTCAAATGACCTGTTTGACAGTTCCAGCACTGAAAATCAGTATTAGCTTTGTGAACTTTATCCACTGCATTTCAGACACTGTACCTCTCTTGCCAGCATGATGGTGCTGTTCTCTGCCCAGAATAGCTCTTGAGTAGTCACCTTGATCTCCATTTTACCGGGCTTGCCACCATACTATCAAGTTCTCTTCTTTTTCTTTTGCTCCTGTCATTTATCTCTTCTGTAAGATTTCTTAGTCAGCTTTTGGTCCACAGAAGTTTCAGGATTTGCTGATGATTTCCTCAACTGTTTTAATACACTTTACATTCTCTGGGTTTGCTTGCAGTTTATCCTCCAAGTTGCACTTCTCAGGTAACAGAAGCATGAAAAGTAAAGCCTCTAATTTCAAAATAATCTAAAGGTGTGTTAAAATATAGGGTATCATTTTGGTGATAAATCTGTCTATGCTTTGTGGGCCCCATACAATCAGCTTGGAGAGCTCACAGTGCTCTGTGCACTTACCTGCTTCCCCAAAGGAATGACTTGGGGGAAGTATGTGCAGTTTCATTTTGTTTCTTAAAGAATTCACATGCTAAATAAGCAAAATAGCAAATGTCTGCATTGCTGGGAGGAGGGAGCTGTAGCATTTACACTAGTTCTGTAATGTGGAAAATAATGAATACTTGTAAATGCTTGAAGTGCTGTAATCAAACAGGCTCTTGGGAGTATCCCAGCTGAGTTCTGTCCTTCATCCATGGAGGTCCCCTCTGCTGGCCTTTATTCTCTTCTCTAGGGTGTTCACACTGAGGTAGGCTCACAGTGAAATAGGATTATGTGTTGTGGTCCAGTGCCTTTAATGAAACTATGTGAGTGAGTAAGGACAGTGTGTGGGTATGAGTCACCCTGGAACTACATGTTCTCTCCAGGGCAACCTTCAGGAGGAGGGGGCGGCCAACATCTGCAAGGATACTGGGGAGAAGGTTACTGCAGGCAAACTGTTATTTGATCACTAGTGGCAAGGGGGGGAGAAAGAAACTCTCAGCTTCACTGGCTGGCAGTTGCTGAGCTCTATTTGGACAGGTACATGGATGATTGTATCTGAGTAATACCAAGGCACATTGCAGTTGGTAACAAGACAAGATTTGCAAATTCCTTGTCAGCAAATGCCTTTAGGAAGTATACAGCAGGAACTGAAGAAAGGAGTCCCTGTCTCGTAATCCACAGCCATTTCTGTGTTGCCTGAAGACCTTGTTTTTACCCTGTGTGGTTGAGAAATTTCTTGAGTGCAAAAGCTGATCTGGGACTAATGCACTTGTGTCATTTTATAATAGCAGGAGAATAGACCTCACTGTGTCATGTTGTAAGGTCATGTTTTATGTACATGTTGTATTTATAGCAGTGAGATTCAGGGAGTAGCAAAGGCTAAAAATTTAAGTACATAAATATACATAATACAGAAATCCTATGTATTTCATAAGTGTGTTGCAGTCTTAAATCTGGATTAGACATCAGTGGAACAATCACCAATAAAGAAGCTGTTTCACAGTCACTGATTTTAATGTCATTCCAGACATACAAATACCTAATTCCTTTATATCCCATCATGTATTTTTTTTCCCTGAAAACAAATCCTGTGCCAGATGAATCTCTCTTTTATCTATTGTAAGCAATGTAAATCTTTAGGGTTTACCAATGAGCTCTTAAAAAGCAAATGCTGACCTGAAGGAACTTTTTGTTGAAGCAGAACTCAATTACTCATTTACACTCCTGATTGTTCAAAGTTTGGTTATGAATTTATTAGAATAATTCCCGTGGAAATCTCATGAGGTCAAACATATCCTTGTGGAAATCCAATTGGGTTCCTTAGGTTTTTTTTGTTGTTTTGTTTTGGGTTTTTTTTAAGGATTTTTAATGAGTTTTTGTTTTATGGGTGAGAATCAACAGAGAAATTTCACTGTTTGCCTCTCTGTTCAGAGGAAATTAACTAAGCTTCACTTCCCTGTTGCAGGAACTATTAGCTAAAATGAAGACACCTCTAATGTTCCACTATTTGCAAAAAGTGTTTATTCAACCCTGGTTTAAACTGTCTGATAGGCAGCTGTAATTTATCCTTAAAAAAATTCTCCAGCTGAGCATCCGTTCTTCACAATGGAGTGTCTCTATCCAGGGCTAGATCAGCTTCTTTGATACCAGTAATCAGTAGCAAAGAATTTACGGAGTTCATAGAATGATAGAATGGTTTGGGTTGGAAAGGCCCTTAAAGCTCATCCAGTTCCAACCCCCTGCCATGGGCAGGGACACCTTCCACTAGAGCAGGTTGCTCCAAGCCCCGTCCAACTTGGCCTTGAACACTGCCAGGGATGGGGCATTCTCAGCTCCCCTCCATCTCCCCTGTTTTAATATTAACCCATTCCCCCTTGTCCTATCACTACAGTCCCTGGTAGAGTCCTTCTCTGACATCCCTGTAGGGTACCTTCAGACATTGGAAGGCTGCTATGAGGTCTCCACACAGCCTTCCCTTAACTAACGAAAGTTAAGTGCTGGGCCCAGCAGTCACTTAGCTCACACTTTCTTTTTTTCCCACTTATATGTGCCTGGTTTTGACCTTTCTTTCACATTGCAGAGTCTAATGCAATGAACCTGTTAATTGTCTGAGCTGTTTTCGTGATTTTTGTGCTGACTGTATGAATCTACTCTCTTTAAGAGGTAAATGAGAGTTCAGTGTAAGCAAGAGTAAGAGTGTATCTTCCCTTTGCTTCCTGGTAATAAACTCTCATAACCCCCTGGCAGGTAGCCCTTCTGTTCCAGGGAGCTGCCCTTTTTCCAGGAACTGAGATAAGTGTTTTAGAAGTACCAAATTTTGGCAAACATGAGACACAGCTTAATGCCCAACACTTCTAAATCCAACTACATTGAATTTGCACTGTTCCACACCCTTCATCAACAGACACAGGTCATCCTATCCGGACTGTCGCTCCATTCATTGCTTCTGTTGTACCTGCTTGTATCCTCAGGTTGGCCAGCAATGATGTGTAGCACCTCTGGTGAATGCCAGCCAACTCAAGTTCTTATGCAAAGGCCAGAGGAAGACCTACATCATGTGAATTCAGATGGAGCTGCTGTTCAAATCGAGAGATTAATTCATTGCCATGGAAATCGTGAGGTAGCCTAGAGAGAGAATGAACATAGAGAATATATCAGTGGACAGTCCTAAGGCACATAGAAATGCAGATGATCTAAAAAAGATACTTTGGGTCAGCATAATAGTGACATTTCCTTCTAATTTAACTACTATGACAAGGAGAAACATCCTAAAACATTGAAGAGCTAGCAATGCTGTTCTTATCAAATAAATTCAACATCCCTCTTGCAAATCCCTTTTCTTCCTCATCTTGTGGATAACCTGAGTTAGAACAGCTGGACAAGGAACAACTCTGTCTTACAGATGCTGCAGTTCAGATTGTATTTTATTAAGCTGAAATGAGAGACATAGCAAACTCTCCAAGGGAGTTCAGAAGTTTCCACCCTTCTAGTAATTGAGTACTGTACAGGAAATGGAGGTTAAAAAAAAATGACAGAAAGTCATTCAGGGTATCTCTAATAGAGTCATTGCCTTGAAATAAGTTCTCATCTCAGAAATCCTCTGAAAGAATCAGGAAAGCCTTTTGGCAGTTCTTGGTATTTGTCAATAAATAAGAGTGGAGAAAGGAACCTAGTTTTGAGCTCTAGTGCTCTGTTAGCCTCTAGCCCTGTGCAGGAGACTCCATTGCACATGTGTATTAAAACTAAACTCTCTAGGCCTCCTCCTGCTCCAGTCCCTGCACAGATGTGTTGCTTTCTTCTCTTATCACAACTGCTTTCCCCCATAGACACCGTCTTCTAAAAAGTGCAATATTCACTATTCTTACAAAGTAGAACTGAAAGTATTTCTGAATGTCAGCCCTACATCCACATGGACAAGAGCATTATCAGTGTGTGCCTTTCATCTCACTGGAGTGATGTAAGATAAAAACTCAGCACTTGCCTGAAACTAGAGATTCACATCACTCTTGAACACACAAAATCCATCTCGCTTTGGGAGTACAGCTGTGCTAGAGACTTCAGTCCAACCACCTGGACTCAAATGAGATCTTAAAGGGAAATCAACCTTTTCCTCCTCCTTCCCTCTCACAACATCTACTTAAACCAACAAAAAAAAAAAAGACCTCAACAGTTAGCTCTTGAGAACCAGGTTGGTTTGGCAGTTGCAGATCATGACAGTCACTATAAAAGGCATGCTTTACACTCAGTTTATACTTTGTGAGGTAATTCTCAAAGAAACATATGAGTATTAGAGGGGTTTCATCCCTATTCATGCCAGAATAATCAGTCCTCTCTCTTGAGTGCAGAGAGGGGATTATCTGGGAAGCTGAATGCTGGGTTTTTTTTTTCCTTCAGTGTCTGAGTCATTAACAGGTGTATGGTTGAGGATCAGAAGGTCGGGCACTATGTTCTTATTTCTAACTGCTTATAATCTTCCTCAAATGGACTATTAGCTTCATGGACATTAAATGAGGCATTGAGTAACTGCTCAAGAGGAAGGAAATAATTGCTTGCAATTTATAGATGAGGTACTTTAAGCATAGGTTTCACTTAGCCTCATAATTCACAAGGCTAAAACTCCCCAAGATCTGATATACAGTTTTTGCCCACTGTATTAATATTGAAATTGCTTCATGCTTCCACAGAAATTTAATTCTTTACATAGCAGGGTTACCTGGACTACTTAGTGTGTCAGGTACTTCATGATTGGTCAGTGAAAAAGGGTAATGTAGATGTCGATATGTTTTATTTGACCTATTTTACAGAATAAACACAAGACTAAATATATCCTATTAAAACGCCTGTATCTGAGTTTAAATCATTACAAATGCAAAAATCTTGGGGAAAAGAGAGGGAAAGCTGTGAAGTGTGACATTAACCTAATTATACTCAAAGAGCTCCATTATAAATAGTCAGTTAGTTCCACTACAAATCACCATGCTATGCAACATTCCTGCTGTAGTTTGTTGTAGTATAACAGCCAAAACTGGTTCATGGGCATGGCTATGAATTTATACATAAATTAATTTTATACATAAATTAAGCACCATAGGGTACTAGTGGGATTACAGTATTATAACAAATACAGCTATGATAATTCTTGAACAATTGGTGACTAGTAGGATGTTCAGGAAAACTTAATTCCTATGGAACTCAAGGTATCTTAAGTATAAAGTTGATAGCGTAGATTTTGGATTAACTTCCTGGAAGCTTTAAATTGACATGAATTCTGATTTAGCACTCTCAATAAAATTAATATGCATTGGTAATTATAAGAATAATTATCTACACTTATTCTACTTCTTCCTGAAAATGTGTATATAGTTAACAGCAGTGTCCTTGACTTAATCTGGAAGATAACTTGGTTCTGTACACATGGTAACACAAGTAGTCACTATATCTGTATTCACTAAGTTAGATTTTAGTCAAAAATGACATTTGGAGGTTGGCTGCATGAAGAATCATGTCAAATCAGGAAATACAACAGAACCATATCTAACATACCAAAGTTACATAAATGGGCAATACAAAAATAAACAGGCTCAGCACTAATACTTGTCCATACACACATTTCAAAGGCACTAGATTACACTGCTGAATATGAAGAGATTGTGAAAGTGTATAATATAAAAGGCGATAGAACAAATTCTCAGATTTGAAAATTTGTGCTTCAAGAGAAATGCAGTGTATTTTCATCCTTACTTTTAGTAAGTTCAGTTTTAAATTATAAGTAATTATTAGGAAAAAATATAGCCTACATTTTTACTTAGTTTCTCAGTATTCACTCTCTGCATCTATAAAATGAATTAATCTCATGGATAGAAACAAGGCTGGGGGAATGGATTAAGATAATTTGTTGCACTATCTTTGGTGTACTTAAAAGCATGTAACAAAAGTAAAACCACAAAACACTATGAGCTGGGACCTTCTGATTCTTGTGTCAGCCAGATGTTTGCTGGCCCTGTCTATTTAGACTGAATGTATCAGTGTGGCATGTGTGGAGAGGAAACGGTTGACATCAGTGAAAATGTTGCCTATAGGGCTCTGCTCACTACCTTTTCCATCTGAAGCTGCTTACCCTTTCAGAAAAGCTAATGTAAGTTTATGGTTTGCTCTGAGACATGGATCTGGAAAAGGCCCAAGCTGAGTGAGGAGGAGTTCTTTTCTTCCTCCTAAGCCAACGGAAGATTACAGACTGTGTAGACCATGACCCTTTGATCATGGCCCTTAGATATTCCCTTGTCCCTCACAGTCATACAGGATGCTTTTGCTGACAGATGATTTACAAGACAGAGGGTGTTGCAAGCAGAGGAAGAGCAGTGACTAAGTTCACTGCCTTGCAGGAAGTTCACAGCCCTACACAGTATTTTGTGAAGGGGTAGTAGTAATGTTTTTTTCAATGGGCTAAGGCATGGAGAGCTGTGACTGGAGCTGGTTGTGGTGATATGTGCCAGACTCAGGCAGACATCACCACATTTTGGAGGGTCTTCACCCCTCAAATTTTCAGTATGTTTCTTGGAGAAGGCTGGTTGCACTGTACTCTAGAGATGCAGGTGCAGTGTTATACCCAGCCTTTGGGCCACTTCCACCTTTAGAGACATATGTCTATTGCATATAATAGCCAGGGTCCACCACTGCATGTATGAAATTAGGACTATTTTTGTTTGCATGACTTCACACCTACCAAACTTTGAACTTCTTATGCCATCTTATGACAGATTATAATATTTCACAGGTTAGTTTTACCCTACTGATGTGTTGTTGCAATAGTAATCCTGCTCAGGTCATCAGCCGCTTGAGATTGACCCAGGAAATTACAGTCTTGCTCAGAATGTGTGGGTTAAAGCCCTTCCTGAATCTTCATTAACGAAGACAGGTGTTCCTCACAGGAGAAGGAAAACTCCTATCTTCAAACCGGGGCTGATGGATCTCGTCCAGTCTTGTATGGTCTGCCATCTAAGAGAAGGGCACTCTTACAAAACCTACCACCTACAGACTTTGCTGTCACTCCCTGTTTGCTGGACGCTCCCTGATTGCCTGAGCAGCCTTCTTCCAACCAGATTTGCATATCCCACTCGCCCTTGGTCATCGTGCTTGTAGTAAGCGTGGTTAAAGCCCTTCCCAAATCTTTGCTCATGAAGCCAAGCCATCAATCAAATCATAATATTGTCATGTAATTTTCTATGGCTGTCTTTAGTTTTTACTTGATTGAACCCCACATATCATTAGAAAACCTCTTCTCACTTGCTGTTTGCTTTTCTATGTCACACATATATTAGACACCACAAATTCTAGTGCAGATTCTTGTGAAACTCCATAGTTTCCTGTGGAAAAGGACTCCTACCCTATTTTTTTTAGAAATCATTTATGAATGTGCAGACCTACTATTTTTTGACCTACTACTTTTTTATCATTCACTAACCTGAAGCTCAGAGGGAGAAAAAGTTGTCGTGAGGTCTTTGGAGATGCAAGTAGGGTATCTGAGTATGGTTGCTTACATCTGTGTTTATTGATCCCCGAAAACAGATTTTGGAGATATACTCCCTTGTCAGAGGGGAAATCTTTTTCTGTATGTCTCATTGCCCACATGTGTCATAGTTCCAATCTTTAGTATTCTTTATTATTATTTCTGATAGTATCTGTCTGATTTACAGGTTTGCAGTTTGTTAAATCTTCCTTTGCTCTCCAGAATCCTTTAACCCAGGTAACATCTTTGTCGGTTTCCAGTTCTTGTAAGATAAGTTAACCATTGCAGCTTCACCTTGACTTTGGTTAGAACTCAGCTCATACTTGTCTCTCATTTTCTACTATTCTACTGTTTTATTGATTCATTCTAAAACTTACACTAACAAGTAGATATATCCTTCATGATAAAAGGAAGGTTGTGTTACACTAACATCTTTTTCACTGTAAATGCTGTTGTAAGAATTAATTTAGCATTTCTACCATGTTTTAAAGCTCTTTCAGTGAGACTTTTGCACTTTGATCATAGTTTGGTCTCCTGCACGCTTTCTGCTCTTGATGCGTTTGAAAGAGAGGTAATTTCAGTTGTTATGCTGGTAATACATTGTTCTTTAAAGTCTGTTAGACCTGCATTAACCTTTGGCTTGCCTGAGCTTTCTTCATTTGTACCCAGCTTTGTCTTTCCATAGAAAGTCTGTATTTCTAATATCCTAGCAGCTCATTAGCCATTCCAGTCTCTTTGGTCTTCCTCAAGTCTTTTTTAACAGATGTGCATTTTCTGTCCCATTGGTATGATGCATTTCAATATTCCTGTAGTCTTAAAATCATGTACAAAAATTTCTCTTCTACCTTCTGATTTTAATTTTCTCTTAACACTTTCATACTCTGTAATTAAAGCATTACTTTAATGGATGTTCTGCTCCTACAGGCAACAATGTGCTATGGGTGTTAGTGTTCTTTTAGGAGAAATTTGAACCAGGTTCATGGCTCAGGAGCAAGTAAAGAATTGTTTCTTGTCTGCTTTCTGACCAACTGCTCCATGGAACTTGTTTGGAGGAAAGATCTATTTCTTTTTAATATGATAACTAGCAACAGGAAATCTAGGACAAGTAGCTGGAAATATAAGGTAAGGTTCAACAAGGGTCCTGAGAAATTGGGTGAGAAAATCATCTTGGTTTGACTTTGAATTTTTTATTATTTTTAATTAGGAAAATAACATCTTGAAATAGATTTCTCAAAGCCCCCCCCCCCCCCCCCCCCCGCCCCAGCCCCCCAAGTGATTACATGTGAAAAAAAAATTACTAGTTTTCATTTTGAGCAATTTTCCTTGAAGATAAAATTGAAGGTGATCTTGAGATGAAACCACTTGAATACAAACCTTTCATTAAAAAAGTTGTTTGAAGTGAAATACTTTGTTTAGAACCTTTTTTCCTTTCTTTGACACAAACAATTAAGTGAAATCCTGACAAATTCAGAAGCATTCTTTTTGTTACCACTTTTTCCCTTTTTCTTTCAACCCAACATAGAGTCATAGAATAGTTAGGGTTGGAAACTACTTTAAGATCATCCAGTTCCAACCCCACCGCGATGGGCAGGGACACCTCACACTAAACCATATCACCCAAGGCTTCATCCTGCCTGGCCTTGAACACTGCCAGGGATGGAGCATTCACAACCTCCCTGGGCAATCCATTCCAGTACCTCATCACCCTAATATAATTCCTATCTAATTGAAATAACTTCATGCTTTTTTGGCAGAGATTAAGAAAGCGGAATACCACTCTAAGCTCTTATATATAGACACCTGGCATACAGATAAAGTATACCAGGTGTCTCCTAAAGGGTTGTCATGCAACAGATTGCCATCCTCACATAGGGGAAGGTGGCTGTTGGCAAGTGCACTTGACAGGAGCTGTGCCAAACCATGTCTTGGTGCTGCAGAGACCACCTCAGAGGCCTCTGCAATGTGCTAGGCTGCTGCACAGCATGCCACGACCCACAGGGAACATTAGGTGGTTCACCTCATCAATTATCCATGGAGCTGGTGGTCAAACCATTGATTATGATGTGCCTGTGTGAGTGAGTAGCTACTGGGTTAGTGCTATTAATATATGGCTTTGGTACATACCATTTGTGGTGACTTGCTTTCCAAAGCCAGTTCCCCTTCTTTACATTTATTAAGCTGCTTGAGTCACAACCTATGCTTCCTTCATTTGTACAGTGACACTGCTTTTTGAGTGAAATTAGTAATAGAATTAGTGTAGATCACTTGGGTTTAGATTTTCCTCTTTGCATATTTTATTTCATAAGGCTCTTCAGTCCCTGATTGAATTAGTTCTTTACTTAGAATCACAGAATCAGCTAGGTTGGAAAAGACCTTCAAGATCAAGTCCAGCCTTTACCTCAGCACTGCTAAGGCCACCACTAAACCATGTCTACACAGGTTTTTTGAGCACCACGACACTAGGGACAGTGATTCTACCACTGCCCTGGACAGCCTGTTCCAATGCCTGACCACCCTTTTGATTCCTAATATCTAGTCTAAAGCTCCCCTGGCACAGCTTGAGGCTGTTTTCACTTGGTCACTTGGGAGAAGAGCCCAGCCACCTTCTGGCTCCATCCTCCCTTCAGGCAGTTGTACAGAGCGATAAGGTCCCCTCTGAGTCTCCAGACTGAACCCCCCCCCCAGGTCCCTCAGCCGTTCCCCATCACACTTGTGCCCTAGGCCCTGCACCAGCCCGATTGCCCTTCTCTGGCTCTGCTCCAGCACCTCAATGTCTCTCTTGCAGTGAGTGGCCCAAAGCTGAACACAGGATTTGAGGTGCAGCCTCACCAGTGCCCAGTGCAGGGGAATGATCACTGCTCTGGCCCTGCTCGTCACACTGTTGCTGATACAGGCCAGGATGCTGTTGGTCTTCATGGCTGCCTGGGCACAAGCTGGTTCATGTTCAGGTCCGTCTATCAGCACTCTCAGGTCCTTCTCCACCCAACTTGTTTGAAGTTGGGCCGGTGGATTTTCCTCTTTTGATGGTTTTTGAGGATAATTGGATGATTAGCTCTTCTTCTATCTACCACCTCTTGACTACAGCATTAGATAAATGTGGTTGAGTGAGTATAGTATCCTCTCTGTCAAGTGCCTCTTATACTGCGTGGAAAAGTTTCTCAGGAATGACAGAGCTTGGTGACGGACATCACCATAATACAGTTTGTTGTGATACAAGTGCTGTTCCTTACTAGTGAATCAATCAACTGATGGATGTGATCAATAGGTTGAAAATATATCAACTAGCCTGTAAATTACAGTCCTGACAAAAGCAGAATTATAGCATCTTCTGGAAGAGAACTTTCTCCTTCTTCCTGACAATTTTACTTCACAGAGCCCTAAATAAAATCTAGAAAACCATCAGTAAATCAGTAAAAATGCTATCTGAGAAATAGGGGATCCCTCTATCAAACTGATTTCCAGAATTAATTTGTAACATCTCTACAAGCCACTAGGAGAATTCAAACCCATACATGAAACTAGAATCAGCAGCATTGCTTCTCATGGGCATCACACATATTGGATAGATGCTCAGTTGATTCTGTTTCTTCACAGACTAATCCAGAATAACAGTGTTTCAAAGGGTTTAGGAAATAATCCTTTTTCAGATAATTAAAGCAGTTAAAAAATCCCCTTTCTTCACAAGTACCATCCCATCCCCCTTCAGAAAGCATTAGTCTGACATCTGCTACTGCTCCTGCTCTGCCTGTTATTATTTGTCTTTGAGCCTCTGCCCATTCTTTTGCTTCTACAGCTGCTGCTGGTGTTTCCTCTTGGTGTTTCCTGCCTCCCTGGCCTAAATTCCATCTGACACCCTCTTGCCCCTCTGGCTTTCTGCCCAGCTGGTTAAGAGCTGGCATTTAGTTGACTGCAGTGCTCGTTTCTGCAGTAAGAACATAAAATAATATTTGGGTTTAATCTTCTTTTGAAGAGCTCTTCAAGATCCTTTCATGAAGGTAATATATTATTTTTTCATGCTGACCCTTTAGTTTGATCTTTGATCTGCGGAGAATCTTGTACCCGCGTGAGAATCACCAATGACTGTAAGGACTGCAGAGAAACCTGTGGCAAATTTCCTGCTTTAAAAACCATGATGGGTTAGTTTGGCTGGGGAAGGTGGTGGAATAGACAGTTCTGTCCTTCTCAACAGTTTCATAGTCAAGATGACTGTACAGTTTTGCTCTGGCAGCATCCTTGATATCTCTGCTTTTTGTAGACACTTGTCAGTAGAGGGGGAGAAAACTGAAGAGGGAATCTGGACTATGGTACCCTGTTCTTTCACCTTGGTGTCTGAAATTCCACAGAAGAAGTGGTATATGTTGACTCCCTCCTTCGGTGCACTCTGTGAGATGCTTACTGCAGTATTCAGGGAAAGACAAAAACTCCTTAGGAGCAAAGAGCTGCCTGGACCTTTCCATCAACAGAAATAATAGTTGTGAACTGGATGTACAGAAGAGGCAAATAACTGAAAGTGCAGTGTCTTCTCCTTTGCACCTTAAATGTCAAATTTAAGACATTTCCATATATAGTCCTGAGTTTAACCACAATATGGATCTCATAGCCAAGACCTTCTGGGTTTTAAGAACTCATAGATGAAAAATCGACCCCTGGAAGATGAGTCTTTTGAAAGTGCAGAGCAACATCTTAGTGCTATCCCCATATTGCTGATCATATGATTTTATTCTAGCTTTATTAGATTACCTAGGAAACATTCCTGTCTTCTGCACTAGCACTGGTCCCTGCCAATCTGCTGTTCACCTCCATTAGCTTGGGAACTAAAGTAAATCCTGGAGGAAGAACTTACTTAGCCACACTGCAAGGAACCTGGTGTTGGCTTGGGCTCAGAAAATAATGCCTTTCTAAAGCTGCTAGAATGAAGCACTACACCAACAGTTTGAAACTCCCCACTTGTATGTTATCCAGATGCTGAACATCTTTGTGCCGGCTCATTGTGATACATCATTTTAGGAGATTATATTTTTATATAGATGAATATATTTCCTGAACAGTATACCTGGACCACTAGTACAGTACAGAGTATGCTGGGGGAAGGTGAAGCTTGAACTGAACATGATGAGTGATATTCTAACTGATGCATGGAGTCACAAAACTGTGGTCAAGGGCATATCTCCCAAGCCAAAAACCTGAAGACTCAGAAATTATAGGGAAATACCAGTAAGTTAAAAGAAGAGATGTTAATTTCTCCCTTTCTCCTCAAGTTAGGTAGTTAGATGTGTTGAAGAAGCTGAATGCAAGAGGAGACACAAATCTGAAATGTGCAAATGACAGCTTCTATAAGGAAACTGTTTCCAGGTGAAGGAATCAGTCTGTTTGGAGGTATACTTCAGTCTGTTTCAGGCAGCTGGCCTTGAATTATTAGTACTCAATGTCTTTGTGAGCAGTAACTGCCCACATTCTTTCACGGACACCCCCTTGTTGTGGGGAAAGAGCTTGCATGCCCTTGTGAAGTTGGGAGCTATGCTGGTGGTGGCATATGCCTCCAGTAGGGTCTCCCATGCCAGACAGGTCTCAACTGAAGGGTCAGATAAAGTGTGTCCATGGGCAGGATGGGCTCACTAACCTTTGGGCAACCATCCTAGGAGAAGGACAACTCTAACTTCAAACCCAAGCAGATGGAGCTCACTTAGCCCTGTAACACCATCCATCTAAGAAAAGGATACTCTAATCAAACCTATGACCTGATGACCTTGCCGTTACCGTCCAAGCTCGCTAGGCCCTGGCAGATAAACCTCAGGTGTAAAGGGTGGGGCCAGTTCTTCGCATGCTGTGCCTCACCTAAAAAATCCACTGCGCAGGCCCAAAGGGTTTACCCACACTTGCAAAGCCCTGTAGCAACAGGCGAGGGACGAAGCAGCAGGTGATAAGGTGCACTGGAAGTCGCAGACCCAACCCTGCATGCAGGTGGTTTCGGATATTGGTCGCTCGAGACTGATCCAGGAGATGACAGTCTTGTTTGGCAACATCCTGAATGACCAAGCAGCCTTATTTTCAAAGAGAGCACTGCTTGCTCCATATGAAGAGAGGCCTAGAAAAGGTGGCCTAACCAAAGCTCATCTCCCCCTCCACCTAGTTGGCTAGCGGTGGCCAGTGGGCATCTTCTGTTGCGGTCGATTAAAGACAAAGAGACAAAGGCATACACCTCCCTCCAAAGGTGTGTCCAGATTGACACTCACATGTTGTAACATCAGAATCATACAGCGAACAGTGGGCATCCTGAGCACTGTTCTGTGCTAATTGCCTACAAACTGTCACAACTCAACATCGATATTGCTTCTCTCAGTGAAGGTCGACTTCATGAGGAAGGTAGCCTTAAAGAACATGGTGCCAGCTATACACTCTACTGGTCAGGCAAATCCAAAACTGAAAGTCATCTTTCTGGAGTTGGCTTTATGATTAAAAACTCCATTGTCTCTAAACTTGGAAAATCTGCCGATAGGTCATTCCGATCGTATTATCTCCTTACATCTTCCACTACACAATAAGCAGCATGTTGTTCTTTTCAGCATATACACTCCAACTCTGCAAGCTGACCCTGCAGAAAAAGATGAATTCTACTCTGATCTGCGTCACCTCACTCGAAAGGTTCCTATAGATGATAAGATCATTGTCCTTGGTGACTTCAATGCCCAAGTAGGTAAAAACTTTGAAGCTTGGAAAGGAGTACTAGGCAAGCACGGTGTTGGTAGCTGCAATGATAACGGTCACCTCTTGCTAGAGTTTTGTGCAGAGTAGCAGCTTACCATCACCAACACTATTTTCCACCAGAAAGACAGCCGGAAGAAAACCTGAATGCATCCTCAATCTGAACATTGACACTTTATTGATTATGTCTTAGTGCACCAGAGAAATGTTTGTGATGTCTGTCACACCCGACGGATGCCTAGCGCAGAATGTCAAACAGACCACTGCCTTGTGTGTTGCAAACTTAACTTCCACTTCAAGCCCAAATCTAAGAGGGACAGCATTCTGAGGAGGAGGCTCAATGTTAATAATCTTCAAATAGCTGCAGTGAGGGACAGCTTTCAGGCTAACCTTCAAACCAGGCTTGAGGACCACCTAATAGATTCTTCTCCTGAACCATTTTGGCAACATATTGAAAAAAGCATCCTGCAGTCCTTCGTAGAATCCTTTGGGTTCTCCTTACAGAAAAAAAAGACTTGTTTGACGATAGCAATCAGGAGGTCCACGAATTGCTGACAAAGAAGAGATCTGCCTATCAAGCACACCTCTCTCAACCACTTTGCCATGTAAGAAAAGCAGCCTTTTGTCTTACATGTAGTAAACCCCAACAGAAACTTCGAGACATCCAGAACAAGTAGTGGCTCAACCTAGCAGAAAAGACTCAATTATGTGCAGATTTGGGTGACCACAGAGGATTCTATGAGGCTCTGAAAGCAGTGTACGGACCCACATACCAGGTTCAAAGCCCCTTAGTGCAGATGGCCAAACACTTCTTGCAGATAAAATCTCTATCCTGAATCACTGGTCTGAATATTTTCAAACACTCTTCAGTGCTAACCATGTAGTCCAAGGTGAAGGAATCCAGCACATTTTACAACATCCGTTGAAAAATTAATTGGATATAGCCCCTACCATGGGAGAGACACTTAAAGCTATACAGCAGGTGAAAACTGACAAGGCAGCTGCTGTTGACAGAATCCCACCCAAAATCTGGAAGCAAGCAGGCCAAGCACTTCATGCTAAATTTCACAAGCTAGTTGTGTGCTGTTGGGAACAAGGTAAATTACCATCAGGTTTTCATGATGCAATCATCATCACTCTATATAAGAAAAAAGGTGTAAAGTCAGACTGCTCAAGTTACCGAGGTATAACTCTGCTCTCCATTGCTGGAAAAATTCTTGCAAGAACACTATTGAACAGATTAGTATCCTCTATTGCATAAGAACTTTTGCCTGAAAGTCAATGTGGTTTCAGAGCCAATAGAACTACCATAGACATGGTATTTTTTCTCAGACAACTGCAAGAAAAGTGTAGAGAACAGAATAAGGGCCTCTATGTAACTTTCATTGACCTCACCAAAGCTTTTGACACTGTGAGCAGAAAAGGCCTGTGGCTGATCTTGGAAGGATTAGGTTGTTCCCCCAAGTTTCTCAAAATGATTATTCTGTTACATGAGGATCAGCAAGGCCAAGTCAGATATGGCAATGCACTCTCTGAACCCTTCCCAATAACCAATGGCATGAAACAAGGTTGTGTTCTCACACCAACTTTATTCACAATCTTCTTCAGCATGATGCTCCAAAGGGCTACGGTAGACCTCGACAAAAAAAAACAGCATTTATATTCGATATCGTACTGATGGGAACCTGTTCAGTCTAAGGCAACTGAAGGCCCACACTAAGCTTACATCATCTTGTCCGTGAACTGCTTTTTGCTGATGATGCCACCCTTGTTGCCCACACAGAAGCAGCTCTGCAGCGTTTAACATCTTGCTTTGCAGAGGTGGCTGAGCTTTTTGGGCTGGAAGTCAGCTTGAAGAAGGCAGTAGTTCCCTACCAACCTGCACCACAAGAAGATTATCATCATCCTCACATTACCATTGGAGAGTCACAGCTTAAGTCAGTTCAGCAGTTCAGCTATCTGGGAAGCATTATTTCCTCAGATGCCAATTTCGACAAAGCAATAGACAACAGAATAGCAAAGGCTTACAGAGCCTTCGGAAAACTCCATAGAAGAGTCTGGTGCAAGAAACACCTGAAGAAAAGTACAAAGATTAGTGTCTATAGAGCCATTGTACTGTCTACTCTGTTCTGCAGGTCTGAATCATGGGTTATCTACCGCCATCACCTGCGACTCCTTTCATCAGTGCTGCCTCCATACAATTCTAAACATCCATTGGACTGACTGTGTGTCAAATGTTACTGTCCTTGAACAGGCAGGGGTCACCAGTATCGAGGCCATATTGCTGAAATTGCAGCTCCGCTGGGCAGGACACCTCTCTAGGATGAAGGATCATCACCTCCCTAAGATTGTGTTTTATGGTGAACTTGCCACCGGTTGCCACAAGAGAAGTGCCCCAAAGAAGAGATATAAGGACTCCCTGAAACAATACCTTAGCCTTGGCCATATTGACTATCATCAGTGGTCCACCTTGTCCTCCAATCTGGAGACTTGGAGACACACTATACATAATGCCATTGTCTCCTTTGAGAACACATGCAGAACTAGTCTCGAGGAGAAAAGACAACGTAGAAAGAAGAGCGCCCCGCCTATACCACCCAAGGAGACCTTTCGTTCTGCTTTTTGCAGTCTGATTTGCCTATCCCACATTGGCCTTTTTAGTCATCAGCACACTTGTAGTAGGCATGGGTAAAATCCTTCCCAAATCTTTGTTTGCTAAGTCAAGCCGTGATGATGATGAACTGCCCACACCAAGTTCAAAGAGTACTTAAAACATTCTCAGGACTAAGAAACTAATGAACATGGAAAAAAATGAGTTTAAACTTAAGAGGCAAATAATTATAGCCTGTAAAGTATATAATTTTTATGTAATTCTGTATCAATAGAAGCTATTGGGGAAGAGCAAGAATAATCTTTTGCCAAAAGAGTTTGTCAGTAAGAGGGCCAAGGCTGCTGAGCACTATCATGTCATGCAGCACACATTCCTTCAACCTCTATGTGCCATACTGAGATGTATATCAGCAGGTAAGAAAAATACTGCAAAGAAAATCTCCTAGCTTGTAGGAAGGTTGAGCAAAAACCTGAAAACAGAATATATTGGTAGGCCTGCCCTGCAGTCCTGCAGAGATACTCCTGGTGAACTTTCACCAAATCATTTTTGGTGACTCTTATTTGTCCATTTAGTGTGCTATTGGCTTCAGAGGTAGGTGCTGCATAGGAAATTATATTGCCTGTCCCAGAAAGTAAGAATGAGTACAAGAGGGATTAATGTTAAATTCTTGATTCATTCTTAGATGGTATCTTAGGAGTGACCTTGACAATCTTGACACCTGTATATATCTATATTTATTTTTATTGGAACATAGAATTATACTGGATTTTAAGTGATTCCATTTGGTTTGTAAAAGGATATTTTGTTTACGTTGGTTCTTCTGGTTTGTTTTCAAAATGTTGTTACAGTGAGTTCTTAAATATTTAATTACCCACACATTAAATAATACTGTTTGCAGGGAATTAAGTCATTTAGAACTAGTTAATGCCCTTCTGTATCACTTCAACCTGAATCTAGGCTGCTAATGCTGTTCAATAACAAAACCACTGGATTTCCCTCCCTGGTTGTACACTCAGAAAGATGTTTGCTAGTAAAGTGCCCCTTAAATGTCAGTGAAGGAAGGAAAATCTAATTGTTTTTCTAAATCTCTAAAACGTAAATGAACCTTGCCAGAGTGTCAGTCATGTCAGGCTGGGGGAATAGCTGATATTCCTCAAGTGTCTACTTCTGGCTTATACAATATTTCTGGTGATGTCCAATGAAACACCCTCATCATGTCCCTGCTTTAGTACTCAAACTGCAACATGTTTTTGATTGTTCCATACTTGTGAGCATTTGAGTTTCTTGATGTTACTACATGGATTTTAACATAATGTATCCAAAACCAAACATCCCCAAAGCCCTCAGATCTCTTCTCTTTGCTTTTATTTAACATATGTCAGATCTTTTGAGACCAAAGAAGTACCTCAACATAAAGAAGTGCACCATTTACAACAATGTCTGCAGATGTAACAATTTAGAAGTCTAAGGTATGTAGTACATGTATATGTATATTCTGCATACAGCTGGGCTTCTGTCTGGCCACATCAGATGCCATTTGTTCTTGGATAGGCATCCTCCTTCCATTTTCTCTTCTTCATGGTTTCCCCTCATTGTCATGCTCTTTGTCAGTGCAGGTTTTGACCCTCCATCATCTGTGATGAGTTGTGGCCCTGCCTGTCCAATTGCCTGGTTTGCTCCTTTTCCATACCCACATGCTGATTCTCTTTTTTGTGTTGGTTCTTCTCTATGCTGATAGACTAATAATTTGTGTCATTTTATTTTAGATCCTTTAGGATGATATTTAGCTGGGAAATACGGATTGAAATTTCTTCTTCTCACCTTCTCTGCCAATTCTTAGAAAAGAGAACCTTGGTGTCAGCACAGGAGCTAAGCAGAAATGCCTGAAAGGAGGAATGATTTTTTATGAACAAATGCAAGTGTTTTCTGTTGTCCTGTTGCCCTTGCTGCTCTCTGGCTTCCTGTCATCCATCTCCCTTTTTGGAGCAGGATAATCCTATGACCTACCTAAACATCTGGAGTTCAGACCTAATTTCTGTTTGACTACAAACTTCTCTTCAGAAGAGCTGCTCTCTTTTTTGCCCTTTTTTTCCCAGATGCTGTTAGGAGCCAAGGCAATTGGAGATCAACATCAGATGCCTAATGCTTGTTGGTCCCTTAGGCTGAAGTTTTGTCTGGTGGCTCGTTGCATGTTTCACTTTGGTGCTGTTTCTTCCTCTACAGTCCCAGTGCAGTTTTTCCACCCAGTGTCTCCTACATAATAGAAGCACAGACTCAATAGATCCCGCTTCAAATAAGTCCATTATTCCCTGATGCAATTCAAAACTGCCCTTCTTGTTTGTAGACCTCTCCCCAGAGTTTCTTGGGCTAACTCTAGCCTCCTTAATAACCTCCCCTTCTTTGCTCTCCTCTGTTCAGCTATAATTGGCCTTCTCTCTGACCCTATTTCTTCTGCCTGCCTGTGTCTTCCTGCCTTTCTGACTTACCACCTACTTTTCAAATGCCATGTGAAAGCCTATAGTTTCAACCTTGCCTTGTAATAATCCGTAGCAGCTTAAGGAAAACAACCTCTGGCTGTTACCCAAAGAGGGTTCAATAATTTTTTCTCTAACCCTCCTAAAGTAAAAAAGTTGGCCGCAAGAAGCAAGTAGGAGGACATCACACACATTATCCATGCTGTTTTGAGGGTTGAACAAATTATTTCTGCTGACTGGCACAGTACAAAAAATACAAGACATTCATGCAAATAAAATAAATTTGTACGTTGATTTTGTTTCGTTTTGTGTTTTCCTCTAACGTTCGTCAACTCCTGGCTCTTAATAGTCATTAAGGATAGGTGTGTGTTAGTGGTGGGAAGCACAGAGAGAACTCTTCAAGTACAGACTTTCAGACTTCAGCACACTTAAAGGTAGTTTTACTAAAATGAATGTGGCAGGCAAAAGGCATTTGAGAACCAGTTTTTTATCTAAGTCCACGCTAATGCCCTGGGGGGCAGAAGAAGGGAGAGAAGCATACCCTGGCGACCATAAAGTTTAGTGTCCAGCATTATTTTCCTGACTGCTTCCAGTTTTCTTTTCTTTCTAAACTCTTAAAGGCTCATTTCCCTTGTAGCTTCATATATTTTTCCCACTGCTGCTTGTAGCTTTGCTTGTGAATGCTCATCCTTACCAGTCTTGAGCTCCTTCTTTCTGTGTGCTTGAGGAAGGCAGCACCCAGCTGCCAGTTAGCAAGGCAATTTTGCTGCAGAAGCCTCTTTCTAACTAGAAATATCTCTGATGCTTAGTACTTGTATTTCTATTTGGTGCCTACCATCCCCAGTCAAGCTTGACAGATTGCTGTGCTTGGAGATAGATAAACAGATCTTTTCTTCATTAGGAAACAGGTGGTTTAGATAGCTCGCTGAAGTGTTCCCAAAGACCTGAACTTAATACAAGTTGGTTGGTGTTTTTCTGAGGCATTTGTTAACTTCAAATAGCTAAAAGATTAAAAGAGCTGCTGTCTTGGGTAAGACTGTAGCAGTGGTTAAAATCAGGGCATGACTGTTACATTGTTCAGCCACAAACTGCTGGACAGACTCTGGGCAAGTCACATAAGCTCTTGTTTCTGTGACGGAAGCCAGTTAGGATTTACTTTCCATGCATGCAGAACTGCTTTGTGTGAGCACACAGGGGTAAGCTTACCTCCCCTGGCAACTATTGCATCAGATAGAACAAATTGGTAAAATAGGACTTGTAACTTTGAACAAGTTCCTTACTTCTCTAGGTCTAATTCTTTGCTGCTATTTACCCTGCACGAGTGCACAATGGATAGGAAATTCTTTCATGAGTGTTGATACAGCCACAGCTTTCCCCTTTGGCTGCCGCAGATGTACAGCCCTAGTCTCTGGGCACCCCGTTCTGCCATTGCTCCACATGTGCTTCCTGCCAGGAAACGGCTCCTTCTCCAAGCTGGTGGTATCCACAAAAGTACTCCATTACCCTGGGAGGACATCTGGAACAGAGCACGGTGCAAGGTGACTTGCAGAAGTTTCCTTCTGACCCAAATTGCTCTGATTCTAAGCTCAGGCCTACAAAGCAAAGCTTGATTTCATGGCTGATATTTGTTATTTGAAGGCATGTTTATTACCAAATTTCTCATATAAACAGGGATGGAAATGGAAAGTTTATTTTACTAAAGTTTTAGGTGGGGAGGAAAAATTTTGCAACTTCAAAGGGGGAGGAGAAGGGGATCATCAAGTGGATCTGGTGGTCTGCATTTTGCCTATAGTAATGAAGTCATTTCTGTAACAGGCTATGCTTTATCCAGATACTTTATTTCAGTAACTGTCCTTCAAAGTATGGCACTCTTCCTGTTCTCTTTTATTGCTGGGAGCATTGCAACCGTTGATGTGAGCAGTTGTTCCTCTACTATTATGTTATGTTATTAGCTATAATACATGCCAATCTAACTTCCTGATTAACCTTATGTGGATACAAGTCCGTAACATCTCTTTAATGTTTTCTTCGGATACTTCAAGTACTTATTCTCTGACTTGGAATTAGTTTACACACTGCCACTACATTTAAATACATCATTTGTGTCTCTGTAGGGAAGTGCTAGTTTGGTTACAATTATTGCACTGCAAGCCTGAGGCTAGAGTAAGGTTATTGCCTAAATAATATATTAAAGGAAGGAGGCCACTTAGCTTGTTTTGTTAAGAATCCTGGGGCGATCGTTTGTGTAAAACCACCAAAGGTTCATACAAATGACACCTGTGTAAGCTCCAGGGAGAATGTTCATCTTGGTCTGTGCTAGAAACCCCAGCTTGAGAGTCATTAGCGAAGTAGGAGAATTGCAGAAAGCTTCCCTCTTAAACCTCTAACATGAGATTCAGCAATAGCTAGAGCAGCTAAGAAGTATCACTCATCACTGCTCCAAAAGTCGAGGGGAGTGGGGGGGTTAAGAGGCTCTTGGAAACTTTTGAAATCATTGTTTTCATGCTTTAAGGGTTATATTTAACCTTCATTAAATGTTCAAGTAAGTGAATATTTTGGTTTATTTAGTGGGGTTCAGGTTGCAGTACAGACCACCACTCATTTCTGCTTTAATCTTTGCACTCGTGGAAAACGTTTACTAAGTTTAGACACTATTTAATCTCTTTCAAGCTTGTTATCTTCAAACCAGCAATAAAAAAAAGCAGATCTTAAAAACAAGTCCTATTTACATCTGATATAAACCAAAACTGTGTTAATATTAGCATTTCAGAGTATCTAGGAACCCGTTGCTTTCGATTTTGATAGGTTGGACATAATCTCTGTGGGCTGGGAAAATTCCCAGTGTATTCTTGGATTCCAGTCCCGGCTGACATGAGGAACAGCTACCTGCAGTAGGGACCTGCATACCCGTTCAGCACTACATAGCACACAACACATGGCACTTCTTTCAAGGGGAGCCTGGAGTGAGATAAGTCAAAGTGACTCCCCCCCAGGGCTTGTCCTAGGCCATCCCCATTGGGATTTATGAAAGGTACCTAGCAAGATTTGCTTCCTGGATGTCCTCAGCATTTTATCTTTCCAATCAACTCTACTTGCTGGAGTAAGATGTGACAGTGTGAGCTTCCAAACTGAGACATGAAAGAAGTACTAAAACTCTTTTAAACTAGATAGACTCGCTTCCAAATAGCTTGCCTGGTGTTTTCATCCTGCCAGAGATTGAGAGCTGTGGAGCTATATATCTCATAAGCAAATGACAAAGCCGTCATTTTTGCCCTGAAGCAGCTGCAATCCAAGACTCCAGTTCTGTGATCAGGCTGCTGCAAACCACTATGAGCCCTCCAAGGGCTCTGCTCTCAGAGCACACGCTCGTGTTTGAGGCTGAGGCCACACAATGTCAGAGCCAGATTTCTTAAGGTAGTTGGTGCTGAACTGCCACAGGCTGGGGAGTTTCTGAAAATAACCCCCAAACTCTTTGATTCAAAAGTAACATGACACTCTGCAGAGTTTTCCTTTTAGGCAGTGAGAGCTCAGATCTGCCCTCTGCGTGCACGAGGGCTGGATTGGCTTCAGCAGGAGCCAGCACGCTCTGGCAAAGATGTCGTGCTGGAAACAGCATTCTGCTCATTCTTTTGCGTGTTCACATTAGTGGTATTTTCCAAGGTGAAGACAGGCTGTACTCATGGAGAAGGAAAAGAGCGGGTGAGGTTATTTTGGCCTCTGTTATTTAGGAAGTCACACTACATGCTATACGATCACCTTACAATCTATAAAACTTAAATCAAGTACTAGTGGAGTGTAGTCTGGGTCACACTATTGGGACTATAAAGGAGTGCATGTAACCAGCTTGAATACATATATGCCACTTGTAGAGAACTGTTACCCTCCCAGTTACTCAAGTCTCCCCTTTCACTGTGCCTCTAATGAGGCTCAGATCTTTCTAATGTTCCTGAACTCCTGCTAATTACATGAGGAACTTTGCTGGAACTGCTTGGGAGTGTCAAGTTCAGCTTGTGTGTAAGCGCTGGCAAGCGCTGGGAGCAACTGGCTCTGGAGCCTTTTGGAGCACTGTGATGGGTGGATAGAAGACATATGGCAGGGAGGGGACAGCGGTACCATGGAGCGAGGCATGGAGGATGATTCTGATTCTAAATGAGCCTGGGGTGTTTGTGCTGAGCTCGACTGCAGACAGGGAGGATGTTCCTTCATTTGCAGACCCTGAGTCGCCCTCACAGCTGGCTCGGTTTTCACTCATGAGAATGAAAACCTAATAGACCAAAACAACAAAACAACCTTTTAATAAACCAAATTGTTCCCCATATAATCTCAGTGTTCTGTCTCACTTTACCTTCGGTGCTTTTTCTTCACTTGCAGAGATGTTTGTACTTCCTTCTTCTGTGTTATGACCAGAGCTGGGTGATGCTTTTCAGCTTGACTATTCTTATTTGCACAAAATGCAAGTTCCAAAATCTTTTACTAAATTTAAACCTTCTGACAAATAAGGAAATAGGTTTTTCAAGAAAGCGTTGCATGCAGTTTTTCAGTAAAGCTGCCATTTCTTACTTCAAAAGATACTCTTACGTTCAAATCAAAAATTTCAATTTAGGTAATTCTATAGACTGGTAAAAACTATAAAATTTAATCAAAATTTCATTTTGGATTAGACAAAAGGATTTATTTAATCCAGTTAAGAAAAAAAAGGGCGGGGGCAGGGGGAGCTGGGGGATGACACACCATTCTGAATACAGAAAGCGATGTCTAAGAGAGCTGAAAAAAAAAGATGAAAAGTCTACATCGAAACTTTTGGGTTAGTGAACACATCTCCTTTTGTTCCAGTCATCAATCTCTGGAGCTGCATGCAGCTTCTGGTCAAGTAAGACACATTTTC
Source organism: Melopsittacus undulatus (assembly GCF_012275295.1). Taxonomy (NCBI): domain Eukaryota; kingdom Metazoa; phylum Chordata; class Aves; order Psittaciformes; family Psittaculidae; genus Melopsittacus; species Melopsittacus undulatus. Next base: position 70,261,488 of record NC_047532.1, on the reverse strand, counting down.
TGTATGTTACATTTTCTAGTAATATGACAGTTTCATTTTTACATAATGCTATTTCAGTATTTATGGGACTCAAAGCAATTATTTCTGACATAGTTATTTGTTAGTGACTAGAGAGCATTAATAGCTGCACAAACTAACAGGTAAAGTGCTTCAGAAAGGACAGGAAGAATACACACCCAAAAAACATCAGTTGCTTTCATTAAGAAAATAGAGATTTGAAGAGCAACTACAAGTCCAAATAAGCTCTGTCCTGGCAGGAGTGACAACAGTGCAGGTATGGTGGAGTGCCCTCAACTCACCCCACAGCCTTTCTAAAGTCTGTGCAATCAGCAAGCTGCTGATTACCTATTCACTATTCTGTCTCTGTCTATATAATGCCTATTTTCAGTACTGATCACTAAGTTCACAAAAGCCTCAGAAGTACACACTGCCAGTGCTGGGGTACTGGTGATCCACTGCACATGATTTTGAAGGTCCTGTTCCCTATAACCTTTATTTGACTTTGGCACGTGCATACCATTTCAGGAGGCCTTGGAGTTTAATGCAATCTGTTTCCACTGAAGGCAAGCAATGCTGGAAATATGATTACAATAATTATATCATGAACATGGTATTGTCATGATCAAGTGAAGGGCTCCAATATGTAACTGATAAAATTGTAACTTTGACTTCCATCTTTAGCTTAAAAACTGAAATTAATCAATTTAAGGTAGTTTGCTCCCTATGAAGATCCATCCCCTTCATAAGTGTTTATGCAATTAATGAGTAATTTTAAAACATCTTATTACAGTGTTCCAAGTCATACAGAGCATACCAGACCCCTTCTGCTTTGGTTTCTTATCCTCTAGCTTCCGTTGGGTCCTAATTTGGGCTTCTCAGGTAAATATGGAAAGAATGGTGTAGATTGCACCAGTCCTACCATCAGCTTCAGTTTGCAGAAGTTCCACTGATTCAGACTTCTGCATTTATTTTGAGTGGAAAGTGTCTATTTAAATTGTGAGATCAATCATCAAATTAGATGTGTGACTGCACACATCATTCCAGTGTTTATTTTCCTTTCTGGCACACTTGTGGCTCTTTGGGTTTGAAGAATGTAACTCAATTGGAATGAGGCTCAGTGATAAAATGGTCATCACATAAGATGTCTTTGTGTTGTTTTGAAATGTACTATTACAAGGCATTTTAATAAACTTTGTTTTTATTTTCCTTGATTAATAACACATTTGCTTGTGAATTTTCTGGGATGTTTGATTCATGGTCTTTCCTTTCTTTTCCTTAGAACTCCTTGGTGGCAGCAGCCTTGTGGGACTATCCCATGGCGATCTGACCTGGTTCTGGCTTTGTCCAAGTAATTTTAGTCGCACTAACACTTTTGACCCCTGGTGTCATTGATAAGCTCCAGAGCACTGAGTGCTGGATCCAGAAAGTTTTGAAAGATCTACAGAAAACTAAATGCCTGAAGCCATGTGATGGATGTTTATTTGTTTTAATTATCAATATAGAAAATAATCTTCTGTCACTTTCTCTTTTCTTTATATTCACATGTATAGAAAAGTGGTCTCATCAATAGTGGATTCATTACACACATTAAACATTGTTCAGTGATATAAAGGAGGATAGCTCTGGTTTACTCTTCTCTGTTCAATAGCTGATATGATTTTTACCACTTCCTCAGCTTCATGATTTAGTAGGAAAGACTCTGAACATTGTGTAAGGCATTAAACAACAGCAGCTGATCACTTGTGCTAATATGGTTTCACTATAAAATACTGTCATCTTCTTTTGATTGGCCCTTGCCTTTCATAGAATTGTTTGCCTAATGCAGTGCTAAATAGTTTCATTTTCTTCCCCCCTCTCCTCCCCCCCTTTTTAACTGGCTTTTATCTTTAAACTGTTTTTATAAAGCAAAAATCTGCGTTCCTTTGAACTCATCCTCTGATGTCATAAGAGCTGGGAGCTGACATGAATTACACTGTGAAAATACTGACATTTAGAGCTAGGTACCAGCATGCACTGAAATACAGCAAAGCATGTTGCGTTCAAGAATATCTTTTAACATGCTGTTATTAGTGGCAGGCTCTTTGGTTTGAACGCCTGTGATAGGTGAAATTAGCACACTGTTTTTCCAGTCTATGGATGGTAAATTCTTTTCCCTTTTGGGGTCAAAAAATACAAATATTAAAGAAAACCCCAAGTGTTACTATTTGCAAGGTTACAATGTTTGTTATTAGAACTGTGGAATATGATCAATCTTTTAGGGAAGATAGTATGAGGGACCCATGAAAGGACAGGAAACATCTATATTTGCTGGCAGCATGCCTATGTTAAACATATTGCTCACAGTGCCATCCTGATGGCACGGTGGGGAAGGACAGTTCAGCTATGCAGTATGAAAACATGCCATCATATCTGTATTTCATAACATAGCACGCCAAAGTCAGTCACGAGTTTAAGTTAATTAGCTGAGGTTCCCTGCAGGAAGCCAGTTCTGTGGCCAGCTAAAAAAACTGAGGATGTTCAGTGGTATTAGGTCCCTAATCTTAATCCTCTCCTGGGAGAAGCAGCAAAATGCAGGAAGCACTTTGCACAAGGCTTCCTCTGGGTCCCCCCAGAGATGTCCCACAGAGATGCCTGGTTTTAATGCTGCATTCCTTAGCACAAATAAAGCACAGCTTTGCATCCTTACTTGTGCAAGACTTTAAAAGGAGGCTTATTGTGCCCTACAACATCAGTATAGTGAGGCAGTAGGAACAATTATTTTCCCTTATACTTTTCCCTTAAAAAGTAGGAAATATACTAAAAGTAGGAAATGTTGCATGAATGCAACAAGATTATGGTATACGTGAAAACAAAGTGGACTTTTGATCTTTAGCATAAGAAAATTATATAATGCTGTGCTTACTGAAAAGGAGGCTGAATTCAGCACCATTTATTTCCACCTACAATGTATCCTAGCAGCCTTCTAACTGTTGCTTGTATAAACAGCTTTAATTCCATCAGGCAATTTCACTGATTCTATTAATAGAGATTACTCTTCCCACAAGTATATTAAACGTTTAGAGACGTTTTTAATCTCCTTTTTTGTCTTATCCAAAGGAAAAAAAGATACAACCAACCAAAAAGCCCCCAGCTTTTTATGTGTCTTTGAATCTAGTCCATAGCTCCTGGAACTAACTAAAACAAGAGAAAAAGAAATTCAATGCATTTGTAAATAATTCCAATTAGGAATAGCAGCTTTGGCCAGCTGAGGAGGCCTGAACTGTGTATGGAATCAATTCACCTGGCTCCATCCAATCTTGTCTGACCCAGCCAAGTGCAGGCTGGTCCCCAAGGTCCCTGCAGGGCAGCCAGGGAGGTGGATAGCCTGCTGTCCCTTGGCGCTAGGTGTCCATCATGCCAAGCATAAATGGCCTGTTCCCCTTGCCTTGAGAAAGCCATGGGCTATCACAGCCCCATCAGAGCACCAGCCACTGGGTCTGTACTGCCAGAAGGTTCCAGCCCTGTTTGCTCAGTGATAACAGAGGGAGCATAGTGCCTGCAGCAGTGAGCCCATGCACCATCACCCACACACCTAAGGTAGTGCCAAGCCCTCAGCTTAATCCAAGAGGCTGTAGATGGATGCAGGTGGATGGGGGAAAGAGCAGGGGCAGCAACTGTAGGAAATGCGTTAGCAGGCTGACAGAGAGAGGGTTGGTAGCACACATGGGCCACCCTTTGGCTTTGCCTCTTCTGCCTACGCTATGTTGTAGCAGTGGGTGAGCTGCACCGTCTGTGTATCCATGCCGGAGCAGTATAGAATCACAGAATAATTTGTGTTGGAAGAGACCTTCAAAGCTCATAGAATTATAGAATAGTTAGGGTTGGAAAGGACCTTAAGACCATCTAGTTCCAATCTCCCTTTAGTCCAACCCACCTGTAATGAGCAGGGACATCGTCAACTGAAAAGTAATGCCTTTAAAGAAAAAGTGCAAATGTGCAGGTACAAAGTGAGACAAAGAGTGTATTGTTGTTAGTTACATAGAAATAATTGTTTAAACAATAATTGCACAGCCATTATCAGTCTTCTTTACCAATTGCTTCTAGCCAAAACCAGTTATCTCTGATACAGATTTCTGCTATTTGGAGGCAGGCCTGGGTTTAAAACCACAGCATAAAGTGGTTATATTCAAAAAAACTGTTACTACTGAAAGAGCCCACAGGAGGAGGATGTGTTGCAGCTTTCTGCATGAAAACATGCTCTGTTGCTGCTTATACCCGTCTAGGATGGACCCAGCTCTTGAGCTATACTCAGCAGGATGACACAAGGGTGCAGGGTTTGCTCAAAAAGCTTTCTCACCCCTCCATCTCCATCTTCCTCCGTATACCACCTCATCAGACTCTTGGCCACTCCTACCTAGGAAAGTTTGAGTGGCAAGGATGATTTTCACCTTTCCCAAACCATTCATAGAATTTTGAGAAAGAATAATGCAAAAAGAAGAGTGAGTAAAGGGGAAGAGCTCAGTAGAACTTGTAGGCTCAGTGATTCATAGAAAATAAGTTAGGAGAGGTGGAGAGAGGGGGAAAATCCCCTATGAAAGAAGGGATGTGTGTCCGTACTCAGTGGTGGAGGGAAACGTATTTACATTCTGCTGCAAAACTGGTGGGATGTGCAGGGTATGGGATATAGAAAGAGAAGAGGTAGGAAGTCAAGCCTGCATATATTGGTGCTGAAGGACCTGTCAGAAGAAACTCATGAGAAAGTGTTCAGAATTAAGAAAATTAGAGGGTTATGAAGAGCTTTGAAAGCTAGAAAATTAAGAGAAGTGGAGAAGTTTTGCAGTAGAAGCCTGTGTCTCAGTTACCCATTTTTTTCTTTGCTACTTTTGTCCTGAGAATTAGGAGAAAATGTGAGATCTTTGTATGTGAGCTGAATGTGTGTTTAGGTGTATATTGAGAGTATTCAAGTATTTGAAGCCGGGAAGAAACACCTTAGTATCTAAGCTGCAAGAAGATCATCAAATCCATTTTCCACTCATATGTCATCTCAGAGATGGTTATAGCAAGAAACCCATTTTCTCATTTCACCTACTGAATCTTCTGCTATTTTCAGAGTCATGTACACTGCACATCCCACTGCTGTTCTTTGAACATACAAAATACCCCAAGAATCTTTTCCTAGTATTTTTTATATGACAAACCCAGGCTTTAGACTTCCTTGGTAGGAGCATAGCACTATCCAACTGCTGCACCTTTCTAATACTCTGAGGAGTTTATGACAGGAGAGCAGGATTCTTTGACACCCCCTCCGACAACCCAAAGCTCTGTCACTGACAGAAAAGGGTGCCACAGGCTTTGTGAGTCTGGAGATCTTCTTCTGAGCCTTCTCAGTCCCTGCTCTCTCAAGATTGGACCTGAAATCGTAAGTCATGACATCTTAATCACTATTTGTACACTCATATGATTCCTCTAAGACCATCCCACCTTGGTTCAGCACTGATGTTCACACCAGAGCTGAATTTGTGCTGAGCAGCTAAGCAGAGGGGTTTACAAAACTTACAAAAGTAGGAGAAAATTCTGCAAGTTGAAATGCATCCTCCTGAGAGGTACAAGCAATGAATTGCTGTCAGGAATCCTGTCCTCTGCAGCAGTGGATGAATGCGTGGTGTTAATACACTACTTGTGTGTAGTGAAGACATCTGGAGGGAAAATATTCATAGGATCCCAGGCTGGTTTGGGTTGGAAGAGACCTCAAAGCTCATCCAGTTCCAGCCCCTGCGGGCAGGGACACCTTCCACTAGATCCAGTTGCTCCAAGCCCCTGTGTCCAACCTGGCCTTGAACTCTTGCACGGATGGGGCAGCCACAGCTTCTCTCGGCACCCTGTGTCAGAGCCTCACCACCCTCACAGGGGAGAGTTTCTGCCTTATATCCAACCTAAATCTCCCCTGATTAAGTTTAAACCCATTTCCCCTTGTTCTATCACTACCATCCCTGAAGAAGAGTTTCTCTTCAGCATCCTTGTAGGCTCCCTTTAGATACTGGAAGGCTGCTATGAGGTCTCCACGCAGCCTTCTCTTCTCCAGGATGAACAGCCCCAACTTTTTCAGCTTGTCCTCATACGGGAGGTGCTCCAGCCCCCTGATTATCCTTGTGACCTCCTCTGTACATGTTCCAAGAGTTCCATGTACTTCTTATGTTGAGGACACCAGAGCTGGATGCAGTAGTCCAGGTGGGATCTCATGAAAGCTGAGTAGAGGGGGAGAATTACCTCCTTCAACCTGCTACCTCAGTTCAATAGAGACAGCTAAAGAGCATCACTATGAACAGATTCCATCCAGCCAGGGAGAACTGGATTGAGCTTCGGCTCATGAAGAGGCACGGCTGGGGAATGGAAGTTTTTTCTTTGCAATTTGAAAGCCTGTGTTGTGTACAATTGTTTAATCCTTACTATTCAATTGATTTTAAAAGTGGATAATGATGACTGAGCTTTAAATACACAGAGGCTGTTGTTGGAGCTACAGATTGTCTTTGTACTAGCACTAAATACTTATTCTGGATAAGGATAACCTTGGAAATCTGGGGAAACACCTGTGATTGAACTGCTGTGATAAGGATCTCTACACTTCTACTGCCAATATTTTTCACAAAACTCACTATATGCAGGGGTAAATAATTTCTATTAATTTCCCACTCTTTTTGTCTCATAAATTTGAATGTAGTTGATGCCTAAATCTATACAACAGGTTGCAAACCCTGAGTCCTGTCTTTAAGGACCTGTCCTGAATTGTTTAAGGAGTTCTCCCTGACAGAAGCCCTTCTTCTTCCTCCAGCACTAACTGGGTGATGATAATTGTGTCGCTTAAGAAAACAACAGAGCAGGAGAAGGCAGCTGGAGACAGTGTGTGAGGAAATCCAAAGCCATGTACATATTGATAATTTTATGAAGCTATAGCAATATACTCTCTCCCTTCCATGAGTACTGCCAACAGTCAGTTGCTTTCTGTTTGCTCTGACAACACCTTTTATATGGCTTCTTAAAAGTTGTCTAGATGGTAATGTTTTTACTTGAAAAGTGGAGAATGAAGAAATGTATTTCCTCTCTGACAATAATATACTCAGGGAAACTGATGCTGAATGCCTTTGTTATAGATATATGAATGTTAAATGTTTCTTCATCTAGCGTTATGTATTTTTCAATGGAGAATATCCGATAATTGTGGGGTTTAAAAGTGTTACGATATACCGTGCAGAAATTAAATTACTTCAAATAGTACTTTGCTCCAGAACTACAAATGTGTTTTTAAAAGACCCTTTTGAGAAGGGAACAGTTTTGTAGCATTGATATTTATTTTAAAAAATAATACAGCCTTTTCACAGAAGTTTTCATATGTCTTTGTAAGCATCTCATTAGGCTCTTACCTACATGAAACTACTGCACTGTTATTCTGAGACTTCTGTAGAAATACTAATTTCTTGTCATTTTAGTTGCTGTTAAGGCCCCTGTAAATCTAGACCTTGTGGAGTCAACAGTAGAGTTCCACTTGCTTTAGTGAAGCTGAGATGTCTCCTCAAGTGGAAGGAGAAATTTCTCTTTCAGCCATGTACAAAAGCCAGAGGAATGTTGGATCAGAAGTGTTGAAAGCAAGAGCAAGTGAGCTGTGGTCCCAGCTTGATTCACCTGGGTCCTGTGTGAGGGACCTGGAGAAATTATATGTGATGAGGCAAAGTTTGTTCCTATGTTTTATCTGAAATCCATGTGATCAGGAGCTACTCACATCCGAAATTGTTTCACGCTTTAAAAGCAGTTGCAGTTCCTACAAGGGGTGACATTTCCCAGGCACAGTGCTGCCCGATTCTGGTCCCAGCACTGCCTGCTTGCATGTTCAGGCAAGAGCTGTGTGCTCTTACAAACCTCAGGATACATCTTCAAAAGAGAATGTTGCAGCAGAGCATGTTTAACTTTAAGCTGAGGTTGGTGTGAGGGCTCAGGAGTTAGAACTCTATCTCCAGCCTTCTTTCGTCTTGTAATGTTTTATGTTACTATGTGAGAGCAACGTAAATAGTATTTGCTTGCTTCCATTCAAGCAGTTTAACACCCACTGAGAATAGCTTTGTAATGAAATCCCTGTTTTGAGTAGGAGTGTAATTTTGACAGCAAAGAAACTTAGTGCTTCTGTTTTCCATATTAGCTGTGTTATGATGCCAGGATGTATACAAAGCACTGAAAGGCAGCAAGTATTATTTTCATTACAATGCAAGCAACAAATGGCATTTCCATTATAATTTCCATTGCATTTTAAATAGCTCTTTGATCAGGTTAAATTTATTTGAGATAAAAGAAACATTATATTGATGCTTAACCTACAGATGCTCTTGTGCTGTTTTAGTTTGTCTTAATAGTGCTTTAAAGTCTGCAGTGAAATGTTTCTATAGACTACTGAATATCAAGGAAATGCGGTGCACCTTTTTTTCTGGCTTCCAGTTTTGATTATGTTCTTTTAAAATAAGATTGTCTAGCTAGAAAAGACAGCCAGCTAAAGAGTGCCTTTCTGTGTATCAGATCCTTTCTGCATGTACTAAACTGTGTAGTGACTATTAGTTTTCTAACTGGTAAGTGCAGGCTGTGGGACAAACAGAGCTAATAACTAATAGAAAAATTATCTTCCAGACAGTCTATATGTAGTCCTGGTCTCAAATCAGGAATTGGTAGATGAAACCTAATAGGTAGATGAAATTTAATAATAGGTTGGAGGCTTCTTTCAGTTCACTGAATTACATTGAGTTGCCCTGTGCAAGCAGGAGAATGTGATGGCAGTGGAGGATCTGTAATAGGTTCACTGCTTTCTTCTGTGGTTGTTTCTAAGAAGTATGTAAATTGGGATTATTCCTTCTTTAGCTATTGTGAAGCAATAAACAATGGAGTTGAAATCTCACAGACAAAATGTGCATCTTGCTCTGGAGGGGTTTTCTGTGTGAATAAAGGACGAGTCTTACTCTTGATCAAAATATGCCCATCTCTGCCAGAGGAAGGGCAGAGTGTGCTCATAGCACTTAGGACAGCCACAGCAGCAAATGAAGGCACTGTGACTTCAGTCTGTAAGTGGAAAGTGGGAAATAACAAGGGTTAAGGAGCAACTTCTAAATTGTGTTCTCTAGGTGTCACTCATTTAATCAAATGTGGGTAACAGAAAGGAACACAAAGTTAAAATCAGCTGCTTTTGAGGCCTCAACTTGTTTATGCAAGCAAGCATATGACACATGCTGAAATCTGAATAAATAATTTGTCTCCCATATTCCCCATTTAAGCTTTCAGGTTTGTAATTTGTCACAGTAAGAGCTGAGGGCTTTTTCATGTTAACACAAGGTGGTACCAGCCACCTAAACTTGAAGCCAACTAACAAGTAATAGACCTTAATCAACACAAACAATTTATTTTTAAACAACAACTGAGAAAAGAGAAGCAATGAGAGTTGTATTTTATAGTAGCAAAAATTCTGACCACAGCTGAAAAAGCCAGTAGCAACCTGGTCTAGTGGAAGGTGTTCCTATCTGTGGCAGGGACTGGAACTGGATAAGCTTTAAGGTCCCTTCCAATCCAAACCAGTCTGTGACTCTATAATAGCAGTGAATTGAATACACTTCAGTAACTGTGGAAGGGTCCATTCCAAGAGTCCTGTTTTCTTACAGAACTGGTTGACAACACTCACTATTACTTAGCCTATTGAGAACCTGCAGACACTTCAAGGCACTTTTATGTGATGCACTGGGGGAGTGTTCTGATTTGAGCAGTTTCTTGCTATTGTACTGATACTTGCTTAAAAAATCAGCATGTTTTCAAAACTTTCTCATAGAGCCCTCATAAAAAGATCTGTGAACATTTGCTGATATTAAACATTTTCTTAATTTACTTTAAAAATTACTGGTTTACTTTCCAAACTCCTTTTTCTCTATTCTTTAGCACCCATTTACATAAGAAAGCTAAAAAAAACCCCAAACCAATAAATTAAGTGAAGATGTGAATTTAAAAGAAAGCACTTTAACATTAAAATCCTGTGTCGAAATTCCTTTTAGAACTTGAGTGCTCTAAACTGCCTTTAACTTAGTTAACTTGAATGTTTCTTGGTTGTGAATAAGTTGGGGACTGAGGCCAATTCATTAATATTCTTGAAACATTAATTCAGTATAATTTCCTGATGTGTGTCTGTAGGCAAACCTGAGGAGCACAGGCTGCAGAAAGAGCCTCTAACATGGATCATTCTTTCTTTCTCTGTCTCTTAGAGTCACAGTGGTACCAACAGAGTGATGAGCACTCCTTAAAATATGTACTTGTACCTATCTCTGAGTGAGCAACTCTTTAAATCCAGTCCAGAGGTCATGGAAGTTCCTGCAGGGACTGCACTGTTGGAGAGCTGAGTTTGTTACCATCCTCCTATATGGTCTTCAGTGTCCTCTTCATCAGATTTTTACTGAGTATTTCAGTAAGAAGATTAAGGTTCAGTGGAGGTGTTGCTCATGTCAGCCTCCCCAAGTATTTCTGTGTCTTTTTTTATAATCTAATGCACTGAGACATAGAGAAATACTGTGAGCCTTGTACTAATTCTTCAAGGGAGAATTCTTCTGGCAGAATATAAGGCACATACCGATCGTCAGTGTTAAATGCTTCTTTGGTGCAGATCTTTACTGTCTATAGAGCATAGCTTACTGGGGTTTCGGATCATAAATGCTGTGAGCATCATGATGTAGCAGTTTTGTGTGCACAGTTTCTTCTCCACTGACCACTCAGAGCCTTTGAAACTCTAATTTATGCTTTTCCAGTATAGAATGTAATAGCATCCCTGTTAAAAATAAAGGAAAAAACCCTGCTCTTGAATTTATACCAAATATTTAATGGCAAAATCACAATTTTCGATTCCACTTAGCAGTTTGGCAGTGGAAAGGCCCCACTGTGTTCTTTCTTTGAAGTCAAAAAAAAGAATCTGGCCTGGGTTCAGTATTTAGGGAGAAGAGATTTGCCTTGTGTAACAATTACTCTCCTAATGCCATGGGACACTCAGGGTGCATCGTGTTTTCCTGAGACAAACATTTAGTTCATCCTTTGTTTTTGTACCATCGGCTACTCACTTGGGGCTTGTAGAAAAAGAAAGCACCTTCTGTCTAATGAGGAATCGTCTTCTCATTAGCCCTGCTGATTTTCCTAAAGATTTTACTCCATGCAATGCATTATAATTATATGACAGGAGAACAGTGGAGAATATGGCATAGCATTTCCCATAGGTTTCCTTTCTGAGATAAGAAAGATAAACATTCTGCTTTGCTTCTCCAAGAAGGACAAAAAAATTCCCCCTCTGCCGTTTCCGGCAAGGCAGTTGGATGTGAGCCGCTCTCTGGAGCTGAGGCTTTGCTCTGCCAGACAATGATGTGTGTCAGGCAGGGAAACGGGCTGTACAAAGTAAGGAAGCCCCCTGGACCGAGGTGTGTGTCCTCAGCTTCCTGAGAATGTGCTTTATCGCCCAAGGGTCCCTACACACTCCCAGGGCTTTATCTGGGCAGCTCCCAGAGGGGGGGGGGGGGGAGCTCCTGTTTGTGTTTTCAAGGGCGCTCTCTGCTCTGGGGGACACCCAGGCGGCCTTTCATTGTATTTCTCCTTTGTTCCTCCTGGATTGCTGCAACTTCAACCAAAGCAGGAGGGAGCACGAGCAGGACCGAGGTCTGGTTTGGAGTACGCAGAGCTTGACTCTAAATGACCCACCTCTCTTTCAGCCCTGACACCCAGGCCAGGGAAATATTTTCCTTAGACTGGCTTTCCTAAAGCAGGCAGAGAAGCTCCGGTTACAGGACTAAAGTGAGCAGCAATGATGCTTTCTGTTTGCTCCACTCTCTGCAGTCTGAATTGTGTAAAAGGAGGAAAAAATACCTAGGCATCTCTTTCCCATAGCAGCTGGGAAGCATGTGCTGCAGTTCTCCAAAAGCCTGGTTGGGTAGGTGAGCAATTTAAAAGCTTTAGAGGGGTTCAACAGGAGAAGCTGTAAAATTGAAGTAATGCTCCTTGTGTTAGTGGTTAACAAGAGAGTGTCAGACATGGAGAGGTTTGCTTCTTGATAGCCTCAGAGCTTTGCAGCTCCCTGCGTTTCTCTTTAACTTTCTTGGTAAGTTTCTTGTTTAACTTTCTCATTTGTAACTTCTTTTATTATTCACACACCAAGTTTTGTAACGCACTGACATCTGCTGTGCCACTGCAGAGCTGACACAAGGCTTGCAGGATACGTGTAACAGGCCTTAAGAAATCAGAGTTAAGGAAAGGGAGAAGCAGAGTGGGAGAACTTGGAGCATTGTTGATACAAGGGGGTAGGGAGAGCAAGGCCCTTAAGGGGTTTATGTTATAGCTATTTTGTTGGAAGCAATAGTACAAAATAAGCTCATTTCAGTCATACAAACAGCAGCTCTGTTGATGGACTCTAGTTATCACCTCTTACAAAAGAATTACATTAGCTCAGTTTTTCCTTTCTTGTTCTCCTGTCTGAGTAAGGTTGTGGTGATGTGATGGGCCTGATATGATGGGCTTATGATCCTGACAAAGAGCTTTTCTGACAGTGTACATAATCACTGAAATTGAGAGTAAAGATGTAGCTCAGTAACCTGAACAGTGAGCATTGCATCACTTACAACTATTCTGTGAGATGGGAGCAGCCACCACCCCACCAACAAATCACTGCAGATCCTAGAGCAGGAGCAGTTGCAAAATAGCATCACTTGTCAAATACTAAACCAAACTGAAAACAGTCATCCAGTCGACAGCAGCAAACTGTCTGGTCTAAAACTGCTGGTCTAAAGCTGGTCTAAATGTCTCTTCCCTGAGACATTTCACCTGGGGATGTGTCTTGGTTTAAGCCCAGACAGTAACTCAGAACCATTCAGCCACTCCCTCACTCCCCCAGGACAGGATGAATCTCTGGGAGGGGTGTGAGGCAAGGGAAATGCTCCATGGCAGTGTGGGAAAATCATATCTCTACTGCTTGTGGGCTGAGGCCTTCAATACTCAAACCCAGCTCCCAGCTTGTGCCTCCTCCAGGATGCATTTCAGATGGACATTTCAGAGACCCAGGGCAGTACTAACCAGAAAGCTTTTATCAAACCAGTTTTAAATGAGAGCCCGACCTTTGCCCAAAGGAATAGTTAGGCAGGTTTGCTTTGTTAAAAATTGGTGGTATTTCTCATAAAACTGTAAAGCTGGGATACATTTCTATGATTGTATGGTTTTTTTTGTTACATTCTTCTGCTGAACAGAATTGTTTATAAAAACACATCTTTTTCTCAAAAGAACACAAGGGGTTTTACTAACTTCAGAGTAGAATCTCTTCTAAAACAAAGACTGAAAATCTAACAGTCTTTTTGGAAAGGGGGGAGACTCCTAACAGATGGTTTCTCAAGATACAGACTCATCCCAGCTCTGTGAATCAGTGAGTTATGTGGCTGTCCCTCACATTAGTCCTTCTATAGGTAACATTAAGGTAGGAAGTCCCTGAGGCTGGCAAGTTTCTATAAGCAAGAAAGAATAGTTGGCCTTACTTCTTTTTTTCTTTTCCCAAAGCTGGCTGTAAAATCTTATGCTGTAAATGTATAGTTTACAAAAAAAAAAAAACTGGGATTCAAATGTGCCATAAACTGTAGCTTCTCCTTTTGGTAATTCCCAGCAAATGTGCAAAATGGCTGCAAGGCCTTTACAGTGCTGGAGTAGCACCTCACCCAGCAGAAAGAACTGAAACACAAAAGTATCTTTTCATTATGAACAATCTTAAAGAGCAGGGGAAATCCTCCTCCCCTAGAGATAGAGAGGGAAATTCCTTTTTAGTTTCAAAAGGACAAAAATCTAGCTTTGTATTAATCTGTTCAAAAGCCCTGGTGTTTCTATTGCTTTGCAGTCTTCCCACAAGCAGGGAAGCCATACAGCTCTCTACATCTTTATACAAAGCTATGGTTCTTTACATCCTTCTGTCAGTTTTATAGGTCAGTAGAGGGTTTGCTCCTGCGTTGTCCTCAGGAAATTCCTTCAGGGCCACGTAGTATTAAAAGATTGCTGACTTTCTCTCTTTTATGATTTTAATGGGAGTGATATCTTCCTTGAAAGCCTGTGCTGAAGTGCCCTTCATTCCTTATTTTTAATGCCCCTTCTGGTCAAGTTCTAAATACTACGTTTTCAAACTGAGACATCTGTCATTAGCAATCATGATCAGTATTTAGACATATGAGATCCCAGGTGCATTCAAAGATATTACATATTACCTCATTCTGAGAAACTACATGTACGAAAATGTGACATTAAATGACTAGCAGAGGATCTGATAGGAAGTAGAACTCTGCTTTATGCCTTCCAGCAGTGATGCTGTTTCTAAAACACTTGAAGTGCCCAAAGTGTAACATGCTGTCTAAATGCTGTATATTTTCCCAATCATAACATGGACTTCTAGAGACTCATGCTTCAAGGAGAGTTGTAATTGTTGATGAACCAGCTTATCAGGTGAAGCTGAGCCTATTTCTCCTTATTGGAGTGTAAGCCATGTGTAAGGCTGCATTCATTCCCTGATACACACCGAGAGCTGCTGTGAGGATGCTAGGATGCACAAAGCACTGAAAGCTGACAAATCACTCAAGGCAAAAATCTGGGGTTTTCTTAATAAAAACAAAATCAAAACAAAGCAGCCAAACCCCTTTATTTCCTCTGTTACCGATTTAAGTCAGATAAAATCAAGGTTAAAAAATGCCCTGCCCATTAAATAGGAACCACAGTTTAAATAGAATTTTAAACTATTATTCCAAATATCTGCTGAAGATTTTAGGATACATTGAGTGCAGTACGTGCTTCTGTATTTAGTGGGCATTGCAAAAGCTAAGCCAAATGTGAAGCCAGTGAACAGAACTGGCTCAACACACTATTCAGTCATGTGGCACACTGAGTAGTAGCCTTCCCATGCAAATAATACTAATTATGCTTAATATGAGAAACCTATGGCACTGGGAAAATGAAGATGGATGATATGGAGCTAGTGAGGTATCTAACGGGACAAGGAAGAAGTAGGAGAGAGGTTTGTTTTGCAAATAGTTGCATTTTGTTGTTAAATTACATACGTGATGTTTATATTCTGAACCCCTGTGGGCATTATTGTGATTCTTATAAGCCCCAAGGCTACTTATGCCCCATCACACCCTTGCCTTTGGCCAGAGTTGTGCAGGAGCTGCTCTGGCCAAGGTCTCTGGGAGATGGGCTGGAACTTGGAAGCGACCGACATTCCTCACCCTTCCGCTTTCCAAACAGCACCACCTCTGGGGTGGCCAGCCCTGAACCACAGCATCAGGAAGATGTTAGTATGTCCTGACCTCCATGCAGAGCTGCTGCTGCCTGACCAGGTTGTACTGGCTCTGGCAGAACCTCTGACTTGAACTCTTGGGTCATGGTGTGGAATTATTTGTTCTTAGCATAGGTTGGACTTTCCTGGGGGGCTTCACTTCTCCTGACAGCTATTCTTATAATGGGTGTATCTCTCTTATTTGATGTAAGGGCTGGCTACAAAGTGGATGAAAAAAATAAAACAAGTTAAAATGAAATTATATGTAAATAAACAAACTGTAATCAAATGAAGGGGCTGAACTTTCACCTACATCTCCACTGGATTTGAACCAAGCCCCTGCTAAGAGCCTAAGAAAGTTTGGGGTTTGTTTTGGGGTTTGGGGCCTTTTGTTGTTGGCTAGGCTGCTCTGCATTTGCTTGCTCACATTGCAACCAAGAGCAGAAATGCTGGAAAACTGTGAGCAACTCTGAACTGCTGTTTCTGGCCAGGCCAAAAGCAGGACAAGCTGGAAATGTCCTGCAAATTCCCATATTTGGTAAATTTCCAATTCAGGTCTGCACACTCAGAAGGTTGGAGTAAGACTAAGATAAATTAAAAGACCTCAGGGTGACTGAACAGGCAAAAACCAACTTCCAGGATTTAGGTGGCTGAGCTCAAACTGAAATATTTGGCTGCTTCTTCACAGTTTCTGTTCTTGCTGTGAAGGGAAATTTAATGTTTTGGGACTGCATTTTACTTCCAAGCCCACTAGTTTGCTGGGACAATGCAGGTGTTCAAGGAGCAGGTACGGATATGGCATCCCAACCTGTATATCTCCAGTGGGTGTATGCTTTCAAGTTACACATTCAAGTTTTTGAGGGACTGTGTATAATTTGAAATTGATGTTGGGTAAAGCTTAGCTCTAGTTCTTTTCTTCCAGAAGGAAGAAAATTACTTGCATCACATCATTTTTAACCTGATTCTCTAGAGATGACACATGGCTTGATCCAGCAAAACAGATTTGTTCTCAGATCAAACCTAGTTTTGTCATGCAATCTCATTATTTTTTTAGAAACATAGTAGTTACATTTAAAAGGGAACAAACTTGTGCTTCTAATTGTTGTAAAGTGCAGCATGTACTCAACAGAGGTACAGCTAGAGTTGGGAGTTGCCATGTATTCCCCCTCAATGCGGGCTGCATCTAACACTCCAAGTTTTCAAGAGGAGGTGGATGCAGTTTGTTGGGGCATGGTAGTCCTCTCTCACCTTTGCTCTGCCCTCTGGATCTGGCAGGGTATTGTTTCAGACAGGGCTTCTTTTTAATAAGGTGGGGAGAAGCTTATACATATATGGAGTTACTCATAAATTGTTTATATAGGTAGCATGTACATAAACTCCAGATGTGGACAGCCTGTTTTAAAACAAAAGCACCCTGTTCCTGGCTAACATAACCCCTTCTACGTTTTCTGGAACACCTTGGGACATGGCTACTTAACTGTAATCAAGTCAAACTGCTTCTAGTTGCTCAGAAATTGAAAAGGAACACAACTTACATGGTCATAACGCAGACAGCAAACTCTGGGTATATGTGTAGATTTTACAGTACTTTGCTACATGTGTACAGCTTTACTCCCAGGGCAGCACGTCACCTGCAGCACGAAGTGGCCAGAGAGCCCTGAACATGCACTGCACAAACTCTCAGGGAGCTGCTAAAGATAAAACTTGAATTCACAGTGTACAGATGAGCTGCCCAAACCTGGTGGCCTGAGTGAGTCACCACCACAAGCTACTCGCTCACACTAAAACTGGTGTAGCTGCAAACATGTGCAAGCATGTCCCTGGCTGGCCAGGTCTGTTATGGGAGCACGAGTATCCCTGTACGCTGTCACAGCAAAGTGCTCCCAGCATGGACACAGCTAACTAGCAGTGTCTACTCCTAGAGTTGACTTGAGCCTCAAGCCTGTACTACAGGCTCTCCAGATTTGAATAGCTTTGCCAGTATGACGGTCTCTCTAAAAGCCTTTTGTCAGCAAAGTTTTGACCAGTGGGGAAACACTCTTCTCCCAGTCACTAACACTCCGGTCATGTTGTTATATGATGTGACTGGATCTATGTCTCCTATATTTAAGAGTTTCAACCTGAATAAGCTTTTCAAATATTGTTTTCTTAAAGGAATAAAGTCCTAGATCCTGGCTGAAAACAGACTTCAGTAGGTTATAGGAGTTCAGAGAGAATGGCTATAGTTTGAGACCCAGTTCTCCAAGAATAGAATCCACAAATTCTCTTTGATGTCACTACACTGCTTGGAAGACTTTTTCCTTTAAGCTTCTTCTTTTTTCCTTCTCAGTGCATATCCTCCCTCCCCCCCCCCCCCCCCCCCCCCCCCCCCCCCAATAATCTGAAATTAGTATCACTTTCTCTGTTTGGATCTTAAACAGTGCAACTTTTAAAACAGCCTAAAGGAGCATGCAGTTTTCTTAGTACCTCTAAGATGCTTAGTATCTCTGCAGCAACAGTGGGAGAAGCCTGCTTTGGCTCTATTTTTGTTGTACAATGCTATTAATTTGCAACTTCAGGGTGTTCTGGACAGGAGTGGACTTGCATGGTTCAGGGTTTTTTGCTCTTTTCTTTTTTTCCCACCCATGCTTTGTAGAAAAATAAGCATCAATGTCACAGTGCTAAGAAAGAGCAACTTGCTTTGGAAGTCATCAGGCTCTGACACAAATGGTCTTTGCTTCGAGCTTCCTAAGGAGACATATTTTTTCCTCTGTCTAAAAAGAGAAGGCTGGCTTGTTTGTTTTTATTTGCAGCATTCGGCAGCATTGCTGTAGGCCACTGACTGCAGGATGGCAGTAACACAGGATTATCCTGCAGAGCCGTAACTAGTGAATCCATAACAGCCAACCTGAACTCTGCTGCGGGCTGCCATTTAATACCACAAGAAACTGTTTGCATTTCATCATGTAACCGGTTGTGTGAATTTAAGAACCTTCCCTGGATCAGGCTGTGTTTTCAGATGAAAGAAAGGAGCTACCAAATGGTAGAGTGAAATATATGGTTTGTTTTCCTGTAGGCCTGTCCTCTGAGCATAAACAAATAGACTGCAGTGAAGGCTCTGGCTCGGGCTACAGAAAAGAAACGGAGCAGAGATGGGAAGTAGGAAAAGGTTGGGGCTACCCTTTCTTGTAAGAGAGGTTTCTCTGATATCGAGGCAGTAGGAACAGGCTCACAATGAAATGGAACAGTGAAAAATGCCTTTACAGAGTCAGCTGAAGAGGGAAATCTACTCTCCTGATCCTAAAAACTTTCCCTCTAACATTCCCATCAGCGTAGGTATAGAATTGAGCCCGTTTGTGACTTTTCCCTCAGGGTCTGTTAGACGGGCTTTTATTCAATGTGATTTCAGTCATCAGATCATAATAAAGTTGCTCTGTTCCTCATGAGGCTCACATTATGGATGTACAGCCATCATGGTCTATGGACTGCTTAGTTTTTCCTGTAAAAACAGAAATCCTTGTACGGCTGGGAGCTTGTAAAAACAAGCCTGAAGCTACCCAAATTTTTAGCTTTACAGTATAAGCGAGAAACTAAATTCTTCACTGCAAAACATATATGAACTTATATATGCTCGAGGTTCTGACAATGAGACTCATTCATGCAGAAGACGACACTTTCCAGGTGAATATTTCCTTGTTCTAGCATCACACGCCAAGTAATGTAATTAAAGGGCGTTTATGAAATGTTCGGGAATTCTGAGCAGATGGGAGAGTAGGATTGTGTGTTTGGGGTGTCCCGAGGTGAGCTGCAGGCCAAGCGAGAGGTGAGGTGCTGGTAATGAAGCTCTCTCAGGGCAGAGTTTGGTGTCTAAAGGGAGCAATTTGATCTCAAGTAATGGTGGTTATTCCCCGTTGCCAAGTGCTGTGCCGCTAATCGGCACCTTCAGTACCGAGCCCTTCCCTGCCTTCGGGTGTCGTTTAGATACCCATCGTTTAGACACCCGAAGGGAGAGACACAGGCTCTGGAGGGGAAGCGGCTCGGCCGGCTCTGTTGCGGCTGAGGACACCGCGCACCGCGGGCACCTCCGGGCTGCTCTGCCCTCCCGCACGTAGAGAACACGGAAAAACTCCTTCGAGCCTTGTAATAGAATACATCTAATGGATTTTTTCACCGCGACCGGAATATTTGATTTCCCACGGTACAATTAGTTAATTCTTGGGAGCACCGGCGTTCAGGGCAGACCTCCACATGCCGGGTTTACACGTATTCTCCCGTTTGTTAGGGGAATAAATGCTCTACGATCTTAAAGACCAGTAGTATTCGGGGAAAGAGGAAGAGGGGAAAGGAAGAAAGTAGGATTGCTTGCAACGGCAGCACGATGACGGCCTGTCTCGGCTGCGTTGGGCTGTGCCGAGGAGGGGAAGGCACCGGGGGAACGGGACCGGGACCAGCTCGTTTGAGAAACAGGGACTCGGAACAAGCAGCGCCTGTGTCAGTTTATAAAGCCGTGTCCGTGTCTCTCCTGTGCGAGCCAAATTAACGCGGGTTAATGTAGCTGCTGGAGCGGTCGGGAAGCGTGGTTTCTTTCTGCGGCACTAGCAGCGTGTCCGGCCCCGTGCCTCCCGGAGAGGAGCCGGAGCCGCAGAACGGGCAAAGCGGCAGTGTCGCCTGCCCTCCGTCCGGGTGCCGGCGCAGGCGGAGGGAGCCTTGCTCCGGTGCCTGCGAGCGGCTGCGGTAGCCGAACGGGAGCCGTGCTCCCCGAGCGAGGAGCGTCCCGGCGCTCCCCGCCGGAGACGCGTTTTCTCTCCAAGCGGAAAATAAGTAAATAAATAAATAAAGTGTGTGAGAGGAAGCCTGCCACATTTTCAAACAAACTGATCCCAGCCCTTCCAGGTAAAGCCGGCGCTGCTGCCTGCACAGGGGTGAGTAGAAAAAAAAAACACCGCTACTCGGGCTCCTTCTTGCGTCTTGCCCGCTCTGCAACGGCCGGCAGGGCTTCCGTAGGAGCCCCGTCCCCTGTGCCGTGTCCCCGCCGCGCTCCCCGGTGTCTCAGCTGGAGCCCCCGCCGCTTGCCGTGACTAGCTCTGCACGGCAATTCCACCCGAGGGAACAGTCCCGGCCGCTTCCCTGCCGAATACCGGTCTTGGTTAGGGAAGGCGAACTCGGCCCGGCTCGGTACCGGGGAAAAAAGGCGAAGTACTGAATTGCAGCCCCCCTCGGGGCGCTGGCTTGCGCGGCCGGGGCTGAGTCCCCCGTGCCGCCTCCTTCCCTGCTTCCCTGCACTGGGAATGGGCTGGGGTCGGGGCTGCTCTACGTGAAAAAAGCGAGAGCCCCTTCACCGCCGCCCCTCAGCGTTCTGCCGTGGGATCTGCTCCTCTCCGCAGCGGGACGGTGTCCGGGCATCGGCGCCGTGAGTCCTGATCCATTGCTACCCTCCTCCTGCGTCCCCTACCCCCGAGGGCAGCAGGGCCGGTCGGGGAGCAGCTCCGCTGCCTCCTCCCTTCGATTTGTATCGGTTCGTTCGATTCCTTGTTCGACCCCGGGAGCCGCTGGGGCTCTCGGGGCCTCTGTCCCGGGTTGTGGAGGCATCCTCCGCTCCTCACCGCGGATGGGCTTGCCGCGCCCCTCTGCCCTCTTTCCGACCCCGTTCGTTGCATTCCCCTCGCTGCGACATGTCTGTGAGTGCCTGTAGGACTCCAGCTCTCTGCTGAACCGCAGCCACAGTGTCCAGGCTCGGCTGTCGTGGCTTCATCATACGGTTTAATGTCCCAAGAAGGGCCTAATTAGCACCGGGGAGAGGGGACAGCTTGGCAGTGCCCGTGAGTCAAACGTTCAAGTAGCCTCACACGGGACTGCGCGCTCACCTTTGCCACTGCTCGGCCCGATCGCCGCTCCCAGCTCTGGGCTGAGCTGTTGCCCTTGGGTGTTCATCCGAAAATCCCCCTTGGTGGGGCTGTCAAAAAAACAACAAACCCAAACAAGCCCCTCGGATGTCAAATGTCCTCTGTGAAACAGGCAGCCCTGGTAAGGAGCTGCGCGCCCGGTTTAGGAGTGCAAAGGGAGGAATGTGCCGTTTGGCGGAGGTGATGACACACGCAACAGTGCTGTTACACCTGCATCGGGCCTCGCCGCGGAAATGCCTCCGAGGGGGAGCGCCGGGAGCAGCTTGGGTGGCCGGCAGAAAACAGCCGGGCCGGCCCAAGGGGGCCCGGCAGCCCCGGCCCCGGGTACGGCTAGGCACGGCTGTCCTCCTCAGAGGCACCCGCCGCGGAGCCTCCGAGGAGCGACCGGGGAGAAAAAACCTGAGAGCGTCTCTCCCTCGGGCCTCATCCCTCCGAGGTTTCGTTCATGTGTTTTAGGGGGGTACTTTGAGGGCGGCGTGCCCTGTTCCAAGGCCGTGTGCGGAAACAGAGGGGCCTCGAGTCTGTGACCGAATTAATGCGGTCCACGTGTTAGGGTACAAGTTTCGCAGTCGATGAGAGACGGGGGATTCGTTATATGGCTGTAGACGAAGAAGCAAAAACGCATTCGAATCGAGAAATATAAAGAAACATAGAACTAGAATAGCTCCCCGAGGGTTAGTTTATTTTTCCGTTTCTAGATCTAGGACCCCCTTCACCCTCAAATGCCTCCCCCGGAGGGGAGCGGGACCCGTGTGCCCTTGGCTGGGCAGAGGAATCGGAGTTCAGCGCATGGCGCGCCGAAGCCCCGGGGCACCCCAACGGGAGGGGCGGCTGCACCGGCTACGTTCTTCGAGGGCAGCCAGGCCCCGCCGGGCTGGTGTTTGGTTAATGAAAACTGATGTAACGCGCAAAACCCGCGGAGCGCGGAACAGCGCTGAGCGGCGGCTCACGTTCGGGAACGGCAGAAGCGAGCCCGAGGGCCTCGGCCCCGGCGCCCAGGGCATGAGTAGCAGCTCCGAGGCCCACTTCTGGATAATCCTAGAGGGGAGACCCCGACCCGTGCCTGAGTGCATGAGGGGATCGGGTCTTTGTGGCTGCACCCCCGGGGCGACCGGCAGCGTGGCTGGGGAGCGCAGGTGACCCCAGCCCTATGGAGCTCAGCCTGGCTCCCTCGGCCGCGTTGTCTGGAAAGGAGGTTCCGGAGGACAAACAGAGCTAGGCTGCCCTCTTCCCGGGCACTGGGCTAAGAGCTCCCTTAGAAACCAGTGCAAAGCATTATCCGTCTGCTTCTGTACCCGAGATGCGAGCAGCCCCGTGTTAGTGATTTCTTATTACACGACACCTCTTCTGGGGGAGGGGGGGGAGTGGGAAGGAGTAGGGGGCCTCTACCTGAAGGCAGAGAAGGGGAAGGAGCAGGGCAGTGTCGGTGCAGCATATGCTGCCCCACAAACCGTGTGAAACCACCTGGAGACGTGCAGGGGAAGGAGCTGGAAAACTGGCCGGTGTGTCACCCCTCGCCTCGTCACCCTCCACCGACCCTCGGGGCGCCTGTCAGCCCCGCAGCCTACTTCGCGGGGAGAGAGGAGAGACCTGACACCGTTTGCTCTGCCTCCTGCAAATACGGGCTGCAAGAACCGACTTGCAGGCAGCGGCATCAGCCTCCTTGTGCTCTCCGGGCGCGATCGGTTGGCGGGGCCCGGGGCCAAGACATACAAACGCGTCCGCGTGTGCGGCTGGACGTCCGGGGCAGGGGAGAGCGCCGCGGGCACACCCCGCACCCGCCGCCTCCGACGAGGCCCCTGGCCGGGCGGGAGGGGAGTCCACCGCCGAGGGCCCCATCGGAGCTCCACGGGCGGGCGGCGGAGGCTTGATCGGTGCCCCCCGGACACCGCCTCCCCCTTAACTTCCTCCCCCCCCCCCCGGTGGCGCGACCGAGCCGGGGCGGTTCCGCGCCGCTCCGCGGGGCTACGTCGGGCCGCGTGTGCGTGGGGCTGAGCGCGGCGCCGTGACTGCGGGGTGAACTCGGCCGTGCCCAGCGGCTCGGCGGCGATAGGGGAGCGGGCTCTTGACGAAAGCGGAACTCGGCCGGGACCATACAAATCAGAAAAGAGCCCGGCCGCGGCGGCAGAGGGGAGCGGAGCCCGCGGGGGCAGGGACGCTGCCGCCGCCGCCGCCGCGCAGCACGGACCAGCGGCGCCGCGAAAGGCGCCTCCCGATCTTCGTCCCGGTCCCGGCTTCGACCTCGGCCCCGGTCTTAGCGAGCGCCGGGAGGGACAGGACGGCCGCCGGCACCGGGCTCCGCACATCGGGCAAGCGCTCCGCAGCCGTTCCGCGGGCGGCAGGACGGCGGGACACGGGGCACCATGATGAACAGCTACCCAGACGGAGAGGAGGACGCTGTGGCGCTGCTGGCTCATGACACCGGCGGCAGCAAGGAGCCGGAGCGGGTCAAGGAGGAGCTGGGAGCCGAGAAAATCCCCGAGAAGCCGGACCCCTCGCAGAAGCCCCCCTACTCCTACGTGGCCCTGATCGCCATGGCCATCCGGGAGAGCGCGGAGAAGAGGCTCACACTATCCGGGATCTACCAGTACATCATCAGCAAGTTCCCTTTCTACGAGAAGAACAAGAAGGGCTGGCAGAACAGCATCCGCCACAACCTCAGCCTCAACGAGTGCTTCATCAAGGTGCCCAGGGAGGGCGGCGGCGAGCGCAAGGGCAACTACTGGACCCTGGATCCCGCCTGCGAGGACATGTTCGAGAAGGGCAACTACCGCCGGAGGCGAAGGATGAAACGGCCTTTCCGGCCGCCCCCGACCCACTTCCAGCCCGGCAAAACCCTCTTCAGCCCAGACACCTACGGCTACCTCTCCCCGCCCAAGTACTTGCAGTCCACCTTCATGAACAACTCGTGGCCGCTGGCGCAGCCGCCTGCGCCCATGCCCTACGCATCCTGCCAGATGTCTGGTGGGAACGTCAGCCCCGTCAATGTGAAAGGACTCTCGGGCCCTGCATCATACGGTCCCTACTCGCGGGTACAGAGCATGGCGCTGCCCGGCATGGTGAACTCCTACAACGGCATGGGCCACCACCACCACCACCCTCACGCCCATCACCCCCAGCAGCTCAGCCCGACCAGCCCCGCGCCGCCCGCGGCCCCGGCGGCGAACGGAGCCGGCCTCCAGTTCGCCTGTGCCCGCCAGCCCGCCGAGCTGTCCATGATGCACTGTTCCTACTGGGAGCACGACAGCAAACACAGCGCCCTGCATTCCCGCATAGACATCTAGGGGGGCTTCGGCCGATAGTCCGCCGCCCTTGCACCGGCTCCGCTGTCACTCTGCGATCCTGCCGCCTTCTCCTCCGTTCTCGGGTCTCTCCTCCTCTCCAGCCACGGACTTTCCTCTCTCTGTGCCTAAACTGTTGTGGTGGGGAAACTGCAGCCCTGCTCCTTGTGTAGTGTAAGTGTAAGAACCGTCCTACGAGGAGGAGAAGGCGGTGTAAGTGCGAGAGCCGGTGGCCTGGGCGCTGCCGCTGGGCGAGCTCGGATTAACCGTTCGGTTTTTTGCTCGTGTGTGTGTGTTCGTTTGTTTGTGAGACGATTTGTTTTTTTTCTTTCTTTTTTCTTTTTTTTTTTTTTTTTTTTTGGGGCGGGGAGAGCATGTAATTAAAAATAGGCTGTTTAGCCCTCAAAATTCTGCTCCTTTATAATTCATCCGTAGTCGTTTCGGGCTCAGCCTTGGGGAGAGTGAAAATCGGAGCTTGTAAATAGCGGCGGCATTTCCATGCGTGGCGGTGCTGGCTGGCGAGGCCTAGCTGCTGCCGTGGTGCTCGTCCTCCTCCTCCTCTTCATCTGCTCTTTCTTTTTCCTCGGACTGCAAAACACCGCGCTTCTTCCGAGCAGCGGCTTTCTATTAAAATAGTACTTAGGTGGGGACTTCTGGAGCAGCTGGAGTTGTGCGGTATTGCCGGTTATCAGAAACCAACAATCAAACCTGCCAGCGTCACTCGGGAAACGTTTCGGTGTCCGTAAAAAATAGTTTTAAAAGGAGACAATGTCCTCTGAGGTCTTAAAAGTAATTTTATACAGGTCTAAAAAAATATTTTGACTTTACAACAAAAGAAAAAAATACAGTTTCCTGTAAATTGGAATATTTTTCCGTGTGCATATTATTAATAATAATGAAAGTTTAAACTATCTTCGGGTTTTTTTCAATCCCAAACCTGGCCCAAAATGGATTTTCCGGTAGGTTCTGCTTTCGAATGCTTGCCCTTTATTCTTAAAACATTTTGATCCTTCGATTTTACATAGATTAATGTGAAGAAGAAGAAAAAAAATAGCGTTTATAATACAGGGGCCAGTTCGTAGCGATTTTGTAAACGTTTATGTAAGCTGATAGATGCTGTGGCATAGTACCATTTTGGGACCAACTTTTCTAGAGTGAACTAGCACTTTTATTGTACTTCTTAGCATTGTAAAGTCTCCAATAAAGTGGCTTTACTTCTTTTCAGATCGTTTTATTTTGCTCCGTTCCTCCGTGATCGGGGTCGAGAAGCGGCAGTGGAGAACGGGGTGGGCGACGTGTCCCGGGGCCGTTCCGAGCCGTCCGGCCTGCTCCCTTCGGCGGTCACCTCTCCCAGCCCCGGTCCCAGTCCCAGCCGCGCCAGTCCAGCTCTCGCCTCCGCCGCGGGGAGTACGAGGACTGTGCCGGGCCAGCGAATCGGCTCCATTAAGCGCCGTGGCGGAAGGGGTCTGGTGATGTTTTTGCGGCCGCCGCGGAGTTGCCGGGACAGCTTCGTTGGCTCCGCGGAAGCGATCGGGAGCGTCTCCGCTGTGGGACACCGGCAGCCACCGGTACCTCGCCCTTGTGCCCGGCGCTCCCGGGGTAGTGCCGGCGGCTGTGCCCGACACCGACCTTGGCTCGGCTTTCGTTTCATCCCCGCCCGCTCGGGGCCGCGGCGCTGGGCGACACCGCTCAGCACCACTTCGCCCCGGTCCCGGCCGGGCCAGTGCTGGGGCCTGGGGCCGCTGTCGGTCCTCGCTTTCCAAGCCAGACCAGTGGCTCTAGGCATGGGCCTCGCTTGAGGAGCTCGTACGGAACGGTTCCTTTGCGGGCTGCACGGGGTGATGGAAGGCTCGGGACGGGACGGTGCTGTTGGCAGGTGGGGTGGAACCCTCAGATGGTTCCCTCGAAAGCCAGTCTGGGCCAGGCCTGCTGCTGTTCGGCGGGCGGGAGCTGGGATGTGCGTGTTCCGCTCGTTCCGGGTTGCACGGGCAGCTAGCTCTCCCGGAGAGTGGGGTAGCAAGGTGAAACGCGGTACCAGGGGTGAACACTCCGCTCCCGCTGCCCGGGGCAAGAGGGAGGCCCACGGGAGAAGTGACCCGCGGGCGCTGGGTGCAAACAGACTGTTGCCCGGCTGGAGCCCTGCTGCGCTGCCTGTCACCTGTACCCAGACCCTGGCCTGAACAGGAGGGCGCTGGGAGCGGTGTTGCCGCCGAGGGTTCCTGCTCTCGGGACTACGGAAGACGCGGCCTCTTCGCTTTGTGCACGGGGACGACAAGGCCGAGCTGCTGCCACGGGGGCCTGGAGGGAGGGAGCGAGCGAGCCTAGCCCTACCATGAACACACCGGTGTCCTAGGGAGCAAAATGCCTCCCAGGAGGGCAGCACCGGGATGCCAGCGCACATGGCACTCGGCCCCCACTCATATCTTCTCCACCCGTACCTGTGCCGGCCTCTGCCGGGAGCAGGGAGCTCACTTGGGGCCTCTAACCTGCCCGGGACCCTCGGGTGGAATTGCTGGTGAAGGGGAGAGGTGTCACCGTTCACACGGCCTCAGGAGCGCAGGGCGAGCTCGGCGAACGGCCCAGGCAGCCCGGCATCCGCCTGCGGGTTGTAGCCTTGCATCAGAGAGCTCAGGGCCGTGGCAGTTCGTTCTGCTTGTTGCTTATGCGATAGGCATTGATAGTCCCGCTTTGTTTCCTCCGGGGTACGTGGGGAGAGTGGCGGGCACTCAAGGGAAGCGGTGGGCTTGGGGCGAAGGGAGGGCGGGACCCCCGCCGGCGCCCCCCGGGCCGGCTCTGCCACCGCTCGGCCGGGTTGCAGCGCCCATAGCAAACGGCTGTGAGTTGCTGTAGCCTTGCCAGCGTTGCGTGAAGCGATACCCGTCGGTGCCCCGGGGCAGGGGTAAAGTGGTGGCCCCTGGGGCTGCCTCGATTCCCGCGGGGCCTCCAGGCAGTGCCGCCGCAGCAGGGGATCAGCTCCCGGCTGTGGTAGCGGGGAGAGGCAGGGAACAGGGCGCTGGGCTGCCGTTCGGTTCTGTTCGAACAATCGTTGTCTCTGGACGAGGGTCTTATCGCCAAGAGAGAGTGGTGTGGGTGTGTGGGACTGCTTAGAAGAGGGTAAAGGTACTATCGAAGTCCCTGGCGAGCCTGCACCCACCCGGAGCTCCCCGCTGCGGCTCCTTCCCGACGTCTGGGCCCGCCAGGGAAGAGATACAGGCGGGCTGGGCCGGCGGAGGCGACCCGTCCTGCCAGGTCGGGGCCTGTCAGTCTGCCGGGCTCCCTGTGACCGGCCAGGGCTCTGCTCGGCTTTGGTTCTGCTCTCCGAGTCAGCGGGTGCCACCGTCGTTCCCGTAGGATGTTTTCACGATCGTATTCTGTATTTTATAAACAGAGGCTTCACTGAACGTAAACTCGCGTGGTTCACTAAGCAGCCATCATGTCGTGTGTACGGCTGCAACCCTCTCCTTCCACCCTGCCCTGAGGATCGCCCGGAAAGCCCCTGTGCAGACCGCTGCCCTGTTCGGGCCCAGCAGGGCCCCGCGCTGCCTCCAGCCCGGCCGTGCACCCAGTGGGGCCTCCTCTTCTGCCCTCGGCTCTTCACAGAGGGGCCGGGAAACCAGAGCAAGAGCCCTGCCGTAGTCCAAGACGACTTGATCACCCTCACTGGGCGCTGTGGGGAGGCAGGGGGTTGTGGACACGGCCCGTCCTAGGTCCCCACCGACGTGGGGAGGGGAGCCAGGCCTTCACTCCCGGTGTTTGCCTTGGGCAGCGGGCACCGGCCTGTGGGGAGCTGTCGAAGGCCTCACTGTGGTGTATGTTAACGAACACCCAGGTCTTGGCACGCAGGAACTGAGATTCCCCACGCTGCCAAGCCCAGACCACCGGGCAGATAGTGCCCGCATCCCGGGAGAGTGGCGCTCGGTACAGCAGTGGCTGGGTGGAAGAAGGGATCTGTGCCCACCCCACGGGCATGGACGGCGCGGGCCCATAGGGTGCCAGCACACTTCGGATCCGCTGTCTTCACCCCGGGCAGCCCGAGTTCCTCCTCCTTGCTCCCAGTTGCCCCGGGCAGCGCTGCCAGCCCTTCCCTGCCGACCCCTTAGGAAAGCAAGCGGCAGAGAGCCGAACTCTTGGCAAGAGCGGGATTTGCGCATTGTCTAAGGCCTTTCCCCGTTATATAAATGACAGCAGGAGAAACGCTCCGCCAAGCGGGATGCGCTCCCCAGGCCGGCACCTTGGCGCGGAGCCTTCCTCAGGCTTCGTGGCCACCTCCCGCCGCGGGGCTGCTTCAGTGCCGGAGCCGAGGCAGTGGGGCCCAGGGCCGCTGGCCCAGCCGAGCTGCCGCCGCTGCCCTGCCGGAGCGGCTCCAGGTTTATGCAACGCTGGCGAGAGATGAAAGCAGAAGAGCGAGTGCTGCTCTCTGCGAGGAGCGGGTGTGGAAACAGCCTGCCTCGGCATTGCCCGTGCCCCTCGCGGGAAGGGTTTGCTTCCCGCGGCTGAGCGGGCTCCCACCGCATCACGGCTGCTCCAGCCCTCGGGGCAGTGCCAGGCCTGGGGGGGAGGGGGGGGGTGGGGGGATGCTGTTTTGCGGCCGCAGGGTTTTCTTCCTTTCCGTTCCTTTGCGCAGCCCTCGAGGCCGGTGCCAGAGCCTTGGGAGCCGGGAGCGCTCC
Source organism: Melopsittacus undulatus (assembly GCF_012275295.1). Lineage (NCBI taxonomy): Eukaryota > Metazoa > Chordata > Aves > Psittaciformes > Psittaculidae > Melopsittacus > Melopsittacus undulatus. The sequence continues at coordinate 70,232,339 of NC_047532.1, read as the reverse complement.
CCGCCGGCATGGCTTGGCATGGCATGGCTCGGCTCGCTGTGCCCGGAGCGGGAGGGTGCCGGTGACTGCAGACAGGGCCGAGCCGTGCTGCGGGAGGAGCACAAGCCCCGTTCTCACCTTCGCCCGGCTCCCGCCCCGGCGGTGCGGCTGTTTAATACCGCCTGATTCCTGGTATTCTTGTCCGTGTTTTAAGTGGTGAAAAAGTCATTTCCAGTCCCATGGTCCGCATTTCACCCTGAACTCATTGAAAAGAGAGTGCGGGGTCAGGACTGTTTATTATACAACCAATTAAAACAGGAAAATATGCAAAGGCTTCATTCAGCGAGATCCGGCTATTGTTAAGCCGAAAACGATATTTTTGTTTCAAAACTAAAAAAAAAAAAAAAAAAAAAAAAAAGAGTACATTTGTTACTTAAAAAATCTCCTCTCTGCGTGTGTGACGGACGCGGCTCCCGGCGGTCGGGAGCGCTGTGAGCTCCGGTGGCCCCGGCCCGCCGTGTCCCTGGCCGGGGCACGGGTGCTGCGCTACCGGGGAGGAGCTCGACGGAGCGGGCAGCGGCAGGGACGGAGGACCCCCACTTCCACCTCTCGGGCCAGGGACCAGGGATCCCTTCTTGCACCCGCCGCTATGCGGGTTCCGCTCCTGCCCGCTCGCAGGAGAGGCCGGGCAGCATTAAAGGCGGGGAGCCAGCGCCGTGCAGGCACACATGAGCAGCCGGCGTGGTGCTGTGGGCAGCAGAAAACAGTGAAAACCAAACCAAAGTACTGCGGAGACTAGAAAGGCCGACAATGTAGCGGACAACGGGCAGGGCCGAGTAACCAGACCGGGGACCTCCGAGCCGGGGTGCAGAGTCCGGGGCACAGAGCTGAGCCCAGCCACCGGCGGCTGAAGCCCTGGGCACAGCTCGGCGGGTCCCCTGCGCCTCCTCCCTCCTTCCCTCCGCAGCCCGCCCGACGCCCATCGCTAGGTCTGCGGGGCATCGCCGAGGCTTGGCAGGGCTCGGTAGCCCTCGGGGTTGTGCTGAGCAGCGGGCCTGGGAAGCGCTCACCAAAACAATCGCCCCGGCTGGCCTAATCCAATGAGTTTATTTTAGTCCTCGAGCTGTATTGAAAACATTAGCTCTGCTTCTTGTGGTTGTTTACAGTATGTTGGTCTCAACATCATAGCCGCCCTTCTGGAAAAATCTTTCAGGATTCAGGCAGAGGGAAACCAACACAGAAGTGACTCGGAAAGCAAATGATTAATCAAATCAGAGACAGGAAGGCGGAGGTAATCAATGAGTTTTCACTTATAGTTTACTCGGATGGACATCTTTTTCCTTTTTGGTTCTATAAGTTTAGAAACCACACGGGGTTTTATTAGCCAAACAAGCAGCTGCAAGGTTTGGAGGGCTGGTGGGAATTCGTTCAAAATCAGTTGCATGTTGCCTGGAGAGGAATTCGGCTTTCGACAAATCCTCGTGCTTGCTCCCTTCTCAGCATACGGACGGAGCCGGGCGGCGGGCGCCAAGGCTGGGATGGCGCGAGCACGGACGCCTTGCACAGGGCAGGGGAGCTTTGCTTTCCTTCCAGCCGCAGAGAACACACACTGTGAGAAATGTCACACATGGGGCGAGATCCGAACGTGAAGCCCCGGCTCTCCCCGCTCAGCATTCAGGACGGGGCACACCTGAAGCCCTGCGTGTCCCCCAGATCGGTGTCTCCGCAGGTCCCAATAGTGGAGCCTCCCCCCGGCATCGGCTCCCGACCCCCACCAGGTCCCTGCAAATGCTGCCGCCTTGCTGGCAGCCTTTCTCGCCTACTTTCGTTTAATTTCGTTCTCTCTCTCTAACGGGATTTCCCCGCCACCACCACATGAAGGGCTAATTCGGAGCGACTCCGAAGGAACCGGTCTTCTCGTTTACACTATCTTCGCACTGGGGAGGGTGAGGGCAGTTCACCGACCGCTGTGGGGATCTGAGGCCCTTGAGGGCCTGGAAACACCGTGATGGTTTGGGAAACGGGCTCCTTGAGAGAGGTAGGGGGGTGGACGACGATCGTGGTTCTTGGGGCTGGGGGTCAGCTTCCACCTCTTGAGGCGAGCGGCTCGGTGCGGGGACAGCCAGTGCTTGTCTAAGATACGGCGACTGTTTCCCCGTTATTTCCCCAGCGATAACTGTCATTCTTTTTATTACTATCGTTCTGTTCTCTGGGAACCCAAACAATCAATAAAGGACCGGGCGAAACTGAGCACAACACGAAGCGTAACGTCTTTCGTTATCAAAAGGGGGAGAAACAAAAAGGAGTCCCTCGCCACTTATCTTTTTTTTATTTTTTTTTTCCTTTTTTTCAGGTGTTGCTTTTAACACGATGATCAGAAAAACAAAACAGAATACGGGGCACATGCTCTTGAGGATGCGCTGAGTTTCCCCCGTTTCCTCCTTCAGGCGGCGATACCACCCGATGCAGTTTCAACAAGGTTTTTAAGCCTCTCCAATCCCCCCTTACACGAGGTCGGGGGAATACACAGAGGCTGTGGGTGGCCGCTGGGACTCCGCTGGTACTCAGATGGTACCGGAGGAGGCGGACCCCCGGGGGACCTCCATTCATGTCCTTACGGGGTGCTGGGACACAGACCCAACCACCCCAGTGAGCAGTGGAACGGCGAGGGCCAGCGGCGAGGGTAGGTACGGGCAGGGGTGCCCTCTCCATCTCCTTGGCCTCACAGGTTGCCTTTCTGGTTCCTATGATGCCTCTGAGATACGGGGATGTTTAGTAAAAGAAATAGTCGGTTTTAAAAGTTAGCAGGCGAATTTGTAAGGTCTTTGTAATTACACATCACTGATTACACCTCTTGTGGAGCAGACTCCTGTCCTGGCTGCTGCAGTTACTGTCCCACGGAACGTCCACACTCTACTCGTTCCCAGCACCGGTAAGGTGCTCTGGAAAACCCTCGCTTTGCCTTTTTGGATGAACTACAGTTCAGCTCAGCGAAGCCAAGCGTTGCCTAGGACAGTCACCAGTTGCCCTGGAACAGAAATGGGAACCACTTGTTTAAACACCCTAAGGTCCCAAAATCTCTACGAGCCATCACAGGAGAGGGTTTTTTTCCCTTCCCGGAGCGGGAAGGGAGCAGGGATTACAGGGAGGAATGTCTGCCCCGGCTGCGGCAAGCACCATGAGATTGCGGTTTGCCTTTTCTTTTTTCTTTGCCCATCAGTTTTTCCATTCCTTGAGGAAATTTGTTCGGTATCTGAATCAAAGTGCACTATTCCAGCCCTTTCTGCCGTTGTTGTTTTGTTTTATCTCAGCCCTTTTTTATGTTTCCATTTAAAAAGTGACAGATTTGGTAGAGCTCTCAACTGTTTCCCATTAGAGGCGCAGAGTTCAGCACTGTGCCTTCCCGCTGTTCCCCATCACGGGGTCGGGGCTCTCAAGCCGGGATACAGCCGAAGCTCATCACCGTCGGCGCTGTGCTGGGAGCCCCGACCGCGCTCCCGCATCTGCGGCGGGCCGGGCCGCTGCTGCCCCCTGCCGGCCCTGCGGCGCACTGTGTTCCCCAGCCTGCGGGACCTTCTCCATTCCGTTCTGAAACGTGGGGGATTAATTCCCGGGATATAAATAGCAGTGGCACATTTCTCCTTAAGGAGCCTACGAGAAAACTGGAGAAGGCAGATTTTGACAAGGGCCTGTAGTTACAGAGGAAGGGGGAATGGCTTTAAACGGACAAAGGGGAGATTGAGATTAGGCATTAGGAAGTTCTTCACTCTGAGGTTGCTGAGGGACTGGCACAGGGTGCCCAGAGGAGCTGTGGCTGCGCCATCCCTGGCAGTGTTCAAGGCCAGGTTGGACAAGGAGGCTTGGAGCAACCTGCTCTAGTGGAAGGTGTCCCTGCTTGTGGCAGGGGGTTGGAACTGGATGGGCTTTAAGGTCCCTTCCAACTCAGACCATTCTGTGGTTCTACAGATTCTCCATGTCCCTCACTGGTTGTTCTTTGCTGCTTCTCTTACTGCCAGTGCTTCTCTCTCTCAACAAGCAGCATCAATGGGACTGCTGCATTCCATCCTGACAGTGGGCTCTTACCACTCTTCTGTTACTCCCTGTTTTTCATCACCTATCTCTCTTTTAAGGAAAAACCCATCTATGGAACAAGCCATCCTGCATCCTTGCATTTTGAAGTGTAGTCCTGTAAAAGTACTAGTAAAGCAGTGTGGAGAGTAGCATTTGGTAGGAAAAATAGAAGGTGTTAAGCAATCTTCATGGCCAAATTTTCTTGTAAATACTTGCAGAACACAATACACGTTCATAAAATTCCTCCTTTGGCAACTGACTTTATAATGGCAACTGAGACCTTATAACTATAGAAAATGGATTTGTACGTGGGTGCTGAAGTTTTTTGGTGAGAAGCCTCCATTTTATAGCCCTTAGAGCAAATAAATCACTGTGTAGTCCATTGATCTCGAGAAAATGAGCACATTCATGAGTGCAAAATGTGAAATGAGAAAGAAAAAAATGATGCAGGTTAAGGAACTATCCCTTTCCACACATTACATTTGTTAATGCATGGGCAGAGGGTAGCTGTGAGCTTTATAGCAACAGTTTGTAGTTTATACAACAAAATCACCAAGTTCCTGGTGTAGCACAGTTTAAGGTGCTCACAGTTCATTAGATCCTGCATGAATTCTCACATTCTTGATATGATCAACTGTTGCCTTTTATTTGAAAAACATCAGAATATTTGGAAAATATAAGAAGAAACAGCATTTGCTGAAGAAAACCAAGTGCAGTGCACTCTGAGCAAACACAAGGCACAGTGAGATGGTTGATACTGAAGCAAGAAGGAAGTCCTGGGTTATTTTTACAGCTATTGTATTTGTTTACTCTTCAGGTAAGACGGGGGTGTTGCAGAAATACAACAGTGTATGAAGCAGTCCCAGCTCCATGAGATCCCCCAACCCAAATAGTCCTGTGATGTTTTCAGACTATTGGCTCCTTCAAATGGAAGAGTGCTCTGCACACAGAGAGCCTGCCAGGACTGATGCTCCACTGGTGTAAATCAGCACAGTGGTAACACAGACAGCACAGCCTCATCATGTTAGGTGTGGATTTCTACTTCAATCACCATATTCAGTTAATAGTACTTTTTCTCCATCTTGTGCCTCACATCACTGTAACACAGAACAACTGTTATGATTTAACTTTTGTACTTTTCCCCAGAAATAGTTTGTTTTATGATGGGCACTAAGTAGTTGGAAAGAAAGCTCATCCACTTGAAACTCAGGTGGGGAAGGTGTAGTGTACAAAGGATAAAGCTCTATGCTTTATCTTTTGGTAAGACACTGGAACACAGGAATATGACACTGGGTACTGGAATAGTGAAGTACTGGCACAGGGTGCGGAGAGAAGCTGTGGCTGCCCCATCCCTGGCAGTGTTCAAGGCCAGGTTGGACAGAGAGGCTTGGAGCAACCTGCTCTAGTGGAAGGTGTTCCTGCCAGTGGCAGGGGTTGGAACTGGATGAGCTTTAAGGTCCCTTCCAACCCAAACCACACTGTGATTTTGTGATTCTATGCATGTCTGTGTTCTCGATTTACTGTGTTCTCGATTTACTTGAAGGAGGGTGCCTGTGGATTCAGTAACAGTGGATATAACACAATGTGAAAATTGTTTTTTTGTTTCACTGACGTTGAAATATGAAATGAGCCCCATGTGGCAGCAGCGAAAGAAAAGAAAAAGGGAAAGAAAAAAGAAAGGCACTGTCCAAAAGTTTCAGTTATCCCTTGAAGCTATATTACCACATATACCACTCTAATTGAATCAGTGTGAGAACTTTTCCCCTCCATTGTGAGCAGTGCTCATCTCTGTCCACTTTTCCCTGGAGATGCGCACATTTGATGCAAAGATGTGCTGGGGACACCCACACCTAGTATAGGATTTTAACTGTCCCTTTAATGCTTTAATTGCTGAAAAGGCAATGCCATAATCCATTATGATTTTTTCCCTCTTCTCTCCCCTTTCTTATAGACTTAGCACCAGGATATGATGCAGGGAAGGTTTGTCTGGATAAAGTCTACTAGATGTGCTCTGAAGACATGATAAATTAATTGATCATTTCTAGGGAGCTAAGCATGTTAGAAATACTGGAGGAGTCTGTAAAGAGCCATTCACAAGGCTGATGGTGATGGAGAAGGAATGTGGTCTTGATGCTGCTCAAACTCCCATTCTGTTATCCCTGTATGTACTAGTGCTGTTACATAACACAGAAAGCAAAAGCACCTAATGCCCAAACTCACGTCTGTTCTGTAAGTACTCACATGTGTGAAACAATACGTGATCCACAAAACCATATGGCTCTTGATCAAATACATGGGATCAAGTTGAATTATGAAGACTTTGAAAAGGTCCGCGCTTTAAATGTATACGACTCCCTGAAATGTCCAGCTAAGTTTAGTGTAACAATTAAAACCAGATAGATTGTCAGGATTCATAGACCAGGGGTAGAGTTAATTCAGTATGAAAGAAGTGAGTGACTAGGAATGAGAGAGAAGAGCAGAAGCAGTAAGGAGCAGTGGAGAGTCAAAATGATAATAAGGGGGGTTAGGGAGAGCTAGGAATAAAAGGGGGAAAGAAAGAAGTGAAATAAAAAGGAGAGAGAAAAAAGTAAAGAAAGGGAGGAGATAGGAAAGGGAAGGAGGGAGGCAAGGAAAACAGTGACACTTTATTGTGTCACCGTGCAGCTTTCAATTTAGGAGAACAAAGCCTGGAGCTGACCAAGAGGCTACTGCTTACATATTGAAAATATGTGGGAGGGTCTTTCTTTGATGGTTGTATATGTACACACATATAATTATATAAATAAAATTACACAGATATTGCAGTCTTCCTGGGGGCCTTGTGCTGTTCCTTGGGATCACGGTTTTCCCCACACTGCAGTGTGCCCGGCAGCAGCAGGGTGCTTCTCATGCTCTGCACTGGGATTTCTGGTTTGGTTTGCTCTGTGTTTCTGTCCTGCCTCCTCAGCGCTGGGAATGGTGTTTCTGGCTTCCCTCTTCTGGGGAGATGACAACCTGGTACAACCTTGCGGCTTTGCTGCCTCATCTTTGCAGTCACTGCTGCCTTGTGTTGATATTCATGGCAACACTTTCATTTTGCACTGGATGATCCAAATTGTATCAAATGTATTATTCTTGGATTAGTTGTCCTGGGGTTTTTACATTGTTTTTGCCATGTCTGTCCCTCTATATGCAAGCTGTCAGTAAAGGAGCATAACTCTTAGCTTTTGGGGGCTAAAACAGTCATTGAGTGGTATCTAAATGTATGTATGTACGTATGTATGTATCTATCTAATAGTTTAACAATGCTAAATACTGATTAGAATCTATCTGCCTCCTGTAAAACAGGCCCTTTCTTATTTTAACATCGTATCTTACCTTTGGCTTGGGATCTGCTGCACCATCAGTTACATATCTGACTAATTATACTCATGTCCAAAAAACTGCTCTGTTCTTGTATGAGGGATAACACACTCGGCAAGCAAAATTTGATTTGGCATGATCATCCATCAGGCTTTAGGAAGGCTTATCTTGCACAGTGATTAATTTGCTGCTGGATGTCTATGGGGCAGTGTACATATATAGCTGGGCTTGCACTGACTGCTAGTTTTGTCTGAGTCATTCCAGCTCCATTTTGTCTTGTTTTACAGGTTCTCCCCAGGGTGTGAGGGTCAGGCTCCTTTAGTTTTCTTCCATACACTGTGGAGAGCTTCCTCTTCTCCAAAGGTATCCTCAGACCCTCCCATGGTTACATTTGTCTCTTGCCCCTCTAGGGTGGACACCTTTTTGAGGGGTCCCAAGGGATCGGTGTGTTTGTAGTTCAGTGATGGATGCGTTATTTCCTGGGGCTGTTAGAAATGGCACCTCTGCATTTTGTTAGTGACCTGTGTGCTTCGCTCCGGTGCTCAGCTGGAATTGTTCAAATCACCTTTTCTAGGGCACAAAGTTTTCTAGTTTAAGTGTGGTTCACAGGTTCATTAAACGTTGCATAGTTAATCTAATTTTTTTTTTCTGGGGAAGAAATTAAAGGCTTCCAGCCATTACTGGGCCATTTCTGAATGTCTTTTCTGCTGTTTTGGCTAAAAATCTAAGTTAAGTTTTGCTGCTCTCCCTCATCATTTCCCTGTTTCATTTCTCATCATTCTAATAGTCCTGTTATGAAGAAAAGAAACAGAAACGTGGATGTTTAACACTTAACAATGTGTTATTGTCTCATTGCTTTTGGAAAAGGGAATGGAAGAGGAAAAACCTCCCATATGGCTATAAACAAACCAGAAGGAAGTGAGTTCACTATCCACGGGAAAGCACAGCTCTCCTGCAAAGGAGGTTTTGATTTCAGTTGAGGGGAAATGCAGCACTGCCCTGGTGGTGCTGAGGAGTTCTATTCAGCTGCAATGCTGAAATGTTAGGAAGCCCCAAGATATACCCTGTGTCCCCTGGGAGCATTCGTGATGAAGATGGTGATGAAAATGGCTCATAGTCTACCAGTGTGAGGGCAACGGCAAGTTCATATTGAGTTCAGTGTTGTGTACTTGGGCTTGATAAGGAGAAATAAATGCTATATCCTACCTTCTCAGAGGTGTCAGTTTTAGTAGCCACTTAAGTCTGACTTCTTCTAGTCCATAGCACCTCCCCAGTTGTTGCTTTCCAACTCTTTAGAGTCCCCTGCCTTGTCCGTGTTGTGGGTATTCCTTTACCTTGTCCTCAATGCCTGTCTTGCCTCCGGGCATTATAATGACATGGAAAAGCAATTGAGTCAAGGGCTAGGCATCCCCAAGTCACTGGATATCAGGGTTGTCATCACTAAATATAGTGAAATAGTGGAAGTTATAACTTCTGAGGTGGTTAAAAGGATGGATAATGTAAAACATTTCCCTATGCTTTAAGACAAGAACAGAAAAAATGAGAGAAAAATGAACAAACCAATGAGATAAAAGCTCCTTTGAGAGTGTGAGGTGGAATGAAAGCATCATTGGAGAACTGGGGATGAAATGGTTAAGCAGCCTCCTCAACTCAGTCTACAAACTTAGTGATCTCTGTGAGAATAGCAAATAAACAGCAAATAGCTTCATGAAGTGGGGCATTATGGTCATTACTGCCTAACACAGCAAATGAATCATATCCTCAGTTTAGAGCCTCAAGTGTGCAGCAGAAGTGGGTATACCATCACAGCATGAGTTTTCTTGGGGAGATCTGCAATAGCTGTCTCAGTGTGACTAGAGAAAGGGGTTGTAATAGATTATTTAATGCCTCAAGTTTGGTAAAGCACAAATATAATTGAGCATCCTAACTTTATTCCCTTCCTCCAGAAGATGGCAAAAGTTAGCTGGACTTAATGCAGACAAATGGACTAGAATGTTTCAGGACTGTTTGTGCTATACTCCAATTTCAGGTCACCACTGGTTTAATGCTCCAGATGGAAGGGTTGATCCCAAACCCACTGACGGAAGCTTGCTTGGAGCAATCAGCCACCTCACCTCCAGCTTGGCAGCACTGCAACCATGAATATAGCATACATTTTGGCTAGGACAGAGTGGAGAATTTGCATCTATAGAGGAACCTTGGCTAAAAAAAGGAAAGAATGTATAACCAATAGATAGAAAGAAACATCATTTATATATATATATATATATATATGTAAAGAATTGGCAACAAGGATTTTTTTTCCCAGCTCAGCAAGGAACTCTAGAAAAAGGAAATAAATACAACTAATAAAATCCAACAAGACACATAATAACTTTTATTTCTTGTACAGTTAGTTTATTTTGTTCCCACATTTAGCCTCTCTGGCAGTTTATAGTTTCAACATTAGGAAAATATGAGAGTACATGAGTAAAGAGATACTTTGAAGTTAAGAGGCTTCCTGCCAGCAGAGATGGAGAACTGAGGACTGCTTGTTTAAAGGATGCTCCTGAGGTGGTTCAGCTTAAGCTGATGCTTACCCACGGTGAAATCCTAGTCAGACTGCAAACAAATTTATCCTCACAATTTCTTTTCAGCCTAGGGGTTTGACAGCTGCTGCAAGTCACTGATTGCTGCTCTGAGAGGATTTGTGCCCATGCCCTTGGAATAGAGCAGTTGGCCAATGAGGAGGACGTTTGATGCCCTTGCAAAAGCCAACACGTAAGCAAGCTGTGCTAACAATGCAAGAGCCTATGACAGCTATTTTCTTTCTTAAATGCCCCCTAAGAGGAGGCTGACTTACGTCTCTAAGCTCCAACTGTCTTAGACACCTTGCAGCATTGCAGGACCAGAGGTGCTGCATGAGCTCCCACCTGAGCTGCCTGGATGTTGAGTTTTGAGTTTGGACAAGATGCTGCCATTTGAACACACATTTTCTCCTTCAGACAATGTTCAACATCTCAGTCACATTGCTTACCACCCACAGTGGGGTAGTGATTGCAGCTTAGTGATGAGAAAATGTTCATGTCACAGCTGACTTCTTCTTCGAGGTCATGTCCTTATTATTCAAGTCAACTGGGAGATTTTAAGTGATTCCCTGTCCCTCCACTCCCTGAGAAAATGCAAATTTATCAGAACAAAACCTTTGTTGACATTTCTATTCATTTTGAAGATTCTTTGTGTGTCAAAATATTCTGTTTCCTGTCCCAAAGCAGGAAAAAATCTTGTTATCTCTGGGTAATACAAACGTGCAGAAGGACTACTGCCAATTGCCTGATTTTAGCAGCATGAGGAGAACTATCAGCCATGGGGAATGACCGTGCACCACTTCCATTTGAATAACTCAGCAACATTAATTGTCAAGATCCAACTGGGATGAGGTTGGCAGAGTCCTGCTGCTGAGCTTGAATCCTACTGGCTGCGTCATCGATGGCTTCCCTAGCTGTGTGGCAGAGGAAACAGTGAGACAATAGCTACAGTGGTAGGAAGCTTTCTAGCCTCACCCCTGCTTTCTCCAGGCAGCAGGGATATTACCTGCTAGTCCACTCCTCTCTGCTGGATTTACCTTCCTATAATCCCTCCTCTCCAGCAGCTCTGGTTTGGATAGAGGGAGTCACATGGATAATCCTGCAGAGATGAGATTGTTCTCAAGGTATGTATTTGTCAGTGTCAAGCTCTGAAGAAGCTGCTGCAGCATTAATAGCTCTCCCACTACCAGATGAAAGAAGGACAGTATTCAGATTTAATAAATCAACAGATGTTTAAGCAACTTCTGCCTTCTCTGTTATATTGCACATCAACAGGAATGTGCTAAAGTGCTTTTTTGTACTGTTTAGAATCTGACATTTCAGCACATCTTGTAAGTGTGCATTAGAAGAATGGAATGTTGCTATATTTGTACTTATAGATTTGGAATGAGAACAAAATCCAGAGAGATGCAATGTGCACGTGGAATATTTTCCAGAGGGGCTAAGGCAATCCAGCACAGTGCAGCTTGAGCTGTCTCGAAACTTCAGGCTGCAAATGCAGCGAGACAGAGCACATAGTGAAACTGAAACGAAACTGAAACCTGTTGAAACCTGTAGCTGCTTCTCCAAACCCTGCTAAATACAGATGACACTGTAAAATATGGAATTAAGTGTTTGATTTTTTGCAGTTATGCTCAAAATACATTGTTCCTTGACCTTGTCCCTGAGTATCAACTTTAAACAGGGGAGATTGAGATTAGACATTAGGAAGAAATTCTTCCTTGTGAGGATGCTGAGGCACTGGCACAGGGTGCCCAGAGAAGCTGTGGCTGCCCCATCCCTGGCAGTGTTCAAGGCCAGATTGGATGGGGCTTGGAGCAACCTGCTCCAGTGGAAGGTGTCCCTGCCCATGGCAGGGGTTGGAACTGGATGAGTTTTAAGGTCCCTTCCGACCCAAACCATTCTATGAGCCTATGATATCAGTAATGGCCCTCTGTCTGATCACTTCAGAGGGCAGCCATTGCAAGTGCTGTTTGTATTTATTTATTTACTGCTGAGACCTGGCAGGACTGTGATGCAACACTGTCTGTAGCTGTGGTACTGTGCATGAGCACAGTTTCTCCCCACGCTTCTATCAACTATTCTATCAACTATTTTCTGCTAGATTCCTTCCAGTGAGGTCTCTGGAGTCACCCCAAGTCCGCAGTCAACAAACCTATTTTCTTGTGTTAGGGCACTAATAGGTGCTATTATATACTAATTAGCCTGATCAGCCTCACCTGGAAACTCAACCCCACCCCTACCTAGGAGCCTTTTGTTGCACTGAGGAGTCTTCAGTTCCCAACAAGCAGAATGATGTCACAGCCTGGCTTTAGTCTTGCTTTACCAATATGGACCCACCCTGGGGACCTGAAGAGGACAAGCGTGTTGCTGGAATGGTGAGGAACCAGCAGCTTTGGCTTCATTATGGCATGGAAGACAGGCCCTGGGAGATGGGCCTGCTGTTTAACTTGGCTTTCCTGTGGAGAGTGATGTCCTGAGGTGAAGAAAAGGTATAAGGTGCAGAAATGCTTTCCTAGATTTGTGCTGAGAGTGTCAGTGTATCCTAGAAGATGAACATGAATTGCAGAGGCAAAAAGGTAGAACTCTTTGTCTTACCCTGTTTTCTAGTACTTCTCCTCAATTATCTTGTTTTAATGTTTCTTTTCCTTTCTGGATTCCCTTCTCTGTTCCTGCCTGGGTTCTGCTTTGTCTTTTTCGAGAGCAACATCAGCTTTCAGGTCTCTTTTGTTGCTTTTTCAGTCACCTGGGCTTTGCTGGTAATGTTCTTTGTTTCCAGCTAAGGTAGCATTTACAGTTAGTGTGCTTTCAAGGAGGTGCAAGGACTTGTTTTCTATTCTTCCCCTTTAGGCTTTTTCCTTTGATGGCAGAAGCTCAGCTGAGCATCTTGGACAGGCCTACAGCTCCCAGGGGGTTTCCACAGCAGTTAAGCCACTTCTCAGGGTACCTTGCCCTACGGATAAGCTACAGGAGGATGTGTATTTTCCCTTCTACAGTTTGCAGTGCTGCAGTGGGACTGTAAGCAGCCTCAAGTGTTAGTTTAAAAGTGGCTGAAAGGAGATGAAACCAGGGAAGACTACTGCCATAAGATCACCATAGACAAGAAGGAAAGGCTTTGGATGCTGTTGGAGCCTGGATTTTGTAAGAACATTTAATATGTATCCCTGTTTCTTTAAGGAATGGATGGGTAGGAACACCTTGTTTTCTGGTAACTGAAACTTGGTGTTTACCCCAGTCACAAGGTATTCCTCTCTTGGTAGACCTGGATATCTAGCACTGAGCACTGTTTTGCAGCTTGAATGTTAAGAAAAGAGCCAGTTAACCAGAGTTAACCTTGGGCCATTACTGAGTGCTCACAAGAGAGTGATGGTCCAGCTGCTGTGTCTCTGCCTTTGGACTATTTGGGCACTACAAATGTTGACTTGAGGGAGTGTAAGAGGAGGCTGTCACTGAGGGACCTTGTGAAGGAACAAAATTACCTGTCTGCACCTCTGCTATAGTTAGCTATATGGGAGCTGCTGTCCCAGCATGCAGAGCTGCTGGACACAAGGCAGTGCCTGATCCCTCTCAGACATTGCTTTAACATGTCTGTGCTTCTGTTTGCAAAGGAGAATCTGCCTGGGTTGTCCCTGTGCTAATGCATGTTTCACAGGATCACACAGAATTGTTAGTGTTGGAGGGGACCTCTGGTTGGAGCCAGTCCAACCGCCTGCCAAGGCAGGACCACCGAGAGCAGATTACACAGGAGCACATCCAGGCAGGTTTTGAACGTCTCCACATTCAGAGAGGGAGACCCCACGACCCTCCTGGGCAGCATGTTCCTGTGGAGACAGTGTTCCCATGCTCTGCCACCCTCAGTCTAAAGAAGCTCTTCCTCGTGTTGAGGTGAAACTTGTTGTGTTTCAGTTTATGGCCATTGCTCCTCATCCTGTCACTGTGCACCACTGCAAAGAATCTGGCACCATTTTGGCACCTGCCTTTGAGATGTTTATGTGCACTGATGAGATCCCCCTCCCAGTTTTTTTATTTCTGTTTGCCTTAGGCTCTCTGAAAAATCATTCTGTTTCCAGACTTTCTGGGGCTGAGCATGCTTTCTGGGGTGCCCCACACAGTTGTTTTGCTGTTTAGGCTGGTTTGCAGTATTGTTTCAGACAATGATTCTGTGTCAAGACTTTTGAGTGTTGGCTGAAAAGCTCCGCATACTCAGTTATGCAAACTGTCATCTGTTCTGCTTTGAGATATTCACTCTTGGCATCAGGAGACTTTCAGGAGATTTCATACAATCATAGAATTGACCAGGGTGGAAAAGACCTTTAAGATCATCAAGTCCAACCACTCCCCCAGTTCCCACCACTAAACCATGTCACTAAGCAAGCCGTCTACACTGTTTATGGACACTTCCAGGGACGACGATTCCACCACGTCCCTGGGCACCCTGTTCCAATGCCTGACCCCCCTGAAATCAGTGCTTACTCGCCCCCTGTGAGGTCCGCAGATGTCCTCCTACCCTCAGCACGTCGGCCCCGGTCACCGCCTCCGGCGGGGCGCAGCACTGCCGCTCCTGTCCGCCAGGTGGCGCCGTAGTGCGCGCCTCGGGCGCCTCGTTCCATCCCGGACGTTTAAGGCTCCCGGTGCTGTAACCTTAGGGTTATGAGCCCCTTAAGAGCATTGCTCCCTCCTACCTCCTAGTATCAATAATACACCAGGTCTTCCTGCTCTGCTTTCCCTTTTCCTTTAATCCGATTGCTCAAGGCCCGTTATGCGTTGTCTACAAGACCTGTGTCAGCTTTGCAGTGGCTGTGTTAAACACACAGCAGGTGCCAGTGTGTTACAAAACTTGGTGTGTGAACAATAAAAAAAGTTGCAAATGAGAAAGTTAAACAAGAAAGTGGAAGCCCAGGGAGCTGCAAAGCTCTGAGGCTGTATTTGTAAAGTGTCTGGTGTACAGGAACCCTGACTCTGGAGCTGCCAAACAGCAAAAGTACTTTGTCTTCACCATGAGGTCTGACAATGTAAGAGAATCCCAGGAACAGGCAAGTACTGAGTTGTTGCTCACACGTTGTGGGTACACACTAGTCCAAGGAGCAGGTGTGGTCCTGAGGGCATTGCTGCCAACTTCAACGGAGCTGAGATTTCAGCAACATCTTTTGTTGGCGGGAAATAGGTGTTAAGATACAGCACTCATGAATTGCTGCCTCCTGGGTATGTTATGCTGCCTTTGCCCGTTGCTCAGCTCCTCAGGCTGCCTGGCATGTTCTCCAAGGGGATTTAAAAGGATCATTTACAAATACCTAGTTGAATGCTTACTGCCCTTACCCTGAGTCTGATCGGTTTTGGGTACAGAGGAATCTCAGCTCAATTTAAGTCTCATGGGAGTGCGTTCCATAGGTTAATTGTGTGCTGTATGGAAAGAGATTGTACAATTTAAAATGCTACCTTTCAAATTGTATTGATATAGTCTTGCATCATGGAAATGGGGTAACCCGTCAGAGCTGACAGCAGGGACTTAAACAACATCTGTTAGTGTCAAAATATGCTAAGTATGAACAGGGCTTGGGTCACTATCCACTCACTTTAATGCCTCGACCCTCTCTAGAGTCACCTTAAGTTTCTGTCTGAAGAAGTGTTTCCCTTCCTCAGATTGAATTTTCTACAGTTTCCATTTCCTTGCATATTCTTGTGTTCAGACATGAAGCCAGGAAAAAGCCACCTCCTATACTGACCTTATTCATTCCAGGGCATGCTTATATCAAGTCTCCCCTTGCTCACTTCTCTGTCCTGAAAAGCCCTGGTGCTTCAACCTCTATTTTAGTTTTCCCAGCCCTGTATCATTAGCATCTCTGTGAAGATGAGGTAGCCAGTGAGGGCTGGTGCTTTAACCTGAAGCAGGCAGGGCTGTAGTCTCCCTTCCTTCCTAGTACTGTACATGCACTGTACATGCTTGTTTTCCATAAGCTGTAAGAGTAGCTGTACAGTGCTCACATACCTCGGGTTCATACAAAGAGCTTTAATATTTTCACTATCTGATACCTCAAGCATTCAGACACCTTATTTCCATCTGTGACCATAGCTTTGCATTCCCATGAAGGTTTTCCAAAGCTGTTTGCAGTAATACCCAGGTAGATTTTGTGTTAGCACCATTAACTGGGAGCAGTGATGTCTGAAAACAACCATGCCTTATTACTTTAGTAAAGTACAATTATCTCTAAAAATGCCCAGACTGGCCTGGCCTTTATTTTATCCCCTGTAATTGAAATTTGGCTTGAAGTGTTTCTAACTACAGCCAGTAAATAGAGACAATCCCTCAGTGCTAATTCACTCACCCATTGTCCAACAATGTCTGCAATAATTTATTTGATGACTGTTGCTTGGCCATGTACAAGATGAGCTGAGCAGTGGAAACGATAATCATTAAGACAAATAAGAGCACTGATGAAAAAGCAGGTTCACATATTGCTGAATGATCTGGGGAGTGTCGGAGGTGACTGTATGTTGGAGATTGAAATGGGTGTTTCTCAGAGGAATAGGAGAGGATATCAAAATATGGATGTCTTTAACTGGAATGCAGATTTTGTTAGCCTTATTTAAGGTTATCCCAACAGGCCAGCTCTCAGATGTAATGGAATTTTGCTTGTGTAATGAGTGGGTTTTCTTCCTTCCTGGAGTTTTCCCAGAGAAAAGTAGGGAGCATCTATCAGTGAGCTTCCAGTAGTGCTCCAAGTAGAGGGTATGGCCAGCACACATGAAAATAAGATTGCATTATTCATTATAAGAAGTGGCAAAATCCGGTCTGTAGATATCACCACTATTTTTCCACTTATACAGAGTATTGGTCATGTGTGAATAGAAAAAGCTGCCAGTTAAAACCTTTAATGAAAGGAAACCCTGTTTGAAGCCTGACAATAAATGTTTTCCTTCCCCTGAAATATGTGCTGAACATCCATAAAGAAGACTTAGAAGAAGTGGCTGGTGAGGTTTAACATTCTGTAATCATAGGGGTTGATTTGTTAATGCTTTCACACTTTGTTCTTTAATAGATGAGCATTGTTAACTAATATGACTCGGTTAAAATGGTAATTAAACACCAAAAACAAGAGATAATGTACTGCAGTTGGATAAACCTATTAAAAGGGAATAAGTATAACATTAAAATGCCAACAGCATGAATTCTTTGTTGGTTTAAAATTCCTTTGCTGTTGTGCCACTTTCTCTGTTTCTTTCTGCTGCTGTTTTTTTCTTGTAACTGAAAACATCAGATGACTGCTGGCAATGACTGTGCAGTGGTGCTGCCTCCCAGGATGTGTAGCTGCAGCCTCTAAGCCCAGTGTTATGGCAGCAGTCGGCATCCACGTGGCCGATTGTTTAGCAGACATAATGGTGTTGTATTTATGTATTCCTAAACTTGTTTTTCAGGATCTGGGCCTGCCTGCATATCATGAAACTCGCTGCTTAACAACAGAAATAAAGCACTTGTCAGGCTGCAGCGATGCGTCAGTGCAAAATAGAATTTGCAAGACTAAAGTTTATGCCAGGCAACAACAAAATCCACTGTGCCATTCTGTTGGGCAACAAAGGTGATTTGTTATGCAACATAATGAGGACTTGTGTGTGATAGACGCAGTGGCACTCAGTTACAGGGCGTTGACATCAACAAGCACATGCAGCAGGCAGATCTAAGAGAACTGCTATACATAGCAGGGGATTCAAAAGCTTTGTTCTTATTACAGGGTGTTTTTTTCCAACTAAAAAACCACAGAGTAAACAAACACTCTGAGGCCAACCCTGAAGTCCTTTATGGTCTGGGTAGGACCTTCATCATTTCCTTTTGGGTTGGTCTGTGTCTTAGACTTGACTGTCAGCGTAAGGGCCACAAGGTCAGGGCTCACAGTGTCATGTATTTGTGGCTCTGACACATTTGGCACATCTCCTGACAGCCCACAGAATGACAAGGGAAGAGCGAGTGTAGGGGAATAAGTAAGATGCACTCATGATGCTGTTTAGTGCTGCTCAGAAGTCCATGGTGCTTAATCCCACACTGAGGTTAGCTCCACTGCTGTTGTTAGTACATACACTCCTAAAAGCCAGTTATCCTTCCTGTAGGGAGGCAATGGTCATTCATCAGTTTTGCAGATAAGCTGCCAACAAGTGGGCTGTGCACACAGCTGGGAATAGAGCTATGGCTATAAGCAGTGAGATTCACCTGCTTTGCAACATCACCTGTCAAAACAAACCTACCCGCTGCTGTGATTGTGCCTCCTGTTTATGATGACTTTGGCTGCTCCCTGCCTCCAGAGCTGGGGCTAGACCCAAAGATCCTGTTTGCTGACATTCCAGTGCTGTCTCACAAATGCTTGTGTAACTCACTGTTGGGTATGTGTTCTCCTGGCCCACATGGAATGTTTCCCTTTTTGTTCAGCTGGAAGAGAAATTCTGGGAGCAATCTCTTCCTGAGAGCTGCAAGGGAGAATCTGGGATCAAGCTTCACTGATAAAGGCATGCAGGAGAAATAAGGAATCAAGACTGTGGCCTGTGGTATGCAGAATAGAGGACTAAGCTGTGGTTGTGTTGGTAACCTTTGTTCTGGTACTCTGTGGGGTTGGTTCTGTTTCTTCAGCATGGATGTAACATTGTACCTTATGCATAATAGTCTGGAATAGTCATAATCAAACAAACAGTTGTAACCCAATAATCTGGAATTAATGCTTGTTTTTTTGCCTCAAGCCATGGTCAAGCCTAGTTGGCCAGACCACACTAGGGGAAGCTGGTTCTGTAGAAAAGTCAAAGGCCCCCATTCCCTTGTGTTCTGTGCCTTAACCATCACTCAGTGGCAGGATGTTGTAGTTGTTCTGACTGTGCCAGTGACTCAGCAAGGGCCTGATCTGTTACTCAAGCAACAGCCCAGCTACTTAGGACAGTTACAAAGGGTAAACCATTGAGTTAGCCACAACCTTGGTCAAGCTATTTTACCTCTTGGTGACTTACATGGAAATATCATCACTACAGACTTACTTTATGGTGCTTGACGGTTTAACCAAACAGACTGAAATATCGAAAGAAAAGTTATAAAGCACAAGTTGCTTTAGTGATTTAGTGTAATGTTGGGCGTGACACTTGGGCCAAGGTGTTCAAACTATAATATGTGGTTGAGAAAAACTTTGCTTTTGGTGCCAAACAGGCACCTGTACTCCATTTCCAGAGGTGGTTCCCCACATTATAAGAAAGATGGGGTTGTTTGGCCTTGATTTTCCGGTGTATGCTTTTTTCCCCTCACAGTCTCTTGAACAATAAGACTCTAGTCCTCAAGGAGGTATTTTAGGAGCCACCATGATAGAAATATTCATGATGATACTGGGGGTTTTTGCATTGAAGAAATGCAATTGCCAGCCAAAACGATGAAGTTAAGACTAACCAAATTAATATTGCATCATAAGAAGCAATAAAATTCCATACTGTGAGGATAAGAAGCAAACAAACCAACCCTGCCTTTCATGCAGAAGATGTTATCTCCCATTTGCATAGATATTGTATATGTAATTAAAGCCATCCTTAATGTGTAATGCTGTTATTACAGCACTTGTTGATTCTGTAGCATTTGGTAGACCTTATAATGAAGGAGTAAAAAAATATCCCAGGGACTCTAGAAGGCATTACAATGACTTTGCAGGCAATGACTGTCTTAGAGTAAACCCCACAAGCATCCTTCCTTCTTCACAGGGAAACATCTTGCTGGCATCTGGCAGTATGAATGCCATTTTGCATCAGGAAAATGCTGCTGGTGGGACAGCCTGGATGCTGCATATGGAAGTCTCACAGGTGAGTAAGCTGGGTGGCTCACTCTGCAGAGTGAGTGCAGCGTGTCCTTGCATTCACAGCACTGCTTGGCTGAGCCTTTGGGTTGTGAGGAGCCACATGTGAACAGCTGGAGTGACTGATGCTGGGGATTAAAGTAAATTCCTGGGACTTCCTTCGCCAGTCTTTCCCTTTTGTAAGTGAGCACCCACTTTCCAGCACTGCCAGCACCCAGAAACACTTTTGGCAAGCTTGCCTGTCCCCAAGATCTCTATGTTAGAATCTCTCTTCTTCCTCACTCATTCCTTCACCTACTGCCCCTGCAGCAGAGGATGCTCCACTACTTTCTCAGCCCCCTTGCCCTGTTCTGTGGAGTTCATAGAATCACAGGACTCTGTGGGGTTGGAAGGGACCTTACAGCTCATCCAGTTCCAACCCCTGCCACAGGCAGGAACACCTTCCACTAGAGCAGGTTGCTGGAAGCCCCATCCAGCCTTGCCTTGAGCACTGCCAGGGATGGGGCAGCCACAGCTTCTCTGGGCACCCTGTGCCAGTGCCTCAGCACCCTCTCAATCACCCCTCTATTAGTTTAAGACCATTTCCTTTGTCCTAAGGGGGTTCTGTGTTCCCTTTCCAGCATTACTTGGGTCAAGCACAAGATGAAAGAACACGTCAGTAATGTTAAGCTGAATGTGAATGTTCTATAGGTCTCATATATAAAACTGCCCAGAACTTGCACTGTTTCCATCAGCAGCTCACCAGAATATGCCTGAGTATAATTGTGCAAAAACCATGTTAAGAAGGGTTTTCACATGTGAGCATTTAGACTGAAATTTGGTATGACAGCAGATGGATGGATGGAGTTGTGTGGTTTAGGCCTTTCAAGGTACTGTATTAGTGTCAGGTTCATCTGGGTTGAGGTGGCATTTGCTCTTTGGCAGGAAGCTTGCCATGTGTTTGCTCCCTGCGTGGATGTTTTATATGCAAATGGTGTATCTGTAGAGCTGTAAATCAGTGTTGTGCCCACACTGCACCTGGATTGGCCTTTTCAAAATTTAGGAAATGTGTCCCTGGCACGATTTGATTTTAACCATTAAAAGAACTTGAAATTAGTAGATATTCCTTTAATCTGCTTGCAATAGGCCCTGCACCATGTGAATGTTCAAGGCAAGATGAGTGGGCTGTCAAGGACTGGCAGGTGACCAACCAACAACTTCAGCTGACCAGACTGGTAGTTTTTCTATTGTAATCTAAACTGAGGTCAAAGCAGGTGTCTTAGAGGTACTGATTAAGTGCTAGGGCTCTATAAGTGCTGTAAGATGAAACTTTGAATTATGCACTTTGAAAGTCATAACAGGTCAAGTACCTAATGAAAAATTAAAGGGTGAAATTAGTGGGAGCAAGGGAATTCCCACCAGAGCAATAACCGGGTCCCTGAAAGCAGCCGGCAGCCTCCGTGGAGGCAGTTAGCATGCTCTCTCCTCACAGCTGCCTGCATCCTTTTCTGAGGCTGTGCCTTGCCCTAGTCTTTGTTTTGTTTGCTGTCAGCAGAGGCTGATTTGAATGTGGCCTGAGTAAAAACAGTTAGAATCGCAGGATCTGCATCAGAGAGAGTTCCGGCTCTGCTTTCAGAAGTGGTCATGCTCATTGCCATAGCAAATGGCTCTCCACTAGTAGTCAGTCATCTCACAGCTTGGTCTTACTTTCATACTTGTTAGCTATTGAGCAAGAAACACTTGGAAATCTGCTGCATTCATAATGTGTGAAGATCACTTACTGACAGGGAGATGTTTGGGAGTAATGTGCCAGTTTTCCAGTAGAGAATTGAAACTAACAGTATCACAAATAATTTTGCCCTAGTGGTTGCATGAAAAAGAAATAGAAATGAGATGTAGCTGTGACCTAATAGTTCAGGTAGAAATTAACTGGTAATTAATATGAAAAAGTCATTTGCGTGAATTTGAAATGCTAAGTATTGGCAATATAATCTCTTTAATGGCTAAATTCAAGACTACAATACTGCTTTTTCCTCCAAATGATAATATAAGAATATGTAAAAGTGTGTGTAATACAGTTAATTGATAAGAATTGGGCAAGCACAGACAAACAAAGACAACACAAAGCCAATTGCTTCTGGACTTTACAGGTTCATGAGGACATTCTCACTGCTTATCAGGAAATATGTAAATAGCTCCTGCACCCTTATGTGCTCAGATAGTGAGGCGAGATCATAAGCCTTCTTCCAGGAAACTCACCCTCCCCAAGTGTGTAATGGGACAAAAAGGCGAGAAGGATACAAGGCAGCACTAGATAATGACAACAATACAAAGATCCTGGGAAGTGGTGAGGGCCAGCCGGGGATTGTCAGGAGCTGAGGAATGCTGAACATGCTGATAAGTGACAACTAGATGGGACGAAACTGTGGTCGGGACTGTGCGAGTTAGGCCATGCAGACAAGCTGTCTGCAGGCTGAAAACCCCAGTTATGGTAGTGGACAGTCAAGGTAAGATTTCTTCACAGCAAGCGCAAGAGCTGAGCAAGTCAGACTTGTTTCTGCAGTACCTTGATACTTAATTTGGCCCTTTCAGGGGATGCTTGGGTGCCACAGCTGTGCTGAGTGCGTGGGGAGCAGCCTTTATTGGAGATCATTATCTGTGCAGGGACAGCTGATGGAGGGTGGAGGAATAGAAGTATTCTCCATGCTCTGTGGGAGGAAATGGGAAGTTTGGATTTAAGAGCTGTCTTAGGGATACTTGGTAAAGAATTAGAGCCAGCAGTGCTTTTGTTCTCTGGGATTTGTAAGGTGGCATATTGGCTCCCTTGGCATAAGTGGTCATATTGGGGTGTCAAAAGGAAGTAGGATCCTTTCCAAGTGTGGTTTAACCTACAGATGCCATAAAAGCTGCTGGCAAAAGTGCTGTTCGAAAGGCAGGCATGGAGAGTTATACCTCACGGAAAACCTGTCAATTCTGATGCAGATCAAACTCAAAAGCATCAGCAGTCTCTGAGACTTACTGGTAGAGAACACTTTATAAGGTCCCAATTGAAACTGTTTCTTCCTGTTCTTTCTCAGCTGCTTACAGGCATTCATCATGTCTGCTGTTAATTTATATAGGTGTTAGGATAGGTGCCTGAATTTAGATTCTTAAAGGACCACTTAAAGGATACAGGAGTACTTTTTTTTTTTTTGTGCTGAAAAAAACCAACAGGATTTATTCCGTTTTCCTTTAAGAAGGCAGTTAAGTACAACTTGTACACAAGTACATTGGGAAAAGAAGGAAGTGGCATGTTTGCCCAAGGGGAAGGGAACAAGCACCCTACAAGAAATGGCAAGGAAGCTACAGCTAGCTGGGGTTTGTTCTCCGTTGGTGGAGAGTGAAGGCTTTGCTCACCCAGAGGAATGGGGGGAAGGAAGAGCTCTGGCACTGAGCATCCCCAGGAGTGTGGAAAAGGAAGCTCCAGGTGGAGGCTGCTTTGGGTTCCTTTTTTTCTGTTACATTGGCTTTCCTGCTGTGTTCAGACCCCTATTTGTCACCAGCACAGCTGTAGGAAAGGGTTTGGAATTGTTATTGTTCATTGCAACCTATTGCCCCTACCAAGCATTAAAAGTGCCAGGGGCTTGATACTGAATGGACTTTAAGGTTTTTTCCAACCCAAACTATTACATGACTCTAGATAGCTGGGTAGCATTTGGCATGACTCGGTATTTCACTACCAAGTGCAAAGTCACGGCTATGAAAGCTCATGCTTGTAAACCCTGGTCTTGGCCTGCCCACAGGTAACTTGTCCTCCTAGGGCAACCACAAATCTGTATTTGCAAGCAGCGTTCCCCCTTGGCCTGGGGCGCTCGAGGCAGGCAGCACCGCTTCGGGAAAGTGCCTGGAAAATCAGAAGGATCTCTCCCGAGTACCTTGTGGGAAGCCGGGAGCCCTGCCGCAGCCCAGTGCAGTGATAACCTGTCGGTTCAAATGTGCCTTCCCTCCGGGGCCACGCCGAGGAGGAGGAGGAACAGAAAGAGGAGGAGGAAGAGGCGGCGGCCGGTCGGTGCAGGGGAGGGCCGGACTGGCGGGCAGGCTGGGCCAGGACGCGACGCGCTGTCGGTGCGAGCCTGCAGGGAGGGTGATCCCGGCCAGCACAGCGGGTAGGACAGCGGGGCTTGTTTCCTACGGAGCTCGCTTTTGACCTTCCCCTGATCCCTTCCTGGGTTGGGAGCCCCGGGGCGGCTTTCCTTGCTGGCAGAGCAAGGAGGGCACCAGTTGCCGCGATGGCAGAGGTGAGCCCAGCCGGATCCGGGTCCCGGCTCCGGGCTGGGTGGGCTCCGCTGTGATCAGCTCCCCTATCTCTGCCGCCCGGGGTTTCTTCTGCGCGGAGCTCTTGTGTCACTGCGGTGGATGCTGGTTGAGTGACTTCCCAGCCCTTCTCGGTGGTGTTTTCCCCCTCCCCAGAGGCGCTTCTGGGGTCTCTTCCTATTTTTGGAGGGGACGGGAAAGAGGGGTTGAGATTGAAAAAGGTCAGATGCTGCTGGTGCATCAGAAAGAAACCAGGGGAAAAGGAACCAAACCCGCGGAGATGGGGTTGTAAAGGCTTGGTTTACCAGAAACCAACGGGAACAGGGCCTCCAGCCGGGAAACTTTCAAACCCCAGGGAAGGCTGGCAGCTGCGGGCAGTGGGGAAGTGTGGCAAGCAGCGTGTCTGAGGCCAATACTCCCTTCTGCCAGCATGTGTCAAACCGTTCAGGGTGTTAATGGGAAGAATTCACCAATAAAACAACATTCCATCTTTTTGTGTTTCCTTCAATGTTTTCCACATGTGCTTGTTCTTAACAGTAACCTCAAATCTTTTTTTTAATGATGTGAAGCATTAATATCGCCTGTCTTCTGTAGTCTATTTTCCTTAACTGTGATTAATCAACCTGTTTTTCTATGCCAATTAAGCTGCTCCCTCGGTCTCATCTTAGGAGCTGGTTTCAGAATTATCAGTTTGCCCTTTGTCTTGGGTTCTTGGTAGACCAGAGGTATTTTCAGTTTCAGGCTATCATATTTTACTGTCAGTTGTAACACAAGGGACTTGAGTCAATGATCTGTTAAAGCACGAGCAGGCTGGGAGGGGGGCTCATGAAAGCAGAGCCTTGATTGCATATGTGCAGTTGGGTTTACTTCTCGAAGACATTACATCCTGTAAGAGAGTTCAGACAACTACTGAAGTACTATGGGCTACCCATTGCCCTTGGATAAGAATCTGTATTACAGGTTTGAATGTGATGTTCCAGTAATAGGTTTTGTACATTAAACACAGAGATCAGTGAGTTAATCTTTGACGTTGTCAGGAGGATGCACAATGTTCCCTGGTGAGCTTAGTCCCTTTTGGCAAGAAGAGAGGACAAGTACTGGAGCTGAGATGCTTGAGGACAGAAGAAATAAAGGAGGAACCTAACTGCTTGCAGTTCCCATGCATGGGAGGAGGCTGGGGCCTCTTGTGTCCTGGTGTCTTTTGCTCTGTGTTCAGCAGTGGATACTCAGTAAGGAACAGCTCTGATCACTATATGCATTATTTTGCAGGAAATTTTGAAACACGTTACTTTTGCCAACACTTGTGGTGTATTTTTTTGGAAATTTTGGATATTTTTGATTGACAGCTTTAACTCCACAGCAGACTGGCTTTCCTGGCAGGGCTCTGTCACCATGTCCCTGTTGGGTGATCAAAAGATGTGTCCAGGGTTGCTGAACCACAGCTCCAGTAAGACATCCCTTCGAACCTAAGCTTTTGTTGGAAAACAAAATAGTAGATCTTGTGTTTTTAGAAATAATCCACGAGTCAGTGCCTGCTTTTAGTGGAAAGCTTTTTCCAGTATTATTTTCCTTGGAGAAAGCCAGAATTGTCAGTAGAAAAACCTCAGGAAGGGAGTGATTTGAGCAGCCCTGAGCAGCAGTTATTGAAATCCAGTGTTCATAGAGGGATGAGAAATGAATGCAGTTTGTCTTGTCTGTTTCTTGCCTCGACAGCATCCAGGAGTGAAACACTGCCTGCCACATCATCCTGGTGTGGCACTTTTTTCCCTAAGAGTAGGTGGCCTGTAGAAATCCTTACACTTGGCTCCAAAAGCCTGCATGGTGTATGTGGGAATACAAGTCCCTTTCATGCCTTGGTGGATTTTGTACTGTTTGTGTACTAGTTGCCTGGCTCCTTGGCTAACAGGGCAGTGAGTAGCCAAGTTTATTTTCCATGCTTCTTGGGCATATATGAAAGGTTGTTTAGGACCTGGGAGTTCTGCTGGGATGCTGTGTGCTGTACCAAGTGCAGGGAAAAATGTCATGAACACATTCTAAACTTAATTACTACAGATGCATGTTCTGAACAGTGGATCTTATTCTCTGCCCTGTGTAATACTTTTCTAACTTGGTGGTGAATTTTAGCAAAACTTTTCTGGCTCATCCTGCAGGAATCACATTTAAGTCTGTCAAAGAGTGTGGCTGGGAACCTTTCTTTGCAACAGAAGAACCTTTCTTTGCAAGCAGTGCTGAAAACAGGATCCTTGATAAAATGAGCCTTGTCTATCAACCATTGTGGTTTTTCTAATGAGAGCAGTTTGCCACCTGCAGCTCTGTGGTGTGTGTGACTTAATTTTGGATTGCAAATGTGAATAAACAACCTTCTGACCTTCCTCATTTCCATCTTTTGCTTTATTTCCCATTTCCTTCTCTTCCTCTTCATCCTCTCTCACAGTCCTGTGTCCTTGCAGACATTCCTTATTGCTGGCTTGAGACATGTTACCAATTGACCATTGTTTCACAGCTTTTTCAGACAAGAGGAGGAAAGGGCTTGCATAGTGAGACAGGTGCTTTCAGAGTTTAACTAGCACCCCCTAAATAGCACAGTCAGCTAAACTCTGAGGGCATCAGTACCCTTGTTCTCACCCTCTGACTCCTGAGCTTTTGTGGTAGCTCAGCAGAGCTCAGTGGCAGAACCCTACGTATGTACATGGCATCAGCCTCTCTGTTTCATGAATAGAATGGACTGTAATAGTGAGCTGTGAACAGTGACATCAGAATTCCCCAGTGAAACTGTGATCCATGAACTCATCAATTATCCTTGACAGGGTATTGCTGGGAGAGGTAGGTTTATTATTATTCTCCATGGAATTTTCTCGGATAGAGAGAATTCGTGTTCAAGGCCTGAATACTAGGTATTACACTCTTTATTAATTACAATCAGCCAAACCAGCATTGGCACTAAAGCTTCTGTGGGAGGATTGTTTGTGGACTATTAATTATTTTCAGTCTGCTTGACATGATGTGAAGGCTTATTAACATAACCAGTCTTGCAGGTGGTGATAAATTCAACAGGCATTACTCCTATTTCTTAAAGAGGTTGCTTTTCATTGTTAATAATCTTTCACATAGCTGCCCTCTTTGAGCTGATACAAATTCCTTTTAGGGCTCACCTAGACCTTGTAATTTGGCAGGAATTTAGGGTAGTTTTTGAATTCAAAATACAATTTTCCCTCCTGTTACTTAATGTAGTGACCAAAATCGGGGCTTTCATTTCATCTTGTACAAAGTAAAATGGCATTACATTATCTCAGCACTGCAAAGTTCCATTAAATTCTGCACCTTACCCATCCATCTTAAAGGGAAGACTATGTCTGTTAAATCACAGGAGAATTTTTGTCTTGTCTTTCAGTTAAACACCTTCCCCCAGCAATATGGCCAGGAGAACCATTGTTTCCATAGAATCAGAATGGCTGGGGTTGGAAAGGACCTTAAGATCATCTGGTTTCAACCCTCCTGCCATGGGCAGGGATGCCTCACACTAAACCATGTCATATTATCAGTTGTTCATATATGTTTGTTTTCAATATTGAGTGTAGCAGCCTGAATCATGAAGATCAGACTGAGAAGGGACTTCATGTCGGTGAAGAAGATGCATGCATTTTGAACCAATTTGCACTTCTGATCTATCTACAGTCTCCTTTGTTATATTACTCACAGCACTGACATAGTATTGTCAGCATATGCATAAGCATTATATTGCTTTTATGGCTTTGAAGGACCTTTTTTGGTGAATATATATTAGTTTCTTGCTGGAACTAGTATTCAGGTTGAAAGGGAAGGCCAGCTATGTGATCTTACTCATTTTACTGCCTCCATTGCATGTATTCATGTAATTTCCAAGCATACATTTGCTGTCTGGTACCATACTATATTGACTACTGAAGTGTGCTGTGGATTCAATGGCTTTTGAAAATGGAGCAATAAAACATGAATTCATGAGAAAGTAACATAGTAATGTGAATACCTATTTATTATATTGACTGAAATCTATGTGTGAGAAAGGTTAGCCTTCTAATAGCCTAAATAGAGAGCTACTTGTGTGTATCTGTAGGGTTATGTCCCCTCATGTTACCTTTATTAATAGTAAATATTTTTTCCCTCATTGGGAGGGTATGGTGATGGTATATCTGTGGTTAAAGGAGATTAATCTGTTCTTAGTTTAGTTACTCACTTGTCTTGGCATATCAGATGAGTGAGGATCAATTCATACGTTTACAAGTACCCAAGCTGTTTTATGATGATAGCACTACTCTTCTGATGAAAACATACCTTTCAGTATCCCATCCTAACAGCCCTTGTATCAGTGCCTTACTCTCCCCAGTCTAAACAAAGCTTTGGTGCTGTTGTTTGTGTTAGTTTTCTCTGTAGACACAATTTTGCTGTTTTTTTAAGTTCCACTGCAATCTGCCTTGTGTTGTTCTTTCAATGCAGATGGTTTTGTGGAGCTTGAAAAAAACTGTCATGGAAAAGATTGTTTATCCTAAGCTGAACTTACGCAGAGCATCATACACTACAAGCAGTGATGGCATGCATCATCTCCACAGATCCCCAAGTCTTTTTTATTGCAACTAGATAGAAATGTGTAGCAATGTAAATAATTGCTTATATCTCTCTCCTACGTGCCTTCACAATTAAAATGCTGCAGACAAGAAGCTCTTGAAAAGGAATGTCTATTTCTTGGCTTGAGTTTTAATTCAAGTAACATTTCAGTAGCAAAGAAACTTTTATCCTGCCATTGATATGTGGGTAACAATGTAAGGTGTAGTTTAAAATGTCAGTTATAGAGCACAAAGAGATAACTGTCAGTGCACATTACAGGGCTTCTTCAGGTGTATGGGTTATGTCAGAAGTCAGCCAAGTGGCCTCTCCATTTTGTTTCCTAAAATACAGACTCAGATGAATTACCTTTGCTCTGTAACTAAGGTCTCAAAGTGAATGGGAGCTTCCTCAGGAGAGCTCAAACCTTAGTTAATACTGTAGGGGTCTTTCTTACTAATGACCTAAATGACTTTTATAGTCCTCCTTTCAATTTTAACCTACTTGCTTGTTTTCAGGCTTTTCAGCTGCACGTTCTACTTATAGCATTTGTGCTCTGGTTTTGGTGAGTGAGATGGGAACACAGAAATCCCGCTTTTCATGTTCCCCAGCTGCCCAGCCAACATATTATAGTTCCACCTGTGTTGGCAGGGATTTCCTGGTTTAGAAGATTAATTGGGGTTGAGTAACTCTGAGTTCCTCTAAAAGAAACGATTTTCCTTTCCTGTATGGCAAGGGAGATTACAATCTTCTGGGGTTGTAAACTTGTTCATACCGACTGATGAAGCAGTTGGTACCATTTAGATAGCTAACTGGTTTCAATTCTGGTTGGTTACATGGACGTAAATGGGAGTAGCTGCTGTGGCTTCCTTTACCTCTTTTAGAGGCTGTCCTTGTAGTCAGTTTTCTATCCAGCTAGAAATTTGCCTCGTGCTCTTACTGTCTGTTCTTTCCAAGTCAAAAGTTGCTATCTGAATCTTACTATACCTCAGAAAACAACTGCCCTGCTTGACGTTTGGCAAGCGTGCACGAGTGGTTTTGAACCACAGCCTAATTTGCATGGCCCTGATTATTCATGTAGAAACAGTTTTCACTCCTTTCTGTTTATCCCTTCTGGTTTTTTTGTCCCCCAGTTCAGTGTGTTGAGTGGCTAGCACTTCTGTCTCACCCAGCAGCCTTGGGCTGGTGTAGTTCCAAAAGTCAGAGGGTGAGGAAATGGCCTTTTTCCTTGTGAATTTTGCCTCTGACAATTTTTCTCAGTCATGTCTATAGTATTAAATTCACATATTTCTTACCTTGTTATGAGGTGTATTCGAACACAGCTTGCTTAGGAGATCTATATTCTGCCTTTTTGCTCATTTTGTTGGGAGATCATTAGAAGGGCGGTCCTGTTTGTTTTTAATATGGACATTTGTATGCACATCCACAGCTTGTCTTTGTCCCCTAGAGATGTACTGTCAGAACTGCGGCATGGTTAGTCTTGCTCTACCAGTGTCTGAGGAAGCTGAAGGAGCTGGTAGTGACTGTGCCCCTGGCAGACTCTTCACCTTTCATAGCGGTGTGAGGTCAAAATGTATAAAGGAGGTGGTGACAAAGCCTGATCCAAAACAGGACCTGGCAGACTGATGAGACATGTGCAAAGTGAAACAGTGGGGACTTATCTTTCAATCAACATCTTTGTCACTGACCTGGACAGCGGGATTAAGTGCGTCCTCAGCAATATGCCAATGACACCAAGCTGTGTGGTATGGCTGACACACTGGAGGGAAAGGATGGGATCCAGAGGGAGCTGGACAGGCTTGAAAGGTGGGACTGTATGGACCTTACAAAGTTTAACAAGGCCAAGTGCAACGTTCTGCAAATAGGTCGGGGCAATCCCAAGCACAAACAGAGGATGGGCAGACACTGGTTGAAAGCAGCCCTGAGGAGGAGGACTTGAGCGTGCTGGATGATGGGAAGCTCACCATGAGGTGGTGGAGGAGAAATTTAGATTAGACATTAGGCAGAAGCTTTTCCTGTGAGGGAGGTGAGGTGCTAACATAGTAACAGAAGCACATGGTACCCGTGAGATGTTCTTACTTTCTTCACCTCTAAAACACAAGCCAGTTTAAGTCCCATTGTGGAATATTCTGTTACTACAGTTACTTTGCGGCACTGACAGGGAGGCATAGGCAGGTTGGTTAAGATAAAGTAGCTGAGCCAGAACCTGCAGCAAGGCTTGATGAGTTCAAATGTATCATAAGAAGACAGCCCCATCCCTTGGGATTTCTGGCACAGTTACGTAAAGGTTTGTGCATACTTCCTAGAACTTAACCATCAGAAATTATCCTGGGCTGTTTAAACTGCATCTCTTACTGGCTTTTGCCAGTGTAGTTTGATCCGTGCTTTAAACTGGCAACAAAGGGCAGGTAACATCATCATTTTAAGCAGTCTAAGGTGTTTATTTTTGACATTGCTTTTTCCTCCCATCCTTTTTATTAATGATTTGCTTGGGGAAGGCAAGATGGTAAGGTCATTCCATAGCTGGGAATGGCTGGATTTCCAGAGTGTCAGAACATTGTGTGTTACATCTCTGAGCCCAACATGTCATTACAAGTGAGCATGAAGTCAAGATGCAGTGGGATGGGAAGAGTGCAGAGGCAAGGGTCAAGAAAGGATAAGAGGAAGGAAAAAAAATGAAGGGGATGGTGGATCATCAAGAATGAACAGGGAATGTGGAGAGAAAGGAAGGAGTTTGAGGGACATTGAGATTTTTAACTTTCTAATTTAGGCACAAGCTATAAAAATGTATTTATGTATCTCTGACATGACTTGCTTTGAAGGCAAATAAGGTTTTCCATGAATAAAACTCTTTGTTCCTCTCTCTGACCTGTCATACTCAGGAGTTCTGGTTTAACAGCAGCTGTAAGAAGATACTGGAGCTGGTTTCCTGATGCCACCCTAGCATCCGGAACCAGCACACCAATTGGTGATTAATAAAAGCTGTAAGAAGCAAGGTAGTCACCGTGTGCCATGGACACCTAACTTACTGTATGAGCAGCAGAATGAGATGTTGTCCTGTTACATATCTCCTCAAGCCCAGATCTAGCATTATTGATTTGAGCCTGCTGTTAATTTGAGATTAACAGAGAAAATAATTCTTAACAAACACTTGGGAAATACTATTTGAGAGTTGTAATGTTTCTCCTCCTCCTGCTCTGCGTCTAGGTGGAATTTTGGCCACAAACCAGGCTCTAGTGTGTTTTTTCCACTGTGTACTTAATTTGTCACATGCAGTTTTAAGGACTTAGACTAAAAGCTGTCAGAGCAGCTAAGAAAGCATTTCTTTTTTAATCTGATGTAACAAAAATCGTTTGATACCGATTTTAAACCTCAGACTGACAAAAACTGGAAAAACAACTTGACAAACGACCAGCCTCTGCCAAGTACCTTTGGAAAGGCTGCACTCAGCCAGCCAGTTTGGAGAAACAATGTGGGAAAAATGGAGTTAAGCTAGTTCTTTAATAAGTATCTCCCTTAACATCATTACAGTGTAGATCGGATGGGAAAAACTGAAAGGAAAAAGGTGAATTTGAAACCTTAGAAAATCATAGCCAACTAGATGGAAAGGCTATAAACAGAGGGGATGGTTGTAAAAGGGCAAGATGTACAGAACCTGACATGTGCTGAGCACAGAGTGGTTTGGAAAGACAGTTGAACTCAGCAGGATTGCTCATTTGTGTAAGGTTACATGTGTGGGTATGTGGAATTGATCACTACAGCCACAGAGTGCAAAGCTAATTGTGACTCTGCATTAAAAAGGCAGATTGCTAATTAAGATACTCAGCATCTCAGTATCTGTGAAAGAACTTTAGATTAATTTTA
This sequence comes from Melopsittacus undulatus, assembly GCF_012275295.1. Lineage (NCBI taxonomy): Eukaryota > Metazoa > Chordata > Aves > Psittaciformes > Psittaculidae > Melopsittacus > Melopsittacus undulatus. Next base: position 70,199,860 of record NC_047532.1, on the reverse strand, counting down.
ATATTTATTATTACATAACAAAAATACTGTGTAATTAAGTCATTATCTATTTATTATTATTATTGTTATTATTATTATTTTAGTATATATATAGGATGAATACAGGGATGTTGTCCAGGAAGTTAGGGACCAAGTTAGGAAAGCTAAGGCCCAATTGGAGCTAAACTTGGCTAGGGATTTTAAAGGTAACAGGAAGGGATTTTATAGGTATGTAGCGGCTAAAAAACAGAGTAGGGACAACGTAGGCCCCCTCTGGAAGCTTTCAGGAGAACTGGCTACACAGGACTTGGAGAAGGCTGAGGTTCTGAATGGCTTCGTTGCCTCAGTCTTCACTGGCAAAGGCTCTGACCGCACCACCCAAGTCTTGGAAGGGACTGTGAAAACCTAGACCTTGGGCCCACTGTACGAGAGGATCTGGTTCGAGACCGTCTTAAGAACCTGAATGTACACAAGTCCATGGGACCTGATGAAATCCATCCACGGGTCCTGAAGGAGCTGGTGAATGAAGTTGCAAAGCCACTGGCCATCATAGTTGAAAAATCATGGCAGTCAGGTGAAGTTCCTGATGACTGGAAAAAGGGAAATATAACCCCCATTTTCAAAAAGGGGAAAATGGATGATCCAGGGAATTACAGAGCAGTCAGTCTCACCTCTGTGCCTGGCAAAATCTGGGAGCAGATTCTCCTGGAAGGCATGCTGGGGCACATGAAAAACAACAAGGTGCTTGGTGACAGCCAGCATGGCTTCACTAAAGGGGAAATCCTGCCTGACCAATTTGGTGGCCTTCTGTGATGGGGCTACGGAACTGATGGACAGAGATGGAGCAGTAGACATCATCTACCTGGACTTGTGCAAAGCGTTCAACACTATCCCACACGACATCCTTGTCTCTAAATTGGAGAGACATCAATTTGATAGGTGGACCACTCGGTGGATAAAGAACTGGCTGGATGGTTGCACTCAAAGAGTTGTGGTCGACGGTTCAATGTCCTCCTGGAGATCAGTAACGAGTGGTGTCCCTTAGGGATCGGTGTTGGGACCAGTCTTGTTTAACATCTTTGTCGGTGACATGGACAATGGGATTGAGTGTGCCCTCATCAAGTTTGCTGACGACACCAAGCTGTGTGGTTCGGTTGATACACTGGAGGGAAGGAATGGCATCCAGAGGGACCTCGACACACTTGTGAGGTGGGCTGATGCCAACCTCATGAAGTTTAACCATGACAAGTGCAAGGTCCTACACCTGGGTCAGAGCAATCCCAGGCACAGCTACAGGTTGTGCAGAGAAGAGATTCAGAGCAGCCCTGCAGAGAAGGACTTGGGGGTGTTGGTTGATGAGAAAATGAACATGAGCCGGCTTCAGTGTGCACTCACAGCCCAGGAAGCCAACCGTATCCTGGGCTGCATCAAAAGGAGTGTCACCAGCAGGTCAAAGGAGGTGATCCTGGCCCTCTACTCTGCTCTCATGAGACATCACTTGGAGTATTGTGTGGAGTTCTAGTGTCCTCAACATAAAAAGGACATGGGACTGTTAGAACAAGTCCAGAGGAGGCCACGAGGATGATCAGGGGACTGGAGCACCTCCCATATGAAGACAGGCTGAGAAAGTTGGGTCTGTTCAGCCTGGAGAAGAGAAGGCTGCGTGGAGACCTCATAGCAGCCTTCCAGTATCTGAAGGGGGCCTATAGGAATGCTGGGGAGGGACTCTTCATTAGGGACTGTAGTGATAGGACAAGGGGTAGCGGGTTAAGACTTAAACAGGGGAAGTTTAGATTAAAAATAAGGAAGGAGTTCTTCCCTGTGAGGGTGCTGAGGCGCTGGCACAGGGTGCCCAGAGAAGCTGTGGCTGCCTCATCCCTGGCAGTGTTCAGGGCCAGGTTGGATGGGGCTTGGAGCAACCTGCTCTGGTGGAAGGTGTCTCTGCCCATGGCAGGGGGTTGGAACCGGATGAGCTTTAAGATCCCTTCCAACCCAGACCAGTCTGGGATTCTATACCTGAGCTTTGGTGGCCTCAGTGCCTTGACTGAAAAATAAGCAGCTGTTCAGTTGAATATAATTTCTTGTGAAGTCTAGAAGCCACTGGTACTTCCAAAAGTCCCCTTAGTTCTGGCAGTAATGTTTTTAGAAGTCTGGAAATTAGTAGTTTTGTTAGTCTTTGACACACACAGAGAGGTTATTTCACAGAATAGAGAATTAATAATGCAGTGATTTTCTCGGGAAGGCAGCAGTGGTTGGCCAGAGCTTTCCCCAGAGGTGTTTGTGGATGGTTTGGTGTTTTAATAGTTCCTCTTCTCTGAGGGAACTAAAGGCATCATGGAAATATTATTCAAAACCTTTCATCAAAACACTCCTACTGAGCACTGGCATTCCTGTGATAGCTGTAATGCAATCATTAACTCACTGCTGTGATGCTGGAAATTGTTTTCTGAGAGGACAGGCTCATTCTGGTCTGGTTTTTGCTTTGTGCCTGTCCTGATCAGCCCAGACAGAAAAACAGACCCACATCAGTTACTGGGGTGTGCACAATAGTTTTCGTGTTATTGTGATCCAATTTTGCGATGGTGGTCATAATTTCTATTGAGCAGTCACTGATACCAGTGCTGCAGTTATTGTACATAGGTGGGAAACTAACTACAAGCTGGTGGCTTTGGGGCTGGGAGCTGTGGTAGTTAATACTGCTAACTCATTCTCATCCAGACATGGCAGAAGAGGCAAAAAAAGCTGCTGCTGTAAGCGGGGGGAAAGAGAAGGTTTGGAGGAGGTTGTTCTCTGCTATTGCTGCTTTCCACATATTGCCCAAACAGGAGCATATTTCTCAGTACCTGCAGTTTGTCTCTGGGAACAGTCTTGTTGAAACTCAATAATAAGGCCCAGGGAAACTAACTTCACTTATAAGGAAGTCTTCCAAAACTTGTATTGGAGCCAAGGGATCAGGAGTGTTACAAGTTGTTAAACTCCTGTTCTTTGGATGTTCTTACCTTGTGTGATGATAGAAGTGCCATGGTTCACTAATTCCTATCAAAGCCACATTAAAAAAACCCAGCTTGCCCCACAACTCTCAGCCTGTGCAGTTAATGGACATTAAAATAAACAATTTATACTTGGAGAAAGTTATAGAGAATGCATGACTTCACCTTTCTTAACAGCTCTCTCCAAACTTTTTGCCTGAGCACTTTTCAGAGTGGAATTTGGTGTTTTTTCCTGGTACTTCTTCAGATCCTTGACCCTAGGTCAGGTCTCTCCTACAGAAATCCATTTGGGAAAGTACAAATTGCAATGGAAAATCCCGGATATTTCCTTTGGTAGCTCTTCTTTGGGACTAATGGCTCTCAGTCTCATGGAGGTGATTCAGGAGCTCATCCTCATCCCAGTGATCTTTTTGCTTTTAAGCATGTCCCCTTTGGCTGGTTACCTCAGAATGGCATTTGACCCTGTGGTGGAGTGTTGTAGACAGTGAAGGAAAAGGAATTATTGGCATATGCTGTGCAAAGACCGTGCATGTCTAAAGCAATACAAAATTCCAAGGGGATTTCCTCTTCCAGATTGAAAAGCACCATGTCTTCTCAATACTATGTTCTGACACCCTTGGGAAAAACATGTGACAATACATAAACCAAAACTGGGGAGAGGGGACATACTGTTGGCCAGTTCATGATGGGAAGCTAGGGGTTCATGTAAAACATCCTTGGTGGTATGAGAAGAACCCAACCTATTTCCAATTGGAATTTGTCATTTATCCATACTAGAATTCTAATATTTTTGGGACATCAAGTTACCCCACTGTGTAGGCTTTAGGATCAGGCAGGGGCTTTCAGAGTTAGGCTTCATTAGGTGAGTTTCAAGGGTTTTAAAATCTATACTGGGAGATAGAGGAGGAGAAAGATTCCGGTTAGTGATTGGTAGGGAATCATAGAATGGTTTGGGTTGGAAGGGACCTTAAAGCAGGGACACCTTCCACTAGAGCAGGTTGCTCCAAGCCCCTGTGTCCAACCTGGCCTTGAACACTGCCAGGGATGGAGCAGCCACAGCTTCTCTGGGCACCCTGTGCCAGTGCCTCAGCACCCTCACAGGGAAGAATTTCTTCCTAATGTCTCATGTCAGTCTTCCCTCTATCAGGTTAAAGCCATTCCCCCTTGTCCTGTCCCTACAGATCCTTGTCAAAAGCCCCTCTCCAGGTTTCTTGTAGCCCCATTAGTCACTGGGAGCTGCTCTAAGAATTCTCCAGGCTGACCCAGCCCGGGTCTCTCAGCCTGGCTCCAGAGAAGAGCTGCTCCAGCCCTTGCAGCATCTCCATGGCCTCCTCTGGAAATGCTTTGTTAATATGAAGCTTTAGGTGCAGAGGAACTAAGGAAGTTGTTCTTCCATTATCACAAAGGGAAGCAATACCAGTTAAGCCAAGGCCTGCAGCAGAAACAGTTACTGGAAATGTTTTCATGTTACTTAATACCTTGACATGCATTATTCAACTTGTGTAATGTCAGCTGGGGTGGAGCAGGGAGGAATGGCTTTGCAGAAGAATTTATTTGCTCCCCATGGAATATTTTCCTGTTGATAGCTACCTTCTCTGGCAATAAGGTACATTCCAGGGATAATTAAAAAGAAAGAAACCACTCTTCAGCCACATCTTCCTGAACTTCTGGAGTGTATTGTCTTGCAAAGTGACCTAACCTTGTCCAAATGGCTAGCCCTTCTCTGAGCAGTGATATCCTGCCAGCCTTTCTTCATTGTAGAACAGAATTGAAGCAAAAGCCATCTATGAGCTCCCTGCAGCAGGACAGCTACACAGGAAATAGTAGAGTCGTTTAAATTGGATGCACTTCTCAGAGGTATATTCAGCAGTCTCTTCTGAGCAAGCTACTTAAACACGTGCTTCAGTTTTCCTGATGTGTCTAAAAGACTTTCTGAACTGCAGCCAAAAGGGCTGTGTGTTGGGAAAAAGGCAAGAAGAGTTTGTCTGCTCATATTAGCAGTGTCACAGGGATACAGTGAAGGAGATGGGAGGCAGAAACAGATTGCAAAGTGTGAAGTTAAGCTGGCATCTCTCTGCTTCCCTCTGTGTTTACTTAGCATCCACATAGACAGTAATTTCATGATTCACCTGCTGAATGATTTGTTTCGCTGACAAAGCTGTGATAAATAGAGACTTGGCATCGTTTGCATAGTTGTTGGATCTAAAGGCATATGAGTCATATAAATGAGGCTTTCAGACTTGTGATAGATTGCCAGACAGAGTGGGTGAAACACACACATATTTTGATCAGGGTAATCAATAGCTGGAAACATTGTTGTAAAAAGCAATTTAGCACAAAGTCTGGAGTTTTCAAATCAGTAAGGCAGGATTAATTTGTTGGTTTTGAAAGTAAGCATAACAATAAGAATACGCTTTTCCTCCTATGCCCCAACCTTTCTTTTTTTGGCGTTTACCCAGGTTTTGTAACGTTAGCTGTTGTGGACTGAAAATTGAAGGTGATGCATGTGTAGCTCCAAGAAACTGTCTAAAATGTGATTCCTAGAAATAACATGAGTCTTCCTGATTCAGAATTCAACCCAAGTTTGTGCTGATTGTTGTGAGATGTGCTAGTATGGTAGATGCCCTACCAGAATGTCTCCTGCATTGGCTGTGCACTTTGTGGATGCTGGTCTGAAATGTGTCAGAATGCTGTTTTTTCTGAGGCTGGGACTCAGGGCTCCTGATCATGGGAAGTGAAATTAATGGAGCTGTGAGAGAAAGTGTTTCTGATTGTTTCAGCAGAGCACTGAATATTCTTGCTTCTCACCAATTTCAGGGTGTCTTGGTGACTCTGCACTGATCGTAGTGTAGGATAAGAGTTGTCTAACAAAAGGACATTGATATGATTAGATGCTCATGAATCAGTGTTAGAGAAGTTTCTAGAAACTTGAAGCATCCTTAATAAGAAATCTATAAAAGCCTTTGTAATGCCTATCTGCTAGATATATGTATTTTTTATAGTCCTTTTAAAAATAGGAACTCATAAATAGTATTAAAATTGTAGCACACTCATCACAGGGAAGAAGTTAAAATCTGAGATTTTAAATAAGGAATCCAAAATTAAAGTCCATTTGTAGCTAAGGACTGGTGTTTTCAGAAGAGTGATGTTACATGTAGTCCTTGCTGTTTTTCTTGTACTTGCTGATTTGTAACATTTCACATGAAGTTTTTTAGTTTGTCCAATAGGTGTAGATAGATACAGATAGTAGCTTTCTAGTAGTGTGTAATAATCAATGAGTTTGAAGTTATCCTGGTTTTCTATGGGCTAGCGAAATATTAATGAAGTATCTGTGTTTTATGGTAGCAGTAATATATCACATTTGCTTTTATCTCTTTCTTTGGTTGGCACATGACGTATAACTTGGGCAAGATAAAGAAAGATCTGTTTTTGAGCAAGTCTTTCATGGTCCACAGATGACACATGACCAAATTCAGAGTGATGCTCACTGTGTACTGAAGGTCACTAAATGTATTTGACTCACAGGGTAACCATGTCCATGTAATTTGGGGGTTAAAGACTCTGTGTTTTCTGTCTTACAGTGGTTCTGGACAAAATGAAGTCTTACTAACTGTGACTTACACCACTGTGACTGGACAATGAACTTCTCTAAGCAAACTTGACATAACATCAGTTGAGAGTCTTCTGCAAGGCCAAAATGAGAAATAATAGCATATTTCATATCTATAGTCATTAAAAGATGTGATAGACTCAGTATTATTCATGGTCATTATGAATTTTCACAGTTATATCCATTCTGTTGCCAGAATAAGACAAAAAGGCTAGCTGGAAAAGAAATATGTAAAGAAGGTGGGAGAGATATGCGTTTCTTTGAATCATTTGAATTCCAGTTCCTGTAATGAACCTCTTCTTAGTCATTGCCTCTGGCTGAGAATAGTAATATGCCATTAACCCAAGAGATGTAAAACTGCTGCACTGTGCTTGGAAGGGTTTCAGAAACTCCTCCAGTAAGGATGAGAAGGTCTTTTATTGCCTTTTCAATTGCTGGATAGTCTAATCCTAGTAAGCATTTTAACAAAATGAAACTACTGAAGTAAAGGTGAAGCCTGATGTTTGACTTTCATAATGAACATATGGCAAAGATGAACTGCTAATAGAGCTGTATCAAGGCAGGTACAGCAGCTGTTACACTGGAAGTGCTATCTAACACATTGCAACCTGCTGGACATTGAAGCCTATTTTTAGCAAAAGAATAAATAAGCCAGCTGTGCCCTACTTTTTGTCAAAACGTGTCATGGGATCTTTATATTTGATTAGAAAAGTCAGCAGAAATAACACAAGGGAACTCAGTGCCTCATCTGAAACCTGGCAATTCTGATAATCCAGTGCTGCTTTCTAATATACAAATATGTTAATACTGGGTATGAGGTCAAGTCCATAAATTGGGCAGCAGAGGTAACAGCTGGTAGGAGACTTGCCTGTGTGGCATGTGAGATTACACGTGGGCATAAGTCCTGGTTCTATTAGGCACTGGCTATTCAAGATGGGTTTGATGAAAAAAGTTATTTTGTAGTCATGAATAGGACTGGTTTTGCAAAACCTGTGTTAAGAAGCTGAAGAAGTTTTAAGTATGCGGAGATATATACAGTATAATACAATGATGTGCCTTCTAGGTGTAGGTTTACATCGCTAGGTAGGAGAGTTCTGTTTCCAACTCTTACTGGCACACTTACAGCCTCAGTACAGACGAACTCTCCTTTCTAGTCCCCCAGTCCCAGATTTAGGGAGCCAGAGAAGCAGTCATGCTCTGCGGAATAACATGCAATCCGGCGCTGCAGATGGAGAGATTTGGATAGCTAAGGCTTCTCTCCAGTTTGGACCTACTCATGCAGCTTGCCTGGGTGGCAAAAAGGGGAAGGAACTGAGCCCACTCATTCACAGCAGGGCTTTGTCTGCCCTGATGTGTGACAGATCAACTGACCTGCTGCCACTTCTGGTATGTTACAGAGGCTATGGGAGGTCAGGGAGCTTGAGTTCCTCAAGCCTTCTATTTCAAGTGACTTTATGTCATTAAAGTTAGGCTTAAAACTTTAAGATGAGAGGCCTCTGACTTCTCACTCCATAGGGGAGCGGAACAGTGAAATGCCAGGATGCTGAGTATTTGGGTATCAATGCTGCTGACTATTTGAGGTGCTGCTGTAGGTAAGAGGATGGTTTGCCTCTCTGGCTTCCATACATATGCTGTAAGTTCTCACAGAACTTTTCCACTGAATTTTACATGTATTAAATAACTTGGTTTAGCAAAGCACTGTTAAAAGCTGCTTGCTCTTGCTGCAGGCTGTAGCTTCATTAGCCAAATTCAGCATCTGTTTTGTCTGACATCTGCATTTGCAGTCTGGTACTGAATGTCACTCAGTCCATTATTTGCTGCTGCCTCCCCCTTCACGAGAGTCAGTGTGAGAAACAAAGAGAAGCTTATTATAGACACACATGCTGGTGTAAAGGCAGGCAAGGAGAGCAGCATGCTGTACAGAACCACCTTGGAGAGACTGTTACTCTTATGAAATTGAGCAAGTGTGTTCTGCTGAGTTTTTCACCCTGCCGTTATCAGTGCACCCTGAGAGGCCCTAATGGCAATGGCCAGCTTTGATTTCAAAGATTGGTCTAGCTGCTGCAGAAATGGGGAAGGTCCAATCCAGCAGGGCAGCTTTTATTTATCAGCTGAGACTGTTACAGTATGTGGATCATACTATCCATGTACTTTATCTTCTCTATCATATCATTTACTTCTAACATACAAAATTCCTTGAGAATCGCAGTATTTGCTTTTTAGGAGATTAAATGTTGACTTCAACAATTAAACCTGGTTCTTGTGACTTTTTTCCAAACATGTGGCTTGAAAGAGTCACACCAAAATTACTCACTTGCTGCTAAACAATGCTTAAATTCCAGTAACTAAAGAGAGATTCTGTTCCCCAAATGGTAACAACCTACTACCTCAGGCAACAGGGACATGTTTTTGTAGTGTAGATGAAGGGATTTAAAATGGGGCATGAAAGTTGTTTTTTTTAATTCCAGGTAAGCTATTTTTTGAATGTTATAATTCAAACTGGCTTTTTTCTAGTGTCTACTGAGGAGACTGTCATACTATTTTTCATAGACATAATGCTCTGAAGCCTTTTATTTGGCAGCATGCTGACAAAAGAATGACCACACAGTGTAGAATGACCATTATTCTGCCTACCATTGCTCACATAGTTTTGAATATAACTTATTTTTTATTATCATTTTTAAGAAAAGAAGTATTCATGAGAGATTCCCATGGTATTCTGTGTCACCACAAGACATTCCTCGTTAGCTACACAAAGCTGATATTGGTTTGAAGATGTTGCCATTGTATCCCAATATCAGGCACTAGCAAGTTCCTATGAGTATCTAAGACTTGTGAGCAATTATTTCTAATACTCAGCTGTGTTCTGGATTGTTGCCCTTCCCATTTATTGAGTGTTTTTCAGACCAGCTTTTTCTGCTTTCGGCCAAACATCCTTCACATGACATTTCCACTTAGATTTTCTTTCTCCCTCCATCCAGGTCCACTGCCACAGCTCTGTGACATCCATGGATGCACAGATGACTCGTGTGTTAGTTCCTTTCTTCTGACCACTGCGGCAACACAGTGATAAAATTAAGTATACCCAGAATGCTGAAAATGACCCATTTTCAAGTGACCAAGAGTGTGCCCTAGGTGTACAGCTGTTTCACATGCAGACATGACTCAGATGCAGCCTTTTTAGACAAAACTCTTTTGTTATTCTGACAACACAAGTAGCAATAGCCTGGGGGGGGAATAAGTATTGGAACGGTTGTTTTGTGAAGGGGGGTGGTAAGAGAATCTAAAGGTAAGGAAATTGGAAATTAAAATTACAGTTAAAGCCTTGGTTTTTTTCCATTGCCACATTAGGGTATAAGAAAGTTGCTTTAAGATGTTTCAAGGTGAGTTCCTTATTCATATTGCACACACCATCCGTAACTCCACGTGTGAATAGAGTATGAATAGCATGCAAGTTGATTGACTATAATCTGAAATATGTTGATAAGTACTGATTGAGATCACTTCGCTCCTACTGCTAAATACCGATATTGTATTTGGAGGCATTAAAACACAGAATGGAGGAGAAATTTGAAGTCAGGGATTACAGTCCTACAGAAAAATTCTGCATGGGCAGACTTCATTAAATGCTATTCATAGATATAGCAGAAAGAGTCTATACAAGACAATTTGAAATGCTTGGGGCTTTACGCCTGATAGATACTTTAAGGCATTGTTACTAAATTGAGATGGCAGTGCAATAGGTAGATTTTGAAGTTTCTGTATTGTAGCCCTCAGCTCAGTCTAGTAAATCACTCACATAGTTGACTTACACTTTACAAAGTCTGCACTGAGTCCTGTAGAACAGCAACCTAAAGTTGCAAGATCCAGAGCCTGTAGCTCTTTTCTAAAAAGCACATTTTCTATCGTTTCCAGGTACAAACTCATTTGTCATCAGGGAGGCCAACTAGTGAGTCAAGATTTGAATACCTAGGCCAAGACTACCTAGATATTTAATGTCAAACCCACAATTATTAGAATGGTTTGAAAATGGGATGTTTTTGCACTGCTGGATTTCATTAATACCCTATTTTTCAGAAATGTATTTCAGTAACAATGTAAACTTTAAACAAAAGAGACAATGTGCTGAACTAAACTCCATTATATAGAACACAATCCATAGAAATGATATCTTTGTATGAGCTGTACAAAAGAGATAATAAACAATTTGAAAACTATTGGCTTTTTCTTCCAGGAAGAAGGGAAGTCAAATGAAGTTACCACACTCCTGTGGTATGAAGCAGCAGCATGACATTTAGAAGCAGTGCCTGTGGTACTGAGCAGCCTTAGAACTGTTTAAAAGCAGGAAAGGGAACTGTTAGCTGGTGCACACAACAGATGGGCTGTGAAGGCAACTGACACGCGGTAGGCAAGGCTTCTTATTAACTTCTGCCCTTCCACTGATTCGCCTGGATGTTGTGTGCTCGCTGTGAGTGCAAAGAGCCCATTTGCTGAAAAGAGTGGAGAGATCGTTGTCCTTCCCATAAATTTCCAGTCAGTCCTTGTTGTAGTTTGTTGGTTTGTTTGTAACAAACACGCAAACATCCCCTAGGTGTTTGCTAACCCGGATTTAATGAAGTTTTAGTGCCTTGAGAATCGGGAAGTGAAGTTGATGAGGAAGTAGATTGTCCATCTTTCTATTGGCAGAACTGGAATAACTGGGAAAATGAGCAGAGTCAAATAGACAAGACTAGTAATACAGCTTGATTATTAGCATAGTGATGTTAAAGTATGCATAATATGATCATACTCTTTGAATGTGGACAGGGATATTCTATGCCTCGCCCTACTTTCATTAAAGGCGGTAGGAATGTTTCTGCTGATTACAATGGGTGCGGATGGTGCTAGCTGCATGCAAAACCAAGTTGTTTCATTACTGGTTACATTCTACATTGTGTTTCCTTGATTGCTTCTTTGAAGAAGCCACCGATTTTTCACACATACCCGTTTCAATGTAATTATTCCTAACAGCTCAGCAGCAAGGTTCTTAAAATGAGGCTGTATCACGGAAATCATTGGCAAGGCAATAAGCTGCTCTAATGAGGTCTTCCCTGCTGATTTCCAAAAGCCACTTCGCGAAGCCTGCTCTTTGATGAGCCTTTTCCAGCGTGAACAGAACGACTGCCTCTTTCAGTCTCCTAGACCACGCTTAGCACCCTCCTACCGTTTCTGCCTGCAGGGGGGCGCTTACCCCCGCGGTGCCCGGCACTGCGAGTGAGGAACGCGGCCAGGAAGCGCTAAAGGAGCGGGGGAAAGCAGATGAGAGGGCGAGGAGGCGGCGGTCACTGCTGAGCTCCGCTGGAGCTCGCAAGGGGGATTTCACCGCTGGCTTCGCGACCCGGGACTCACATCCCCGCGGCCGGCTCTGGCCCTCGCGGGAAAATGGACCCGGGAGCGCCCAGACGGGGCGGAGAAGCGCCTCGCGATTGGCCGGCGCCCGAGGTTTGATACTGAAAGCTGCGAGCGGATTGGCGACCCGCGACCAAGGGGGCGGGGCCGGGACCAGCGGGCGAAGCTATCGCCTAGGTAACCCCGGCACCGGGGCCGTGCGCTCGGAGGACGTAGGAGCGCGGCGCTGCCGCTGCCGGTGGCGGCGTGAGGGAGCAGGCTCCCCGCTAGCGCCAGGGCCGCCGCGCTGGCTCCGGGCGGCGGCGGAGACGGCGGTGGCCACTGCTGCACGGGCAGGTGGGCGGGCGCCGCGCTCTGGAGGGGACGGGACGGGAAGGGAAGGGACGGGACGGACCGGCGGGACACCGGCGGGCGGGCGGGTCTGCTTGGCGGGGGGCCGAGGTGCGGTGGGGTTTCCCCTCGGCTTGTTTCGGTGCCTCCCCGCCCCGCGGCGCCGAGCTCCGCAGGAAGAGTGAGAGCTCTTCTCGGCTGCCGCCCGTTGCGACACGGGGGTTGCTCAACCCGGGCGGGAGGCGCTGTCCTCTTCCCAGCGCGGGGGCAGGTTTCGGCCGGCGGCTGCGGCCGTTTGTCAGCAGTCGTGAGGAGCGCGGGGCCGCCCTTTGTGCGTTGCGCAGCGGGGCGCGACGGTTAACGGCCGCCGCAACAAGTGGGGTGCGGGCGACGGGGGGTGAGGGGGCTGGGCAGCGGAGGAGCCCGCCCTGACGGCCTCTGGCCATCGCTTTGAGGTCTTTAAGGGGCGTTCAGGTTATTCGATGCCCCCGGCTATTTCCAGCTGAGTTTCCGAGCGCTGTTTCCGTCCTGAACCGCAGGAATTTGTGTGGAAAAAGTGGTGTTTATGTGTTTGCAGTTGGATGCTTGTTCCGCGTGCAGCCCGCGGGGCGTGGAACGCGGGGTGACCGCTTTGGTACTGTGGTGCCATCGGGTAGTTTCTCTACAGGCAGCTAAGTTCTTCCATAGATGAGGGCTTGTTTCTGTGGGGAATGGGACTAATGTACACATTAAGGGACTATTGTACACTAAAGGTTCCTGAAAGACAAGGGGAGAACTTCATGCCAGAAAGGCCTGTCCAGCATCATTGCATGTGTTGCTGAATACCTTCTAAAATCCAGAAAGCTTAGTGCTTTTTTTGCCAGATCTTTAAGCATTTACACTTCTCACCAGATACATTGATGAGTTTTGCTCCTTTGAAATTGGCATTGTAGCCAAAGTAAGTGTTCTGTATTTTCTAAGTCAGTGCTGCTATTACACTGTTGTTATTGGGAATTATTCAGGCTTTGTAAGCTCCTGACACTGGGCGTTGGTAGGAACCCCAGTCACATGTTATTTATGTTTTCAGGCTTATAGTTTAGGGTTGAAGGTTATGTGAGTACATGAAGGGTGTCACAGAAATTTGACCGGCCTGTGGTCTGTGGCTTTAGTTAAGAGACCCCCACAACTACAGGTCTTCAAAGATCAATTAAAAGGTGAAATAAAACTGTTAGGAAAACTGCATATGGAGAAATACTGGATACCCAGACACTTGGCAAAGGGTTGTGTAGTGGAATGCATTAAGGTGTATGGGGAATCAATCACCAGGTCACTTGGATACTTCGATCTAGAGGCTGCAGTTCAGTCTGATGATGGTTTTCCAGGTTTTCGGAGTTTCGTGCCAGTGTGCAGTGCTTTTCAAAAGAGTGAAAGAAAAAAAAGGATTATTGGACAGAAACTGTTTGGTAACTGTTTTTCTTTTGCCTTTTTAAAAAGGACTATCAGGGATATCAATAGCATCAAGACTGGTTTGTTATGGATTGACTCAGAAACATGCTTGAGTGGGGGTTCAGCCTGGAGCTGAATATTTTTTAAGAAACTTTTGAAAAGGAACTTCCTCCATACATGGTCTTAAAGTATTTTTGTCGATGCCTGTTTAAATATCTGTTTTTCTTGAATAAAAATCACTTCCGTTAAGTCAGGTTTCACTTCCTTGGAATATCTGATGTCATACACTTGCTAGTTCTCCAATTGTCTATAGACTTTTGGCAGAACTCCAAATTCTAGTGTAGGAAAGCCTTAAAAAAAGAAAAAGTAAGGAAAGAAAATCTTTTATTCTTGTGCTAGAACATACCCTGCCTCTGCTGCCTGACTTCACTGCTCCTTTCTCTTTCTTGCAAGTTAAACATAGAGTCAGTAGGCTTCTGAAATGTTGTGCATGTTTTAAATAGTTTGCATATGTCTGCAGTATGCTCTGTTTCACAGATGTAAAATTTAAACCCCAAGTCCTGTAAAAACACAAGCTGCCAGAATGCCATATCCACGAGGAGGGTGCAGGAAGAACACTAACTGGTGTGACTTAGGAGTGGGGTGGAAATGCAAGCTGGTGTGTTTCAGAGACCAGAGGCAGAGTTCAAGTAGCTGAAATACTTCTTCATAGGCCTAGGTACAGGTGGAAGCTTTGCTTTTAGCTCTCTAAAAGTTGCCAACAATTAGCTTACCTGAAAATCAATACGTGGGTTACTTGGTTGTGGGCTGTGGGATTGTATTCAATGCAAAGTCCAGGGAGCTGCTTCTGCTTCAGGTTGAAGTTCTGACTTGCTGCTCTTGGCAGCAGCAGACCATGAAGTTCACCCTTTTTCACAGCTGGCAGTTGTGAAAGCAGTGCAGGAGAGAAAAACTGAAATAAGCATTATTTCCACAGTTACATAGGAAAACTTGCTTGGTTGGGTTTTTTTTAGTTAATGTGTGTTTGTATGCAAAGAGGTACCCTTGGAGCATGGACACACATAGTGTTCCATACTACATCTTGCATCTCATTTCATTTGCCTCAGATTATGATGACTTTGAACTGTGGAGAGCTAAAACAATGTCAGTGTTAGTGTCTGAGTGCATTAAACAATTTGTTTTGTGGCAGTGTTGTTAATCCTCGCAGTCAGCCACCACGTGAAAGTTTCAATATGATTTGTTTTGATAACATCTGGTGGCAAAAATAAGTTTGCATTAGAAATGCAACTTTTTTTTAGTACTTTAGTTTTAGAAATTACAATAGCAACTTTTAAGCTAAAGCTTTGGGTTGATAAGGTGCATACTGAGGGTCCACAGTTAGCAGCAGGTACCAATGTGATGGTTCTGTCAGAAATCACGAAGCAGGGGTTCTGCAAGGTGAAGGTTACATGTATTTGTATAATGCCTGAAGTACCAGTCAGTTTAGGCACAACATTGACTAATTCGTTTTACAGTCGGTCAGTTTTACATGGGTAAATATTTATATCTCAACCTCTGGTGGAATTAAATTCAGGAATGTGGTTCCATTTACATATATTAGAGTAGCAGAGTGAGGTCTTTATGTGCAAATGCTTGTGGATATGTAGCTACCAAAATAATTGAATTTACATATTGGCTTCAGAAGATGAAAGAAACAAATAATGACACTGATGTGTCAAAAAAGCTTCCTTTGAGAAGCAGGATTGGAGCAATTATACTGTCTCCCACTGTTAATCCTTTTTTTTGGGGGGTGAGGAGCGGTATGTACATAGTTTATTTGTTTGGTCTTGGCAGTTCTAGGCAGCCAAAGTTGAATTGTTAGCTACAGAATACAGCCTTTCCTCACTCTAGTTGTTTGCACATAGGGGACTCAGACAGTCTTTGGGTATCATCTTTGCTACTTCCACTTCACGGCTCTGGCTGTAAGGGAGAATGCCCCGAATCTTCTTTAGTTGCATTAAATAGGAGGCAGACAGGAAGGGAGTGGGGGCAGCTCAGAGACTTTCAATTATTCACTTTCGTAGAGTTGTGAGTTCATTGAAGTTGGAGTAATTTTTTGTCTTGGAGCTAAATCTACATATGTAAATTATAGATTTCTTTGGGGTATTTAAAAAGAGCACAAGAATGGTGAATACTGTAATTTTTCTCTTGATGCAAAATATATTTAATAAAAATTTGCTACATAGAGCTTTTATTTCTTTTGAAATTGTTGAATTTGCATATGCTTGGTAAGTGGCATTGCATTAAATTTTCACTACGGAACTGTATTATAAAGGGTGCTTCTCTGATTCCAGAATAACTTGCTATTATTTACAGAAGTTATTGTGATTTTTAGAATAGCTTTATGAGTTCTGCATCAAAATATCTTCAACTCCATCAGAGATATCAGCGTCTAGTTTTGTGCTTGTGTAACTTAACTGTACATGTTGTAATGCTAAATGGAGTGAGTTGACCTGATGGAATAGGTCTGCTTCTAAAAATAAAGTACATTTAAGAGATGGTGAAGAATTGTGACTATTACAATAGCTGTATAAATACATTCCCCATCCTATCCATGACAACTGATTGGGAAAGGTATACCCTATAATAGAACACCCCCTCACCCGACCTTCTCCCTTCCTTGTCCCTTGTTGTGGGCTTAATTTTTGGGCCTGTATGTGATGATATCTTTCTTCTTTTTATTAATTCACTGGTGAGAGAGGAGAGGGTTACAACCCTGTGATTTCTAATTTCTTTCTGAGACCCAAGTGATCAGTGTGTTCTCATGGCTATCTTTTGGGGTTCACTAGGACAAGGGGCAATGGCTTTAACCTGTCAGAGGGGAGACTGAGATTAGACATCGGGAAGAAGTTCTTCCCTGTGAGGGTGCTGAGGCGCTGGCACAGGGTGCCCAGAGGAGCTGTGGCTGCCCCATCCCTGGCAGTGTTCAAGGCCAGGTTGGACCCAGGGGCTTGGAGCAACCTGCTCTAGTGGAAGGTGTCCCTGCCTGTGGCAGGGATTGGAACTGGATGAGCTTTAAGGTCCCTTCCAACCCAAACCAGTCTGGGATTCTGTAACTACCAAAGGTTTGGACTGAAAAGTCTAAGCTTTTCACAATGTTTTTCTGAGGCTTCTGTTCCCAGAATTCTTGTATCCAGAGCAGAAGGCAGAGGTTCTTGTTCATATGTGAATTTGGAGCTGATGAACATTTTTAGGTGTTGTGGAGTGCCTTAGGAGCAGCTTGCACTGTTTGCTTTGGCTTTAGGTCATTCCTGTCCTCCCCTTGCCCCCAGGAAACATATATCCACTGGATTAAAAAAGAAGGACTATGAGAGCATTTAATGAGTTACTTTATGTACATTTGGAGTTTGTATAAACTGTTTTTGTCAGTTGATAAGAATTAATGAGAATATTGGTGTGTGTTTGCTTTTATGATATAGTATTATGTAGCATTTGCTGGTTTTCAGTGTTTCTTGAAAGCCCTTTGTTGTCTGAGTGCAGAGAAGGTATCTTTAACAAAGCAATGAAATACTTCAGAAATAGGCGTACGACCAATCAGTTGTTTATGAAAGCTTTTGTGTGGAATGTGCAATAGCTGGCATTCTGTAGGATTGACCTGACATTTTGTAAGAGGCTCACAGTCCTGCTGTCAAGTGGGTTTGTGACTGGTTTAATGTGGAAAGCCTGTGTGTGCAGCTGCAGAGTACTAGAAGCAGTTTAAAAACCAAAGTAGGTGATATTGTGAAAAGTGCCTAGGAAATAGAAGAACAAGTAACGTTTGTAGTGCTTGAGGTTCTTGTGGTAGCTATCTATTGAGCAATGTCTTTTTTATCTTTTATAAATAAGGTGCTTGAGAGATGGATTTTGATATGGTTGCATCATTTTATTTCCTAAGAATGAAAGATGATTATTTCAAAACGTGCTGTGTTGTTTTCAGTTAACAATTTGCTGTTCACAAGTATAGGATGTTAATAACAGAAAAGCATACGTCATACCTGATTCAAAAACCTGATTACATTTGTGTTGCTACAAATAACCCCCCAAAAGACTGCTTTCAAGTACTGCAGTATGATGATTTTCTGTAAGGTAAATGTTGTCAATAGAAACTCAAAGCTGAGTACAAAGTTACTGTGCTACAAAGAAACACATAAAATGTTATTTTGAAATTGGGCACTGTTCTCTTCCTGGTTGGCTTCATGCCTCAGAATTCCTTCCTCTGTTGTTGAAAAGCACTTTGGTCCTTATGCCTGTACTTTTTTCCACTTCATGCACCTTTCGGTATTCCTGCATTTCTACCTTTATTTATTTTTTTTTTGTTCTTTTATTTCTTTCCCTTCTTTCTTTCCCTTCTTCCATTTCTTTCCTTATAGGATGTCATTGTATTTATTACTCTTGATTTATTCATTCTCCCCAGATCCTCCATTATTTCCCTCCCAACCCTCAAAGACATTAAGGACCTGTGTGTTAACCATACAGGGGTTTTCACTCTGTTGTTCTGACTGTTGCTGGTTCTTGGAGGCACAGGCTAGTGTTCCTTGCAGTGCCCTGGAGGGGTCCTGTCATGAGGGTGTGTGTTAGAAATAAATCATACTGTATGAATATAACGTTCTGTAAAATGGAATCTGCAGAATTGAATTAAGGGACTTTCGGGTGACAGCAGAGGTGGGGAAGGAAACCAGTAGTCACAGATGAGGTCCAGGGTAGGAAATAAGTGGAATTCTATGGTAAGGGCTCACCAGAGAGATGTGGGGGTTGGTATTGTAGAAATTGAGATGCTGGGAGGGCAGCTGTTGGATCCTACATGTTTCAGTACTTGAAGATTGCTCGCAATATCTGGTGTTGAGATGTTGGTGTTGGTGTGTGGTTTGGGTTGTGTTTTTGCTTTTCTCTCCAGATGGACTTAAATGGGTGTTGCTAAGCCAGGCAAGGCCTTTGGGATTCTCCACTGTGTGGTGCTCTGAAAATCATTTGGGCTTGGAGTATTTGTATTTCTAGCCTTTACTGCTGATTTTCTTCCTTTTGTTTCAGCTGATACAGAGGAATACCTCTGAATTTACAAACTAGTTATCTTTATGCTCTGCTACAGGTGCAATTCAAGATATCAGTGAAGATATTGGTTAATATCTTTGTTGAAGATTGGATGAGGGCATCAAATGTACCCTTAATAAATTCACAGGTGATAACGAGTTGGGTGGGAGTGTTGATGTGCTGGAGGGTAGGAAGGTTCTGCAGAGGGGTCTCTGCTCAGAGCAGGGCAATGAACCTTGTGAAGGGCCTGGAGCAGAAGCCTGGTGAGGAACACCTGAATGACCTGGGGGTGTTCAGTCTGGAGATGGCTCAGGGGGGACCTTATCACTCTGTACAAGTACTTGAAAGGAGGATGGAGCCAGAAGGTGGCTGGTCTCTTCTCCCAAGGAACAAGTGATATGACAAGAGGAAATTATCTCAAGCAGGTTTAGATTGGCTATTAGGAGTGGTTTCTTCCCCAAAAGAGTAGTCAGCCATTGGAACAGGCTGCCCAGGGCAGTGGTGGAATCACTGTTCATGCAAGTGTCCAAAAACTTGTAGACGAGGCCTGTAGTGATACGGTTTAGTGGTGGATTTGGCAGTGCTGGGGTAAAGGTTAGACTTGATAATCTTAAAGGTCTTTTCCAACCTGCTGGATTCGATGATATTTGAGGAGGATTGTCTGAGTCATAACCAGGGATCCTCTAAGTAAAGAAGAGGTATTTCATACACAGCTGTAGAACAGAGATTGCACATATATGTGAATGTAGTCCATAGAGGCATATGAAATAGCCAAATGTCAATCAGACACAGCAGAATGTAAGTCCTGTTACTAATTCATGGAGATCTACAACACAGTAATGAGTTGTAATAAACCTAATAAAATAAATATAATTGGAAATGTAGCTTTACAACTACCTGAAAGGAGGTTGTAGAAGGGTGGTCGTTGGTCTCTTTTCCCAGGTAACAATAATAGAAGGAGAGGAAATGGCCCCGGTTGCACCAGGGGAGGTTTAGACTGAGTATTAGAAACAATTTCTTCCTGAAAGAGTGATAAGGCACTGGAACAGACTGCCCAGGGAAGTGGTGGAGTCACCGTCCATGGGAGGTGTTTAAAAGAGGTGTAGGTAGGTGTGGTAGTGCTTAGGGGTGTAGTTTACTGCTGGACTTGGCAGTGCTGGGTTCCTGATTGGACTTGATCTTAAGGGTCTTTTCCTGCCGAAATGATTCCATGATTGTATGATTTTATTCTGTCAGTTTTCTTATGTTTGAATCAAAGTTTCATGCGCACCGTAGCATTAGGGTTGAGCCATAATATTGGGAGGTGCAGAAGCCTCGTCTGCACATGCTGATGTATTTTTCAATTATTTACTTGTAGTAATAATGTAAGTGTGAAGAGGTGTGTATATGTGAGAAAAGCTGTCTTGGTTTTCTTTGCATGGGAGGACTGTATTTGGGAATCTGATAGATACTGACTGGAAAGCGAGTAGTGGTTTCTGAGCCCTCCTGAGTGAAGAAAAACATCATTAGTCTGGCAGCTTGTCAGCAGCAAATGGTACATTATTTTTTGGCACAAAACTGCTAACAAAAGAGACTTTCTGTTGTTAATAATAAAAATGGGGAGAAACTAATTATCTGTTGTCAACAGGCTGATATTGTGCAGCTTCTTTTTAATATCCATATAAGGCAGATACAATGCTTCCGACAGAAGTCCTTTTATATTTTATTGAAAATAAAAGAATGCTTTTTAATAAACTGATAAGCTGCATCCATCTACATAACTAAATGTTCATTAAATAAGAACTTTTTGGTTCCAAGCTATGTATAAACTGTTGCAAAATTTGAGGTGTTATTTGAAGATAAAAGGAGATCATTATTAAAGTGTGTATTAAGCTGAGTGTAATACAGCGAGGCTTCATCTGAAGCCAGTTTTACTTCCCCAGCACTTTGGAAGTACTGTAGTGATAGAAGGAAGTAATATTTTTCATTAAAAACATTGACACTTGACTAGATGGTCTCTAGCGATGCTGAGTATTTCAGTAAGCTCAACATAATGCTCTAACAATATTTTTCACCTGAGTAATAATAAAAGCATTTTTCTTTGTTAAATCTTCGGTGTCGGGATACCATTTTTTAATATGCAGTGTGATTCTGCCAAAGTTCATAAGAGTTCAGCTGACACGAGTATATAAACAGTGTTTGTTTTTATACGGTAGTCTGTTTTGATAGCTATAGTAATTTGTACTTCCTTTGGGTGCTGTAAATAAACCCAGCATATGAAGAGCTGCAGTGATTAAGAAGAGCAAAAAAAGTACTGTGTAAATAGGGAAGGGCATTTAGTAGGAATTGCATCCTTTGGGAAAAGCAAGATTTGCAAGAACGTGAAGATGTGATTTATAAAGTTCAAAATAATGTTAAGACCCCAATCAAGTCTTTTCCTCATAATTTCTCATCTGAGTTTGTAGTGGATTCATGAAGATTTGTTAACAGCTCTCTGTCTTTGAAAATTGAATGTGCCTGTTGGGTGCTTTCATAATTTGTCACTGCAAATAGGCTGGATTTCAACCCACTTCATATTCAGTTTGCTATTCACCACAAAATAACAGAAGTCCTTATCTGTGTCCACTCTTTAAATGAAGAACTTGTCTCTCTGTATTTTTTCTTTTACTCCATTTTGTTTAATTTGAAAGTTTCAACTTTAATTTATTTGGGGGAGAAATACTGTGGGTAAAACACTGCCTAGAGATTTGTAATGACTAGATTCTCTTTCCAAGTGTACCATGTGGCTGCTGTTCAAGCTTAAAGAAGTTTGGTTATCATGGACTGTTTTCACCTATACGATGTCTTTGCTTGGTAAACTTCTGTTTATGTCCTTGAACATGCATCATGTCAACTGTCATCCCTTGTAGGGGTTTGAAAGATGTGTACATGTGATGCTTAAGGCCGTGGTTTAATGGTGGGCTTGGCAGTGCTGGATTAATGGTTGGACTAGATGACCTTGAAGGTCTTTTCCAACTTTAGCAATTCTGTGATTCTCTCTGCTGGCTTAGGATAAATGCAAATGTTTAGTTGGAAAATAGGTTGTAGCAGCTATAGTATTTGGAATGAATAGCAAGTAGGTTTCATGTGCTTTATATTAGAATGGATAAAAAGTAAATGTATTTTTAAGTGGCTCTATTTAAAAAGATCCATTTAAGTGCCCACATATAATCACCCCAGCTGATGCACAGCCTCACTTTACCTAGTGTCTGTGGAAAATGCTTTTGTTGAAAGAAAACCCTCTTTGTTACATTAAAAAAGGAGAAATTATTCATATGAAGTAGGTAGAAGCAGACTGTAGTACAGCAGCTAAATTACTTTAAAAGCATCATATTGAAAGATTAAAAAGTTAGAATCTTTAGTGTATTCTTGTCATGGGAATAGAAACCTGAATGATTAACCCCCTTCTATTTATAGCTGTTTTCTCTGAGTTAATATTCCTGTTCCAGTTAACTTCTAGGTAAATTTCATGAGAAGGCAGAGCAATTCTTGCCTTCAGTTATCACTGCAGCTAATCAATTTGGTGTCCTCGAGTCACTTTCTTCTTAATGTGAATTTCACAAATCACTTCACTGTGTTTTCAGATTTATTTGTACTTTGATAACTCGTTAACTTTTATTGCATGCAACTACAGGATTTAAAGAGGCCTTCAGCCCTCGGTGCCTTCTTTTGTCTTCCTATCACTACTTGCCAACCTTAAAACACTGCTATATTGTGGCTTAAGAGTGATCTTCTGGGGTTCCTGGCTCAGGAGAATTGAGATGTGCAGGCTGGGTGTGCTAATGCTGATAAAGCTCGGAAGAGCCAGGCCTAATATGTACCAATTGTTATGACTTTTTTCCACCCTCTTGATGCCAAAAGTTACTTCTTCATTGCTAATTCAGCTGGGGCTTGTTGGCCAGGGAACTAATCTGTGATTTTTTTACTGTGATTTTAACTCTGTGGAGTAATAAAGGGTTTCTACCTATGTAATGGTGGTTTCCTTGAAAAACAGGCAGTGTGATTGGCTAAACCTATTAGGTAAGAGAAGAGTCTTCAGAAATGGCAGCAATCCTGAAACTTTGAGCTCAAGCTTCTACGTTTTGGTGCTGAACAGACCCAGTTAATCAGAAAGACGTCTTGGTGGCAAGTGAAATGGTGTTGTGTTATTTAATTTGCCTGTGTTCTGTGATGGACCTTTTTTCCTCTCCCGTGATTTACTTGTGACAAATAAAATGAGACTATAGAGGAGCTTTGTTTTCTTTCTGACTTATCATGGGAGAGAATTTGAAGGGACTTAAGACAAATAGTTCTTGAGTCTGTCCTCAAGACTTGCACCCCTTGGTAAATAAATCACTGGCTGTCAAGTGTAGTGGTGAGAAGTTTTTAACATGGTCAAACTTACTGTTTGTCTGAACACTGAAAAAGCTTTTGCTTTAATTTTCAAGTGACACATTGATTTCTGACTAATACGACATATTTTAAGAATGGCTTTCTTAAGTTCAATTTCTCCTGCTTTAGTGCTCTTCTGTGTGCCTCGGTTTACATACCTCCTGTATTATTATTGCTGTTGTTTGGAGGTGAAGCAACCTGTTCTGGAACAAAAAGTTGTTCTGATGTAGAGAAGTGGCTGTCAAAAGAAAGTCCCTCTAGTGGTTTGCTCTGCAAGAAAGAGGAGCTCTTTCTCATTTATGGGGAAAGAGAGCTTTTAGGTACCTACTGCAGTAACTGAGGTAAATGCTGATCTCATAATTCACTGGTAGAAGGAGGATAAATGCATTGCCAGAATGCTCCTGCTGCCTCCTCAGTCCTTCCACACCTTGCTCCTGGGAAAATGTCAGAGCATGGATTATTTTCAGTTCAGCCTTTGTCAGGTTCCTCTTTAGTCTTGTGGTTTTACAGATGTTACAGAGAATGTCAAGAGGGTTGTGTTTTATTCTTTCCATCTTGTTGTTCATGGTTCATTTCAATGACAGCAGTTGCTTTGCAATTTGATCATGCTGAATACAGAACTGTTCATCTGGTTAGAACTGTTTCATCATAGCATCTATGATACTAACAGTAAGCAGTTGTTCACCTGCCAAGCAGATTGCTCTCCTTATTGAGGAAGCTTATTCCCCAAGTATTTCTATGCTCTGCCAGTGGTGCTATCACACAGGGTCATAGCTGTTGTCAGTCTTCGCTGAGGAGAATGCACATGGCAATGCACTGAAAAGGGTACCTACATGAAGTCACAGCTCCAAATACTACTACAGCTCTGCTTCTTCTCATAATGTAGAAGTAAACTTCTCCCTGCAATGTTCTCTGATGCCACAGAAAGCTTTTACTTCTGCCAGAAATATGTCTGTAGAAAAGACAGTTCTTTAATCTAATGAAACCTTTTCAGTAATGAATGAAGCTGACAGCTGTCATATAGTCTAAATTACTATGCTGAGCATTGCAGCTGATGAAAGCAGAGGTTTCTGGTTGGTTGGTTTTGGTGTTTTTTTTTTTTGTTTTTTTTGTGTTTTTTTTTTTTTTTTTTTTTTCAAGTGCTCTATAATTTGAGGTGAGGTAGCTAAAAGCAGTGTAAAACATCTTAATACTACTCATATGGACTTTGAGGTCCAAATACAGATTTGAACTCTTGGTTTGTTTGGGGTTTTTTGTGTGCGTTCTTGTTTGGTTTTTGACATGCATGAGCAGAGCCTGGTAGCTGCATACTTGTTGGATTATTCCTGGGTTTAATACATAGAACTTTTATATAAAGAGGCATTAAGGGGGGCAGTCTACCAAGATATTTCTGCATTCTAGCTTTTATTATATTGAAGAAAAAAAGCTAGTGAAAGGGATAAAATAATCTTGCTGTAAATATAGATATTAATGCAAAGGGTTATATTGGAACCTGGGAACGTGCTTGTTTAATTTCATGTTAGAAAATTTGGTCTCAAAATCACTTCCAGATCCATTCTATATTATAAACTGTTCATTGATTGTCATTGTACTGCTGATCTTGAATCTGAAGGAGGAATAGGGATATCGTAAAGCTTCTGTACTTCAGTATTTCGGAGGAAGTGTAGAAAATAAACCAACCCCCCCAGCTTGTGAATATGCTTGCTATTAGCTTTCTGTTCAGTTTTGCCATCGCTTTCAATGCATTTCAAGTTTGCTGTTGAGTGGCTAGTTGGAGCAGGAGAGTGTGTGGCCTTGCTTTCTTCAGCCCCTGCTTCTCTTGCTTCCACGGTCCCCTACTGATACTCATCCTTTCTGCTCTCTAAGGAGTTGATGTTCTTTGGAGGGTTTCTGTAACCACACTGGAAACATTAATTTATACATTGTGGCATCTAACTTGCAGCCCCTTCTGTAACATTCTCGAGTTTGCAGCACCAGAGCATGAGGCAATACCTACCTGAAAGAAGCGGGAGTGGGGAGCAAAAGCAAATTAAAATCTACAGTTTTGTTACATGAAGGAACCTCATAGATTTCCTTTTCAGTAATGGATATAGCTGAAGATAAACTGCATTTGTTAGACACTTGAATTTTTCCTTCAGCACAAAAACTATTCTTAATGACTATTTACAGATAGTATTTACTATATACATGATGTGAGTGATGAAATACTGTTGATATTTATCACGTGGTAATATTTGAAATCAAACAGCAACTTGAACCACAGCATGGCTTTGAAGTACAGTTAGCTGGACAGTACTGCGTTCGTTCGTAATCTTTTGCAATCCATGCTTTGGAGTTTGTTTTAATTGGAAAGAGCAAAGCCTTTAACCATATCTGGAGCAGAGTGGGAAGCAGCTTCACAAAATGGCTTATTACAGTTAATTACTGAGAAATTAATCGTTTAGTCTTGCTATGTAACTCTATTCATGTTTTCTCATTTATATGACACTAAAGATGCATACAACAAAAAGCAGAATTTGGGAATAAAATAGAAAGAAATTTGCATGGTGTCAACATAGTAGGCATTTAATAGAATGTAAATGGGAAGTGAAACCTAAGATTGTGAAAGTAGTAAAGAAAATAGACTGCACAGAAGAGATCAGAAGAAAGAAGAAATCACAAGTAGTCCTACTAATAATATTTCAAATAACTAAATAATTGTAATAGGATCTTTGTAGAGCCCAGATGAAGATGCACTGGTTTATTTCTCTGCTTAAAAAAAAATGCAAGTAGATGTTTATTGATTTAATAACTGTTGGGTGGAACCAGGAGGGTTTTTTGCAGTGTTTTTACACCTATGACACGCTAGTGAGTAGAAAATGCAGCAACAGTAAGAGTCATATTCAGGTATCCTGAGTTGTGGGGAAATGCCTAGTCAGTGGGAGCTCTGCACCTTAAGTCTTTCAGAGCTGAAGCCAGTCAGGGAAATAATGGAAAAGGACTTCATAAACTTGAGAGTGCCTGAAAATGGACTTAAGCTCTTTAAGTAAATATTTAGATTAAAACCTTTTTTGGTCAAAAAATGGTAGTGTGGAGGTAATTTTGTTCCTTAACAAGTCCTTGTGTTCTGTGTTATGCCCAATAATTAACTTAGCTTCAAAAGTAGGTTTTAAAAGAAAAGTATAGGGCATAATTGTGATGTGAGACAGGACCAAAACAACCAGTGCTTCCCTGCCATCTCACAGGGATAGGAATTGCTGTGCTGCTGGCAGTCTGTGCCTCCCTCCCTGAGACTTTTGTTTTCAAACACTGCTTTAGATGTAATGAAAATCCATTGAAAACCAGATTTTTTTTTTTTTTTAATTATGCTTACAATCTATTTCAGTATTCAGGAAGATGAATTTTAGCAGTGAGACTGCTGAGGGTGTGCAGTGATTGCAGACCAGCTGACTGGCACTTCATGAGATCTTGCTAACATCTCTATAGATGTCACAAGGGCTTGTGCAGGGTGGTGGATTTGTTTAGACCTGCTTAAACTACTGCTTGGTGGTTATGCTAGCTCAGCCTCAAGCCTTTGAGCTTCACACTCTGTGTGTGTGTGCATGTGCATGCACATATAGGTATGGATTTCTTGGAGGAGCACTGCTCTGTGACTATGGCTTCTAATTGTTCATTTCTGTAAGCCAGATCTAGTGAACCAGGTTTAGAAAAGCTGAAGCATTGGCCTGGAGGTGCCAGGGATGTGTGGGCCCTGGAGGATGTGAGGCAGCTTACATCTTCACATGGATGAGTCTGTTCAACCTAAACTGTTCATTTGTCACCAGCTTTGGAGCTACTGAACCAGTTGGGTTATCACTTGTGCCTTAAACTGGAATGGAACTGGAGATGAGCTGGAAAGTGTTACTCATTTGACTCCCATGTTTTTGAATCAGTACAAAGCAAATCTAAGCACTTGTTTGTGACTCATCTGAAATCATACAAACACTGCTGTTTTTATAAAATGGTCACATGCTGCCTAGGACTTTGTGCCTCTTGAGCTCTAGAGTATCCTCAGATCTAGTACATTCTCCTGCACAGAATCTGTTCTAGGATATTTAGGTGTTCCACAGTTATCATTGTAAGTTATTGGCGCTGGTAGCCAGCGCTCTAATACTGAGCACATTAGCAGAGTCTCCCATTTAGAGAGATTTAGATAATCTCAATTTCAGTAAACTGCACTCAGATCAGAGAATGACTGGCTGCTGAAGAGAATGAGGGAGAAATGTGCCACGTACTGGCCTCTTGTTGTTAAGCTTCATTAACAGTGATGATGTGTACCCCTTCTGCTCTGCCCAGAGGCATTTCTTTTGAAGGGGGAAGAGCAGAATAAAAACAGTTGAATCATTATGGGGAAACTGCAATAAGTTATTTTTGTTTAGGTTTCTGTTTGTTGATTCTAAGTCATGCAGGTGATATCACCTGGAAGTGTCATTGCTCCTTTAGTTGAGGATCCTTCATGTTCCAGTGCCAGTAAGGACCTGACATCTTTTGCTCTTTCATTGGCTATCATGAGGACAGAAGATTGGCGTTTGCCTCACAACTTCAACCATACTCAGTTCTAAACTACAGTGAATAGGAGGATTACTGGGCTACTGAACCTTGAGCACCATCAGGATATAGTGCTTCTACAGAGGGATTCCTCTCCTCCCATGAATTAAATACAGATGTCAGATTTCTAACCCTCTTAGAAATCAGTGTTTTAAAAATAGAGTTGATGAAAGCTTGCAAGTTCTTTTTTAGTATTTTCTTACAGCTCTAAACTGAAAATAGTTCAGCAGTGTAACCAAATAACAAAAACATCCAATTTACTCTAAAGCATATTAGTATGTGCTTGTGTGAGTATCAATTTATTTTAAGTAGGCCTCTTGGACACTGAAGGGAGTTTCACAGAGGTGGATAGGTTTGCTGGGTAGAGCAAACACGGCTTTGATAAAGAGTGATTCATAGCAGTTGAGTAGAGCTCCTGCGCTGAATCACCCACTGGATAAACATAGTTATGATATTAAGATCTTCTTAATGAAGATGTGTCTGAATTTAGCTTCAAATCATGTTTCAAACTGTTGTCCATGTAACTTAATAACACTCCCTGTATTTTGTAGTTATTCATGAAAATGCTTTGTGGTCTTTGTTTTGTCTGAAGTCTTTAAACTGACTTGTGGCTCTGACATAGATCTCTCTTTGCAGCTCTTTTGGCTTCGAGCTTGGTATTCTGCAGTTTCTGTCTTGGCTTGTTTGGGGTTTTTGGTTTTCTGGGGGTATTTTTACACAATGACAGCTTGTAGATGTATGCTTGCTTTGGTTAAAAAGATTCTGGATGAGCCAGGTGGGTTTCATAGAGTCACTGTGGTCTGAATTTTCAAGTGACACATTTCAGATAAGATTGAGGCTTCTTATTTAAGGGATGATACTGGTTTTTGACCAGCACCTGTGAAATTTGAACACAAGGAAGAACATTGCTAAGTGTGTATAACAGTATGCTGACTATTATCAGTAAATTACTTTGTCTGTTGATACTACTGCAGAAATGCCACCTTTAAAAGGTCAAAACTGGTTTCTGCTATTGAAGAGACTGTGGGCATCGCATAATTAGGGTGATGCTTACATGTGGTTCCCCTCTTTGGATCAGTCTGCACGTAACACTATGCCACATACAGGAAATAACTTTTTTTTCAACTCAGGTTTTAATTTTCATTTTCAGCCTTTGCACTAAGATGTGCAATATGTGGAAGGTGCATGTTGCTGTGATTCAGGCACATATGCACTGCTGCAAGTTCTCACTGTTGTAATCCCTGAGCTTGGGTTATAATGGCTCAATTACTGACAGCAAATGTTCTTGAAGAATTTTGAGCCTATTGTTGTTGAAAGTTAAGACTGAGGAGGGAGGGATTGGAATGTTGCTTTATGTTTCTCAGTGTTCTTTTCCTTTAAAGATATTACGTGTATTTACTGATGGTTAGTCCTCCTCGTGTCTCAGATGTGGTAAAATGGTTTCTTCATTTCTGAGTGGGTACTACAACAGCTAATTCAGCTTCACATTCTCTTGTCCAATCTTCAGTACTGTTGAGAGCAGGAAATGGGCAAGACAGCTTTGAGGGTGTGACACAAAAGCTGTACAGCTATACCCTAGCTGTATGTTCCTCTATGTGTTACTGTCCAGAACACCTCCTAGTGCTCTAAGTGCTGGTCCTGCTGCCTTCTTCAGTGCATTCTTCCAGAGCAGGAGATTGATTTGCAGAGAGAAAGATACTCAAGAAACTGCTATGTCATGTCATTCAACCCTCTCAGAGTCCCTTACCCTGAAGCGCATGCAGAGTATCCTCTCTAACAAATGGTTTCTTTGTGTGCTCTGGCAGAGTTCACAGAGGAGCCTGTCTCCTGGGTCTAGAAATTGTTACAGGGTAGAAGACCATAGTGCTACAATTAGCCCGGTCGTTTCTGTGTGGCTTTTGGTACTGCTGGTGAATGATTTTTCTTCCCCCTCTCCCTTGTTTGTTTATTGATTTACATTTTAATTTATTTGTGGGTTTCCCTGGCTTAGAATTGTTTCTGGTTTACATTAAATACCATACAGGTTATAGGCAAAAGTTTCTTGTACATTTTACCCTTTCTTCCCTTGTGGTACAGTTTGCTTTTTTTTCTCATGCATTCATAAGTGTTTCTGTGGACATAAATAAGTCCACACTGTGCAACTGTAGACTTTATTGTCACAGGCATTTTGATTGCCACCATTCCTGAGTTAGTTTGTAAGGTTGCTAATGTTTGTTTTTCCAAACTAGTTATGATTTGCACAAAGATGATTTCTATAATAAAGGTGTAATGAAAAGATTCACAAAAAAATATTATCATGCAAAATTAATTTTCTCATGCAAAAGTAGTAACCTGAAATGGAATGGGGTTTCTATTAGGTTTGTGGTGGTCCTTTCTGTAGAATTGGTATGGGCAAGTGCCCAAGATGGTTTTGTGATGTGTTGTGTTCTTGGCTGAGCTCACAGTCAATAGAGATCCATTGAAGAAGGTCCCAGTGGTAACATCCAAATTATAGTTGTGTCTTTCCCATGTTGCCCAGAGAGGTGCAGGGGGGAAAAGGTGTGTACTCATCAGAGTCCAGTTTGTGTTCATTGTTCGAGGCATTTGCTTAAAGTCTTTCTGACTTTTACTCTGTTCCCAGAGTTTATCCTTGTGTATTTCTTGTACAGTTGGAATTCCCACTAACTATTCATGATACTTAAAAGGCCAGCAGAGTGTTTGTTAGCTAGTTAGTCACCAGCCTTAGAAAACTTTTCCATGCATTCTTTGATGGTAGAAAATGAACTGGCATATGAAAGGTTGACCATGATGTGATCTACAGTTATGCGATAACAGTCTCTCATAATCTTTGAGAAATGAGGAAGATTGGTTAGCTAGAAAAATGAAGCTGAACACTGTCAGCTTGTAATGAAGTTTTTTTCCCCTAATGCTTGAATCTAGTAGTGCGTAGTTTGCCTGTATACATCAGATATGCCTCAAGGTCTGGAGGGCTAGCCATTCCCCTGTCTATCCTCAGGATACAGCTGGTAGCAGAGGACCAGCAAGAAGCCTCTTGTCAACATCGTGTCTGAATTGCAGTGGAGATGCAAACCACTGTGAGAATAGAGAGGAAGAAGTACAGAGCTGTAGGGAAGTGAGCAGCAATCTAGCAAGTAAGAGACTGTGCTGAACACAGGAACTGATATACTGTGACAGGAGCTGTTCACAATGCATTAGCTTATTAAATGCCTACAGTTTATGCACTCTAGATACTTTCTGGGCTTTATGCATGTGCCTACCCCTCAGGCTGAATGCTAGTGCATTGAACACTGTGCTAAGACATGTTTCTTTTATTTCTCACTGAATTCTGAATAAGGCGTAAGAAGCATTAGCTCTCCTTGCCTCACCAGTGTCTTAGAAATTAATAGAGTTTTGGGGGTTGACTGTCTAAGATGGGCATGACTTGAAGCTTGGTAGGAGCCAAGCAGCTATTTCCTGTTGCGGGTCACGGTTTGCACTATGTGCTGTGAAGAGAAAGGAAAGAATGAGACAGAGGGTGGCTCTGAGCAGAAGTGGCAGCACTAATATGACTGCTTTCTTCTCTAGTACTTGAATTATTTCATAAAATGCACTCTTAGTCCAGAAATCTGACAACATATGTGTTACACATTGTTTGCATTGATGAACATAATAAAATGGATAGATAGTATGTCGGCTCTTCCTATCATTGTGAAGCAGAATTCAACAAGCATTGGATTGTTCACCCACTAATAGGGAACATGAGCTGGAACATGAGCTGGGATTAGACCGTTGTGAGACAGGTTAGTTTCACCCTGCTGATGATGTGTTGTTGCAATAGCAATCCTGCTCAGTATGAGAGGAACCGCAGGTTCAGACCCCTGGTGCGTGTGCTTGGCTGAGGAGCCGCTGGTGCCAGGCTCCCATCTGCGGGCTTATGACTGAACATCTCTAAGTCAGAATGAAGCCTGAGGTAGCGATACCGCAGCGCCACTGGCGCCTTGGTGGGCTCGCAATAGCGGTCGCTGGAGATTGACCCAGGAAATGCCAGTCTTGCTCAGAACATAGGAGAAGGAAAACTCTTCAAACCCAGGCTGATGGAGCTCGTCCAGCATCGCACGGTCTGCCATCTAAGAGAAGGACACTCTTGCAAAACCTTCAACCTGCAGACTTTGCTGTCACCATCCCAGCTCGCTAGGCCTGGCAGTTAAACCTCAGGTGTAAAGGGTGGGGCCAGTTCTGTGCAAGCTGTGCCTCACCTAAAAACTGCCCTGCGCAGGCTGGAAGGGCTTGGCTCCCACTTGTCAGTATGGACAGGTGAGGGTCGGATCGGTCGGTGACAAGGTGCATAGGTAGCAGCAGATCCAACCTTGCATGCAGGCGGACCAGAGCATGGGTAGCTTGAGATTACTCAGGAGATGACAGTCATGGTCAGACACTCCCTGATTGCCTGAGCACCCTTCTTCCAAACAGATTTGCATATCCCACTTACCCTTGGTCATTGTGCTTGAAGTAAGCGTGGTTAAAGCCCTTCCCAAAATATTTGCCCATGAAGCCAAGCCATCAATCTACCATAGTACCCTGGTAGGAAAGGAATAAGGTCACAATTGTTTCCAGTGTATCAGTGCTGATATTAGAAAACTAGCATTGGTGCATTTTGCCTCTGATTCCTACGTTGCGTTTAAGAGGGTTCTCTGTGGCTTGCCAACCTCTCTGGAAGTCATTGTTAGGGTGAGTTTACATCATACATACCAGCAGTGGCATATCTGCAATTTCAAAGCACCATTGTTTGTTATGTTGGTGCTGGTAGGTTTCCCATGAAAGATTTCCTATGGCTTTAGAATGGTGTGTTAGGCTCCTACCACCTAGTTTGTCATCATGTGACTGGTTAGCCAGATAGCTCTAGAAGGTTGGGATATCTCATCTTTAGTTAAAATCCTGCTTCTGCCCCAGGGCATGGTTCTGCAGACATACACTGTGTCCCTCCTTAGAGTCCACCTGAGTGCCTCCTCAGGTGGAAGTTCTGCAAGTAATGACTTATATCTATAGTAAAAGGCATTTCACACCTCCCAAGCTCCTGCCTTCTGGCCGCTAGGTTTTGGTTCTGATTTTTCTTACTCTGTAAAAGCAAACAGTGAAATGGCTGTAGAATGTTAGTGACAGACTGGTAGTTTAGCATTGGTTATGAAAGATTCACACTTCTTTGTCCATGTAATTTCTAAATTGTGTAGGACTTAGAAACCCTACATGTTTTAGAGACCCTCTCTCAGTTTTTCTTCTAGTCTAGCTGTTGCCTGCTGTAGGCTCTTAGGCTTTAACCATGAGACGTTTCTGGACTAGTACATACCTTGATGTACCACCAGATTGTTTTCAAAAGGTTGTGCATGAAGCAGTAACTTATTTTTTTCCAAACTTAAGCAGATGGGCAACAACTATTTTTCCCTCAAAGCAACTGAAGAAAGCTAAGTTGCTTCACAGTCCTCTGCGTAGTGATCCCTATAGAGGTCCTGCTCTGCATGGGACAGAGGGAATGACAGCCCTGGTTCCTGATCATCTTGAGTTGCTACAAGTACAATGTGTACTTCTAAGTGTGGTTTAGAAACAGAATTGTTTATGGGAGGAGGATTGTAGTTACATGCGTTGTGTTTTGTGGCTTTGCCTACAAACCTGTAGGTAGTAACAGTGCAAACTGATAGCACTGCTTTGGTCTCAAGGGGGTTTTAAATATTTTTTGTGTATCTCCCTTTGTTGAGAGCCTGGTTTGCAAGGCAGAGCTACTTTCTCCTGTATGTGTGGAGGATGTTGGTAAGAGGAGACCTATTGAACCTTTCTCCTGGTGTTTCACAAGTAGAAATATAAATAGTAAGATGGGATCACTTGTGTCATCAGCTCAAATTCTCCACAATAGGACTATAGATGACATTAAACTCTTAAAAAACCCATATAGATTACCTTACAGCCAAGTGTACAAGAGAAGATGTGTTAGGAGGGTGAAGACAACTCTGTTTCACTTTGTTTTTTTCTGTGGATCTGACCCAAATTTAAAAATACTTGTAGTAGCTAAAACATGTATTTACTGTGTAATTAATGATTGTGATACCTGCATTGTTAGAATAAATGGCAACTCCAACATGTTTTTTCCTTTCCTTTTTTCCCCTGGTAATGGAGCATTTGAGGACTTGACATTGATTTGTTCACTTGTGTAATATTAATACTGACTTTACTGTTGTTGTACCATTTGAAGAGAATGAAAATGTGGGGTTAATTGGGTATTTCTGCCCAAAAAAGTTAATGGCTCTACTAAATTAACTAGAAATTGCTGATTTTTCTCATTCAGTTAATGACATGTTGTGTTTTGCTTTTTTTTAGGTCACATTTGGGTCATCTTGCAGAACCTTCTGAGAAAGCAAGGGTAATAATAAGAAAACAATGTTTAATGAAAGTATCTTCAGTACACAGTCAGACTGAAACAGGAACAGGTTATCCGGAGTAAGTATTAAAGGTTTTTGGTGGGGTTGGTTGTATTGTTTTTCTCTTTATAAAGTCAGTAGCGTGGTTATTAGTCTATAGTAGTATATAGTATTAGTCTATATTAGTATATTCTGTTTAACTTTGTTAGAGTTGCATTCAGAAGTAAAAATCAGTGACTTCATACTAGTTTTGGTTGATCAGCTGCTAATGCGTACTCTTTTGGGCTGTTATTGAAGCATTTCCGGTCTTAGAAGCAATTGCATCTTACAAAATTTAAATGGGTTTCAGACTCTTCTCTTTGCTCCTGTGTATTCTATGTATGGTTTTGAACAGGAAGTGGCCTCATATAGATATGATGACATATAACCCCCAATTTACTAGCAAAAGTTAAAGCCCTGGCTATATCTTCCAGTGTATTTGAAAATTGTTGGGTTGGGTTTTTTTTTTTTCTGAAAATTTCCATTTGTGGCATTTTCTATGTGACCTTGATGTTTTTGTTGTCAGTATTTTAATATTTGTCTTGCGTTGCAGTTGCGTCGTCCTTCAAACTAGCTAAGTCTTCAGTTTATGAATCTCAGACCTGTCTTCACTGTTGTTACTTGGCTTTTAGCTTTTCTGAATTCTAGGCTGATATTTGTGTATCTCATTTATGATATAAGAAGTTGAACTGCCTAGCTCAGGAACTGTGGATTGCACCTTTTGGTACTAAACATTGATATACTGATACAATATAAATCTTAGTTTCCTTGTGAATCGCTTGCTTGAGGTAGGTTGCCTTGTTTGGACCATATTGTTGAAACATATTCTTGTAGAGGTTAGAAACTGGGAAAAATCAGCATAATTTTGTCTGATGCAGATTTTGCTCATGCTGGGTGCTATGTCACTGTAATTCTGCATGAGCCCTTGGAAATGAGTGAAAAATATCTGGACATTAGAACTGAAAGGGTTGGAAACCAGTTTTAGTTTACAAGAAGATTATTTTGACATACAGCTTCATAGAGAAGAGGAAATGACTCTTCTTAGCTTCTTCTTTAAAAAGGGATCTGGACATGGTGTCATAATTTGTGTAGAAAAATGTCTGAGTAGGTTTCACAGACAAGATAAACTTTTCCTACTTGCTATTTTTTTCCAAAGCATTTTTTAACTAGCAGAATAACACATTTGGATCAAGTATTAATTTCCTTTTTTTTTAAGGTAGGAAATGCATTATTGTAAAGTTTCAGTTAAAGATGGATTTAAAGAGGTTGATGTGTGCATTAGTTCCCTTTTTGTAAGTACTTGAAGCTAATGCTGCAATTTTAAGTGAGCATATGCAAATTTGTATCAGTTCCTGATCTAGGCCATATGTCAAGTGACTGGAAGACCTACTCATAAAAGGTTCTTGTAGCACTGACACTTCAATTCTGATCTCTGAAGTTTTCAGGAACTGTGTTGCATCATGTTATTTGTCTTTTACTCACATACTAGTCTAAAGGGTAGAAATACAGGCACCTATCACAATGTCCAAATAAAGTAATACCTCTTTGTTGCTTACACACTTCCTTTTGACAGGTTAATTCTTGAGTCTGATAATCAAGGCACCAAAAGACATGGGCAATAACATTGAAGCTGAGCTCTCCAAACAAATGAAATAAAAAATGTCCACTGGAGGCAGCTTTAGTCATTTTCAATAATTATATACAGGCTTATATTGGGCATAAAACTTGCTAATTTGTTCAGTAGCCAGTAAACTTTGTGTCCCCCCCTTTTGTTTTTTAAGGGACTGGATAATTCAGCTACTATAATCAAAAATTGCTTCTAGTTTGTCCTTTTGGGGGAAATATTTTTGGATGCTTCACGTTTGTTTAGATTTGGACATTCGTGCAGAGTTAAATCATTACAAAGTATTTTGCAGTTGGAATCCTTCATTAAAGAGCTAAAAACATGGAAAGAAGGTCTGAATGGTGTCCATATTCACAGATAAAAAGAGAGGTGGAGTTCTCATGAAGTCTTAAAAGCAGATGTCAAATCTCACAGCTGGGAAAAGTAACCCTGGTCAGCAGTCATCCTGGGACTGACTGCTAAAGGCAGCTGCTAATGGTAGTTCCTAAAGACAGGAGCTTTGCTTGGAGTCAGGAGGTTGAGTGTGAACCAGCAGTGAACACTAACCACACAGCAGGCTGCCTCAGCAGGAATACCACCAGCAGGCCAAGGGAAACAATTGAGCCCTTCCAATCGTTGCCTCTGAAGATGCATCCAGAACCTTTCTCCAGCTCTGGGCCCTAAACATCAAGAGGGATGCTCACAAACTGGAGTGAGTCCAGAGGGAGGGCTGCTGCTGTGGGGCTGAAGGATGTGACATTCGAGGTGCGGATGTGCATGACTTTTGGTTGGGGAAGACAAGGAGAGAAAGATCTTCACCAAGGTTTCCACTCCCTGAAGGAGGATTATAAAGCAGATGTGGCCAGGTGTCTGAGAGAGAATAACTTCACTGTGGGGGTGGTTAAGCACTGAAGCAGATTTGGTCATGGAGACTTTGGAGTCTCCATCCATGGAGACTTTCAAAATTAACTGTGCAAACTCCTAAGTAACTTGCTTTAACTTCAGTTAAAGGAAGCCTTGGGATCAGATGACTCCCAGAGGTCTCTTTCAACCCAAATTAGTCTGTGATTCTTAGATAATATGAATTATTCTTGGTCCTTCTGGTGAATGGCCAGGACTACTTTTGGTTTTATTACCATTAACTTCATGACAGAAGTACTGATTGAGTGCCATTTTTAGGATTATTCTTTTCTACCAAATGGCATTATATTTCAAGCTGTCCATATAAAAGACATATGAAAAAGATGCCTGAAATAAATCTAAATATTTGTGTTAGGCTTATATTGCTGCTTGTTCAGCAACACTTCCTATTCTTACATAGCAAATGGCTGCGAACGCCCACTTCTGAACCTGTAGGGATTTTTCCTTAAAGGGCATCTTTCTAACTTTAAGTGTCCATGGCATCTCCGTATGGGAGACTTAAGCACAGTCTATTTGTGTGATAGCTCTGTGATTTGGTCTGTGTGCCCTCCTTGTTGGAGAAAATTTCACTTATTATTTTCCACTGGCTTTCATTATTTCCCTTTTTACCTCTCTTTCTAGCTGCATTCAATGTGTTTGCTGGAGAATAATACTCTTTCCTAGAGGTTTTGATTGAAATGTCAGAAATAATTGAAAAGAGAATGTTTTAGTCCCTGTGTGAAGAGGTATCTATATATAGGAAAACCTCAATTTCTGCTCTTCACTTTTTTAATAGTAGAAAGTCCCCTAGCTCATAATTTAGAGATGTAACATTTTAATAGCTGAATGAAGCAGTTGGCTGCTGGAAATTTGATAGTCTAGGTCCATTTGTACATGTTGAAAAGAGGGGAAATAGTAATCATTTATGTATTTGTCTTGTAAGTGGAATATTTACTTCTCCTGTCCTCCACGTTTACACTAGAACAAGTAATTACTCTGACTGGTAGAATAGGCAAGAAAATAGCAGAGAGCAGAACTAATACTGATTTAATATTCCCTTGTATTTTTGTTAGACTCATACAAATGTTTGGCGGGGGCGGGGGGGACAGGGACAGACAGGGACTTTCTTTGCTTAGTGGGGGGGACAGTTTACTTAGTACAATAGATCAATAAAAGCACAACCCCAGATTATTAATGCATCTTTTCAGATCCATGGCAGGCACATTGAATGATGGCTTCAGCTGTTTACACTCACCTTTAGGCTGTAGTTTTACCTACATTTTTTAAAATGAGTTTAAGAGCTGTGAAGTGGCAAACCAGCCCTGGGGCTGGAGAAACTGTCACTTCTCCACTGCTCATCTTGTTTCTGTTTACATCTTCACTTTGCTGGCACAAGCAGTTATGCAGCTTTGTAGAGAACTGACTCACCTGTGTTAAAATCACGTCTTTATTCAGGGTTAAGCTTCCCTCTGGGTTATGGTTGTGCTCTTTCTCCTCCTTTCACCTTGAGTCTGACCGTCCTGTCCTCTTTCTTCCCATGTGACATCTCCATTCACCTTTTCCGTTAAGCTTGATTTTTCTGTTTGTTTGAAATGACCATGTGAGAATCTCATAATTTAAATGTTTAATAGAATATTTTTCTAATGCTACAACTGAACATATCCTAAAATATCACACCAAACATAAAATATCTACAGTGATCTGAATTATAGAAAATGAATTACCTAGGTTGTGAACCAACCAGCTCTAATCTCCCAGATCTTTAGTCTTGCTATCCTGGAGCACACTATACAGAATGCAGTGGTCTTTGTGTCAGGTTCCTCTCTGCCTGCTGCTATTTAGAACTTATCAAACCTTTTAAGAAAGCTGTTTACAAATTTTCTTGACAGTGAATGTACTAGCTATGTTTTCACAACCCAGTTGACATAGAATACTCAGCTATTTGACTGGGCTTTTTGCTTCATTTGAGCCTTTCACTTTGTCTCCCTGACTTTGTTGGTCATGGTGTCAACTGTTACTTATATGACAGTGCTTTTCTAATCTACTCCTTTCTTCCATTTCTTTATATTCCATCCCACCTTCACCATGCACAACTAAATTCCAGTGAGCTGAATGTTTTCCTGTAGTGGCCCCAGCTTCAGTGTGATCCAGTGATCACATGCTTCTAAAGATCATTTCAGACAGTAGCATTTAAATGTGCATGGAGTTTTTCTTCCCCTTGCAACTCACTTTAACTGCACAATACAAAGAGATAGCCTGACACTCCTTACTTTTATATTTATATTTCAGTGTAGCTGTATAGTGATTTCAAGACAGAGCAAAGGATAGTCACAAATTAGTTGTGAGAAGCTGTTCTGCTACTTTCTTGCTTTGTGTTCATTATGAATTATGTGCTGCCTGTGAATTATCTGAAGTATGTCAGAATTATGGGACTTGACTTTTATTTGTTTGGTTCATTACGAATAAT
The DNA here is from genome assembly GCF_012275295.1 of Melopsittacus undulatus. Taxonomy (NCBI): domain Eukaryota; kingdom Metazoa; phylum Chordata; class Aves; order Psittaciformes; family Psittaculidae; genus Melopsittacus; species Melopsittacus undulatus. Next base: position 70,160,742 of record NC_047532.1, on the reverse strand, counting down.
CTTTGCAGGGAGCAGGAACTGCGGTGAATTGCATGAATATAAAGTAATAAGGGGTAAGAAAATCCCTTTATCCTCCTTGTTCAAAGCAGTACTGATAAGTCTTCCAAGTCTGGTATAACATTTTATTAGTGTTGTTCTCTACCTGCACACTTGTTCAGCAGGAAAAAAATTCTGAGGACAAGAATCTGATTTACAGCTAGCTTTAAAATGACACTTGCATTGAATGGTAGACCAATTTCTGTAAGAGCTGACAAGAGGTAACCCAACCATCTGTTCAAATCAGGTTGATCAGATCAAATTTCAATTTGAAACCAGTTAACCTGTTTGTATTTTCTTTTCCACCTCTCTATGTCCTGCTGAAGCCAATTGCAAATTCAGGTGCTCAGCATTTCTGGAGAACTGGGCCACTTGTGTTTCAAGGCGTTAATATCAAAGCAGTCAATTCATTGCAGTTTTAAAATCCTGGCTTCAGTTTTTCGGTCTTACAGTGTAACAGGGTGAGGGTATATCAAAGGAATAACGCTGCAGAAGATGTAGTTTTAATCAGGGACCATAGAAGAAACCTCATTAACTTTTCTTTGTGGAAAATTAGCTGTATTTCAAGAGGAGAATGACAGGATCTAGACTTGAATAGCCAAGTGACCACTCTTGGTCTGAGCACTGTGAGGGAATGAAATTTAAATAAGGCCTTTCATGTTTTGTATATGTAGATATTTTTAGCAACCCAAATAGTGATATTTTTATTCTCATTTCTGGAGGAATCCTGACTAAATGGGCACTCAATTTTCCATTCCATAGGGTCAGCTCATGCGGCAGTTGGGAACTGCTGGGAAGTATTTATAGTACCACATGATCTTTAAAAATAACTTCCCAGGCTACACTGTAGATGTCTTGAATTATTAAAATCTTTGCTGTTGGAGATAGATGGAGTGGAAAAATCTTAGCTTGGCTAATTTAGGCATGTGTGTTTATGATCAAGTTGTTCGTATTTACCTTCTAAATACAGCTTTAAAATAGATTGAAGTTCACCTGTGCAGCTGTGGAAGGCCAGACCTTGAGCAGCTCACTTTTTTGGGCAAAATAGGAATTTCAGAGACATAGTAAGAAATAACATAAGGAATAAATTTTAATTGTCAGTGCATTCCATCCTGTCTTTAAAAGAGGGTCACTATTGATCCTGTGTGAACTCTGAGGTCTAGTGAACAGTTTAGTCGCACACACGTTGCATAGCATGGATGCTTTCTGTTGTCATGTTAAAGCTTTGAACAAACATAGGCTGCAGTTCCATGTTACACCTAATTCCATCCCTGTGACTACAGCTGGAGGGTAAGGGCAGTGTCCTTACCCACCCCTGCTTCAGATATAGTGATTGCCTGTCACAGTGGGGCAGGTTGTTCCCTGAGTTAATAGAAAACTAGTAATGTTTTTTTATATTGTTTTTCCACTCTGCTGGGGAGGTGGGGGACAGCCAAGAATGGGGAAAAGCAGAACAGCTTTTGCCTGTTGACTGCTCTCACAGTGAGCCGCAACTGAAAGCAGGAGACTTGTAAGAGTCACACTAGTGTCTGAAATAATCCTGTTGTAGTCAGTACAAATACAGTGGAAGTCAGCAAAATGGGAGTCCCATGCAAAATTGAAACTGCTGCCAGTGTATTGACTGCAGAACCATCCTCTTGGATCTTTAAGCTCAGTGGCTGTGAATCTGTAGCTCTCCAGAGCCCTGAACTGGTATGCTGATCCAAGGTGTTTGACTTCAGAGTCTTTGGAAGAAATAATAACTCGCATATAAAGAAGGAAGTATTTTTACTTAGATTTATTTATTTTTATATGCCTTCTAAGTTTCATAGAACATAAACCTTACTGCATATTCTGCTTCCTTTGCCATCTTTGCTGCTAGGTTCTTTTCCCCTACTTGTTCTCTTGCTTATTCATCTTTTTATAGTACTAGATGTTTACGTAGTTAGGAAAATGATTACAATGATTATATTGTGTTAGTGCTTAGTGTTTCTCCTACTTAGACTATGTGATATGCTGCTGCTGTTTCCTAGAAAATGACTGTGGTCAGATTGTCATCCAGCCTCTTCTGGACAGTAAGATATTGTTTAAACACTGTTCTTGTGTGTCTGGATGTGGTGGCCCTTTTCAATTGCTTTCACTGCTGCAAGACTTTCTCTCTCTTTTAGCCCCTTGACTGCCACAAGACAGAGCAAGCAGTAGATAAAGAGCTGTATTGATCACAGTGACGATCATCTTGAATGTGATGCTTAACAGTTGTAATAACTTATTATATGAAGCAAAAATGTGGATAAGCACAGTGCTCCTAGTTCGTGCATAATCAAAACAAGCTGGTTTCTGACATTTGTCCCTTACATAAATAGTCACAGTTTTAGTGAAAATGAAAATAAATCCAGGTTTGTATTTAACCTGAAGAGCCACAGATACTTATATGCCCTTAAAAGACACCCTTGTCAGAAAAAGGTGGTGTTTCTTAAGGAAATGGACTTCTTCATACACAGGTGATTTCTTCCCTGTTCCTTACTGCCCCTGTAATGTTTTGCCATTTGGGACAGCATACATAAGAATTCATCCTGAGAGAACTGACAGCCTTTCAGGGGTAGGTGACATCATTTCAGATGTACAGTATCTCTTCTAAAAACTTGTCTGAAGACTAGATTTTCTTGGTGCTGTACGGCAGCCCAGGAGAGTAGATGATGTGAGAAATAACGGGGTTGGAACTTCCTTCTAACAATGTATTATGTCATGTTTATGTTTACCAGCTTGGAAGCTGGTAATTCCAAGCTTTTACTTGTAAAATTAGTACTCATTTTACTTGTAAAATTAGTATTCTTTTTAATTATGCTTCAGGATAAGAGATTGAATGCTGTATTGGAGTTTAGTTTGGTGTTCTTTTAAAATAGATACACCTCGAAGGAGAAGTGTTAGGGGATTTGTGGTGAGTTCACAAGTAAAAGAGAATTTCTATTTTAATGTGATAGTGTGAAATTTAGTAATTGGTGCATTTTTCAAAATGTTGGTATTAGAGGAACTTACTTGGCACATTGATGCTGGGTGTTAGTAACAATCCATGTGGATTTGTGAGTACTTTTTAATGTCTAAGTTTTTTGCTGATGTGATAAATTACTTTCAAAGAGAAGTTTATTACATTGTTACTCTATGTCTAATTATACTGCAGTGCCTGCAGGCAGGCTCACTCTCTGAGCATGCTCTTGATCAGCTCTTAATTTTAGGAAAATCTTCTGAAATCTCTCCCCTTCTTTGCTTTGTTCTTTATATCTTCTTGGTTGGAACTGTTTCATGTCATATAGTTGGATTTCATTCTTTTACATGAGCAAGTTAACTACCCAATCCAGGTAAAACTGAGTTCACCAGCTCTTCCAGTAGAGGTGTAAAGACTTTGTAGCTGTGTGGTCCTGAGCTCGCACTGCTGTCTTGTCCTTAAGCAGTTGTGGTAGAATTGAGTTTGCCACAAACTGTTCTTGCCTGCCTTCTCAGCAAAATGGGCTCAGTAAGAGAATACAGCCATTACTCGTAACCACCGCTTCTGAAACCCTGCTGATCCTATAGTCTGAAAGATAAGTCTCATAACTCTTGGGGATATTGTGAAAGCCTAGGTTTTAATTGGTATCTTGTAATCTTCCAGTGGTTCTGCTGGTGACTGGCACTTGCTGGAAGTGCTGCCTACATTGTTTTTACAGACTGCTTGTGTACTTGAATTGTATAGGCCAGGCACGCATGATTCAAGTTCTGTGTTTTGATTAGGGAAAAAAATGAGTCAGATGCAATTCATAGAAGACCATATGTAGATTACTTTGACTGTCGTCATTACTGAAACCCTCTTAGGAATCAATGAAGAAGCAGCCTGCTTCTGGTAGCCTGTTTTTGTTTGTTTGTTTTTTCCTTTCCTAGTGGTCTCTGGTTAGATGATGAGGTACACTTCTGTTGGGCGGTAGGGAGGAAGCTACAAGGTTTCTTGGCTTCTGGAGTAAGACTGCTAGCACTAGAGTCAATTATTCTGTTGCCAGGAGCTGGTAAGTCCTTTAAAACCCTACCCCCCCCAGAACAGAACAAGAACAATGAAGAATCCTGTGCCTGGGAACACAATAGCTGCTCTCAATAGCTGTTCGGGACTGTGGGCTGTTGGCTGGTCTTTCCTACCTAAAATGCGTGATTATTTTGTGATCAAGGTCACAATACTGAGGAAAGACAGAAAACTAAATACTGTAACTTTCATGTTGATTTCACAGAGGAAATTCTAACCGTCTGCAGGAATCCACAATGAAGAGAAAAATAGCTTAAATCTCTTCTGTGGTGAAACAGTCCTGGTCTGTTGGTGAAGCAGTGTCAAGACAGTGAATGTTTATGGAAGACAACAGTGGTGAAAATCTCTGTCACTTACTTTATGGTTCACTAGATTCCTTCCTTCTGTTTTACCTAGCTGGAACTGTGTTAGTGTGAAGTACTCGTTTTGCTTTAGGCATTTAGAATTTTAATTGTCTCTAATCAGGGAATTCTTTCTCCCTGTTAAAAGCAAATTAAAGTGTTATTTCATTTGTTGCTTAAGTAGCTCAAAATCTGGGTGGCCTTCAGAAGGGATGGTCCTGCTCTGTTCCCAGCTAGGGGTTACTACCACCACCTTTCTGTGTTCATGCAGCACACTTCCTTAAAAAGTTGTTTTCAACTGAAAACTCAATTTAAAGGAGAGAAATATCTGAAATCTCACTTAGATCAGTGCACTGATCTTGCTGACAGAAAGGGTGATGTGGTCTTTTATCAGTTTTAGTCAGTTGTAAACCTGCATTTTAAGGCTGTGGTTACCTGCAGACACCATCTGGAGGCTTGCTTCTGGTTAAAAAACAAGGTCATTCTTCCATTCTTCTCCTCTCAGAGGCTCTGGCACTCTTCAGAACCCACATATGGTTCTGGTGTTGCCAACATAAGAAGGACATGGAACTGTTGGAGCAAGTCTAGAGGGGGCTGGATGATCAGGGGCTGGAGCACCTCCCGTACAAAGAGAGGCTGAGGAAAACTGGGTCTGTTCAGCCTGGAGAAGAGAAGCTGTGTGGGGACCTCAGAGCAGCTTCCAGTATCTGAAAGGGGCCTGCAAGGATGCCAGTTAGGGTCTCTTCATCAGGGACTGTAGCAATGAGACATGGGCTAAGGGTTTAAACTTAAACAGGGGAGAATTAGATTAGATATAAAGAAGTTCTTTACTGTGAGAGTGGTGAGGTACTGGAATGGGTTGCCCAGAGAAGTTGTCATTGGCAAACTTGCTGAGAGTGCATTGGATCCCACTGTCCATTTTGCCAACGAAGATGTTGAACAGTGCTGGTTCCAACACTGACCCCTGAGGAACATCACTTGTCACTGGTCTCTGCTTGGACATTGAGCTGTTTACCAAGACTCTTTGAGTTCATCCATCCAGCCAATTCGTTATCCAGTGGTCCATCTGGCAAATCCATGCCTCTCCAGTTTAGAGACAAGGATGCCATGCAGGACAGTGTCAAATGCCTTGTATACATCCAGGTAGATGATGGCAGTTGCTCTTCCATAACCACCAACACTGTGGCCCCATCATAGATGACCACCAATTTGTTAGGCATGGTTTTTCCTTAGTGAAGCTTAATTGCCCAATCACCCCCTTACTGTCTACATGCCTTAGCATAGTTTCCAGGAAGATCTGCTCCATGGTATTGCAGGGCACTGAGGTGAGACTGACATCTCAGCCTGAAAACACAGGCAGTTGTGTTGGTTGAGAAATTCTGTTGTGCGGCTTCTTGTTTGTGTCCATTAGAAAGTAAATGCAAAGATCAATGTTAAATTTTCTTTCTCTTTTTCTCCTTTTGCAGATGTTCTCCTAATCTGTGTTCCATTCCTTTCCATTAGTCTGATCAGCCTTTTCAGAACTGCTGGTATATTAAAATATAAAGTGAGTGGGTTTGAGATTAAGCTTGTGTGTGTAGGTATATGCATATGCAAGAATCTGAAATGCCTATGTCAAAGTTCAGAGTGAATTTTCACTTTACATGGGAAGGGTTCAATGCTGTCTGTCAATGCAATGTACCTGGGTCTTAGGAAAACATTTAGTATCAGCCTTTGTTGCTATTAAATTCACATAGCCATCAGATACTTGAGTAGCCAAGATTAAGTATTGTTTTAATTACTTCCTTCTTCTGTATGAGAAGTTGTTTTTTACTGTGACAGTAGGCAAGAGCAGCTATGAAGTTTAGAGCCAGAAATAGCTTTTTAGTATTGTTTTGCTGGTTGGTATATTTTCCCTTCAGCTGGAAGTTGTTTAAAATGTCTTTGGTATTATTGCTACCAATGCAGATGGCTTTCTGCCTTTTTCAGTTCCTAGATGTGAGTACTGTTAGTCATTACTGCCATCACACATTTTACTGTTTTGGCTCATGACTCATTCTCACACCCATCTTATGTTGGCAATCAGTGTTATTCCCAGTATAAATACTTGTTCTTTCTTGACCCCTGTCATGTCAGCTACCAGTAGAAACTAGGTGCTGACTGTGAAATACCCTAACCTATTTCCTTGAGGAAGGAAATATTAAGTAAGTTCCTGAAAGCAAGAATAGCTTCCAGCATGCTCAGGTTGGTGTGATGATTGCTCTTCCCTTTTTAATCAAAAATGGAAATGGAATTGTAATAGCTTCTGATGTCAGTGTTGGAAGTCCATAATTACAAACATGTATCTTACAAGGACTTGATAGCTCTGGTTTTGGTCCCTTGGCTGTATGGTGTGTAACAGCATTTTGAAGTCTTGCTGCTTGGAACATTCTAAACTCTTGTTGATGTGCTAAAGTGCAGCAATTGCAGATGCTGTGGTAAAACAGCTGAAAGAAGATGACAATAGAGAAGATCTTACCCTGAATGCAAATGGAAATAATGAACAAAATAACTACATAGAACAGATGAATGTTTTCCTTGCTCCTATACCTGGTAAAGTAATGCTTTATAATGGCGATACCACACCATTATATGTGTCCATCCAAGCATAAAAGAGCTTTAGTTTTAGATAATCCAGATGATTTTTCTGTGGCTACTGTTGTCAGTTCCAGCAAAATTGCAGGCAAGGTTTGAAGGGTAGGAGTAGCTGGGTGGAGAAAAATAAATAATATCACATTTAAATAGTGGCTTGTTAAAGACGCACCAATTTGTAATGAGGAACTATGCATTTTCTCTAGGCATTTTTAGATAGATGCTGTGTTATTCTTATAGTGTAATCTGGGTTGCAAGGTGGGGTTAAAGTTTATTTCTGTAGACAATTCAAGAGACCACACACTGCAGAATTTTCTACACCCACTGCTGAGTGAAGGGATGGATTTGTAGAGATGTGGTAATTAAAAATCTTTTCATAGCTGACTTGTTATTTTCACCAGGTCTACACTTCTGACCTCCAATTCTTTTTGTTCTGATTCAGTCTGGTGCAATGTAGTAGATTTTTGGGGGGGGGAAATAAGGACTTACTGGTGATAAAACCATTCAATTATGATTTACATTATTCAATAATGATGACAATAGGAGCTCCCTAGTTGTTCCTTCTATTGAGGAAAATATTTTTCCTTATGTATTTACCTTTCTGAAAATTAGAGGGGTTTTGTTTGCCCTAATGGGGCTCTTACTATGTTTTTATCTATTTTTTTATCTACTACAAGCAAAATATGAAGTGATCCACATATTTATATGGTAGCAAGATGTGCTGGCAGCAGTCACACTTGTATGGGTTCTTGCAAGTTTGCTAAGGCTGAGCGGAAGGTGTACTTACATGGCAGTTAGAGGTGAGATTGAAGTGTGTTGTCTCATATCTAAAGCAGCTTTGAGCTGGCAAGCTAATGGTAGCACAGCTACTGTACCAAGGAGTTTTTTTTTTAGTATTTAGCTGGGCTCCATTTGTTTTTTTGGGCTTGCTATTTCACTGAGCAGTGGTAAGCTTCAGAGGATCGCAGTTCTTCCTACTCAAGCCTTTCTTTACCAGAGATTTTCATCTCCTGAATTTTTCTGATTGTCAAAATGAGCAATTTACTGGAAAGATAGAAACCAGTACTGAGGACTGAGGCATATGGGGACTGGGAATATTTTCAAGTGGCGATTTAAATAGTACTACTTGTATGACCATGATGAGCAGTAAAAGTTAGCACTTTTCATATTATAATATGTACAAAATATTAATAGCTTGCTTGTAAATGAAAAGTTATGCTTTAGTACAAGTTGATTTTTGTGCTGCTGGCATAGTCTGTTATCCATTGTAGGGACATTGAGCTTTCCCCTATACTTGCTTGCTATATAATTATTTAATTAAAAGCTGTCTGTATCAAGCAAGGGATTATGGAGAGACTGAAGTACCACTTTTGCATTTCTGCTGTCAGTTAATGACAGAAGGATGATGATGCATATGACATTGAACTGTTCCATTTAAAAGTCTACCAATTTTAGAGGAATAGAACTATTAAATTTAACTCACTATAAATTAAGCATTAACTCCTGCATATGAAGTTTGCATTTAGTAGCTGGTGGTGTGACTTTTTCCAAACCAAGCTGTTTTCTATAGAAAAAAGCTGGAGAGGGAGGGGAGCAAAACACCTTTGTTATGATGTGGTTGGTTTCCTGGAATTCTGTGGTGGGTTCCCCTATAGTGTGTTATAAAAAGTGTGTTTTTTTTCTGGTTGCTTGTTTTGGGGAAAAAAATACTAGTAATAAAGTGCTTTAGGGTTGAAAAGCTGTCTTCATAAATGCATACATACATTTATAACATGTTTTATATATATATATAACATATATATGTAATTATCTGTAATTCAATGGCATGACCAATTTAAACGATCTTGCCCTGTTTCTAGGAATACCTTTGTATGTTTACCCCTTGTAGAAAGGATTAGCTTTTGACAATGGATTTTGCCTAGTGCCTTAACAAAGGGGAAAATCCCATGTGTCAGACCTTATAGCAGTGGAGTCAGCAGTAATGACTGGAGTTCAGAAGGCTGTTGTGCTAATGTGGGGTTTGTTTATTTCCCAATGAGTGAGTTTGAACCTGCTCTGTGATGGATAAAGAACAGCAGGCCAGTGTATTGGTTACATCCTGCTTTTTCTGCTGGTGCTGTAACAGGGGAAACACCTTCAGTTAGGCAGAACAGGCCTGATTTCAGAGCAGGGAAGGAATCTAAAAGGGAAATAATGATAAAAGTAGCAGAAAGCTGTAGTATTAGTGGAGTGGTACAATCTGGATAATTTTTTTATAAATGGTGATTTCCCTCATCTCCTGATGTCCAACAAGAATTGGAAAGGTGTTGGGGTAATTTGTAAAACAATTCTCCAATGAAGACAAGAGTGTTTTATAACACTCCTCATCCCCTTGTTAGCTGAAAAACATTGTATGAAGAGGAAGGTAAATACTTCAGTAACTAGTGACTGAAGGGAAAATGGATCTTTAGAAAGCAGGTAATCAAAAGACCTTGGAAAGTCAGAAAAACTGGTGCTAACATCAAGAATAAGTCAAAATGTCTTGAAATGCAAAGGACAAATAATCAGGAAGCCAGTGTAATGAGTTGAAGTAGGTCACACGAAGGTTTTCCCCCTACCCTGCAGGGAATGTAGTTTACACAGTGGGTTGAATTTATCAGAGATGATCATGCTTTAAGGGTGAAAGTGAATATAGATAGATGTCTTTAGAGGAAAAAGTTGCTTTCTAATAAGCACTGAAGGTTATTTTCCTTTTAAGCTGAATATGTCACTCTGGCGACAATAGTGCTTTACTAGAATGGGCTTTTACGCTAAATGGAATTAATGAGTAAAACTATGCTTATGTGTTTGCAATAGTGGCATTTGAGACCCCAGGCTTGCAAGCTGAGCTGTACAATCAGTCTTATGTAAACCTTCCAAAGGCTTTAAAATGTGTGTCTAATTATAGAAGGTTAAGTATACTGAATTGCAATTTTTTTTCCCCCTAAGGCCATGTGGTTATGATATTATTGAGATTCCATAATGCCTCCTGCTGTGACAGACAGCCTTGACATCTGGGCAGTGGATTCGCAGATTGGTGCTGATGGCTCAATATCTGTGGACTTCCTGTTACCCACTGGAATCTATATCAACCTGGATGTCCCTCGAGATGCCACCATATCTCAGATTAAACAGGTAATAGCACCAAATGGTTCATTAATGTAAAAGTTACCTTCTATTTGGAACAAGTGCTGTTCCCGATTTTTAAGTGCCTTTTGGCAAATGAAGCAACGAATTTGAGTAGGCATAAAAATGGTGTATTGAAGGCATGTGCGTAGCAGATTGATTAATAAATGTAAGTGTGTCTGGGGGTTTGGAATTTCTTTGGGCAGATGGCAAGGTTTGGAGAAATTACTTCTTGCTGAAGGTTACGCTTCAGCTGAGATTATTAATATAGGGCTACTAGAATACTGCATTGCTGCATCTAAACCTGTCTTTAGCATATTGCTACTACATTGTACATTTATTTGTTTTCTGATTAGTGTGCAAACAGGAGGCACTGTGTCTAATTTGATTTTTAGTATGGAAGTCACAGATTGTGCTCCCGCTTCTTTTGATTGACACCAAAGATGGGTGCTTTAAAAATCATGTATGCCACTTCTTAAGGGTTTTGTATAAGTATCTTGTTAGGGTACCACTTAAAAAGTAAGGGAATACTCAAGTTAGAGGAAGGGGAGCATGGGAATAACCATAGATATTAAAGAATAATCTATTGACCTTTCATCAGGTAGTGACCTGAGGGCATTTAGACAAGCTACAGGGGAATTGGGTAGTGGGTGAATTACAACACGTAATCTGATCTTTAAAGCATAATAAAGTTCTAAAAGAAAATAAAGAAGTGTTATTTCTTTTTCCGTTGTATTGTCTGGAAAATAAGTACATTATTTTTCATTCTTACTCAGTCTGACAGTGATCTCTTGTTTACAGAGATTATTTTCTTTGCATGAGTAGTAGCTTCATGTACATTCATGTACATGTACATTCATCCACAGTTCATTGTACTCATTTGAAATGTTGTAGACACTGCCGTACTTTTTTTATGCAGTGGGTCACTTGGTATGTGCACTTAGTATGTGCAGTAATGAGAGTGCCACTAGAAATTGAAATGATCCAAGTGAAGAGTTTTGTGCTATACTCAAATACTTGAAGTGTTTCTGACTGGAAAAAAGCCTTTGTTTTAGTAAAAGGGTAATGTGGGGAACTGCAGGTTAGTCTGTGGGTGGTGGGTAAGATAATGGAATAGCTGACAGCGATTTCAGCTGAGAAAGAATTTAAAAAACAAGTGTGGAAGTGACAGCACAAGGGCCATGATGGAGGCTGTCTGGTTTTCTGATGGTTGACACACTGAAATCTAACATGTTACAAGCATGTACTGTCGATATTTAGCTGTTTTTCAAATGGAAGGAATGTTGTTTATGACTGCAGAGCTCTTTCATGGAAATGACTCTATTTGAAAACAGAACAATAAATGAGGACTTTGATGGCATACTGGATTTGTAGCTCTGCTCCCATCATTGCTGTGACAAGCCCCAGTTTGTGGACTGTAGAATGTGTGAGATAAGTAGGCAGGTACTTGAGGGATGAAGAACTGTTTATTTCTGTAGACTTTCTAATACTACCAGGCCTGTACTTTGGGTGATGGCAAATAGCTGCTTTCAGCAGAAGTCTGTTTCAGGGACTTGCCAGGTTTTTAAATGTTATGGCCATTAAGGAACATAATAAGTACCAGTAGCTGGAAAATTAAGTTAGACAACTTGGGAGCTAAAATAAAAAAGTAAGGATTTTTATATAATGAGCTGTTAGAGAAGAACAGAGGGGCAATGGTAGATATAGTCTTTCAATACCTTGAAAGTTGGAAGTTTTGCTCTACACCAGAGGTAGTTGCTGGATTCAGCTTCACTCAGCTAAGCAAAATACACTGGAATGCATTTCTGGAAGGTGGAATTCATTGTACAAACTATGAAATATATGTAGATATGCTCAGTTTAGCAGGAGGAGCGCAGTTCAGCTCCAGTTGTTTGAGGAGGGTTTTTTGCTATACCATTATTGATCCTGCAGTTCCCGTTTCAAAAGAAGTTTTGGAAACAAATCCTTAAGATGTAAACTTTCAAAATGAGGACAAAACCATTCTCATGGAGAAAGATTTTAATAGTATTTAGGTCAGGAGAGCTCTATTTACTTCCACTTTAGCTTTCTGCTGAGGATTTGATATATTTTATGTATCAAGTTACAGCAAGTAATATTGGTGTTACTTAAGGTGTAATCTGCTACTGACATATTCAATTCAGTAAAGCATTATTTAGTGTTCTGTGGGCCACCTGGATGTCTTAGTGTCCTGCCAGTAAGTTACAAATAAATTTACTTCAAGCTTCTCCAGACAACAGGGGAATTTTTATTCAGGAATTAGCTCCATAGTGGGAACCTGTTGTCTGTGTATTACAGTAATTACTGGAAAAAGAAAGTATAGATTTGTCTTGAGGGGAAAGGAGTTTCATAGGAAGCTATAGGAATGGATGGAAGAGAGTGATGGTTGTGTGGTCAGTGTCATGAACATCTGCCTCCAAAATCACTAAGTGCTTTGCTACTGTAGTGACAGCCATAGTCCTGCAGCTTTGCTGCAAATAGGACTAGATTGGGTCAATAACAGGATAAGTGTCAGGATGAGGGTTAGTGCCCTGTTCTCTTATCACCTCATAGTACTTGCCCCTGTATGTTTTTTACCCTTGGGATACTTGGGCACACAAGTTACTGCTTAAAAGGAACCTCAAGATAGAGACTACAAACAAGACATCATTATATATAGGGCTATAGCAAACATGTTACTCTTATGTTCTTTGGGGGATGTGAATGGAAATTAACATAACCTTCAGTGCCATAAGATATGTGCATGCCTTCATGTTTTGATTTATTTATTTTCTTTGCAGCTATTATGGAAGCAGGCACATGCCTATCCACTTTTTCATCTCCTCATGGAGATTGACTCTTACATGTTCTCCTGTGTGAATCAGACTGCTGTACATGAAGAATTAGAGGATGAAACGCAGAGACTTTGTGATGTTAGACCCTTTCTGCCTGTCCTTAAACTAGTGACAAGGAACTGTGATCCAGGAGAAAAGTTGGATTCCAAAATAGGCGTCCTTATAGGCAAAGGTAATTGCATTTAATTTTTTTTCTAGATGAGGGTTAACTTTGTTTTGTATGAGGGTCTCAATTGGGCAGGTAGCAGTAGAAAATAAACCATTTAAAAGTATTTCTGTGTCAGAATTTGCCTTTCTCAAACTAAAGCTCATGTAGTTAAAAAGAATTGAAATACTCAAGATGAAATGTTTGAAAGCTCTTGAAAGATACTTTCAATATTGTATTTCAATACAGTGTTGTATTACTACATCAATCAAGAACAAATTTTACCTTATTCAGTGACGGGAAAATCTATAATATTGTTACCAAGTGAAGGAAGACCTAATCCCTGAAAAGCGTTATCATTAATAGCCTAACAGCAAGCAGAGGGAACTTAAACTTACTATGATTTTGTTATACATGGTTTCTGACTTGGTTAACAATGAGATTCTTGGTTTTGCTCTCAATTGTGGCACTGATTTGCCGCACACAATGAAAAGCTATTTTTAAAGGTTTCACAGTAACTTATTCTTGATGTTATTTCAGAATTTTCAGCTTTTCAATCCACTCTTCTGGGTTATACAATCAAGATTGACGGGGTCATGTGAGGTCATACCTCTTGTTTTAAAACAATGAGCCATTGTTAGCTCTTTTATAAAGACTGCAGGTTTTGTTTAGATTTCATCAGCACACTGTCTGCCCATTTGTTAAAGCTGACAATGGGAACAGTTAGCCAGTTTAACCATTCACACAGACTCCGACACACTCGGAGAGATACAGATGTTTTCATTGAATCTTCTGCTTGTTATAGCTGTGTCCCTCTTCTGTACTTTAGCAGTGGAAAAACATGTTCCTATCTCAGTCTCTAAAAATAGTGGTTTGCTCTCAAAAGGTGTTTAGCGCTGTCTGTAATCTGGACAATGTCGTTCAAAGTTGAGGAGAAAGGAAACACTTGCAGGCCCTATGCTTCCTAACTACCAAAGAATCACAGCTCTGTGGACTCTGCACTGTGTACTCTCTCTCTACGTATTTTGGGAAAGGAACTTGGATTGGTTGGAATTTCATTATGACGTTATATCATGTTATATGTTAAGTTCTGTCATGATGACTTGAGTAGAAAATGTTAATTACAAGAAAAATTCAAGAATAAATTTATCTATTTTCAGTCCCTCTTGCATCCTTTTGTGTTTTTTAAACAAAAAAAGATGTCATCTTTCCATAGGATTAAAAAAAATATATAGTTTGCAAACACTTCTCCTCCTCTGTGGTCTTTAAGATGCATATTCTGGTCTTTCTTTTCATTGGTTTTGTGAGAAGAGACTTTACAGCTTTCCAAATTATCTAAAACTCAGGATGAGGTTGTCTTTGCTACTTACTAGTACCTAAGAGAAGCTTTGGTTCTTGCAGTTTGAACTAAACTCTCATGCCAGGTTGCATGGGAATTGTGCAAGTAGCTTCAGAAGTCCACTGATGTAGAGGACAGTGTAGAGCCCAACTCACTTTTGAGCAGCCATATTGGATGGGATGTCTGAAGCAAACAGCTCCTGTAACCTTAAAGAAAACAAAGGTTTGAGTGGGATGCTAAATAGGTGAGCAGTATTTGTACAGGTATGCATTCTTTTACTTGCTTGAATTCTTTCAGGTCTCCATGAGTTTGATGCCTTACAAGATCCTGAAGTGCACGACTTCCGAGCTAAAATGCGGAGAATCAGTGAGGAAAAGATTCAGTCGCTCGTGGGTCTCTCCTGGATGGACTGGTTAAAGCACACTTACCCACCAGAACAGGAACCTGTTGTCCCAGAGAGCTTCCAAGATAAGCTCTATAGTGGAAATCTTGTAGTGGCTGTTCATTTTGATAACTGCCAGGTAAGAATGGTTGTTCACAGAATCACTGAATCCCAAGGGTTGGAAGTGACCTCAAAAGATCATCTAGTCCAACCCCCCTGCAAGAGCAGGGTGACCTAGAGTACATCACACAGGAACCTGTCCAGGCAGGCCTTGAATATCTCCAACGTAGGAGACTCCACAACCCCTGTGGGCAACCTGTTCCAGTGCTCTGTGACTCTTACAGTAAAGAACATATTTCATCTCCTGTTCTTGATTATGAACTGGAACATCATGTGATTGATCAAGGATGTAAATAAAATAGAGTCCTAACATTATGGCATTTGATTTAAAATGCAGAATCTTTTACCAGGATCTTGAAAGTGAGGATGCGAACCTACAATTGTAAACTGAACTTCTAAAGTCAAGTTACAGTTCTTCTGAAGTCAAAATGTATTTGTATGTTCTGTATGATATATTTTATGTATTTTCATGTTTGTTTAAATGTAAAACAGAGTTCAAAGTTGTCAGGACTTTTGGCCAGCTGTTACTGTGTTGCTTTAATATTGTTCATTTTCAGGCCTGCGGGATGCTGGTGAATTGGGAGACACCATATTCAACACACTTCTCTGTGTGGTTCATTGTTTAACATAGGTTGATTGCTAATTAGGTTGAGCAGTATCTTTTAATAAAAAAAGGAATTAGTATTTGCTATGCCAGACATGCTTATAGACAAAGCATTAGCTGAGACTTAGACTTACCTTCCTGTTTCAGCTAACAAATCCATAGCATATTTATAAAATCAAACCCCCTTTAGTTTCCATCTAAAATGATTTAGCTTAAGTTTCTTGATGTTGAAGTAGCTATGATTCTACTTGAGGCTAGCATTCCCATTATTCATTTCTACACGGTGTTTTTTTGGATTACAGTGAGGGATCAGCATCAGAAACCTGAAAATCTTGAAAATGTGTGAATATATCAGGCTATATTTTGTGTCCAATTTTGACCAAGGTGCTAGATACTGATTTTCTAATGATTCAGCAGATTTTATTTACAAAGTTCTATTATTTCCAATACTACATTTTTAAACTTAAATAATCTCAATTGGTAAAATAGTGTCTGATTCTGGAAACACTAAATGCAGAGATAAGTCCTCAATTTGGTCACTAGCTGATGGTGGATGCATAGGTGGGTTTATGACAACACCTTTTCCAGTCCTTTTAGCTTAGAGGACTTGTAGTTGTCCAGGAGAGAGAATTTCTGTGTGTTTGTTAGCTTTTGATTAAAATGTTGTATATATGTGCGTATGGTAACAGTACAAAAGCAGTTCAAAAGTTCCTGCTGGTGCAGAATGTATTTGCATGCCACTGTAATAGCTGAGGCTGCTGACATTTCAGATGTTTTGAATGTTTCTGCTGCCAGTTCTGACCTTCAAAGCTGTTAACAGTTCAAATCTGAGCTTCTTTTTAGTATAGTAAACTCTTCCAGACTTTACTACTTGCCCTGAATACTAGAATCATCCCAGGAGGATTAAATGGGAAGGTGTGGGGACTGTTGTGTCCTTTCAGTAGGAATTCTGTAAGACTGAGAGAAAGGACTACTGAAATCCTTTTTGTCTAGAATATGCATGGGGGCTGTAAAAGCTACCTAATTGTCTGTGCAGCAAAGGGAGAGACTCATCCCCATTGCTGTGATGTGCATTTAAAGACCTACAACTTGGAAGTAAGGCAGCTGTTACAAAGCACCAGCTTCCTGGGAAGAAAAAGTGTCATTCCCTGTATACCTGTTACCAGTTTTGATAGAAAAAACCCTTCACTGTTTGGCAGCTTTCTGACAGGGGGAAGCTCTTACGAACCATACAGAAACTGAGAAAAAAAATGAACTAATTCTGCTTTACTTTACAGAGTTAGATATATTCATTAGGGCAGCTTGGCTTCTTACCAGTAAACTTCTATATAAGTAAAGCACAGGTCAAAAGACTGAACCAGATGATACATCACGTATTGGTAAATAAATAAAAAATCAAAACAAAAGACTCCCAAAATCAACCTTTGCTAATACGTGTGTGCAGAGTGTAAAGTAGTAAGTTAAAGGGAGATGAAAGGTATCACAGATGACCTTTTACATAAGGAAATTTAATCTTTTTTCTTTTTTAAATGTAAAAAATGAGGTAATTTCTTACCTTTCTAGAATGCATCAGAATCAGAGATACTTTGCCAGTAAGTAGATAGCCCCCAAAAAGTTAGATTAAAAGTGTTCTTTGGAAAGGTTTCCATGTTGTATTCAGAATGCTGCGGGTATTGGCAGCTTCCCCTCTTTTCTGCACTCTTCCAAATAAGTTGGTGGGTTTGTACTTAAGTCACATTAACATTTTCTTCTGCTTTATTGCAGAAGCAAATTGTTATTTGAAGTGTTATTGCACTAAGACTACTTTCTGGCCTGAAAGAAATAAAACCACACACAGCACTGCTACATAGCTTGAAATGTATGCATAATTTATAATCTACCTCATTCACATTCTAAAATATAAGCTTCCAGGTCAATAACCTGGAAGTTTTTGAATTGCTGCTGTATCAATTAGGTGAAGTTCTGTGTTCTTAAAACATTTCTCATACTATAAAAGTTTGTGAATTGACCATTTTGCAGCTTGAAGTGTTAAAAATAGTCTGCTTTTAACAGTTAAGTATTCTGCCTGTTTTATTGTGTATGCTACAATTTAAGTCTTGTACATCTGACTATGACAAGCTTGGTAATTGGTATTCCTGTTTGTGTTTTCTTAGGATGTATTTAGTTTTCAGGTGTCTCCTAACATGAATCCCATCAAGCTGAATGAGCTGGCAATCCGAAAACGTTTGACTATCCATGGAAAAGAAGATGAGGAAGTTGATCCTGCTGACTATGTGCTGCAAGTTAGTGGAAGGCTAGAATATGTTTTTGGTGATCACCCATTAATTCAGTTTCAGGTATGTAAAGCTCTTTGAACTTACCACAACAGTTCTTTGGTGCCTTGATCAAAATTCAACATTGCTTCCTGTGCTACTTGATGCTCAGCTGTGCTGAACAGTAACAGACTTCATCCTCATGTCTGCAGCTCTCTTCCATCGTAAAATACATGTGCACCGTTTCCTTTGTGTCTTTGTAATATATTATTTGTTTCTTTGATTTGAAAGTTGGTTCAGAAGTAGTCTGCTAGCTGATAACAACTGTTTTCCATGGGGTTTTAGTATATACGCCACTGTGTGATGAACAGGACTCATCCTCAGCTGACTCTAGTTGAGTGTTGCACTATAAAGAAGATGTGTGAGCAGGAGATGATTGCTATAGAAGCTGCCATAAACCGAAAATCATCCAACCTTCCTCTTCCTCTGCCACCAAAAAAAACAAGAACAACAACTGTAAGTTGATGTGGAGAATGTCTAATACCCAAACAAACTTGTGGAATATGAATAACAGTGCCTGGGATTTGTGCTACTACTGCTGGTTTCCAGCGTAGGTCACCTAGGGTCTACTTGGAGCCTCCTGTTCCTTGCAAGAACGTTTACATCAGAAATAACAGACCTTGAGGCTTTTTGGAAACTTGTTTTCTTTCCTCGCCTCATCCACCCTCCTCTTCCTCTCACCATCTCCATTGCTATTGATTCTCCTTTAAATCACAACCTAGAAGAGTGGGTAGTTCTGCAGGAGTTATTGCAGAGGATCCGGATTCTCGAGCTTCTGTGCAGTGTGTAGGCTCCACTAGCTTGGGCCATAGTGGTTTGTGATCTCTTGTATCAGCCCAGATATCTTGTATGATGTTGCGAATTCAATGATGGCAACTTTGGGGAATATTATATATCCATCTTTACTTTTAAAATGGTGCTTTCTTTATTGCTAAACCTAATGCCCTTAGAGCACAGATACAACCTACATACTGTCATTCTAAGAAACACGAACAGACTTTGCTCTGTTACGCACTGTATATATTCAGAATGAACAGTAAATTTGAAGTATTATTGTGAATTGTCAGTAGGTGGTACTCATTCCACCCACTTCAGCTGAGTGGTTTTTCCTAACTTTTTTCCTCTTTAAGGCACCTTTGTGTACTCTTGTGATCATGATAACCAATTTATTTTTTGAAAATTTCAACTTTATGTTTTTAAAAATATCTCTTTATATGTATTTATGACTTTTTCTTAACACGTTTAGCTTATAAAGTAGGTCTTAATATGTTACATGGATTAAAAATGAACTTATATCTTTGTTTTATTTCGCAGAGTGTATGGGATATTTCCAACCCTTTCAAGATTACTCTGTTAAAGGGCAATAAACTAAATACAGAAGAAAATGCCAAAGTAAGTAATTATGGCAAGTGACAGAAGATATTGTCCATCATTTAAACGATTTTCAATGTTTATTGAACTTTGTCATACAGGTTTCAATTTAGCAAAAGCATTTTTAGTTATTCCTAGTTATATCAGTAGTAGTATTAAAAATCTTGCTTTATTGTCTAAATAAAGCAATACCTTGCTACATGCATTAGAACATTGTCAATAATCAGGGGCAATATGACATAAACGTTCACATGGTACTTTTTTAAGATGGTATGTATAAAGTACTGACATTGGTATGAAATAAGCTTGTTCAAACTAAACTGTCATAAATATTTGGCAGACAGAAACAGATGAAACACTACACATTTTTCAATGGAACTTAAGGTACTTTTGTAGTCCGGAACACAGTCTATGTGTGTGCAAGCACAGACTGTGTGCTTCTGTACAATCTGTCTTCTATTTTCTAGACATGCTGACTACAAAAAGCTGCAATATCTCTTCCTGTAAAAATGCACACGGCTGGGCTTCTGACTGGTTTACAGACCAGAGGCTGTTATCATGTGGGAATTTATTGCACAACTACTTTTAGACCTTACAAGACACTTGCCTGTGAGGTAGAACAAGGCTGATTTCCTTTCCTTTGCTTGGCTATCAGTAAATTACATAGTCAGTCATGTAGATTGGGAAGAAATTAAAAAAGCCATTGAAGTTGCTGTTCTGATAGTTTATTTGGAATACTCTGTGGATTCTTTTTCCTTCAAAACTGTTGTTATAACCTCTTTGTATATTAGCAGTACTATGTTTTACTACATAGCTAAATGAGCCATAGTTACAATTTTACTACCAGAGACACTTTGGCTATGGAAATGGATGTCTGCAAAAACAGATGTTTTCCTTATATTTGTCCAAACCATCTTGATCCTATGTTCTGTAGGCTCTTACAGCTTTTAAAAGAAAATGGAAAGGAAAAGAGAAGGTGGATTCCAGAAGCAATGTAGCTACTGGATTTTATTTTGAGGGTGGGGTGTCATGCTTAGAAAAATTAAGTCTTGGTTACTCTCAGTATGCTTTTAGAGGAAAAAGAAAATACACTTGAAAAGCTTGAGAAGAAACAGGAACAATGACAATGTTTGGTATCGGTGCCTGTGGACACTTGCCTGAATGTTATTTAGTATTCTGAATGCTTTTTAATCTTGAAAACGTTATAGTCCTGTAGTTACCCAAGAACAAGAGTGCATGTATTAACTTTGCAAGCTTGTGCATGTTTCCCTGCATTGTGTCTACACTGTTTTGGAATTGTCTCTATTGAAATCGTATTTGTTTCCTAGTTGTGGTTCTAAGTCTGTTTAATTCACTGCCGTTGTTGTTTAAGTTTCATTGTGCTTTGGATCAAGCCAATATTCATCCATTTTTGCTGAAACTACCAACAGGGTTTACAAACGCAGTGTTTGTAGTGGGAAACAAAACAGGTGTCAAATGGATAGCACTCCACTAATGGGAGCTGGGTTGAGTATCTTTTACTTGATCACATATGCTCTTAATAAGGTAAAAAAAAGCTGGGGAAGTGTGGTGGCATGTAAAGTTATATCAGAGAATAGCTAAGAATGATATTCAAAATGATGCAAATATGAACTTAAACCCCTGGTTAAAAACCAACAACTCCCACCTCCCCCCCAAACAGGCTAATTTCAGAACATTTACTGTTGCTGGTGTTAAAGCAAAAGCATATATTAGATGTAATTATATTTCCCTAAGATGTCTTTAAGTCAGCAAAAGTACTTGATAATAAATTCAGTTGAATGAATAATAAATCTCCAAATGAATTAATAAAGGACCATCTGGTGAGTTGTTTGAAGAAGGTTGTGAACCAACCAATTTTAATCTGTTCTCTGACAACAGCCACAGTATTTTGTTTTTGAGGAATATATGGCTGCAATCTTTAATTACAGAGAAATAAGAAAACCCACGGTAAATATAATGAAGAAGAATTTTTATTGTATGTGCGTATTGTTACATATAGGCATGCACATACATGTGTAATCTGTATACATTTAGATTTAGAATCATAGAATCATAGAATAGTTAGGGCTGGAAAGGACCTTAAGATCATCAAGTTCCAACCCCCCTGCCATAGACAGGGACACCTCAAACTAAGCCATGTCACCCAGGGCTTCATCCAACCTGGCCTTGAACACTGCCAGGGATGGAGCATTCACCACTTCCTTGGGCAACCTGTTCCAGTGCCTCACCATCTCCACTATTACAGTAACACCTACATCAGGAAAACTGTGGTATTTATGGGAAGAGCAATAACTGTACTACAGCTTTCCTACTCCAAATACAAAGATTTTGTATTTCAGTCTTTAGCTGTGAGAAACCTTTTCTGAATTTCAAACTCAAAGCATATTACATATGCCATAGTATTTTCAGGCTCAAGAGCTGTCTGCAAGTACCTTTTTGGAACAACCTTCCCTTGGAAAATTATTTCCCTCAAGTCTTTTCTTTGGGGCTTTTTAATTTCTTTGGAAGTTTTTTCCTCACCCAAAATCCCTGATACTTTGGAAGATCACCTGGAAGATGCTGATGTATTTCTCTTTCTTGTTTGTGCAGGCAACAGAAATAAAGACCTGTTATTCCCATTGAAACTGTCAAAGAATATGGATACTTGAAAACACACAGTTTCCTGTGTACATGTGTTTGTTGAACACAAATGCAGAAATGATCCACATCTTAGCGTTGGCCTGGAATGGGTGTAATTTCAGGGCTAGTAACTCCAGCTTCTTCTTTTCTTGCCCTTCTCCTTTCCCGTTCCATATTTTTATCAGTCAAGCTAGCTGATTTTGCTGCTTTCTGGGTACTAAAGACAAAACAAAATTTCTGGCAATTATGCATGTTGTTATTACTATTACAGGTGATGTCTGATGTTTGGGTCAGCAGTGTTCCCTCTATATGTTTCAATAAGCAGTTTAAGTAAAAAAATGATATTTTTTTTCTCTGACTGAAAACTCCCAACCTTTTCTCACTTTGAAGCACAAGTAGGTGTTACCTGGAGGTTTGAATTAGTCTTTTCTATTCTGCTTAATATTTTGCTTCCTACAATTTCCTTCTGTGTTAGGTATGTTGTTAGAAGCATTTGTGTATCCATATATTGTATTTATTACTACAAATGTGTTGTTATTATTTGTTGTGTAGTAATATGAGTAATACAGTACTGAAAAAATTGGTAGCCAGCATTATTTAAACAAATATATTTTGATTTGTCTAGGGACATGAATAGCAAAGTAAAACCAATGTGTTTTCAAGCATTATGGGTTTAAACTGAAATGGGGGAAGTTTAGATTGGATACAAGGAGTAAGTTCTTTACTGTGAGGGTGGTGAGGCACTGGAATGGATTACCCAAAGAAGTGGTAAATGCTCCATCCTTGGCAGTGTTCAAGGCCAGGTTGGACAAAGCCTTGGGTGACATGATCTGGTGTGAAGTGTCCCTGCCCCTGACAGGGGGCTTGGAACTACATGATCTTAATGTCCTTTCCAACCCTAACTATTCTGTGAATCTGTGATTATACGGTTTACTTTAAAACATCAAAATTAGTATTTCTTTTAAGACAGAAATATTGATGAAATGCACATATGTATGTTCTGTATAATATTCTATGCAGAATTCTATAGGTTCTGTGGCAAGTTTAAAATGTCTCATTTCTTTATTGCAGGTTCATGTTAGGGCTGGTCTTTTCCATGGTACAGAGCTCCTTTGTAAAACTATTGTAAGCCCAGAAATATCTGGGAGGAGTGACCATGTTTGGAATGAAGTACTGGAGTTTGAAATAAATGTCTGCGATCTTCCAAGAATGGCAAGGCTCTGCTTTGCAGTTTATGCTGTGATGGATAAGGTGAAAACAAAAAAGTCAACCAAGGCAATGAATACTTCTAAGTACCAAACCATAAGGAAAGCAGGAAAAGTGGTAATCATTTCTTCTTGTTTTCTTGAGTGTAACTCTGGGTTATATTGAAATGACTGTTCAGAAATCTTTCATTGCTTTACTTTAGTGTTAGACTGCAAAATGGAGGGAAAAGAAACCCGCAACCCAATGGACAAAGAGATTATGTAATAAGAATTGCACATCATAATTATTATTTTTAATTTAAAATAAATATATTTGAATTTTCTAATAATAATGTTTATAGTATAAGTATCTTTAAACTTAGTTTTACAAATATTTTTATATTTTAAATACATATAGTTAAATCTAATTTTATAACAATTTTTGATGTATTTTTAATAATAAGGGCTTTACTATTAGGAAACAAATTCTTCCATGTGAGGGTGCTGAGGCACTGGCACAGGGTGCCCAGGGAAGCTGTGGCTGCCCCATCCCTGGCAGTGTTCAAGGTCAGGTTGGACGGGGCTTGGAGCAACCTGCTCTAGTGGAAGGTGTCCCTGCCTTTGGCAGGGGGATGGGGCTGGCTGGGCTTTAAGGTCCCTTCCGACCCAAACCAGTCTGGGATTCTGCGGTTAGTACAAAAACAAACTTCTCATGCTTGTCATACACTGATGAAGGCATGACCATTTTTGTTGTAAGCCAGTTGGCATATGGTTGTTTAAATAGTTGTATTTCAAAAGGTCAGTTTTGTTCTGAACTCTAGGTGAGTTCTGCCTGAGGAAAGATGGACAAATTAGCATCTAGGCTCACATTCAGGGAAATGCATGTTTCTGTACCCTTAAAATGAAGTCTGAGTAGCACTCAGTAGTACTGGAGTATATACTGAGAACGATGAATGTGTTTAACTGCTTTTCTGAAAGATATTGCTATTTAAAAAGCCCAGCTCTGTTTTGCCTATACTGTAGTGCTTGCTGCATAGTAATGTTCATTGGCATTGTTCCACGTAACAATTTTTTCCTTTCACAGCATTATCCTGTAGCCTGGGTAAATACCATGGTGTTTGATTATAAAGGGCAGTTAAAGAATGGAGAACAGGTACTGCACAGCTGGTCATCATTTCCTGGTAAGGTTTAATATTTGTATTTTAAGTACTTGTGAGAATCAAGCTGTGTAGTATCAAATAGTACAGTATTTACTGTATGCTTATCCAATTCTCCTGTCATAATCTTTTTACTGCTTGTGGTTTTTTTTAATGTGGATAAATATGTAATATCTAATCTCTTTCCTGAAAGTATTGTGTATCAGCAAAGAGGAGGGCAAGAGTCGGCTTGGAATTACTGTTGTAAAAGTATTTTCTAAATTATGGAGTGAAAATCACATGAAAATAATTTCATGTTTATATTTAGTGTTACTTATTCTTAAATGCAGTTTGTTTCATCTGCCTCCCTGTGCTAAGCACCATAAACTAAATAGATAAGCTATATTGTATGTGACGATATTTGTGTTGCAAAAAATGTGGATTAGAATGTTTTAAGTCTTGCTGCCCTGACAGATCAGATTGATTAGTGAGAATGTCTGAAACCCCATGTTTTCATTCCATCCTGAGAAAACCTATATCAACTTGGCTGTAGTGCTGAAAGAAATCGGCCTTAAAACTGTTTTTTCATTCTACATGATACAGAGGCAGTGTGTATACTGAATTACAGAAGCTGCAGATCTTACTGGGATTTAGTTTGGTATAATGATATGTCACCTTCCCTTAACTGCTACAGTTACTTTGCAAAGAGAAAATCAGTTTTTCATTGGGTGATAAATCCAACATTTGTGAATATAGGAGTTATGGGGCATTTATGCTGGAAATATAGTGCATTGTATTCAAAAGTATTATGCAGGAAATCATGCTTCTGTCCATTGTATATACAGTAAGCAATTGCTTACTGCATCTTTTGCCTCTCAGATTTTATAATTTGAATGCATGCCTGGCCTATAATATTAATTGTTCTGTCTGATGTTTCAGATGAACTTGAAGAAATGTTGAACCCAATGGGAACTGTCCAGACTAACCCTTACACTGAAAATGCAACAGCTTTGCACATTAGATTTCAAGAATATTCAAAACAGCCTATTAATTACCCTCCCTTTGATAAGGTAAGGTATGACATAGAGAGCAGTCATACTTCTGTATAAGTAGCTATTTCTTCTTTCTTTTCAGCACTGGCTTTTCCACTCAGTTCCCACTTCCTGCCTTTTAGTTAGCCTACTAGAGTGTTTTAAACTTGCCCTGTGTGAGAGTGCCAGTGCTCTGGCTTCAGGCTTTTTGTATAGCATTCTATAAACATATTTTTCCCACTTTTTGGGATACTTATTCCTCTATAAGCTAAATGCTTTTAAGCAGACTCTTAATATTGTACAAAAAGAGATTTCTTAAGGTCTGCTCTTCAACTAAATTCAGTGAAGTTGCCTTGCAGTTTTCTACAGCTATGGCTAAGAATGTCTAGAAAGTAAATGTATGTTTGGAATACACATGGTAATGTCTGTAGTGTGGATGCTAGGAGCAAGTTGTTCACAAACCAGAAAGTAAAGCTAAGACCAGACAAATAAAAGAAGTGTTAGAACAGACAGCCAATGTTGCATTATGAAAATGGTTCAACTCATACATACATTAGTCTGAATTTTGTTTTGGGGCAAATTAGTAACCACCTAGAGAAAATTGCTCAAAGGGACATTTTAGGTTTAAAGTTCATCGAAATGAAATTAAATAATAAAATAGGGTTCTTGGTTTGATGCTTGGGGTTTTTTGTTTGTTTTTTTCCTCCTTGTTGGCACAGTACTTGTTCTTGTATTAAAACAATGTTGGAAATGCATTAAGAGCTAGAACAGTACTAATTGCATTATTATTTACAGTTGGCCAGTTGACTCTTCATACTGGACCTATTTTATTTAGTTTGGCTATTGGTTCATTTGTAAAGCTGCAAGTTTTTGCTCATTGCAGTATGTATATTGAATTTCTACAGGAAAAAAAATTGTTTTTAGGTGCATGTTACAGACTTGTTCTGTAAAAGTGTGTTTCTTAAGTAATTGCATGGTTCTTCTAGCTCTCTTCCTTTTATTTGTACCTGCAATGCCAAGTTTCAGTGTTAAAATACTGGGATGAATACAGACAAAAGGTTTGACGTTGGAGATATTCAAGGCCCGCCTGGACAAGTTCCTGTGTGATGTACTCTAGGTTACCCTGCTCTTGCAGGGGGGTTGGACTAGATGATCTTTTGAGGTCCCTTCCAACCCTTGGGATTCTGTGATTCTGTGACTTAGTTAAGTTACCTGATGTATTGATGTTAAGGTAGTGTCTGATGGTCTTCATTAGAACAAGTTGCCCAAAGAAGTGGTAAATGCTCCATTTCTGGTAGTGTTCGAGGCCAGGTTGGACAGAGCCTTGGGTGACATGGTCTAGGGTAAGGCATCCGTGCCCATGACAGGGGGATTGGAACAAGATGATCTGAAGGTCCTTTCCAACCCAAACCATTCTATGATTCTCTGATCCCTTGTAACTTTGGTTTGGCTGCTGAGTTTAGTTATTTTGTGGCTTTTAACCCCTTCTTGATCCTGAGAAATCCTAAGTATCAGATAGAGAAATAACACAGAATACTATTACAGACCTGATAATAACACATTGGAAGCATTCAACTTTGAGGAAATGTTTTTTTTTTCTAGTAACTTTTGCTACTTGCTGTTCCCTGGGGTTAAGAAACTGTTTTGCAGTATCAGTGGGAAAATCAGAGCCCTAAACTCCTTGATAATGCATTCCATTTCTGCAGGTATAATGAATTTTGTACTGAAATATACTTTAAATACTGAAAAAAAGAATACGAAACCCAGTCTCTGACAGATTGTTTTGGCAAAGGTCCTGTTGAATCAGGAGTAGCCCTGTAGCTGCTTGAGTTGCATCAGCTGAGAATCTGGTTTTCAGAATTGTCTACCTGAGACTTGCTTGTTGTGTGGCTGCTTCTAATTTTGTCTTTTTGCCCGTTTCTGCCATGAAAACAGAGAATCAGATGGCAGATCTTTATTTTAAGAAACATAATGTGCAAAAATGGATTATTCTTTTTGATCTTACTATCAATCCACTTGCACTGGACAGCTGTTTAGGACTGAGTAAAAGATAATCGAGAAGAAAACTGTTGTCTGGTGCAGGAGCAATGCTTTGGGCTGGTAGTTCAGTTGAACAAAGCTTAGACTTGTAGAAACTTTTGAAGTTCATTTGCAAACTGATTAACTCTAAAAAGCACAAGGAGGCAAGGGTCAAACCCAGCATTAAGGCATTGTGGCTTTTACACTGAGAGTAGCAGAGCACTGAACAGGCTGCCCAGGCAGGTTGTGGAGTCTCCCTCTCTGGAGACAATTCGCCTGGATGCATTCCTGCTCTGGGTGCTCCTGCCTTGGCAGGGGTTTGGACTGGATGGTCTCCAGAGGTCCCTTCCAACCCTAATGATTCCATGTGATTCTGTGAAATATTCCTTCATTTCTGTAATATTTGCTTAATTTCTATAATATTTACTTTCTCAGTGCAGTCAGATTTGGTTTTAAATCTAATGTATTTAAAAACATGTCTTTGCAGATACTTGAAAAGGCAGCTGAGATTGCAAGGAGCAGTGACAATGCTGCAATGGCGGTAAGCACTTATAAAGACTAGTTAAAAACTACTTTTCTAGGGCTTTTTGGTTTTTATCTTCTACTTCAATTTAGAAATACATTAACTGCTCAAATGGTGACAGTTCTGCTGGCTCTTCTGTAATTCACTTTGAATTGTCTTACCATTCAGGTATATATCCCCTTTTTTCAATATATCTTGGACTTCTTGGCTATTTTCTGACAGGAAGCACACTTGCTTTACATACTCCATGGATTTGGCACACAGCTGTGATTTACATTCTATCTGAATCTGGAAAACATTCCTAGGTAGAATAAAATATTGCTGGAAAATTGCCCAGTGTTGTCAGTTATGATGTTTCAAAATCAGCTCTTTTAAAAACGCTCATTGAACTGGAAGATGCTGGTTCCTAAATATGATGTTTATATCCTCTTTTTGAGGAATTGGATAGGCCTACCGGGAGGAAAAAGATCACCTGAATCCAAAGGTGTTTTGACCCAATACTGAAGATTGCAATTAAAAATGGTTAAAGCACAGTTGGATCCACAGTAACAACTGTATTTTATATAAGAATCGAGTAGTTAATTGACATACATGTCAGTTGCAATGCCAAGTGCCTAAAACCCTCAAGAAAAGTGAAAACTTATTGCTGCTGCAAGCATCTTAGTGGCAAATACTTGGAAATCCTCAACAGCAGCATGCCAGCTTGAGAGGATTGTAACTTCAAATGAAAAGATTCAGTATTTCTAGACACAAGAATCGCCTCATTGTCAAGACTGTTTGTTTTGATATAGAAGCAGACCAAACAAGCATTGCATTTCAACTAGATTTTTCTGTTCACTGCTAAAGAATTTATACCTAAGTGGTATTTTTACATGAAAATACTTAAAGCACGTTAGCACAATGCAAGGCTCAGGCATTTATCATTTCTAAAGGAGGTAAACTTAAGTTCTGTGTACAGCAGATGTGTTTTTTTGTCAGGTGGGATACCTGTGCAAAATGTTATGTGATGAGAGCTGTTTGTTTCTGCTGCCATTTCTTCTGAACTTTGCTTTTTTTCTTTTATTTTCCATGAATGTAAAGACCTTTGGCCTATCTCTTAAAATTATGTACAAACTGCTTCAGCTTAGTGAAGATAAAGCTGCCTTTGTTACTTTAAGCTTGCCGTATTGTTTTGCAAAGTATGTATTCAAACTAATTTATTCCCTTCAAATACTACTTCCTCACTCAGAAGCAGCGGTTTCTTTTGTCTCCCATTAATTTATGGAATGCTATTGCTGTTGATATTGCTGATACTGCTTTGATTTCTGCCCTTGCAGTCCGCATAAAGCCATGGCTGGGGACAGAAGATGTTAGCTGAGCCAGTGTGAAGACTCATTCCTACAAACTGATTTACAGAATCAGTACTAATGTCTGGAAAAGACAGATTTATACATACATCTCTTAAATTTTCTCACTTGAAAAACAGGAGAAAGTACATGCATCCTAAATGAAAGTTCTCCATGTTAGAATAGGCAAACAGAAATATTGCCATCTAGTGTCAATTAACCTTAAAGTTGTGTTACTTCTCTAAAAATTTCTGTACACTGAATTTTGGACCTACTGGTTACAGTACTTCATAGCTTAAAGAAAGCTGAAAGAGAGGCATAGTCATTCCCCTGTGTTTCATGAGTTTTAGCTGATGTTCTTCCTGGTATAGGATTTCTAGTATTTGAGCTAAACTACAAAAATCCTAGTGACTATATCAAGGCATTATTTATTTTATATGTTTCTCATTTTCTAGGGTCGAGGTGGTAAAAAGTTTTATGTTGTGCTAAAAGAAATAATGGAAAGAGATCCTTTATCTCAACTCTGTGAAAATGAAATGGACCTTATTTGGACTTTGCGATATGACTGTCGTGAAAATTTTCCACAATCATTGCCAAAACTGCTGCTCTCTTTAAAATGGAACAAACTTGAAGATGTTGCTCAGGTAAGGGAAAAGGCAATGATGCTGGGGAGAAATCCTGGGGTCAAATAATGAATAAATAGGGCTTCTTTCCCAAGTACAGGCATTTTGAAATGGTACTGTTGTATAAACCCAAGTTTATTGTATACCTTCTGTGCCATGGACAAATAAGCAAGAACTTAATAGCTAAAATAAAGCAAAAAGACACTCATAATGCATTTCAGAGGCTCTCTAAATGATGA
Organism: Melopsittacus undulatus; assembly: GCF_012275295.1. Classification (NCBI taxonomy): domain Eukaryota; kingdom Metazoa; phylum Chordata; class Aves; order Psittaciformes; family Psittaculidae; genus Melopsittacus; species Melopsittacus undulatus. Next base: position 70,130,742 of record NC_047532.1, on the reverse strand, counting down.
GGAAAGCACAGCAATGAATTTACACAGGCTAATTTTAAAATCTAGTGCTCAGCTTTGATCTTAAGTGCAAGGAATTTCACGGAACCATTTAGGTTGGAAGGGACCTTTTGAGATGATGTAGTCTAGCCCCTGCACTCGGGCACAGTTGGCTGGAGCAGGACTGTGTCCAGCTGAGTGTTGTGTATCTGCACTGATGAAGTAAAAATCAAAATCTGAAATAAAGATTCTTCTAAAAACTCAACCTTCTCAAATATTACGAAATTCCACATCTTGGACTCTGTAATTAAACCTCTTAGAGGCAGACATGATTCTTCGGAGATACAGTACCCACTAGTGGCACAAAATAAAGCACTCTTCTCATCATGTTGATTGTTTGACCAAATAGTCTCTTTCAGGTAACTCTGAGTAATTATGGACTTTAAGACTGGTGCTGTGACACAAGACTACATTTTCAGCGAAATTGTACAACTTCTTTGCTGTATAGATGCACAAGGTTATTTCACTCGACTGTAAAGAAGTTGCTAGAGCTGCCTTTTTCTGTATTTACCCAAATGGAATACAACTCCTGTGACACTTCTTGGGAATAAGTGGAACCTTGATATAGGAAAAATTATATGAGTTTATAATGAGACAATTCCTGCTTGATAGACTGACTTAAAAGTAATAAAATAACAGATTCATGGATTTGTATTCAAATATTTTAGTCTGGGTGTGTGAAGAGGAGGCTGGGCAAAATGGTAAATGTCTGGCCAGTGTTCACATGTGCAGTGCTCACTGTTCATCTGCTTTTCCTAAAAAATAAGCATTTGCCCTAGTATTGTTATAGGTAGCATAATTTTTTATAGTAGCTGACTTTCATCTGTTTCAAGCTAGGTGTAATTGGAAGAAAAGGAAACCACTTCATGAAAACTTGCCTTCCATCTATTCGTAGTGATTTTTGTAATTATCCAGTCCATCAGAATCTTACTTTGCCTCCAGCTTAGTTGATATTTTATTATTTCTTTCCTACCAGCTAGGTGTATGTTTTGTGAATTTCTAAAATTACATGGAGTTTCATCCTAGCTCCGTGTCTGTGCCATGAACACAACACTAACAAAATACAGCACCCACACATTCCTTGTGTTCTCATGTGCAAGAATGCTTTGTTCCTTAATACGTCCATTATATGCTTCTGAATTTATTGTTAATTATTAGAAGTTATCTGGAAATATAACCTGTAGAGATAAAAGCAGGTATTTGTTTACTCATTAAAATATGTGAAGGAAAAGGCATTCTGATTGCTTGCTAGGAGCTTTGAAATATGGCCTTTGGAAGCAGAGTTCCGAAGAGTTGTTTGGAGTATGGATGTTAGATGCTAGCTCAAAGTATTCCCAATGACTTACCTTTTTAGGTCAGTCAAGGCAGTCTCACGAATTTTATGAGCTCCAGCATTAGCAAGACACATTGCTTACCTCACATGAAAAGTAAGTTAATATAGTACTAGTTCTATATTGCAGTATTAGTGTTGCTACAGCACACATGCTGCTGCATTAGGAGGTTTTTAAATGCTGTAAGTATTTCAGTAAAAGTCTTGACACATAAAGCAAAAAGTTCAAAATATCAAAGCCAACCAACCAACCAAACCCACAAAAACCCCAAATCAAGCCAAAACCCAGCCAAACACCAACTGTTATAGGAAAAATGAACAATGTTGCTATATTCCTGTTTCTGTAGCTCAAAAGTTAGTAAGGTTTCTAACAAATTGAGTATTTGATTGTGGACCATCTTTAATCTGTTACTTCAATGTTCCCATGAAGTTATGTACAATGGATTAAAGCAGTTTTCTTGTGTTACTTACCTTACAGATTCCATCCTAGTTGTTATTGTATTGCAATATTTCAGTGGAGTAGTTGCACTGAAGGAGTCTGAAGGTGTTGCTGTAACCTCCTTGCTCAGCAGAGCAGGAGGATGGCAGAACCTGGTAGCAGAACTCACAATTTATTTTCAAAGCAGGGCTTAGCCATTATTAAAACCAAACAAAACCATTGCTTGTTTTGACTTTCAATCAAGTGACACCATCATTAGGCAGAACTAGAGAAATTAAAACTAATTTTCTCAAGTACTTGAAATAACTGCCATAAAACTATTCACATGTGCTTAACTGCATTGTCTCTTATAGTAGACTTGTCTGTTAGGAAATAAAAAGTAGTTATTTCTATATAGAAATACAGAAATACTGGCACTCCAAGGCTAAATTTGAATTTTCTCTAAACCTTTAGATTGTTGAGAGTTCATGTTCCTCATTTCCTCACAGCTTGTCAGGAGTTGCAAACCATGGGAGAGAAGTGCGCAGTATTTCCTGTGTGCAGCATTTTAACATGGTTGATACTGCAAAGAAATTTTAAGAGCGTAAACTATATATTTTGAACTGTCAAATGTCTTTACAAATGAGCTGTGTTATCGCTGGTATCCATTCACCTGCACTTCTGAGGAGTGTGTGATGTGCCTGGGATGTGGAGCTAGTTGGAATGCATTTCCCTGTTAATTCCAAGGCAGAAAGTGACCAGAGCAGTGGGTATTTGGGGAATTTCCTTGCCTGTTTCATAGTTCATTTAGACCTTGCTTCTTCTAAGCTCGTATCATTTAACATTTTCCCATTGTAATAACCTCTGAAATCATTGCAGCAGTCAAAGTGAGAAGGTCTGTAACTTCAAATGAACTTCTCAGTTAACGCACATGCTCTAGGTCATGACTTTCAAAATTAAGTAACTCATATATGCAGCATGTCTTATTCTTGTCTTTTCATACTGTACTTAGGTTCTCACTCATGATCAGTCATGATCAACAAAACGTTTCTGTTTTTTAGGTAGGCAGTCTAAAAATTCCAACACATTTGTTTTGAAGTTTATTTGTTTTGAAGTTTCTTGCTGTGTGCCTGCAAGCAGAGCTGCTGCTTGCATTTCCAACATCTGCTTTATTGTATTAAATGTCTGCTCAGTGTTAGTATTTCTTTCAGAATTCCCTATAAGTATCCATGATACGTAAATGTTGGTGGCTGTAGTTCTGCATGACGTTGTTGAACCTTACTATGGATTGAATATATATGTTTGCTTGTATATTTCTGTGGAATTATGACATCTATATTTAAAAATACCTTTAATTTTACTTCCTATAATCTTGCATATGTTCAAACTAGTATTTGGACATGAAAACAGTTTGATTCCTTCTCCTGCTTCTGGAATTTTAGCATGGCCACTGGCTTTGCAGTGGGAGTGATCTGTGCCCATTTCTTGCTTTCTGAATTTCACAAACCTGCGCAGATGAACCCATTCAGAATCTGTCCCACAGGTGTTTAAACAGTGTTATGAACACGTCTGTTACATGCAGGCCGAGGTTATGATGTGCACATATGTGTTTGTCATGCTAGAACTGGAAGCATTGGTTCAACTATGTTATATAGTAGAAATGGAGATTTTTCCCGATTGGTGTATAAAGAATTACTAAATCCAGAGGAAAATAAGAACTTCTTAAGCATTCGTATTTTTAAGTTGCTGTTTAAATATGAAGTACCTGTATTATCTAATTTGTAGGAAGGGGTATTGTTATCATGAGTTATGGATAGTTCCTACAGAGAAGAAAAACCTTGTTCTGTTAATGCACTGCATTTATGCATTTTGGCTTGTTTATTTGGAGCAATAATGTACTGCTCCAGCCAAACCACTGTACACATACCATAAGAAATATACTGTCAGTGGGTAGCTTCATTGAAATGTGATAAAACCAGTTGGTTTTTGAGACCTGTAGATGTTGTTCTTGGTTGTCCAAAATAATACATTAGTGTTTTCTGTATTTTTTCCAGCACATCATTGTCTTCAATATTGGGATTTTTTTTAGTATCTAACCCTAATCATCCATTTTGCAACTAATTCTCATTACTATCCACAGTGCCTGTGGGAAAAGGCTCCATCAGTTGAGGTGAATAAATAGCTTTGGTAAAGGTCTCTCAACAAAACCCTATTTTTCTTAAGTAGAAGACTTTTACCATTACCAAAATATTTATATAATTATAAGAACATTTACAAAACATTATCAACATTAGCTAAATATTATTGAAACTCTTTCTAATACATACATATTTAGGTTACCTTATCGTTATTTACTGTCATTGTGTCTTATGTATGAAGAAACTGATATTTCAGACTAAGTATAAATGACACCTGTGCCAAAAACATAACCTGGATCATTTGAAAGGGTAAGAAACATAATCAGAAGTAGGCCCATTTTCCCAGAATTATTTCCTCTCCCCTGAGCAGTCTGTAACCTCCTTTTGTTAGTGGGGATGTTTTTTGGGCACTTATACTCACCTGTGTTCTTCAATGCTTACTTTACCTGTAACCTAAGAATCTTCTTTCTAAAACAGCTTCAGGCTCTCCTTCAGATATGGCCCAAACTGCTGCCCAGAGAAGCATTAGAATTGTTGGATTTCAATTATCCAGACCAGTATGTCAGAGAATATGCAGTGAGTTGTTTAAAACAAATGAGGTGAGTATATTTTATTACTTCAGCATGCATGGACATCTGCAGTGAAAAACTTCATTCTGTTTGTTTATAGGAAAAAAAACCAAACAAAAAGAAAGATTTAAGCACACTGCCTGCCATGAATAGATGGCCAAATAAAGCAGACTAATTTCTAGATAAGCATGTTGTCAGCCAAATAAAGCCATATTCTGACATCGTGCATTCAGTGATTATTATAGTCCACGTTGCTGAGAGAACAACAGTGTGCCTTTGTCCCAGGGGGGAATGTGTCTTCAACCAACCCTTCCTTGGACGAAAGGAGAGCAAGATAGTGTGAGATACTTTCTAAGAACAAAGGGGGAAAATATTACAATGTTGTAATACTATAAAAGTTGCCATCCAGCTACCTCATATCCTATCAGAGATTCATTGTATCATGTCATACAAATGTAAGCTGTAGTGTATAATAAAACAGAGAATTACTGATCTTTTTGTTCTTTACTGTAGCCTTTGCTATCTGCAGTTCTTTATCACATATAATTTTGATGTTTATGGTAATGAAGGGCAAAATCTGTATAACAGTAGCATTTGCAGCATTACTGCCTGTTTCCTGTCCTTGAATTCTAAATTGTCTGTGGTGAATAGTTCAATGATTAATTCTTTTAATGGTCAAGGCTAGACTTTTTGGGGTAAATAAAACCCAAGAGTATTTTGACTTCTTTAGAATGCAAACAAGTAATTTAGCTGCTGGACTATCCTAAATAATATTGAATTATTACATCTGGAGTTACTTTGAGAATTCTTAAATTCTGGCTCTGAAACAAAATCATGTTCAGCTGGTGTCAGAAATCAATTTTCAACATCATTAAAAAGTCTAATGAAGGCAGCTGGTAAAACTGTAACCTAAAGGTGATCCTACTAGCAGAAATAAAATAATACATGAACTTAAATAAAACATATCATAATTGAAAATCTTTTCAAGTTACTGACGTTTTTCAGGCTAAGATGAAGTGAATGAAAATTCAGTGTTTACATCTCTGCAGTCTTCAAGCAATGGGCTGAAGAATTTTGACTCTTTTTACTTCTATCTTAGGAAGAGAACTTGAATTCTGCAGGCCTTTTTGAAAAGATACTAAAATGTAAAAAATAAAGGAACGTTCACATTTGTACTACAGTAATTGTCAAGTCTGAGAGGTTTTATGGGGGGAGGAAAATACGAGATTTAATAGAAAATTATTAGAAATATTTTTATAATGTCAGAATATTACTTGAACTAGTTAATTAGCACAGAGGCCTTATAAAGTTGTGTTTATGTGGCTAAATACTTAAATGTGCACTTGTAGGAGTAATTTGGGTACTGTTTGGTTTCTCAGAGATGATGTATGTATTTTTTCCTTAACCTTTATGTTGTTGGTAGAAATAAAAATATCCAACACAACCAAAATGAAACCAACAGGCAAAACCCAAACAAAAAGTTTTGGCTCAATGGATCACTTTGTAGGTGCATCTTAATAAATTAACACCTATTAGCTTACAGGTAGTAACTTCTACAGACACAATAATTGAATTGCTTTTGGTAGAACGAATGCTCTGCTCCCCCTTCTTTGTAAGCTGAGTGACTTTGATAGGTATATGTAATTATTACCAGTTCTTGTCCACTGTAGGTAACTGCTAGGTTCCTCTTTCCGTGGTTCCACAAGTCCAGCTCCTCAGTCTGAGGTTTGGGTGCTCAAAGCCCAGTCTGAAATAATTTGAAATAGTGAATTTCCCAGGTATTTAACCTAGCACTGAGGCTTAGATCTTCGCCTTCTAAAAGCCTGTGACAGAGCACCAGGTTTTCATTTCCAGTTTTCAAAGCCATAAGACACTGTTGGAGGTATAACTTACTGATGAATTCATCAGTCTGGCACTTGCACTAATTTGTGTATTATTGTCCCTCTCCATGTGATTGAAAAACTGGGAGACTGTTGCTGTTGAAACAAAACTGTTGGATTTGTCCTATGCATCTCGGTTTCTGGAATATCGTTAATCTAGTTATTCTGTTACTGACTGCTTTTATGTACCTCATTCTAGTGATGAAGAGCTCTCACAGTATCTCCTTCAACTTGTGCAAGTCCTGAAATATGAACCTTTTCTTGACTGTGCACTCTCCAGATTTCTCTTAGAGAGAGCACTCGCTAATAGGAGGATAGGACAGATGTTGTTTTGGCATCTAAGGTAGGAGTTTTTCCCTTACATCCTTCTGAAACTATGAAGCCTGACTGGACTTTCAAATGTGATTGCTTGGGGATTTTTCTGAGCTGTTACTCTAGTCCCCTACAAGTTCTCTTTATGTTTCTTTACCTTTGGCATTTATAGATTGGAGCATGCCTATGACTGAGAATATATTACAGTGATTTGTAATCTGCTGTTTGGTGAAAGTATTCCTAACTGCATTCAGCTGTAACGCTCTGATAAGTTAGGTTTGTATATAACCTAAGTGTTTGTTTTGGCTGTGTGTGCAGTAGAAATACAATATTTATACCTCTCAGTTGAGCAAAATTTCTATTACCATTGAGAGTCCAAAATAAAAGCAGTTCTCTGTGTAGCTGCTACTTTTGGTGACGGGTTTCCTGAGAGGGAGCCACCTTGCGGAATGGACCATAGATAGATTCTGACTTCCAAGTACGATTTACTTAATATTTCTAAATAAAAAGAAGGAGTACTACATGTAAATGTTTTAAGGATAATTGGCTCTGGTATAAGGTTCAGTGGCTTATTTCAAAGTGCTCCCCCAGAGGCAAATTTGGGGTTTTCAGTTAGAAAGATTTGAGAACATGTAGTTTAGTGTCAGCCCTGATTGTCAGTGTCACTTTCTATGACTTATAAGTACTGCTGTCTTGAATAAAAGGGGTTCCTGAAAACAAATATCCAGTCACTACCTGTTAACATTACGGTCTCCAGAGCAGTCCTATACCTGGCACCAAGTGACATACACTGAAACTAGCCGGTCCTCATAGTCTTCACCACGTAAATGTTCTGTTATTTTTTTAGAAATCTGACTTTTTGTTTTCTCTGCATGACCATGAGGTGTTTTGTTGTTTATTTCTTTGTTGGTTTTTTTGTTTGTTTATATGCGAGTTTTTCATTATTGTAATGACTTGAAGAATGCCAGTCTGTAAGTGCTGTGGTTTGATGAGCAGCTTTTCCTCTTATAGGTCAGAAGTCCACATACCTGCCGTTTCAGTACAGTTTGGTTTGATACTTGAAGCTTACTGCCGAGGAAGTGTTGCTCATATGAAAGTACTTGCTAAACAGGTATAGACTTCCCTTCTTTGAACCTTGAGTTATCCTAGCATGTAACTGAGACAATTGTTCCATTGCTCCTGGGAAGCATACTGGTTTCCTTGGCAAAATCCATCTCTTGGGGAGCGGGGAGGAGAAGGAAGCATGAGTGAGACAGAGGAATGAAAGAGAAACCAGACGGGTGATGGAGTGTCCTCCCTGGTACAGAGAGCAACTAGTGCTGTGGGGCCTCTGAGGCAGGGAGCTGGCCTTACAGTGTTCCAAGTTGTATGAGGTCCTTTGACCAGTCTGCTTGTATTCTGGACAGAGCAAAAGGCTAGCTGGGTTATTAACTGAAGAAGGGTTTCTGTGCACTGGAGACTTGTGACCTTCTTACCTCAGTAAGAGTAGCTTGTTTGTTAGAAACTGTTACTTTTCCATCTAAACTTTGGCTAGATGATTCCTGAGCTGCTTCCTGCAGCTTTGCCTTTTGTTAAAAGATGATGCAAAACCCTGTGAAGTTGTAGTATAATGTAGTATTCCTTGGAAATAGAGGTGTTGAAGCAAACCAAATACATATTTTAGTGATACTATAATATGGTCCAGGACATGACATAATAATATGCCATTTACAGAAAAAAACAAACAAACAAAAGAAAAGAGATGGTTACTGTTAAATACCCTAGTACATGTGAGAGGTTTGCTTTTAAGTGCAAGTGTATCAGCAGATCATTAAGAGAGACTCACAAATCACTTTTGAAGTCTCTAATGCAGTTTTAGAAGTAAATTTAGATTATGATAATAAAAATCTTTTTAAAACAATCTCTGTTTGGAATCAATGTATTTGCTGTATCAGGCCATAGAGGCTTACTCAGTAGGTACTTGTCTGAGGAGTGCTGTTTCTAACCGTTTTGATACCGTCTATGTTGAAACTATGCTTTAGAGGCATCTGGAACAGGAATGTGCTGTTGTGCTCTTTATTACTGCAGTTCACAGGACATTGAGAGACCATCTCTTAGACATATGTGCTTGCTAGTATTGTCAAAATCACATGAAGATTAAGTGATGAAATGCTTGGAGCAATAGACCTAAGGTTACTAAAGTTTTTGTGCACTTCACAGGAAACCAATGTCAGTACAATCAAAGAAGGGGCAAAAAAATTCCCAACTGTACAAACACGGAAGAAATTCAAAGTAGAAATACTTCAAAAAGTTCCTGTTTGTACAGCACAGGTTCCATTTTGTTCCCTTGTCACTGATGTTTGTACAGCTCCTAGAATAGTGGAAAAGCAGAGTGCTTTTGGTTTTGACAGATGGCTGACCTGGCAGGTCTCCACTGCCTCAGCTTTATAATCAAACTGCATACAATTTCCACAGCATCCTGCCTGACAGAGGTCATTCTGTCTGTAGAAGTGGTAAGTTTTGACTCAGCACCTTGTAAGTTAGACTGAAGCTTCCTTGTATAGAAATCAACTTTTGTAATTATTAAATTGATGCTGTTTGCTAGAAGATGTGTATTACTGAGCATGTTAACTGTGGCTAGTGCAAATACAGCTGATTGTTCTAACAACTATTTTGTATATGTCTAACAAGTTGCTTAGCTGTAGATGTAATGCATGAGTTGTATTTGTTGTATGTGCTGTCGAGGTTTGTTATTGAAGGGCTTTTCTCAGTGTCATGTACATTTACATCATTAGTTGACTTGCTTTCTTAGAAATTATGTACCAAAACAGAAGGGGGGGGAAAAGGGTTAAATCCCACCTGCATGCTTGCAAGAAACTGTCTTGCCTTTTTACATGTGTTTAAAGTAATAGTATGGCTTAGATGAGACACTATGATTTGGAGTGCCTTAATTGATTAGAGCACTTGCCTTATGTCTACCTTCAGCAGAATTTTTAATGAGCAAACGTTTAAGCCTCTGGTCCATACAGGTTAGGATGCGTAGTTATGCATGTGAAAATTGTCTGCAAGTGGTCACAGGGCCATGTCACGTATGCAACTAACAGGATGTGTGCAATGAAGTATCTGCATCCATAGCTCACCACAAGTAATGTTTGATTTTTAAAAGTGTGAAGCACTCACTATTTCTGTCAACTTCAGTATGGATAGAAACACCTATGTTAAGGGCTTTGCTAAATTAGTGGGCAAAAATTGTATCTTGAAGAAGGACTTTGTGTAAATATACACTACAATGCCTCGTTTATCTTTCTGGAAATGTCAAGTCATGCTTTAAAAGGTGAATCAAAGCTTGGGAGCTTTCACCCATCAATGTCATTATTACTTAAGAAAATGGAATTTCTCGGGCAGGAGTTACTTGGGAAAGGCTGCCTTAATAGCTATCTATTATTTCCATTTTGAAAAGATTGTAGAATTGTTTAATACTTCCTTTTGTTTTGAAATGGAATTTTGCATTGTATTATGTGTAAAATCAGAGCAATGCCTTTTAAAGATAAAATATCTTTCAGGTGGAAGCCCTTAATAAAATGAAGACTTTGAATAGTTTAATTAAGCTGAATGCCATGAAGCAAAGCAAAGCAAAAGGAAAAGATGCAATGCAGACGTGTTTGAAACAAAATGCTTACAGAGAAGCACTTTCTGACCTCCAGTCTCCTCTGAATCCTTCTGTTATACTGTCAGAACTACAGTAAGTTAAGCATGAGGGTATAAAATTCCACTGTAGCTTTTTCATGGGAACAGTAAAGCAGAAACATGTATGTGCTGCAACTTCCTTTGGCTGCATTGTTCAGCAGATATGCTGTCATAAGGAACTTCTTATATAGTGAGAGAAGGTCTGAAGTTGGGAGTCTGCCTAAGGTTAAGTTATCAGTTAAGTTTAAAGGTTTTTGTGGTCCACCTTGAAACTTAATAATCTCTTAGCTAATGCATTGCCATCACTAAATAGAATTAAATATGAGCCTAAAATGAGTTAGACAGCATTCCTAGCTTCTAACAGTAAGTACAAAAACCATTAAAACTTTTAACAGCACTTAAATATAAAGTTTAAAAGTTGATAGGAAAGGATATAAAGAAAATTGTTTTCTCTGAAAATTACGGTGTTTAATTGAAGCATTAGATATATATATGTCAATCACAGTATCTAATACATTCCATCTATAACAATATGTTTGTAACTTGGTAAGCGTTCATAGCATAGTAGCAGAATGAAAGCAGAGGTAACATTTCAATGCTTCCAGACTGGAAGTCTGTGTGTTCTGTTGTGTTTGCACAATGTTTGGACATTTTCAGTTTAATTACTCTTATTGGACTACAGCTTTTGTATTTTTTTTTAGTGTTGAGAAATGTAGATATATGGATTCTAAAATGAAGCCTCTATGGATAGTGTACAACAACAAGATGTTTGGAGGAGATCTTGTAGGGATCATCTTTAAAAATGGTGATGGTAAGCAGTGCTAAAAACTTTTCCTTTCTGTCTTCATTCCCACACTTGCACATAAGCTTGTTGCTCTGTATTGCTGTAAAACAAATGTGGTTTACTTTAACATAATGAAGCATCCTTTTCTGACTGGGTTTCAAAGTATACATATGTTCAGTGATGGTAATATAATTATGGTTAATCCCAACTTCACCTTTAGTGTTGAGTATTTTGAGATTGCTTTTTCTGGAGGCTTTATAAACATAAGGAAGTTTGTCTACACCACACTGAGAGATTGAAGTAGCAGTTTCAACCTCTTGTTATAGACCTGCGGCAGGACATGTTGACGCTCCAGATTTTGCGTTTGATGGACATACTTTGGAAGGAAGCTGGTCTGGATCTTCGGTAAGGATCTCTTGAGGGCTGGTTTATTTGGATGGAGAGTCTACTTTTAGCAGTAAAGTTCTCATGTTTTCTAAATGTCTTCCCTACTGTTCCCTTTCCATGCATCCACATGGCTGTCCAGAGGTTTCACTTGTCATTGCCAGGGTGAACAGCCTATAGGAAGCAGTTACTGTAACTAATTAGATTGCTTCTCTTGGCATTTAATTTCTTAGATGGCCCACATTACAGAAGAACTTAGCCATGAAAAGGAATAATGGAAGGAGTGAAGTGAAACTGGGATTTTTGTTTGTTATCAAGCAGAATCCTTTTCCTGGTGTGCCACATCTCTTGCCATTTATCTAAGTTGTCACACTGATTATAAATTCCACTGTTCTCTTGTATAATTTAGTGTTTTAATTGTTTGAAAATCATCTCGATAAAAAGCATTGTATGAGGTCAGGAAATAATTCCTGAGTTAAGCATCCAGCAAGCAGCTTTTGTGTCTTTTGTTTGTTTGCCTGCGTTTGTGACCTTTACAAACAGAGGTGTTTCATGAACTCCTCATGTAACAAACTTAACTGTTAGTCGTCACTGATTTTCCAGGCATATGCAAAAAATGGGGACTTAGTTGTGATAGAAATCGCAACTCTTAAGTTCTAAGACATGTGCAAGTGAGGTACAAACACAGAACACAGATCTACTGGACAAAAGTTAGCAGCTGAGGATTGCACCTAGAATACACCATCACAGTTCTCTAATGGGTAGATCTAATAGGCAAAACGCTCTCTAGAAATCAGTCAGCTTCAAGTACTGGTAATTTGGGGTTGGGGGAGTAGGAGGCTTGAGATTCTTTGTAATAGAATTTCACTGTCTGGTTGAGATTTACCGGAATTGTGGAATGCAAATACAGTTTTTTTTTAACATTTTCTCATTTCTCTGTGCCTTTTTTTCCTTAAGGACATGTATGGTTTGTGCTGCCCTGGCCACACATGTCCAAATAAATTTTATACTTGCAGTCTGTTTCCTACCAAATTTAACAGTAGAATGTCCATCTTATATTAATTACATACAGGCTTAATGAAGATGAGGGTCCTGAGAGAGAAGTATGAATTTGTGGGCCTTTTGTGGTTTTTCCTGGGGGAGGGAAATCATGTTGGTTATTTTGGGGGATACTTTTCCAGCCAAATCTACGCACTACTTTTAGCCAAAATAATTTTCAAGTTCTAATTTCTTTTCAGAGAAGTAGTTCTAAAGAAGATACTGAGTATCAGATTATTATAAACCATTTGGAGGCCATAAATTGAATTTTGTATGCCTGTGAAAGAGCTGTAATCCTTTGTGTTTAATTTTTAAGTGTTGTTTATAAAGCTAAAAGTACTTATTTAAATATTACGTGAAATATTCCATTTAAATTGTTTGAGCTCATTTAACATTTCTGTGCTTCAAGCATAATGGTAGGAGTTTCATAAGGCACAAAATATCAGCTTGCACAGAGAAGTAAGACTATAAACTTGTTATTTATGCTGCTTATGGAAAGATTCCTTTGAGTGAAGTATGGGATGAGGGAGGAATGTGAACAATAGTTTCTGGAAGTATATGTTTGTGATGAGGTGGCTGAGCATGTATTAAGTTGAACACTGATTTGAGGAAACTTTAGGTAATTTATGTCATTATAAATAGACTGTAAGGAGACTGATCCAGCGTTTAGCGGCAAGGACAACCTCTGGCAGCTGCGGAATCCCAGATGAGACATTCTTCGGTTGCTGCCTTCCAGAAGCTTAGTTTGTGGTTGCAGCCAGGGCCACACACTGTGCCTAGCAAACAGGAATAGGAACCAGGAGTCATCAAATATGCTTTTCCTGACTAAGGCATTTTTTTAAACTCAACAAAGGAAAACCACAAATGGCCTCTGATGTCCAAGATTTTTCTTAAAACTCTCAGAATTAAAAAAAGGAGCAAGGGGAAGTTCCTAGTGAGAACTGAAGTTCTATAATTGGCCTCTTCCATTTATTTACTTAACTGGGAGCATCTTCCTTCCATTCATCCTCTTGTAGTTACAATTAGAACATAAAATTCTAGGATTGAGGCAGGGCTACAGTTTGATGTCTGTCAAAGAGAGATTAACCAGGCAGCTGCCAAGGGAAGGCTCTGAAATGGCCTGAACTGAAAACAGAATTGGACAGAACAGCACTCTGAATGCCTGGAGTATGAGGACACAGCTAGGAGGGTAGGACACTGTGATGTCCGTGTTTACAATCTGTGTGCCTGTTGGGAAGAGATAACTCCAAAATCTGTGGGTTAACAGCAGTGATTCTGTTGCCATGTTCGTGAATTGGGACTTGCTGGCTTCTTGGTTAAGAGGCATGGTATCAGGTAAATGAGTGCTTTCCTGAAAAATACAACTTTATATGTCCATATAAAGACGAGTATTTTCTTCTCACCCTGTTTCATCCTTTGAGGCTATAGTTTCCCTGAAGTTGTTGCTTCCCTTTTGCCTTTGTGGATGCATAATGAATTTTGTGCTTTTCAACTGTTTTCCACTACAGAATGTCTGGTAGCTTAGGCAAGTGTGGTACAGGGCTTCTCTCTTCTTTCACCAGAGTAAGAGCAGAAGCACTTGGTGTCTGCCTCTCTCTGCCAATCAATAATATCTTGCCACAAGCAAATAATGCTGCTGCTACAAAGCATGGATCAAATGGCAACCAATATGCTGCCATCGAGGAGTTTGGGATAGGATCAGTTTCCTTATAATTGCACTGCAATCCACAGTCAGTTATTCAGTAGTAATTTAAAATGACATCTTAGCCCAGTCTGTGCCTAAAGCAAGCATGATATTCCCAGTGGGGTTTCTCAGCTCTGGAGTGGAACACCAAATATATATTGGTTTTGAGATCTCCAAAGCTGAAGAAGGAGAAGTGTATGTTTGTTTGTTTGTTTGTTTAACTGTTAAGTGATTTGTCCCATGGGTGAACTGGCCTATTCCACATAGGGTGTGTTTCGTTGTCTCAGCCCCGTATGTGCATTCTGACTACAGAGCAGAACAAGACCAGGTTTTGTATCAGGGAAATATGCAGAAGGATGCAGCAGTGTACTCCAGTAGCTCCTTCATCCAGAGCTGTCACTGGATGGACAGTGGAGTGCACAGCTGAATAAAGCTTCTTATGGAAATTGCATCTGCTTTTCATACAGACCAAGCCAAGAGAGAGCAATGACCGTCAGCCCAGAGGAGCACTGTGCTGTCATTTAGAGAAGTCTGGCTCAGGGTCAGTTTACCTTAGATGTGTGTCAGTCAAGTACCAGACAGAAATGAGAAAACCAAAAAAGCATATTCTTTAATTAATCCCCATACCTATTAATTTCTAACACAAACTATTACCTGAAAACTGAGCAGGAAAGAATTGACATTAGTGAGTGTGTGCAGCTAGACTTCCCCTGTTCTTTCTCTAGTTGTTTCTTGTTCTTTAAGTATGGGCAGTTATGAAACAAACTCACTAAATAAAATGTTTTTTTTATTGAGGTTACATCTGCAGAGTGACAAAATGAGACTTTCAGAGGTTCAAACCCATGAAAAGTTACAACTCTTCAAGTTACATTGCTTTAAAAAACCTCTGTGTCTGAAGTCGTGTACGACTATACTCAGTAGATTGTCATTCTCTGATACTTGTTTCTATGAGAAATGTTTAAATACTACAAATACCTGTCACAGCGGAGGAGCATAACATCTGTCTGTGGGGTCTGCAGTGTTGCACCTCTAGGAAGAGTAATTCTTGCATCAAAAAGCGTATCTGCAGCTTTACCTATGTGACAGCATTGAAACTGTGTTAAGGCAGAACTTAGCAGAGTAACAGAACAAAAGAATATCTGAAGTTTGAGGAGTTCGATCTATGTTGAGTGACCTTTGTTGTTGGAGACTGTCAAGGTATTTAGTATTTGGTTACTTTATGGACAGATAAGAGTGAGTTCTCCAGACTACTTTTTCATTTCATGGCTTGTTGAGTTCAATGCCTACCTTAACGTCTGTCAAGTCTGATGTTAAGTAACTGTACATGAATGAAATCAGAGCTCATAAACATATTGAAAAATGCATTTGTTACAAATGAAAAATTGCAGTATTTTTAAACCACTCTCCTTGAAGTTACAGAGAATGTGTTAATAAATTACCAGAACTTGATGATGGATTTGGAAATATACTGCTTTGGAGAATTAAACTTTGGAAATAAAGAACTGTACTAAATGGAATGAAGAATATTTTCTGTCCTGCTCAGGATTGCTGTGTTGATCTGCCTGTGGTCTTTACTGGCATTAAAAAGCAGGGAGCATATCCTGCTGACAGATGTTGAAGTCAGAAAGACCAGGATGAGATGGAAAGGGCCCAGAGGATTTGTCCCTAACTTGACTCCTGTCAAACTGTCTCTCTGACAAGGATGTTTTTTCCTCCAGTTGTAAGCTCACAGTCCTCAAGGGGCTGAAGGCTTTCATCATTGCTTGCTTTTGAAGGGGAAGTTGTTGGACATATGCCCAGTTAAGCTGCAAGTAGGGTGGGTTGAAATGCCATGGAAGAAGGCCAGCATGCACTTTAACCTGGCAATATTTGGCTTACGTTTGTCGTGTCTTGATAAGGATGGGCAGTACTTCCTTGTATCGTGGACACTGGTGTTCAGTAATTACAGATCCCTTCTGTTCATTGTGAGAGCCCTTTGGTCTAGACTGTTGGGGTTTTTTAATTGGGAAATAGACTAGAATACAAATAGGAAGAAATTTCCAAATCTGCACTTCTCTTTCTTTATTATTATTAGGTTTTAATTTTTGTTTCAAAGTTGTGTGTTCTGAATCCCCTGTTGCATCTAGTTTTCAGTTCATTTTGTTGCCAGTAGAGAAGAACCCCCAGCTATATAGTTATTCCTACTTGTGCCTCTTCAATTGCGTGCTATTACTTAGGCAGAGAAACTGTTCAGCTATCTAATAGCTATTATGCCAAAAAGTTCCAATTATTTTCACCTGGAATGTTATTTACTTTTCCACTATGACTTGGGATAATAGGCTAAATAGCTAAATAATAGCTAAAAGATGTGGTTCTGCTTTGTAGCAATTAGTATCTGCTTTATATATGAATACAGATTAAACTCCACCAGCAGTGCTTTGTGTATATATATGTGTGTGTGTGTATTTATATGTAAGTATGGATGCATATATACCCCACACAAATTTTAATGTCCTGTAATTTTTCATACAGCTTTGTAAGTTAGTGAGTGCTAGTCTATACCGTGTGTACTGCAATTAGATTAGCATGGGTAGCCATTCTTTTCTATGTGGATCCATGACCAGAACAGAGATAATACTCTTGACACCTCCATTTGGGATGCAGTGCCTTTGAAGAGTTGCTTTACTTTCCCATTGCAGACATGGAGCTCCCATCCAAGTTCCCATTCCATTTAGCATTTTAAGCATTTGGAGTGAGGACATGTTTTGGAAAAAAATACACTTAACACTTAGACACATCTCTCTTTGAGTGTGTCTTAATGCAATGATATTGTTGTAGATGCTTTTACAAGACATGGTATATGAATGCACATGAATATTCTTGCACATTAGGCAGGTTAAAAGGTGTGTTCCTGGTTTTCATTAGATTTCTATGCTTGAAATATGTAAGAGTTGAAAAACATTATTTTATGTTTATATTAAAAAGGATTTCTAGCGTTTTATGTTAAACTAGGAAGAACGGGGGAAAAGAGATGCTCTTTTCCATTTACACAAATGATTTTTTATAGAAGGACATAACTGCTTAGCCAGTAAAATAACAAATGAATACAAAGGGCTCCCTCTATGGTTTCTCCTACCAAGGTACAACTGTGTTATCTAGGAAAAGGGAAAAATAAGGGTTATTTATAATTTCTTTATATATATATATACATATATATATGGAAAAAGAATACTTTAAATGTATTGCTGGTATTTTAACTTTGCAAGCAATGTCTGTACCTTAACCTTTGAGAGTTTAGTGTTCAAGGTAGCCTGAGTATTCAGTCTCCAGTGTATGTTGACACACTAAAGAAACATGCTTGCTGTTTCTGTTTTTAACATGAATCTGTGTTTCCTTTCAGGATATTGCCTTATGGCTGTTTAGCAACTGGAGATCACTCAGGCCTTATTGAGGCTGTGTCTAGTTCAGAAACCATTGCTGACATTCAGTTAAATAGCAGCAACGTTGCTGCTGCTGCTGCCTTCAACAAAGATGCTCTCTTGAACTGGCTGAAGGAATACAATTTAGGGTAAACTCTACATTCTATTTTCTCATTTATAGTTTAAGCCACAAAATTCCTTCAAGTTTCTATTTCAATGTCGAGGAGTATGTGATGCTTCTGGCAAGTTTGTTACTACTTATTTTTCTAGTGTGTAAAATTCTGACCCTAATCCATGGTGCCCTTGGGATTCCAACAGCAATCCAGCTGAAATGTAGCAGCATTTTGACTGCATGTTGTTAAATTATACTAGATTTGACAAAACAAAGAAACCCAAGGAAACTAGATGGGTCACAAGTCTTGGTGTTGTTGCCTTTCATATTTGCATTTCTCCTGTTCTTCCTAGCTACTTTTTACAGTGTTTTCTCTCAAATAAGTCTAGGTTTACCTCATCCTAATGGGCACCTGGTTTAAACAAGCAAAAATCCTTTTTGAGGTCCAGGCATGACACAAATTACCAGTCTTGTGCACTAATGTTGTCTTTGTGGTTCTAGAGATGACTTGGATCGAGCCATTGAAGAATTTACCCTGTCCTGTGCTGGCTACTGTGTAGCTACTTATGTACTGGGGATTGGTGACAGACACAGTGACAATATTATGGTCAGAAAAAATGGTCAGGTAAAAAAATCTCTTCTGTAGGTAGAATTATTACAGTATCTCTGTTGTGAGATTTAGATTATATTTATCTATAAGAATTAAATTGAACTTTTGATTTCTTCAGTGTCTCAGTAAAATTAACTTGTCTGAGTTTATGTAAGTTATTCTGCCTGTAAAACTAGCAAGGATTCTAAAGAGAGAGTTTTAGGGACACTGCAATATCAAAGTTTTTACCTGCTAAAAGAAAGCTTGGAAGGTCCTTAACTTTGTTTCTGAAGTGGGAGCCCAGCTGCAGGTTCGCTGAGATTAACTTCATTTCTACTAGCTTTGCTTCTGGCTTTATGTGGGAAGCCCTTGGATATGATGATGTTGAGTCTTGTGAGCTCATCATTGGGCTCATTTTTCTATCTGATATTACCACAGGATGTTTCTTGCAGATGGCAAAAGCTTAAACTTGAGATAATATTTTGCACGTTGATTTGGTTGCTCATAAGAGCCTGGATGTTATCACTGACTTTAAATAAATCTTGAAATGTTTAAAACTAAATACTCCCAATGGGTTGAAACTGTGGGTTCTGAGGAGTAGCATTATGCATTAGCTGTTCTTGATATCAGCAACCTGCAGAGGTATCGGGAAAGTGAAATATTTCACTGTATAAGTTAATTTCATTTCTGTTTTTTAGCTCTTTCATATAGATTTTGGGCATATCCTTGGAAACTTCAAGTCCAAGTTTGGAATTAAAAGGGAACGGGTACCTTTCATACTCACCTATGATTTCATTCATGTTATTCAACAAGGAAAAACAGGGAACACTGAAAAATTTGGTCGGTGAGTACTACTTTGATCTCTTCCTTTCGTAACTGAGATGATCTCTGGTGATAATTTCTAATAGACCAGGGAACCTATCTGGGTTTGTTTTGCTCATTTGCACTTGTGTGGAAGTGTGCTAACACGCATTTAAAACACAATCTACTTCTCTCCTTGTGTTTGAATATATTAACGAATTACTTCACACATCAGAAACTGCAGCTCTACAGTGAAATATAAAGTTCCGTTTTTCTCCTCCAGCAGGAGATGGCAGACACTTCTGGGCTGGTCTCCTTTTTACCTTCAGCTGCACGAGGCAGGAGGGAGGGATTCATAGAATCATAGAATAGTTAGGGTTGGAAAGCACCTTAAAATTCTCTAGTTCCAACCCCCTGCCATAGACAGGGACACCTCACACTAAACCATGTCACCCAAGGCTTTGTCCAACCTGGCCTTGAACACTGCCAGGGATGAAGCATTCACAACCTCCTTGGGCAACCCATTCCAGTGCCTCACTACCCTAACAGTAAAGAATTTCTTCCTTATATCCAATTTAAACCTCTGCTGTTTAAGTTTGAACCCATTACCCCTTGTCCTATCACTACAGTCCCTAATGAATAGTCCCTCCCCAGCATCCCTGTAGGCCCCCTTCAGATACTTGAAGGCTGCTATGAGGTCTCCACGCAGCCTTCTCTTCTCCAGGCTAAACAGCCCCAACTTTCTCAGCCTGTCTTCATATGGGAGGTGCTCCAGCCCCTGATCATCCTCGTGGCCTCCTCTGGACTTGTTCGAACAGTTCCATGTCCTTTTTATGTTGAGGACACCAGAACTGCACACAATACTCCAAGTGATGTCTGACGAGAGCAGAGTAGAGGGGCAGGATCACCTCCTTTGACCTGCTGGTCACGCTTCTTTTGATGCAGCCCAGAATGTGGTGGGCTTTCTGGGCTGTAAGCGCACACTGAAGCTGGCTCATGTTCATCAGCCAACACCCCCAAGTCCTTCTCTGCAGGGCTGCTCTGAATCTCTTCTCTGCCCAACCTGTAGCTGTGCCTGGGATTGCTCCCACCCAGGTGTAGGACCTTGCACTTGCCATGGTTAAACTTCATGAGGTTGGCATCAGCCCACCTCACAAGTGTGTCAAGGTCCCTCTGGATGGCATTCCTTCCCTCTAGCATATTAACAGAACCACACAGCTTGGTGTAATTGGCAAACTTGCTGAGGGTGCACTCAATCCCGCTGTCCATGTCACTGACAAAGATGTTGGACAAGACTGGTCCCAACACTGATCCCTGAGGGACACCACTCATTACTGGTCTCCAGCCAGACATTGAACCATTGACCACAGCTCTTTGAGTGCGACCATTCAGCCGTTCTTTATCCACTGAGTGGTCCACCTATCAAATTGATGTCTCTCCAATTTAGAGACATGGATGTCATGTGGGACAGTGTCGAGCGCTTTGCACAAGTCCAGGTAGATGACGTCAACTGCTCCACCCCTGTCTATCAGTTCCGTAGCCCCATCATAGAAGGCCATCAAATTGGTCAGCAGGATTTCCCCTTAGTGAAGCCATGCTGGCTGTCACCAAGCACCTTGTTGTTTTTCATGTGCCCCAGCATGCCTTCCAGGAGAATCTGCTCCCAGATTTTGCCAGGCACAGAGGTGAGACTGACTGGTCTGTAATTCCCCAGGTCATCCATTTTCCCCTTCTTGAAAATGGGGGTTATATTTCCCTTTTTCCAGTCATCAGGAACTTCACCTGACTGCCATGATTTTTCAAATATGATGGCCAGTGGCTTTGCAACTTCATTCGCCAGCTCCTTCAGGACCCGCGGATGGATTTCATCAGGGCCCATGGACTGGTGTACATTCAGGTTCTTAAGATGGTCTCGAACCAGATCCTCTTGTACAGTGGGCCCAAGGTCTTCATTCTCACAGTCCCTGTGTCTGCCTTCCAAGACTTGGGTGGTGTGATCAGAGCCTTTGCCAGTGAAGACCGAGGCAAAGAAGTCATTCAGAACCTCACCCTTCTCCAAATCCTATGTAGCCAGTTCACTTCCGTAGATTATTTTTCAAGTGAGATGAAGCACTGGACTTAAGCAGTCTCCCTTCTGCCCTTTCTGTCTGTCAGTTCACATTCATTGTACTGATTGATCATGCCCTGACTTAGATGCTGTCGTGGTTTAATCCCAGTCAGCCATACACTTTCTACTCCCCCTCCTCTTTCTTTCCTTCCCCCCCCCCCGGAGGGATGGGGAGGAGAATCGAAAGAATGTAACTCCCACGAGTTCAGATTAGAGCAGTCCAGTAACTAAGGTAAAACACAAATCACTGCTGCTACCAACAATAATAATAATGATAAGGGAAACAACAAGGGAGGATAATACGATACCCCCTGCCAAAATGAGCCTGACTGAGAAGAGAGTGCCCTTCTGGGTAACTCTCAGTTACCTCCTGGGCGTGACGTGCTGTGGTATGGAATACCTCTTTGGCTAGTTTGGGTCAGGTGTCCTGTCTCTGCTTCCTCCTGGCTTCCCCTCCTTGCTGGCAGAGCAGGAGACGCACAAAGTCCTTGGTCAGAGTAAACATTACTAAGCAGCAACTAAAAACAGTAGTGTTATCAGTGCTGTTCCCAGGCCGAAAGTCACAAACACAGCACTGCACCAGCTACTAAGAAGGAGAAAAAATGACTTCTACTGCTGAACACAGGACAGATGCTTAGGTGTATAGAGCCACCTCCTCCCAGTTCAATGCTTTTGCATGCCCCTTCCCATCTCAGGATACCGTGCTGCGGTGGACCATGAAAGCCCATGGCAAGGGAAGCTGCCTTCTGTGATCCTACATGCTGTGGGAGATCTGTCTTTTTTCCCTTCTGTATCATTCTCACCAATGACAGGAGGGGTGTTCTGAATGTTTTACTCTCACTTCACTATCTGTTTTTAAAGGAAGAATTTTTTGACAGAGATGTGAAATTACATACTTAAATATGTAAGATAAATCTTACAGGTACTTCTGGTAGCAGAAGGTGTACATATAGTTATAATGGTGTGTCTACGAAAAGAGCTGCCAGTGACCCATGTCTCTTCAGGAAACTAAGGAAATCAACCTGTAGCTACACTTTTAAAGGCATGATATAAAGGCCATTAAGTGACTGTGCTGTTACAAGAGCTGTGGACTGTGGAGTACTTTAAATGGCAGTAGGGTTCCACTTTCACTTGAAAAAGTGCTTCAGAAGAGATTTTATTCTTTGAATTGTTGCTCATCATCTTAGTCTGAAGGGTTCTTCCAATTTTCTGTGGAAATTTACAGATTAAGTGCTGGACAATGGCACATTTGGGGGCACTAAGCAAGGTCTTAAGTGCCTCTGTGATAGGTCTTTATGCCAGATCTGGCAGTGAGTTCAATTTTGAGCATATCTGAAGGAATATTACCTTACAGAGACAGGCTAGATTGGTAGGGACTGCTATAGAGTTGCTGTTCTCCACTGTGTAGCATCATGAGGGTGTTTCACTTAACATTCTGGGAGAGGTGGGACACCAGCATTATCTTTGCCATTTTTTGCTTTTTCTGAAGAATGGTTGTTTGTTTTAAAGCTTTTGGCCTCTTATACTGATGTTCTAAGTGGTCCTTGGAGGGCATGGGATATATTTGGGGGAACGCATTGGAGATTCTGTAGGTATCTGTGTCCTTTCTGTTTGTGTTCCTACAATACATGTGTTAGACCAGGTAACAGTTTTTGGAAATCATTATATACATTTGTCAGCTGTGTAAGTTCTCATGTGTTGTCTTGATCGCATGTGCTTGTGGTTGAACGTGAAGGTTCCGCCAGTATTGTGAAGAAGCATACTTGATTCTGCGAAAACATGGAAACCTATTTATTACACTCTTTGCACTGATGTTAACTGCAGGGCTTCCAGAGCTAACCTCTGTCAAGGACATCCAGTATCTCAAGGTAAAGTATGATTTACAGCTCAGTGGGACTTTGGGACTTTGCAGTATGTGAATTTTTATACTAAGATTAATACATTTTAATTGTTTTCCATTTCTGTCAAGATTTCCACATAGTTCCTAAAGCGTTCTTTTTGAGCTCTATCAAACAAGGCCTGTAGTCAGTCCTAGCGGTTAAAGGAAACTGTGAATACGTGTTCCTTTCAGCTGTTCTATAATGAGTTCAGCATCCCTTCAACTTAAATGTAGTTACCTCAGGGGTTTTCTATGTCTTGGCCTATGCACAAGCACAGACCTGCAAAGGGAAAAAATATCTGCTTAATTCTTATTTAGTTTTGTCTTTAAGCCCAGAAAATACCTCTCATGCAGCACTCAATGAATAATAGGTGAAAAAGTGTCAGAACAGGAAAAAAACAGAATGTGGTTTGTGTTGCATGGTGGAGGCAGCATTAACTGTAGTTTATAAAATTCCTAACAGTACTTGTTTTGCTGTCATTTTAGGACTCTCTCGCCTTAGGGAAGAGTGAAGAAGAAGCACTAAAGCAATTTAAGCAGAAGTTTGATGAAGCACTCCGGGAAAGTTGGACTACTAAAGTGAACTGGATGGCTCACACTGTTCGAAAAGACTACAGATCCTAGAAGGTTTTCGCATTTGCACTAAGCTGGATGTTCCTTTGCTAAGTGTTTTTTAAAAGGGATCTGTATCATGGACCAATGGAACCTATTTTAAATAAGAAATAAAATAAAACCACGAGAAGAAGTAAGACCCTACAAATAGTGAACATCCTGGATAATCAGTTCCTGCTGACTTTGCACGCTGAGAGCTACTAGGCATTTTTAAAACTTCTTTGGTACTTTATGGAGGTGTAAATATTTGTTTTTATACGTTAGGGTAATGCACTCTAACAGCCTCAGGAGGTTTGGAGACCTCTGACAGAATTGTTCTTTGTTTAAAGTTGGGACTTGAAGAGAAAATTTTTTTTATATATATCCTAATCTGGCTAAAATTGACCATATTGTGTATATTTTTCATATGAATTCTGCCTTACTGGCACAGATGCATTAAGTTACTGTAAATAGCAACCACAGTATCATTGTACTACAGGGAGCTGCTTAATGTCTTATACTGCTGCCGAAAGAAGAGTAGATATTGGTAAGATGGGGAGGTGGATAGGGGGAGACCTCTGGACGTGATGTGACGTACATATGTTCAGGGTTGCATGATCTTTTTCCTTTGACATAACACACACAAATGAAGCCCTTCTGGAAGGGCAAAGTAAGGCCAGGCATGCCTGGGAGACCCTCACTCTCCCATTTGGTCTCTGAGGCTTGGCTTTCAACCTTTTACAATGCACATTAACTTCAGGTTCAGCAAGAAGCTCCTTACAGCCTTACACTGAAATTGGTATCTCAGATTAGTTGTGCCATGCAAGCATATTGATTTAGGTATGGAAAATTTTCATCAAATATACTATACATAGTGTTTTATCAGAGCATACATACCAAAAACCCGAAGTGTTTGGAAAACCAAGTGTTTATGGGAGATCATTCCCTAAAACACCAATGAGAAGTCATTAATCTTTTCTTTCTGTATTTATTAAAGGCTTGCAGTAATGTTGTTTTACAAGATATATATGTTGAAGATGGTTGCTGAAGAAACTGGATTTGTTTTAATTTATTTAGTGAGGTACCAGTCTTTTAGGTGTTTAAATGGAGAGCAGATTTGTTACGTGCAATAGGGAACTGCTGGTTAAGAGATGTAACATACTGTTTCTGAACATCAGCAAGATAGACTTTACTGCTTGTTCTCCAAGGAACACTGGTAGCTCTCAATTCCTGTTGCCATTTGAAAGAGAATTAAACATATATTTCCTTTTGACTAAACAGTTGTTTTGCATAGAAATGTTGGTTTATGTAGGAATTTAATTAAAGGCAGTTTTACTTTGTTGAGAGTGATTTATTTTTGTCATTGTTTGGGGGTTTTGTTGTTTCTTTTCAAGGTCAAGAACCTTTTTGGAGCCAGGGCACCATTTTATGCAGTGGCTTGATTCTCTTGTCCTTCACCCTTTGGGTGAGACTGACTGAAAAAACCTCTGAAATACTGAAAAAACAGTATTGCAAAAGTAACATGGGCTTTATGGTTTTTAGATATTTTTTGTAATAATATAGTAGCACTTGAAGTGTGCCATGTCTTCCTTTTAATTTATTTTTACTTTTAAAGCAGATGGGAAGAAGGGTACAAAGAAACTATTTTGCAGGTGACAACTTTGGGAAAAGTAATTTCATCCTCAGCTAATTTACAGCATATAAATTTGCATATGTGGCCATTCCTGGATGTGTGATGTTTTCTGTCAGCGTACTAGAGTGTCTCTGCTATGTTGTCTTGTTGAGGGAAACATACCCTTCTCCCTGGAACTTGGCACATTCATCTTTGCTGTGCAAGCCTGGTGTGCAAGGTCTGGGGCAGGAGGGAGTGTGACAGCTTCTTACATCTGAGGCTAACAGATCAGCACCTTGTTCCACTCAACTTCATGTGAGACTGGGAACAAGTTGTTAAGTCTGTGCCTTTGATTCCCATCTGCAAAACTAGCAAGTAGCATTGGCCTCCAGCCACAGAAGCACCTTCCCTCAGTTACCACCGGGATGTTGCACAGAGTAAAGATGGTTTGGCCATCAGTCCATTAATTAATTCTTTATTTGCCTCCCATATCCAGCCATAGGGTTAAATTGGGCAGTTTATTTGGACTAAGTGGGATCATATTTCTTTTCTTCCTCTGAGATATTATTTTAAACCATTATTTGCAGAATTCAGAAGGCATCAGTTGGTCAGATTATAATGTGAGAGGGTTTTTTAAGGATTTTGTCCCTAATAGTGAGTAGAAACATAACATGATTTTAAGTGTGGAAGCTGTGGAAAGCATGTAGCTTTATGCTGCTGTAGAAGAGAAATGTAAGCTAGGACCTTGGTACAAAACTCTTGTCACTTCAGATGATCTTGTGTCACATTTATTAATCTTTTCCAAGTTTGCTTCTAGCCTGGTCTGAAAGTTTCCATGGGAAAAGTGACTTCTCTTAAACCAGCTCTGCTTGTCCAGCCTTCATTGCATCTGACAGGGAAAAAGGCACCTAGACTGCTTTAAAAACAAACTGGGAATATACAGTGTGTATATTGTATAAATCTGTTCTGGTTTTCTTCTGACTGCATGATTACTGGATGGGTTTCCTTGCTTTACCTTGTATCATCTGATTTGTGGCGAATGGTGACAACTGCTGTTCTTGCACTCCTGTGTGACCTGTCCTTGGTTTCCAAGGAGAGCACTCCCATGATTTGCCCCTCAGCAGTGGAGTTGCTTCCTTTCCCTTTGATGCTTGTATTAGTTTTGTTGACAGTGGTGTGTTGTTTAAGTCATTCACATTCTAGCAAATGCCATTGTCAGAACCTATTCATATATTTAATACAGCAGAGTCCAATATTGCTCTTTAATTTCCTAGAGCTATTGAAATCAGATAATTAAATAGCACAGTCTCTTAGTAATTAATATGTCAGGTGATGATCATAGCTTTATTCTTTAGGAATGATTCCAAGCCTAAATCTTTTAAGTATATAATCAGTAATTCTATTTTTACTCTTTCACGATATATTGGGTTAATATAATTCTGTGTCTGAGCTGGCTTCTAAAATGAAATAATGCATTCCAGGTTTTGGCAAGTTCTCTTAAAATAATTCAAAAAGTAACTTGTCTGGCAGAATGCTGCCAAGTGATGAGGGAGTAGATCCGACCCAATGGAAAGTGACTCTTAGTAGGTGCTGCCATATGTGATGACAGTGCTGCTTTGCTGTTGGACCTTACAGTTTGCATATGGCTCTGGCTCGCTTGATGGACAGCCTACCTCCTGGCTTGGTTCACTAGGTAACAGTCAGACTAAACTCAAGACAGGAGTCTTATTGCCTGACCACAGTACCCCTGGCTACTGATGGCTTTAATGAGCTGGGCATGCATGCTATTAGTACTGCTGTGCCTTTCCAACTTGACCCAGGTGAGGAGCTTGCCATCTTGTCCTCTAGCAAACCACAAAGGAAAGCTCTACATCAAATGCTGGTAGAACTTTACATGTTTTATCAGCTCTGGAGCACCCCACTGAAAGCCAGCTCAACTCCGTAACCTATTTTAGCAGGTTTCCTGTATTGGACTGTCAGATGGAAAATAATACTACTGTAATGAGCTAGTCCATCCTTTCAGTCTGGCACCTTGAGATTCCTCAGGTGAAGTTTCCCCAGGGATTGTTTGATGAAGGATGGGATGGGTATGTATTTTTTAAGTAATGGCATGGCTTACTCTTTGGAAACCTGTGAAGGATCATGGTTTAAGAACAGCAGTCAGAGAGAAATGTAAAAGGTTAATTCTGATTTGATAGGCATAGTTTTGCTTTTATGAAGCAAATGGGAGGAAGCGACAATCAAGCTCCATGGAAACATGGGTTCTGAGGGATTACAGCCCTTGTAGCGCAAGGATGTTCGTTAGATCTGATATACAGCTTTAGAAGCCTGTGTCTCGGCAGGAAGCCTGGGCACTTGCTGGCAATGTCCAGAACCACTGAAGTCTGAGCAGAAGCAAGGAACTTGTTAGTGGTTTGTTCCTGTTTGTGAATCCTGCGTTTTTTCCTGTGTACCTACCCAATGGGCATTCTCTGGATGCATGCTTGTGGACAAAGCACATGGACAAAGCAGCTGTAGCTTTTTGCATAAGGTGCATCAAGCATTTGATTGACATGCCACAAAGGGTGCTGAGCAGTATCACTTGGGATATTCTGCAGTGTGGGAATGTTATACACATGGCTCTGAATTCCTCCTGTTGAAACTGTTCCATAGGGGGTATGGGAAGAAGCCAAGACAAGAATGGATGATGTAGCTCAGTTAGAGTACTCCCTAGGGATAGAAAAAAAAAAACGTGTATTCCAGTCCCTTTACCAAAACATTAATTGGAACAAAAATGGAACATCTCCAAAGGGGAGCAGGAAGGACAGAGGGAGTCCTTTCCCTTATGGACCAGTGGCTTGGGAACACAGGAAAAGGAGTGATGAAACCAGTCTAAACTTCCCAGCCTGTATTCTGCCTGGCTAAACAAAAGAACCTAATGGCTATATGAGACCAAGTTTGCTTTGCTTATTGCCTAACAGTAGCAGGGAATTCATCCTGCATATAGAATTTTACCAGCTGACAAAGGAGGAAGAAATGCATGCTGCTGGGTTTGGGGTAGTCTGCTCCAGAGGCTACTTCTGCCCTTAATCTGTCTTTATGAACTCCATAAGCTGTCTTGTGTCTGCCTGGACCTTAATGCCACCCACTGTGTATTGGCTAGTCACAGTGCTGCTCTCCTGAACCTTGCTGAGCAAGTCCTTCTGGGCTCTGTGGGGGGAATGGAGATAGAGGTGTGGGTTCCACTGGTATGCTTAAACTGTGAATGCTGTTACATTTGGAGCTGTACTACACAGATCTTAAACCCAAAGAAGGTTTAAACACTTTGTGGTGTGGTTGTTACTGTTCCTTTTAAGGAGAAACACTGAATTGTAAGTTAAGATTTGAAGTCTGTAAAAGTTCAGAAATTGTGGAAGGGAATTTAGAAGTGTTCTGCAATTCTTGTGGCCAGGATAACCTTTAGAAGCCCCCTCCCCCATCAAACTTCAGTCCCAGGCTAGTAAATGTAAAAATAAACAACAAGTTTATTATTCCAGACCACAAACAACGCTGAAAAGTAGCTAGGCACTACAAAAAAGTGTAATCACCCAAGGGTTCTGCTTTTAAATTCACTTTTCTTTTTTGCAGCTTGATGGGAAAATCTTGTTTCCTTGAGAGGAAAAAGAAGACTTTGAAAATGTTTCTGAAATTATTTCATATTCTTAATAGCCACGAAATTTCTAGCTCCTACTTACATATCTTTGTTTGCAGTGTTTATGCTAATTAAATTGGTGAACATGCATCTGCTACATACAGCAGGTATGAACGACAGTATGGTTGTAACTGCTGCATACAGGGTGCACAGGATAACGATCCAGTCACCCTGAATGGACCCAAGCTTCAGCATTTTGGATGTAGTCAGGTACCCAGAAGGCATCCACAGCAAATCTTTAATCACGTCTACGTACTTGACTTTCTGCAGACAGCGTCTCCTGTGTCATAGTGATCGAGCAGGCTGTGGGCAATGAAGCTCCGTTCTGAGTGCAGAGTCTCACATTTTGGGCAGACGAGGATTTCACATTTCGGACACATTTTCCCAGAGTGAGGCTTTCTTAAAGAACATATTTCTTCTCTTGCTGCCTTCAGCTTTTTGGAACCTTTCCTGTGTAAACATCTTCTCTTGTCTTCAAGAAGCTGACTTCTTCCCTGAGGGCTAGAACAGTCAGAAACGAAGGCAACAAGTTTAACCTACACAGACTTCCCGGATGAATGAGATCAGCAGAAGCAATTAGTTTGTGATTTGTGAACCCTTCCTGAAGCTTTTCCTGTGACACGCTAGGAGCAGGTGCAGTGTGTGGTCACCTGCAGAAAACAGGAATGGACAGAAAATGGAGAGTGTGGCTCTGGTGCTAAGATGGCAATGACAAACCATTAGTTTCAGAACATAGAATTATTAAAAGGATTGTCATCATTTAAGCAAAACCATAAGAAAATGGTAAGGCAACTCTCTTGGTAGGCGCTTTCTACTCAGTTCTTTTAATATGTTGGTAATGGTGAAACAAGTCTTGTGTGTTTGCATGCAGACAGATTTCATACAGCTTTATGTATCTAAATTACAGGCTCTGATGTAGTAGAGCTCACTTATGCTATCATAAATGTTCTTTTTCCTCTTTCATGCACTAATAATTGTGCTGGCTAGTAGATAACCCCTGTATTATGCTATCCTTGAACAGAGATGGAAAGACAGCAAGGGAAGCACTCTTTTATATGCCATTATATTTGATATAAAACAGTATATTGAAATCAAGACACTAACCTACATAATCCCTTAACAGAAGCTCACAAATCAGTGCTGAACTGCAGAGACTGTATTATTTCACCACTGTGAAGTTCTGTGGACCCTGATGCCTGGAATGTTTTAAAAAAACCCTGCCATGCAATTGGTCTGTGGAAATGCACCCAGTAAAGTCTGAAGGTTGACTCTGCATTAATGTGAGAGTACCATGGAAGGAGGATGCTACATCACTGTTTTAATATGTTTTTATTTTTAGATCAAACTGGGGGAAATCCATATTCCTCACCTTCTAATAAGGATCAAGTCCCAGAGAGCATGACTTGGCTGTTTCAGCTGCATTTGTCTGCCTCCAGAATGCACGCTTCAGTGAAATTATGCAAAATGGAGAAAATTCACAGCTGTAATTTACTGACTCCTTGGGTGCTGGACTGTTTCTAGTCCAGTTCCTCAGCAGCAAGATAAACCCCAAAGCAAAGCCTTGGTATTAGTTGTTCTCCAATTGGATCAGTCTGAGAGAAGAATTTTGCTTTCAGGATCATTTCTGGCTGGTCTACATTAATCTTATATCAAGCTTGTAACCAGCTGCTGTGGCTATCAAGCTTAATGTAGTTAGCTGAGTAACTGTTGAGACTTGCATGCACTTCCTGCTAAGACAGTAATTTCATGATAATTATCAAAGGCAGGCTCTTTGGAAATGCGTACAGAAAACAGCTCTTCTAATGGATGAGAAAAGACTTTTTTTTTTTAAGCTAGTCCTGATCTTAGCATGATGCATATGCTACATTTACCTCATGTGCAGGAAGAATAATATCCAGTACAAAGACCCAGTAAAAGAGTTTCAAATCCTGTAAGGCCGATGATGATAACTCAATGCTAATACATGCACAAAGCAGTAAACTCAAACTCATTTTTGCCTCTTTGCTTATGTTGGTTAAAGAAGGAATGGTTTTGCATTGCTTGGCTTTTTCTGTCTGTAAAACAGTAAGCATAAAGGCACTATTACAGGAACATAAGCAATAATTATGCTCTGATTCAAGGAACTTAGAAGCACTAACTTTGGAGAGTAATTTTGGCTTCTGCCCATAATTTGCCACTGTCTCTTACAGGCTGGATGTAGGGATATTGGCACAACAAAACCCAGCAGCGGTGTCCTGGGTTGTCACAACTGGCAGTGTTTGTGTGTATGTGGAGGAATAGAGATGCTGCCCCTCCAGTTCTCTTGCTGGGTGGGAGGAAGTATAGGGAAATGGTTGTCAGATGAACATGCAGACCGCGTGTTTGGAGACCTTCATTTCATACTTACTTCTGGAAGTGACTTGTTTTTTTAGGTCAAGTTGTTTAATTAGCCTGTAACTGTTTCCTTCTTTGTGAAACAATCAACAGAGAAATAAGAGAGGTGTCTGTGGCTCTTTGAAAGGTGCTCTGGAAATACTTAACAATGTTTTGGTTAACAACGTATACAAAATATAATCTCAGATGTACTTACAGTTTATTCTTAGGAGACCCAGAGAAGATGCTCAGTCCAGAAAATCTCCTCTTGAATATTCGCACTCGCTTTTTTCGGCTGTGCTTCCCATCTCCTATGCTTGCTTCTGTGAGTTCCTTCTGTCCTTTGTGCCAGCTCATTTTATCTGTCATGGCAACAGCACCTGCTTAGATGAAAGCAGAAATCTGAGTAGCTTTTCGAAAGTCCCTCCCATACTGCATTAGACCTGGTGAAGTCTGGACCTGTTACTCCACAGACCTGTAAGTGTCCTGGTTACACAGAAGAGATCAGCTGCTTTCCATGAGATGGAGCAAATACCTGCTTGGAAAAATCCAGCAGACCCAAGGTGACTCTGGGTATTCTTACTCAACCACTATTCCACATAAACATGGAAAGTAGGTTTGGACATTAAATATAATAAATATTTCCCTCTATGCATTCTCCTTCATGATTAGGCTTGTTGCTGAAAACCAAGAGAGGAGGCAGCTCGTCTGATAGAAGCAAAGAGCCAGGAGCTAATGAAACAGTTTTGTGCAGAGAACAGAAGCAGTGAAACAGATGTGAGATGGAACAAGCACTGCAAAGGAAAAACCAGAACCCTGAAAAGATGAAGAACCAACTGGGGATTTTAGTTAAGGCTTGGGAATTGTTTCCTTTTTCTTTTGATAGAGCAGTTGATTAGTCTGCATTTCCGTGTTGCATTGCTTTGTCTCCAAGAATTATCCCTTTGGCCTCTCTGATTGAATTAGTCTCTCTGCTCTGCTTTTAATACTTGGTAATTGCATTAACTTTCGGTTGCTTGACTTGGAGGGTTGCATTCAGCCCCTCCTATTGCCTGGAAGTGCTTGTCTCTTCCTACCTGTTCAAAATGTCTTCCACAAATCATCTAATACAAGTCATACAAAGTCTGTAGGTTTAAAACCAGAACTGAAACCATTTTGAACTATGAACTTCTCTGATTTCACTCTTCATCTCCTCCACCTGTCATCCCCCATCCATCCCTTGTCCTCCCCCTTCCCCTGCCACACTCAACCTTCCCTGTCTTAAGGACAACAGCTCTTAACCAGTTCTTACAGTATGATACACACAGGCAGAAGGGATTCACTGTGCAAATTCCTTGCAGGATTCACACCCTGAAGCAGGGTGTGTTTAACTGTATTGTAATACAGTCGTGTTGTAATCATTTACCAAAATTATACTTTTACACACATTAAGAAGAGACTATAACTATCTTGAAAGAACATGCTACCCAGGTTTGGTAGTGAGACACCCAGCTTTTTAACAGAACCCAGGTAAATTGAACCTGTTTCTTCCACAGAAATAGCAGATTAGACTACGAAAGAAGATGCAAACAGTTAACTGACCTGTAAGAGGAAACTGTCACTAAAGAATTACTATGCTATTAAGGAATGAATAAAAGTTGCAAGTGAAAGAAAATTGCACACCTCGCAATTATAGACTTCAGTTTTTAATCTGTGACAAAATAACCCGCAAGTCTGAGATCTGTTTCAGGCATACAGCGGTGCTGAGGTGAAGCTTTGCAGAACAGACCAATCCATGGCTAATAAAGTCAGCAACTGGAGAAGCAGGAATCTTTCTTACCTCTGAGGAGTGAGCTTCAAAGGCTCCTCATTGCAGGATCTTTCAGTACTAAATTCCACTAATCTAAAAGATCAAGAGAGGAAAATGTGACATTGAAAGTACAGGTGTAAGTATGTGGGAATTGGTGACAAAGAATCAAAGATAAATGGAACGGGTCTTTTCTAAAGCCTTTTAGTTAGTAATTATTTAGAAATTGTAATTTGAATATATATTGTAGAGTATTTAATTTTTAACTATGAAGTTGGCTATGTTGAGTTTCTAATGTAATTAACTCTAATGATGTAGGAGGAATCCCTTCTATACTTCATTTAACATGTGTTACCGTATCAGAATACTTGAATACCCAGTATTTAAATAATGTTTCTTTGCCATGCTTTTCTTCTTCGCTTAAATCTTGTCAAACTTGACTACCATTACTTTCAATATACTAGTTGATTGTCCTCACTTTTCATACTTAGCAACAGAACAGTGTTTTTCTGATTTGTGAGCCAAAGTAATGAGTAATGGTGTTAGTGTTGCTATCCCTGTGATTTACTTCATTATCTGGTCAGGCCATAAACCTATAATGACTCTTTACAACGCAAATCCTACTTGTAGATCTGGGAGAAAATACATTTCCTTCAGACGAAGATCACGTAGCAGCAGGGGACAGCACTTTCAGGAACCTCAGTGTTGTATCTTTAGCTTGTCTCTAGTTAATTATAAGCAAGGTCTAGTACCTGCAGGACTTCAGATGTCAAACCTGATTTGCACTGAGTCTTGCTGTTGACTGCTTTCATTCCTAGGCTACCTGAGCAGTGTAGTGGTGTCTCTGTAACTGCCTTCATGTTTACAAACAGCATTTCAGGACAAAGTATTATGAATGCATGGGGCAAAAAAAACCCAACAAAACCCCACAACAGTTGATGGGTGAGATAGTATTTCCTACCCAGGTCTGGCAGGTTAAAGATGAAGGAAGGTGTTTTCCAGAAACAGGATGTTTCCACAGCCATCCCCCCAGCTGCAGCAGCCCTGACCCAGCTGATATCCCCTGGGGTAAAAGAACTCAACAGAGCAAGAGGTGAAACCCTTGTGGCAGGGACTGCCATGCAAACACACAGAGCGAGAGATGCCAGACAGGAAAGGAGGTCTGGGGAAATGAAATGACACGATTAGCAACTTGGGAAATATTTCTCAAGGTATTCCCAGGATGCAGCTTTCCTGATCCAGTCCCGTGTCTTAATTCAGTGCAATTTAAACTGTTTGAACAAATTCTGATTATATGTTTTTTTTTTGCCACCACAAGGTGTCTCTGCATTTCTTCCTACACCAAAGGCTTTGGTAGCCTTTAAAGGCAAGTTGATGTAGGGCTAAAGGAAAATGTGCCCCAGCTTAGATATGGACTTTCTTCAGGATCATGAGCCTTCTTGGATTGGAATGGTGATGCCTTCATTAGCTAGTAGGAAATTATTCTTTAGCAAGAAAGGCAGTAGTCCAATGATGTTATTTCATTTGGTTTTGAGAGCTCTCCTGTGTCTGATCGGAGTAAGCTGTGCCCATGTGACATGGTCCATTGATCTAGCCTAAGCTCATTCTGCACTATGTTCACAATGTTTGAAGCATCATCCTTACATTGGCACATTTTTGCTAAAGCAGACAATATCTGCCTGCCATTTTACCTTTACATTTATGTGGGTACTTCCTGTTGTTCTTCAGTCAGAATAGAGCTGGCATGAAGTCAGCATACACACTGCATCTTATGCTCTAGATAGTTTGTATATTAAAACTGTTTCATGTTGGGTTTGGGGTTTTCCAGTTTTGGATTTTATCTGAGTCTTACAAAGTCTGGTCTAGCATCACGGTTACTTCTTACACCTTCCATACAGTAGGGACAGGAAGTCGGACTACAGAAGGAGCTGGAAGGTCTAAGATAGCAGATCCTTCTGTCCAAGGAGCTCCTAGCCACACATAACTCTTCACCTCCTCAGTATTTTGGGTTTGAGGACTAAGATGACATACCTGGTGGCAGGTGGTCCCAATGTTAGGCTTAGCTCTGTGCATGAGTGTAGGTGTGGCTGTATGCTAAAGGGGTATCAAATATATCATTGTCTAGGATGTCTGAAAAGTAAACTGTCCTCAGAGGAAAAGAGTTATGGAGGAATTCCAGATGGCAAGTGCTAAGTGGCCTCTAGATGGATAAATCTTAAAGCTTGTCTGGAATCTTACTGTCATCAGGGCATGACAATTGGTTTAAAATCCAGCTTTTTTTTTTTTTTTTTTTGTAGAGAAAATCCAGTCTGAAGTAGTTTTTACTTCCATCAGGAAAAGTTTCCCAGGGCCAGGCTGTTGAGTGCAGTATGTGAGCAAGCCTTTAGTGATGTGGTCAAATGTAGAAAACTAAGACTCAAAATGATATTTATTCATGCAAGTAATTAGGTTCAGTAGAAGAGACAGATTCACCTCTGGTGGCAGTAGGTGTGACAGGTGTTCAATGCAGTGAGCGAGCTCCCAGGCACCAGAGGGAGAAGAAGGAGATAGATGTTCCTGTGATTAAATTACTCTGAGGTGTTCCACTTTTCCCAGAGGGCTGGTTCCCTTCAGAGCTGGTAGCCAGGGGCTTGCATCTGAATCTGCTGGGATAGCATCCGAGACTGGTTTTAGGCAATAACTGAGTGTCCTAATGCCTGGACTGTGTACCACTGCTGTGGGTGTTTTCACCACCCCAGTTCCTCTTTCTTTCTCCATGAAAATTTTCAGCTTGTTGATACTAAGTTTAGAAATCAGGACTGATGTGTTGCTCACCCCTAGTACCTGTATCTTTTCCTGTCGCTTTGAGGAACATCTCTTTTCTTTGGCTTCCACATGCAGAAAACACAGATTCAATCTTGTGACACCAAGGTATGTCATCCCCAACAGGCACCCCAAGACCTGAGGTCTAGATACTTACAAAAGCTCCTCCTGTTCTGGGTAAGCCCTCCCCTTACTTGGGCAGACACCTGGTTTCAAAAGCTTGTGCTACCTGTCACTGAAATGGATGGAAAGTTAGTGAAGGCAGTGACGGATGGAGTGTGTTTTTGTATGAAAAATGGAACAAGTTATCACAAGTAATAACATTATTCCTTAAACTGTTATCTGAATGGTGGGCTACACGTGCTTATTATTGGTTTTTCTTTACTCCCAGATACAGGCTGTGTATGACATTACCCAGTATGAAAACATTTCTCGTTTGTTCATGATTCTGGAACAGCTTCTTCCAAATGAGACAGAAGAAATGTTCTGATTCAGAAGAAGTTTTGATCTGTACAGGGACACAGGGGGTGGACAAAGAGAGTGCTGATGTTAATGAAAGCAATTCAAGGGTGATACTGGATGACTGGACCTAGCATTAATGAAAGCGATTCAGGGGTGATATTGGATGACTGGACCTAGCTTGGTTGAACGGAGTTTAGAGCAACCTGGTTTAGTGGAAGGTGTCCCTGCTCATGGCAGGGAGCTGGAACTGGATGAGCTAAATTTATGGTTCCTTCCAACCCAAACCATTCTGTGGTTCTATGAATTATGCAAGAAAGAATGGTTGATCTAGTAGCTTGTCTGCCATTGGATTTGCTCTACATTATGGGAAGGAATTACAATCCGGCCAATTCGCTTTTTGTCATTCTCAGGTACCCACGTGTGACAGCACAGCTTAAACTGCAACAACACCTCTTGTGATTTTATTTCTCTTTTTTAATTTCTCTTCCTTTTTTATTTTCTGCAGAGGAGAGGGAGACTGAAGGTGGTTACAGACACACACAAAGGTTTTTATCTCCACAGCCACCCTCAAGCCTCCCAGCTGAAACGATCCCGGCTCCTGTAACCACACCCAGAGAGACAGTACCTACTCCACAGGGGCAGGAGTGGATGCGGGAGGCTCCGTCTGCCTGAGTCACCCTAAGACCTTCTCCTGCCTGGCGTGAGGCTGGGGAGGGGGTACCCCCGTGCCCTGCCTCTACTTCCTACCCTGTGATGTGAGGCACAGGCATGCTCAGTAGCCGGTGCCTACCCCTCCTAGCTCAGCAACAGTGCCTACAACACTAGGAGACTGCTGGCAGCAGGAGCGGAGCCGGAAAGCCATCTTTGCTGGAGGGAGGCAGCAGCCCCTGCGCCGCTAGGCAGCCGCTCCACTGCCCACCATGTGAGTACCGGGGGTGCCCTGCCCCACGGCCCGGCCCCAGGCGGGACGCTCAGGGCGGCCGTGGGGACAGGAGCGTTGATGTGCAGCAGCGGGCGTTACCCTGTTGCTGGCGCAGCCGAGGGGGGATTAACTTTTGGGATCCGGCGTCGGTTTGGTGCCCGTGAGACGTGCGGCGGGTGGGGTGACGGGATGGAAACGGGAATACCAGTGTCTGAGGCTGCCGTTCCTTGTGGATGGCATCCGTGCAGCTGCAGACTCCGAACAAGGAGTTCCAGGGCGTGGGGCTTGGCTTCAGCCGGCTGGAGTCTGTGGCTAGCAGCATCCAAGTGTAATCCATCTGCTCCCTCTGGTAACCTGGGGCTCGGTCCACTGTTGCTCCGGCTGCCAGGCAGCAGTGGAGAGGATTACTGACACATTTCTAACTCGGATTAATACTCAAAAGGAAATGCTGGGCCAGGATCCTCAACAGGTTTGAGTCAGGATTGTTCCATGGCCTGAGTCACTCCGTGCTGCTGATCCACAGCTGTTTATTTTCAGTTTAATGCAATGTTCTCTCTCAAATACTAGCTGTCTGATCCATTCAGCCTCACCATCTCCAGTGCCAATGGCTTCCTGTCAGCAACGCTTGATAATAGTCTGCTTCTTCTTGTTTGCATGTCTTCAAATACGTCTTCCAAGTCTTTACATTCAGCATGAATGACAGCATTAACATTCTCTGCTAGGCAGTGATGAAACCCCCAAAGACATTCTGAAACTAGAAGTGTGTGGAGGTAAGTAGGAACTGGTTGTGCCCCCTGTTCATTCACAAAAGAATTGAGGTCACTAAATGCATCATTTTACTAGTGTCTCAATTGGCTGTGCGTTCCCAGTGACTCCTAAGGAACAGTCAGGAATATGTCTAAACCAGTCACTCCTCTGTGGTGTGTGGGACCAAATACCTGCTGGTATTGGATGGGCTTGGAAGGACTGCAGCTTAGCTAATTCAGACAAGATGAGGAGTGGAAACAGTCCTGGCAGTCTACAATTAAATGACTTTAAAAATATTTCCAGTAACTGTTTGTCTTCATGAGGAGAGCCCGCAACCACATATTCTGAAACGTTGTTTTTGTTCTTGAATGCTGCTTCCTATATAATATCTTGGGCAAAAACCTTTTGTCCATGTTTCCTAAAATGCTTCCCAAGGAAGGAACTCTTTGGAAGTGAAAAAAATTGCTA
Source organism: Melopsittacus undulatus (assembly GCF_012275295.1). Lineage (NCBI taxonomy): Eukaryota > Metazoa > Chordata > Aves > Psittaciformes > Psittaculidae > Melopsittacus > Melopsittacus undulatus. The sequence continues at coordinate 70,092,205 of NC_047532.1, read as the reverse complement.
TCTAAAAGAAGATTCCTCATGTAAACACTGAACTCCATCTAGCAAAAGCTAGTTCATTGTAAGCTCCTGTTGCCTAGTTCTGTTGCTATCAGGAGCCAGATGATGACATCAAATACTTTTATTTGTATGTGAGCTGTTCTTCAGTGATTAATAGGAGAGTTTGCTGCTGCAGTATTACACAATCTAAGCTGTTCAGACCCAAAACAGTACCTCAGATAATGTTTAACTTAACCTGTGTATATTTCAGTCTTGGTGTACATAGGTGTTCATGAGAGCATTTGTAAATAAAGCAGAAAGGGTGATGCTAGTGTAAGTCATTCATACTTCTGTAGGGAACTTGCATCAGACTTCTGACAAAAATCAGAAGCAAAAGGGAAGGCATTTTATGTCTGTTTTGGCAATATAGACTTTCAGTCTGATAATGGAAACAAAGCCAAGACAAATAAACAGCTTGTCACTGGCAGTGTCAGTTGGCTTCTGTCTCATTGCCAGATACTGTAATGAAAACTTTTTTTTTAACATCTGCATGAATATCATGTCCCAGTAGCTTCTGAGTTACTGATGAGCACCAGAGATAAATGTGTATTAGTTACTGACTTTTAGCAGCAGCTACAGTTGTAGTTCACTGAAATATACAAGCTATTTGCTAGTGAGCATCAAAGACACTGTAGAGGTTACTTCTGCTATAAAGTATTGCAAGCATGGACTCATGCGTGTACACAGACATGCATATGAGACACAATGCTGTGTCTTCAGCTGGTGTGAGCTAGTGTCAATAAAGAACTCCTTCACTGGGTCAAATGGCAGCTCCATATATCCTGGTGTGTTATCCCCTACAGCAGCTTGCAGGGAATGCTCAGGAAAGAGAGTAGAAGGAAACAGTGGGTATGCAGTGTTATTGCCAGAATACTTTTCCAGTTTCCAGGGATTTAAAGCTCAGGGAGTGTCTAAACCTGAGGAGAGTTCTTTGTATTTCATTACTCCCACTGTTCTTCAAGGAAGGTGCCCAGTTGTTCCATTTGCATTGTCCTGTGGCAAGGAGCTTCATAGCTGGACCATGGAGGCTGTGAAAGCTGCTTCCTGTTGGATTTGAGCTGGCAGATAGCAGGTTCTGTCTGATCGTACTCTTGTACTGGGAATCAAACAACGGTGTTCCTTATTCACCACCTTCTCTGTGATTCATGATTGCGCATCAGACCTACACTGATTTACATCAAGTGGGAATCTGTCCCTGTGGTCTCTATTGCAGTGAGTAAAATCCAGGGCAGATTAGATATGTTCATGTAACAGACATCTTCTGCCTTGCTTCAGGCAGAGAAAAGGAAGCTGTGACAGAAGAAATACAAATGAAAGGAGAAGGGTATAAGAGGGACCTAAAGCAAGAACAGAGAAGAGTTGAGCCATGCCGGTGCAGCTGGGAAGATGGAGACAATCAAGGCCAGGCTGGATGTGGTTCTGAGCAACCTGATCTAGTGGAAGATGCCCTTGCTCATTGCAGGAGGTTGGACTAGATGACCTTTAAAGGTCCCTTCCAACCCAAACTAATCTAAGATTCTATGATTGTTCCAGCTGTAAGGGAGAGCCCACAAACTTACTTGGAGGAGATATCAGGAGCAGTGAAGGGAGATGAGAAAAAAATGGTGCTCAAAGCTGAGGCACTTAAAGGCTTTGTTCCTCTCTGGAAAAAGACTAACAGCAGCAGGTGAGGTATATGGTTTTGTTTCTTTTACAATGGTCACATCTCAATAGGTAATTATACATAATAGAAGCTCATGGCATCATGTCATCTGTTGTTTACAGACAGGTCAGTGACCAGACAGCAGGGTGCCTTTGATTACATTAATCCAATACAATTGTGCTCTATTGCAGGGTACAACTTTTGTGAGACAAGCAGCAAAGCAAAGCACCTGGCTCTCCCTGGGGCAGGATGTCCTCCCTCTGTCTCATTCCTCGGGTAGCAGTTAGACCTTCTTAAAAAAACCCAAGCCTTCTGCCTATTTTAGAGCAGCAAGGAGTACATCCTGGAGGGGCTGAATGGGATTGAAGTGGTTGCACCAGTTGTAATGAGGCTGTTCTGGTTGAATGTCTATTCAGTTTCTCTGAAAAGAGTGGCATAGCTGTGGCCTCCTGCTGTTTGTAGAATAGTACTTAGCCCTCCTTTTGCTGGCATAATTTTGTGATACTCTGCAGAATCTCCCTACCCTGTCCTTCCCTTGTACTGAACAGCAGAGACAAACTGATTTAGTACAGTTCTCTACACAGTCCTGATCCACTGTTTTTAGGGAGTTTAGTGTCTTACAGAAGTCCACACAGCCAGTGCATGTCCTAGCAAAGTGTAACCAACATGAAATGGAGGGGTGTTCTAAGTGATGCAGGTATTCCAGGATGGTAAAGGGTTTGTGTACCATTATAAATATATTCCAAAGAGCTTTGGAAATCCATGGTGGCACGAAGATTTCAGTCCACTGGAGCTCTTCAGGTTTCGCATCTGGTGGCCAGCTGCATCATACTGGGATGATGCCACAAAGAGGGAATCTTCTTCATGTATTGCATTAGAAATAAATGCTTTCAGTTCACATTAAATGCTTTTAGTTCACGTTAAGTGTTATTCCTGATACACTCATCACTTGAAATAAGGGTGGCCCAACTAGGTCATAAATCTTTTGGATATTTGGTTGAGAGTATTTGAAAGTGTAGAAATCAAACTGAATGGTGTCAGGAGGACCTCAGATAAGAAAATCCCAGCATGGGTGCAATTGGGAATTACATGTGCCAAGTGCAGACAAGTGAATATGTGTCCTGATAAACAGTCTTCAAAACAGGCTAATATGTAGTAGATGGAATCCAAATCTATTTAGTTTGGTGTTCTCATTCCTTGTGACTTAGCACTTATTCATTCTGCTATGTGTCAGCTGTAGCTTGTTCCTATTAACTTCCAGGCATTTTGCGTAGACAGTTCCAGCTGTGGAGTAACTTACAGGACACTTAAGGTGGCTGCAGTGGAAGGTGACTCATTTGCCAAAGGAGCATTTCACCTTTTTAGATGGTATTTACATAATTAATGCCTTCATGAAAATTAATAGTTGTAGAATACCAGGCAAACCTGTGTTTGTGTGCATGTGCGTGGACAAGCATGTGTGAGGAAAGGAGAGCAATGTATTAAATCTGTTCTTCCCCCCCTTCTGCCACCATTTATAGGATGCACAACACATGGATGATTCTCGCTGGCAGCTTTAGCCAGATGTTTATGGTGCCTTGGAAAGGACAGTATAGACTGTGCCAAATCAGGTCAAATTGACTGAACTGCTAATTTTAAGCAATTATGACTTAGAGAATATCCTCTCACCTACATCATTCAGTACTCTACTGTCATTATTCATAGCCATTGCCAGCAATTAACTAGACTGGTGTTTTTTAATGATGCAGTTCCTTTGTTCCCTCATGTCTGTACTTGAGTCCCCTAAACTCTGTTCCATTATGGTCTGAACAACTACCAAATGATTGCAAGGTGGGTTGTTTTTTTCTAACTGCTCAGTCATGATAACCTTATGTTTTTCTGTGTAATAAGTAACTGACTGAAATATCTGTCTGTACATTTGCAAGTTTTTTTGTCAGTTGCAGTTACATTGTAGCTTCTGTACTGGGTGAAGTAAGTTCATGACAGATTGATCTGAATTACCTGACCAAGTCCCTTGATGTCTTCAGATGCTAAATTTAAAGAAGAATATGCAGGAACAACAGCAAAAAAATAAATGGATGTATTTCAATTTCAGAGTAAATTAGAAAGAAATTGAATTTATTAGCTGTTAACTCACAGCTGATGGACTCAGTATCACAGGGTCCAAAGAGGACTCTATTCTAGAAAATAGAATTCTCCCATTATGACATTTTAGAAGATAAAAATCCACATTGTTTCAGGAATTGTGTTTTGTTTGTAACGTACATTCTCATTTCCCATAGTGCTCTCTAAATGTAAACCCGTAAATGTATTTGAATCAAGGGCTGTCACTGACTATTTGTACATCAGGGCTGTAGTTTGTCTGTGTTCTCTAAGTATCAGACTGTTGACAGTTTGGTTTGTGAGGAGTCAGTGCTGTGAACTTCACTGGAGTTTTTATTATGAAACATGTCAATACCATGGAGAATTGAGACAGCCTTTGCAAAAAGATGGAAATAGAAAAACTGATGGGCAGTGGGAATATACCAGAGGCTGTGATTTGTCCTGCTTCCTGATGCGGGAGGTCTAAGAAGGAAAAGAAGTATCCACAGAGCTTATAAGACTCCTTACGTGGTCTAGAAGGGTTGGAGGAATTATACAATGGTAAGTGTTGCATTGAACTGTCATTATTGCCTCATACTGGACAAATGCTGATTTTCCTTTAAGATGCTCACACCAGATCCAGATGGGAATTTATACATTTAACTTTAAAAATTCTGACTGGAAAATTAAAAAGCAAATCTCACTGTCACATGCAGCAGGCTGGAAGAGATAGGAGTTGCTGGTAGTAGACAAGGTTACCAAGGAGTGGTGTGCTCAGACTTGAGTTGTCACCCACTGCTATGGAGTTATGGCTTTTACAGCTCAGTTTGTGGCTTCTGGAAAAGGTGGGTTTACTCCCTGGTTTGTCTAGCGAGATGGTGGCTGCTGTATTAGCACCAAGGACTGTAATGCTTCAGGAATGGCTGTGGAGGTGGATCCTTCATCTGTGGAGACATACAATAAAGCTCTATGGGCATGTGTGGCAGAGAGTGCTCCTTATGTCCATGCTGGTAGCAGATACCTCTTGGTTTTGGACTTCAGAAGGACAGATCCTTAGCCCAGCATCTTTGCTGCCTCTCCAGAGCTCCTTTCCCAGTCTAGATTTCATGTACCACTGGAGAAAAAGTGAGAAGCGAGCTTTCCCAGTGAGCCTGGTGATTTGCAGTTCTTGTTGGAATCAGTCTCTGAACCTTCAAAGTGAGCAATGCACCCAAAGTAGTCAGCTCTACTGAAACACTCTTGCCTGTATAATTGAGTGTGTGGATCTGTGAAGGAAAGCACTTGGGAATTGGCTCCATAGGCATCTTCTCTGCACCCACATAAAGGTAGGGGTGCTGGCTCTGCGATCTGGGGGGATATTGTAAGGCACTAGTTGCCCTTTTAGACACTGAGGGCCCGAGTCAGGCAATGTGCCAGCATTTCAGAAATATATGGGTCCTGGTAAAGCTTCCCTAGAAACTATGAAAATCATTAATTATCCCTAAACCCACTTGTTATCTGCTTCAGGAGGTTAATGGTTAGAAATTACATTCGTTCATTTGAATTCACATACAAAAATAGCTCCTCTTTATCATGCTAGTGAATCGGGCCCTACTCAGGGCCTTAATTACAGTGTGCTGCAGTAAGGCAAAGCGCACTGCTGCTTGAAAGCATAAACCTGATTTGCTGTTATCCACCAGCTGTTGGCTCAGGCTATTGCACGGGATAGTGTCTTGTATGTTATTTTGGAGTTTAGAGAGGAATTTTAAGCCTGGATATTTCTTATTGCTCTCAGTGATCCTGAACAACACTGGCTATAAAAGATAAAAACCTCTCCCTCTAGGTCTTTCTCATACACACACACTCTTTAGATTGGTCTGTGGAAACCTGAAGTCCTGCTAGGTTTGCCAATAGCTCTGATAAAGAATGGGTCCTCCTTCTTTTGCCTTCATCACCAGTAGTATCCATTTCCAGTGTGTATGCAGGGAGAATAGCTGTACACAACCATTGTCACCCATAGTGACAATTCAGATGTGGGAAGTGGAAAGGAAACAAAGAAACAAAAATCTTTAATCAACAGCAGCAAAACCAAAGTTGTAATCTACCCTCAAAGGCATAGAGCACTTTGTGCCATCACTGACTGGCATGGCACTTTGGGCTGCCAAACATCCTGACTGGAATCAAATCTTACAAAGCAGTTATCACAAGATAATTGGGCTTGCCTGTTGGTAAAAAAATGCAAAGATTCATAAACAGGCATCAGATTGAACATCAAAAAGCAAAGCTAACAGAATGATCTTGCATTCCTTGTATAGGGCGAGAGTGGTGGATGCTGCAGGCCTGGTTTGCTAGGGCTGGTTCTGGTGAAGTACTCCTATTTACAGGGGACAGCTGTGAACAAATACAGTTTGCTTAGTTTACCATCATGAGTGCACTGAGTGACAAAACAGTCCTTCCAGAAAGCTTTGGGGATTGGTTTGCTTCCTACACTTCAGAAGCTGACTGAGATTTGATGATGACTTGTAGCTCATCACCTTACCAGAGAATCTCAAGGCAGAATTCTCTGAGCTGGTGTCGTGGTTGAGAGCCTTTCTGCTGACTGGGATCGGGGGAGGGCTCAGCTTGAGAGCAGGTACTGACACAATGAATCAGCAGATATCTTCCTGGAAGCAGTTGACGGTCTAGGTATCCCAAGTGTTTAGCAGAGATCCCACCAGGATATAAAAGTCTGCTGCTGAAATGTTTGACTACTTCTTTCCAGCAAGGAGCTGTACAGTCATTCCCTGACAGCTGTGATGCTGTCTCACACACACACACAAAGTTCACACCATGACATTTTTCAGCAACTTTGTTTACTAGATGATATAAACATAGAAATATTTCAAGTCACTTAACACTTTGATGCTTTTCTCTTTGCATTGAGCATTTTAGGGAGGCTAGGAGAAGGGAATGGAAAGGCAGAATACGCCCCATGTGACTTGGCATGTGGACACTGATCTGCACATTTTTCATGTCTCAACTGACTTGTATACATCAAGTAACATGGTCTTTTGTATTTCATCTTCATAACTGATCTGTGGCTACAGCAGCAATGTTAAAGTAACGACCCATCTTCATTGCCTTTGTTGTGACAATTGGTTTCATGCAGTTACCTCTGGGGACAAATGAGCAGATTTAATGCTTGAAGTTCTGTGCAGAGACTGAAATGTTTTAGCAGCAGGATGTATAGTTTCTCAGCAGAAACTATAGCTGACAGTTGCTTTTCTTGTTTAAACCCCACCTGGAAAAGCTAGTTCTGAACTATGCAAGCTGGTATTTTTCTTGTTGCTGACTTCCAGATAGGTGTTTGCTGAAGATATCCTTCACCACCATAGGTTTAGAAATAAAGACTGTTTTCTGTTCTGAGCCCCCTCTCCCAGCCTTTCCATGAGCAGTCTGTATGGTCAAACTTGTTGTGCAGAAAGAAGGCATTTTGGCTTAGACTAAAACATAACAAATACAGAATCAAAGGCATTTGGATGGAGGAAAAAGCTCAAGAAATCAGTGTGTATGGATGAATTGAAAGAGAGCCTGCTTCTTGGGGAGAGGAGCACTGTACCCAGATTGAAGAGCAGAGTTTGTCTCTTGGAAATACCCTCATTCCTGTGCACTGTCAATGAATAAGAAGTACCAGGATTCCTGAGCAACTTGCTCTAATTTAGGAGGAAACTGTAGCAAGGAATTGGAGGAATTCTTGTAGAAAGTAAGAGAACTCCAGAAAGCTTTTGGGTGATTGAACTGAACAGTTGCTAGTACTGAAGTTTCTTAGAAAAGAAAGTCCTACTCAGCAAAGAGGAAAAGAGTCCAAGAGGTCAGAACTGTTTAGGAACCTGAATCCAAAATCCTCAGAGGCAACATGGCTACTGGCTCTAGATGAGGCTCAAATCAAAGCTAAATTGTTCTGTTCAAGGCACTTCCACTCTGCAGTGCTGCTATAGCACTGAATAATGTGAATGAAAATATTAAAAAGTAGAAGAAAATGTAATTCAGAAGGTAACTCCTGGTGAATTAAGCATTACATACTTGGAATGAACCTGAAAAACACCCAAATATTGTAAAGCATTTAACAAAACACAACCAGTGACTAGCCAAATATTGCTTTAATTTAAAACTGCACCTTATTCTTCTGTTATTTTGGTGATGGTGCTTGTGTCTGGATTTGTTCTAGCATTGCTTGTACCTGTCTGTAGGACTGGGTCTGGTTTACAGTGAAGGCAGCTCTTCCCCCAGCCTGGACCAGAGCAGTTGTGCTTCAGTGTTTGGATATGTACAACCATTTGTCGAACTCCCCTAGCTGAAAGGTTTCTTTTTTTTCTCAAAGGCTTATGTTTATTCTTATAACCTTTGTTGAAACTGATTGTGCAGTTTGCCTATGAGGAAAGGCTGAGAGAGTTGGGGTTGTTCAGCCTGGAGAAGAGAAGACTCTGGGGAGACCTTATTACAGCCTTTCAGTTAATAAAAGAGGCCTATAAGAAAGATGGGGAGAAACTTTTTAGCAGGATCTATTGAGACAGGACGAGGGGTGATAGTTTTAAACTAAAAGGGGATATTCAGGCTGGATGTGAGGAAGACATTTCTTACAATTAAGGTGGTAAAAGTCTGGCACAGGCTCCCCAGAGACGTAGTGGATGCACCACCCCTGGAGACATTCAAGGCAAGGGTGGATGTGGTTCTGGATTGAATCACATCTAGCTGAAGATGTCTCTGCAGGGGGTTGGAAAAGATGGCCTTTGAAGGTCCCTTCCAACCCAAACTGTTCTATGATTCTATGATTCTGCATGTAGGTAGCAAAGGAAGGTACATGATAAAGATTTCTTCATATCTTAAAAAAAAAAATGTCATCTAGGATTTAGGATAAAATTTTCCAAAATAAGAAACTCCTACTTGGAGGGTGGTAGTGAAGTATTGTGAGTAACAGGTAGGGGAAGTGTGGGGAAGAGGAGACAATTACAGGTGTTTATGCTTGGAGCCTGCTGCACAGAGCCAGCGCTGTCTCCTGACAGCAGTCACATCATGGGCTCCAGCAAGTTGTCTTCAGCGATGACTCATGTGCTGCATCCAGTGTCTGTTGTTCTCACTGTGGTCCCTTGTTAACATGCAGATGGTCTATCTCAAAGTCTACTTTCCCCTGCCACTTCCCAGTGGTTAATATGACTTGGCTGCCTGTATTTGAGATTTCTCCCTTCCTGAGGTGGCTTGATTACAGATTGAGGATAGATTCACCAACCAGCAGACATCAATTATAGCTCCAAGTGATAGACAGCTTGTAGCCTAACTTCCCATGGAAATAGCTTTTCTATCTGTACTGGATGGCAGCATGTTTTTTGGGACTCTAGTAGCAGAACCATTCCAAAAAAGCTATCACTGGTGACAGGAGACAGGATTGCAGTAATTTCTTTGGGTTTTCACATAAACAAAGGGAATCCCTCTGCTCTGAGCTCCAGTTTTCTTTTATTTGTTCTTCTTCACTCTCTTTTTGAGAGAATAAACGAGGCAAACTTGGCTTCATTCTTTCATAACAGAGAAGACTGGTTGTAGGCTGAGGTCAGAAGAAAATTAATTAAGCATATGTCAGGAGTTTGGGATGGAAGAGATTGTTTCAGCTTGCTTTTTAAAGAGAAGCTGAACGAAGAGGGCGCAAGGATAGACTGAGATGGACAACCCACTGCAACTTTAGACATCACACTGCCTTACTATTGCACAGAGAAGGAAATTAGTGCTGTGTCTGTCCTCCTGTCTTCAAAATGGAACAAAGAAGATGCTGTAGTTGGCTCTCCTTTTCTTTAAGAAGAAAAAGATGAAGACCCCAGGACTTTGAGTTATCTTTAATTACTTGATCTCTGCCCAAGTAATGGGGGGTGTTTGGAACTGGGAATCCTTTATAGTTACTGCCATAACCAAACCATTTTTTTCTTGAGAAGCCTTTACTTTTCCAGAATGTAGTAAAAGAAGTAAAAAAAAAAAGAAAATAGAACTTTCTATTTCTAAGTACAACACAGATTTTATATGGAAGTTGCTTTGGGGCATTTTCAGATAAATACTCAAGATGCTTAACTCAGAGATAAAAAAACCAAGTAAGTTGACCTTACAAAGCTTATGAGAGAAGATGTTAATACTCTGTGAGAAGTGTGAGGTTTCTAGGTGAGAACAGGTTCAGCTCAGGAAAGAACACCTCTGCCTAGAAGCATGCAGATTTTGTTCAAATTGTCAGTGTTTTTAATGACAGCTGCTTTCTGCAAATGTGCATAGAGAATGCCCAATTTACATGTTTCCATGATGCTGTGCAAGAGCTATTTTGCATACGAGCATTACAATACAAGGCATGTTCTATTTGACAACTCATTGTTTTGCTCTGTCTTTAGAAATATAGTCCTGAGAGGCTGGTGGGTTCTGCCCATGTATGCATTAAATGGATTGTTTTGGGAAATTTGGTTTGTTTATTTTTCAGGCTATCTGAAAAGGAGAAGTTGTCTGACAAATTAAAGTGCTGAAATTCAGCCTCTCATTTCTGGGGCTTCATCTGCAGTCCACTGAGGTGGCTCTTGTCCCAGTTCAGGAAATCTGGCTTTGAAGAGTACGCAATTCTTTCTAGCAGTTCTTTGCTTTACATAGGATGTGTTATTGGTGTTTATCTTCTCTATGCAGAGGTATCCTCCATAGCAAATGTAATGACAAAAAAACAGTAACAACTATTTGAAGTCATGTGTTTATAGCATCAGAGTAGAGAATACATTTCATACAGGAGCAGTGTGTGGCTATTGACTGTACAGGAACTAACCCTGGTCATAAAGCTCAGGTATGGACTGTGTAGTACCATACTTGGTAGAAAAGGACGCATCCAGCATCTTTCTTGCTTCTTCTTATCCCCAGTCTATAATATATGTGTAAATAAAGCAAACTGATTGTTGGAATATGACAGTAGTCCTCTATCAGCCATACACAATTGGCTGAAATCAAGAGAAATGTGTAAATGCCCCCTAGATCCTGGTACACCAGGCCAGAGAAACAGCATGGATCAGGAAAACAGGCAGTGATTTGAAATTTCAAGTAATTGAACCAAGGATAATGGTTTTAATAGGCTAGAACCAATCAAAATAAGCCTCTGTGTTTTAAAGACAGTGGTTTTGGTAACCTCAGCACTTCACAGATTTACACAATACAAACATTGACAAATGAACCAAAGAAAAATTAAAATCTTGTTGAAAAACTAAGACAAATATAGCCACTGTATATATTTTATGTTTTGGTTTTTTTTCCCTTCAGAATTGGGAAATGTTAATGGGAATTAAAAGAAAATCCTGTTTTACACTGAGGTCACATAAGTGAGTAAAAATTGTAGTTCTCTTATGTGCATTTGATTATCCCATAGCTTTAATGATTGTCCCTTTGCTTATGTCCTCCAAATTTTCTCACAGGATTCAGTTAGTGTGGGATTGCATCTCCATCACAGTGCTCCAGGTATTGGTGTTTTAAAAGAAGTTAAGGCTTCCGCCCTCTTCCGGAAAGTTTCTGCTCTCAGAGTACTAGGAAATAAACCAGCCTGCAACAACCTTTATTCACAGGCTGAAAAGGTGGCTTCAGGGTGGTGGCTTCTGCTATTTAATTGCTCTTTGTAATCCCTGCAAGTGTGCCTGGTTTTGGGGTGATACATACAGTTGGAAGTACCAGTGAAATGGTGAGCAAAATAGAGGAGCAACAGGTTGTAACAACATGATGTTGGTAGAGGCAAAGATGTTCTGCTCCAGCATAGAGTGGGTTACTGGGGTAATACATAACCATTTCTACCTTGCTCTTTCCTCACCTTTGATCTATGACTAACTCTGACAATCTTTGACTGTCTTTGCTCTCCTGTAACTACTCTGCTTCACAAAACCTTTTGTGGAGTGAATCTGCTCCAACAGTGTGTGCACAATATCTGTCTTTTACATTTTTTTTCATCAGAGGTCACATCCTGTTCCATCAAGAATAAATTTTTCTGGCTTGCTTCTAATTTGAAATTAATGTTTAAAAATTAAAAGAAGAAAAAAAAAGCAGTCATGCTGTGACATGAAGGGAACAGAAGCTATGGGCTGGGGAAAATATCTGTTCACTAGAAAAGATCTTTGAAGAGAGAAAAATAAATTCCCAATGGAAAGATCAAAGCACATGGAGTTAATGGATTATGTCAAAAAAATACCTGGAGAAAATATTAGGTTCGAACATAAAAGAGAGAAATAGGAAAGAGTGAGGGTTTTTTTGTTGGAGATAAAGGATAGTTAGATGGCTAGCTAAGTACTTCAGATTACATGATGTGGCTAAAGGGCTATTAGCAGAAATAGGCATTTCTTTCCTTGTGTCTGTCACAGCCAGCGTTGAAGCAGCCTTGGAGCTGCAGTCCTGAATTCCTCTTCTATTGCAGTACTCCGTGCTGCTGACTAGAGCCTAATTCACTCTGTAGTGAAACCGGACTCTCTCAGACTGATGCAAGACTGATTGTAATAACTCTTACTAATAAATTAATAAATCTTTCTTATTTAATAATAGATTAATAAAATAATATAGCTTAATAACTATTAGTAATTGTAATAACTCTTGAAGTCACTTTAATAGCCTGGTTAGGTTCTGCTAGGCTGAAAAATATATGGGGTTTATGAAAGAAAATAAAAAGGCAGAAATCCTTCTGGTGAGCAAGGAAATGGTCATGGGTGAAGAACTCTGGAAAGCTTATGTTCAGGTTATTGTTCTCAAAGATCATCTGTACTGGTCCAGGTATCTGTGTGCCTTCTTCATTGCTGCCGTGTTGGATGCCTTACAATCATACCAAGATAGAAACGGATAACTACAGCTAAGCACAAAGACAGATCCTCAAAGATTTCACTCACAGTGGCATACACATCTCACTGTACGGGATGTGGGAATCAGGCATTTGAAATGCCTCTCAAGAAGCTGGAATTGGATTACTTTGTCCAAAGCTACACTGGGCTTGTGTGGCTGAGCAGAAGCAGCACCTCACTTGTCCCATTTAGATACCCATCCTTGCTCCATTCCCACCACAAAGCAGAAGTGCCAGGGGACTTGTGCCAGTGCTTCCATGCACCAGGATGTTCACCTGTACAAATTACAAAGTAAGAGCTGGATCTACTGAGAGGTACTCATCCACCCAGATCTATCGATAGGTGTTGCTGTTGGTCAGTCTGGTTTGTTTCTCTGTGTGTTTGAGCAGTTGCATCTCCATAAAACTGCTGGTTGTTTCCTGTATTGAAAGTGATGTCTACAGTGAGTGAGATCGAATTTTTGTTACTTGCCCTTCTTAGGCACTTGCCTCTGCCTTGGGTCAGTTTCTTATTTGCCTTTTCAAAGTTCTTAATAAACAAGCTTCTCTTGTCTTCCTGTCTACAGCAGTTTACTTTGAAAAAGGCAGTAGATTTGTATAGTGACTGGAGACATGAAAAGGTGGCATATCTGGGATGCCTGTATTGATGATCTGATTGAGAGTTGATCAGTACTGGAGTGCAGTACTGTGCCTGTGACCCTATGCTATGATAGAGGTGGTGTTACCAGATGGAGTGAGGGAAGGATGAAGGCTCTGGTTAATCCTAGTCTCCCAGACCTCTCTCATCAGCACTGCCTGTGCTTTGTGAGTGCTCCTTTTTGCCATGTGATTTCTTGTCTTTAACTTCCAAGAAGTGGCTGAACTGATGGAGGAACTGCGCTCCTTCCAGCTCAAAGGCAACTTCAAATCAAATATATTTAACTTTGTAATTGTGTTTATTTTTGTTGAACAGCTTCACTTTAAACTAGAAATTCCTTTGCCTTCTTTTACAGCAGCTGCAAGAGCAGCAGTCTGTCTTGTCTGTCCCCATGACCAGAAAGAACTACAGAAAGGAATATATTCTAGTGGGTGCATAGTCCAGAAGAAGCAAAGCAACATGAGCACAAAACACTGCTGTTGTCTATTTTCTTAGAATCGTGTCTGCCTTCCAAGACTTGGGTGGTGTGGTCAGAGCCTTTGCCAGTGAAGACCGAGGCAAAGAAGCCATTCAGAACCTCAGCCTTCTCCAAATCCAGGGTAGCCAGTTCTCCCGAAAGCTTCCAGAGGGGGCCTACATTGTCACTAGTTTGTCTTTTATTTGCAGTGTACCTACAGAATCCCTTCCTGTTATCCTTAACATCCCTAGCCAAGTTTAATTCTAACTAGGCCTTAGCTTTCCTAACCTGGTCCCTAGCTTCCCTGACAACATCCCTGTATTCATCCCAGACCACCTGTCCTTGCTTCCACCTTTTATAAGCCTCTTTTCTCATCAGCTCCTTATCCATCCAAGGTCTCCTGGCCCTCCTGCTGCACTTCCTTCTAGTCAGGATGTAACACTCCTGAGCTTGTAGCAGGTGATCCTTGAATATTAACCAACAGTCTTTGGTCCCCCTGCCCTCTAGGGCTATATCCCATAGAACCTTACTAAGCAGGTTCCTGAAGATGCCAAAATCTGCTCTCTTGAAGTCCAGGGCAGTGAGCTTGCTGCATGCTCTTCTCACTGTCCTGAGGACCTCAGATTTGACCATCACAGTTTCCCAAAGCTATGTGTAGCTTTTCTTTTAAATATTGTCAATTTCACCACCAGTCATTTCTGTTTCAGTACTGAAGTATAGAAGATGGTAACATACAAAAGCTTGCTATAGTATGGTACTACTATAAGACTTCACAGCAGTCTACCAATACCTGAAGTTCTACCTGGACCATCTACGAGGATGCTGGAGAGGGACTCTCTTCATGAGGGACTACAGAACAAGGGGCAGCGGGTTCAAACCTCAATAGGGGAAGCTCAGGTTAGATATAAACAAGATGTTCTTTACTGTGAGGGTGATGAGGTCCTAGCACAGGTTGCCCAAGGAAGTGGTAAATGCTCCATCCTCGGGAGTATTCAAGGCCAGGTTGCACAAAGCCCTGCGGGACGTGGTCTAGTGTGAGGTGTCCCTGCCCATGGCAGAGGGGTTGGAACAAGAGGATCTTGAGGTCCTTTCCAACCCTAAATATTCTGTGATTCTATGATGCTGGCAACTCAGTCAACTAGCCATATCAATTTCTTCTCAAGAGCTTGGAAGAAAACATATGGAATTAGGGAGCAACAAACCTCAGTTTTCATTTGAAAAAGGAAATAGTGAATGATTCATTCTAAAACCATACGCTCCAAAGGATGAAGATTTGAATTACTTGCAACATATCTAACCATGATGGGTGCTGACACCTTCATCTCTCTTATTTTTTCTGTCATGGATTTTCTTCACATGCAGTGAGAGAATTTACACTACAGGAAGTGTTAATGGTTTCACGCTTCCTACCCATTTTTAGCTGCCTAATTTATGGAAAGCCATTACAAGGTGAGTCACTGCTTTCACAGGATTACTGTGGCTGAGACAGAGCTTTGGGTGTTCTTAATTTCCATATTTGCTTGAAAGGAACAACAGATCCACATTAAAGCTGTTAGTGTTTGATATTACAGGAGAATTCAGAGTCTCTGCTCTATTTGATCATGGACAAATATTGCAAGATTGTCCCTATAAGCTAACAAACAAGAAAGAGACTTTCCTGCATTACAGATGCTGTGAATCAAGGTGTCTTGTTGTGCATCCTATTGGATGGGATTTAAATACTCAGAAAGACAACAAACAGAAGCAACACTAGGAAACTCACTGTAAAGGACTGTTCATCCTGCACTAGCTTTTGAACAAGCACATTTGCTCTCTTGGTCTTAAGAGGTTTTGGTTAGAGATTGTCAAGTCACAAAAATATCAGTCAAGCCTCGGGATCAGGGTTTGCCCCTCATAGTAAATGAGCCATGGGTTGAAATAAATTTGGACTGTCTGTACTATAAATTCAACAGGAGAAATGCAGTGTGTAAAGTACTCAAGCGCTAGATGTAGATTTCATAGCCAATACTCTTTGTACTAAAGAATTCGGAAAGACTTGTTCAGGTTAGGAAATTGTCTCCAGCAGGCTGTAACAGGGAAAATCCACAGGAAATCTTGATTTCTTTTTTTATTTTTTTTAACTCATTTACTCTCTATAAACCTCTTAACCTGTCACAAAAGATGTGTGTGGCCTGTTATTGAGTCTTTCACCCAATCAGAATCTCTTAAATATCTATGTAGGTTTTTTCTACTAAAGATTTTTTTGTGCAGGTTTACCTGCAAAGGCTGTTTATTTCAGTTATGCTTAAGTTTCTTCATTAAGGAGCCCAGATTTCACTGCACAGCACATAGCAGGCAGTACAACCATCCATCTGTAGCTTCCACGTTTCCCTTGCTGATAAGTCTGTTGTGCAGTTGAGTCAGTGTGGACCTGTGGCTGGGTTAACTTTGAACTGTCCTACAGAAATGATGATTTTGGGGTCTGTAGATAGTAATGTAGTGAAGCATAATGAGTTATCTCTGTTTTCCACTTGAGAGTCTGTGTGGGATGAAACTGGAGAAATGATGTTACAAGTAATTTATTCCTTAGGGTTCCTTTTCTTTCCCCAGTTTATTTCTATTCCGTCAGCTTAATTTTTTCTCACACCAATTACTCTGGCTTAAGAAATTACAAAGCTCTTCATAATAGCACTTGAAGATTGGTATGTTTGCTGTATAAATTCTGAGGCAGACCTTCACAAAGTGAAGTAACTGAAGACACAACCCTTTCTTGTCAGCTAAAGATCTATTGCATATGAGATATCCACCTTTTTTCCTAGGGTTTTTAAAATGCTTGAAAGATTTTTAAAACAAAAGGAAGGAAGTAGTATAGTGAGTGATACGCATAAGGTTGGGAAGCAGTAAGTTACTGATGGCTTGTTAAATGGGAAGTTATAGAAACTAAATATAGGTGTATGTGCATGTCTCTGTGTACCCACGTGTAAACTCTTGAAAGAGGTGTGGGAAATAAATCCCATATGACCCTTAAAATTTATCATCAAACTGATCATGAGATCAGTTAATAAGTAATGTAGGCAAGTACAATAAGACATTCTTCAACTACATCCCTGGCGTTGTTTAAGGCCAGTTTGGACGGAGTCTTGGGTGACATGGTTTAGTGTGTGGTGTCCCTGCCCATGGCAGGGGGTTTGAACTAGATGATCTTCAGGTCCTTTCCAACCCTAACTATTATATGATTCTATGATTCTACTGTTTTGCAATGTGAGCCTGTGGTGAAAACAGAAGCCCTTTGGAATTGACTTTTATAAGAAGGTTCAAAGTACTTCAGGTATTTAGAATTGAACTTTTTCATCACACTCTTCCATTAGGATTTTTCTTAATGGGACTTTGTTTGGACTAGATCTTCTTACTCACTGGCTATGCATGTGGACTTGAGGAAAAAAAAAGTTTAAATTTTATTCTGAACTGAAATCAATACAAACATTTGTGGTAGATGCTTTTATTTCTACTTTCAAAGCACCTTACATTTCTGTGTTCTTATTTCATTCAGGGCAGGTGAGTGACTGAATGCCAAAGAAAAGAAAAAAAAGCAGCAACACCTTTTGAAAGCTGAATGATAGCTGCTCATTTGTTATACCACTTCTGGGTAAAATAAACAGTGTCTTCCTCTGCCAGAGAGCCACTGATATGACTGAGGCATAACACATGTTCCAATAACAATAGCAAAAGCAGAAGCTCCAAAGGTCTCTACATGGAAGACTTCTAAATGATACTGGCTTTGGCCTGCCTTTCCAATGACATGCAGTCTGTGTGATTGCCTGTCTGCTGGTCTGCTGAACTTGATGGAGTCGTAAAGACCTTGTAAATACAAACACCTAAAAGCTGTTGGGAAATCAGTGGCTAGGGAGAAATGAGGCCCAAATGGTTGTTGCTAGCTGAGGAAAAGTTGTAAGAGAAGCTCATGAGCTACCGGTTACTGTGGTTGGCTGTGTGCAAGGATGATTCAGACCTCACCACACCAGCAAATGTCCTAACGTTTGCTACAAGGCAAAAGGCTGGAGAAGAGCTGGTGGATGTGGCAGGAACTGGAAGAATTACAAAGTAGCAAGTCTTAGAAGTTGGTAACAGGAGTAAGCTGCAGGTATTTTGATGATGGAGCAATTTAGGATCTGAAACCTGGCTTTATCGTTTTGGTTCCTCATGGAACAGTTCATAATACAGTCTGCAAGTTGCTTTTTTAGTTAATGAAATTATAAAACAAAGACTAATGGAGTATTTCTGAATATTGCTGATGTTTTAGACCAGTAGAAGGGACAAGACCTAATCTTGGGGTCAATAAAACCTCACTGGGGCCCTAACCACAGAAAAGGCAGAAATTATATACAAAGTTAAGAAGTAGGATAATATACCATGAGTGTTTGTTCTATGAATAAATAAGCTAGTGGATTCAATATTTGTCTTGCTTTGATACATTTTGTTTCCAAGCCAGCTAATGTACAAATTATAAAAGCAAAGCAAGCCATTACTAAAACACTTCTTTTGGCATCTTTACTGAAATCTGTTTCATTGTGTGGTGTGTAACACAGGGAAAGTTGTGAGTCCAATTGGTATCTTCAAAGTAGTAACTGACAAGCCATGAAAGCAAGAATTTGTAGACTCAGACCTACCTCTTCTTTCTTTCATTTGACTCAGTACATTCATTTATCATTAGACATTCTGGAAAGTGTCCCTATTTAATGGATATAGTCAGAATAGTTTAATACCTACTTTTATTTACTGCTTCTTATAACTGAATCAAGCAAAAATGTTCTTTCCTTTGGGACATTGACAATTGTCCTCAATTGTACCACAGGGCATCTCATATGGTAAGATGGAGCTATAGCCTACTATGAAAAGCCCCTTGGACATTGCCAGATATATTGTAGAGTTGTGACAGTTATATTTTTACTGTAATTGCTTCCTTAAGATGATGAGAGGGTTGCAATCACTGTCAGCTTTTTCAGTCTAAGTTAAACCAGATATATGTGATTCAGGCATATTCTCTTGACAGAATGCTCTGAGTTTACATGGTTAGGAGGTTCTTCAGATTAAATGCGTTTCATCAAGGCATTACTCACAAGTAAAATATCTGTGTCAGATTGGCCACTTTTCCCTTAAGAAGTAAAACTGCATGTGCAAGCTTGAAGGCTGAGTTGAATTTTATCTCATTAAATGTTAGTTAAAATCTTAATAAGAAAAAATGCCTAGTAAAGAGTATTGGAAGGTTCTTTATTGTTGCAGCATCATTTAGAAAGATTGTATATGGAAGTATGCAGCAGGCTTTCTGGAACATTGCCACAAAACACAGTTATATGTGATCTCGAGGTATCAATAACCAGTTACAAATTGTTTTCATGTGCTAGGTTCAAGATTCTTGCAGAAGTATTGGTATTAATCCACATACACACAGATAGTAAATTACATATGATGGCTGCTGGTAATCATGTGAATGCAACACAATTGTCACAACTAGTAAAAACTTGTATTTAAATTTACAAAGCTGTGGTACTATGCATTATCTCAAGTGTTTTGATGCTTGTGAGGTCCTGCAGGAAACATACTGGAGAGAAACTTTGAGTTTGGTACATCTTTATCCAGAGAAAATTATAGTAGGAAGCAACAGTGGGGTCAAAAACTAGAAAGGTGCTGCCTTGAGAAAGGAATTTAAAGTATCGGTTTTGGTTGTGTTTCCTTCCCTATATAAGCACGAAGTAAAAAATAAACTTGCTTTAACTATGCATGGTTGGATGAGTGGTGGTGAGATGGTGATAATGAATGGTTAGTTACTGGAAAGAGTATGCTGTTCATTTGAGTAATGAAAGACTTAGGAATCTCTGTTAAAGTTTAGTGACTTTATGTAAAGAGTATATGAGCACAATGAATAGAAAGAAAACCTTTAAAATTAGCAAATCCCCAGAAGATGAGATTGTCAACAAAGTTGGCTTTTTCTGCAAGTTACAGATTAAGTTTCATTTACTTGGATAACTTGGATGTAGCAGTGTGGTGAGATTAGCATAATCACTGGACATATATGTTATCATAAATTTGATTTGGTAGTTGTTGATAAAAATTGGAATTACATCAAATAGATGTTGAGTTTCTTTCCTTTGTTTCAAACGAACTGCAGCTTGGTACACTAAAGCCAAAACGCCATTAAATTCTGACTTCTTGTGTAGCTCTATCATTTCACAGGTCACTTTTTTTAAGTCATTATATGTTTGTTTGAATCACATCAAACATTGGTTTGTTGATGTTCAGGTTTTTATTTGCAATCTAGCCTTCATTTAACCATTTGAATTTAAAGCCCACTAATTTTAGGCCGTCCTGGTTTTTTTTAGCTAGACTGTACAGTGATCTAATGTCTAGCATCTTCCCCCTGAGCTCTGGTGGTCACTGGTTTTGAGGTTTTGAGACACACACACATTTTCATGCATACCTATATGTGGAATTGCTTTTAAAGCCTGCATAAGGATGTCTTGCACTAGTAACTTTTATGATTTTCAAGTGAATCAATACTTCACAGTTTATTATATCTTTGACTTTTCAATTTGCAATTGCCTACGAGAAGTCTGAGCATCTAACTATTTTTTTTTGAAAAGGCATTTGAAAGTCATCTCTGAGAATTGTTATTCAGTGGATTACTCACGAGCTGTTAGCTGTTTTTACTTGAAATCTGATGGAAAACATGAAATGTGGTCTCTTCATTTAGGCTGGATTAATTCTGTCATTTTTTCTTCAGTTTGTACAGTGGAATCAGGATTCAAAATCTGTTTTCCCAATAACACTGCATTTTATCTTTCTGCTAATATTTGTCTCAGTTAACTCATTTCAATAGTCACAGAAAAATTTTAATGTTTTTGTAAGTATATTATTAAATGTTTTTAGGAAGTTAGCAAATTCTGAATCAACCTGGTTTTAAAGAGAACAAGCAATGAGAGAACTCTGCTGTGATCCGAACAGTTCCCTTCATAGGTTAAAATGTACTTTGCAAAAGGTTTTGTAGACACTTCTGCAGAGTCAGTGTAATTTCTACCAAACTTAGCAAGGAAAATTACTTCTGTTCCTGTACTGAATTGCTGTGTAGATGTTCAGTCACTCTAGGACTTCTTGGATAAACAGCTTGTTGCTAAGGTTTTCATGGCTCCAGGATTCTTCATATTCACAACTCTTTCTTTTGTAGAGATTCTGGTCCCTCAGCTGATTCATGATTGAGGGACCAATACTACAGATAAAGTTGGCCAGTCCCCTCTTAGGGACCCTAAGACTAAATAGTACAAAGCATACTTGCAGGTATTAATGGCTCTAGACTAGTGGCCTAGGAGCTTTGCTTGAGTTAAAAGTGCTAAATGAACCATCAAAATGTCTGGTACAAATATTGTTTGGCGAAAAAGCCAGACAAGGCTGAGGCAGACAAACCTGTTTCAGATCTGAAGCAGAAGTCAGTCCTGCCTGGAGATAAGGGAATGCTCAAGATGAACTCCTGAGGCCTTGATAATTTTTCCATTTTTCACTATTCTGCCAGGAGCATAAAAAGTAAAACCTCAGTCAAAAGCATGTCTCCTGCCAACAACACTCCCAGTTATGTAAAAATCTGTTGGCCATATTGGGAACTGACACACCATGTGTTGTTATACCCTACATCCCTTTTTCTTAGTTCCCCAAATTTTTATAATCAGTCCAAAGCCTAAGGATTTCATACTGCTAGCTAAATAAAATCTAATTTCATTATTGGCTAATGAATTATTATTAATGGCTAAAAAGGTATTCAGGGAATAATACCTCATTGGTATGAAATGCTTAATGCCATGGTCAATTGTGCATCTAACAGCAGTCTTCTTCCTAGGCTAACACATCTCTCTGTAAGAATAAGGCATGACTTATAACTGTAGCCTTTTAAAGCACTTATAATTTATGAAGTTTTGCTGTGTTCAGTGACCATGTTGGTTTATCTAGAAGCGCAGTGATTCTGGGGCTGTGCGTTGTCAGGTCACTAATCTCCATCCTGCACTCAGCCTATCAGGCAAATGAGAATGACTCATTCTCTGCAAACCTCCTGTTGCTTAGTAGCTGTTTGTAATGTGAAAAAAGTTGGGAAAGTAGTGGTGAGGTAAGAGGAAAAGGGCTGGGAGTCAGAGTGTTCCTGGCTGCCTAAAAGGAACTTGTGAATTGAAGGCATTATTTGACCTTGTAATTGGTGAGGAATTTTTCTGTTTCCTCACAGCTACAAGGCACATGAATTTACATGTTCTGCCCCTCGCTATTCTCTGCAGTATCTAGGAAAGTTAGTCATGCTGTGGGCCTTTACTGTATGCATTTATTTATTTATCACCTTGGTACCACTTTCTCTTTTAATAGTTTCTTTTTGTTACCTAGGGAACTGGTTACAGCACTGCACATTTCCTCCTCTGTTTTTGGTGCGTCATCATGCTCCCGTATGCCATACACAAGGTTACCAATAGTGTCTGAGAAACTGTATGTCTGCAGCCTGTTGTGCCAGGCCTGCATTACAGCACTGGCACCAGCATGATGACTCAAATAAAAGATGATGCAGGAGCAAATGAGGAATAATAATTAAAAAAAATAAAAAATAGCTTTGTCAGTGCATTGACTCTTGCCACAGGTAGGCTGAATTTCTTGTGGATAGGTGGATTTAATTCCCAGTATTTAGTTGGGATAGCTGTAGAAAGTTACTTAACTTTTTAATGGAAATAAACTGCATGAACAACATTTGCTTCTAAAATGATGCATCCAAGTCCTAATAGCAGGAGGTAATACTTTGCCCTTCAAGGGATGTAACACAGATGGAAAGACTGAGAGAGATTGAAGAGTAGGTTTGAGGGCAGGAAATGTTAGCTATGGGAATGTTTCAGTGATCTGAATGGTTGATTGTAAATAGATTGCTTTGTCCCAACTATAATTCTCCGCAATTTCTTCTCACTTGAATACCATATGGACGGTTCAAATTTTTATTAAGTCTTTGACTTTTAACAGGTTTAAATCTCAACCATTTGTCCTCAATCCTAATGACTTTTCTTTGTTTTCAAAAAGGAGATGAGCAACAAGTGGTTAGCTCTGATGTATGTATCAGATGAATGCTAAGCAAAATAGCAATACTCACTCAGCAGACATGGAGAAGTGTTTCTATTTATCTACAGAACCCTGAGGGCTGCTGATAATGACGCAGCTCACAACATGATTTACACCAAAGTGGCTAAGCATTTTACAAATAGCGAAAGGTAGTCTGTTGAGTGTAACAAGACTAGAAGATAGAACCAAAATAAACTGGTATTTATGGAATTAGTAGAAGTTTATGGATTTATGTTGTGGGGGAGAGAAGCAAAACTCATTTTCTGGACTGTAGCAATTTGTGAACATACAAGTGTGCACAATGTTGATTTAAATACCTCAACTAAATTAGAAAATCAGATGCCATATCTCAGCCTCAGCCTTGATCCATGGAGTATGTTTGTAAGCTTCTGAAATCACAGTAGGGGTCTTTAAATCTCTGGGTTTGTTGTACTGAAAATGTTCTGACTTTTTTTTTTGTTTTGGTTTTTTCCATTCAATGAAGTTTGAAATGAGAAGTTCCCTTTTATTGCTCAATATATTTGATTGGTTAACTGGAATGTGATTCAGTAATTGATGGATGTTGAAACTGGGGAGAAAATATATTGTGTATGAGTCCTAAAACTGCGGGAAGGTGGAGCACCTGTGATAAGGCTATGGTAATTTGCAAATGGTACCTGTGTTTTATAGAAGTGCTGCAAGAACTGAATATGAGTTGTGAGAAATAAGGATACAAGATTGGCTTTCTATACAAATATCTGCTGTTCTCTCTGAACACTTGCACATACTGTGTGACTGCTGTTTAATAATGAATAGGTGGGATAAAATTTTCACTGTAGTTGTCTTGGCCAAGTAGTTAGAGAATATTTAAGCTTAATAAGCCTCCTGATAATTAAGCTTTAATATTAGTAAGGATGGTAATTACCCTATAATGTTCAGTTGTGATGAAACTGCCACTGCGTAGATGTAAATAGCAAGGCTACAAGAACAGTTGTTTTGTTGTTGCTGGGGCTTTTTTAATTAAGAAAAAAAACAAAAGCAAAAACCATGTTAATCGTATATTTCTTTCTAAAGTGCAACGAGAATGCTGGAAAGAAATCTACACACAAATGCAGAGTCCCCAAGCCCCCTCGGTTTTAATTCGGGTCTCTTGAAAGACAGACACAAAAAACATCCTTAATCCAAAAAAAATACTACTTAAAAGCAGGGAAAGCATATCAATCTTGTAATTCCTTTGGAAGTCTTGCTTGCTCTTCTGTATCAGAGTTAACTTTTAACTGACTGCCACCGGCAACAAATTACAGCAGTTCCTTCTGCACATGAGTCAGTGAGTAAGGGATGGCTGAGTCAAACTCTGCCCTGATCCTTCCCTCCCACTCCCTGCCCAGCTGCTGCCTGTTTACTCCTTTGGGTACAGCCCATGATCCTGGAAGCCTACAGACACAGTTAGAAATAGTGGATGTCTTTACTCCTCTGCATGAGAAACATAGGTGAAGTCTGACCGCAACGTACCATGTCAGCATGAATGTCAAGTACATTAGCTCCTGTTCAGGAACAGGACTTGAGACTTTGCTTAAAGCTGACCATTTATACTAAACTGTGTCCTCAGTGATTACTCTGGAGGTTGAAAACAGAGGTCTGTAATCTGGACTGTGTGGTATACCAGGATGTTTAACACCAAATGTACTCTAGCTTCGGAGTCCTGATTTTTTGAAACATTTCTTTAGCAATGTATTTGGTATTTATATCTTTCCCCTATAGTTCCAGTAACAGATTGTGTTTCTTCTTTTTCTTTCAAGATGGAAAGGAAAATGACAGCAATGATTCTGACTGCATTTTCAGTGTATTTATGGCTTTATTCTTGAGTTGTTTCAGACATATTCCGCTAAGGCACTGAGTGAAGCTTTGTTGTGTTAGGCTGCTTCTCTCCCACAGCCTGGTATACTTTCTGCTTTAATCCAGCATTGTTTCAGCTTGCAGTCAGGTTTCTCTTTCCCTAATTTCAGATCAGTAACAGCACAAGAAAAAGTCTTTGTGCTGTTCGGGATTCCAGGATTTATTTCTCTACTGAATTTCTCTGTTGTTTTTATGCCCAGTAAAAGCACTCTCCTATTTATAAACTAAAATTCCTTTAGCAAAGTTTGCTAGGGAGAAAAATGCAACTCTTCCTCTGATGGATGATCTTTGTGTTATTTTTCCAGGTGTGTAAAGTAACCCAACGTGCAAGGCAGGGCTGTAGTAACTGGGGAAAGATGGCTACTAGTGCAACCCCCCCCATGGGACTGATGGAGCATGAAAAACTTTATGTAAACAAAATCCTGGTATTTCTTGTAACAGTATTTTCATTTACCTACACCTTTGACTCTATTTGCAATTGGCAACCCATGCTGAGATTTAATCTATATTCAACTAACTTGAAATAGTAACCATTTTATGACAAAATCAAATCACAGAACTGATCTTTGTGCCAATTTACCTCACATCATAACCTGGACACTTGAAGTTAACAGATGAAGAAATGTCAGAAAGTAAACTAATGAAAAAAAGCAGCTTGTATTCTCTCAGATAATGGAGAGAAATTACTGTAAGGGCCCAAACCCTGTTATTTGGAGTCCTTCAGCTGTGAAAAAATAGATGACATTTGTTCAGATATTACCCAGATCTGGAGCTAGCCCCGTGTAGAGGTTTCTTAGGGGCAATGTCCCCCTGGTGATCTGAGAAGGGCAGTGAAGTCCTCCTGCTTTAAGGGCAGCTCCTTGCTGGCAGCAGGTTAGCAGAAGTCGTACATGCATCAAGGTGCAGTGAGGCTGTCCCATAGGCTAATGAGCACTTTTGGATGCTCAGTAATATTGGGATTCTTCCTTCTTGAGCTGCTGCAGGAGGCACCTAATTTGCTGCTCTGCTGCTCTGGGAAGAGATGGGGAACACTCAGCACTACCACTGCTTTTGGAGAGGCAAGTGCTGTGGCATAAAAATCAAAATCTCTGTCAGTGTGTTAGAGCCCAGATTTGGCTATTCTGGTCTGGGTCAACATAATTCCTGACTGCAGTTAGCAGACTGTGCTCTTTTAAATGGATCAGGTGGGTGAGAGTTTATAATAGTCACTGTCTATTTGGCTATTTGCTTCATTAGTTCCGTGCATTTCTGTTAAACCTTTCTTCGGTCCAGTTAAATGTGAAGATGAGACTGGTCAACTGGGATCTGAAGACATGGTAGTATTAGTTTATATGTGCAGAATCTTTTCTGGATAGTTGATCCCTTAATACGAGCATATGTTAAATATGTTGCCTTCTGTAATGTAGTTCTGTGGTTTTAATTTGTGAACATGAAACGTGTATACCAACACGCTGAGTCATCTAATGCTTAATCATTGTTCAAGCAAATCCATAGACTACTCTGCAAAGTGTGGTAAGTAGTTAACACATGAGTCAATAGCCCTGTATTGTGTTGACTTTATCTTAAGCCACAGTCTTTGCAAAAGATGACAGCAAGAGGAAAGAAGGATCTAAAAAAATCTGTGGTGTTGATATTTCAGAACAGGAATCCTGCCTGTTTCTGACTAACAGAAATCCCACCTGAGGCTCTGCGACTGCTTGTTGTGAAAACTACAATTTAGAGGAATTATGGAAACAATGCAACTCTTCCTGGCAAATTCTTATGTTTGTCACAAAAATCATTTGGCCAAATTAATTGGCTTGATTTAGAATTCAGGTGCTTTGGGCCTTATAAGTAATACTCATTTGGCTTGAATGAAAGATACTGGAGAAGATAAATCAGTCAGTCATTGCTAGCGTAATAAATGATGATCAAATTAAAGATGATGTCCTAAGGTTCCTCTCTTTTTCCTCTGTGTGCATATTTAGCACATCAGATGGTTAATGTGGTCATAATAAATTGGTGGAATATATAATTAAATGTGTTCCTGGGGCATTAAATGTAGGGTATTATTCTTTGGCTGATGATCAGAGTAAATATTTTGTTAATAGGGGAGTCCTTGTAGAATATTGCTGGTAGTACATGAAAATCACATTTGGGAACAGAAATATGTTCAAAGCAGAACTTTTCTTCACAAAATGAAGACATCTCAAGTGCTAATTCTGTTTATCTGTGGTGGTTTTTTTTTCACCACCAATTCACTATTGGTCATTACTACCCAATTATTACAAATAGCCTGAGAAATCATTCTAAAATTGATAGTCATAGAATGGAATGGATCTAAGTTAAAGTCTGTAGGCATTTAATTGGCAGTAGTAACGTTTTCACTGCATACTGAAGGGATTAGATGGAACACCGAAAAGCACAGTTAAGGTCACCATTTTTGCTAGGGCAGTGACGGTTCCCTGGTAGGAAAGAAAGCCCATGTGCTCTTGTTGGGAGTTAATTCTGCTCCCTCTGTGACATTCCAGAGGACTGAAAACGTCTTTCCATGGTCTGAAAATCCTGCCACCCCAGGTATGAAAACACCTACTAACCCAGCAGTTATACCCCTGTGTCAATAACCTTTCCACCCTAACCAGTTTTATATCATTACTTTCTTTACTCCCACAGAGCAGCTTTTTGACATGTGAAAGCAAGATTAGTAGAATGAAACCAAGGATAAACTTGGTCTATTACATAGGTTAGTTAATAACTGAAGGGGGGAAGATGTGCTAGAAATACATACAATCAGTGGGCAGCAGAACTGAAAAGCAAACTGAGTGCATCTATCTTGGAACTGGGTAGGTCATGCTCTCTAGCCAGGGCTTTCTTTTGAAGGCTATTCATCTTAGAGGCAGAGAACATGATTATCTAGTTGTAAGAAGCCTGAGAACTGAGTTCTGAAGGACACTTATTTATGGGGGTGTTAGAAGTAAACCATCTTTTCTCCAAACCTCTCCTGACAGAATTAGTGTGTGGTTTTGAAAGAGGAATGAGACCTGCCACTTGACACTATCCCATCTCATGATGGGAAAAGCAAAAGCTTGGGTTGGTGGTGTTGGGGTCGGTAACTAATGTCTCCTGATTTCTAGACACATACATGTACCTATATATTCCCTAACAGAAACACGATTGTGTGCACACAGCTGGTAGGCCTGTCCTATAAGTCTGTACAGATAAGCACACAAGTCTGGATTTCTTTGAGAAATGGCGTGTAGATAAGCTACCACAGAATGTTAGTCTGCACTCTTTGGTTAGGCTGGATTTTGTTAGGAGTGTGCCAAACTGCATAAAGACAAACTGATTGTTGAGAAAGCTTTTTTGTTAGTGTTGGCTAAGTTGACCTACTGCAGCAATAAAATCGTACATGGTAGGATCCACTTAACATAAAACTGGGAACTAGCAAATCCCTCCAGAAAGCAGAATACTAAGTATGATCAGTAAAAGTACCCCATGGCAAACTAACAGGAAATCCCCACTGCTATACAGCTTCTTTATTTCCTTAGAGATCCTCCCTGCCTCAATGTTTTCACATGCATATAAATTCACAGATGAACACTCTCTGCACCAGGGACGATGTGAGAGTGGTTTGTTTCTACAGTTTCTGTTAGGTACATGATCTTCAGCGACATCTGTAGTCATTACAGTCATGTATGAATTTGTAGTTGTAGCTAATTTGAACAATTGTCTTACTGTTAAATCTCAAGAGTACAGAGCTATGGAAGTGTTATTTTTTTGGGTGTGTGTGAGGTGTTTAGGTTTTTTAATGCCTTTGGAACCACGGAGTGTCAAACCCTGCTTAAGCAGTGAAGCCCAGATGGGTAGATGTCTTTTGAAGAGGTCCAAACAGAAAAAAAAAAGTGTCTTAAATATAGTCCATAAGTTTGATTACAACAGTAAACATTTACTACATAAAGATGGAATCTGGACAGTAAAAAAAAGAGAGAGAGAGGAAGAGTGCAATTTAATGTTTTATTTAAACAAAAGGTAAAGGATTTGAGGAAAGAAGAATTAAACTGGGATTTGTAGAAAGCTGCCTCCCTCATTTCACTTTTTACAGGGATCATTAGTCAAATCCTGTGCTGCTTTGATGCACTTGCACTGCCCCCACCCCTGAGCTTTGCCAGTTGAGACCAGCTACAGCTGTCTGATGTAATTCTCACATTCCTCATGCTGTAACCTTTAACTGTATGGTTCTCATTATTTAAGTCTGAGGGATAGAAAATAACTCCTGCTATTAGAAATTGGTTTTGAGCTTTGATTTGGGGTCAGTAGCTGAAGAATTGAGGGGCACAGAGGTGGAAATGAAGAGGCCTGTGCTGCTTTGCCACAGGCTTTCTCTGTCACTGAGCAAATCACTTCATTACCCTGTACCTGCTTCCCAGTCATATGCAGGGATAATAGCTTTTCCTTAGCTTATTGCAGTATTCTTAGGATAAAGACTTTGAAAGGATTAGGTCCTGTAGCTGGAGGCTTTAAAAAGCACTTAAGATGGATAAAACACATTGCTGAAAGCAGCTATCAAGGTCCAAATGTAAACTGTACCAAAGTTGCAGTGGTGGCCTGGCATCCTCCCGGTATTCATGTTGTATACTTCCTTTCCCTAGCCTGATTTACACCAAAAAAATCTCCTACATAGCTCACACACATGAACAAAACCGGAAGCATGTATCAGGCAGTTTCCTAAAACATCAGATACACAGTCATCTTTAATGTTCTTTCAGCCAGTGCTGAAATGGAAAACTAACACTGGATATCTCCAGTTATCTCTTAGAGTTGCAGCTCCCTTTAACTAAGAGTGAAATAGTAAATTGCTTCCAAAATATCCAGGTGAGATAAGAAATCTTAGTCATTATTTTGACCCACCAGTTTCCGGCCCAGCAGGTAACCAGAAGAATTGAGGATGTGTGAGTCAGCTGAGACCCTTTTACTGAATCGCTAGGACAGTCCCAAAGATTTCTTCCAAAGTGGCTGCGTACATACACAGATCCAGCTCCTGCTGTCAGTCAGCCACATTGCTCATGTGTGAAATGAAGCAAAATCTGGCATGGAGGGGAGTGAGAATATAACTCATGTTACATAGAGAGTGACCCAACTGCCCAGGCTCTAAGTGTGTCATGGAGTTGTCCTGAAGTAGGTGTATTTGTCACTCTCCCAGAGGGTCCCCCAAAGAATATTTGCTAGAGATTTATACCCTTTAACAGTCATAGAGCTTTGCTTCCCTGTCAAAAAAAATGTGACCTGTTCTTGGGAGTAAAGATTCTCACCATCAGTGGTAACCTTTTCCCTTTTCTTAAAAACAAAACAAAACAAACCCTAAATGAAAGTGCACAAGTGTGTTGGCCTGAAGGCTAGGGGCCCAGTAATGGAACTTTTATATGGATTTTGCATTCTTTTGTAGCTCCTCAAAATAGTGTCAGCCCATGAGAGATTGGTCTTTAAAGTTGAGATGCTTCAAGATTTCAAAACCAAGCCTTTCTAAAATAGTGCCAGTGATCTGCATAAATTTCTTTCAGTAATTCTTCTGAGAAATTGTAAGCTGAGATAGCACAATACAGAGGCAATAACAGAATGAAGTAAATGTAGTTTAGACTTTCATTCTAGCATTTTTGCACTAAGATATCCCTGGAATATTGGTGTTTTCGAGGGATGTAGGCCTTCAATTCCCTTCTTTACTAGAAAACTCCAGTTCAAAGACAAACTCTTAACAGATGGCTTGTGTGGCTAAAGCCCCATTAGCTCACTGAGGTGCTGCCTTCTGCTGCTGACAGCCAGGATGCTTTCTACAAAGCTCAAACACTTGTAGGGCTGAGCCAGAAGCATAGATACCCCTCTGTTTTGATCTAAAGTGCCTTAGGAAGTTGGGAGAAGTGGTGATGCAGGTGTCTTTGTGCTTGTTTTGTCTACATTGGATATTATAGGCTATATCATGAGAAGAGAGGGCTCATTCCTTGTTGACCTGCAAAGCTGCTGGTGGCATTAAAGTCACATGCTTAAGGCCTGACTTCCTAGAACTGGTGCTGTCCCCTCTGCAGCATGTCTTGAATCTCCTCTGGTGAGCACTCTTCGTTGCTCTGAATCCCCAAGGCTGCCTTGCTCGCAGCTGCTGTTGCTGTGTAAGGAGAGCACAACTCCAGAGACAAAAGTAGCTCTGCACTGCAGTCAGCACCCAGCTCTGGTTTCTCTTCTATTAGATTTTATGTAATTAATTCAGATGGGTATGTTAATCACAAGCTTACTGTGCCTTAGCATTAAGATAGCCATTTCTCTTTGGTAGTTACAGTAACCCTGCTGGAGGGTCAGGGCAGCTGTATAAACACTGATTTTTCCAATCCATTCCTCCATCACACAAGGAGCAGAGAAGCCCCAGGAAATACAGCTGAAACCAAATTAGGTGGCAGCAAAGATACTGAAGGACAACAAACTGCAAAGTGCCTAATTTGTGCCAAATCATTTTAAGGACAGCTTGGGAAGTGCAAAAAATAAAGGATTAAAATTACTGGGCAGGGAAGGGATATGGCAGAGCACTGAACTTTTATCATGTAACTGTGACCAAGAATCCCACTGCACTTACAAGCTATGCTTACGAGCAAAAACACTAGTGCTCAGGGAAAACACTTCTCACATGCTTCCCTTCTGTAGTCTGAGATGCTAACAGCACATCGCTCAAGAAGTGAACTCTGTTAACATATGTAGTGGTGAACAGTGTGACACAATGTTTTCATAGGAAAAAAATCTGCTGTGTTGGATGGGGAAAAGCCTATTTACTACAAATAAATTTTACAATTTCAATTTTTGCTCTGCCGTTGTACCAAGAACTCCCTTTGATTTGTTAATGCTCCAGGGACATCTTGTTTAGCATTATTTGAGTCTGATGTATATTATAGTCAGATTTTGATCCTTTGTGAAAACAGTGTAAACTCAGGAAAAAACCCGTTGGGATCCTCGCCCATGGCCCTTCAATGGACTAATTCCATTGCAGGCAGCAGCAGCATCTGGTCTTTTACGTTTTTAACAGGGGCTGTGAGGTCCTCAACTGATGAGCAATCTGTGTACAGCTCAGGTTTTTTTATTTCAGCTGAAGCTTGATAATGACATTCTTACCTACAGTTAAAAAAGAAGTGTAAGATTTAGCACTGCTCTGTATCTGCAGACAGCTGCTCCATCAGAGACCCTCAGCAAGTCTGCCAACAACACAAAGCTGAGCAGTGTGATCGACATGCTCGAGAGAAGGGATGGTATCCAGAGAGACCTGGACAGGCTTGAGAGGTGGGACTGTGCAAACCTCATGGAGTTCAACAAGGCCCAGTGCAAAGTCCTGCACATGGGTCGGAGCAATTCCAAGCACAAACACGGGCTGGGCAGACGCTGGATGGACAGCAGCTCTGAGTAGAAGGACTTGGTGATGAGAAGCTCCCCATGACCCAGCAGTGTGCACTTGAGCCCAGAAACCACCCGTGTGCTGGGTTGCATCCCCAGACTGTGAGCAGCAGCAGGTCAAGGGAGGGGATTCTCCCCCTCTACTGCACACTGGTGAGATCCCCTCCTGCAGTCCTGATCCAGCTCTGGGGCAACAGCACAAAAGGGATGTGGAGCTGTTGGAGCAAGTCCAAAGGAGGCCACGGAAGTGCTGCGAGGGCTGGAGCAGCTCTGCTCTGGAGCCAGGCTGAGAGAGCTGGGCTGGGTCAGCCTGGAGAAGAGAGGGCTCCTGAAGGGGAGACCTTAGAGCAGCTCCAGTGTCTAAAGGGGCTACAGGAAACCTGGAGAGGGGCTTTTGACAAGGGCTGCAGGGACAGGACAAGGGGGAATGGCTTTAACCTGGCAGAGGTGAGACTGACATGAGCTCTTAGGCAGAAGCTCTTCCCTGTGAGGGTGCTGAGGCGCTGGCACAGGGTGCCCAGAGAAGCTGTGGCTGCCCCATCCCTGGCAGTGTTCAAGGCCAAGTTGGATGGGGCTTGGAACGACCTGCTCTAGCGGAAGGTGTCCCTGCCTCTGGAATTGGATGAGCTTTAAGTCTCTTCCAACACAAACCATTCTATATTAATGGGAGTCCATGAGGGTCTGCATTATCTGTAGAGATCTTGGCCCACAGACAATACTGCCAAAATGAATTTTGTAGCTTAAGGTACCTTTGTGGAACTAAATTTAGTGCCCCATAGTGCTTTGGTAATGTATGAATGAGGCCATACTTCCAGCAGCATTAATCAGACCCCAGGATGTCAAAGGGAATGATTCACAGAGAAACGCTGTGTTCTTTCAGTCTGTCACTGGGGGAAGGCTTTGGTAATGCCATGAGTGGGATTTGTGATACTTTTCAGTTCACATGCTTAGGGTTTTCCTTTGCAGCTTCAGGAAGGGGTTTATTTCGCTGCAGGAAGTAATGATAGGGGTCCCTTATAAGGAAAGGTAAGGTTTCACAGGTTAAAGTGTGTGTATGAAGAATGACTGGCTAAGATTGAGGGACCCTGTTCTGGCTGCAGGGTGTGTTGTCTGTACAAGCTCATGCACTGAGACAGCTCAGATCTGTTGTTGGATTTTAAGGGACTTTTGTTTTGCCTTTTGTTTAAGAGCAGGCTGGGGAAAGCCAGCGTTGATGCTTAGGAAAAGGGCTGATGTGGAGCTGATTAGGGTTTTGTTCACAGTATTGCTGCAAATATTCATCCAGGGTCCCTGGCAGACGTTTGTGACTGGCCAGCTGCTCTGGTAGGGCATTTTGGTGACCACAGGTGGGGTGGTTAAACATTGGCTGGATGCCTGAGGTGATTACCCCCTGCTCTGTAGTTCTCACCTTCACTTCCTTCTCTATTTCTTTCTCCTCTCCTTTTGTTCATCTTTACTTGGTTAGTTCCCAGCCAAACAACGAGGAGCAGGGGAGTGCATCACTCCACACACTGAGGAGGAAGGCAGGGTCACAGCCCTGGCCCCTACAGATAACACAAAATACCCAAAGGAGAGTCTGTTTCTTTAGTGGGACATAAGCTCTCTGCTAGTCAGGCCAGGGATCAGTTTGGCCTTTGGCCTCATTTAGGGTAGATAACCTGAAATGCTTGATGTTTAAAAGGCAGCATGGGAGGGGAAGTGCTTGATGTGGTCTTATCAAAAAAACAGTGTGAAAAATAATTGCAGCATGGGAGGGAATGGGACCCTAGGAATGTAAATGTCTCACTAGTGGGCTGTGAGACAATGGAAAACTCCTTTTAAGAGAAAGGTACTTTTGACTTATCCCAGAAAAGGGATGGTGAACAAATGAAGATGGTTTCAGTCACTTTTTGTGTTCTCTGGTTTTGATCTAGGTCTGCTCCAGCTCCTACCCAAGGTCCCACCAGTGCTGGGGCTGGAGGACCACCTCCTGCTACCAAACGGCTGCAGCAGACACAAGCCCAGGTGGATGAAGTAAGTGGCTCCAGGTGATTTTTTGCTCACTATAAGGGTGCTGATGTGGGTTTGGTTTGTGTGTGTCTGTTTTTTTTCTATAAGATACTTTTCCTCCCTAGCGATCCAGTAATTCTTGCTCATTTGAAGGGAGTGAATCTAGGAAAAAAGATGGTATGGTATTTATGAGGATGGCGTTTATGAGGAGGCAGACTGCACAAGAGATATTCTGCATATGAGCATCCTTGTACCAGTAACACTCCTGCATAATAAACATGGGCATTGTGCCAATTCAGAAATTCATCCAGGTCGGTCAAGTTAGAAGGAAAAGTAATAGTGGAACCAGCTCTTTTAACATGTTCCTGAATTCTTGAAGGTTAGATGCTAATCTCACAGACTGTTTCACAGGGACAGACCATCAGTTTCTCATAGATAGATTGAAGCCATGAGAATTGTACAGTTGAAGATGCTGTAATGTGTGGGTTTCTTTGGGGATAAATTGTGATAATCAATCAACTGGTTTATGGCACTTATCTGATCTGTTAAGCTTTGACCTTCCAATTAGATCTTTCCTGGTTTTCTTTCATGTCAGGTAGGTAGATAACCTGTAGATGGCACCACACACCATAACACTGCACCCCTCTGGATACTCTCGCTCCAGGCGATGTCGCGCACAGCACTTCAGACCCAAACCAAAAACTCGACAACGCGATCAGGGCATTAATTAACAGAAGACCTTTGGTCTTCGTAAAATGACTGTAATTTTTAATGTTATATCAGTGCTGACATAGTATTTCAACTATCTCCATGTTTGGTTTTCCCCTCTGATTTCTCTAGACATCCTAAACCTTATTTTCTAAGCCCCAGATCTTGGCTTTACTCTAGACAAACATTTGTTTCTTTAAAATAAATGCAGTCCCATCTGAACAAGCATTCACGGCAGACAGGTTAAAATGAATAAATAGTTCGGGGTGTAAAAAAAACCCCAAAAGACAGGATGGGTAGGAAATGTTACAGTATTTTGTTTCAGCATTTTCAAATAGTTTAAATATTTCACTATGAAACATAGTACCAAGACGACATTCAGCTCAATACTCACTAAGAAATGAAAACAAAAGTTTCTTTCATTTGATATGAAATTAAATGCTTTGAAAGTTTTGATTTGGAAAAGTAAGAAAGAAAATTTGTGTTGACCAAAATATTTGATTTTGTTCTAGGTTTGGTAGACAAGTGAAACACGTTTTGGGGTTTGGAACAGCATTTAATCCTGTGCCAGTCCTTTCAAAGATTCTTTCACTACCAGTTTCATCTCACTGTGTTTAAATAATGTATTTTTTTAAATAACTCTGGGGGTTTGCAGGCAATAGTTAAATTACATTAAATACAAACCACATGGACTTTCTTATTACAGAGTATGAGAAGTAACAGCCCCACAATTGTATTCACCACTACAATAAGTGGACACTACTTTACTAAGTATGGTATACTGTCTGGTATGCTGCCTAACTGGTATACTGTCTAACATTTACACTGGGGATGAATTTATAAAGGAATGCTACTTAGAGTTATTGCCTTGCTAGAAAGAGACTTTTTGGCCCAACATATAAGATATATGCATGAAAATGACTTACCTATTGTGTACTGGCTGTGCACACATTTCTGCTGAAGCTGTGAAATGAGGAGGCATGAGCTCCCTACCACACTTCAGGCTGAATTTTCTCAGGTAATATTTTCTCCTCCTCCACCTTGAAGCAGGACTTCAAATTATGACTGGGAAGTCATCTTGTCTGAGAAAGAACTGCAGAATGAGTAAATTCTTTGGTCAGGAAATGCATACAGTTCCCTGCAGAATAGCCTTTATCTAGCCAATTTCTGTAGTTCAGATAAGGAAGTTATCTTGAAAGTATAGAGAAAATAATGGCTTGGTCTTAGCAATGACAATTTGGATGTCAACCATATCGTAGTGCAGCGGTCTCCACCAATTTTCTGTGTTTATGGTGAAGTGGCTGGTTGTAGGCTAAAAGAAATCTAAAGCTCTAATGAAACTAATTACAGTATTTCATAATGTCCCTTTAATTTTTTACCTTTAAAAACATCTGAGCACAGTCTAGCTGTGTTTATTTTGTTCTCACTGTGTCTGTTTCCATAGGTATGGTTTTTGAGGCACTGTGCAGGTAACTGCCATCACATGCCATAATGGCAAATGGCTGGTTTCAGTATGTTATGTGACATTACAGAGTGTGAACATATGGGTGACCCTCAGCTTTATTGTGTGTAATGTAACATGAGGCTGTGTCATTGCAGGTGGTAGACATCATGAGAATGAACGTGGACAAGGTGCTAGAAAGAGACCAGATGCTATCAGAGCTTGACAACCGAGCTGATGCATTGCAAGCAGGTGCCTCACAGTTTGAAACCAGTGCAGCCAAACTGAAGAGAAAATACTGGTGGAAAAATTGCAAGGTAAGGAATAGAAAATCATGTTTAAAATCACTTAATGGCATACATTTCTTCCACTTGCATTTAATGGGACTCTGCTTGCAGGATGCCATCTCTAAGTGGTCTCTTCCTGTACATGGCAGAAAGAGATGCCTTGCTCTTTAGGCTCTAGGATAATAAGTCAAGCAACTTTGATCTTTATTGGAACTTATTATTTCAATAATTCTGCAATATATAAAAGGTAGATACAAATTCTGATGTTTCAGTCAGTGCCTGCAGATAGGAAGGGGGAGAACAGTCTATGTTAATTCATGTCAGCTCTATGTGTGAACTGCAAAACCTGAATAGATACAGTGAATTCTGGTAGTGGGAGAAAAGAAGCCCTTTTCCTTCTGGGAGGATCACCAGCCTCTTGATCTTTCTTTAAGATGGTAAACTACAAAAAAATTATTTATTTTCACAGACTGCTGTGAGAATTAGGGAAATGACAGCCCCTTTTGAAAAGGGGCAGCTTGGAATAGAGCAGGACTTTAATCAACCAGATGTCTCCTCTGCAAAGTCTCATCTTTCCCACTAGCAGAGGGAACTTCATTCTCCTTTGCTTTTCCAGATCTCAGGATTTGTATTTTCTACACCTGGAAACTTCAGCTCCTTTTACTCATATAAGACCCCCATATTCTTGCTTCTGTCTACTTGTGCACCACCAACATGAATGCTAGGCAAAAAATTCACCTTCATTTCCATTTCTCTTCAATACCAACTTTGCTGTTGACCATTCATGTCTACCCAAATAAAACCACCTGTTCACAAAGGAGAATCCCACAGGTATCCCTCACCAGCCTGTTGCCTGCTTTGTCTCTTCAACCCACAGTGCTATGAAATGTAAATCAAGACAAAGGATTCTGGGTTAACTACATGCACAAACATGTCAGAAATAAGTGGCTGTAGGTTAGAAATTCAACTGATCAGTTCCTCTGGGCCTCTTCTAGCTGTTACCCGGTTGCTTTGTCTCACAGTGCAGGAAGCAGGACTTTTGGGAGCTACAGACAGATTTTGAGTTAGGTTCACCCATGCTGACTACAGTCACCACAATGACCTATACTACACTAGACTTTCAAAGGTACCCTCATTTTCCCTTTGTCATTGTCCCTTCCTGATTTACCTTGACAAACAGAATCCCCTTGTCCTTTACCTGGCTCTGAAATCACCTCTGAAGTTCTTTGACTTCAGAGGTTTACTTTTGAAATGGACAAGGTTGGTCACTGCATCTTAGCTGATGAACAAGCTTGGACAAGAGGCTATGTGCATTGCTGGTGGTCAGCTGTTCCTGAAATATACCTTAAATTTGGGGCCTGAACAATTCTGTTCCAGCAAGTCTTTGCAAGAATTAGAAGTGCAAGGAATGACCCACTAGGTAAAAGTGAAAAACTTGAGGTGTTAATGTCTTTCATGTGAAAACCTGACTTTCTCTCTTTCTCTTTTTTCTTGCAACTTTCTTTTTACAGATGATGATCATCCTTGGTATAGTATGCGCAGTCATTCTCATTATAATTATAAGTGAGTAGTTAATTTTCTCTTTTGTTTATGATCTCAATAGCTCTGTGACATGTGATGATTTATTTTAAAAAGACAGAAAAAATTGATATAAAATATTTAAAGTGATTGATTTATCAAAGTCCCCTCTAGTTATAGCGAGTCATGTTGTTATAGCGAGAATTACTGCAAACTCTCTAGGAAACGTATGGGTGGAATTTATTGACAATTAATATATTTTACATTAGCACGTTACGTAACTTTCCCCAGGATTAAAGGTTGTCCCTTTTCACAATAATACAACTTTTTATGCAGTTTCAGATATCTTCCTTTCATTACAATCAGTGCCACAGTCCTGATGTTTTCTAGTGAGAACAGTAATGCTTGAGTTACCTCATGCCTATAAAAAGAGGGTGAAGGCACATAGGCAAATGGGAATCTGATGAATTTTTTTAGAAGTATGCAGGTGGAATTTGAGATGTTGGTGCTTCTGAAAATCCCTTTGCACCTTGAATACCTAAATACTGCTAAAAGATGGTGCAAAGTCTTACTGATTTCTTGTCTTGAAAGACAATCTCATTCCACGTGTTGGTTATAGGAAAGTTAACATATGAATGAATAATAGCAGTCGTGCTGGTTGGGACCCAGGGATCTTGTAATGACAGGAACTGAACATTTTCTTTATGTAACCTCTGTGTTAGCAACAGCTGTTATGTGACATAACTGTAATATAGCATTAACTCCTAAAAGGGAGATTTCTTGAGTTAGACAATCCAGCTAGTAGTAACCCAGAAGAGATTCACCAGGAGGCTAAACTGTGGATGTGAATTAATTCCCAGCTCTCAAATTACATGCCTTGTAGTCAGCATGTTTCCATTTTCCTCTTTTGCTTCTATAAAGAAGGCTTACAGAATCACCTGTAAACATGACTAAAAGGATCGAGGTACATGTGGCAGTTTATTAGTCTTATGAACGCTGGCACCAGAGTGACCCAGAATAATTCTAGGGTTTCATAACACTGATACAGCAAGAATGGGAAATGGCTAGATATTAATTAACTATATTAACTGGATACTCAAGGCAGCTGGCTTCAAGGGAAAGACGGGCCTTTGTTCTGCAGTCTAGTGCAGCAGCCTGGGAAGACAGATGTGCAGTTATTGAGCTGACTGCTGTGTACATATGCATCATTGAGCATTATGTGTATCTTAACAAGAAAGTAAAAAGCAAACAAGATAGATCAGAATTTCTCTTTAGAAGTTAAGACTGAAATTATATATCAATAATAACATTGTCTCCTTCTTAGTTTTAAAAGTTGGATGCCTGTCCTGGGAAGCTTAGAAACAGGCAGAGCAGGATTGACACGGGTTAGGCTGGGTTCAGATTATCAAACTTGAGTGTCACCCGGGTATCAAACTTGAGTGTTACATCATCAAACCCAGGTCATGACTCACCACAGTGACATCTAGCGCAAGTTTAGTGAGATCTAAATGCATTTGGATCTTAAATTATTTTTTCAGTCTATTTTTTTTCAGATCCTTCTGTAGTGGTGCCTAAAGGTTGCAGCTTCAGGAAGGACCCTGTGTATTGAACTCAATGATGTATTTATTTACAATAGCTCTCAAGCATATGTTTAAATCCTGTTGACACCAAGCATCTAAGTGCTGTCCCAGACAAGGCTTGCATGACTTCTCCAGTCACTGGAATGGGAACAAGATTATACTTTCTAGGGGTGGCTAGAATAATAAATTGAGTAGCTCCTCACAGCAACAAGCTACCATGGGTGGTGAAATGGCCTAAGCCAGGCTTCCTACCGTCCTGGTAGTGGTAGCCCTTAAAAACCAGGCTAGCTCCCTGCTGAAGGAAGAGTTACAACATGTTGGATTGTAGGTATTGTTGGAGCTGTCATCACCCTCAGTCTTTGTTTGAGCTGCAATCTCTCCTGCTTTCCACTCCAGTTCCCCCTCTGAATTTCTTTTGTCACAGGAATATCCCCATTCCAGCTAGGAAGGCATGCTATGTGCTCATGGCAAAGATGTGCTAAAGGTGTTTGCCATTCTGTGACAGCACA
The DNA here is from genome assembly GCF_012275295.1 of Melopsittacus undulatus. Classification (NCBI taxonomy): domain Eukaryota; kingdom Metazoa; phylum Chordata; class Aves; order Psittaciformes; family Psittaculidae; genus Melopsittacus; species Melopsittacus undulatus. The sequence goes on along the minus strand of NC_047532.1, from coordinate 70,052,108 downwards.
CTCTTCTGTGAGATAAAGCACAACAGTAACTCTGTAATAACTATTGGTTTATGTCTTGTTTTTTTCCTTTCTGCTTCCTTTCCCAGTTTATTTCTCCACTTGAAAAAGCAGAGAAGGAAGACTTGGCACAACTTTGTTCATATCAACCAACGATATCAGTATTCCTTTGTTGAAATCAGCTTTTTAATTCCCGGTGTCTTGGGATTTTTGCTTGTAATAACCCATAAGCATTCAGTGTGGTGTGTTTTGGAATTCTGTTGTTTCCACAAGAAACTGTACCAGCTAAATACTGCCAAGTAGTTCCATACACTGTCTTATCACTGTGTCTTAAAATGTGTACGCACTGACCTTCAGAAACTGTAGTATATGAAAAAGCATCCTAAACATCTCAGAATCAGGGAATGCAGCTATGGGGAAGCTCCTGCTTAAAGGGACACTGTCAAGTGAATTGGACCCAAACCTGAGGTTACAGCAAATGTTAGGGCCAAAATTCTCAGTCTGAGCACCTAAAGTTGGATAGCAAAGCCCACAGTCAGATGTAACTTTTTGAGGTAGTATCTGCTACTCCCATTGAAGGGAGTGGTACCTACAAGTTTTCACTTAAGATGTCTTATTTCAACTTAGCAAACCAAACCACAGGTTGTTGAGATTAATTTTATGATCCAAGTCTAAAAACATTGCCTGCAGAAAATGAATAGGACTGGATGATCATCCTTTATGGATTTAAATATTTTCCTAATGGGATGTTCTGTGCAGCCAGGTTGGCCTCAATATGAAAGCCAGAAGGAAAATTGTATGACACCCAAGAAAGCATTAGCTAGCACAAGCTTGAAAAATCGAATTAAAATGCAAAAAATGGAGATAGAGGCATCATAAATAATCAAGATAAAGACTCCTGCTAAAAACTGAAGGTGCTGCTTGTCAGACTTCATGGGACTCTTGAATGCCAATTCCCAACAATTACAGCCCTAACTGGAAAGCACATAAGCAACTTTTGGTGATGTCTGTGGCTTCCCAGCACAATGGTAGGAGGCCACCTCTGGACCATTTTGCAGAAATGGTCCCCACTGTGAGGACCATGAAAAAACCAGGAAGGAGAAAGTATGATTAGAGAGAACAGTAGAGAGAGGCCAGGAAAGGGAAGGGTGCCTAGGAAAGCTTTCCTGGTGAAAAGGAAGGCAGAGAAACACTGTTCAAAGATGGTGTTAACAGGCTTTTAAAAAAACTAATTTATTTTGTATGTCTGTGTGTGTAGTTCATAAACTGGAGTGTTGTCTTCATAAAGTGCTCAGCTAAGCTGTTTTTCGTACCCAGTTTAAAGTAACATTTGATGTAATTAAAAGAAATGACATATTGAGAGAAGGTTCTTGTATGCTATTGTAGGCTTTCTCTCAAATGTTCAATTCCTTGTTTTTTTCTTTTTTAAATACTGAATAGTTTAATCATAATTAACCAAACTAAAAATGAATTATGAAATTTTCAGCCAGGAAACTTTGAAAGAGTCTATTTAGTATAAATGGTGATAATAGTAGTGAAAATATTCCCACTGTGGAGAATCTCTCTTGACATAGTCTTAGATTAAGAAGTCAAGAGACCCAGACCAGTTCTTTGCATACAAATTGTGCTGAAGTAGAATTTTACTGAGAGAATAAGCAAGGATTAGTTGAAAAGTTCCAGTAGCACTTTTCTCCCTATATATTTACTGCTTCATATTCACATGTGCAATTTCATATCATTAAGTAGTAAGTGGCCAGAGGCTTAGCGAATCTTAACTTTCAAAGTTACTAATGTGCTACTGGACTCCCTGTTCACTGGAGTCCTTCAGCTGAGTGAGTACATACACAATTTTAAAATCTTGAATTCCACACAGAAAACTCTGCTGTCACAAAAGGCTTGGCTCCATGAGGTGCCACAGCTGAATGCTATCTTTAATTGCATCTTTGCTAGCAAAGGAATTAGCCATGCAACTTCAGGCTCCTTTTGGCTAGTTGACAGGAAAGAATTAACTCCTAAGAGTGAGACCCTGCCACTGATACCCATGTTGAGCATGGCTTGATCTTCACAGGGGTTTTCTGAGGGACTGCTGAAAGGACTCATGAGATGAAGATAGCTTTCACTGGAGATGGTACAATTGGTCAGGTTATATGTTGACACAGATCCTTAGGACAGTGGCTTCTCCTAGGAGTCTGAACTGACTATTTAACTGCTACAGCTGCAGATGCACATCAAAAAGTTTGAATCCTCTAGCTACAAAGATGTAAAGTTTCCAAATGAAACAACTATAAAGATGCAAAGCTTACATCCTGCTAACCTATCTCAAGTAAGTTAATAATCAAAGTGGTAGCTTTAGGGAAGAGTGGAGAAGAAAAACTGCTGGTTGTGGAATGTGTAATTATTCTCCCTCGAAACAGTAACTAATGGCGATGACTGCTAAATGTTGGTGAGAATTTGCAAGGAAGAGTTTAGTCAAGAAACCTAGCCTTCAGTGAGTTGTAAAACGTTCCTCTGTGTGCTAATGAAGTATGCTAAATTAATGTGTCTAGCTCTTCAGTTGTTTGTATATTGTGTACTCGTGAATGCTCAGTGTTTGCTAGTTGTGCTGTGCTGGTTGGTTGCAATCAGGTAAGATGAGCCACATACCATTTCCAGTTCAGCCCAGGAAGAATGAACAATTATGTCCTTCCCTGATGCACAGACCCAAAATTGAACTGCTCCTTCAGAGGCCTAGCTCTTCTGCAAGGAGAACGTGGTAATACAGGGCTGTTCAGGGTCATAGATTGTGCAACACCATCACATATATGTAGACTTGAACAGAGCACAATCTATATAAGCACAGTTGGAGATCTTATTTGTGTTGAAGCCAGGATTGATTGCTTTCCTCTCACTGCCTCTCCATTTAAAATGTCCATGCAGTTACTACTGCCTACTTGTAATAGTAAATTTCCCATGAAAATACGAACTTGTTCTTTTTTTGTGAGCACTGACTAGAATTTAAATCACTGGGTAGAATTTCAACTCTATTCCTCAGCACTATCTCCTGCAGAGGCTTTTACCTTGGACTGATAAAAAGGCACCAAAGGACTTCCTTTTACCCACTCCCCAGCAAACCCTCAGGGGACTGCGAGGTTGACTGCTTTCTGACTGCCATCATGGGTACTGAACTGAAGACTTCTCCAACTGGAAGCAGGGACTTGCTAGCTTTAGCCAGTGTTAGACATTGTTTGTGACTTGCATATGCTATCCTTATAAGTGCTGCCTCTTCCTGGGATTTCTAGGCTACAGCTGTACCGCTAGGATGTCATTCAGAAACAGCATAGCTGAAATGGAATGGTTAGGAGCTGGTCTGTGCTTGTACCACAGCTGCTGTTTGGCTTGCCAATGAGTGCTTCTGAGGTTGAAAAAGTGTTATTTGCATCCACTATCCACTGACTAGTAAGGTCCTGCTCTGGCATTAGACCTTCTTCTTTCTAATTTAGATCACCTTGCAATATCCTAAATGTGGCTTCAAGCCTAAAAACATTGGTACACAGAACTTGGTAGGAGGAGTTAGTGTGGAAGCCCGAATAGGCCACTTGACCTGATTTTTCTCTTGACAACATTATGTAATAGCACAGTTAATCCAACATAGTCCAACATAATCCAATATTATTAGAAGGAGGAGGGGAGAATCTCATAAAGATTATGAATGTAACCTAGGATCTGTAAGACAAGAAGTGGTTTAGAAATGTAGTCAGATTGATTATTTAAAGCTGGCACTTAAATTCTATTGGAACCTGCATGAGATTAGTCAGAACACTTCAGGCAAATAAAATACTTGGCTTTTTTCTTTTAAAACAATGATCTGCAATAAGTGATTTAAACAGTTAAAATGACAGAAGAACAGGACATGAACTGTGCAAGGAATTAACTAGAACAGCCACAATCTATGTTTTGTCTGGGTAGCAAAACCTTTTGAAATTCTGTTTCTATGTCTTATTTCCATCACTGTTCTCAATAGGGTTTCACAAAACTTTAAACTTAAGAACAGCTGAGCCATTCTTGTCTGAATGCAGTGGATTTTACTTCTTAAGAGAAAGTTTATAAGTTGACATCTGTGTTAGAGCATACCTGTTAAATGGTGGTATCTGCTTCTCAGAAGTGCATCTATCATGGGAGACTCAAACTTCAGGAACTTCCAGAAGCTCAAATATTACAGAGTGAGGTTTTTATGTTTTCTATGGGAGGTTATACACCCAGAGAGAAGTATCTATAATCTGTTACTTTTTTTATGACAGTTCCTCGATCACACATGTTGGTGCTAGACCTTTGCAAAGAAACTAGAGAGCGTTTGAGTGTGATCCAGAATTTAGATATCAACCCTGTTCCTCCTGCCCTTTAAACAGGGAAGAGGGCTAAACCAGTAGCCATATAAGGCACTGGGCTTACACCCAATGTGCACACTGAGTGTTGGAGAAAGGCCTCGAAGAGACCAAAGTCTCTTCTGGCAGGATTTGTATCCTGATCTGAACTTTCAACCCACAACAGATCATAACCTTTGGGCCTGATGTGTAGTCAGAAGAGTGAGACGTTCTTCCAGCCAGTTCTTCCTCTCACCTGATTTAGGCCCCTCTTGCTAGATGAGATGCATTTGAGCATGTGTTTCTTCATGCAAGAGAAGGTGCAAGCACCTTCAAATTACCTTTAAAGGCAAAACCAAAAAGGCTGAAGAATGCAGCTTGGAAACACATGAATTGTACCTGGGGAAATGATTGGCTCTAGATTTCTCACATGGTGGCATTATTTCCAGGTGGGATACTAAATTTTGATGTTTGAAACAATAAAATCAGAACCTCACATCAATTGTTCTTTCTTCATCTGGTCTCCTTCAGAAATACTTCTCTATTCCACTTCAAGAAATGATTTTGTGCTGCTCTTCAGCAAATTTTCCTTCCCTATTTCACTAATTTATGTCTCCATTGATGTGTTTAGAAGCTTTTTTTTCTCCATTGAGAACCAGAACACTGCCTGTTTTTTAACACATGCATAGAGATCTGAGCCACCCAAGGAGTTTACCTTTCTTCCTGGTGCACTGACATTTAAAAGCTACATCTTACAATAAAGCAGAAAAACTGTGGCAGTCCAGTTACATGCAGTTTTGGTGGAGTAAACACTTGATTATTCAACAATGAGTCATTTCTGCAGTAACCTCATTCTGTCATCACTGTATCACATCTGCTAACTCTCCAAAGCAAAAAATCATAACCTGCACTGGTTGAAAACAGCATGGTTTAGAACAGCCTCGTGGTTCATACGTAACACCCTATTCAGCCAAAGAAGCCATGTGCTTTAAGTTTAAAAGGGCGAAGTATTTGTTTTCAAAGAGAAAATGTCATAGAGAACAACAAAGATAATTATGGAAAAAGCTTCTCTGTTCTTTAGCTCTTCTCACAGTGTCCAGCTGCTCCATTATTCTTCCAGACTCTCTTCATCCTGTTAAGAAAGCCTTTATGGTTTTGGGATGTAGAGCCCTTGGAACCTAGCATATTGGAGCTAGGGCCATCCTGCTGCCCTCTGAATTGACTCCCTGCCTTCTGCCATATTGTTATTGTTGACCTTAATCAGAGTTCAGGCACACCTGAGTGGAGCAGAGCCTCCTCCCCATAATGCCCTGCTGTCCTTAAATCAGCCTCTGCTGATGGGATGAGAACATTGGAGGCAGAATATGGCTCCTGGATCCTAATCTGGTTCAAAATGATGTGATATAAAAGAAGGGTCCTGACTGCTACACAACAGCATTTTTGCTATTTCTTGTAACAGTAATTTCACAAAATTGACAGAAAAAAAGAGAGGAAATAGCAAATAAGGATTGTGTGATAATGACAAGATAGTAAATTGGGAAATGGTTTAGGTGAAATATAGCCAACATTCAGTAAACTCCATAAGTGGATACCCCTAAGAGCACCTTTTGTATGTTAAAACTAAGCAGTGCTAGCCTATTGAAATGCATATGGACTACTACTTAAAATGAATTATGACAAACAGTAGTTGAATTTACTGCCTTTACTTTTTTTTCTTGAAAATGCAGAAGAAATATGCAAGAAGAATGACCTAGTGTGTTTTGCAGAGTGCCAGTTGGGGTGTAGCCTCCAAAGACATGCTGCTGTTGTCACCTGCAGATGAAGGACTTAACTTAAATGAGGGTTCCAGAGTGCTTGATGCAGTAAAGATACACACTGAATACCCACTTTGTTGTATAGCACTTTGGTCTCAGCAATGAAATCTTTTTGACACAGCATAAGTATTTTGCTTACCCTTGTTCCACTCTAACATCTATGCTTGTCCACTAATGAATGATCCAAGGAGAGGATAGAAAATCACTTTGCTGAATCTGAATTATATTTCTGTCATGTATACATGAACATGTGGTGGTGGTCTGAGTTTTTGTAAGCAAAAGAGTTTAGAGGAATTAGGAAAAGATTTTAAAGGAATTACAATCAATATTGTCAATTATCCTTTGAAATTAGTTTCTCCCCCTTATAAGCTGCAGGTTTGTTTATAGTAAAGGTAAATAATGGCAGCTGATGTTGTTTTCTTTGTAAGATCTACATGTGAGATACTGCGTACAATGGAGGTACAAATTCATAATGTACAATGCATAATTGGTTTCAGAATTTCAGCTACTAATATTTACAGTATTGACCTGAAAGGTTGCAACAATTTCTCCATTAGTCATTAAAGTGTTGGCTAGACCTGAAAATTCAGTGGTCAGTGTGGTTACTGTGCTGCTAGCAAGCTACAGTATACTAAATAATGCAAGTTCAGCCTTTCCTGAAACTTGAAGGGAAAAGAAATTCTGAACAAAATAGGAATGTATAGTAAAGGCCATGGGCATATAGTTTAACCATTGCTTATTTACTTTATTTATTTATTAGTTAAGCAATTAACAGCTCTACAAATAGTCAAATAATTAGCTTCCAAAACATATTTATTGGTGAAAGAATATATTTTCCTTATTAGAAATGCTGAGTTAAATCTATATCCCATTTGCTTTTTTTCTCAGATTGGAAATAAAATTCTAATGTAGCTAAGACACACTCACACGTCAACACAATAAAACATTACTAAAAGCCCACTGCTCGTCATGAAAAACATCACTACTTTGTCTTGCCAGTGAAAAGTCCTTCCTCCCCCGGCCACGTAAGTGGTAAAATATTAGTCACATTATGTATATCAGCACCACTGAAAGATTTTAAATTGGTACCTCCTACTCAAGAGCGGGACTTAAAAACATCCTTTGTCTGTTGCAAAAATACATTTTGAGGGGGAAACACCAACTGTTGTAGAGGTTAATTTCTTATTTGACAACTCCTATTCTTTTTTTCTCCCCCTTTCTGAAAGAAGTGTGTATCTACGTAGACATTTGCCATTTGGGTGATATATTCTTTTTCCAAGTATGAGAATGATGAAACACAGCCAGTATCTACTGTAAGCAACCTTTAGTTTGTTTTGCAGCATAAAAAGTTCTCTTAGTGGCAACATATGAACTCTTATTATAGACTTATTTTAGTCATGGCAGGAAATGAGTTTGTAGTCAGCTAATTAGTATTTTCCTTAACAACTGATGCTTGAGCCTTAACACAGGAAAGCAGCCTCTGGAGGTACTGGCTAATCAATTCAGCACTGTAGACTTAAAATGGATAGATGGTTGAGAATTTCACACTCTCCAGCCCAGAGTAAAGAGCAAAGCATGCCCTGTTCTGCAGTTCTGTATGTGCTTAAGCATATAGAGATTTTCCAATCCCTGTTTTAAAGAAAAACAACTCTCATTTATCCTCACTAAATCCAGGCCTGGTATGGAATCTGTGCCGTGTTCTAATTCAGGAGAGGAAAAGCCTTTCCTTTGAATGAAGAAAAATTAGGTTGGAAAGGACCCCTGGGGTTTATCTAGTCCAGTCTTCTGCCCAAAGCAGGACCCCCTTTGAGGTTGGATCAGGTTCCACAGGGTTTGTCTGGATGAGTTTCGTGGTGATTCTACAGTGAATTCTGCCATTGGATACATTCTCTGCCCTACTAAGATTGATTAAAGAAAGTGCTGTATGCACCTGCATAAGTGTGTGTGGTTTATGTTTTTGCCTTTTTTTTTTGGTGCACTGAGCTGATCAGAATCAAATTCAGATCCAGTGGGAGTACATAGAACCCTTATTTTTCAAAGAGCTTCTACTGACAAAGAACTTACTTTCTTCCCTGTCTACACTGGACTAAGCTAGATCTGATCACATTGAGGATTATCAGTGCATTGCCTCCCCTGTATGAGAAGCCTGCTCCTCAGACACTGAAGCTGAGGATAGGCATGGGATCAGATTCAGGACAGCTGGCAAAGTTTAGTTCTGTACTGTCTGAGGTTAGTGACAAAATCTGCATTGGCTACTGAGTTAATAGACTGGCACCAAAGAAACAAGAGGACTTACTGAGATTACTATTTTTCCTCCAAGGCACCTTAGCAATGCCACCCCTCTTTCAAACTCTGCTGCAATGGCGATGCAAAACAAAATCCTTTCTTCTACCTCCTTCCTTTTAATTCTTCAGGCTTAACTTCTACTAGGAATAACCAGAAATTAGTTTTCAGTTGCCTTTCTAAAAACTAAACTCAAAGTTTAAAGACCAAACAGTAGTGTTAAGCTATGTAGTAATGCACTCAGATAGGATCTGAAAAATCTGTGCTGAGAACAGCATCTCTCACCTCATAGACTCAGCTGTACTGAGCAAGAAATTGTGATCTGTGCCTCTACAGAAAACATTCCATTTGCATCTTATTAGAGCCTACCTGTGGAGGAAAAATTGTGTTGTGCAGGAAAAATCATGTTGTGGAGGCCAGGAAATTTCTTAAAGTGCTTTACCTGGAGGTCAGTGGAATTCCATTCATAAATGATGAGTGCATGCATTTTGATGCTGAAATTGTGATGACTTACAAAGTTTGATATTACTGTACTTTTCTGTGGACAGTGATCTTTTTGAAGTGGTGAACATATTTTCCAAGAATATCATAGACATTTGTAAAATATGTATGTTTGTGCCAATAAATCTTGTTTTAAGAAGTTGCTTTTTGTATCATTTCTTTTCCCAATACACACAGTTAAGGACAATTAAGCAGCTTCAGCTTTCATTCCCTTTCTGTGTTGTGCTAAAAACTTCTGGAAATTAAGATTTTCTAATTCACAAAGAGTTTTTATATGTTCAGTCTAATAGAAAAGAAAAAAACCCACACTTCTGTTGTATAAAAACGATTAACCCTGTACAAAAAGGGGGAGACAGTCATTAAAGAAATGTGAAGAGAAGCAGATGAGAGAATGCCTTCATTGCATTTGACCTTAACTTTCTTAATGGTAATATATATATATTTTCCTATTAATAGGGCACAGTTAACTCAGGGAACTCATTGCCACTAGCTAATTTACAAATCTCATGTACTCTGGACACACTTTTAAAGTGAGGAAATAGGGATTCTCTGTGAGAGGGATGCAGACTGTCTTGCAGGATCATTTTCTGCCTTAACTTGAAACAGCTGATGCTGGTCACTCATGTGATGGCTTAACAGCATGGTAACTGTTACCATCATTAATTCTAATAAGTAATTAAGCTTTTTGAAGGGACAAAAGTTGAAAGCTGTTTTTCTCTCCCTTCTAGTGACTACATCTACATTTTATAATACATGAGCATTGCAGTAGCTCCTGGGGCACTCTGCACCTTCATACATGTGGGGGCATTATCCAACAGATCTTCTAATTTTCTTGCAAATCAACTTGGCATATATAAAGGGCACAATATCCTCTCTTCCCCACCCAAACACACCAAAACAAGGTAATGTCAAGATGTGTTTTTCAGTGCTTTTTTAGTAAAACTATAGGTTTTTTTCCCTTGGTAACTCTTAGCATAGGTGGCAATAAATTGAGGGCACTTTGAGTCTGTAAAGAAGAGCTGGGAAAAAGCAATCCTTTGATGTCATACAGTGCATGTTCTGCTCTAGGTGAAAGAGCAAATGAGGACTAAGTGACAAGGCAAATTAGGTAGATTGGTGCACATGAATGTAATACGGAAAAACACAGGAAACCGGTCAAAGCCAAAATAAGACTTATGCTAATAATTAAGAGAGCACAATGGGCTAATACTCCACTAGCACTCTTCTAATCACATTGTGTAGTTAGCTCAGATTTGTTGAAACAAAATGTTCCAGTTTCGGACTTTGAGCTTATAAAGTATTCTAGCAAACGATAAAACCAAGGGAAAATGAAAGTAGGTGTAATGTAAAGGACAGATTAATGTGGATATGGCAGAATGAGTAATTATATAGAAAAATCTAAATTCTTTTTGCATTCTATTCAGATAGCAGATTTGCAATTTGGAAGTTCAGGGAGCAAAAGGAAGGACTGCTTAGGGGTCACTAAGTTATGTTAGGTGAAGAGCTCTGGCACTTGCATATGCTTTGCAAAGTTTAGAGAAAATAGTTCAAACACAAAACAAATCTCGAAGTGACTGTCTATATACTTTGCTTTGTGAGCTGAGGTACATGGAGGTAAGTGAATAAGATGCTTTTAAGTGCTCCTGAGAGATCCAAAATTTCAGAGATCTCTCTCATGACTAAAGATGATCAGAACCACAACTGCAGAAGAAAAGCAGGTAATACTGAGACTGCTAGAGCTCTGTATGATGGAGCACTAGGCTGTGACTATTATAAAACCAAACCATCCTTTTTGCTTTCCTGTGTGTTTCAAATCCAGGGAGCATTACCTTGTAACACCACCTGTGGTTTGGGCAGCCATCATCAAAACTTGTTACCGCTATGTGGTAGACCTATAAAATACATTTTACTATGGGAACTTCCTGGTACCAAGTGCACTGAGCTACTGCACTTTTAATGCAGCTTTTAGAGTGATTTTGCAGAAATAACATCCTTGCCTTCTTCCTTAGTAGCTGAACAATCTGATTATATTTTAAGAGCTCTTAGCTGAACTGCTTTACTAAGGCAAGTAAGCCTGGGCTTTCTACCGCCTGTTAGCCATAAGGCAGCTTTGCTCTGTTGAATGTAGATAATTAAACTTCCAGTGCTTGTCTAACGAGCAGCTTGTTCTTTTTCCTTTTACTAGGAAATGTACTATACAGCATCATGTTGTTTATGTTTTCTCTCAGCCTAGAAAACACCTGCTCCATTGTCCAGCTTCAGATGGAGCCTGGAATGACTTCCCAATAGCATCCAGTGCATGCCTCTGATATAATCTCTAGTAAGCCATGACAGTGCACTGAAAGAGCTAGATAGATCGAGTGTGTTGCTAGCATCATATAGCCCTGCACCAACCAAGGCTTTAGTTAAACTTCCTTCCTAATGATCCAAGAAAGCTACAGAGGAGAGAAACCCACAAATTCTCCCTAGTCATGTCAAATGGCCAGGGCAGTGGGGAGGAGTTCCTGTTCTCAGCTCAGAATCCAATGAGTTCAACTGGGAATAGGATGCAGAAAGCAAACATCTACAACTCTAATGCCACAAAGAACACTAGGGTTAATAGTGCTTGAGGAGCTGGGAAAGTAAACAGTTTTATATAGCTTTTTAGACAAAGAAAGCCTTGAAAGATGGGGTGATTACAATGTATGGATTGCACTGGGAACAAATAATTCCATCTCCTTTCAAACCACTTGGAAGACACCTACAAGTTCGATCTTTTTTATTGCTAGGCTTAAAACTGTCTGGCTTAGCTTTGCCATCCTTCCACCTGTTTATCAGGCCCCATTTGATAGCCACAAGCACTCTTGCCTCTCTTTAGTCCTCTGGAATGCTCGATCTCAACTTCATTCTTGAGCTGCTTAGAAAACCCTTTCTAATATCCTGGTCACTATCCGGGAACAATGCATAGTCCTTACTCTTTTGTTTGCTATTTTTCTGCAGTTTGACTAGCCTGTGTCCGCAGTCATCCTGACAGTCCATCTCTGTCCATTTGCCAATTCTATCACTTATTACCATAGCAGCCATCAGTGCTCTGGTTCAAGTAAAGACTGGACAAATGCTGTATGTGATGGCACAAACATTTTGTTGTCTGCATTAAAGGAGCACCCTAAGACTATATTAGTTTTTCTCACAACACCCTAAGACTATATTAGTTTTTCTCACAACTGCATTAACTCTCCCATAGCAGTCATCCTAACAATCATGTGCTACACTTGCTGCTTTTTTAAAATCTCTTTCTCCTATCTCTACAGTTTAGGACCAAAAAAATTACCATTTGTGAAACAACAGTAAGCAATATCCTCAAGGATTAATTTGATCCAAATTCTCCTGCCTCTACCACCAAAACAAATCCTATTGATGCCTCCAGTGCCTAGCCAAGGAGACAGCTAGGTGGCCTGGGCCACTGCTTGTGGCAGAAAATCAACTAACAGTTTCATTTCAGAGCTCTTTGTTTTAGTCAAAAGTCTCAAAGTCTGAGTAACCTTTTTTCCACCCAGAGGTATATGAGCATACCAACAGCCAGACTCTTGCTTATGGTACTCACCAGCTTAAGCATTTTTGACTACTCAGTCATCACTGTTTTCTGAATACAAATGCAAGTTGCAAATGCTATTTTTGAGATGTCAGCCCACATACTCTTCTGCAGCTGAGCCTAGAACTTGAAGCCCTACGGAGTGAGAAAGCCAGGCTGACTGTATAAAACAACACTGATGCATTTTGGTGGTGCTGTGTCCATTATGAGCTTCCATTGGCTATGCATAGACTTATCAGCTCTTGTGTAATATCCTGAAGTTTCTTCTGATGCTATTAAGACAATGCTGTCTTACGGGTATCTCTGTGTCTAGATTTTATTAAAAAGTGGTCCTTGGGCAGTTAGATGATTAATATGTGATTAAGTGCATTCTTTAGCCTTCTATAGCTGTACAACACATTATACTCATACATATATATGTGTGGAAAAAGCAGCAAAAAGGCATACAGGGAGCCCTTCAGCATATATAACCTGTGTGCTCCTGTCTGACCCTGACATGAGGGAATCAAACCTTATCCACCTAAACTAGCAGCTTCTATTCCTAATAGTCTTCTCTTTGCAGACCACAGCAGAATCTGTGGGGGCTTTCAGCAAAGATTTGCAGAACTGCTCTGTCCTCCTGAAAATGTGTTGACAAGATACTTAGTAAGTATCTGCAGTGCCAGAAACCAAGCTGTCTTTTAAACTTTGTTTTCCTTTAAATAAATAAGTAAACATTGAAAAAGAAATCTGGTATTGCTTTTAAAAATGCCTTAATGGAAGGGAAAAAAAAAGAAATAAGACACGTGTTCAGGTTTTAGCAGCCAACAGAGCAGTGCTCAAGAGTCAGTCTGTACTGGGCTCAGGAGGCATCTGGCCAGCCAAGCTGTGACCATCAAGTGGTAGCCAACACAGGCGGCATTGCCCTGTGACAGCATGGGCACAGTCAGTCACTGCTGACTGTCCTAGGGAATTTGTTTCACAAATGTTGCTCTCTAATGCAAAGCAAATATGGTCACAATTTGTCTGCACAGGACTAAACTGCATTGTCCACCCCTTGGGTTAGCCATTCTGACACTGGCAATTATTTTAACAGTTCTTCAGATCTCTTTTTCATTTCCAGTACATCCGTTACTTCAGCCTAGGCTTCAAACTTCTCAAGCATTCTCTAACTTAATGGCATTTTTCTTTGTGGTTTTGGCACTTTCTCAGTCTCTCTCTTCACTTCATCCCACCTGTTCTCTGTTTCATGGTGCTGAATGAAATCTTGTTCCCTCTCTTGTGTACAACAGCTATTTCTTTTCAAGTAATTTTGTGTAACTCTTACATTCCCCTATTTCTTTATGGAAAAAAGAAATCAGACTAGTGTGTCTAGCCAAAATGGTTGCACACTTTGACTAAACCACCAAGGACTTTGTATTCTGGTATTTCCAGGGTTGCCTCCTATGTACTGGCATTCTCTGTTTTGGCGTTGCTCAGGGTGACTGATTACACTGGCTCATTTGTCCTTAAGAAACTCTTTCAACTGTTGTTTAAAACACAAGTATATAATATAAATGCACTTTTGTCTTACAAGTAAAGGCTTTTAAGTTTCTCACATTTTAGGTCTTTTTTAGTACCCTTGGATGCATCGAAAAACACAATATCAATGTGGAGAAGTACCTGTGATCTTTTCTTGGAACACCTCTTAAGTCAGGAACCAATATGAAGTGTGTTGCCTGCAGCTGTCTGTACAAAGGCTCCCTGTATCATGTGCTGCATGGAAGTGACCTCACCAGTTGAACAGAGCTACTGAACCAGTTACAGATGTAGTCTGACAGTCACAGAACAAACATGACTCATTTAAGAACATTCCCTGCCTTCCCTTTTAATAACTGGTTTCACCAAAGTCACTAAACTAGAACTGAAGGGAGAACAAAGTGTTCTTCAGTCAGCTCTGCACAGTGCTGTCACATGCCACTTACTCCACTGCAGGAGCATTGATAGAACAATCCTTTCACAATTACACCTTCCCGGATGTCTCAGCTCTCACAGTGTAGCCACCCATAGCGGCAGATACTGACACGGCAATACAAACAATACTGACACCATGTCCTGGATTTAAACCAAAAAAAGGTTTAAAATACAAAATGTTGGTGTGCTGAGGAGAGATAATCATCTGTGATGACGATGATTGTTGAGATGATAACAGGGTTCTGCATATAAGATTTGTGTCTAGTCTGACCAAGCCATTAAGGACTTCACACATAAGAGTGCTCAACTTCAATATTTGGTTTTCTTAACAAGGGGCTAAGAAATTGATTCCTGCTATTCCTTTGCTTCTCCATTTCATGATATATCAATAACCACCTTGGAAAAGCTCTTCTTTATAAAGTAGATAGTAGAAATTATAACATGTCAGGATACAAGTCAAAAATTGGAACTTTATTTGTGAAATATTTTTGGTACTATAAAATCTCGGCTCCACTGATGCCAAAAGCAACAACAAAATCCTGGTTATTCAAGTGGAACTGAGGCTTCATCTCAGATTAAGCTATTACAACATGCAACTAGCATCTTAATTTCCTGAATGTGTGGTACACTAGTCCTCATACTAGCTCTTCTCCTGTTGTTTCAATTTGATTGTAGTGGACTGATTTTACATAATTTACTTGCTGTGGCATCCTAAGTTGAAACAATGTAATACACTGATTTCACTAGGAATGGCTGTGTCTACATGGGCACAGTTCATCTTTCCAGTATATTTTATCAATGGTCTCCCTATAGAATTCTATGTACTGCAATCCAACACATGTCTGGGGACAGAGTTTGTTTAAATGATTTGGCTTCTGTAACTGATACTTGCAATAGCTCAGTAGGAATTTAAAGATGCTCCATCTCAAGATTTGAGGCATGGTTACTTGTAATGGCCTCATGACATATTGCAGTGCCATGTCTCTGGTCTTGAGCACTGATCATTGAAGTCCAAGCTCTAATGATCAAGTTTGCAGTGAGGTAATAGCTTTTACATAGTGACACAATGAACTTTGCATTTTAGGGCTTGAGGAGATGTCTCATTAGACTGTCAATGTATGACAAAAAAAGTTAATTTTTTGGTTATTCGGTTCCAGTGAAGTGTAAAATCTGTCATTTAAAAAACTCTCCCTTTTGTGGTTTGCTTTCTGAAGTGCCTTGAAGCGTAGCACATGCATGCTCTCTGACTAGGCCAAAACACCTCAAATTCTGCTGGTGTTCAGACCTACCTTGTTCCTTCTAGAGGTAAAGGCAAGGAAAGGTTTACATCGGCCTAAGTAATTTGTAAATTCTTTGACTCACAGGTAAGGATAAACTGATGGCTTGGTCTTAAAAGTTGATCAGTTTTAGTTTTGGTAAAGTTGCTTAAATGCCACAGTAACTTACTATATGCGATGGGAAAAGGGAGAGGGAACTCAAATTTGCCTTCTATTCTGCAAGAAGAGATGTACACATGCCTTGGACTATTTCAGGCTAGAAGAGAAGAGATGCTAAAACTTAGCAATTAATTTTGATTGCTTAAGTAGATGAGCTTAATGTTTAAACAGAAGCTGTTAAGCTTATTCAAAACCCAGGTTCCTTTTATCGCTCTTTCTGAGCTGGGTAACTCTTGCTAGTGAACCCTAGATAGAACCACATGCAAACTAACAAAGTAAAGGTATAGAGTTTTTCTGCAGAGGGAAATTATTCTTTCCCTAGTAGTCACACGAACACATAAGGAAATACTTCAGCAAACTTGTTAGGCATCACCACTAAGGAGGATATCAGCTGCAAGGACTGCAGTGGAGACCAGCCTGCTCAAATCTGCTGTGCTAACCAGCCAGAGAAATGCTTTGGCAGAACAGGCTAAATGCTTCAGTGTTGGCTGAGCTCCTTGGGTGGACTCTGCAGCCACATTCAGCTCTGTACCTGTCAGGGAGTTTCCACTATTTTAAAACTGGCTTGAATGTGTCTTCATAAGCTGTTTCTACAATGCAAATGTACTCTAAAGCTGCCCCAATTCACTGTTTTCCTTGCACTGTATTCGTTTAGAAAAGAACAGGAGTGCTATTACTGTATGAGAGGAATCAGCTTCCATAACTAAGCACTGATTTCTTCATTGTTAAGTGAAGCCAGTAAAACCTACTAGCATTATTAACAACAATAGATGGTTAGTAATGCACTGTGAAAGAGCAGGAGTGGAGACAGAAAAAAATAATTGGAAATTACCCAGATCAATCAAAGGGCTGAGAGGCAGCTGGGTATGTTTTTCAGAGTCACCGGGAAAAAAAAATCCTGATGTTTACTGAGTTTTCTACCCAGACATCAAGGAACCATGAGCCATACAGTGTATTTATAATTGCCTACAGGAGGCATATCTCATGGCTCTACCTTTTTGGCAAGGTAAGATTTCTTTCAACCTTTTGTTTTGCTCTAACTACCCCTTTTTTTCTCAAATGTATTTCCTTAGCTTTCCTGTAGCACAGTGCTTTAAGATGACAACAGCCTTTCCTCTAATGAGCAGCACTTAAGTAATATTATGAATTCCTACTTCCTTTTTATGCCCTTTAACCTTTCTTCTTTAAGGAATATAAGGTTTGGGGGTCTGGTTGGTTTGGGATTTTTGTGTGGGTTTTTTTTCCCTTTTGACTGAATTAAACTGCTTGCTTAATTCCTTTTATTTTGTAGTTACACAACAGGAGCATTGAATTCCCACGTTCTCCTACTGCTAAGAGAGTCTCACATGTTACAAGCAGATAGAATGTGTCTCATTATGATAATGACTACTGTATCTTATTGGGTAAGGCTTATATGATAACTTTGATTCTCTCTGCTTGTTTGCTTCTCCCCATTCACTTAACAATTTAAAATTTCTTGGCCACTATTTACAAATGTGACAGATTGGATGAAGTCCTGAGAATATTTCAGCTACATAAAAATTATGTATTTCGGGAACCAGGTAGATGAGAAAGTCACTCTAGAGGTGCACTAAGGGAAGTGCTGTAGTTAAGACCACAATAATTCAACACCAGGAAATCCACAAAGATAAAAAAAGACTCTTCCCTCTTTGTTCTGGTTACTGTTTTCTTTGGAGTAAGTTGCCAAAGCTGTTTAATTCAAAGGCAGTTATTCTAATTGAATTTGTATTGATCCTCCACTCCTTGGTGTTGTGGATTAATGACAAGGTGCCAAGTGAGCTGTCATTTCTCTTTAAATTATTAAAAGAAATGAATTTCTGAATGCTTATCATAAATTTCTAATACTTTTATGGACACCATCTGTGACAATTTACTGAAGTGATTTATTTAGTCTAAAAGGTACTTCCGGACTGTCTGAAAAACTTATTAAAATCCTAACTTTGTTTTCTAGTAGTGTGGCCAGGTACATCAGGCTTCTCTTCCTGAAGCAAACTCAGTCAGTCATATATACTCTCCCCTAAAAAACAAAACCAATCTTCCACTGACTTCAGTATCAGCAACATTCTGTTAAAACAGTTCATGTGTGAGCTAATGCTGGAAAACTGATTGAGGCAGAACAGTACTGGGAAACTCATTCTGAAAATGAAATGTTTTTAATTAAGATATACTCTTCAGAATTATCAAGAGGCTTTTTCTCATTTAAAACCTAGTTCTTCCTTCCTCACCAACTATGATCTAGAATTAGTATTCTTACTAGAAGGAATCCCTGATTGTCTGGCTTAAGTTATGCTTATGATTGCAATGAGGAGAGATGTAGGTGTGTTGGAACAGATTCTAGTTAGTCTGCTGCTTACCATCCAATTTCTTACAGATGTTTCTGCTATAATCTGTTAATGTTACATTTCTTCAAAACAAGAACAAATTAACAAAGCGTGCCTCTAGATTCCTAGTAGCTAAGACCAGCAGGATGACTCCATGACACAAGGACTGTGAATTTACCTAAGAAGAAGAAACACTCCATCTCCAATCCCATGCCAAGACCTAGTCTAACATTTTGTGTAATGACTACTTAGTCAAAATTGCATAAATGCTCACTGGTGGAGAAGCCAGTACCCAGATCTTGTCTCTGTGTCCTTATTTTAAAGGAAGGTCTACCTCTCATTCCATTTTTGTAAGTTTGGTAACACTTCACTCAGGCAAGTCCAAAAGGAAATCATGTATGTGATGGAGGTTAACTGACTCTGGTCAGTAAATACAGAGTTTAAAACAATACCAAGAGTGTTCATGAGAATCAGTGGTTGTGGGGAGTCAAGGGTTGGGATGCACCGTGTTACAGGCCCAGCATAAGGTCAGAGGCCTGGCTGCTTAGATGTGTGTTGAGGAATGCAGGTGTCTCAATGACAGTTGCTATGTCTCCGTGTTTAATCCAGAAAGTAGTGTGCCTCAGGTATGACAAGCTGTGGAAATGTTATTCTGCTGTCTAATTGCCTTTAAAAGAGCTTTCCCCTGCCCTGTCCATGCCATGTGTGGCCTTGAAAGTGTACTCTCCCATGAAGGGATCATTCAGTTGTTTAACAGGCAGGAAACAAACTCAGAAAGCTTTCTGGCAGATGAACACATTGAACTGGCTCACTGAGGTGACAAGTAGAAGAGTGAGCAAAAGGAAGGGTCATGAGCACATAACCTAAGTACATGGTAGCAAAGTGGTAGTGGTGGCAGGGATAGGGTGAAGAGTAGCACTGCCTCCCACTTAATGAAAGCAAAAAGTTAGATCAGCTCAGAAACCTTGTGATAGGCCTTAGACCCTCACTGGAACTGAAATATGTTCTTCCATCCTGGTTTGTTTAGGGTTTTGTGCTCCTGCAATTGTGATGTTATCCAACCAAAAACTTCATTTATGGGATGTTTTCAGTCAAATCAGTTTCCTAATCTGGCTAACACGACAGCTGCATAATCTCAAATTTTTAACTTGGTGGAGCAAGAAGGACTTTTCCTTTTGGTGGACATGTAAGGTCTTTGATCACCTTAGGCAGACTGTGAAATAACAGAACTAGCACTCTCTGAGTTATACAGGAAGCTTAAAACCTCTTTTAGGCAATGGGGATTCAATTTCAGGCTCTCTTTGGCTTTCTGTGAGGCTGACTGCAGAAAATGAGTTGCAGATACACACTGAACAGCGGGACCGCATACCTTGGCACTGTTCACAGCCAGGCTGGATGGGGGTTTGAGCAACCTGGACTAGTGAAATGCGTTCCTGCCTATGGCAGGGGGTTGGAATTGGATTATCTTTAGGGCCCCTTCCAACCCAAACCATTCTAGGAATCTATGATCTCAGACCTCTATTGCTCAGAGCTGTATTTTGCTTCTGAAATCACGTCAATGGACTTGGGCATCAGCACATATAGCTACAGTGATGAGACACAGCCTTCCTATTTGTATCCTTCCAGTCATTTTAAAAGAACAAATCAGGGTTCTTTTATGTGTCACTCTTCAAGATATTTGGAACTTAAAGTTACACCAAAGTTGCCAACAGAATCTGAATTTAATTAACTAGAAAAGAATAAGAGTGGGTACAAAATGAAAAACTACATTCCCCAGAACTCTTGAGGAAACATTTTCTGGCTGAGGACAGCCATACACCTTTGCAAAGGACTTGGGAGCTGCACCTTTTTTCAGGAACTTGCTGCTTGAGTTGGAACTCTTTACCATGTTTCTTATGTTCCTTTACATTTTAATCAAGAGTTTTCAAGACTGTATGTATATTGCTCTCTTTCTTCTGACAGTTCATTCCTAATCTTTGTAATGCTTTTAGAAAAACCTTTTCATATATTCACAGGTAATGAGGAAAGTAGTTTTTTTCCTTCCCTCATCCTTTGTCGGTACAGAGAGTAACAGTGACGCCTTTTGCTCATTAGCAAAAAAAGCCTTTCCGGATCTTTGCAACAATCAATGACTGTTAGTGTCACTGTAAATGATGATTAATTAGACTTAGGAAATGAAGAATTAAACATGGGCTCCAGCTGCAAAATATTGTTTTCTTTTTTTTACCAATATACAGTTCCATCAGTGCTGTGGCAAAACTTATAATGGGTAATTCCTGTGAGCAGACAAGTCCATAGGGAAGCATAGTAACTTGAACAAGATGAGCACTGTCAAGAACAGTAGTGAACCCAAGCAAGCAATCCTCAGGTAGTTTTTCAGAAAGTCTCAAATTATGGTGGTGGTTTTTTTTTTTCCTCCCCACATTGAAGAACTTGATTCATTCCTTTTGATTCATTCCTCCCTCCCCCCCCAGTGTGCTGGTTTTGCTTGAGGTTGAGTTACTTTTCTTCATAGCTAGCACAGGATGATGTTTTGGATTTGTGCTGGTAACAGTGTTGATCACACAAGGATGGTTTAGTGAACAGTGTTCACACAGGGCCAAGCCCTTTTCTGCTCCTTACACTACCAGCTAGCAGGCTGAGGGTGCACAAGGAGTTGGGAGGGGACACAGCTGGGACAGCTGAACCCAGAGTACCCAGCGATATCCCATATGATGTCTCATGCTCAGCATATACAACTGGGAGAAGGAGAAATGGAGGATGTTTGGTGTGATGGTGTTTGTCTTGCCAAGGGACCATTACACATGATGGAGCCCTGCTGTCCTGGAAATGGCTGAACTTCCCAGCCTGCTGGTAAGCAGTAGTGAATGAATTCCTTGTTTTGTTTTGCTTGTGCATGGCTTTTGCTTTACCTGTTAAACTGCCTTTATTACAACCTATGGGTTTTCCCACTTTTACTCTCCCAAATCTCTGACCCATCCTGGGGTAGACTAAGTGCCTTGCATGGTACTTAGTTTCTGGATGGAGTTAAAGCACAACACTTAAAATATTGATTCTGTCAATATACTGCTGCTTATCAGGACTGAAATGCTTTTGTTAAGCAAAACTAGCAAAAAGGCCTAGTTCTACCAATTAATCTTTTGTGATTTCAGAAAGCTACTATGCTGGAAAAATAACTAGGCAAGGAAGAGATTCAATAGCATGTGAAAACTGCATATTAGCAGTGCAGTTTGGGCAATCCTAGTTGTGCAGTTAAAAGAAAAATGCAAGGCCCAACCCTGCCTGCTTATAGATGGCCCTTAGTGAAGAAGGCCTGCTGTCTTCCATGGCAGTGTTTCATACAGACTGGTATTTGCCTTGTGAAATGGAATGAGGAAGCCAGGTAGAATGTAAAGCAGAACAGTGCCCTGGCTCACCAATCAAAAGCCACTTTGGAGGAATGTCAGTGTTATATAATGAGATGTGGTGTGTTATGTGGTAAAACAGATGTATTATAATGGATTTGCCTTATATAGGAATGATTTGTTCTCACCATGCTCCGAGAGTTTAATACAAAAAAAGAATCAAAGCTGGAAAAAACCCACAAACATCTTCTTAATGTTTCTGTTCTTTAAAATTTTTTGTGTACACCCACACAAACATATTTTACTCATTCTGCTATTAAAATCCTTATGTTATAGTTACTGATAGAATGACCTTGAATGAAAATAAACAATTTTGTCCTGTAGCATTTTGGAACCATTTTCCTTTGCTTTGTTTCATAGCAGATGAGCCATTGGATCAGTACTAACATTTGCTCCTCTAGCAGCCATGTGCCTGCCCTCTTGCCATTCCATATTGGTGTTGCCTGGAGTAACTTGTATGTATACATGACCACAACTTTCAGAAAACTGCCACAGTAGAAAAATTTGGAATAAACTGGTTCAAGATGTGTAAATCACATTTTGAGTAACACTCTTTCCCCCAATTTTGGGTCTATTAAATAGAAAGCTATGAACAATAAAAGGTGTCAGGAATAGAACTTAAAAATTATTCCTATAAGTTCTACCAAATTAACTTTTTAGTATCCCTTCAAAATAAGCAGAACTCAAATAATGCCTCTGGTATTTACTAGGATGGAAAAGGTAGTGTCTGTTTCTGGTGGTGGTGATTACTGTCTGCCTGCTACAACCGGGACACTCTAGTGATGATTAATGTGTCTCCCGTCCTGTTTGTTCTGGAAACTCATGCAGCTCTAGAGCAGTGCCATAGGTTGCCTCCAGCTCCTCATGCACTCTGAGGTGGTGAGGAGGCACACTCAAAGTTTTGCCTTGGTTGAAGTACTTTACTTCAAATCTGTGGTAAGAAGTATAGCCATTAGCACACAGCCAGAGATGGGCTTTTCTGGCACCTAACATGAAAAACAACATCCAGTAAAAATCAAGAATATCATTCTACCTCCCATCAACCCTAAAGCAGAGAACTTAAAACAGAAAGGATGGAATTTTGGATGTGAAGTCCTAACAGCGACAGCAAGTTGCCCAAACTACACTGAGAATATCTAATTGGGATTAGCCTTTAAAATAGATGCCTCAGAGGAGTGCAAACTTAGATCTTGGTAAGCTGACTTGTGCATTACAACAAATCCAGTTGCAGGATCCAGTCCTAATGCTTCCACTGCCCACCCGCTTTCCAGGAGTTAAATATTCCACAGTACTTTACTCAGAGGCTGTTTCTGTAACACTCATAGCTTAAGTATCTATGTACCTAATGGACTTATCCCTAACACTGCTCTAAGGGAGGGAAGTGGCATTAACCTCATTTTGCAGATAAACAGTGGAAGCCATGATGGCTGCACTGCATTACATCCTGCAGAGCAATGGCACATATGTAGTATGTGTAAAGATGCTGTTATGCCAAATGGCTGTATTCACAGCAAGACTGACAGAGTTTTGGCATGTCTGCTGTTCCTTCCTTGCACAGGAACTTTCAACATAACATTAATTTCCCGGCTATGTGTTGCTTTGCTCAGCCTTGGAAGATGTGGAGACTAGAGTGCCACTCAACACATTGAACTCTTTAACAGTGGGCAATTTGCTGGACTGCAGCAACTGAGAGCCCAGGCTCTCTCTCCCCACAACCTTGGACGGCACAGGGGCATGAGCAAAAACCTCTGTGACCAACATCAGACAATTTATTTATTATTTTACTTTATGATGAGAAATGTCAGTACTCTTTCAATGTTTTGCTGGAACAGAAAGGGGGATTTCCCCCCCAATAAAAACGAAAACCTGGGGTTTTATACATTTGGAAGGGAAAGTAATAATATGATAATTGACATATCAGGCACTAATTTTTCCATAGCACATGCCTTGAATGCCTTGGAAACTCTTTTATGTTTAACCATTTCTGAAGTTATTCAAACTGATGCTAACTGACGGTGCTGGACGAAGGTGAAGCTCTAGGCTCGCCTGTCCTGCCCTTTGGTTTGTGACCTGGCAACCTCCGATCAGCACACAGGGTCAGTTTCGAAACTTCAGGGCGTGCACTCAGCCGGGCGGCAACACCAGGAAACGGGATACGGGCGCCTGTCTCTTATGTAAGCGTACCGATCCGCCAGCAAAGCACTCTCCACAGGCTCCAGCTGGTGCCTCCACACCGCAGCCAGAGCCTCAGCATTCTCTCAGCGGGGCCGCCAGGCCCTCCTGACCGGGCCGCTTTCCCTCTCCCAGCACATCGGGCTCTCGCCAGGCCCGACTGCAGCGGCGTTCGGGAGCCCCTCCCCACAGCGGCCTTTTCCTGCAGGGAGGCGTAGGAGAGCGCTTCCTGCCCTCCTTGGATCGCGCTCGGCGGGATCCCGGCCTCCCCTCCCTCCACCGAGGAGCGCCGGGAGCCGCTGCGGGGCCCATCCGCTTCCCGCCCTTCCGCTTCCCCACCTCAGTGGGTCCGTGCGCGCGCCCCCGCTGCCAACGGCGGCCCGCACACCGGCCCGGCGGGCGCGCGCGCTGACGTCACGGGCGGTTCCTCTTGGGCGGGGCGGAGCCGCTTCCCTGAGGCGTGATGTAACCTCTGCCTCCGGCGGTCCTAAGGCCCAGCGGAGGAGCGCGGCGGGGCGGCCTCGGCAGGCAGCGCGGGGCGGCGGTGAGTGCTGCGGCGGGGGTGCAGCGGGGCGTCCGCGGAAGAGGAAGGGACAGGAGGGGCGGGGCGGTCTCGGAGGCGATCGTGGCTGTCGGTGGAAACATGGTGCCACACGTGAGGCTTATGTAAAGTGAGCGGCTCCCGGCCCCGCCAATGGAGGAGGCGCGAGGCCCGCCCCCGTCCGCTTCCCCCGCGCGCGTCACGCCCCGGCGGCCAATGGCCGCGCGGATGGGGCGGGCTCTGCGGTCTCAGTCACGTTTCTGCCTGTATGAAGTCGGTGCCGGGCTACGTCGGGCGGAGTGAACGTGGTGTGCGCGGTGAGTCCGGTTACACCGGGCGCTGTCCCCGCGGGTGTGCCGGTGTATGGGGGAGGCTGTGGGCGCTCTGGTGGTGGCGGGAGAGGGCGGCAGCCGCGATGGGAGGGGGGTGCGTGCACAGAGGGGCTCCGTCTTCTTCCCCCGCCAGCTGGGCCGAGGTTACGTAACCCCCGCGAGCCGGGGCTAACCCGTTGCCGGGGAGACGGGACGGGGCCACCGGCGGGGCGGGGCACGGGGGGTCCGGCAGCGCGGTGTCATCCTTCCCCCCGGGATCGCTGTGGTGGGGGCGCTGAGGCTCGGTGGGGAGCGTGGCAGCGGGGGAGGCTTCGGCACCCACACACACCTCAGACCGAGCAGGGCACCGGCTGTGTGCTCTGTCCTCGGACCGGGCTGGGGTGTCTGGAAGCACAGCTATCCCCACTCAGCTCACGGGGCAGCGGGGGGGCTGCGAGGGGCGGTTCTGCAACGTCTGCCCTTTCACTGCCTGTGTGGGGCCGCGCCGGGGCGCTGAGGGGCGGCGGTACCCCCGCATCAGGGAGTGAGGGGGGCGGCAGTGCCTACGCGGCGGCGGCCAGGCCGGTGTGGAGCCGGAGTGCGGCAGGGAGGCTGCGACCTTCCGGCTGGTGTGTGGGGCGGCCGGTGGCGGCGGGCCCGGTCCCTCGGCGCTGCCCGGGGCTCCGCTCCAGTGGCCGCAAATGTGCGAAAGGTCAGCGCCGGGATTCGGAGGGAGCGGGAGTAGACGCGGGGAGCACCTTTGGGAACACACGTGTTCCGGCCCGGTGAGCACGGCCTGTGGCCTCGCTCGTAGGGACTGCACTGTACGTAGCGGGCTGAGGGGCTTTGCTCATGTGAGGAACTCTCTGGCTGTCAGTAACCGCATATCGGTGAGATACTGGGGTGCGTGAGCTACAGGTAGAATAGGCAACAGGTGCTGTGGGTTTTTGCGTTGGATGTAGGTTTAAGGACACTCTGTTCCTTGAGACGGTGTGGTTGTGCTGCTGTTGACATTAATTGCATGTTATTACTTGCGTGATTACAAAACAGTTTATGTAAGTACAGTTTCATGCAAATAGGTGAGCGGCGTGGTAACAGCCAGGCTGACACTTTAAAGCCAACTTTCTGTAATAGGTTGGGATAGGGTATGGCGTTTCTCTTGTGTAACGCAGGAGCTCAGAAAGTCCCCAGAGAGGTCAGTATGAGTTGTCTGGTACTTGGAAATTGTATTCTGGTGAAACAGCAGCTTGGCTGAGGCAGTGCATATGAAGGATTTTCAATAAGCATTTTTATGTTTCTACACTGTGAGTTTTCTTTGTTTTGTTTTGGTTTTTTTTATGTACAAATGTAAGACCGTGAGTTTTATAATCTTGTATATCTGGGATTGAATAGCTGCCACAGATGTATTTACAGGTAAAGGGGAAAAGATGGAGGTTTTGTAATGATCCCAGCGGTATGATTGTCTGGTCAAGTCAAAAGTAGAGAATTGATTTAGTTTAGTGAGAAAGTGTTTGAAGTTGTCAGTGTTGTTTTAAGCACAGTTTGTTTACAGGTGGCAGTTAATGTTAGTTATCATTTGTCAAAACAGCAGCTGTCTTTTGGAACTGGCTTTTGCTTTTGTCAAGGTAAAACTTGAATGAATCACAGTGATGGTCTACTTGAATGCAAGAAGTTAGTTTTGATAATATAAGGTTGTTGCTAAAACTTAAGGATGTCAGGCTGAAGCGAAGGCCTCAGTGATGTGGCCCCATTCCACAAATGCATCCCGTTGCATATTAGATTGTTTGAAGGCATAGCATTTGATGAAACTCAATTTTTTCCCACCTTCTAAGGTGTCTCAGTATCTGTATGTGTCCTTGATTGTCTCAGCCTTGTGCAGTGTTTATGCACTTTACACAGTGGATTTTAAATGCAAAATCAGAGCAGGGCCTAGAGTTTGCTTCATGTCAGTGAGGGTGTCCCTGCTGTGCTTTAACATCAAGTTCCTTCTTGCTTACGGTTGTGTGTGTTTGTGTGCTCTTGTGATATTTGGTTTTGCCCTTTCTTACTGAAACTTGAATTACTTCTGCAAAGTGAGGAAGTTTCACTGGAGAACTGGACTCTGTGCTTGCCATTAGCTTTGTGATTAGGACACTGTCCCGAGGTGTGGAGTCCTTGTTCTGGACTGTGGAGGTTGGTTACCTTGCTAGGAGGACGTAACGGGAAAGCCAGGGCCTGTGGCCTAGAGCAGGAGAAAAAGGTAATATGATTCCATTTTGGTGGGGTTTTGGCTGTTTCAAGTGTTCATTTCAAGGTACAGGGGAGAATGCTTTAGTTGGGTAGTTGGTATAATGTCCAACACTGTGCAGTGAAGGAGCACGATCTGTCCTGCGTTGTGAAGAAGTATAATTTCGCTTGATCTAGTCCAGAAGGTAGGGGAATGGAAGGCAGGATTTTGGCTCTTTGGCACTTCCTTCAGATTCAGTGAATTTTCTGATTTAATTTGTGAGCCCAAGACTGTGTGGTTTTGTTGGGCTTTTTATTTGCCACTTGGTAGGACTTGTTGTAGGCTTCCTCTGTTCATTTTGACACATGAATGCTATTTGTGAAAACCTAATCCTCCTTTTTACAGCTTACTCTTACTCCTTTGGGGTTTCCAGAGGGGCATTAAAGAGACAGCATATTGTGGCAACTGATGGTGTAATATCTCTCTTCTCTTTGGGTTTTGTTTGTTGTTTTTCTTCCCAGTCAGGAGATTGAAATATGTAACAACTCAGTTTATCAAAGAAATTTCTTTGAGCCTGTCCTAGGATAATGCATTTTTATAGTAATATATTTCCTCTGTGAAGAATCACATTTTTGAGTAACTTAGTTTTTTACTTTTATGATAGAGTTTAGCCATAGTGTGAGAATAGAGTGAGGTTGGGAAAGTGATTGGAAATAGAGTTCTGGATTTTTCTTTTACCTCAGACTTTGTTATGACCGGAAAGTGTTTATTTTAGATACAGACTGATAAACCAGTTTTCTTTTTTCCTGGGTTCCTGCCACACCCTCATTTCTCCAACATCTTTATGAGTATTAAAAACGTGCTTTACTGCAGGAAAACTTTTTCAACCCCTTAAAGTATAAGCACATCCTATGATTTACTGTGGTATGAGATATATTTGGTGTGGTTTAAAAGCAGGTAGATTACCAGTAGCCGGTAGAACAAGTAAATTATCACTTGTCTAGATCAGCTGTAGTGTTTTATGTATAGGGTTGCTATGGTTGGCCTATGTTAAAAGGGAACATCATGTTCTTAGCAAGGTGTTGTGAAATACGTTGCAGGAATGTCCGGTAGACACGGTTCCGTGCTCATAACGTTACCACATCATAATTAGTAGATAATCAGGTGTTTTTGAAAAGCAATTTGTGTGTCCAGTTCTGGTACCATGGCCTAGAATTCCTCTATGAGGATGGTGGATTACAGAGATTAACTGGGTTGTCTATCTGCATTTGTACTTTCCACATCCACTTGTATGCCTATTGTCCAAGTCTTAAAGTGTTTCAGTATGTATGATGGTAACCTGGCTTGGCAAGCACTGAACAGCAAATGAATTAATACCTGTAGTATTCTTTGTGGTGTAGTTTTATTATACTGAAGGGCTTTGATGTGTACTTCTGGGATGAGGCTGGATGCAGACAATAGTTGTCTTGAAAGTTAAGCCATTGATGTTTTGTGTGCAAGGTGTCTGTCCTCTCTTCTGCTTTAACCACTGCCTTTATCTCTGCTGTAGCAGGGGCCAGGCTGCTAGCACTGCATGTGTTGTTGATAGTAAGCCAAATATTTCACTTTCTAGTTGTTGCTTAGTAAAGAACGACTCCACTTTCTGGTGGAGGGGTTGTTTAGGGGTTGTTTTCTTACTAGCTGCAGGTGAGATGAAACATACTTCACTGAATGAATTGAAGGCATGGAAAAAGAAGAATGCAGCAGCCAAAAGCACACTTCACAGGCTAATGTTATGTGACCTGTTGCTGTGATTTCTTGTGGCCCCAGGCAGAGAAGACCAACATGAAGAAGGGTCATATGGTTTGGGTATGTCTGCAAAGGCTGTGGAAAGGCTCTGAAGCCACTATTTAGAGCATTTTGCTGACAGTGAGCCAGCAGCCGTATGTAGTAGGAAAGCACCCGAACACATGGGTATCCACATGCCTGAGCATACGCAGTGATCTGGTACTTCACTAAGTGGCTTAGTATATTGCCAGGCATGCTTGTGCAGCATGCTGGTACTCTGCCTGCCAGCAGTGCTGGAACATGGGCAGATCAGGCTTCAGTGCTTTTGGTTGGTATTTCTAAGGTTATCATTTAAGTGCAGATAGCGTCTTTATGTCTAAATGCCTGCACTGGGCTTGTATCAGTCCAGCACAGAGTTCTCTTACTTGGTCCTCTCTCTCAGAGTTCTTGAGGGACAGCAGCAGCAATGTACTGTTTAGTGCAAGTTCCTTAAGGCTGAGGTTCTGAAGAGCATATTTTCCCTGCTTATCCACAAATGCAAGTGAAGTTATGAGAATTTTTGTGTGTGTGAAGCTGTTGTAAGGACAGAAAAAGCTTTTGTACAGATGTTTTCAGGTGCTGCTGAAGTAGTGTGTGGTAGTTCTAGAGGAGCTTTCTGGTGTCTCTTTTGGTAGCTGAGTTTCAGTAACTTTGCTTTTAGAACACAAAAAGAAGCAAAGGTAAATTAATATTCTTTAAGATGGTATAATTACGGAGTATGACTCCTTTTTCCTTCATTTTCTCCCAGTACAAAGCCAGAGTTACTAGGGATACTGAGGGAGTCCAGAATCTACATGCCGTTAACATGATGAGTGGACTAAAACACACAGCATGGTTACTGGGGTAAGAGTCTTGACGTTATTCTGCAAATGGTCTGAGCAAGGCTGCAGAAGTTCAGTGCAAGAGGTACCTATGTTTATCCTGGAAAGATGTGACAGCAGGAAAGAGAGCTCATTAGTACATCAAACTGGCAGGGAAAGACTTTGGGGGTTTGCTTCCAGCTGGTTTTGAGTGTACCATGGTAATTCTTAATGCTGTCATTTTTCTCATGAACAAAATAGATACCTCCTTGTGTAGACGGCTTTCAGAAGTCTAACCAAAGCTGTACTGCCTTTCAGACATCCAGTCCTCAGCCAGAGGCACTTCACTGTGAAATAACACCTGTAATTTTTTGTAATTTAAGTTTAAAGGGACAAGATGAAGTGGTGAGGATGTCCAGTACTTTTTTTGTTAGTTTGAGTTCCTGTCCTCCTTATTCCTTACGGCTTTTGTATCTTAGTATGGCTTTTGTGTTTGACCTTACTACACGTACTTTGTGTTTCTGCTGCTTAGTTTCTTTAATTGTACAAAGATCTTCAGTATATAAAGCACTTCACTGATCTCTTTGCATCTCTCAAGGTTTCCTCTGTGACTCTTGATTTCGGTAGTGATATAGCCAACTCACAGGGCAAGTATATGATGTTTCTGAGGTTGTTGCGTTCTGTGGAGTATATTACTTATGCAGTAGGGGCTATATTAGCAATAGAATTTATCTGGCATAAAGTCTTCCAGAATGGGACTTTGTTCTGATTGAAATTTTTAGCTGGTTATGAGCTGCAGCAAAGTCTAAAGAGCAGCATTACCCTGGAACTTCTGTAAATGAAATACCTCATGGTGAGAGTCTGCCCTTTTTTAAGGGAGGAGAGCAGTAGGCATGCAAACATACTGCTTAATGGAGATGTGAGCAGATACTAAAGTAGAAATATTGTGTTGTAGATACTTCAGAGAGAGTTGACATGCAAATATTAGAGTTCTGATTACAGATCTCCTGCTTAATAATTTCTCCAGTTCCATTCAGGAAAATAATAGCATTTTGTCTTTACAGAGAAAATCAAATGTCATCTAAAGATGCACACTTAATACAAAGAAGTTTAGCTCACCTTTTAAGAAGGTGCCTGTTGTAAGATTGGAAGGAAGGATGTCTAGAGACTGGCTGTGGAGCAGCTCAAGGACACTGTTTTTAGCTTCTTCACAAGATGTCTTGGCACAGGCAGCAATCATTTTGTCTGTCAGAGACGTATGTATGTGCTCACTGTTTTTCTTAATGACAAATACCAAACCTGCTGGCAGTTAAGCTTAGCTCTGGGTCATGTTTTATTATTCAAGGTGAAAAAATCAACTTGAGAAAGACAGTTTCTGGCAGCTGTTGGGGATGGTCAGTCCACATCCACTGTGGAGACCTGAGCACAGGTGGTGGGCTTAATGGAAGAAAGAGTAATTACCTGAAAGGGTTAAAATAAGCTTTGTTTCTGCTCTGGCAGAAAAGAGAGCAATTTCTGTTGGAGGATTGGCTCTGACTGCTTTGGGGGTGGGAAGAGGAGGAGAGATTACTTTGGTACTTGGATGCTTATAGCTGCAGGAAAGAAAATGATGAGTCAGGAGCTGGCTCAGGTTAGTCAGCAGAGCACAGGTGAGTGACCCTCCACGAGGTGAATTTGATAAGCTCAGCAATGTGGTGGTACCATGCTGTTCATAGTAAAACTGAGTTGACTTTGACCTCTGATCTCAGACAAACTTTTTGCAATTAGTGGCTTCATGGGGAGAATAAGCAGCTTTAAAACCAACACAACTAGTCTAAAACTAGAAGGAAATTAAGTAGGAGTGGTGCCATGGGTGCTTCAGAAAGAGAAGTGACTAGTGACATAAGTGTGGATTCATGTAGGAACCATCACTTGAGGACTGAGGGGTTGGTGTTTTTCCTGTTTGGATCTCTGGGACATAGCTAAGGAAGCTTCTTTCTGTGGTGGGTGTTTTAAGATTATAATCCTTGGAAGAAGAAATTCTGATTCAAATACGTAATTCTAAATCTTATACTAGACAATACTCATTCTTCACCTAAGATGATCTAAGATAAGTGAGTGGTTGATTTTGAAATGCTCTGTGTTGATATCTGTATTATCTAAACAATGTTCTAACAATAAATGAAGATCATGGAGATGGAATTTTGGGGGGTTCCTATGTTTATTAAGTAAACAGAATTTGGTGAATAGCTCTTCTGTGTATTTCTTAAGGAACCAATTTAGAAGTTATGTTTGCAATAATAGTTAACATTTTAATCAGTAACATTTTATGGAATCATAGACTGTTTTGGGTTGAAAGGGACCTTCAAGCTCATCCAGTTCCAACCACTGCCATGGACAGGGACACTTTCCACTAAAAGCAGGTTGCTCCAAGCCCCATCCAACTTGGCCTTGAACACTACCAGGGATGGGGCAGCCACAGCTTCTCTGGGCACCCTGTGCCAGCGCCTCAGCACCCTCACAGGGAAGAGCTTCTGCCTAAGAGCTCATCTCAATCTCATCTCTGTCAGGTTAAAGCCATTCCCCTTGTCCTGTCCCTGCAGGCTCTTGTCAAAAGCCCCTCTCCAGGTTTTTTATAGCCCTTTAGGCACTGGAGCTGCTCTAAGGTCTCCCCTTCAGGAGTCTTCTCTTCTCCAGGCTGACCCAGCCCAGCTCTCTCAGCCTGGCTCCAGAGCAGAGCTGCTCCAGCCCTCACAGCACTTCCGTGGCCTCCTTTGGACTTGCTCCAACATCTCCACATCCCTCTTGCGTTGTTGCCCCAGAGCTGGATCAGGACTGCAGGAGGGGATCTCACCAGTGTGCAGTAGAGGGGGAGAATCCCCTCCCTTGACCTGCTGCTGCTCACAGTCTGGGGATGCAGCCCAGCACATGGGTGGTTTCTGGGCTCAAGTGCACACTGCTGGGTCATGGGGAGCTTCTTTTCACCCAACACCACCAAGTCCTTCTTATCAGGGCTTCTCCATCCAGTGTCCCAGAGCCTGTGTTTGTGCTTGGAATTGGCCCGACCCATGTGCAGG
This sequence comes from Melopsittacus undulatus, assembly GCF_012275295.1. NCBI lineage: Eukaryota > Metazoa > Chordata > Aves > Psittaciformes > Psittaculidae > Melopsittacus > Melopsittacus undulatus. The sequence goes on along the minus strand of NC_047532.1, from coordinate 70,019,596 downwards.
ACCTTGCACTAGGCCTTGTTGAACTCTATGAGGTTCACAGGGTTCTGCCTCTCCACCCTGTCCAGGTCCCTTAATTTCTTGCATTTCTTTTCATTTTGTATTTCACAGAATCATTTACACTGAAAATGAGCTTCCAGGTGCTTGCTTTGTGGAATGTTTTTTTACATCATTGGGCTTGTATTGCAATATTAAATTGATTTTATTTATATTTTGTAAGTAATTTTTTATCTTGCTTATAAAATACTTTTTTTGTTTTTTTTTAATAGGAATATATGGTGCTGACCCTCTCAGATTTGGAATAATTCTGAGTAATAAATTCATTAAGGTGAGTGTCTAATACTGACTCCAAGGAAGTAATTGTTTCTGTGTGATTCTGAACTAATTTTTTTTTGTTGTTGCTGCTTTGTGTGCTTCCTTTGAGCTGTAATTTCAGAATACTAAAAAATAAAATGATACTTGGAGCATTATGTTTTTAAAGACCTGTTACATGAATCATGAAGCACTTGTCAATTATGTGGCTTCCTAAATGTTTAGGAAAGTGAAATTTAATGTAGTGTCCAGTATCACGTTTGATATCTGCAGTATTTGCTGTGCAGAAGTTGATTAATAAACTTCTAGTCTTCCTAGTGTTCTTGTAGGTGTGTTAAGGAATTTTGAGGTCATAGCTTCCAGCAGTATTTTGTGGTCCACTCTGTAGTGGACTCGTACTACTCTAACCCCTGTTTGAGAAGTTGAACATAAGGCATTGGAGATACTGGCAGATGCATGTGTGACCCAAAAAGAGCTTATTGCAACTCAGGTAGTATGTGTGGTACTTTGACAGCAGACTAGATGCTCAGAGTTATGGAAATATTTGGAAAATGAAGAAAAATTGATGGTTATCAGAACAAAAAATGAAACAGCTAAGAGTGTAAAGGAGAATGATGGAAGCATGTCATCTGTGATGCAAAGAACATTTATCCAAGTTGTTTTGTTGTATGTGATCTGATGATGGGACAGTGTGGATCCAAGACAGGAAAGAGAAGGGTAGCAGTACTGTAATATTGCGAAATAGGTGAAATTGTAACAGATTTTTGAGGATTAATGCAACAGTATTGGATTAGTCTAAATGATAAAAAAAAAACTAGCTCTTTTTCTATATCTACAAAATGTGACCTGAATAGGTTCTTAAAACTGACAACTTTCTCTCTTCAGGTGCGACTTCAGGTCTATACAGAAAATTAACTTGGTTGGGATCCCACAATACAGGTGTGTTCCCTGAAGCAGGTTCATTCTTTTCTAATATAAAAGTCTTCTGTGCTTAGACTAGATATATCTTGGTATCAAAGGAAATGTCCTAAGTACTGTAGTCATTGTATACTGGTCAAATACTCTTGTCAAAAAGACCTTCTTAAGGTGCCATGCATAAGCGAACTCTTTTAGTTCTTTGGGATTTGGGCATACCTATGCATTTCCTCTGATAAATAATAGAGAATGAGGAGATTGGATTTCCCTGCCTCTAATTCTACTCAAACTGATAAAGTGCTTGGTTTCCACTTCTTGTATTAGGTTTGACATAAAAATGTTTTTGGTATAGATTTTTCTTAGCTTTCAGTTAAATGGTAAAAAGACTAATCCCGAGAATTTTGAGTAGTTTATAAGGACAAGACGTTGTTTCTTAATGTGTTCCTAAATGTATTAACTAGATGAAACTGATACAAATTAAAATTGCATATACTACTACTGTGAATATTCCCTTTAAACCTAGACTTTGGTAAACAGTTTTAGTTTGTTTGTTAAATTGTCATGATGATAGTCAGGAAAGTGCTATAGTCATCAAAGTGCTGTGTCACTTCATGAATAGGCAAGCAAGACCTTGTGGCTGATTTCGTTGAACATCTTGATTAGTGAAGATAGAAACCTAACTCCATTAAGGAAATACAGATTACTGGGAGATGAGCTAGTGTAAGGAAATTGGAAAAGCTGTCTTTAAACTGGGATTTAACTAGTGCTGAAAGACATCCTGCTTTTTCAGCGTCCAAGCTAAAAATTGCTATATCTGCAAGTGGCTTCAGATAGAGCAATTTCTGATGCTTCTTGTGGTCAGAGATACAGAGCTTATAATTTAAATTCTGTTTTATCACTTTTTGATAGAGGCAAAGCATTAAAAAAACCTACTGTACACAGATCTGTATTATGTGAGACTTGTAGAACTCGAATTGCAATGTTGTGCAGAATGGAATGTTGTGAATAAATTCTTCCCTAAGTCTGGCCAACACAAATGTACTTTTAACAGTTGGTAGACATACAGCATTTTAAATTCAGGCCTGTTACCATGGGCTCTTTTCCAAAATGGTTGGCTTGGGATTTAACACTGTGCCAAATCTTTGTTCCAAACATTCTTGTTGCATATTCAAATGAAACACTTAAAGTGATGTAATTGTTTGTCACCCAACTGTTGCACTAGATTTAATAGAAGAGCTTTCAAATATTCTTTTTCCTGTTGAAACTCCCTTTGTCTTTCCTGGGAAACTGTTTTTATTAGGAAGAATAATAGTGTTGATGAATTGTTAGTACAGACTTTTGAATTGAAGGAAACACTACTTTTTAAACTGTGAGGGTGGGTGAGCACTGCAAGAGATTGCCCAGAGATGCTGTGGATATATCCATCTTGGAGATAATCAAAAGATCGGTGTCCTAACCAAGCCTCTTAAGCACATAGAGCTCCTGTTGACTACATCAAACATTTTGTTCTCTCTACTGGAGAGGCTGGCCCTTCCTTCTTAGTGGCCGTATCAGCCCATACAGGCTATGTATGTACTGGGCTTGTACATAGTATGTATGATACCATACTGATAATGAATTGAAAGAGTTGTTTTATCTAGTGTAGAAGCTTGTTTTATTTTAAAACTCTGTAAGACCTTATTTCAGACTAAAAGTGTTTAAAATGACAATTTGTATCTGGATGACAGTTTAATGTGTAACCAACGTTTATCTACATAGGCATGGCATAACTGTGAGCATCAATCTGGTATCTGTTTGAAGAGGACACTGTTGGGGGGCCCAGGTATTTCTTTTATATTTTATAGTTATAGAGGTGTCCGGACTGTAATGGTGAAAGGTTTCCAGTAGAAGAGGATGAGACAAGAATTAAGTGCATGTGGGAGACTGGACCTAGACACCTCGTGCTTTTGATGCTAGCTGGGAGGGAGCTTGATAAACACTTTCACCAACTTCCCATATAAAAAAACCAGGTAAGAAACATGCGTAATTGTTATAGTTAATGTTCGTAGAAAGATGGTTTCCCTCCCATATGCTAGAGCTTATGCAAAAAATACATTGTTCTGTGTTGGTTTTAGAACTGTGCTTTTAGTCTTGTATGTAGTCATTCAGAACTATTTTTGTTGGTGAAAACTGGGAGTTTACTTACTTGGAGCTAAAGCATTTTTAGCCTAAACTCGCACTTATTCTTAAATTCAGGTTTAAGTTTCTTCACTACGGAAACAATCTGGTTGCAAGCATCGTTGCTAGGAATGCAAGTTGCTTGTGCTGACCTCCTCCTTCAGTATAGGTGCTGTTATAAATTCCGGGTGTTCTTTTTTTCTTATAATGAAGTCTGAGAATACTGCATCTTTCCATGTCCCACCTTCCTAGAAAATGTCCTAACGAAGATATTTTAATTGTTCTGCCTCTTGGCATAAAAGAGAAAGCTCTTAGTGTTATCAGTGGTGAAGCTGGACAGTGAGACGAGTTGCTTTTGGGATTTTCGTTTGTTTTTCAACACTTTCTCCAAACGTTTTGCTACTACCAAATGTTTAATTATTGTCTAATTGTACAGGGAGAATGCATTCATTGTAGATGTTAATTTTCAATTTTCTCTAAAACTGCATGACATTATTAAATCCTTGCTAGTTATTTGTTATACAAATGAGAAAACTTAGTTTTCCAAAACAACCATGTCAAAGACATGTGGAAACTCTTGTTTGTAAGATCTTCAGGAAAATTGAGTCCTGACCATTAGGAATGTCTCCTATTAGTGTTAGTAGAGTTAGGAGTCTCCAAATACATCTACAGTGCAGACACAAACTGTGGTATCCCTCTTGCTTCATTTAGGAATATTGGTAAGTTCATATTAGTTGCAAATTTAGACTTAAATTTTCATATGTTTTCCTCTTAGTTCTTGAATTTGATTGTTTTGATAATGGATGATTTCGTTGTTCATTCTTTAAATACCAGTGCTATACATTATATGGTTTGTGTGAAGAGAAATCTGGAAAAAAATATTCTCTGAATGTAGTCAGCTCTCTGCTGGAACAGGATTTGTGGGTTTAAATGCTGACGTTTCAAAAGAAATTTCTCTCATTAGTGTTCTACAGACCTTCTTAAGAGTGTTTTTCAAAAGCATAAACCCATTATTTCTTCAAGTGTTTGTCCATACATATTGTGCTGTGTGTTTCTGGGAGCACTAAACTTCAGGCTGTTTCCGTTGTCTTACTGCAGGATAATAGAGCTACTGTAACTAATGAATAAGCAGAAATTTTCTGCCCATCTCACCTGGCATATTAATGCCTCCATTTGTCCTTAGAGTTCAATGGAATTATATTGCCTTTTTCATACACTGCATCAGGATCTCAGAGTTCTGTCTTTGTCAGAGTGACTTGGGGAGGCTTGCTCCATGTAGAAGACGCAAAAACAATGTTTTTCTTCGTGAGCCAGTTGCCTTAAAATCAAGCATAACTGGTGTCCATTGAAGATTAAAACGTGTTTATTTGCAGGGTCAAAATAGACACTATTCCTTAGAAGTTCTAGAAAGATGGAGCAGAAAATAAAGAACAAACTGGCTTAACGTACTTCTCTCAAGATCAAGGCCAGAAGAGCATTTCCTCTGTTTCCATGTGACTGTCTGCAGTTGTTTAGTGTATTTGGTATGAGATGCAATTATGTTGCTCAAACTATGGTAATGAGTGAGAACTAAGGCTGGGAAAGCATGCAAGCTTTTACCTTTCCATTCTCGTTTGGTTATTGATTTGAAGGTGGTTTTCAAGTATGTAAGTGGGATGAATACATACAATTTATTATGCCATTTTGACTGAGATGACTTTCAATGCTAATTAATCTTGCTGGGATGACTGACCCTCTGTGTTCCTGAAGTGTTTTTATTGTGCTTATGAATGCATGCAGATGTTCCACTTAAGGTCTTCCTCTGCCTGAGAGTGGAGTCTAGCCAAATGCATCAGTTCTTACCTAAAATTACAGGCATTAGAGCATGGTGTAGGGTAATTGTAAGTCTGTTCTTTTTTTTTCCACAGTAGTTCAAATCTCGTGGAAAATCTCTGCGAACTTATGACATATATTAATGTTGCTACTTTGGAGCTCTTGTTTTAAAAACAGTCCTTGTCCTTATTTCTCCACAAGCTGTTGAGAGTCTCTCACAGTGTTTTGCTTGTTCACTCCTATTTATTCTTCCTGTATCTCTTACTTTGGTGTGTGCCTCTGGCACTGAAGCTTTTGAGATTTTGAACCAGAAAATACTTTGTGCAAGAAAGCCTTTCAGTGGCATTAATCTTTCAGTGCTGCCCAAGAACACCATTTCACCTCAAGGAGTCGAGTCAGTCCTTCTTGAAAGATACCTTTAAAAAGGTCCAATTTGTATCTTTTCTGTTAACCAAGATAGTAATTTTGTTTCTGCCACCATTGTCCTCAGGCTCCAAATCATACTATGTAACAGTTATGTAGGAATCACATAGACATGTACTGTGAGCAAAGCTGCAGGAGTTCTGGCATGTTCCTAGCTGGAGACAGAAGTAAAGCAACTTAAATGTTTCCTGACACAAGTTTCTGCAAGGTATCAAGAGGAAGAAAATTCACATGGTATCTGCTATAGGCCAATATCCATTTCTGTTGGTGATTCACTCAATTTGAACTCATTGCTTACAATAAAAATAATTTTAAAACCCTTGCAATCTTGGCTGTCATTGAAATTATTCAACTCTTGTTCAAGGAGACACAGGAAATTCCTTCAGAGTTCTTGGACAGCCTATATACTTATATTGGGAACAATTATCTTCCACCGAAATAGTACATCTAAAGAGCACTATTGAAGTTTCCTGCAGAACCCTGGAAGAAGCTAGACTAGCTGTCAGGGAAAGAGGAGACAAGACAATGGATGGTATTTGGAGGTGGAAAAAATTACTCATCAGTGGTTTAACAGCTCAGGATTTCAAACTGTAAGACTCTACATGCTAGTTAGGGCACAATCTCATTGACTCTTAAACTTCCAAACAAATTAAAAAGCCCCAAAGAAAAGACTTGAGGGAAATAATTTTCCAAGGGAAGGTTGTTCCAAAAAGGTACTTGCAGACAGCTCTTGAGCCTGAAAATACTATGGCATATGTAATATGCTTTGAGTTTGAAATTCAGAAAAGGTTTCTCACAGTTAAAGACTGAAATACAAAATCTTTGTATTTGGAGTAGGAAAGCTGTAGTACAGTTATTGCTCTTCCCATAAATACCACAGTTTTCCTGATGTAGGTGTTACTGTAATAGTGGAGGTGGTGAGGCACTGGAACAGGTTGCCCAAGGAAGTGGTGAATGCTCCATCCCTGGCAGTGTTCAAGGCCAGGTTGGATGAAGCCTTGGGTGACATGGTTTAGTGTGAGGTGTCCCTGCCCATGGCAGGGGGGTTGGAACTGGGTGATCTTGAGGTCCTTTCCAACCCTAACTATTCTATGAATAATGGAGTAATTATCTTTAAGGAATTTAGGGCTACCCTAAAAGTCTGTCATCTGGAAGCTCATGCTTATGGATCTATCAATAGTGATTTATATAATTTTCTTTAGTGGATTTAAGTATAGCAGCCTCAAGTTTTTAGTTGGTTGATCAATTTGGATTTGTTTTTTTTTGGTTGTTGATTTTCTTTTTTTTTTTGTTTTTTTTTTTTTTGAGAGAGTGCTGTTTTCCCACCCTCTACCTCTCAAGAAATCTCGTAACATGGTGTACTGGCAGCTCATGTTTTTTTCAGTTAGGCATTGGGCTTTTTCTCTTGTATCTAAAGTTCTTCACAAGTACCATTTGGTCAGAAAAACAGGAGGAACGGCCTACCTTGAGTATGGAATAAAGTACAAGTCGTGTCTAGTCTCGTCTTAATTCCTACATGTCAGACCTCCTTTTTAGGTGGGGCTGTGGCTGTCTTTTTTTCAAAAAGCTTCATTTTAATCACAGTGGGTTGAGTAATTTTGATGCAGGTAGTTGAACTGGACAAATTGCTGTACATGATCTCCAGGGTTACATTTAACCTACACTGAGGAGGTAAAAAGCCTTCATTGCTAGCTGTGTAGTTTGCTGGAGTATCTTTATTCACTGAATCCTCTATAGAACTTCACAACCTCTGGGTTGCCCTCTGAGGTATAGTACAGATGACAGGTGAGAAGTGGCTGCTTGAGTGGCTTCAGTTAATTAACCAGACCTCGCTTGGAGTATTGTGTGCAGTTCTGGTGCCCTCAACATAAAAAGGGCATGGAACTGTTAGAACAAGTCCAGAGGAGGCCACGAGGATGATCAGGGGACTGGAGCACCTCCTGTATGAAGACAGGCTGAGAAAGTTGGGGCTGTTCAGCCTGGAGAAGAGAAGGCTGCATGGAGACCTCATAGCAGCCTTCCAGTATCTGAAGGGGGCCTACAGGGATGCTGGGGAGGGACTCTTCATTAGGGACTGTAGTGACAGGACAAGGGGTAATGGGTTGAAATGTAAACAGAAGAGGTTTAGACTGGATATAAGGAAGAAATTTTTTACTGTGAGGGTGGTGAGGTACTGGAATAGGTTGCCCAGGAGGTAGTGAATGCTCCATCCCCAGCAGTGTTCAAGACCAGGCTGGATGAAGCCTTGGGTGATATGGTTTAGTGTGAGGTGTCCCTGCCCATGGCAGGGGGGTTGGAACTAGATGATCTTGAGGTCCTTTCCAACCTTAACTATTCTGTGATTCTATGTTCATACTTTTGCAATACCTGAAGTAGTGATAAGAGCATTTCCTGGGTTAGAATGGATTAGCACGTTTATAAATTGCTCCTTACCTTTACAGTAACAGGAGGTTTGTCTTGTGCTGTCCACATAGGTATTTGCAGTGCCACCTTCTGTATTCACTCTGCTGGGTTCTTTTGACATTTTCAGTCACTCTCAGACAAAATGAGTCATGGTTAATACTACATTGTTAAGTACAGACTGTGATACTGCAGATGGTAGCATGGATAGCACTGACCAGTCAGGCTCATGAGGAGCATGTGTGGCCAGAGGGAACTCTATAAACAGGAACAGAACCTCATTAAAATGTCTAGCTAAGTAAGGCAAGTGAAAGTGTGAGCTTTATCTACCCAAGAGATTAAATCCAAGATGAACTGTCTAATCTAGTTAATCATTGGTCACCAAAGTATGTGCCGTTCTAAAATAGTAGTGGAGTTTCATCTAAGAGTAAATACTGTTTTATTGGGTGTTCTAGTTATGTAATTTTTAAACCAGAAGAGGCTTAGTCCAAAAAAACCTACTCAAGTGTGATCTACTGCCTGCATGCAGTTCAATGCAACAGTGCAACAGGATGTCTGTTCAGTCTGGATTAGAGTACTGGAAGTGAAATGTCAGTATATTTTACTCTATACAAAAGAGGTTTTGCTTATTAGCTAAACAAAGTACTAATGAACTATCTTGTAAAGGAGAAAAAAACCCCACTATTTATATATATTTGTATACCATTGCTGATAGCTTAAATGAATATCCTCACATGACACTTCCTCTTTCAAATGACAACAGATATCATGCATATTACTTTGGCCAAACAAGGAGATGAGTAGTAATTTCTTCTGAAAAATTCAAAATAGATGTAAAATGTGTGGAAAAACAGCAATTAGGAGGATAAGAAAAGAGTTTCAATGTTTTTCTTGGGGGAGGGGAGTTGAATCATAGTGTGTTTTAAATGAATATTAAGTTCATGTTTTCTGTTAAAGGCTTCCTAATAAATGAATGCATTATATGTGTGTGTTTAAAAAGGGAGATGCTGCAATTAATATTAGCATAACTTAGTTGCAGATTTCTTCATCGACTTTGTTATTCCAGTCAGGTTTATTAGTCAACAGTCGTAATACTGAATATTTTAAGGGAACAAAGAAGAAGGAACAAACATGGTTCTGCTGTTTTAAGCGCAACACCTTTTTTCCTGATGCTGAATTACCTTTTTCAGAGAATCTCAGTTCATGGGTTTGCAGTATTGCTGTCTCTGGTTGCTGACATAGATGAGGAAATTACTCAGATAATCTTTATTTTATTCATAAAGTTGAATTGCTTTTGAGTCCTTCTTTGGCTCTTCAGTATTAGTCTGTTCCTAATTCATTTCAGTATCCAAGCTATTTTTGAGCCTGGTGCATTTGAATTGGCTTTTAAAGCAGGAATTTTTGTTTGTTTAGTTTTAAGCTTACTTTTCTAAACAATGCGGAGTGGTTTTTATTATATATATCCCCCTCCCCCAAATGGTGGTAATCGGTAGATAAAGTTCACAGCCTTTTTTGCACGATTTCTGTTGTTGATAAATAGGTGGGTTTGCTTACTCAGTTTCCCTGACCAGTCCTCCTACCTATGAGGCTCTTGTACAAAAACGTATGTGAAGAATTGGTAAAAATAGCAGAACTGATCCTAAAAGAAAAAAAACAAGGCGATGCATTTAAAAAAACAAACAAAAAAAACCCAAACCAACCAACCTCCAAACCAAGCAAGCAATCCTCTCATGTCTGAATGGAATCTTTTTGTTCATCAGGGTAAACTGGAAAACCAGGGGAGTGGCTTCACTGACAGTATAGCTATTGGTCAAATCCAGTCAGTAGAATTGTCAAGTGTTAAGTAGGAGAATAGAAAACAAGTAAATGTTTAAGCTTTTAAGGAATTTTTAATGTTTATTCCACTTCATCTTCTTGGGTGAGCTTTTACTAGAAAGAATAAATACCTTTTGTACAACAAAACATTGTTAGGTTTGCAGTCGTGTTAAAGTTACTCTTCACTGTGCAAATGCTGAATATACTAACCATGAATATCACCACTTTTGATTTCATCAGTCAGTGGGAATTACAGTTTGTCAGCAAACAAAGAAAATAATGTTTTTTCTTTCTTCCCTTCCTCCTCAGATTTGTTGGTCACTTCCATACACCATTTGTAGAGAGAGAAAATTCTGAATATGGCTTGATTTGCTCTTGGTCTTGGCAGTGTTTCTAATGAGTGTCCCATGGACTCTATCAAGTTCAGGGGGTTCTACTCTAGCACTGAGGAGCAGAACCCTGAGCAGCAACCTGGTATCAGTGAAAACGTTCCTTCGTCATTCTCTTTAAGAGAGCAACAGAAAATGAGTGATTATTCTGGACTTGCCAATAACCATAGACAGATGATTGCTGAAGATTCAGACATTCAGACAAAGCCTGAACACTCTCATGAAGTTCTTCAGGAAGATATTGAAATGAGCAGTGGATCCAGTGGAAATGACTTCAGTGGAAATGACACAAATGAAAACTACTCCAGTGGGCATGATTCTCATGGCCATGAATCTGATGAAAATGGGAAAGATTCAGCAATGCTTATGGAATCTTCAGACTGTCATAAAAGGTAGTAGCTAATATTAAATAAATGTCAGTTTTGTTTTTGTCATGAAAGGCTTTTTCAATTTGAGTCTAACTTCTGAATAATAACTACAGTGTTAAATGTATCATGTTCAGATTGAAGCTGAGTGTTTTAGATAACTTCTGTAAATTGTAAATTTGTAAATGATGTAAATTGTGATGTGTGTTATAATTTATAAGGTATCTAGTGTTCTGGCACAGATTAATTTTAGTCTTCTCATCATTGTGTGTTTAATTTGCATTATTTATAGATTTTTCTTGTAAATCTCTAGAATTGTTTATCAAAAAGTTTCAGGCTGTTCTTATGTGTAAGGATGCAACTGCTGTTTTCATCTTTTAATTAGCTTAATGTACAGAGCAAAGCTATAGGAAGAACAACCTTCTTAGGCAAATAGATAACAGCTATAGTTTCCAGTTGTTGCACTAAGCAGAAGTTTTCAAAGTGTTTTCTTATTCTAAATAGTCGTTAATAGGAAAAAAGTTATAATGAACAGAAAGTTTTTTTAGGTTTCCCAATATTAATCTTTCTTTCCTTATTCTAGTTCAAGCTCAAATGCATTTAGTCTGTTGATTGCAAACTCTGAACACAATCAGTCTAGCAGTGGATGCAGGTAAATTAATGTGCATATATTTTTCAGTAATTTGCATGTATATAATAGTGTTGTGTTTTGGTTTTTTGTTTTGTCTGAAACTGGAGGAGTACACAGGAAATCCTGTCCTATCCTTGATTCTTTTTCTGTCCCTAATCAGTAGCAGGTCCTAATAGCCCCTTGGTTGAATTAGAACTTTTTCTTGTTGTTCCATGCAAGTTGTGCACCTTGCAAGTCATCTTACTTTGTATTTGGTAGCTTACATCTTTCTATTGATTTGGTAGCTTTACTCTGAAATTTTAGTTTTATGTTTCGCTTGCTTCAACTGTAGTGGCTTTTTTTTTGAAGCTTTTCTTTAAATTTTCTGCTAATTAGAATTTTAGCCCTTGCCTGGGGACAATCTAGAAGTGTTTCAGCATCAGAATTCATCCTGACAGTTGGATGTGTTCTGATGCCCAGCAGCCATATCACCTGTCTCTCCTGTGTTCCATTCGCCAGGATTCAAGCCTCAAGTCTGTAAGGACAAACCAACATCAGCTACAGGAATCCTTCTGTATAAATTGTGCTTCTGACCCTGATATCCTTGAGAAACTTGATAGCATTGAAGGCTCAAATCTGAACACTTCAGAGTGCCCTACTGTACTTGTTTGGTTTTTTAAGTCAGCTCCTGATCAGGAGAGCAAAACCTAATCCTGAGTAGATCAAGGATATCTTGCTATATATAGTGTACTGATGTTAAGACCCCTATCTACATGTGCCTACCTGAAAGTGTTTCTGTCTGATGCAGTTCCTGGAGAAGTGGTAAATTGCAATTACCCCTTTGCACCATTTAGTGCTTGATGAACTTAGTTTCTGTGTCTGCCCTGCAGGCTCCTGGAAATCTTGTTCTAGGCTATATTTTCTATTGGAAATTGTATTCTAAAGTTCATGCTGTTTAGTATGAGAAACAATGTGAACCAAAAGCATTTATTATTTTTCCTTTGCCATTGGTTCCATTTTCTTCATGGCAAGATTTTTGGGGGTTGGGGGTGGATGAAGGTTACTTAGTACAGATTTTATGATGGGTTTTTTTTTGTTTGTTTTAAATTTGATTAATAGCTTTCTGCTCAGAAATAAATACAAATCTAGATGGTGCAGTGTTTTTCCCCGCTGTTGGACACAGTGCTAGAGGGTTACAGGGCAGATTTTTGGGAATGGGAGACTGAGGATATCTAGAGAATGATCTTTAAAGAGAAGACTAAAATAGACTGATAAGCTATAGGTTTAGTCTTTGATTCTAAGACTACTGGGCTTTGGATTAGATACTGGCACCAACGAACTACTTAAACTAGTATCTGTAGGTACTTCTCCAGTTCGTTGTCAACATAAAGATAGGAGCTTCCTATTTTGTTTTGCAGAACTTATTCTGTCCTTTGCAAGTCTTGCCTTCCATTTCTTTGGCTACTGTGCCTGACAGCATTGATCTTTGATAAAACATTTTTGTGTTGTATAACTTACTGTCCAAGGAGGCCTGCCCTCTCTATTTGCTGCTGCTGTAGGTGAATTTACAAAGGTTTCTTTTCCTGTAAAAATAAGTCTGACCGCTCTCATAAAGCATACTCAGTGAGCACAAAACCAGCAACATGCTGAGTTGTTTCATAATCTTTTCCCTCTCTTTTCTTCTATACAGCCAGCATAGAGGGTTCTTCTGTTAACAAGGACCTGTTTGATTGCATCAGTGCAAACTGTCAAGCCACGCTGTAGATGTGATTTTAACATACAGCACGAGCACAGTGTTTCCCAAGGGAGTGCTGTACTCTTTTGTCTTATTCTTTACTATTATTTGTCAGTACAGAATGACCGCTGCTTAAATGGATGGTAGGCTTCTCACAGTACATTGCGATGTAAGCAAGAACAATGTGTGTTCTCTAGTACCAGGCAGTTCTCCAGGCTTTTTTAGTCAAATGATTGATGTACCTGAAGAACTTAGCAAACTTCCAGGACAGTGTTCAGAAATCCTTCTGAAAAATTACCTGGGAGCTGAAACCACCTTGCTGAGCACTTGCAGTGCAGTTGCCAAGTCTGTTGTTTCTACAGGGTTTCTTAGAGTACCTTTAAGTGCTACCAGCCATGACAATTAGGTGATAAGAAAGGCCTTCCTTTTGATGGCAAAAAAATTATTTTCACAAAGGTTTAAGAAAAGCTCTAGAATGCAGCTTATAATTGTGACTGATTAGCTTTTAAAATGTATTCAAAAGAGAAAGTCAAAGTTGGTTTGGGGTTTTTTTTTCCCTTTAACTGCTTTGTACCCACCTGCCATCTTTTGTCATCCTTCATTTCTCTTCCCTTAGCTCTTTTTCTCTTCCTTTTTGATTTTGCTAGTATCTCTTAATGGAGAGAGATATCAAGATATGAAGGAAGGTGATAATTTTCTGACATTGGAACTGATAATCTCTGTAGTTTGGCCTTCTGCATTGAGATAGGACTTCCAAATATGCACCTGAGAAATGTGAATGCAATTGCTGTCTCCAGCCTCCTGATTTTTTGCCCTGTTGTATATTTAGTCAAGTTTCTTTATGTATTTCTAATGTATTGCCATGCCTAACTGGGATACATTGTTCCAAGGATTTCTCCATTTGTTCTGTTAACTTGATGTTCTCCCATTGCCATTCCCTTTTCTGGGACCTTTCTTACTAGAACCTGCTTGAACAGGAGGTGAAGACTTGAACAAACCTCCTGGTTCTCTCCTTTAAAGTCCATAAACATTTCTATGAGTTTGAGTTTGAAATTAATTAATATCACTAAGAAAGAAAATTAAGAAAAGTTAAATCATCTGTGTTTGGATATATGTAATATAAAGAGTACATTTTACAATAACACTTTAGATGGTGGTAAATCGTTTAATTTTAAATGATTCTAGCTAATTTAGGAATTCTGTTAAATCTGAATGTCAAAACTAATTACTGGAAAATTTTACGTGACTATCTGTACAAATTCAGGTATATGACAAGTGTCAGCATATTTGGGCATCTGTGAGGATGGTGTATCTCTTCAAGCATTTAAATGATGTTTTATTGTTTTCTTCAATTTTACAGTAGCGAGCAGTCCACTAAAGCCAAAACACAAAAGGAATTGCTGAAAACATTACAAGAGCTGAAAGCTCACCTTCCTTCTGAAAAGAGAATTAAAGGCAAATCTAGTGTCCTAACCACGTTGAAATACGCCCTTAAAAGCATTAAGCAAGTTAAAGGTAAACAAGTATGATACTACCTAGATAATACCAACCTGGATAAAATTAAACCCTTAAAATAGGTATTTAAATGTGGTTATCTGTAAATCTAAGTTTATTATGTTTGAAAACCTCTGTAAATATATGTTTTCCTGTTGTTCCTGTTTGTTGGCTCTGTTAACCTGTGTTCCTTTGGGAGTTAAAGCTTGATATTTTGCTCTGTTTATAAAATTAATTTGAAAATGATTTAGAAGTTCATACTATTTTAACTGTCACAGACAGTTACATGATCATGCACATATGGATAAATTGAGATGGGTAAATTTATTTGAGTTACTGCTGAGGAAGCTCTACTATGGTAAAACTTATTTGGAGTAGTACCTAGATTTCTTATTTCTTTGGGCTTATGCTAATAAGGATTCTGGGGCTGTAAGGCTTCCAGGTTGGATTTTTATTGATGAGATTCTAAGTTCTGAATATAAGTTGTTCCATGTTCTCATGTAGCCAATGAGGAGTATTACCAATTGTTGATGATTAATGAATCCCAGCCTGCTGGACTCAATGTGTCATCTTACACAGTGGAAGAAGTTGAGACTATAACCTCAGAATACATCATGAAAAATGCGGTGAGTATGGTGACACAAGTCTATAGTGTACACTGAATATGTTTTCTAGAACTAGAATTCTTAGGCATGTCATCTTTTTACAAGGTAAGAGTTGGTAGCTAGGCCAGTAAGCTTAAGAAAGTAGCTTTTGCCATCCAGAAACTGAGCCTTTGCAGGCTTTCCCAATAGCACCTTGATCAAAGCTTTTTCTCCTATGTGTGTTTGTGTCCTATATATTTTTGTGCTATGACGATCAATACAGTTTTTAATAGTAAAATGATAGTCTGATTTTTTTGGTAGTTATTATTTATTTTCCACCTTCCCATTGTTTCAGGGAAGCCTCTGCCTTTATGTATGAAATTCTAAATAGGTAAAATAATGGCATAGTGGGGGATGTTCCCTAGCTTGAAATAGGTGGGTTTTGTTGTAACTATGAATAGTAAAGGTTGCCCACAAGGTAAAATGAATAGGAAGTCTAAAGTGCAACTAAAAACTTGAGCTAAATTATCATTGCTCAATTGATCTAAAGCATCTGAGTTGTGAAACCAGCATCCTGATGACAGCTCTTGAGCTTGTGTATAATGTTAGTGGATAGAGCACTAATAGTTATGACGCAGGAAGCTCTTCTTGCGTCAAGAAGAGAAACAATGTGAAACCATACAAATGGATTATGTGTGTGGTTGTGTGGGACTTTTTCTGTTTTATTTTTTTCCCCACCTGACTACTCATTATTTTATCAAGTGGCTTAAAGCACTTTGTTTCATTTTGCAGTGATGGACAATCAGAAACAGCCTTTCACAAACGAGCTGAATTTTATAAGTGTAAAAATATTCCTGTGACAGGCACAAAGGAAATGTGCAGTTTTCATAGCTGGAGACTCTTCAATTCTTTATATGTAAATTGATTCTACATCACTGAACTTAGAATCATAGAACAGTAAGGGTTGGAAAGGACCTTAAGATCATCTAGTTCTAGCCATGGGCAGGGACACCTCACACTAAACATATCACCCAAGGCTTCATCCAACCTGGCCTTGAACACTGCCAGGGATGGAGCATTCACAACCTCCCTGGGCAACCCATTCCAGTACCTCACCACCCTAATAGTAAAGAATTTCTTCCTTATATGCAATCTAAACCTCTGCTGTTTAAGTTTGAACCCATTACCCCTTGTCCTGTCACACAGTCCCTAATGAATAGTCCCTCACCAGCATCCCTTCAGGCAGTAATATTTAGGGTTTGTAACCTGTCCCTCACCAGCATCCCTTCAGGCAGTAATATTTAGGGTTTGTAACCTGTTACGATGCTAGTGAAATAATGTGTGGTTCAAAAAGCAGATGGTCTGTGTCAGCTTCATAAGCAGATGAATTTTATTGCTTCCTAAACAGATGTGGTTTAACACTATTTCCTTAATTTTAATTTTAAACTTATTAACGCTTTTCTATCTTAAGTGTTTTTTCTAAGAAATACATACTGGATTGATGAATTTTTTAAAATTTCTAATCTGATATATTTTTTGGTTTTAGGATATGTTTGCTGTAGCTGTTTCTTTGATTACTGGGAAAATTTTGTACATCTCAGATCAAGCTGCTTCTATTCTCCGCTGTAAGAGGGGTTATTTTAAAAATGCCAAATTTGTGGAGTTCTTGGCACCTCAGGACGTCAGCGTGTTCTATACTTCTACTACCCCATACAGATTGCCATCGTGGAATATTTGTAACAGAGCTGGTGAGTGGTCTCAACAGCAGATATTTCTCTGACCACCTTTGTTGTGCAAATACCAATACTTGAACAGATTTTTAATCCTTCCATCCGCCTACATCACTTTATGAGGGTATAACACAGATATTAATGAGAACATTTCTGAGCAATACTAGATGTATAATATACTTCAAATAAGCAAGGCTGGTACATCGGCTAAAAGTCCTCTGAATGTCATTGTTTATTGGTTCTCACGACGTGTTCTTCCAAATGATGAATGAAAACAAAGTAGACACTCATGCTGGATAGTGGGTTTGCTTTCCCCTTAGCAATCAAATGACCACAGTTTTTCTTTAAAATACTTTTTCTTCAAATACAGTGGGTATAATACTCTGCCTCCTTCTTTTTCAAATGGTTATAATCTGAATATTGGACATCTTGATTACAGTGTACCAAGATGTCCTTTAGCTGCCATCACTGTGCATTCACTGAGTGTAGTCATTTCTTTATTATTTTAGCCTTAGAAAAATGTTAATGGTGAAGGATCAGATGTATTAGAGCATTTGATGTTTGTGGGAGGATTGGTTTACTAGTATAGATACAGCTCTTGAGATGAGAAATAGCTGCCAGCTGTTTTAACCAAACACTTGAAATTCAAGGTTTGCTCTAAGTGTTTGAAATTCCAATCCGTTGTATGCTAAGTCCATTAAGTGAAGTCAGAGTGTTAACCGTATTTAAGCAGAAAAAGCAGTTAGCAATAAATATAAACTAAATAATACATACATAAAGAAGGTTGAAAGGAACCTTGTGAGGTCTTTAGTCCAACCTCTGGCTTGTGGTCAGTGGTGAATTCTGGCCATGTAATCCTAATTACAGATATTATTCAGTTATGCAAATCATGTTCTGAAACATTTTCTGTAGTTCTGTTATGTTTGTATATAGCTTCAAATTTCAAAACTCTGCAATAAATGGAATTGCACACACTATCCCATGTGTCAGCTGCCAGAGAATATAATACTGAAAGTATTCCACACTGAGGCCTTTAAAGGTTGGAGCTTGCTTTGCAAAGTCATCTATGGCTAGTCTGGAAAAGGAGGGTTATAGGCTTAAAAGGTGAGAGGAAGTCTTTGTGAAAAATACTTTATTTGGGGGCTAGGGAGTGGTAAGGAGATTTGGTGATCTGCCTGTCCTAGTGCTGTTCTAGGAAAAAGGTCAGTGTTATAAACTACAATGAAAAAGCTGATTAGAGTGAACAGCTCAAACTGGAGAACTGTTTAGGTATTAAGCCTTTTGCCAAAAACATAAGCAGGCAGCTGTGATTCACACACCAGCCTCAGAATCTGAATGGTGTTTTGATTTAGTTGCTTGCAAAGCACATTGTTTAGTAGATGCATATGGAGACTTCAGGGAAACATAAATTTCTTGAAGAATTCAGTCTGTATCCATTCTTGTTTCAAATACCATAACTTCATAATAATTTCTAAATTGCTCTGAAATATGTTTAATATTTCTAGAGTCTTCCACCCAGGATTGCATGGAAGAGAAATCTTTTTTCTGTCGCATCAGGTAAGACAAGGATACTCTCAGGCTTAGTGTTATGTTATGAAACATGCATTACAAGAGTATTTGGCTTTTGTAAGAACTGTATTTTATGTAAGTTTTTTTCCTATTACATAATGTGAACATGAGGCAGAACATATGCATGTGCTCTAGTTGATTAACTCCTCAAAGCAGCAGGGAAAACTGCAACATGCTTTCAGGAAGTTGCATTTTAGAAGTTAATCAGTATGAACATTGACTTTTGCACTGTAAAGAAAGCTGATAGGTTATCTCCTACCACTGTGGGAAGTCTTCAGTTGATGTTAATAGAACTGTTCTGCCACAGAGGCTCTTTCATTCTAGAAAACTAATGTCTAATCTTACATTTATCTCAAGTGTCCCGTAGAGAAAGATAGGTGAGAGTGACTTGTCTCTTTTGCAGTTACTAGATCATACATTTTCTTTGGGTTTGCTTTTCTTCCTTCCTCTCCTGCCCGCACTACCCTTTAGTTGCTTTTATTTAGCAAATGCTGGCAACTTACTCAGTGTTCTGTTTTGGTTTTCTTTGTGCAATTTGGTTTCTTGCTGTTTACTGCCTCTCCGGTAGCATTTCCGAAAACAAATTGTGGATCTGTTTCTAAAAAAAATGTGGATCCTATCACTTAATCACTTCTGGTAAAGTAAATAAATACTTAGCATTGAGGTATGAGTCAACTTTAAACAAATTGAGAGACAATGCACTGCTCCAGAGCATTGGATTGGATGTACTGTAAAAGTGCTGCAGGTGTTTTTGCAGACCTTATTCTTTGTCCAGCTGAGACTGGTCCCAGAAGCTTTTGTTTTATGAAGTTCTGCTGTTATAAACTTCTTGCAACGGGTTTTTTGTTGTCACTGTATAAATGGTTGTCATATTCATTACTATGCCTTGGATTCTTAAGTAAAAATTTGTTGTTATATGTTAGGATTTCTGAGTCTTCATTCTTTATAAATTGGGATGCATATTGAGTAAAAGGTCTTTACTTGATGTGATATAGCAGTATTAATAAAATACAGCTACACATTCATCCCTCTGAAGGGTGTAATATCACCAATTAGGAGTATTCGATCAAAAAAACAAGTCTATCACAGGAGGTGAGGTTTTATTTTTCCATCAAACATCCATATAAAACAATTGTTTTTTCAGGTAGTAGAGAGGACAGTGTATGCTTTATGGCAGCTGGAATGCAAAGCATGCCATCAGACTTAGCTTCTCTTTTACCAAAAAATTAAGTTGGGAAGTTAAGAGCTTGGGTGCTATTTTAGGAGCTATCCTGAAGTCCTTGTATCTTGAGGGAATTACAATAGATAAATAAAAACTTTGTTTCACATAGCATGAATCTGTTGAAATAATTAACTCTGTTTAATTCTTAGTGCAGGAAAGGAGCGTGAAAATGAGATATGCTATCACCCATTTCGGATGACTCCTTACCTTATCAAAGTGCAAGATCCAGAAATAGCAGAGGAGCAGCTTTGCTGTGTGTTGCTTGCGGAAAAAGTACATTCTGGTTATGAAGGTAATTCTTTGAATGCACAAAGACTAGTTTGTTTTCCTGATAGTAAGAATTGTTCTGTGTTCTGCTACAGGGATTTCCACAACTGAATTTCAGCCTAAGAAAGCCAAGTGTATGAGTTTTTCTCAGTGATTTCAAGTGTTATTAAAGTGAAAGATAACTGGTTCTGTTCTCTGCCCTAAATGAGAGGTGGTGAGCTAACAAGCTGCTTTCCTATATGCTTTTAGACTGACTTGTATACTTTATTCAATATTTAAAAGAAATATGTAGCTTGAAGTATTCCATGTATGAAAAGAAGAACCCTACTTATTAATCTGCTTGTATTTTTCTCTCAGCACCCAGAATTCCTCCTGACAAAAGAATTTTTACAACTACACACACCCCGACCTGTTTGTTCCAGGATGTAGATGAAAGGTAACTTAGAAAAAATGATCTTTTTCATTTACCAATAAGTAAGTTATCCAGTATCTTTACAGGTATTTTTAGGATTTAATGGAGATGTATGTGTGGGGTTAAAAAGTTGTGACTACTGAAGAGTGCTTAACCCAAGAAAAGTAGATCCTTAATTTTTTCACTAAGTGTGAAAACACATTACTCTGTGGTATTTAAGTGGAAAGCTATTTGCCTGCTAACAACTGGTTGCATAGTCTTTCCATTTGGGACATTATGACATTCCATTAATGACTGAAACCTATGGTCAGGAAAGCTTCCATGCTAACAGTCATTACCTGTATGATTCTTGGTTTATTTTCTTCTAAAGTTTGATCCAATTAATAATAATAAACAATATGCTGCTGTCACTTTGTGCTGCCCCAGATACAACCAGCAGTGTCTTTCAAATGAAATATCAGGTCTTAAATAAAAATAATTAAAAAAGAGAGAGTATGTGTTCTCAGTTCAGACTGCCGTCTTCATAGTTCTTGCTGTTGTCTGTATGCAAAACCTGCCCACATTCTGCTGGCTGAAGGCTTCTCATTGCTTTGACAATCAGGGGAGCTGCTTAGGGTAAGTGTTCACACTTCAGAGTAGCACCAAATATGCTGCCTGGATTATAAGGCATACAGAGAGGCTCAGGAAACTAAGCTGTAAAGCAACCTCTCCTTTAGTCTTCTGGATTGCTTTTGACTGGGGGCTTTCGGAGGACATTTGGGTGGCAGAAATGAGGTTTATGGAAAGGACAGAAGATACTCCTTCAGAATTCATAATGTACTTGTCTGAGAAGGAGACAGTAATCTCAACAAGCTTTTAAGGACAGGGGTGTACTTGAAATATTATAGTGTTTGAAGACAAGAATTCACTTGTTCCCTAGTTAAAAACCCAAGCTACCTCTTCCCTTTCTTTCTCTTCCTTTTCCCTTTATTTCTCTTCCCTAGTTTTACTTAAGATTTTCTTCATGATCATTTCTGTTGTACTGTGAGAAGTAATTTTGATTTCTTAAATCCTTAGTGAAAACTAAGTTGGCTGCAATAGTAACATCTGACTTCTGAGATTTCACCCACTCCACTTGTTTATAAGCATTCTAAGAAGGCTAACATTTTGTTTGTAGGTCCAGATGGGAAGGATGCCTGTAGGCAGAGTAGCAGTAGGATGGACAGTATGGATTTCTGTGGTACCTTTTGAGGGAGAATCTTCTTGTTCTGAAGATACGTGCTGTTCTTGGCAAAACCTTGAACTGCAGCAAAAGAAAGAAGGGTTGGGAGAAAGGAGGTTATTGTGAAGTTTAGCTAAGCTGCAGTCAATAAGGTAAAAAAGATTACTCCGGATTCTGAGACAGTTTATCTGCAGGAGGTCAGGTACATCAGTATGACTGCAGCGGGCATGCGTTTTATTGAACAAGAATTGGAAAAGGTAGCTATTTTTGTCTTCATTAGTAATCTTCAATGGCTGATCAGTGAGGATAAGTTTGGACTCTAAGGTACAGCTATTTTTGGCTAACGTGCACAGGCATTATGTCTTAGTGTGAGCAGTTCCTGGAGTATAGAAGCCAATGCAATGCTGACAAGCTGTTTCTTCATGGTATGATTTATACAGTCTCTCTAAACAGCTTAAATTGACAAAATAACTACTTACTTGGATATAGTTTTGTCCTCTTCACATTCTTTTCTCTTCCCCTCATTGCAACACATGCTCCAAGCCAACTGTGACTTTGCAGGGTGGATGTATATTTTCAAATAGGCTAATGGCACAATGTAAAGCTTCCCTTTTTCCATGCACCCCCAGTTCATTTCTTTCCAGTACTCATTTAACAGAAATGGCAAAATGACTCAGTGGAGAGCTTTGCCCTTATTCTTGGGCTTTGGTGGAGCAAATATGGTAAATCCCTTCTCAGTGGCTACTATGGAAGCTTCTTTACTGTTAGTCTGGTGTTAGCATCTTTTCTCAAATGCCATTTTTGAACACTTACTGTGAGGGTCAATTAGATATTGGTCTCATATTAGGACTTTCCTTCATTTATTGATCTGTAGTTGATGTTGCTTTTAACTCCTGAGTGCATTGGCAGCCAGATAAATGTTTACCAAGATATGCATATGCAGTTTATTCGTGAGCTCTCCAGGGCTGTGTGGAATAGACAAAACATTAGATTCTTAGAGAAAGCAGAGTTTAATATTTAAAAATATGACTGAACACCTGCTGTTGAGTGAGATTTGTTTCACAATACAGCATTGAAGCTGTTGTCTGAGTTGCATAAAATCAAGTTAATTTTGTAATCAATATGTGCTCATGGGTTGGAAAAATGCCTGTTTGTCCTAACTCAGCAAGTGGATTTCTGCACAGAATATGTTAAGCAAAAATAAATCCTTTTTTGAAATTAAACAGATCATTCCTATAGATATTTGTCCTTTAAATGTGTTTGACACTTGAAGTGTATAAGAAGTTTTGTATAGTTCACAATGGAGTGATCTTGGTAAATGAATTTAAAGCTGCTTCCCATTTAACTTGTAATAAAAATATAGAGAGACTTCTTATTCATGTTGTTTTGACACTTTAATTATCATTTAAACATACTATAAAATGCAAACTAAAACTGCTGCCTGTCCTCATCAGCAATTCTTATGCCATATGTGCATTTGCAGTCATAAAATGAGTTCATTAGCCTAAACTCTGAATTATTTTTAATTACTCATTATGAGGAAACAATGATGCTGAAATACTGCCTTTAGTAGATAAAAATGTAACTATTCTCCATTACCGCATTATACAATCACAGAAATACTGTCTGGGAGGGACTGCTGGAGGTCTCTGTGCTATTCTTTTGCTTAAAATTAAGCTGTTGCCCAGTTTAAGGTTAGGTCAGCAGTGACCTTGTCTGAGTAATGCTTGGAAATCTCCAAGGATTGCACCATCTGTATGGGAAACTGTTCCTAAGTTGTACTACTCAGTTAAAAATCTTTTCCTGACATCCAGCATAAGCTTTCCAGGCTGCATTCTGGGGCCGTTGCCCATGGTTTTATTGTGCGGCATATAAATATATATAAATTTTAAAATGTGTGGTTTTTCCCCATATAAATGACTGAATTTGCATAAATCTTTATAACCAGGTTTAAAATTTGGCCCTTTTTAGGGTAAGTGTTCTTTTGCAAACAAATGCGGAGTTAGCCAGGCTGTCATAAAGCAGGTGGCAAAGAATAGGAACCATGTCAAACAAAACCTTCTATTTTCTTTTGCTCTTGTAAAGTTTGGTGGTGAAGTCCTAACTGAAGTCATTCAGAGTTGATCAGTATTTTAAACTCCTCTAGGGGCACAACTTTTCTCACATGTTTTGAACTTGGCAGTGTATTTAAATGAAAGTTTTGGTGAGTTTCATGCCAGTTTCAGCTTTGTAAATTTGCTACTTGAGGTGATCCACAAGACTTAAGTAGTCATTATTTAATTAATTGCTTCAATAATAAGGCATTAGTTGCTATATCCTCATTTTCCCCTGAGTATCTCTGCCTCTTTGCTGGCAGCGTATGTTTAGTGTTTTGGGGAACTGATCTAGTTCCAGTGGGTTATTGGAAGTGCAACATGGAAGGCCTTTGTCCTCCAATGCTTTTGAGTTGCAGCACAACTCAGCTGCAGTGTACCACAGATACAGGATCTGAGTTCTTCATTCAAGGTATTAAGATACCTGAGTGTCTTTATGCTCTTGGGCCTTTGTCAGTGAATGGGACTGGAAGAAAGGTGGAGTGTTTTGGGTTTACAAGATTACTTGTTGGAATCTAGCAACTTCTCAAACATTACAGAGTAGTATTGACTTAATCCATTATCTTTGTTCCAGAGCGTATTTTTGGCGTGTAGCTTTCAGAGTAAGGTGCAGACAGCTCTTTCATGAACTTTCACTCCTTCTCCTTCATATGAATGGTTTAAGTGATCAGTGAAAATTATTTAATCACATAAACTAGTCTTTCACATCAGTGTAACTGGCCTTTGATAATTGCAGGAATACTTCTAATTCTCTAATTCGTAAGTTTGCTTCCTTGCAGCTCCTTTATGAGCTGGATTCTCAGCCTGCCTATGAGAAATCTGACTTAAGACTCAAGAAAAAGACCCTGTTGCTAGTTCAGCTATAGCAGTCCTGTGGTACTTAGCCTTGGCTTGCAGCCCATTGATTGGAGTACTGTTTACCTTTATGAGAGCTTTATGAAATTGAACTTTATTAATGCTCTTTTAAAACTGGGGTACTTATCCTCTAGAGCTAGGCAGCATAGGAAGGACACAATTGCTGTAGCAGACTCCTTGGTTTGATCTTACTACATTGTTACATTCAGTTATGAAAAAACCCACCCCACAAACAAACCAAACATCCCTTGTTCTAAGAGTACTATTGCTGATAAGTTGGCACTGCTGTTTTACCAATTTAAACTGAAATTTATTCATTCCCTTAATAAGAAAAAGAGCAAAAAAACTCCTTAAAATGGAATCATCTGAACTATTAAATATACATTATTCCATTTGATTGCTTATGTTTTTCTTTGTTTTTCTTTCCTCAGAGCAGTACCTCTGTTGGGATACCTACCTCAGGACTTAATAGGAACACCAGTCTTGGTGCATCTTCACCCAAATGACAGACCCTTAATGCTAGCAATTCACAAAAAAAGTATGTAATACATTACTGTGGCAAATTTTTTCAGTCTAGAAGCTATAAAATAATGACTACAAAGACCTCAGCAATTAGGAAATGAAAACTAATTTTTGCTATCATTATTTTTTTGCAAGAAAAGCCTGAATTCTTTACAACTTGATGTTTAATGCAAATAGATGAAAATGAGAAGCCACTTAATTTTGTTTGATACGAAACATGTGTGTCTGCATTGACTGTAAATGAGGATTTCATAAAGAAAATCTTCTTCAGAATGTAATGATAGAAGTTTTCATGCTTTCAATTATAGTCTTTCTTATTTCATAGATTAGAAAATAAGAGCTGTTCTGGCAATGTTGATTTGATAAACTTGGGAAATGTAAAGCTGTTTCTTCAGTCATCTTTAGCTTCTTGTGTTCTGAAGGTGATTTTCTTGACATAGTCCCCTAAGTTTGAAGGTCTGCTTATTCTCATAGCCCCGCATTTCTAAATGTATAGACCGATCTGGTGCTTTTTCCTTCAAATATCAGCTTCCTCCTGCAATTTATTGTAAATAACTGAATCTGTGCAAATATTAAATCTGAAATTTCTATTCGAATCCTTCATTACAGTACTTCAGTATGGAGGACAGCCTTTTGACTACTCGCCAATCAGGTTTTGCACTAGAAATGGAGACTACATAACCATGGACACGAGCTGGTCCAGTTTCATCAACCCTTGGAGTCGAAAAGTTTCATTTATTATTGGAAGACACAAAGTTAGGACGTAAGTCAACAAACTGTTTGAGCTTCAAGGTTGTTTAATCTTAGTATTTTCCCTCCCTTTGGGTTTACATAGTGATCCATAAGGAAGAAATAAGGAATTTTCAGGGAAGAGGGTAAAATCATACATACAAATTTCTTCCTTTTTAAATTTGGGTTTGAGATACCTTAACTGTTTTAAAAAGAAATTTTAAGGCCTTCAAACTCTTCCAATACTGTCAAAAATTGCTTCAGAAGAGGAATGTGATGCTCAAAGGGATGAAAGGTATGTATTTTATCAGATTCAAAGGTTATAGATGCAATGGAATAAACATCAGATGTTGTTTATATAGATGGTAAATTGAAGCAGTGGTGTCTCTGTGATTGAAATACATGTATGTGTAACAAGCTGGTATATATTTGATTTATGCAGGGGTCCCTTAAATGAAGATGTCTTTGCTGCTCCCAACTATACAGAGGATAGAATCCTTCATCCCAGTGTTCAGGAAATCACTGAGCAAATATATCGGCTGTTATTGCAGGTACACCATGTGCTTTAAAGTTAGTGTTTTCACTTCCCTCTGAAGAAAGGGCATTTATCTGTGACATTTGTTTAGCTGTCTGCTGCGGTACTGGAATTTCTGGCCACAGTCCTGGAAATTACTTACACTTGTGGATACCACACAAAACATAAAGTATGTTAAAGTTTCAGTTGGTGTTTTCATTTATGCAGCTGTGGAGTCCTCACAAAAAAAAAACAAACCAGAAAAAACCACAAAACAAATAAACAATTAGAACAACCAACAACCCCCCCCCCCCCCAAAAAAAAAACCCAACCCAAATATCGAGTAAACGATTTTCTCCTCACATAGAATTACTGGTGACAGTGTCAGTTATGTATAAAGCTAGTGTACTGAGATGTGTGTGTATGTGTCTATATATATTTTTGTTGTTGTTGTTAACAGCCTGTACACAACAGTGGATCCAGTGGCTATGGAAGTCTAGGTAGCAACGGTTCACATGAACACTTAATGAGTGTGGCATCCTCCAGTGACAGTACAGGAAATAATAATGAAGAGACTCATAAGGACAAACCAGTAGGTTTGGTTTTTCTTATGCAAATAGGTGGCACTTACATTACAGTAAAAGTAGTGTGTTTTTTACTTTTGGTGTAACTCCTTCAAATTAGGGGTGGAAGAAAGTATGAAGAAAAGGTCTTTTTTTTGTTGTTGTTTAACTTGGAAAAAAACTTTCTGTGTAAGCATTTCTGATATTGATGAAGTCTCAGGGTCCTGAAGCATAGTTACAGCTGTAAAAGTGGGTGTGTATAAGGAACTTAAACCTGTACAGTGTGTTAAATTATTCTAATGTCTGTTACGTTATATGCTGTGTTTCTGGAAAAACCAGCTAGGTATTTGAAAGCAGTTTCTTTTGGGAAGGGAAGTCTATTACTACTGTTTTCCAAATGAAACTAAGAGTGCAGTAATAATATTTAATTAACATAATGAACTATCTAACTAATAAATGAAACTAAGAAATGCAGTAATACCTGCATAACCAAGCAATAGCTTGACGTTAACCGCTTTTCATGTTGCAAAAATACACTGTATAATATGGAAAGAAAGAAATGTAATGGAATAAAATTCTTCTTTTTGAGCTTAAAACTTTACCATAGGTTGGTCCATTGTTATGCTTACCTGATAGTGAGGTGCAACTCTTAAAATTCTATTAGTCTGAGCAAAACAGCAGTGTTAAATTTATGCCTATACTTAACAGAATCATTTTATAGGCAAAGTAAATCAAAGACAGACAGTAATGTATTTAAGAGGTGCAGTTCCTTTTCAGTTCCTGCATCAGCATGAACATCTCTAGTCACTTTGGCTTTCCTATTTTTCTTCCCAAAGTTCTTGTAGCTCGCCGAGTTGTATTTAATTCTGAAAGCCAAAGTTTTCCTTTACTTCATTATACTGCTTATAGGCCAGTATTTCTGCTGCTGTGATAAGCCATGGCAGACTACTCTTACCAAGGTGGTCACTTTTCCTGCCCTTCAGTCCTTAAACACTAGTGGCTTAAGCAAAGGAATTCTCTAGATTTCTTTAACAGATACCTCATTACATTTCAGAGCTGTGCAGAATAAGAATGTTTAAGGAGATCTTGGTTTTGAGGAAAATAGAAACCTCTCTTTCCCTCACTATATCCACAGATAGTGAAGACTATTAAAGCATTATTCTGTAAGATCTTGTCAGTGCTTAGTTAAACTTTTAAGCACAGTAAGTTCTAAGTCTTAGCAGCAGTATTTTGTTTGCCAAGTGATACAGTGTTTTCTTTTTTTTTCTGCAATCTTATTTGCAGTGTATTAGAATCCAGAGTAATTGTGCACAAGTCCTGTACATTTCTTTCATCCAAAGTTCTGCTATTGCACAATACAGTTGTGTACATTAGGACCTCTCTTGTCATCAGAGTGATTGTAAGATAGAGATTAACTACGGTTACATTTTGCCTACTGAGGAATTGCTATGCATGGTGTTTTATGTCAGACTTCAGTAATAACTCATTTTTAATGACCTGCTTTCAGGAGGTTTGCCACGATGCCAGTAAGGTCAAAAATAAAGGACAACATATTTTCACTGACAATAAAGCAAAACTGGAATATAAGAGAGAGCCTTTCCCAGGTGAGATATTAGCAAGTTAATTATTAGTCTATTGCACTGGTTCCTTCTATAATATGATAGTAGGGGATTTTCTTTAGTTTAGTTCTAATCAATGTGTAAATAGAGAATTTTTATGAATTTAAATTATATCATCCTCTGTCTCTTCACTGTCTTCAGGACACCATGTTCAGCTATGTCTGAATAGGGTGTATGTGATGTATGCCTGATAATGGTATAACCACAGTTAAGGTGTGTCCTAAAGCTGTTGTTATGAAGTACCTTGATTGTAGCTCATCTTAGCTCTACTAGTGCACAAACCTCTACTTGATTTACAGTGGTTAACTTATGACCTGGTAAGAAATACACATAAATGAGAACTTTCACTGCTGCTTTTAGAGGAATTTGTAAGGATTTAAATGCCATAATTGCATAATGGCAACGTATCTTTTCACAGAAAAACAAAATGGTCCTGGTGGTCAGGTGAAGGATGTAGTGGGAAAAGATACTTCAGTAACAGCTGCTCCTAAAAATGCAAATACTGAAGAGTTGGCTTGGAAAGAACAACCTGTATATTCTTACCAGCAGATTAGCTGCTTGGACAGTGTCATCAGGTAAGCAAACAGTGTGTAAATTATTCTTGACCTCTAGACTTAATACTTGCATACTAATATTGTTAAATCATTGTATTTTAGATACTTGGAAAGTTGTAATGTGCCTGGTACAGCAAAAAGAAAATCTGAACCTTCATCAAGTGTTGGCTCACTGAATTCTGGAGTTCATGAACAAAAACCAGCTGCTATACAGCCCTTGGGAGGTATCTATATTACAGGTTTTTCTTGATATATTTTTGTTAGCAGCCAGTTGGATGTTACTTCCTTGCAGAATAATGACAAGTGTAGCTTAGGCATGACCTCATAGCCATTTCCTTAATGTTGGATGTTGGTGTCCTAACTAGTATCATGCAAGTTTTCCCTACAGTCAAAATAGCAAATAGCTGGTTTAACATCTTGTTTGTGGATGCAAAAGCTTACTTTATTCTATACAAAATACAGCAGGATTTGAGTTTTAGTACTTGAATCTTTATCAAATGTAAAAAGTAGGTTCTGCAGTAGGGCTGCTTATAACAACCAGCTGAAGAGCCTGGCAGCTAATTTATTGCAACCATGACATCTTTATTTCTTTTAATAGATCCTGCTGTGTTGAAGGCATCTGGTAAATCAGGTGGTCCCCCAGTGGTGGGTGCTCACTTAACATCTTTGGCTTTACCTGGCAAGCCTGAAAGTGTTGTGTCTCTCACAAGTCAATGCAGCTACAGTAGCACCATTGTTCATGTTGGAGATAAAAAAACACAACCTGAATTAGGTATGGATTTTAGTATTTCAGTTTCTTCAAAATGATGATTGCTAGCAAGTTGGAAGTTCAGGCATATGAACAGCTGGTATCTGCTTGTGACTTGTATTTTCTTACTGCTAAAATGTTCCAATGGAAATTGAATAAATGGGAAGAGAATTTGTATCTTAAACTTACAGCAAAATTATATCAGAATTGCAATAGCTTAAAAATGCAGATGCAGAGCTTTGATTGCTTCACATTAGTTTATGTTTTTCTCTTATTTCTGTAGAAATGATAGAAGATGGTCCAAGTGGAGCAGAACTTGTAGATGGCCAGCTTCTTGCCCCTCCATCCACCTCTGCGCATGTAAATCAAGAAAAGGAGCAATTTAAAAAGCTGGGACTTACAAAGGAAGTCCTTGCAGTGCATACACAAAAAGAGGAGCAGAGCTTCTTGAATAAATTTAAAGAAATCAAGAGATTTAATATATTCCAGTCCCACTGCAACTACTACTTACATGATAAACCAAAAGGACGACCTGGTGAACGGGGTATGGCAATGTCGTTTCCGTGATCAAACCTGTATTTATATAGGAAGCAAATCCTGTTGAGAGGGCATTTCCATTTTTAGGCGCACAGTGGGGGCACTGTGAATAGTGACAGTTGCATGCTATTTTTAACTTTTTTCTGGTAAGTCTTGCTTGAAGACCGAGAGTGGATTATTGCTTTTAATGTAATACCTGACACTTTGGTAACTAAGGTTTTGATTTTTATCTGTTCGCTATACTATTGCTATACTGTCATGCCTCTACTTTCAAGGGATGGAAAAAACATGTTTTAGCATGTTTACTTACTGCATCTATGCTTATATTCCTTTATTTTCTTTTTTTTCTGTCTTTTTTTCAGGCTCATGGTTTTGTTTTCATCCCCTTTGCTGTATATCCAGTTTCCCACATTCTTGTGTACTTGGTGAAACAATCCAATAATTGTTTGGTTGCCTTTAAGTTAATAATGTGATCAGTGGGATGGAAATGGTACAAGCTAACTGTAATAGTGAAATTGTTTTGCTTGTTAGGACCAAGAACTCTGTATGGCATTTTCAAAAGTGCTTGATACTGATCTGACTTTGTTCCCGTTTCAGTCCTGACTTGACTTGGAACAGCAGTCAGACACTGCTAAGTGGTTTTGTGCAGGTTCTTATCTCATTTTTTATTTAAATAGTTAGGCAAGTCCTTGATTAAGGAAACCTGTTCTGGATCACGTTAGGCCCTTTGTGTTCTTCATACTTGAGAAACTTTCAGACTATACAAATAAGCTTTAGACAAACTAAAAGTTGGAGCAGCTTTTAGTGCCAGAGGTATTTTATGGATTTCCTCATGTCTGTAATCAGATCGTCTGACAGCCTTCACCTAGGGAAGAGTCGGTTGGTGCAGACTTCTCCTAAAATAAGGTTATGAAAATAGCACACTTTTCTTTCCCCTCAGGCAATTACTTGGTGTACTTTCTCTCCTTCTGCCTTATTTCCCCCTCACCTCTTCAATTATAGATCTACATGACCCTAAGTCTCTAAAAGTGCTTACAGTGGAGTCCCATATTGCTTTCATTGTAATTGCTTGAGTAATTAGAAGTTTGCCTCTTTGGGAGCCACTCTTTTGCAGCTTTGTGCTGTTTGGGTGACACACATTTGAGCCTGAATTGATCCACTGCTTCTTTCTTCTTCCATGCTGTGTCAGCATGGTTTTCATTGCCCAGTTAGCTTGGCTCATGTGCTGAAGGTTAAAAGTGAACCTGACCCTTCCACAAATGCTTCCATTTAGATAGGCTAAGTCCAGAACTGCAGTTTTGAGCAACTACTAGAGATAACAAATCTGAAGGGAATCCATCAGATTCCAAATAGGATTCTTCCTGACTTTTGGGGGTTTTTTTTGCAGGTGGCCGTGGACAAAGAAGTGCCACTTCTGGAATTGATCAGACTTGGAAGAAAAGTGGAAAGAACAGGAAATCAAAGCGCATTAAGCCACAGGAGTCTTCTGACAGTACAACCTCTGGAACTAAATTCCCCCATCGGTTCCCTCTTCAAGGTTTAAATACTACTGCTTGGTCACCATCAGACACTTCACAAGCGAGCTATTCAGCAATGTCTTTTCCCACTGTTATGCCTGCATATCCACTTCCTGTTTTTCCAGCAGCAGGGACTGTGCCACCAGCTCCTGAGACTTCACTCTCTGGTCTTAATCAGTTACCAGACTCTGGAAATACTTGCCCTACACAACCATCCCAGTTCTCTGCACCCCTCATGACGCCTGTTGTAGCTCTTGTGCTCCCCAACTATGTCTACCCAGAGGTGAACAGTAACTTACCTCAAACACTTTACCACAACCAACCCAACTTCCCTGCCCATTCCACCTTCTCTTCACAGACAGTATTTCCAACACAGCCACCATTTGCTACACCCAGCCCTTTCCCACAACAGGCTTTTTTCCCAACACAGCCATTCCATTATAATCCACCAGCAGAGAGTGAAAAGGCTCCTGTCACTGAGCCACGAAATGAGCCATCCCGTTCCTGCACTCCACAGTCTGTGGGTCCTCAAGACCAGGCTTCACCACCTCTGTTCCAGTCAAGGTGCAGTTCTCCTCTGAATCTTCTACAGTTAGAAGAAACCACAAAAACTGCTGAAAGTGGAGCTCCTGCAGGTTTACACGGAGCTTTAAGTGAGGAAGGAGCCAGAGGCAAAATCATGACAACTGATAACTGTAGTGGAAAGGGATCCTTACCAGTAAGTGCACTGATGGGTTGTGGGTTATTTTTTCAAGTCTTCATATTCTTGTACATATCCAAAATTGTTAATACGTACAGATGCCTAAAATGGGTTTCCTCCTACATTTTTCCATCTCGGCTACATTAGTTTCAATTCTTTCATTTGTGGGACCAATTTTGTAATGATAAGACAGTAATCAGTCGATATAATTCCAGGAGATGGACTCACAGTTATAGTTAGTAAATTCAGACTTAAGCAGACTGAGTAAAACATGAAATCCAATCATTGAAATAGTCACCTTGTTATTGTTGTTCTAAAGTTACACTATAAAACTTGGAAATACATCCTGAAACAGTTTTGTTCCTCTCTTTTATCAAGTATGAATATGTATTAGCACATTGGAAAGTACTGAAATAGATTTAAAGTAACATGATCATGTTATTTTTAGCAAAAAGTTTTGTGCTAGTGAATTTGTCTGGAGGGGGCAAACAGTCTCTAAGTGGTCTGAAAGAAGCTGGTATTATTTAAGATAACGTTACATTTTTGCTTACAAACAACCAAAGTAAAGGTTATTATTATAAAGGTTTATTATAAAGTTTATTATTATAACTGTTACTTTATTTTTGTTTTGTTTGGTGCACTGGAACTATGCAAAGCTATTCGGTAACTTCAGGGTTTTAATTTTTTAATTCTTATTCCCTTTCTCATTCAAATTTTTGGTGTATCAGTTTAACAAATAAACTTCCCAAACTTCCGATGGAGTAATACGTACTAAAGGTTTCTATGACAGAAATCTGTAGACTAATAATAGTGCTTTCTAAAGACACCTTCTTTGTAACCATTAAAGTCACTGAAGGGATGGAGTTGCAACCTTAACCTCTTAGACTGGCTCCTTCCTCCTGCTTTTCTTGTGCTGTGGTTTGTAACTGGTCTCTGCATCTAATGATGCAGTTCCAAAGCAGAAGTTGGGTTTGCTGCTGATAAAAGGAAAACAGGCACTGGAAGGGGTGGCTTATAATTTAGACATGTCTGAGTTCTAGTGTAATTGGTAAAATAGCATTGTTAAACTTTTCTCCCTGGTTAGTTTCCAGATTATTTATTTAATGGATATTATTGATACTGACTCCTAAGAGGGACAAATGAAGGGAGAATAGAAAAAAACCTGATGCTGTTATATCTATGTTTGTCTAAAGAAGCTTCCAAACTTGGTACAGTGCAAAAACTTGTCACACTCTGGTGTTACATGATGCCACTTAGGAGAAATTTTGAGGGATATATGCATGCAGTGCCGTGTTTGGACTGATGTATTCTGCATGCAACATAACATGTCTGAAATCTTATCTCTAAAAGGACTTCTGACTTGTGCTGTGGTATAACAGTGCATCTGTGACAGTCTGTAACTTGCAGTATGCTCTGAGATGCCTCTGCTGGATTAAAAGAAGCTCGGTAACAAAACTTAATAGTAACAATTTTGCTGGCAAATTCTTCTGAATTTCCTCAACTGTTAGTTCCTATTTAAAAGTTTGCAAAATGTGACTTCCTGTATCTTCCTTATCACTTACTGGACAATGGGCATTTTTTTAGGACTGTGTTAAGGTTAAAGTTTTCCGTTATTATGTGCTTTGTTAAGTTCTGCCAACCTTCATTTCTAATACTTCAGACTGAATTGCAGTGATGTTTTGCTTACTTATGTTAGAAATTGGTGTAGTTAATGCTCTTTCCCTTAAAAACATACAAATAAATAATCTTGCCAAGAAAGCTTGCATCTGAGAATACTTTCTTTTTCATCCTGCATTAAGAGGAGTAACAGTAATGGGCTGTTGATACAAATCTCCTTCAGGTAGATTATAAGAGGGACAACTGCTAGTATATCTTAGATGGCTTGGGTAAAATGTAAGTTGCCTAGAACAAAAGGGGCTGTAAAAACTGAATAACAAATACCTTCCTTGCTTCCTCACTAAACTACATATATAGTTTATATATATAAACTATATATAGTACAAAC
This sequence comes from Melopsittacus undulatus, assembly GCF_012275295.1. Classification (NCBI taxonomy): domain Eukaryota; kingdom Metazoa; phylum Chordata; class Aves; order Psittaciformes; family Psittaculidae; genus Melopsittacus; species Melopsittacus undulatus. The sequence goes on along the minus strand of NC_047532.1, from coordinate 69,985,231 downwards.
TATATATATATATAGTATATAATATATATATTATTTGTAAGAGAAGTTGACTTAAAATCTCAATCTACTGAAACGACCACTGTCTACCTATCAGTTTACTTCGTTATTCCTAGTTGGTCTTGGCATATGTTGTTGGTGTTGGTTGCTTTTCTTTGAGTAACTGCATAAACGTGGTAGAATATAAAGTGAAATGAATTAATACTAAATGTAAATGAGTAGTAATGAAATAGCCTTGTGGTTTGGGTTTCATTGGGGGGGCTTGGGGGTTTTTTTTTTGGTGTGGGGTTTTTTTTGTTTGTTTTTTAACTTTTTTCCTGTCTCCTTCTTATCCTTAGGCTGAGTCCCCAATGGATGCTCAAAATAGCGATGAACTCTCCATGTCTAGTGTCCTGCTTGACATTTTACTGCAGGAAGATGCATGTTCAGGCACTGGTTCAGCTTCTTCAGGGAGTGCTGTATCTGCAGCTGCTGAGTCTCTGGGATCTGGATCCAATGGCTGTGGCATGTCAGGGAGCAGAACAGGTAACACTGGCAGTGAATACTCTTAGCATTTTGGCCAGCAGGTCTTAGTGAGCAGCAGGTTGAAGACAAGGATTCTGCCCCTCTACCCTGCCCTGGTGAGGCACCCCCTGCAGTCCTGTTCCCAGCTCTGGGAGCAACAACAGAAGAGGGATGTGGAGCTGTTGGAGCAAAGAGGAGACCATGGAGAAGCTCTGAGGGCTGGAGCATCTTTGCTATGGAAATAGACTGAGAGGGCTGGTCTTGAATGAGGGCTTGGAGCTACTTGGTCTGGTGGAAGGTGTCCCTGCCCAGGGCAGCAGGGGATGGAACCAGATGAGCTTCAAGGTGCCTTCCAACCCAGACCAGTCTGTAATTCTATGATTGTGTGATTTTTAGGGGAGTTTGAATGTTGCAAGCACCACTAGTACATGAAGTGCTTTATGCAAAAATCTTTATTGTCTTCAATCCTCATTACATAGTTTATTCTTGATTTCTTTTTTTATTGCACAACATGAAATTTTTTTCTATTATACTTGAGTTACAATATAAGATCTTTTTAAAGTTTGTGTAAAACAGAAATTAAGATGATCTGTAGGTTGATAGAAAAATGAAAATACTGTTTGATTCCATGTTTGATTTCAGATTTTTAATGTAAGTCAGTTATTCTGCTGAAATTTAATGGAGACTTAACTTGAGAATTTGATTTCTAAAACTATTGATGCCATTACCTAGGGGTGGAAGTTCCTTCTGTTAAATAAATAAATGAAATAAAATAGTGGTTGTACTTACACTTTCAGTTCTTTTTTAATCTTTTCTGTTCTGAAAAGCATTCAAATTATCTATGTACTTGACAATTTATAATGTAAACTTAAATTTCTTTTTAAAGGTAGTAGCGAAACTAGTCATACCAGCAAATACTTTGGGAGTATTGATTCCTCAGAAAACCATCATAAAACCAAGATGAAGGCAGAGATAGACGAAAGTGAGCACTTCATTAAGTATGTTCTTCAGGATCCTATATGGCTTTTGATGGCAAACACGGATGACAGTGTTATGATGACTTACCAGATACCTTCACGGTAATTTCTATACTGTAATCCTTCATGAACTATGTATGTGTTGGGGTGAGCAGGGTATTCAGAAGGCAAGCTATATATGAATCTCTGTTTCAGTAGAAGTAAATAGGTTTTAATGTTTAAATGATTGTCATGAAGAATTCTTGCTTCTGTTTTATCTTTTTTTATACTATACGAGAAGTTTTCAAAAAGTAAAAATTACTTGCTTGGGCTTACCTGTATTTTTAGATCAATCAGTTCAGTTGAAGTTAACTGTGTATATGTTTTGAAGCTATTCTATGTTAGTGTTTTGTAACTACTTGCCTATAAATTCTTGTAGTCATTAGATCCTCGCAAGTGTGCTTAGGTCTAATGATGATCTGTAGCACGGAAACTCTGTAATCCCTGTCCCTGTGATGCCATGTTCAGTGGCATGCTGCTTTCTCTACCTTGTGTTTCCGGGTTGCCAATTTCCACATGTTCGTTCTTTTCCATAAATTCCCATTCTAATGGGACAAGGAAGTAGAAGGTGGAAATAATAAGGTTTCTGATTGAAAATGTTTATTAAAAAACGTTCCCTGCTTCAGTAGATATGAGCAGATACAGAGAAAGGGGGGGTGACAAGTCTGCAGATGCTTTTACATCTTCATTGTGTTTTTTGGGAGCAGTGAGTGGTATGTTGAAAACAATACAAAATAAAGACAGGCCCTTTGAAAGGGGAGGAAAACAAGCTTTGAAAATACAGAAGCAGGGGGGTGATGGGGAAAAAATATAAGAAAACAGGAACTTTAGAATTTTTCCTTAGATTTTAAAAATACATTAGTGTTTTCTAGTTTTTGTAGCTTTAAGGGTTGACAGCTATAGATGGGAATTCCAGCAGGCTGTAAGAATATCAAAGCCTGCCAAAGAGAACATGATATAAACCAGGATATTGTGGTGATAAGAAGATATTGTGATAAGAAGAGTTAAGCTTGCTGTCAGAGGGTAATGTCAAAGTTGTAAAGCCAGCTGTTCTGAGGGATACTGTAAGGAACAGAAATGCTACTGGGTTTCTTAGAACTTGTTATCTTTCTATTGTCATCCTTTATAGAGGTGTACAGCTGGTAAGTGTTTGGAGTAGTGTGGGCTTTTACGTTTGAATCAAGGAGGACACTGAGGGGAGAGAGAACTTGGGCTACTGAAATAGAGCAGTATTTTTCTAAGCCTTTTTCTCTCAGTCCTGATGTTTAATCCATTCTTTGTAGCCTTCTTAATCATAACTTACTACTTCTGCTTAACTATCTCATATGTGCATCTATGGTCTTTTTTGGGTTCTCTGCCCAGTGAAAACGAACTTGGAACTTAATGCAGAAGGGGGAAACTGGAATTCTTGGTGGTTTCACCAGCGGTACTCCCTGAATAACTCTAAGGAAACAAGTTTTCCTAATGGGATTTGAAAAGACAATGAGCCATCAGAAATGCATTAAGATGTCTGCAAATGCAGAAAGCTGCAGAAATAACCATGCTTATTTTTCTTCCTTTATAAGATTTTTAACATTAACAATCCAGAACAAAAATGTCTTAAAAATGTTAGTATTTGACTATGTAGCCTTATATAGACATAAACCCCAGAAACTGAAGCTCAATGTCTAAATACATTTTATTTTAGAGATTTGGAAACAGTTTTAAAAGAAGATAAGCAGAAATTAAAGCAAATGCAGAAACTGCAGCCAAAGTTTACAGAAGAACAAAAAAGAGAGCTGATAGAAGTTCATCCATGGATCCAGCAAGGTGGACTGCCAAAAACTGTTGCTAATTTCGTAAGTTTAAATGAGTTAGTTACTTCTGCATGTACAATAGTGCTTACGTTATTAACTGCCTATGTCAGACTTTTCCATTCCTGTTTCTATGAAAGCTTGGTCAACTAGACAGATTAAAAAATTCATCCAGACTTCCATGCAGTGGTTTCTGGCTTGATTCAATTTACCATAAGACATCTTTCCAATGGGAAATTACAAGCAGAGATGAATAGAGTATAAGAAAGTTCTGTCCTGTTTTTTAATTTCTTTTCCTCTGTTTGAAATCTTTTACCAACACAGCCAGAAACTTTACTATGTAAAAATCTCTATTTTATGTGCAGAAATTGATGCCCATTGCTTTCTAGAAAGCCCAGAATTAACGGGAGTACACTGTTCCTTTTTTCCATCAGGATCAGGCTTTTCTCTCCCACAGGATCATCTCTTGCCTTGATTCTCTAAGTGGATTAATGTCTTGAAAAGCAACAAAGGAAAAAGCCCCAACAAAACAAAAAAAAAAAACCACAGCATCCTTGCACTTTTATTTGTTGTCTGCGTAATTTTACTTAGTCACACACCAGTACCTGGTTGCATTCTCCTCTCCCTAAGCTTTCCATGACTTGTAGCTTTTTTGGACATACATTATCAAATGCAGAGGCTCTCTTTGCACATGACTATATCAAAAGTCAGTGTTACAGTTGCAGTGGAATCCTAATCCTGATGTTAATGTTACTGCAACATTAATACTTCAGGATGCAGCTTGTGTAAGCCTACAGTTGCTTCAGTCTATTACGCACTGTAACTGACATGAACGTATTACTGCAGGGTTAAGCAATCAGATGGTGGAAAAGGTGACTGGAAATGCATGGAAAATGTCAGCATTGTAAGGGATCTATGATATAACTGCTTCCAGTAGAGTTCTCAAGTACTTGTATTGATCATTATATGTTATAAAATGACTGTGTGGGAGAAAGCTGGAAAAAGGAATGTATCTGATAATTGTAGCATGGATGTAAATGTTCCCTTGGAATCAGGGATCAAATGTAAATGAACAGTTGTTTGCAAAGGGGTTTTTTTCTTTGTGATTTATAGATGTTTCTGTAACTTTTTCTTTTATAGGAATGTATTTTTTGTGAGGACAATATACAGAGCAATTTTTATACATCATATGATGAAGAAATCCATGAAATGGACCTCAATGAGATGATTGAAGACAGCGGGGAAAACAACTTGGTTTCCCTGAGTCAAGTCACTGAAGAACAAACATAGCCTTTGAGCCTGTTGTTTTCAAAGCTGCTCCAAAACTACAGTGATGATCCATACTGGTTTTAATCTTGTTCCCAGCAAGATGAATCTATATCATAAATCAAATGTGTTTTTCATGCTCTAGAAGAGTCATTTGTGAATGAATCTCTTTTTAAATGGTGGCAGTCTCTTCCCAGTAAGGACATCGTTGAAGATGGTATAGCTTTTCTTTAAAAAAGACAAACTGGTATTTTGCACTTACATGCCTCAAGTATTTCTTTACAAACTACAGAAACCTTCATTGATGCCTACTGTTTTTTGTAGAGTGGGTTAATGAGTACTGAAAATCCCCTTACATACAAACAGGTCTTCAAATCTCTTTTTGGTAATGATTCAACGCTAAAAGTTGTTCTAGCAGTTTTGCTTAGTGGCTCTTTAGCATCGTTCTTAATACTTGAAGTGGTCCAGTGTCGTAGAAGAAATAACATTCAAGCAAATTAATTCACACTTGCCCTTCTCATACCAGTTGATCCCATCCTCTGTTTCATATAGTTTTGAATGTAGGAACTTTTTCTGTCTCAGAAATGTTAAACTAAATTTGTAAGATGGTCTTGGATTAAAATATTCGTGTGAATATGTAAAAGAGCAGAGGAGTGCTGACAACTTTGTAGCCTTTTATTTAAATGGACGCTGCAATATTATGAATTGTTTATTACCTTGAAGCATCATTTTGAGAATTTATACACAAGACATCTTTATGCTTAAAGATTTTAATAACTAAGACCACAGAGGATGAGCATGTATGCTCCAGTGACTGGTAGACAAAGCTTGGTATGACTTTAACCTGTATTTCTGATTTGTTGTGTCAGGAGGTTGGCCATCAGTTTTCTGTGTGTGGCTAAACAAACATCAAACTTACAAGTGGCAAGAGAGAATTAGATGTTTCTTGTCATTTGGAGATAGTTCTTATAAAAAAGAAGTGATTTTGAGAATAGCATTGACTTTCGCAATATTTGAATTGCATAATCTGAAACTTAGTGTGGCTGAAATCCTTTGCTGTCAAGGATTTAATTTTAATGCCTCTGAGATTGTTGACTTGAATATGTGTACTTTATGTTCTTGTGCTGTTTGTACGTGTTGGATGTGGGAAGAGAACACAAAAGAACAACTGTATATTGGTTGGTGGACATTCAGTTGCATTACTGCTAAATGTCAGCTCTAGGTCTGGGAAGGAACAACATGGAGAAATTCACTTAACTTTAATATGTTTGTCTTAAAATATTTTACATGGAAAGCGTTTCCTTTTTTATTCAGATAACATTTCTATTTGCTGAAATCTGAGGTTATTTTCATTGTATAAGAATATTTCTCTTTGCATACAAAAATGATGTGGTGATAGATCTGACACCACCAAACCATGCAGAAGTGACTGGTATTCACTTAGAGGGAGAAATAATTTGTGCAAAGTGATTAGTTATTAATTGGACAGTATCATGAGGAAATTTGCATTGGGATCAGGTTCTGCAGATAGCTGAGTGTGAGCTTGTGATGAAACAAATAGAACTACAGTTGAAAACATAAGTGTCTCAAATGTAGTGTGAAACACTACCCAGCAAGATCTGATTCCCATCTTTAATAGCTTAGCAAGGTCAAATTTAAATATCTGTAAATATAAACTGAATGAGAAAGTTTCAGATGTTGGTGTTCAAGTCCAATGTATTAAATGTTTTAATCTAAAATGGAACAGTGCAGCTATACCAACATAGTAACCATATTCCATTTTTACATGTAAACACAAATAGTTTTAATTGGACCAGGGTTTGGGAAAAATGAAAGCTTTGTATAAGGAGCACATCATAATTATACCAATTACTTTCAGGGACTTCTCAACCACTTTGAACCTGTTTGCTTTAGCATGCTTTTTTCTGGCTTTGTTTTGGTTACTTTCAATTTGTTCTCATTTCTCTTTTTTTCTTTTTTTGAGGTTTTTTTGGTTGTTTTGTTTTTTCTTTTTCAATTACCATCTTGTAACCATAACTTAGTGGAAGGAAGAGAAAAGTATATTTAGAGCATTTTGTGGATGTGCTTACTTAAGGACTTAATCTTGCATCCTTAAAGTGTTTGCATTTACAGGGTGGTATTAAAATATTTTCCTGTAACTTTAAATCTATATGCCTCCATTTATAGATAAGATTCTGAAGCTGTAATTTTTCCAACTGTTGTAAGATGATTTATTTGTGATGACACTTTGTCAACATGTCAACAATGTTTTTCTGTACACTGTGCAATATATTTTGGTTTTGCCACTTGTGACTAATTTTTATGACTTTGCTTTTTAGAAAACTGGTAAATAAAACAGATATATTTTTAGTTGCCTTTTTGTTTCTTGAGGTCTCTACTCCATGTAAGAAGCAAAAATATATACATGACTGGTAGTATATGAACTGTTCAAACTGAAGAACTTGCAAGCTGCTGAGTTAGTTGTGATGCATTGTCCTGAAGTAAAATCGCTGCCAGCTTGTCTGACCTGTAAGTTCAGTGGTCAGATGGAAGACTGAATCCTTACATTGACTAGTTGTTTTGAAAACATGTACAGGTTTACTACTTTGAAGAGTGGAGAAGGTGAGTGGCTGGGAAGTTTCTGTTTTCTCACTTGAGTAGTAATGTCGTTTTAGCAGTGATGCTGTGTTGGAGCACCCTTCCACTGTAGGGTGTACTGAGGGTGAGATTCTCATTAGGTCTTTTTCTCCATGCCATAAGTGGTTTCTGGTTTTGTAAACCAGAACAAGTAATGCAAACCCTAGTTTGGTCATGTCATCAGGAATCCAGATATTTCTGTGAGCAGCAAAATGAAGATGTTTCTGGACCACAAAGCAGTTCACCACACAGGTGAATTACCTTCACGCCAAGGGTAGAATTGTAGTTTTGTGTCCTCTGTTGCCGAGACATACAATTTTAAAGCATGCTGCTTCAACACATCATCCAGGTCTGTTTGAAGTCTTCTGACAGGCCCTAAATACATGAGCCTGAAAATGCTTGTGTCCTAATAGCACCTTTGTTCCTTGCTTAGCTAAACATGCAGAGGAGAGATGTGTTGATGAAACAGTTTACAGAACTACACCTCAGAGCTGTGCATGTACACAAGGTATCCGCAGCTGAGAGAAGGCATTGGGCTAGCATTTGGATGCAAGTTCTGACAATGGATCTATAATGTTAGGAGAACTGCAGTGCTGCTGCCACAATAAATTACCTGATAATTTTTCACAGTTCTGCTTCTGGTTATTTTTGCAATTGTAAATGTAAATAAGACTAAGAAATGTGGCTTCAGGTGTTCATGTGCTCCTCCTTGGTGTGACATGCCTTCTATCAGCACCTCAGCATAATGGCTGACTGCAGGACTATTGGGAACAGGCTTTGTCACCAAGTTTCTCCCATTTCAGTAGCCCCTAGGTGTCACTGGTGTCCTGCAATCATATTTGGCAGCTTTGCCACCTTTTTTCCTCTATTCAGATTCTTGTATTTTGAGGCTGTTGAGTTTGCTGTGATGTTGCTTGATGTAAGGAACTGTAGCTTGAATTTCAAATAACGAGGATAACATTTGTAATGAAGAGCCATTGGCCCGATGACAGGGAATGCAAGTGTAAACTTTCTGCTTGGAAAAGGGAAATGGATTCTTGAAAAGCATCAGCTTTTAGTGCGTTTAACACGTGAAATTTTCAACTGCTGAAATCACGTGGCAACAACGAAGGATTCCTATATCATGTAAAGAACCAGGGAGCTCTGCCTGTGTCTTTAGCTGTGTGTATATAAAAAGATGGTTGCCAAACTTCTTTGCAGGCTCCTAAAGCTTTAGATGTAGTCAGGCAGTGTATTTAGTATTCTTTTCATAATTACTTTGCATTGCCTGAGCAGTGAATTTAAAGGAGATCAACTGTAAAGGCCTGATTATGAAAGCACTTGGAAAGAAGGTTGTTTTGTCAGTCCTATCAGTCCACCTAAAATTCCTTCCCTGTATGTACTCTGCCATTATGAGTGATGCTTAAGTCTTAAATGAAAAGAATGGAAATTTCTGGGATTTCTGGTTTGGGTTTTTACGGAAAATCTGTTTGTTTTTTTAAAGAAGTATGATACTCTATTAGCTAACAAATTAGCAAAATAAAGGTGACTGTATCCTAATGTGATTGAACCCTTTATAGTCTTGAATTGGTTTCCCAGCAGAATGGTACAAATGGAACTGGACTGCATACTGTAAACAGCTTTGCAGGTTGCACTTAGTGACAGAATTAGTTTGATGAAGTGATTTACAACTGCCTTGTCACCTAATTTAGCCTTCATAGGCTTGTGAAGGTTATGGTGTTAAATTTTGCTCATTAGGCTGACAACAGCAGCTTCACAGGTAGAGTCTTTTTGAATGTTTTTAACAGGGTCAAGGGGCTCAAAAGCTCAGGAAGCTGTTGAAGAGTGGTGCTGCCCATAGAGTCTTCTGAGGGAATAAACTGAATAAGGCAGAGGAGGGTCAAGATATCTTGGCTACTGTAATGTAAATCCTTTATGAGTTGGAATGAGCCTGCAGTAAATTAGGTCAGGAAGTCCAGAACTGCCTCTAATATGTTTTAAGAAGGGTTTGTAAATGGAGGTGTAGGTAGTTTGTACAGTCTAACTTGCTCATTCAAGCAGTTCCAAAGAGGACTTTTAAAATTCCTAAGATATAGAATTTGGGGAGTTTTTGCCTGGGAGTGAGAGAAAAGTCGGTATTATTTGTCCTGCAGGTCTGTTCCCAGTAGTATGGATGCTAAGAGCCTTCTCCAAGCCTCGCAGACTTTACAGTAATGACTAGAAGCTGATTGCCAAACCTTATTGAGAATGAATTCCTGTAATGAAAGGTATCCACAGCCTTCCAAGCATTGTGTGTTGCTATACCTCTAAGCCTGTTAGATTAGTCTGGGTCTGAGCTGAGATACCTGGGCTATATATAGCAGGTGACAGTTTGCTGCTCTGGAAACATTTGGGTTGTTGCACTCTAGTTTGTAACTTTCCTGAAAGAACTGGAGGAAGAGGGTAACAACACAATTCCAAAGGACACTGTCTCTTCCTTGAAATTGCTTACCACTATGTCTTAGATTAAAATAGCTTTATCAACAGCAAAACAGTGTTTTCTCTTTCTCTAGGTGAGCTGTAGTAGATCCTCATCAGAGGGAGACCTTGAGAAAGCATGAAAATGAGTATTGAGTCATGTGAATATTTGGGCCTTTAGGAACAGTTTAGTTGAATGGAGACAGGAGTTGTCAAAACACTAAAGGAAGGCACAGGGTTAAATCTGCCTCTGTGAGCTGTGGCCATAACAGACGAGAAAGTTGTCAAAACAGGAAAGGCTGGAGTTGCCCTAAATCTAGAGAAAAAGAACAAAGAGAAAAAATATGGGAGGACAGAGGAAAAAGTGATGCTTGGAGCTTTTGTTTGCAGAGCCCAATCCCGTGGGGGCTTTGTTTCCCTGGGTTCTCTGCCAAGCTGTGTTCCTGAATTAACACAGTCTCTGTATGTCTCTGGACCCTAGAAGTAATGTTCAGAAATGGAGTCAAACCAAAGTGGTGTGTCCAGACACCAGATTTTGGTGTCTCTTGAAAAGCAAACTCCAAAGTAGTAACTTGGCCACTTGCATCTGTTTATGGCTTTATTTGAAAGCAAAGTATGAAATAACTTTGTCTGAAGAGTTTCTTAATGTTCAGTGTTCTCTAAAAACAAACCCAGTAAGAACAAAGCATGTAAAATACGATACTCTCGTTTCAGGGGAAGGACAGGGGAAGTGGAAGCCCTTCCGCTTCTGAAGGTGCATGGTTTGTATTTCTTACTGCTCAGATGCCATGGTTACAAGCACTACAGCAAACAAACCAGTGGCAGCAGGTAGGCTCCCTTGCTGCTTCCCAGCAGTCCTGATTTTCTGCCCATTAGTGGGAATCTAACAGGAAATGGAGTGAGGCTGAACACACTGATGTGTTTCAGCAATAGAAAATGCTAAAATCTAATTTGGGCCAGAGAGATTAATCCTTTCAATTACATTATAGGGTTCTGCTGCATTTCTAGGGGGGAATATATGGTAAGCAACAATTTTTTGCTTTGGTTCCTCATCAGCAAGAAATGGAAGAAAGGTGAATGCCACACACTTAGCTGGAGAATTCCCGACCAACTGATAGGTTTTCCTGGAAGTGGCAAAATGAACTGAGATCCACAGTTCAATCCCTTACTTCTTGCTTGGCCAACCATCGCTGTTTTCCTTGTTGCAAGGACCTACTTGTTACAGGCGAGCCAATGTGTCGAATGACTTACTTAGTGGCTGCCTGTTTATACTGTATTGTAAAAACAACTAACAGAAAGCTTGCCAGATAAAGTCTAAAGTGTACAAGATGTAAAAGTAATGGGCATGGCATCTAGTGTATTCAAGGAGGGAGGTAGAACTTGAGAATTCACTTGGTGTTGCCAGCACTGTGGTGCTCCATTACCCCAAATCAGGCAGCATGGAAGCATGCTAGTTGGGAGGGAAAGCAGAAGAACAAGAAGCCCACAGCTAAACCAAACCATGCTTGAATGCTTTTTGCCTTTCCTGATTTACTTTTTTTACATGACACTGTCTTTTTGTTTGCATATTTCATTTGCCATCTGGCCTATGTCATCCACATCTGTTACCTGTACATGCATGTGTGGCCATGCTAGACTGGTCAAGGAAAACTCGTCTCTGAAGTGTTCAGGGTCAAATGGGACTTACAAAACTCATTTGGGTGACCAAATAGAGCTAGAAGATAGAACTCGTGTATCTGTCATTCGCCCTAGATACATCAACACTTGCAATTTATGCAAAACCTTAGTGTTTCACCCAGTACCTGAGTCTCATTCTAGTCATAGACTTCAGAACATAAATTATAAGCAGGTTCTGGGGGGTTAGCTGAATTGGCCAGTTAGGCAAAAAATCTCTACCTTGTGTCAGTATAATATTGGTTTTGTTGCATCTTTTAAACTTCAACAAATAAAATCATTCCCAAGGTGTTAAGGCAGCAGATAGATATTGCTACTTGGTCCTCCCTGGAAATGCAAAAAGCAGAGAGGTGAGAATCTGGTTGGTATGGTTTGGTGTTGTGTCTATTGTTTGTTTTCTGGTTTTAAAAAGGGGTTCAAGGAGTAGATGATGATTTTGCAAATAGAGGAGCACTGCTTCTGGAATGGAACAGGATGGGAACAGACTCTTCAGTAATCACAGAGCATCAGGATCTTGGGTTTTTGCATTGTATTTTGAAGACTCCCTTTTTGTCACTGGAGTTTTGTAGCCTTGAAGCGATGGTTCAATGTTGGCTGAAAGGATGTGAATCATTGTTCCTGCTTCCTGCAGCAATTGAAAGTGGAGTCTGCCCTGCTGCTCACTGAGTCACCCTGACTGGCTCTGCGCCATGGCAGCCAGCATGGGCACCACTGGGCAGCTCAGTGCTGCTGGTAACACACTGCAGCAGAAAAGCAGGTACAAACACTGGTTGGCTTGGTTGTCCCTGTTGTCTGCATGACAGTGGTGCTCTGAGAAGCTGCTCCTGTGCATTGTCTCTGGAGAGGTATGGGTTTGATGGATGTACTGCTCCAGTAGATAAGGTATTTGGTTGACAAATCAAAGCATTGTGGTCAATGGCTCAAGGTCCAAGTAGAGACTGGTGATGAGTGATGTTCCTCAGCGGATGTTATTGGGACCAGCGTTGTTCAGCATGTTTGTCAGTGACATGGACAGTGGGATCAGTGCACCCTTAGCAAGTCTGCTGGTGACACCAGGCTGTGTGGTGTGGTCAACACGCTGGAGGGAAGGGATGGGATACAAAGAGGCCTGGACAGGCTGGAGAGGTGGGACTGTGTGAACCTCATGGAGTTCAACAATGCCAAGTGCAAGGTCCTGCACCTGGATCTGCCCCTGTTTAAGATGGTGAGAGGGAGATGGAGATGAGCTCTTAGGCAGAAGCTCTTCCCTGTGAGGGTGCTGAGGTGCTGGCACAGGGTGCCCAGAGAAGCTGTAGCTGTCCCATCCCTGGCAGTGTTCAAGGCCAGGTTGGACAGAGGGGCTTGGAGCAACCTGCTCTGGTGGAAGGTGTCCCTGCTTGTGGCAGGGGTTGGAACTGGATGAGCTTTAAGGTCCCTTCCAACCCAAACCATTCTCTAATTCTGTAATCTGCACAGGGCACATAAGGCAAAATGTGGGAATAGTTGTGCTGTCTGGGTCTTAACCCTCTTTTTGAGACCAAGCACACTGAGAACTATTATAAGTTATGTGTCGCTTCATATAAAGCTTTCTGTGAGCTAGGGGCCATTCTGGGCACTCTGCACAGGCATCCCAGAGCTCCTGAGAAGCACACCATTCTTACTTGTAGGTTGCTGTCACAGACTTCACTGAGAACCTGTGTTGGCTTATAAAGAAACTGCTGGTTCAGTGGAGGTGTCAGCAGTGGGAGGCTTGAAAGTAGCAGCTACTCAGCAGAGACTTGCTCCAGAATCCTGGATTGGGTAAGAAGCTGTGTGCTCCCTTTGGATGAGGGCATTCCGTTACATTTGTTCTCTGACCAGTTCATCCACTGCTGTGAAGGATGGACAGAACCTGGAAGAGGCCCAGATGTGTATATGATGGTCTTGGACTCCTCGTGATCTGCAAGTGTCTGCTGGGAGTCTGTTGAGCAGGAAAGGAGTTCATGTATGTTGTTTTATGGAAAGGAGCAATATGTGGGTAGCTACCACCCATGTTTGGGTGTCTGCTGTGAGTAATGAAGGCATCCTTGTTTTATGAAGCCTGGTCATAAGTATCAAGTAGCATTTGCAGGCCCAAAGGAGGCAAATTCCCTAGAACCTTGGGTTATTCAGGCCTTGGTGAATTACATGGTTGGAAAAGTTTGGGGCTAATAATGCAGTTGATTTCTCTTCTAGGCTTTTTTCTCCTCCCCTTCTCTATCTGAGATGGGAGATGGAGAAGGTCTTGAGGGTGTTGGTCAATGAGAAAGTGAACATGAGCCAGCAGTGTGCACTCACAGCCCAGAAAGCCAACTGTATCCTGGGCTGCATCAAGAGGAGCATGACCAGCAGGTCGAAGGAGGTGATCCTGCCCCTCTACTCTGCTCTCGTGAGACCTCACTTGCAGTATTGTGTGCAGTTCTGGTGTCCTCAACATAAAAAGGACATGGAACTGTTAGAACAAGTCCAGAGGAGGCCACAAGGATGATCAGGGGACTGGAGCACTTCCTGTATGAAGACAGGCTGAGAAAGTTGGGGCTGTTCAGCCTGGAGAAGGGAAGGCTGCATGGAGACCTCATAGCAGCCTTCCAGTATCTGAAGGGGGCCTATAGGGATGCTGGGGAGGGACTCTTCATTAGGGACTGTAGTGATAGGACAAGGGGGAATGGGTTCAAATTTAAACAGGGGAAGTTTAGACTGGATGTAAGGAAGAAATTCTTTACTGTGAGGGTGGTGAGGTACTGGAATGGGTTGCCCAGGGAGGTTGTGAATGCTCCATCCCTAGCAGTGTTCAAGGTCAGATTGGACAGAGCCATGGGTGATATGGTTTAGTGTGAGGTGTCCCTGCCCATGGCAGGGGGGTTGGAACTTGATGATCTTAAAGTCCTTTCCAACCCTAACTATTCTATGATTCTATCTCTGGAACACAGATTGCAAAGGCTGTTACATGGTGATAATGGAAGGTGTTTTATAGTGACTTTGCTTAACGTAGGTTGGTTCTAGTGAACTCAGTTTAGGTTAAGGAGAACTAAATTTTTGCAGTTTTACTAGCATGTGTCTCTGCCATGGATGGTCCAAACCTCAAAATGCAGCAGGACTTCCCCAGGCAACCACTAGAAACTGAATCCCATTTGGAAAAACACATCTGAGTGGATATGCTGGCTCTGGCTGTTGCCCAGTAATTTCCCTTTCCTCTCAATGGGCACATCATTATAAGGATGCTTGAAAGTATGCCTCTTTGATGGTGACTTTTGGTTAGGCTGCTTTACTTTGTGCTTAAATAGGCTTGGAGCTTTGCAGAGTTCAGCTGAGAGTGTATGAATCTGGGCAGCTCCTAAAGCTATCTGCAGACACGTTTGCAGATGCCCTAGATCTCAGATGCAAAAAAAAGACTCACCTTGCTTCCAACCTGTGTTTTAGCCTGAGATCAATGTAAAAGATAAAAAAAAAAACAAACCCAAATTGAGGTTATTTTATACTTAAGGCCAGAAGAGATCAGCTGATATAATTGCTTGTATGTTGTTGTTTTACTAAGTAGGGCTTTTTTGTAGCCAAAGCAACTTGTATTTGCATTGTGTTTCTTGACCTGCTGACATTAAGAGAAAGGAAATTCATGGCTTCTTCCAGTATCTAATTTCCATCTTTTTCCTTCTCATTTCAAACAGTTTGGACCTGCTACATAGCTCTTGGCATTTAAGACTCTGTTTTATTGGATTAAAAGACTTTTTGAACCCATGACTTCCTCAGCTGGTAAGTGAGCAATATAACATATGTATAATATAACAGATGCACTATAATGAATCAAATCACCCTCACTCATCATCTTGTTAAACTAAATTAAGCTACAAGTATCTTGCTGCAAGGTGTATTTTCATGTTTGTTTGCTTTCTGCACTAGCTTTGGGTTTGTAATTTTTCTTAACCTTCTTAAAATGCAGTGCAATGAAATGCTAATGTTGTATAGGAAGCTAAAAATCCCATGCAAGGAAGGAGACTGTTTTTTCTGCTCTTCTTTACTGTAGTTCATTCAGAAGCCCGAGAGGCTTAAAGAGCACTATTTAGTGACCCTATCCATTCAGATAACCATGGAGTCAGGAAGTCTCTGTAAGAAAATGTATAAATGCAACTTGGAACCAGGCATCTCATGCCAGAAAATGAAAACCTGTCTCAGGAAGCAGAAGGA
Organism: Melopsittacus undulatus; assembly: GCF_012275295.1. Lineage (NCBI taxonomy): Eukaryota > Metazoa > Chordata > Aves > Psittaciformes > Psittaculidae > Melopsittacus > Melopsittacus undulatus. The sequence continues at coordinate 69,969,729 of NC_047532.1, read as the reverse complement.
AAATAAGCTTCTGGTTAAGACACATGGATTAGTAGGTGGTTTGGATCCTTGAATGTGCTTGTTCAAACCTTTGTGCCCATCTGTGGCACAAGATAATTTTCTCCCAGGTCCTACCCATACTTTCTGGAGCAGAAATTCCCCTCATGCTGTCTGCACATCCTCTAACCCTGCTGCTGAGGGATGGCCTGATTTGTTTTTTTATTATTCTATTTGTTTTATTTGAATGGAGACTGAAAAATGTATTTATTTGGAGAGGAAAGCTCTGTAGAGAGCATGATACTTGACTAGAGTAGATGATACTTGAGTAGAGTATATGATACTTGCTAGTGGGAGATGAAGACATAACTTGATTTGGACAGTCTGAAAGCTTGATTCTTGCCTTCTGGCCTGAGGGCTCCAACAAAAGACCTGGTATGTGTTGGCAAGAGGTTAGGAGAAGGTTTGGACCATCAATGCTACCAGGTGACCTGGTATAACAAGGAGCAGTTTTCTCATGCAACAGGTGGGTGAGTGACATGCACAGAGAAGGAAAAGTGAGCCCTTCTTTCTATTATTCTGCTGCTGCATATCAAATGAGTCCTCCTGTTAGCATGCTGTTCCTCTCGTCTTTTACAAGGTGGTGCACTGTCAGATCAGATAGTCTGTTTGTATTACTTTGGAATGGAAAAGAATAAAGGCAGTTTCTATAAAGGAGGACTTGAAAAGGCTTCTCTGCTTTTTCATCAGAGCTGCTGGAAATCTTCCTTTTTCTCCCCATTGCCCCTCCCCAGTCCCACCTCCAGAATGCTCACCTCTTCCTGCCTTTGTCAGGCAGGTGTCAGATTTTACACCTTTGCAGTAAGGTACAGAAATGCAAATGGACAAATCCAGCAACACCTCATCAGGGGATGCAAACTTTCTGTGAACCTAATTTGTGGATTAAAAAACCCCAAAACCAAGAAGCCATATTGATAACACATTTGTAAAATGCTGTGGTTTAACACTTTAAAAAACCCTCTTAATATTTCAGCTTTCACCTGGCAGTTTCTTTTCAGTTAATAAGGGACTGGGAAGTGCTCAGGGGAACGGCCCGTTATCCCTCTGCTGTGGCTTTTCCTAACCATCCGGGCTTTGGGAGGACAAAGGTAGCCATGGCCACACATGCTCATAGCCCCTCTGCCCACTTCTTTCTGCAGCAGTGGGGATGAGATGTGGAGGGAGCTGTGAAGGTTATTCCAGGTGTGATAAGAACAGCACCATCAGCAATGAACACAGGAGTGGGAAAGGGGGAAGGCAAACTTCAGTGCTGGTTCTCCAGGGCAAATACAGAAAGTAGGCAACACATTTGCAGTACTGCTTAGCAGAGGTGGCTTTGTTGCCAGCCCACCCCGCATTCACTGCTAAACCAAAGCTGGCACGTCTTATGTTGACTCTTGGCTGTTTCTGTCACTAAAGTGTCAGGATTTGCACTTGCTTCCACAGGAGTGCCACAGAAGAGCCCTACCCCCCGGGGTCTTTTGTCTCATGGAAATTGAACCAAGCTGCCTCTGGTGTACCTGCAGGAGCAGAAGGGCAGGAGTGGCTGCACCAGTGCAGGATCAACCCTGCACATCACCCCCAAAGCCAGCCAGCTCAGACAGGTACGTGTAGGCCACTGCTGCTGTGCATGAGTGCAGTTCTGAGCCACACGCAAAGCTGTGGATGCTGCTGTTGTGTTATGGAAACAGGCTCTGGTTTTACTTCTCTCTTGAGAGCACCTTATACAAGGGAGCATTTTCTAGCTGTGAGAAAGCAAAAGACTCTGTTAGTGTAGCAGTGTGACACACAGGAATGTGTGATTCCCTTGGTGATTACAGTGAGGTATTGCTATCTGGGCTAATTGTGGAGAGGGAAGTATCAAGCAATATGTGATACATGGGCAAGTAGCTTTAAAAACAGAAACCTGGTCTTGTACTGGGACTAGAGAGGTCCAAGAAGAGGTTATCTTGTGTGTAGGGTGTTACTTTTAGTGCAAGTGTCCCAGGCTCCTGCTTCATTTACACTTCAAACTGTGCTAACCTCCCTCCCTAAACCAGAAGGGTCACTACAGCAGCTCTGGCCTCCCCCTGCTTGGCTGTGCTTTGCGGTTCTTCTCCAGTTCAAAGGGAATTCAGCAGAAAAGGGGATGAGAAGAACCAACATATCTGATGGCCATCTCTCAATAAGAACACTTTAAAGAAAATTACAAAGGAGAGGTCTTAACAGTATCTTCGTTTCCATTTTTATTGTTCCAGAGGGTTGTTAACAAAACAGAGTTATAGGTCTAGTCCCTTGGTAGTTGGGTTGCTTCCTTTCTTGCTTGTCCTGTGTTTGAGAACTTCCATGTATTAAGCAACTTTACAATTCTGTTTTTTCTTTACAATGTCAGCTCTCTGCAAGGTATTATCACAGTGTAAATAACCTGGCACCCCCCAGACATGAAACTCCACATCCAAAAATGTTGAGGGTCCCCCCTCCTAGCCCCCGAGAAACATGGCTTTCAACGCTTCACAAATCCACTGCACACTCTATTTCACTTTGTATTCAAAAGACAAAACAAAACCAACCAGAAATCCCCAACCAAACCCCTAACAACCTAAATAACCCCCCAAACTCTGTGAAGCCATGCCCCAGGGCAGGATGTGCCCAGCACTTCTTAAGATAGGGCTGTGTAGATGCATGAGCAATACCTTCAGAAGATCAAGTACAGTAGGTTTGAGACTGGCATCCAGAGAAGGTAGCCCAGAAACCCTCATGGCCTTAAATCCACCTTCGGTCAGTGTGACCTTGCTCATTGCAGTAATTTAAGTGTCTTCGAGGATTAAACAAAAGCAACATTTGAATTCGAACAGTTGAGCTAACAATGCTTAGTAGAGGAATTAAGTGCTTAATTGCCAGCATTGTTTCCATAATACATGTGTTAGTAGGTAAAAGGAAACTGTATTTTTAAGCCAGTTAGAAGTATATCAGACCCCAGAACAGCTGGCATCAGTTATGAATTCAGTATTTATTAAAGATTAAAAATAAAAAATCATTTGACACCCTAATATACAAAAAGTCACAATAAACTCAATTGTGCTAAAAGCAAACTGTGCATAAAGACACTCATCTCTAAAAGGCACCCTGCCACCGGTATCTTTTATGTTTGCCTAATTCCACCAGGTCTCTAAGCTTTTCCTCCTCCTTCACTGAAGGTGGGACTCTAGGCTGCTACCAAGGACAGATGCTAACCACACCAACCCCTTTCAGGGGTCTTTGCTATCACTAGAACACTTAAAACTGTGCATGCAGACCCAAGCTTCTCATGGAGTTAACCATCGTGATTTAAGATGCACAAGGGCTTTTTCTTAAGAAAAAGGCAGTGATTTCAGGGCCACTTATAAGGGCCAAGAAACAGGGTTATAAAATAACTGCTGTGTATCCACCAAAGAGCTTTGCTACTAAAGAACAACTCCCTTCCCCCACCCCTCCCCCAACCTCATAAAAACAACCCCTAAAGTTACAAAACGCCACACACGCACACGGATGAAATGTTAACGCATTTAGCTATTATCCTGTCAGGGTCTGACAGTGTAAGAGTGCCGCTGATGCAGTCCCGAAGTGCAGCGATGCCCGCCGGCAGTCCCCCGCGCTGCTCAGAGTGCCATAGAGCAGCACGGTGCCCGGCTGCGCTCCCCGCTAGGTAGGTCTGCGCCCATTCCTGGGTACCCTTCCGTTACCAAGGTCTCCACATGGATTTGGGTAAGCAAGGCGAAGGCAGGCCATGCGTCTGGGAAGCATCCAGTCCATCAGTGGACGTCTGGCCCGGCTCAGCATCCGCCTCATCCGAGTCGGAGCAGGTCTCTTCGCTGGGAGAGGGCGAGGGTGCCAAGGCAGGGAGGGCCGCGGCCGGCACCTCGCTGCCGAGCCAGGGGCTGAGCGCGGTGGGATCTGCCCCAAGGTCCGTGACCGAGTCCGGGCAGCCGCCGTCGCTGAGGGGCATGGACTCCAGCAGGTGGTTCAGCAGCTCGGCCGCCGTGGTGGCGTCGATGCCGGGGCAGCTGGACACGAAGGTGTGCACCTCATGCATGCACTGGATGTACCCGGCAGCGAACCGCTCGCTGGCCTCACGGTGCAGCCGCCCGCCCTCTGCGCGCCGCGGGAGACAGAGAAGGGAGCAGTGTGAGGCTGGGGCAGGGCCGCGCCGGGCCCCACCGCCGCCGCCCCGCCGGCACTCACCGAGCGAGCGGCGCTCCAGCACGGCCTGCACCCTCCGCACCGTCAGCTCCAGCACCTCCGCGTTCTCCAGCTTCGTCTGAAACTGAGCCGGGCGGCCGCAGCCGTCAGCACGGCCCCACCGCCCCTCACCGGCCCGACCCACCCCGCCGCCCCGCCTCACCTCGCTGTCGGCCAGCAGCGACCGCAGCTCCTGCAGGCTCTCGTTGATCCGCGCCCGGCGCTTCTTCTCCACCAGCGGCTTCCTTGTCTGCGGGGACAACAACGCCGTCACCCGCCCGCCCTTCGGGCCCCACCGCCCGCCCGGCGCCACCGCTCACCTTCCTATCGGCCCTGTCCTGAGGCGGGCGGCCCTTGCCGTGCCGGAACGAGGGCGCCATGGCGCGGCCCAGCGGACGCCAGATGCTCTGCCCCGCTGCGCTCCCCGCCCTGCCGCGCCGCCCTACTTATACCCTGCGTGCTGTTGCTCAGCGCGCCCATTGGCTCCTCCGCGCTGCCGCTGCTGCAGCGTGGGCCGAACGGACCAATGGCAGGCGGCCGCTTTGTCTGCTCCGGGGTGGGGGGCGCCGTGCGCGCTGCCCGCCGGGCCCTGCCGGCGGTCCGGGTCGGACCTGGCTGCGCTTCGCCCCCCGAAGGCGCTGGGGAGGAGACGTAACTCCCCCATCGGGGCAGCTTCCTCAAAGCACTGGGGCATGGCAGCGCCTTCCCCCTCCCGCAACACCCCAGCTCTCCGCCATTTACAGGCTCAGAGCCGGGGGGAGGCGTGAGCGTGCTTCTGTCCATCCATCAGCCCGCGGCCGCCGGTGCCCCTCGCTACCGGCAGCGGTTATGGCTGCAGGTGGGGATGGCCGGGGGTCAGTAGCAGCTTGGGGCTGAGAGAAACGGGATTGAGCCCTGAGCTGATGGTGGGTCCGGTCCTGTTGTCCTGTCCCCGTCCAGTGGATGGGAGGCTACGCAAGTGGCGGGGTGCGGTTTGAGCGCTCGTTTCGGGCCCTGCGGCAGGGCCGTGCAGCACCCTGGCTGAGCGGTCGGTGCCGCCCCACGTCGGCTCGCAGACCCCCGCCTCCCGTGCGGCTGAAAGCGGCGTACAGGCAGCTTTGTGCGGGTAACTTGATGCTGATGGCAGTTGGCAGCTGCGGTTCCCCAGCAGGCTGAGGCACATAAAAGCGTTAGGGCTCATCCCCGAGGAGAGCGACAGGTGTTGGCTCCCGCTCCTTTGTTTCCCTCCCTTTATTCTCGCTAATGCAGGTCATATTTTTACCGCCCGAGGAAACGGGAGACTCGTCCCCCCCACTTCAATCAGCATCGCCGGCGCGGGGCTGCTCGCTGTGCCTCCCTGTACGTGTCCAGCATAGCTTCCCTCTCGCTCCAGTTCTAACGCTCCATTCCAAAGCACGGAAACCTCCTGGGTTCGCTGGTGCTGAGGTTTTCCTTATGGAGGGTTCTGAGTGCACCCGCAGCAGTGCAGAGAGCCCGAGATCCCCATTCCTATTTATTGGTCCGTGTGTGTCGGTCGGTGTGTGACTTGTACCGCGTGGTCCAGCGGGTAACGGCATGTGCACTGGGACAGGTCGGGGTAGCTCTTTAGTCCTGCTGTAACTTAATGCTGCTTTTCGGCTTCAAAGAGCTGTGCGTGCAATATGCTGATCTGTGTTGGATAAAAGAGCAAAGCGGGATAGAGATGTTCAGCACCGTCTTTCTGCAGAGGAGCACAGCAGAGAGCATTGGAGCACCTCTGCTATAGAGACAGGCTGAGCAAGCTCTAGAGTTCAGCTTGGAGAAGAGGCTCTTAGAACTGCTTAGAGTGGCTTCAGTGCCTAAAGGGGCTACAAGAAACCTAGAGAGAGGGTTTGAACAAGGGCCTGTAGTGACAGGACAAGGGGAAATGGCTTTAACCTGACAGAGGGGAGACTGAGATCAGACATTAGGCAGAAGTTCTTCCCTATGAGGGTGCTGAGGCGCTGGCACAGGGTGCCCAGAGAAGCTGTGGCTGCCCCATCCCTGGCAGCGTTCAAGGCCAGGTTGGACAGGACTTGGAGCAGCCTGCTCTACTGGAAGGTGTCCCTGCCCATGGCAGGGGTTGGAACTGGATGAGCTTTAAGGTGCTTTAAAGCATTCCATAGTAAAGCCAGCACATGGGATATCTTGGCTGGAGTCCTCAGCTCAGGCCTCTCTGCTTCTTGGATCACATGGATGGGAGATTTTGTTTTCAAAAAGGTGCTTCTGTTACATTTCTTCCTTTAATTTTAAACAACAATTCTTGGATTTTGGCAGAGTTTGTTCTGTAGGTGATGTTTCCTCACACCAGGCAGGAGCAGAATGGGATGTACCTGGAGCTGGATGACTAAATCTGCCCTTCCGCTTCTGATGCACCCAGCACTCTGTGTAATGCAATGTGGAAACTGGCTTTTCCTTTTCATTAATACCATTAACACCGTCTAAGCAGAAATGCTGTTTAAGCCAAGCCAGGTACATAACAGCTGTCTCTTTATGCAAGTAGACACACCTGTGATTGATTTTGTGTATAGTTTCTGCATAGTTAGCCTAAATGGGAAGGAGGAAGACAATTGTACAGGTGCAAATGATTACGAAGTAATGGGTATCATGATTCTGAAGGAGCCAGCTTTGTTCTGAACCAAAACTCGGCAGGAAATGTCAGCAGATGTGTACAAACACACATATGTTTATAAAGTGTACAGTTACACGCTGAACGTATGTCACCACATAGTAATAGGTGAACTCCAAGAGGTGGGAGCTTGCTCTCTGCAGACAAACCGTTCCCTTTCCTAGCATGGGTTTCACACTGGTGTGAACTGCTGATTTTGAGCTGAAACATTGCACCGCTGTGGCTGCAGATGCAGTCCCAAAACCTGTCAGGCCTCTTTACTGCAGTTGTTTGTGCTGGTTGTGTTTCAGATCTAAGTTATGCTGGACCTACTGCAGTGTTAGCCTAGGAAAGAAGCTCCTGAATTCACCTCAGGCATGGGTCAGGTGTGTCAGGACTCTGCAGCGTCTCTCTCTCTGTGTCCTTTGGAGAGCTGCAGGTAAAGTGCGTTGCCAAATGTTGGAGCTGTTTGTGCTGGGCATGAAAAATGGACATGCCATAAATATGAGGGTGTTGCTAGAGCTGCTGTTCTGGAGGAGGGAGTCAATGAGGGCTGTCTGCTGTAGCCCACAGGGATAACGTGACATTTTGGTGCTACTTTAAACAAGCTTCACCTCATCAGGTGAAGTGAGTGATGGTAACCTCATGCATTTTAATGGGAATGTCAACTGTGATCTTGAAAAGGAAAATGTTCCTTAGATACCTTGTCTAAAACCTCAGTGCTTTCCCGTTGCATGGTGATTCCTGAAGCAGATTTTGGCAAACCCATTGATTTATCTGTATTATTCTTTCCAGTTTAACACATCCCACTGTCTGCTGAAGGGAAGGTGTATGGGCACTGCTTTGTCCTCAATGGAGGGTGGGAGTTTAGCCCTTGCTAGAGCAGGGAAATCTGTCCTGCCAGAGCCTGGTGCTCCCCTTTTGGTGTAGATTACAATTTAGCCAAGGAGCAGTATAGTTTTAGCAGAGGTAATGGGATTGGTGCCTTGCTGCATTGGTGCTGCAAGTCCATGCATGGAGGAGTATAAGGCAGCATACAATGACAGGGTTTAAATCTGTATTGATCATGTATGGTCACTAACACACCTGTGGTGACAGTGGCAGAGGCAACACCCTGCAGCCTCAGCTGCTTGCTTGTGCTTTGGAGGTCCAGGTAACTGGCAAATCATTATTAGATGAGGGAGCCTGCCAATGGAAACCTTACATGCTTCTGTTAGAGCTACTGGGTGCATTCAAAAGGTCTCCAGCTACTTAGAAGATCATCCCCAAAGACATAATATGACTGAAAAGCTTTAAGGACTCCATGGGCAAGTTCTTAGGCCCGAGTCGGTAGTAGCTAACTGAGTCTCTCCATGGATAATATAATCAGAGCACGGGATAAAGACATGATGAGCATGGACAAGGTGCATTGGGGATGCTTGAGTAGCTTCTTTCATAAGCGGTATAGCATCTGTTGTCATTGGAGGCACAAGTTCCTGTCAGAGACACATCACCCTTATAAATATTAATGGTGCATAGTAATGGTGGTGGGTGTGAACTGTGGCGGATGTGAGGTTAATGGGTGAATCGTTCCATAGGCATCAGTTTGCTGTCATACTTACTTCCACACTAACAAACACAAGCTGTTCAGGTGCCAGAGCCAAGAGCTATATTACCCCTCCTCTCCTGTCCCTGGGGTCCCTTTGCCAATGAAATGTGTACTGTAATTAGTCTCCTGCCTTGCCTCTGACAAGCACTGGGAGCTGAGGTGGAGGGGAGCATGCCTGGAGCTGGAAGAGCTGAGTGCTGTTGGTGGTAAATTTGAGTGAATGAGGAGAGATGTTTGGAGTAGTTTGCAGCATTCCCCCATCAACTTGATTGTAGTTGCCTTTAGTGCCATCGATTTCTCTGCTGTTAAAAGCAGATGTTGGAGAGGAAAACTGGGTTGAATACCACCACTGAGCTGCTCTTGAGCATAACTCTCTTTGTTACTGCAAATGGTGTTTGCTGCCTTGAGCACTGAGTTTCTGTTGCCTCTTTCAAAAGGCATCAGGCTTTGCCTATCCTTTTTTATTTATCAGCAGACTTGGCAGCAGTGCTGGTGTTCATCAGCTGGGGCATAGAACAGTTCCTGCCAGCCCCAGCACTAATGAGTGGCATTCGAAAGGGTCTTATGTCCATTCACAGAAGAACCCCAAGACTGGTTTTGCCTCCTGTGAAGGCTCAGGTTCCCCTTTGACTGAGAGGATGGGCTCTGCCTTCTGCAGTATCAGAATATCACTTGTGGTGATATTCAAATGCAACGAATGGTGAGGGCTGTGCTGAGCAAGTCGTGAGGCCAGCAGTGAGTGATGGATGGGTGTTGTGCACTGGGGGGCTTCTCCCAGCAAACCCCCGTGTGCTGCTTTTATTGCCTTGCTATTCTTCCCCTTCAGCCCGTTGGACTCTAGTGGAGATACATCTAAACCTATCATATATCAGTGCGAACTGCTTCAGCTCGTACCAGTAACCTGTTGTTAGTGCCTGTGCCAGGGTCCTGTGTCTTTTGAGTTTAAGAGGCTGTCGCCTGGTCACGCTGTGCTTGTGGAGGTTATTTCAGGGAGGTGAGAACAGCTATCTGAAGCAAGGACAGAGGCTTTCTTCAGTTGGATAAAAACCCCACCATGATCTGCCTGTGGTGCTTCAAGGAGCAGTTTTGTGGTGTTTCTAGGGAAACTCTTGTGTTTGATTTCTCCGCTGTTTTTTGTTGTTGAACGTTATCCTAATCATGGGGTTGACTTCATCGAGGCTTTATCCTATCTTTGTAACAGTGATGTGTGTGTATCCCTGCTCCTCCCCTGCAAGATACTTTTATTAGTTCCCAAAAGATTTAGAGGCAACCTCATTGCAGTTCCTCAGAGAGGAGCTGCACCCCTGAACACACTCCTGGCTGAGGCTGGAAGCTCTCAGTGTGTGCCCTTCAGAACATATTCCTCCTGACCTGCAGTGCGTGGCCCAGGTACCTCCCAGTCTGCCCCTCTGGCAGCGACACTCCGGGTTTGTTGGCAGGACACAGGTTTTGCTGTTATCAGATGAACATGTGCATAAGCAGGCTCTGAACTTTGCTCCTTGTGTTTTGTGACATGCTCTGGAAAATGCCTGCTCTCACAGCCTCTCACAGGCTTGCATTCATGCTGCAAATAACCTGTGTGGAGGTGGGGGAAGAATCCCACCCTGTGCTCTCAGGGGTATGCTTGTGAGATCCTCTTCAGCAATGACAGAATCTGTTTTATGGTCAGTTTTGATCAACACCCGTCATTTCTAAATCAAAAAGGGAAGTAATGGAGTCACCATCACTGGAAGTGTTCAGTGAGGCCCTCGGTGACACGGGTTAGTGGTGACCTTGGCAGTGCTTGTAACGGTTGGACTTGATGTTCTTAAAGGTGTTTTCCAACAGAGCTGATTCTACGATCTTATGATGTTTTAGGGGTAGAGACCAATCCCCTTTACTTGAGAGTCCCAACACCCATTTTTGTGTTTTGTGTAAATACTACGTTTGACCCTATTGCAAGAGATACGTCAGACTGCACGGATGTGTTTCCTGGAGGTATCCATGGACAACCTGGGGCATGACCACAGTAACAGGTATTCATGGGTCTTGTCTTAACCACGCCACATGCTGGGCTGATTGTTTCTCCAAGGTGGTGACACTTTATAACCCAGACTCCTTTTAATGGTATGGAAAAGGACCCTTCTGAGGACTTGGTCTATTGTGCACTATGGAAGAGGAGGTCTTTCAACTACTCTAAGTTTAGAGTGGATTTAGCCTTGCAGTCCCGCACAGCTTATTTACTTGGCACACTGCTCAGTGATTTATGTTTGTGGTTGAGTTCCTTAATCCACTGCAGAAGCTTCTTACATCCATCTTGGTAAGGAGCCATTATTTAGGGTGATGCTGGAAGGAACTGATAGGAAGCTTAGTGAGCAGATTTGAAAGTGCTGTCATTCACTTCCTCTCCCTGTGTGTTTGCCCTTCTTTCTGGAGAAACTTAGCACAGTTGAAGAGGAGCTTAATGTTTTGGAATACTTGGACTAACGAATAGCTCTGGAACTTCAGCGCAGAGAAACATGACCTCTACAAGGTGCTTCTTTACAGCTTTCTGATACAGACAATGCATAGTTGAACCCAGGCAGCCACAGAGCAAGGGGCTGCTTCTGGCTGGAAACCTGCTCTGCTGCCTCCAATTCAACTGGGAGACCAGTGTGGAGGTGAGAAGTCAATCCTGGTAGATACAGTTTGGGCTACTTGTGTGTGTCCAAAATAGGGTGGAAACAAAAGCATTCAAAGACATTGCAATCAGTGTGTAGATATATTCTCTCTGGATGGGGCAAGTGAATTTTACCTGCCTGGCTCTCCTGTTCCCAAGGGCTTGATGGGTTCCCAACACTCATGAGTTGCAGAGGAGAACATAATTCCTCTGCTTGGGTAGTCATTTTCCGTTATGTCTTTTTCTAGAGGGATAGATGTGTTTAATTCACCTCCAGCAGCTCCAGGGTAGGGATGTAAGGGACCTTCAGAGGGCTGAAGTGAGGGTGCTGTGTATCCAAAATCACTAACAAACAATTTACCATTCCCATGATGACGCCTGTGTCAATAGGAACAGAGCATTGTAGTCAGCTGGTGTGACCAGACACATGAGCAAAAAAGCCCTGAAAAGAGCAATGGAATCATAGGAAGTCAGGAACATCATGCAGGTTCTTATTTATGCTGTGCAGGGTGACTTAAAAGAGAAAAAAAATAAAGTTAGTTCATATAAAATAATAGTGTTTCTTATAGAGAACTAAAAATGCATTATTGTATTTTGGGGCTTGGCTGTGATTTTCTAAGCTCTGGAAAAGGGGCAGCACTGTACTCTGCACAATGGTGTCTGGAGTCTATTAGGAAGAGGTTCATTGACTTGATGAAGTCAGGATCCAATTTAACTGGGCTCTGAAATGGCTAGGTAGGGGGCTAGGGGGGGGAAGAAGCCATGGTATTGGCTTCTGGGGACTGCTTGATGTTCCCCGTACTCTAGTAAAAGGTTCTTAACACAGCCCTAGCTTCTGTATCTGTATGCAGTTAATAGACAAAGCAAACACCAAGCTTGCACACATGTGCAAACATGGACTTCTTGGGCAAAGTGGTAGGACTAGATCAGCTGGAGGCATGTTGCTGTGTCAAATAAACTCCCAGTGATTTACAGCCTAAAACTGTAATTAGCGGGCAGCTCTGAGAGAAGACACACAGACTGAAGATGCAGGCAGCTCTGGTACACTGACTGAGCTCTGCTTGCTTTCCTTCCCTCCAGCCCCTTCCAGAAGTGTGGTATGTGGTCTGCCAGGGCTGCAGGAGAGCAGGGGTGGCTGGTCCTATCCCAGCAAGCTCATTGACAACTGTACAATCTAAACTCTGTGGGTAAAAGGAGGGCAATAAAAGGTGGGAGAGCAGGCATTTGAAGAGCTGCTTGTCCGTGATTAACTGTTTGATGGGCAACAAGAAATTCAGAGAGCGAGAGCCCTGGATTGTGGCAGGTGACTTCCTAAGCACATTTGTGTTACAAGGGGCATGTTCTGGAGAAGGTGCAGAAAGCCCTTGCTTTGGGTGGTCTGTAAAGCACCCATGGCTTATGGGGGTTATATAGCACAAACTTTGTTAGGGATGTGGCATCAGGCTGTAGCAGGGAAATCACTGAAGTTTGACTTTAGGGGCACCACTAGCTCTTGGTCTGCTGGCCGTCTGCTGATTCCTCCCTTAGCTTTGCTCTTGGAGGTGTTCGGGCATGGCTGTGCTAGACTTCAGGATCTGAGAAGAAGTCAGCTTGTCAGCCCCATGCCTCTGTGGATGGATCAAACCATTCACTGCAAGGTGCAAGCTCAAGCAGTTGGCCAACACCAAACCCACAGTTGCCTGGTCTTGAGCAGAGCCCACTTCTGTCTCTGGCACCTGTAATTAGAGACAAGCCCAGAAGGAGAAACGAGGCTGATTCCTTGGAGAGCTCACCTGGAGGATCAGGAAGGACGGAGTGGATGGTTTCGGTACAAGCTCTGAGGTAGGCTGAAGCTAGGTGGAGTCAACCCTCAGGCTTGACCCTGGATGTCAGTGTAAATGGATCCTCTGGGGACTTTCGTTATGGAATGCATGGGCATAACTGCAAGTCCCTACCTGTCAGTGCTTGAGAGTCACAGAGCCCAGAGGAGGCAGGTAGGGCTGAGCTTCCTCTGCAGCTGCCTGGCAAGAGCATTGGCCTCACCTCAGCAAAAATGGAGAGCTCTTCATCAGGGACTGTAGTGATAGGACAAGAGCTTTGAACTGAAACAGGGGAAGTTCAGGTTAGATATAAGGAAGAAGTCCTTTCCTGCGAGGATGATGAGGCACTGACACAGGTTGCCCAAGGTAAATGCTCCATTGCTGGCAGTGTTCAAGGCCAGATTAGACAGAGCCTTGTGTAGCATCCCTGCCCATGGCAGGGGGTTGGAACTGGATAATCTTAAGGTCTTTTCCAACCCAAACCATTCTATGGTTATAACTGTCTTGTCCTGGACAGGGCAGGGACCTGCAGAAGTGGCAGGGGTGTGAGAATACTGCAGAGTGAGGCACCAGTGACCATAGGTGACAGAGCAGCAATGCCGAATCAAATGTGCCTCTGCTGGGCAGAGGACCAACATGTCACAGCATCCTCCAGAAGAGAGTCCTCAGAGATGCTCAAGCTGTTTATTACGAAGCAGGAAGGCAGCCTTTTGGTCCCTTCTGTTTGAGCAGGGTGTGTGCTTGCCCCACTGCCTGCCAGCTCTTCCTTCTTGTGAACAGTAAGCCAAGGAGGGCAGGAGATGACCCATGGTAGCAGTAGGTGACTACTGAACGTGTTTCTGCCTGGTGCTGTGGTTACAGCCCCTGTTCTGGGCATGTCATGTGTTGTGGCATCCTCAGCTCCTTCAATTTCTCACCTTTCTCCCTTCCATCTCTCCTGGACAGCTTTGCAACCCCTGGAGCTGGGTCAGGTAGATGCATGGGGGTTCTAGTCTTGCCCTTCTGCTGCTCTTCCTCAATAAGCTGGTTCCTTAGCATTCCATATAGTGCCAAAAGCATGTGGTGGCTCTTGGGAAGACTCTTCTGGTGATAAATGTAATGCAAAGAGCAGCCAGAAGAGCTGTCACACGTTCCTGTTGGCTGTCATGTGGCTTGTATTTAGTAAGTGCTGTGAGTGCCAGAGCATGTGGTTTCCTTCAGTGTCTCCTCACAGCTCTACTGACACAGTCACCCCTCCAAATCCCTTCCTGTTTTCCAGGATTTTCTCCTCTAGGTAAAGTTCCTTTATTCTGGTGACTGGTTTGCACTTATGTACTCGTTTTTAACTTATGGCTTCATACAAAGGGAAGAGTTGCAAACAGAAGAGTTGAGCTCCAAGAAGGAACCTATACATCTGCCATCTACATACAGTGTCTGAGTCTTAAGTCGTTTGAAAGGGAGGCCTAACAAATACGTGTTTACCAGGAAGCTGCCTGTAAATGGTCAGTAAGAGGCATTGTATAGGTGTATCTGAAGCCCTCACGATCTCTGGAAATGATTTAAGGCTTCAGATAGGCACTCACCCATTCTGGACCTAGACCCATCTTGTAAGGATGGGCACACACAGTGCTCATGAGCGGCACTGCTTCCATCGGGATAGGTCCTGCCTTTCCTGTCCTAGTCTCTTGGTGAGTTCAGTCAGCCCTGCATGAAGAAGGAACCTTACTTTACATTTTTCTTTCAGTCCAAGCAAATCCACCTCTTGGGACTGTGAAAGCACAGAGGGACAGGGAATGTGGGCTGTGGGCTGTATTCAGGGAGGGGAATGATTGTTTCGGGTCCTACTTTGAGCTGCTTTTGTTCTTGTTGTGTTGAGTCTCCCTGGAAAAGGCTTTATGATGTTTGTATTCAGGCCTATATGGGGCCTGAACCGATTTGCTCTGGTGCCATCTGTCTCCTTGTTGTCTCAATAGAGTTAATTGCACAGAAGTCATCTGAACGAGGAAGTGATCTTCTGGTTTAAATCAGTTTCCTGCTCCCTTCCCAAGCTAAGCCACTACCTGAGGCTTCCCAAGGCCAGAGGGGCCCCATCATAGTGTGTGAAAAGTCCCTGGAAAGGGCAGGAGAAACATCAGTTGTTTCTTCAGCAGGCTGCTGTCCCAGGGCTGACATCCCGAACCCACGTTTTGTATTCAAGCAGCTCATCACTGGGTGATGGAGCAATGCTCAACAATGCTATTGCTCTCTATTACACATGATCAGGGCTCTCTTTTCACCCTAGACTGGGTAGTGCTTCACTGCATCACCTTTTCCTGGTCCTGCTGGATAGAAATTGCCTGTGTAAGATGACCCAGCATCAAGCTGCTTCTGAGCTCCAGGAATACTGAGTGGTGGACTACGGACGTGACTCTGGATTTGTGCTGATGACAAGTGTGGTCATGTCCGATTCTGGGACCCTGGGGTGAGAAGGGTTGTGAGAACATGGAGAGGTCCTGTAGGGAGCTACGTACGTGGTGAGAACCTGAGGAAGGTGAATGTGTTTGATCTGGTCAAGAGGAGGCAGAGGGGAATCCAGCAGCATTCCACAACTACTGGAAGAGCAGTTACAGAGTTGGTTCCCATTGGTGCAGATACTAAACCAAGGAGCAGTGGCCACACAATGCAGCTTGCAAGGTTCAGATCAGATGTTGGGAAGCCCTCTCTGCCCCAGGAGTGGGGCAGCACTGGGACACTTTGCCCAGAGGGATCAGGGAATCTCCTTCCCTGGTGGCTTTTGAGGCTCAGTGACACAAAGCTTCAGTCACACCCTGATCCGCTGGTGGTAAGGGCTGTGCTTCAAGGGGGTTTGGAGTAGGGACCTCCACAGGTCCCTCCCGACAGATGTTTTGGTTCCTCTGTTCATTCTGGTCAGGCTGCCAACAAGGGAATTTCTGGATCTAAATATCTGCTGATTTTTGTTTGACACAGTAACTCAGATTTAGACGGAAGCTGTCTGCTCCAGCTTACTAGGGTAGGATGATAGCAATAGGAAGTATTGGTTCAGAAGTGGGGTAGGTGTGGAAAGGAGTCACTTTTACACCCTGACAAGGAGGTGGATGCAAGGACAGGGGGCTGCTTGAGCAGCTGGAATTCCATTTGAACCCGCTAGTAATTTGGAATAGAAGCAAGGCAAAACTTGCTGTGGCAGCAGAAGGCCTCTTGTTGTGTGTGTGCAGACCTTGGACTTGTAATAAGCTGTCTCTTTCACACTGTGCAATACAAGCAGCCAGTGAAAGAGAAGAGGGGTGATGTGGAGCTGTCTTTAATATCTTTTGTGATGAACTGTGAGCCTCCAGGAGAAAGTCTCTTTCCGCACTTCCCAGCCCACAAGCTCTTCTGTGAGTGAAGGAGCTTGATTCCCCTCGGCTTTGTGTTGTCCTGTTGGCCCCTCTCTCCTGTGTGTCCATACTTGGTTCCTGTGTGTCATGCTGCAGAACCTCTCACCTTGACCCAGGTGCCCACACTGACAGAATTAACAGGAACTTCATTTCCTCAGAAATGTTTGGTTTTCCTTCCTTTAAAAAAATAAATGTGGATAGAGAGCTGAGTGTCACTGAGGGAGGACCAACAGGCTGCGGAAGAGACTGCGGCTTGCAGAGAGATTGCTTCCTTAGGGAAGGAGAGGGAAACAGCGAGTCCAGAGAACCTGGCAGTTTACCCACAGCTTCTTATCTGCAGATGCTGGACTTAATAATCACAAATGTGTCATCACTGCGGAAGTCATAGTTAAGTTCAGCATTTATTGTCAGCATAACTGTGTGAACCATCTTCCTTCCTTGCTGTGTCTTGAGATGCAGCCTGCTTTACAGACCCTCTGCCAAGTTATTCAGTTTCAATGCAGTTGGAATCAGGTTTGTAAAATGCATCTCAAACACAGTAAATACGTGGAGTTCCCAGAGCCTGCCTTGTTTCTGTGCATGGATGAGATCAACACAACAAGCCAAGCGTGAGGATAACAACAGTTATGCACCCTCGGTTTCCCCTGGCTGTGCTGCAAGCAGCTGGTGACATTCCAGCTTTTCCAGGAAGACTGGTAAAATCTTCCCATTTCTCTCTGAGAATCCAGGTTGCCAGAAGAGGCTTGTCCTCTCCTCAATTGCATCCCTTCTGCCTAAGCATGCGTCCAAAGCATAGCCTTGTCCTCAGGGAGTTAAAGGGTGCCGCTGAGGATGTCCCAAGGATGCGGCATGAGGGGCACCCCTGGGAGAGCCCTCTGGCTGTTCATGAGCTGTTGTGGGATCTGGGATGTGTTTGTCTGGACAGACAGAGATTCCCTTTGCCAGGATAAGGCTGTAGCTCAGCAGGAGGCTTTTCTGGCAGATGCTGTACAGTTCTAATTGACCTTTGGTTGGCCTCCAGCACTTGTTTGTGTGTTTGTTTTTCCCAGTCATCTTGCTTATAAGGTACAAGCAACTTGTCCAGCCTCTGTCCTGAGCTGCCTGTTTCAGGTGTTGCCTGTGTTGTTGCTGATATAAACACCCCATAAAGAAAAGAGGGATAATTCCCATCTTCCCTGTTAATGCCTGTCCTCTTTAAAAATCCTTAAGGAAAGAAGCCTGGTTTGTAATATGGCTCTGGAGGAACTAAGGTGCAGAGAGAAAATCACTTTGTATTCCTTCCCTACATGGCATGATTGTGAGGCATAGAGATGTGCTCTTGTCTGCTGGACCTGAGGAATCCCAGACTGGTTTGGGTTGGAGGGGACCTCAAAGCTCCAGTTTCAACCCCTGCCACAGGCAGGGACACCTTCCACTAGAGCAGGTTGCTCCAAGCCCCTGTGTCCAGCCTGGCCTTGAACACTGCCAGGGATGGGGCAGCCACAGCTTCTCTGGGCACCCTGTGCCAGCACCTCAGCACCCTCACAGGGAAGATTTTCTTCCTTATATCTAATCTAAATTTCCCCTGTTTAAATTTGAACCCGTTACCCCTTGTCCTATCACCACAGTCCCTAATGAAGAGTCCCTCCCCAGCATCCCTATAGTCCCCCTTCAGATACTGGAAGGCTGCTATGAGGTCTCCACACAGCCTTCTCTTCTCCAGGCTGAACAGCCCCAACGTTCTCAGCCTGTCTTCATACGGGAGGTGCTCCAGTCCCCTGATCATCCTCGTGGCCTCCTCTGGACTTGTTCCAACAGCTCCATGAATGATGGTGGCCAGAGAGCTGAGGGAAGTGAGGGTGTCTGGAAGGGACTCTTTGGGGTGAGGACAAGAGTGATCTCTTCCAGGTTATATTCCATGGAGACTCAGGCTACTGTGCATGCTGTTTCCAAAAGGACTGGTAGTCTAAACCCGTACTTGCTGCAGAACATGGGAGGTGAGGCTTGGAGGAGCACGTGGTCTGCTGCTGGCTGGTTCATGCACTGCCTTACTTTGTGTGACACAGGGCCAAGAGGAGCTGTGTTGTCTGCCCACAAGCTCTCAAGTACTGCACCTTGTTGTTGCAGGAGATGACAAGAGGAGGAGCAAAGCAGAGGTAACCTGCTGCCTCCAGAGACACGCAGCAGATCCGGAGGTCAGTCTCCATCGCCAGGTCATGGGCCCCTTGTAAGCCTCATGTTTCTATCAGCCACATCTTGCATCTCTCTGGAGATCACACCAAGTAGGTGAACTTCAGAATTGTGACATGAATGCGCTGCTGCCTTTATGCTCTGATTGAGTGACCCTTTGCTTGCAAGACTCAATTCTCTCTGGGGTGCCATGTCGCCACAAAATCTGGTTCTCAAGGCCCAAGATAGTGTTCCGGGCAGTGATGCTTGTGAAGCCGTATCCTGTATCAGGGTTTCCTTACTGCAGGATTCTTTTGTCAGAGCACTAACAACTGGACGTCTCGTCTTCTATCTCGCAGCAGCCATCTCTTTTGTTGGATGGTTTGTCAGCTGCTGTCTGATGTCCATCCTGCCATTCCTTCCCCTCTTCCAAAAGAGCCATTGCATTACAGCAGCAGTCACACCTCTGTGCTTACGATGCCATTGATAAATTCCAGTCTGGCTCAAGCGGGAGGCATGGTCCTGAGACAGCCCTTTTGAAGGTGATCTCTCCCTGCCAGCTGGCTCAGAGGTATGTCATGTATTAAAGTTCCTTGATCTCTCTGCTGGTTTTGACACTGTTGACCTGGATGTCCTCATGGAATGCTCTGAGCATATGGTGCATCTGACTGGGGTTGCTTCAGGTCAATTTGGACCATATCTTGGGGAGAGCTACTCATTGCACATTCCATTCCTTCCAATGGATTTCTTTGTGTTTTGTGGCTTTCTGAGGTGACCCTCTCATTTTAGTGCCTATTGATATATTCTGGCCAAGCTGATTTAGGCATATGCTTGCTTCTGGCTGTCTGCAGACACTGCCTATGCTGCCTGCTTCTTTCCCCAGCCTGTCACTTCAGCAAAGCAGGGCATATTTGCAGCTTTGTTGAGGGTATGTCAGTGCAAGTAGTGTTAGTCTTGGTGGATCGATGCCCTAAGATGCTCAAGTGATGCCCAGCCTGTCTTAGGAAGGGAAGAGCGAGTGTCTTCCCTGTGTACATTGCTCCAGATGTCTACACCTGGCTACTGCTACTATCTCTGCCATAGTGCCAAAGCTGAGTGGTGCTGTCAGATGGTGTTACACCAGGCCCTGCCTCTGCTGCTGAAAATCCTCTAGGGACATTAGCCCTTAGGGTCACTGTCTGACAGGGACATGCCAGCAGTTCTAAAGGCTCACTTATCATTGCTTGCTGGTACAGTGTGGGGGAGTTTTTGGCTCTCCATGATATTTGGATGCTGTTCTCTGCTTTGCCACTTTAGTGGTATAACACTGCAAGGACTGACAGACAGGTATACACCTTTGGTCTTTAGATGTAAGAGCTGTGGTTGGAGAAAACATCTGTTTTCCGAGTACAGCAAACAGAAGTTACTTGGGCTTGAGCAGGCCTGTTTTATAGGTAGGACTTTTGTACTTTCGTTTGCAAATACTGTTATTTAAATGCTTCCATAGACTGGAAAAGTGAGGTGGAGAAATGAGTGGACTTCCCCCAAGTCACACAGCCAGCAGCTGGCAGATGTAGTAACAACCCAGCCCTCTGTTACCCTACCCACCTGAGTGCATTGCCACTGTACTTTTCCTTCTTGACACATGGCCCATGATATCCCTTTATCTATATCCCCTTCCCTTGTTCTTTCTTCCTTTACAGCCTGTGGGGTGAGGTGCAGGAGGAATGGATTTTCACAGGCTGGGCTGCTGACCTCCATCTGGAACACAAAGCTCCACAACTCACCTTTCTTGCAACCAACATCCCACTCCAGGATTTCAGCCCATGAGCCAGCCATTAACAGGAGTAAATTTGATTCATATATTCTTACTATCTCCACTACTGGGTTAAAAATCCACCTTCTCCCAAAGGTGGCAAATGCTGCCCTTGTGCCTGCTATGCAAACCCTCGTGACTCAAAACACTGATTTCATAATAGAAACCCAAAGGATTCTTTTGTATGGGCTACACACTGTACCTGAGCTGTATCACAAGAGAGGTGATCCTAGCCCATCTGTTGTTACATTCCTGTCTGGAATTCACCAATAACAGTGCAATAAAATCCAACAGACAAGCTGGCTGCTGGGCTTGGCTTTGAAGTGGGAGCATTTGGGTTTGGGTGCTGCATAGCCCCTGCTCTCCAGTGCCAGAGTTGGGAGGAAACAAAGAGATGCCTTTTGTGTCCCCACTGCAGGACCTGCTGCAGCGGATCTTAGCCCCTGTCACACAACAGGGAACCCCACACCGCAGTGGCACAAGTCTGTGGATCCTCAATAATTTAACTCTTCATGGAACCACTTTGTTGAGGTTTTTTCTTCAGTTCATCCCATTTTTATCCTTGGTGAAAGCTGTTTTCCAGGTACTCGCTGGAACCAGTGGGTCCTCCTGAAACCTCCATGCATCAGCTCTGGCTTTAGATTGGCTGTTGCTCCATGGAAATCTGGGCAGTGTCCATCATGCCTCCCAGGGGGATGTGTTTGACAGCTTTACTTCTCGGTCTTTTATCTGGGGTGTCACTGAGCTTCACTAAATTTAGCAGAGCTTCATGTGGGTTAAGTGACATGCACCGGGATTTAGCAGAATCCAGCCTGCTCAGAGCAAACTTGGGCCATTTCTCTCTATTTCTTTTCATTTCCCTTAAGTAATATAATACATAAAAGCTGGTCCCATAATGGTCTGAAGCCAGGAAAGGATCTGGAGCTTGGCATAATTGCCCTTTGCTTTCGATTCTGAGTGCGAAGGAGGATGGGGGAGAAACCCATCATTCAAACAGCTGTGAGTTTGCTCTGCAGAGCTCATTCAGGTGTGATTTCAGTGCTTTACTGGGCTTTGGCAAATAATAAGCAGAAGGAAGAGATGCAGCTTTTGGAGAAGAAAATACCTGTGGGCATCAGCATTTTGGTAGCTCCTTCCCAAAGAACCTGGTAAAATCCCCTGTGCCTGTGCCTTTCCTTTTCAGAGCCCATCAAGTTGTTTGCTCTCACTGCCAGGAAATGTCAGGTTATCCTTGCTTGCTGTATTTACCTTCCAGGCAGCCTGGGATGCAGGGGACATGCAGCAGCTGCCCTGTGGTGCTGTACAAACACGAGGCAGGTGGTGGCTGGCACCCTGTCTCTCCTATGTCAAGTGTAATTGCAGGAGCTGCTGTGTTTCTGCCAGCCAGGCAAGTCCCCGGTGTATTGCTGTGGGTACTGTATTCCCGTAAACACAGATTGTCACACTGCGCTGAAGTGCTCTTCCCAGCAGGATGCTCCCTACCAGTTAGCGCTGGTGCCAGGGAACTGGCACCTCACTGCACTCTGATTTCAGGTACCAGCAGCAAGACACTGCTATCCCTGCCTGTGCTGAGGATTTCCAGTGGGCAAGCACCAGGGAAATGCTCTACAGGACTTTGCAGGCTGCTTACCCCCTCAGTGCCAGTCTGGGAAGGGCTGCCCATGGTCAGTACCTCAGCAGGCTCTGGCTGCATCTGGAATCTCTGACTCTGGGCTTGGGGTGTGGGGTCACTCTCACAGGCTGCTGTTAATGCAGCACAACCTGTACAGGGAAGTGTTTGCTGATGGCAGTCATTCCTGTGCTTGTTTCTCACACAGAGTCATGTACATGTATTGCTTTTTTGCCTCCCAAAGCAGGTTTGGTGGTCACCCATGCCAAAATCACATGCAAAAGGAAGTCTTTCAAAGAGACCAGTGTGGAGCTTCCCTTGTCCTCCCAGAGCTGCATCACCTCCAGAAGCCTCTTCACCTCCTTACCTGAAAATCTGTGCCCCTCTAAGACAAATAAAGAAGACACCAAGAAAGCAAATAAGGGCTCCCATGGGCTGGGAGCCATGGATCTGGTAAAGGGATTGTTGTGCAGGCTTTGGAGCAGATCAGAATCCCAGATTCTCCTGGTCTGGGGAAGTGGCGAGGTGCCAAAACTCAACTCTGAGACCAGCTTTTCCCCCTGTGGATAGCCACTGTCGATGTGAGCTGAAGAGCTCACAGTGCCCAGGCAGACATGGTGAGGTAGGGCCCTGCCTGGGGGCACGTCAGCAAAGGGGATAACATGGTGGGAGCACAAGGTGTGGTGAAGGCGGTCCCTGGAAGTTGAAACGGGAGTTCCTGCATGCTGCAGGCATCAGAGCAACTCACCCAGTGCAGGTGGGATCCTGAGCCGGTCCCTGTGCTGTGGGCAGACTCCCCATGCCTCTGGTTCCTTACTTATGCCTTCATCTTTTTATTTCCTTGGGGAAACTCATAAAAGTAATTGTACAAGCTTTGGCAAGGGGAAGAGGGGGGAAGCACAGGGGAGATCTGTGCCCTGGCTTCTCTGTCGGTGTTGCAGCAGAGACCTTCTGTCTGTACTCGCCCATCTCCTTCCTCTCGGCTGTGTTGGCTGATCAGGAAACCTGCCCTTGGGAGACTGGAGACCATGGAAGCAAAATCGAGGCCCTCAGTACACCAGGTGTCCTCAAGGATGGGCTGCTAGAAGGGGAGGGACGCCTCTGGAGAAATGGTGCTGCAGGTCCCAGTGCAGGCTGCTCCAGACAATATGTCCTTTGGGGCCACACCATCACTTGGAAAATGAGATGAGGGTAAATACTTATATATCCCCGGATAAGGGCACTGAGCTGCTGGGTATTTGACAGGACAGTGATTGGTGTGGCAGCTCTCTGCCTGTGGTGGCAATGGGCAGCTAAGCCAGGGCACTTAGCATCAGGAAATGCCTCATAGCACAGCAGTCTTTGAAGGCAAATGTGACCCTTTGATTGGCAGCCCTAAACTGGACTGAATTTAAAATAGGAACCTCAGCACCAGCTCTGAAATCCAAGGCTTCGTAAGCTGCATTTTTTTGCTCTATTTAATTCTGGCTGCAATATACAGAGATTCTAATGGGACAATCTGCAAATGGAAAGCAAAAGGAAAAACTTAAGGGTGGTGGTGGTGGTGTGCTGTGGAATAACATCTCTGTGTGCTCTCTGTGGGTCATCAGAGAGGGGATGCTGTTTTAGGTGGGCTCCTGCTCTCATCTAAAGCTGTTCTTATGCTCTTGTAACAGGTATTTCAAACAATGGTACACACGGGAAATTCCTGTCTCTAACCTGCCTGTTGGACACACTCCTTCCTATGTACATTCCACAGTTTGGAGGATCTCCAGGCTAGAGGCCACATACATCAGTCTCAGAGGTATGGTGACCTCATGCTAAGAGGCTCTGCTTCTTCCTCCATTTGCTCCTGCTTTCTCCATATCATTCTGCTTCTTCCTCCATTTCCATCTGCTACAGTGTGTTGATCAGTTACCTCAGCCAAAGCGCCTTCTGCATCCGTATTTCATCTCAGAGATGGGGGTTTTTTGCTGGCCATTGGAATCATCCTTTGTACCTGCTTTGCAGAGGACCCGTAGATCAAGCAGCCTCCCACTGTCAAGTCTGGTCAGTGGTGGCAAAGGTTTATCTGTTTGATTTGAGTTACTCTGCTTTGCTGCCATTTCCCTACCAGTTAAACCAGCATGAAAGTGCTGGGCAGACAGAGCTGCTTTTTCTTGTCTGATGTGCTGATCCCACTGGTGGATTTTGCTGTGGTGGGGAGTTTTGCCAGTGTAGCTGCACCAGCAAGACTGGTTGAGTGCAGGTGAGAGGAGCTGGATGCATATCAATGACTTGGCAGCCAATACGCTATCTCCCCGTTCAGTCACTGCTGGCTCAGGGGTATGAAGAGTGAGGGTGTTTGCTTCCTAAGCCAGTATTCAATGTGTTATGGGTAGAGCATGCAATCATAGAATAGTTAGGGTTGGAAAGGACCTTAAGATCATCCAGTTCCAACCCCCCTGCCATGGGCATGGCTAATCCCTTCTCATATCTGGATGCAGGAGTATGTGTTGGACTTCCCATCACTGGGAACCAAGTACTCATCAGGGAACTCACTGTACGTATGTGTGGACCCATGCCCATGTGCCCATAACCCATTGTACCTTGGAGGTTGAGGGTTTCTCTCAAGAGTGCCAAGAGACAGATATTTCAGCACCCAAAGCTTGAGCTCTCTACACCCCAGGTCCTCAAGCATGGAGACAGTGTTGTGCCATGGCCTGGATGTCTGTACAGGCTGGTCTTTTGGCTGGTGAGTTTTGCCACCTTGATTTGCATTCAAGCACCTTGGGAATCATCGCTGGGGAGCTGCCAGTTGCATGCTGCTGCTGTTTGGGTCTGGGTCATGCACAGACATGCAGGGGAAAGCATTCCTTCCTTCTGTCTCCTTATCTCCCCCAGAGGAATGCAGCATCACCTTCATTTAATGCACATATACTGTTGCTAGGAATGGCCAGGGCAAACCAAACTTCTGAAGTTGTTCTTTTTGAGTTGAGGAGAGGGGGATGCTAAAGAGGAGCTGATGATTTTGGGGGTACCTCCTGATCTTTCTGTTCCACAAGCAGACTGACAGATATTTCCTTATGTGTATGTATAGGTGTGTTCTGGTGTCCCCAGTATAAGAAGGATGTGGAGCTGTTGGAACAAGTCCAGAGGAGGCCATGAGGATGATCAGGGGACTGGAGCACCTCCCATATGAAGACAGGCTGAGAAAGTTGGGGCTGTTCAGCCTGGAGAAGAGAAGGCTGCGTGAAGACCTCATAGCAGCCTTCCAGTATCTGAAGGGAGCCTACAGGGATGCTGGAGAGGGTCTATTCATTAGGGACTGTAGTGATAGGACAAGGGGTAACGGGTTCAAATTTAAACAGGGGAAATTTAGATTGGATATAAGGAAGAAATTCTTCCCTGTGAGGGTGCTGAGGCGCTAGCACAGGGTGCCCAGGGAAGCTGTAGCTGCCCCATCTCTGGCAGTGTTCAAGGCCAGGTTGCATACAGGGGCTTGGAGCAACCTGTTCTAGTGGAAGGTGTCCCTGCCTGTGGCAGGGGGGGTGGAACTGGATGAGCTTTAAGGTCCCTTCCAACCCAAGCCAGTCTGGGATCTTACGATTCTATGACAGAATTCTCCTTCTACATAGGATTCTGCCTGAAATGGGAAATACTGGTCACTGTGGAGCACAGACCCCTACTCCTGATGGGACCCTGACCAGCTGAGGACATGTATGTGCTACCCAAAAGCATCTCCAGACTGCTGGGCCAGGGGTGTGCCATTGGCAGGCAGCTCCCTTCCTGCTCAGACTTGCTTCCTGATCCCAGAAGTGCTGCAGGCTGACTTTCTACAGCTGGAGCAATGCCTGCCCCGCTTTTAGGGAAGGAGAGCTGTCTGCGTGCTGGGAGAGGCCCCTCTGATCTGTGTGCCAGGAGCTGTATATACACACAAACAGTTGGATGAAAGGTGAAAGGTATGTAAAATTCCAACCCCTCGCCCCGCCAAGGGCCCAGGATTAAAGCTGTGAAACCAAAGGAAACACATTAGGCTCCATCTGGTGTGCCATATTTCTCCCCCAGACCAGTGGTATTTGAGAGATCATAGGCTCTAACTGTTCTGGTGTTTCATTTTGGAGCAGTCAATGTGGTTTTGAGGCAGGTTTCCAGATGGTTCTTACTCTTTGCACACCATACCGGTCAGCAGCGAATGCGCACAAACTGCGTTCATTGTGGTGAAAACTAGATCAGAAGCTCTGCTCTGAGCTTGTCACAGATGTTCTCCAGCTGTGGAGAAGGATGTGGTAGTCAGAAGCAGCACCTGGTCCTCTGGGCAGCTGTGAACGACATGCATGACCCAGGTTTTGGTCAGGGCGACTCAGTCTAGCGGGAAACAACACCTTGGAGCAGCATACTTGGTAGATACAGAACCCTCAAAACAACTGCTTCAGCCACCTGACCTCCTCTGTTTGCTGATGCAGACACTGCCCTTGAGCTATGTGACCTTGAGCCCTGGGTGAGCAGTGGCCTCAAGTGGGTGTTGAAGTTTAGGTCCCCAGGGACCATAGGTCATCATGCTTGTGTCCCGCACCTACAGCTGCAGAATGGCCTGAGCTGAAGTGTCTGCAGGCTCTTCTTTGCCAGGGCAAGGGCCAAGTGTTCCCCTTGTGTGGCAGGGTCAGCATGGGCTCTCAAGAACACAGGCTGCTCTTTCATACATGAGGTGTTTCAGAGAATGGCCTGAAGGGTTTTCCTCCTTCTCTGTTTGCTGAGACCTCCATCAGGACAGAGAATGGGGTTTCCCTGGGATTGCTGTGGTCTGGAAGGCAATTGCAGCCACCTGCGATCCCTTGGGAAGGCTCCTGCCACCCTCTCCTGTTGTTAAATCACCTCCACTGGAGAAGATCAGGGTGTGGGAGGTACTGGGCTTGTTCATTGGAAGCCTTTTGCTGCAGGTGAGGTGTGCTGTCCTGCCTCACTGCCACCAGTGCTACTGTGCTCCGGCTGTGCTGAAGCCGAGCTGAGCAACCTACCCAGGAGCTACACTGTGCCAGAGAATTACCCCTGCAAGCACCTCCTAACTCACCACCTTTGGGTTCTATCCTGCTGACCTGGCAGCCTAAACCAGCGAATAAGTACTCAGAGCAGTGCCAAGGCTTCCTCACTCCTCCTTGCCCAGCTGCAGGTCTCCTCAAATCACACACTTCCCAAAGGAATTGCTAGTGCCTGGAGGGACCAGGCATCACCTCCAGCAGAAAGGGGCAGAGATGCTGAACACAGGCTGCTGCTCTGATGCAGGCATCACCTCCAGCTGGTTGGTAAGGGGCTAGGACTGGAAAAAATTCCTCATGGAAGAAACAGAGGGTCAATCTGCAAAACCAAGGTATCACCCAGCCACAGCTTCATCTTCCCAAGCACAGCTTCATGCTTTCATGGTGCCTTTATGTCAGCTGTGGGAGGACACCCAGTGCCTGACCTGATGGGGATGTATGGGGTGAGTTCAGACAGGACTGATGCTGTGTATCTTGTGAGCTGGGCAGTTCTGATCAGGTAGCACGGGCTGGGGTAACCATACCATTGCCAACACAATGAGAGAGCAGTTGGGTGGTGCAAGTTAGGTGGGAAGTGTGGATCAGGCAAGGCTGAGAGCAGAGAGAAGACTGGGCCAGGCACTGCTTGCACTGTGTGGAAGGCTCCAGTTGGTATGTTGGTACAGAGGGACTTTGAAGAAGGAAAGCACTGGAGTTGGGAAGAGAGTGGAGAAGAGATTCACATGGTGGCTGGAGAGGTGCTTTTCAAGTCCTGCCTCTTTCACCTGTGCAATCACTGGCATCTTGCTAGTGCTTGTGATCTACAGATCTCTGAGATTAGTATACTCATCACCCCCAAACGTGAGACTGGAGAAATTCAGACGTGGAGCAGGTGGAGGTGAGAGTTGGTCTTAGAACAAGATCAGCTCTCTTGTAGGGCCATGCTTAGCTGCTGCCCCACACTACACTGCTATAACTGTGTCTGCCCTGAAAAGCGATGGGGCAGTTGACACCAGGTCCAAAGCCATGGCTGAGGTAAGGTGTACTGGTAGGCTTAGGGCTCTCCTCCACTGTCTTTGGTCTGCACTGGAAAGCATTTTCTAGTCATGGGTTCTTGTGGATAAGGTTGGACAAAACCTTGGCCTGCTGCAGAGGTCTTCTCATAGGTGTGTATTCATGAATACACAGCACCAAACTATGGGAAATGCCAGGAGGCACTGGTCTCCTTTTCCCCAGAGGATTTTGACAGCAATGTGACTGGTTTGGAGAACCTGTCTGTCCAGGTATTGCTTTCGATGCATTCAGTGGTCTGGACGGTTCTTCTCTCTCAACTATCAATAACTAGCACTTTGAGGAGTGCAGCAGGTGATGTGATTGCTATCCCACGCAGACTGCTTGTTCTCACAGCCTCTCCGCTGGGAAGAGTGCATATCTTGCAGCTCTT
The DNA here is from genome assembly GCF_012275295.1 of Melopsittacus undulatus. Lineage (NCBI taxonomy): Eukaryota > Metazoa > Chordata > Aves > Psittaciformes > Psittaculidae > Melopsittacus > Melopsittacus undulatus. Next base: position 69,941,562 of record NC_047532.1, on the reverse strand, counting down.
CTCTTTGTACTTTAATACTCATGTTGGCTAAACAGGGTAGGGCAAGGGAAGGGCAGGGGCAGAGAGCTTTGAGGTTATGTGGTTGCTCCTGAGTGGTTCCTCTCACAGCCCCAGAGGGACCCAGGAAAGTCCTAGTGCCTCCACAGGGATGCTCTGCCCTTGCCATGGGACCTCCTCTGTCCCAGGGAGCTCAGCAATGGCTCTCTGGCCTCACTTTCCTGTCCTGCATGACATCTGCTCTCCTGAACCATGAGGAAATACTTACTCTGTCTTTCTCCCTCTCCGTCCATAGGAGGCAGAAAGGAACAGCCTGAGCAGTGGCAGATGGTGTGACCGTGCAGAGAGGTTGCCAGGGGATAGCTAAGCAATTTGCAAAGCTCGCTGTGGTAGGAGGTTACCTGCTCCCTGGTATGGTCCATGCTCCATCCACTGCTTGTCTGGGACAAAAAAGAGTGGCTTTCCAGAGCTGCTCGGGGTTTTTCCTCACTTTGTAGTTGTGTTCCTTGTGCAGGGCTTGCTTCTGGCTTCACACTTTTTCTCCATACATCTTGGAGCAAAAGATGAGGGACACACAGGGGCAGGAAGGTGTTTTTAAATACATGCGGTATGACAGGAGCTTGCGGGAGCTGCTGTATCCGTATCCAGAGAGGACAAAAGTGGAAAGGTGAGCACTTCATTATATGGCTGTGAAAGGCAGCAACCTGTCTCTTTTCGGCACAGGACATAATTTCTGATGGGGCAGCAAGACCAGCCACTGAGTTTCTCCTCCCTGCAAAGAAGTTTGCAGCACAACCCCCTAGGCCAGTTCTGCAGAGGAAACTGTGGGTTTAAAACAAGGTCATACTGTCATGGCAATATGAGTGAGAAATGCTCCTAGAGCAGATGGCTGCTGTGTGGGTATGCTCAAGGGGTGCTGGGTAGGGGCAGATGGAGAGAGTAGAGGATTCTAGGAAGCTCCCAGTGAAGGAAGGGGTAGCTTAACGGGGGGTTCTCCATCCTTCCTCTTATGCCGGTGAAGCCCTTTCCTGCTGAGCAGCTTTCCCACAGCCACAAAGCTTCTGCCCTGCTGTTTCTCCTTGGGAGGAGAAGCTGGAGAGGAGGCATCATTCCCAGCTTTCTTTGAGGGCATTTGCTGTTTGGTAGAGCAGAAGGGACAGTCCTTCAGCCACAGAGAAGAGCCACTTTGAGCTGTTTCTAGAGGACCAGATCTCTCTGTAGCAGCAGATGTGGGACTGATTTGGGGTTTGCTTGTTGGGGTTAGCCATAGGAAACTTGATGACAATGCACTACCATGCTATTTAACTCCAAATTGATAGGATTTGTGATACCTATTGCAGGACCCATAGGAGAGCCTCAGAAGCAGAGTGAGTTCCCAGGCTCCAAAGACTGTGGTGATGCCTCAAGCAGCAAGCCATGCTCTCACCAGGGCTGAGATTCATAAATGAAGTATTTCAACAGAGCAGAATGGATCCAGGGCTGGCTTCAGCTTCTTATGTAGTTCATGAGGATGTGAAAGCCCTGAAGGTTAGGTTCTCAACACAACATTGCTTCTCATGAGATGAACTCTGAGCATGTCCCTGTTAAGACAGGAATGTGTACAGTGGAAGATGTGAGATAATGGTACATATGGAGGTAAAGTCTTTGGTGGTGTGCTGTTGGTGGGTTTTCTTTCACTTCCCTCCCTAGAGGAACACTTCACTTGTGAGCTACAAGCACTTGCAGTGTGGTTCAGAGCAGTTTGCAAATGTTTTGCCCTGGCATTGCTTTCGCATGGGATGCTTGTTTGTGAGTGTGGAGGATTAGAGGATCAGGAGCCTCTCCACAGATCCTCTTTGCCACATTGAGCCCTCAATAAAGAGGTCAACTGGAAGTTTGGCTCATTTTTAAGCAGCATGCCTGAATACCTGGATCATTTTGGCCTGGTTGCTGTGGGGTCTGTGTGAATCAGAAAGAGGTTGCTCTGGTGCACTGAGGGTGGGAAGAGGAGTAAGGGAAAAGGCAGGGATGCTCAGAAGCCCAGAGAGTTATGTGTGTTTGGGAGAAGGCAGTACAGCAGTGCCATAAGTTCTCTTATGTACTTGTAAGCCTCCTTAGCTTCCTTATGGGAAAGGATGTGGTCCTGTTTTCTGAGAAATAAGTAGGAGTTTTCCCCTTGGATTCCACTAGAGCTGGTTTGGGAGCAGAGTTTATGTAAAGGTTTGGACCCATTACCCATTGTCCTATCACTACAGTCTCTGATGAAGATGATCATGTCATCACAGGTTTGTATAAAGCTGCTGGTGCTTGCTTTAGATGTGAAAACAGCAACTGTAGGGGCCCTGCTGCTGTGTCCAGAGCATGTGTGATGGTGCAGCTTCAGACACTGAACCCAGGACACAAGGACAGTGCTATCTACTTTTTATTAGCCAGCTGGCTGGGGGAGCTCCTCTGTGCCCCCTTTTTCTTGGGGAGAAGTTGCTAGTAGCTGGCAATGTGGGTTTGAGTGGTCAATGGAGAGGTGCCTATGTTGAAGAGCAAAATATGGTTGCCCTTGTACAGCCCTGGTTTTGGTAAAACCGCGTGGGTTTGAAGTAAATACAGAACTCCTTTCTCAAACACCATTAATAGCTGCAATTGGTGCATATGAAGTGCTATGAGTAATCTGCTTTTCTGAAGAAGTGTTTCCTTCCCTGGAAACTAGGGACTTGCAACAGATTCCAGCAGCATTTGCTGGATAAGCAGCAGAGAGATAACAGAGAATGTCACCATCAGCTGCAAAGGAAGGCAATGAAAAGTGAGTGTCCTGAACTAAAACTGTTCCTGGATGTCACTGGCCATGGATTGCACTCACACTGTTCTATTTATAAAAGCCCTCTGACCAGCAGCGACGTGACCCTTCTCTCTGCACCCTGCACAAGAGAAACTCTGAACTGATTAGAAACAGGAAACAATAGAACTCACCAACCACAAAGTAAGCAAGTAGGGATAGTGGAAACACGTCTCCCACTGACCTCTTTCCAGCACAGTAATCACAGCCGGTCACTGCTGTCACTGGGGATTTGCAGCTTTTAGGGGGAACGTACGTTTTTAAGTCGGTGCTGTCAAACCACAGTGAATATTTTCACTGCAGCCTCTCCCAGCAGAACAATAAGGTGGCCTCAAGTGCCACGAGATACGTTACCAGCACCATCTAGAAGTAAAAGAAAACTTCAGGCCTGATCTTGGGTAAGGAGCTGCTCTTCTTGCCTGCCCCACTGGTGTGCAGAGGGCAGCTCTGGGCGATGGATGTTCCTCTGGTGAGGGCAGCTGTGGGGGCTTTATCTAAACTCAGCAGTTATGGGTGATAATGAACTGGGAAGATCTTAAATGTTTCTTCCAGGATTTGTGGTTTGCTTTGCCTGTTTGTTTTCTCTGCCCATGAGTATTCTGTGTGCTTGGCTGCAGGGATTTGTGCAAGCTGGCCCCAGCTCCCACCCTCATCTGGATCTTTGTGTGGGGGTGATCCTCTTCATCAGGACTGTAGTGACAGGACAAGGGGTGATGGGTTCAAACTTCAACAGGGGAGGTTTAGGTTGGATATAAGGACAAAGTTCTTCCCTGTGAGGGTGCTGAGGCACTGGCACAGGGTGCCCAGAGAAGCTGTGGCTGCCCCATCCCTGGCAGTGTTCAAGGCCAAGTTGGACACAGGGGCTTGGAGCAACCTGCTCTAGTGGAAGGTGTCCCTGCCCGTGGCAGGGGTTGGAGCTGGATGAGCATTAAAGTCCCTTCTATCCCCAGGCAGTCTGTGGTGGTATAACTCTATGATAGGGGTGTATTTGCTGCATCAGTGGTCACTCCAAAGGTTGCCTTCAATAAAGGAGAATGTTTTCAGGCCAAGGGTGGAAACCGAGGTTGTGGTAAGATCTGTACAGTTCTGTGTCTTTACCAGCCTTCTGACCAAGAGGCTGAAGAAACCTGCTTTGCCTCCACACAGCCACTTGTTTCTCCTACCACCCTTATGCCACTGCTCCTAACGGCTTTTCAGGAGGGCTGGATAAAAGGGAGAGCTTCACAGAAAAAGGTGCTAAACCCAGAGGTGATGGATTTCACTCCTTCGGCACATCATCAAATAGATCCCACTGCATAATGAGCCCCCCTGAACTGCAGGTCCATTAATTTGTATGTGTGGTGTTTGTTTAAGTTCTCCTTGCTCTTTTATTTGAACTGTGAGGAGCTTTTAACTGGCTTTGAGATGGAGAACTGGGAACAAATGTTGTCCAGCCGATTTGTCAGTCTCCTTGGTTGAATTTGCAGGGACTTTTACCCTCTGCCCTTTAGCTTATCTCTGCCATTCCCTTGTAAGTACAAGCTAAAGCATCGACCCAGGCTGATAAACCCAGCTCCTGATTTCTCTTTTAGAGAAACCTGCTGTAGTGGAAGGTGTCCCTGCCTGCAGCAGGGGTTGGAACTGGATGAGCTTTAAGGTCCCTTCCAACCCAAACCATTCTGGGATTCAGAAATAAACCATTTGTGAGAGAAGAAAACAAAAGCAGATCCTCAAGAACTGTTTATTCAGAGCAGACAGGACAAGGCTAGGAGAAATATCAGTTGTTACCTTCCAAAAGTTGACTTAGAACTTTCAGTTACGTAGACAAAAGAAAAAATCCCTAAATCTAACTATGTGTTACATACATATATACATGCAGCTCACCAGTTTAACCATCACGTCAGGATGTCCAGGTTTGGGAAGAGCATGGCCAGACTAAGCAATCCAGAGAGCATTTCCAAACAGCCTAAACAGTCCAAAGTGTCTTCCTTTCTCTATTTCTAATCACAGCAGTGTTCTTACAGGAATCAGAACCAGCATCTCCTACAGCTGCACTGGGGTAACAGTAAAATTAAAAAGGAGAAGGCATCGGCAATGTCCCCCTTCATCCAACACAGTGATCTCAGTGGCTTATGTGAGGCCCGAGAGGTAAGCTTGATGCCAGAGAGGCTTATTGCTTGTTGCCTTTTATTATTGTATCATTATTAATAGGAAGTTAATTATTTTACAGATGTAAGCAAGCTGTATAATTGATATACACTAAAGAGCACAAGAGGATTCTATACAATAATTTAGATGTATTAAATAAATAAAACAATAATAGCAGCCTTCTACAATGCAGGCTACACATAGGTTTACTTCGGCTTGAAGTACCCTGGTCTTTAGTACACCTACAGGAACAGACTTGCTCCACAAGTGTTTTAAAGAAACATATCTATAAGATACATACGTAACAGTGTCTAAGGTTAGGATGAACATTTTAAAACTCGCTTTACCACGGTCTCCACATATCTAATGACCCCATTCTAGGGTTGTTATGGGAAAAATTGGGCTGCAGGACCTGTCTGGGAGGTGCAGCATCAGCCTGGCTGAAAGCAGACAGTGGTGGCAGCTGAAAGGAGTTTTTGGAAGCCTGCTTGTTCTCCACAGCATAGAAACGCTCCTGTGATAGGTTTGTGCCCCGAGCGCTCCCCTTAGGGCTCAGGGGGCCTTTTGATGTCAAGAGAGGGTGCTGGGATGGGCTCAAGGACCTTAATGCTGCTTTGCAGGCATCTTCACCTGACCTGGGCAAGGATTTGAGCAGATGGTTCAAGAGGCGCGCCCCGAGGGTCTTGTCCATCCACTCGCAGGTGAGGAGGAGGTTGTGCACCTCGTGCATGCACTGGATGTACCCGGTGCTGTACCGCTGCTGGGCTTCCAGACCCACTTTGGAGTCAGCTGCATTGGAGTGGGGAAAAAGGGGAGTTGGTGAGCAGGTAAAAGCTGCCCTGTGTGCTCCTGCTTACAGGCATTCACCGTGTCCTTTTTAGCAGGGCTTGTTGTGGTAGGATGAGGGGTGATGGTTTTTAACTAAAAAAGGGGAGATTCAGGATGGATGTGAGAAGGGAATTTGTTGCAATGAGGGTGGTAAAGCACTGGCACAGGTTGCCCAGAGGGGATACACCATCCCTGAAGACATCCAAGGCCAGGCTGGATGTGGCAACCTGATCTAGTTGCAGATGTCCCTGCTCATTGCAGGACATTGGACTGGATGAGCTTTGAAGGTCCCTTCCAACCCAAACTATTCCAATTATATGGTTCTAGGTTTTGCATACACACAGATGGGCTCCTTGCTGAAGATGATTGGGGCCTTACCCTAAGTTGAATCGTTTGCAGGGCTTTGGTGGGCACCAGGCATCCAACCAGGGTCAACCAGCCACAAAGGGGTAGGTGATGCGGGGCAAAACCAGGCCAAAAAGCAGAAATTGGCTCTGGAAGGAGAAAACCCACCTTCCGTGGGTTAACCAGTGCCCAGCTCCATCTCCCCATCTAGTGGAGAAACCCAATCCGAGCAGCTGGGCTGGCCTCATCGGATTTGAAAGATGCTTTTGCTGTGCTCGCAGGGTGGGGGACCAGGCACTCACCCATCATCTTGCTGCTCTGGATGTTCTGGAGGTGCTTCACCGTCATTTCGAGGATGTCTGCTTTTTCCAGTTTAGACTGCTGATAGGGAAAGAGTGCAGCAGTTAGAACGGTTTGTACCACATCCAGAAGAGACACCCCTGACCCTCCAAAAAAAAAAAAACGAACCCCCTCCAGCAAAAAGATAAAACCAGCATAAATATGAGCACTTACATCCAAGTGAAATGCACCCACAACCGTCTCCTTCAGCTGGTCTAAGCAGTTATTAATCCTTTCCCTTCGCTTCCGCTCAATGAGGGGTTTCCGTAACTGGCAAGGAAAAGGAGAGGGGAAAGAATGCAGTTGATGTTTGCTCTTCCCATCTCTGCTGTAGTTCAGTGAGGGCAGAAAGCCCCATCCCCTGCATGAAGCCAGTGCAGGGTGGAACAGTGCTTGGCAGGGGCAAGAGATGGATAGAGAGTGTGCATCTCTACCTCTGAAGCTCATGGCCTATCCCTTATGTACTCTAAACTCTCCCACTTCCACTCATCTTAAACAGAGTTTATCCAAATGAAACACAGAGGAGCCTTTCTAAGGTGGAGAAAGGAAGCAAAACAAACACGCACATCGGTTAAGTTCACAGAAAGCATCTTAAGATGACAAAGCAAGTCCCCTTTCTCTTTCCTAAGAGAATGCCCATAGCCCCACACTCATCACTCGCATGCCCTGTTGCAGCAGTGTGAAGGGGACCTACCTTCCTCTCCTCCTTGGTGCTGGCCAGCTTGTGGGTGCTGCCGGAGGTGGCTGTGGCGGTCATTGTAACGCAGGCACTGGGAAGGATGGGATGGGGCGGGCAGGAGGCAGTCAGCAGTGGGTCTCTCCAGTTCCCGCGCTGGGCTCTTTGCTGCTCCGCTGCTCCTGTGCTGTATTTATAACCCAGAATTAGCATGTGAAAGGGGACTTGCCTTGGCGGGACTTCTTTTCCCACACGAGGGGTCGAGCCCGGAGGTTTGTGGCCATCAATCAAAGCTGACAGGTCACTGCTTCCTTACAATGACCGAGCCGCCCCCCCCAAACGGCGACAGATGTCCAGCCTCTGACGCCAGGCTTTGGAGGCGGCTTTTGTTAGGGAAGAAGGGAAGGAAAATGGGCGCGCTCTGAGCAGCTTGCACAGCCCCTTGCTCAATTTGCACACATTCCCAGGGAGGGAAACAATAGCTGGGAAGCGGTTGAGTTACACCTGGGAAAATGCCTTCTGCCCAGCTCTTCCCCCTCTGCCTCTTGAAGCGTTGCCTATTTGTACCTGCTAACCATTGCACATCTTTGAAGAACACTCTTAATTTAATCATCAAGTACTGGAGCCAGGAGTTCCTGCTCCCAGGGATTATTATTACAAGGTAATGTTGATTGATTAAAACCTGTTGACAGCAGATACCTGGAGGAATGTGGTTTTGATCACAGACATCCTCAAAGGAAAACACACAGACTTTATTTTCCCTTTGGGAACCTGAATCTCTGTTGTGCATGGATGGATGTAGGAAATCAGTAACTCTTCTAGTTTTTGGCCGGTGTGTAGAATTTAACACTAAACAGACAGGCCCTTACAGACAGAAACAAACCTAGAGGTGAGTTAGTTCTATGGGGTTTCTACTTCTGTTGTATTTTTCCCCTATGCAGCAAGGAGGCTTGGGTGGCGTTGGGAGGAAAGGTGTTTTTCTGTTTGCTCCTCTGAAACACTAGTGCAGAAGCAGAGGGGACTCTGGAGGACATTTGGCACAGGGTGAGAATGCGCTTTGATGCTTCCTCCCTTCTGTTTAGTTCAGGGGGGAGGTATGAAGGTGTTTTCCATGACCATGCCTTTGCTTTCTGATTGTCGCTTTGCTAATGAGCAGGATTTGGCAGTGTCCCGTTGAGTCCCGCAGGTGAATCCCTTTGGGTTGGTGTTGAATGTGTCACCTTACTGATATGGAGACAAAGTAGACACAGCGGTTCAGAAGCACCGCAAGCGGGTGGGATTTCCCAGCTTCCTCTCCCGCCTCCAGCCCGGTGTAGGGATGTGCCCTAGTGATACCAGTGAGGACATCATGTCCCTTGCTGAAATGCTGTGGGTGTGTGTGTGAATGCAAACATACCTGCACGCTCTGCTGCCACGCTCAGCATGGAAACGTGGCCCCAGACATGGTATCTTGCAGTTGCCTGGTTTTATGAATATCCTATTTGGCAACAGCCTGAGATGGGCTGGTGTGGTTGTTGCACTGGAGGAGGAGGGTTTGGGAGGGGAAGGTTGATAACTTGTCCTTAGTGCCAGGTAAAGGGAGCAGGGATGGGCTCCTTATCTCAGGTGTGTCCCATGCAGTGAAAGGAGATCCCACCACCCCTCATGCAGCCATTCCGGCTTGCTCACCAGCGAAAACTTCTTGTGTTGTACAAGAGTTTTCCAGCTCACGTGGGAAGGCGAGTGTTGCCAGTGTTTATACAAAGTGTATTCATATTGCCACATGGTTCCCATGGCTTGACATGGAAGAGGCAGCAGCTGCACTGTGGTAGGAGCACAAGGAGTGGGTGCATCCCTGGCTCTGGGCACTTTGCTAGGGTGCTGGAGGCTGGGAGTGCTGCCCATCACACAGCTTCTACCTGGGTTTGGCTCATATAGTGGGTGAGGAAGAGAAGTCCCCCCCACAAACACCCCTCCACCAGCACCTTGTGTAGATGTTAAAAGTTGTTTCCTTTCTTCAGGGTGTGAAATGCACACAAACAGCAAACAAAGAACCCTTCAAACGGTGGTCACCCCTTTCTCTTTCCTTTTCCTAATTGGAAAGCTCAGGTAAAAAGAGAGGGTTTGCTTATGAAGGAGCATCTATTTTCAGTGAAACCTGGCAGTGGGCAAAGCAAAAGGAAAGCATGAATTTGAGAGGAAAAGTCTCTCTGGTCTCAGTGGTGGTGGTAGCATCTCCTCCCTTGCCCCCACATTCTTCCTTGGCCTGGACTTGCTGCTCCTGCCTTACCCTCCCTCCTGCTTTCCTTGCCCTGCAAAGGGGATGCTCTGTAAAGGGGATGCTCAATGAGAGGGATGCTCTGTGAGAGAGATGCTCTAATAGCAAAGTGGCTACCATGAATCCAGCAGGCAGAGGGGTGCTGGTGTTGAGGTGGTGGGTGCTGGGGACAGCCAGGTGTAACACAGGTCCGAGAAGATTGTGGTGGCCCCCTTTGCCCAGCCATGCTCTGTGCCCAGCCCATGCAGGGCAGCTGAGTCCCCATCCTTGGTGGGACAAGCCCCTTGGCTTGCCCGCTGGCATCTGCTCCGGGTGAGCTCATTTCAAGGCTCATTTGTAAAACAGCCCTGCAGTGAAAAAGAGGAGCAGCTTTTGCTGTAAACAGTTATTTTACACCTCTCAGTCATGCCAAAGGCCTTTATTTTGGAGGCAGAGGGGGTGCAGGCAGGAGCTGCCCTGGCTTTGGGGGGAGGCTGACATCTGTGCTGGGGATTGTAGGGACCCACCAGGCCAATGCAAATGAGCATTAAAAGGAGCTTTCTGCAAATTCCCGCTTTCCTTTTGCATTGCCCACTGCCAGGTTCCACTGAAAAGGGATTCTCCTTCATCAACAAAGCCTCTTTTCTCTTTTTTTTTCCTATGCTTTCCAAAAAAAAACCTCACAAAAAGAAGGTTTCCCTCTTTTTTCTTTTTTCCTATTTGTCCACATTTCACACCCTGGAGAAAGAAAACAACTTTTAACATCTGTTCCTGCAACTTTTGAAGCAGGAAAAGAAAGGCTCATGAAAAGGGGGAAAAGTGTGGCAGATGTTGGCAGGTTCCCTCCGACGCAGATGTCTTGCTCCGAAGAAAACCTCCTTTGGGGCTTGGCGGGCCTGGGCTCCTCTTTGACTCGGGACACGCGACTGCCGAGCGAGCGGAGGGACGTGGGAAAGCACCTCCGAACAAAAGGCCTTATTCAAACAAACCTGAGAGCCGTGAACAATCTAATAACCAGCACAGGAATGGGCAGTGCCCCCCGGGCCTGCCGGCAAGGGGGTCGGGGCAGCCGGTGGCCACCGGACGAGGGAATGTGTCCCCAAGGCTGCAAGCAGCGGTGTCCCCTCCTTGCCCCCGTGACTCGCTCCCTGTGGGGTGTTGAACAGGGTGGTTTGGCCAAGGTCTGTCCTTCTGGAGGGCTCTGCTGGTCTGCAGACACGGTGCATGGGAGCGCGCTGCCCCACGGCGGCAGCAGAGGAGGGGGAAGGCAGGCACCTGCTGGAGCAGGGGCTTCAATGAAGCTGTTAACTAAGAGGTTCTGCCCATAGTAAAAGAATCCCCAACCCTATCAATTAGGACCATTTGAAAGATCCTCATAAAGTTGGTTTTGAGGAAAGAGGAATTTTTTTAATGGAAAAAGAACATATTGAGAGAAAGAAGTGTTTTTCATGAACCTTTTGTTCACCCTCACCCCTTCTCTCTAGGTGGTAAAATGAAATGGTTTAAAATAAGAAAAGATGGTAATGTTTCAGTGTGGGCACTTCATAGGAAAATGGGATGCCTGGAAAAAAGGGAGCAGAGCCAAGAAAAGTCCCATTGAAAGACACTTGAACTGCAGCCATTCCCCATTTCTGGATGTGGTACCCTATGTATCCCACCTCAGGCTGGTGAGCAGGGTCCGCAAGGGGACCACATGTCCTGCAGCCCAGCCAGGACAGGGTAGTGCTGGAAATAAGCTGGATCAGAGAAGCAAAGGGTGATTTATCTGTGCATGGGGTGTGGAGAAGAGCATTTGCAGTCACTATCCATGATGGGACACAGGACCAAAAGCGAGGGGAGCTGCGACTGTGCTGGGGAAGGCTGCTCCGGATGCCCTTTGTGGGGGAAGGTTAAATCCTTGGGGCTGGGGTGATGCTATCTGTACCAGGTCACTGTTGTTGGCAGTGGGGTTTGTGGCTGGGCAAGTGCTGTGTGGCATGCGGGAAAGAGGCAGAGGGGATCTGGGAGATGAGTCTTGATGTCTATGGTTGAGTGGTGGCCCGTCAGGGCAACGTCCTATGCATTCACAGTGGTGTAGACAGGGGTAGGTGTGCAGTTGGAGGTTTATCTGCTGTAGAGATGTTTACAGGTAGAGAGAGAGAACACATCTGTGGCTTTGGACATGCAGTATTTTCATCATAGGGGAAGTACAGCTCTGGAAGCTGCACTGGACATATTCTGGAATGTCTTTTGATGAAGCAAACCTCAGTAGCCCCAGCTCAGCTTCCTCAGTACCAGGGAGTGGTACCTAGGGTAGGAAACAAAGGTACTTTGGGAGTGGGCTCCTGGGATAGGAAATAATTACAAGGCTGGTACCAGCTGAGTAACTCTCAGCTTCTCTTTCACACACCCCCGTCCAGCTTTCCTGTTAAGGATCAGCTGATGCTCCTACTGTTGCTCAAGCCGTCTCCTGCCTGGTGAGTTAGCCATGCTCCCTGCCCTGGAGGAAGTGTTAGCTGCTGCTTCACAGCTGTGCTGCTGCTTGCAACACAGCTTCTAGGCCCTATAGGAAGAAGAAAACCTTATAAGCCATGTGGGTGGTGACAGGACTGTGAGGGTTAGCTCCTTGCCTGTGCCCAAGGGGTGGTATGAGAGGGAAGAGCCAAGCTTGGTGGAGAGGGTTTAGGGACCTTTGAGGGAGAACGCAAAGAGGGCTCCTGATCTTTCCTCACAGGGCATCCCAGGAGTTGTTGTATTCAGAAGGGCAGCTCCAGGCTTTCTCATGCTTTGTGTGTGATAACAAGACTCACCTGTAATGCAGCAAGTGCTTGGTAAGCTTCTCTTTCACAGCACGAGTGCTGGACTCCCCAGATGTCAGAACCCAGGGCTCAGGACCCTGTACCCAAGCCCCTGCACATCCTATATTCTAGCCCTTGCACATGCTGTACAGTCTATGTCTTCTTATCTTCTCAGTTCCTGAAGCTGCAGGACTTGGGTGAAGTTTCACCTTTGTGAGACACATATCTTCTGTGAAGGGAAATGGTAAGGGAAGAGCAGGGGTGGCCATGGGGCATGAGGGGTGGCCATGAGGGTAGATATTAAGGGGAGATGAGTGGTGGCCATAAGGGGTAGGAGTAGCAGCTATATAGTGTGGGTCACTATGGGGGGCAGATAAGGGGTGGCTGCGAGTGGGGATCATGAGGTGCAGCCGTGAGGGGAGATCAGTTGGCCCCCTGTGCCATGGGTTAGTGATGGGCTTGGCAGTCCTGGGATAATGGTCGGACTCGATCTTAAAGGTCTTGTCCAACCTAGTTTTTCTACACTAAACCATTATAAACATGTCTTTCATCTCAGCGTGACCATGTGCCAGTGACAGCTTTCTTTGTGTAGTAGGTGTGTATACGTGTGCTGATCCCTCATCCTGACCCCCTGGCACAAACCACCACTTCAGCACCAACAAGGCTGCTCACTGGTGATGCTCTGTGGGGAGAGTGACTCGCAGCCCTTGACCTTATCAACAGCATTTCATATTGCTGCTCGTTTCTGGTGCTGCAGGGCTGGGATTGCAGCACCCCAGGAAGTGGGGAAACCATTAGGGTTTGCTTTGCACTTGCTTTGCACTTGCTGGGTCAGGCTCAGTGAAGCTCAGCTGCTGCTGGGACAGTAGAAGATGCAAGGGTTTAGGATGGGAGGGTATTCATGAGCTAGGTTTGTCCTGGACGGTACATAAAATCACATCCTGCCTTCTAAGCTAATCTCTTGTATCCATAGTTTTAGATTTATTTCTTTTAACCAATTAAAGCCAAGTGGTTTATGCTGCTTTTTGTTTTATAAATGCTGTCTGGTTTCAACAATATCTCTCCTCTTTAATTCTTCTTTCCCCCCCCCCCCCCTTCAAATCCATCAAGGAATCATAGAATCATAGAATAGTTAGGGTTGGAAAGGACCTCAAGATCATCTGGTTCCAACCCCCCTGCCATGGGCAGGGACACCTCACAATAAACCATATCACCTAAGGCTTTGTCCAACCTGGTCTTGAACACTGCCAGGGATGGAGCATTCACAGCCTCCATGGGCAACCCATTCCAGTACCTCACCACCCTAACAGTAAAGAACTTATTCCTTGTATCCAGTCTAAACCTCCCCTGTTTAAGTTTCAACCCATTACCCCTTGTCCTGTCACTACAGTCCCTAATGAATAGTCCCTCCCCAGCATCCCTATAGGCCCCCTTCAGATACTGGAAGGCTGCTATGAGGTCTCCATGCAGCCTTCTCTTCTCCAGGCTGAACAGACCCAACTTTCTCAGCCTGTCTTCATATGGGAGGTGCTCCAGCTCCTGATCATCCTTGTGGCCTCCTCTGGACTTGTTCCAACAGTTCCATGTCCTTTTTATGTTGAGGACACCAGAACTGCACACAATATTCCAGGTGAGGTCTCACAAGAGCAGAGTAGTGATACAAGGAGGCACAAAAGCACAAAATGTAATCAGTTCTAAGTAATAAGTTTGATGGCTTTGTAATGGAAAATAACTGTGATGCCTGAAGGTAACTGACATAGTTTCAGGTCCTCAGAACCTTAGTACAAAAGGTGTGAGCAAAGCAGAATGGAAAAACAGGACCTGGGGATGGGGAATATCTGGGACTAGCTGTGGCCAGGGTGGGAACACTTTAACTGATAAGTAGAAGGACAGGATGATTGCTATGTCTGTAATGTTAATTAGGCTGGGAAAAGTAAATGACCCTTAAAGACGACCATCACATTTTTGTATGAATGCGGGAAACATTCTGGAAAATGATGTAATATGCCCGGTGACCATATAAGGATGGCCTGTAGAGCAATATGGGGACACATGTTAGGAGGAGCTATCCCCTGTGTCTCCCGACGCCGTAATAAAGAATACCTGCTTGTCAGCATGAAACTCTGTTGGCGAGTTTGTTCCTGGAGTTTTCTCAGAATCAGTATAGGGGCAGGATCACCTCCTTTGACCTGCTGGTCACACTCCTTTTGATGCAGCCCAGGATACAGTTGGCTTTCTGGGCTGTAAGCGCACACTGAAGCCGGCTCATGTTCATTTTCTCATCGACCAACACCCCAAAGTCCTTCTCTGCAGAGCTGCTCTGAATCTCTTCTCTGCCCAACCTGTAGCTGTGCCTGGGATTGCTCCGACCCAGGTGTAGGACCTTGCACTTGGCATGGTTAAACTTCATGAGGTTGGCATCAGCCCACCTCACAAGTGTGTCAGGGTCCCTCTGGATGGCATTCCTTCCCTCCAGCATATCAACAGAACCACACAGCTTGGTGTCATCGGCAAACTTGCTGAGGGCACACTCAATCCCATTGTCCATGTCAATGACAAAGATATTAAACAAGACCGGTCCCAACACCGATCCCTGAGGGACACCACTCGTTACTGATCCCCAGCCGGACATTGAGCTGTTGACCACAACTCTTTGTGTGCACCCATCCAGCCAGTTCTTTATCCACCGAGTGGTCCACCTATCAAATTGATGTCTCTCCAATTTAGAGACAAGGATGTCATGTGGGACAGTGTTGAACTCTTTGCACAAGTCCAGGTAGATGACATCAACTGCTCCACCCCTGTCTATCAGTTCCGTAGCCCCATCACAGAAGGCCACCAAATTGGTCAGGCAGGATTTCCCTCTAGTGAAGCCATGCTGGCTGTCACCAAGCACCTTGTTGTTTTTCATGTGCCCCAGCATGCCTTCCAGGAGAATCCCACTGAGCCCTTCCCCAAACCGGTGCCTGACTTTGAAAGTGGGGACAGGCAGAGCTCCAAAGCGCCCTTCTCAGGAGCCAGGGCTCCCATGAGGAGGAAGGGAAGCATGGAAAAGCTTGCAAGAGCCTCAGAGAATGTACCTGCATATATGTGCTGGAGTGGCTCAACGCAGGTTTAAGTGTGACACAGCAATGGCTCCTGTGTTAACTGAACTCCACAGCAACTGAGACCGAATCCAGCTGAACAGCAGCACTAAGCCCAGGCCATTCGCTGCAGTGGTTCTCTGCTGTAAGAGGTAATTAATTAGCTTCTGCAAAGTCCTTTGAAGGGGTAAAGCACCAAGTAAGCATGTAGCAGTGTTATCCAGAGGGTGTGGGCTACAAACCTTAAAGGGGGGTGGGGGTGGTACTTAAATCTGAACCAAAGTTGTAAACTTGGCTCCTGATTTCTTCAAAACTTAAACCAACAGGGAAAGCATCTTAAAAATAACCAGAGCCCTCCAGTCATTTGGTAGTGCTGAGCCTAAGGAAGAGGAGGGTGCAGCAGAGAGATTAAGAAATAAGCCTTGATCTTGAACTGGGCATGGGGTGAGACAGAGACACTTGGGGCTGCTGCAGATGTACTTTAAAATCATATCTGAGAGGCAGTTGTGTGGGTGCTCTCTTCAGGAAAGCATCCCTGTGTGAATGGCATCCCGCCAGCAGGATAATCCTGCAGGATTGCATTGTCCTGGCCTGGGTTTGGCTGAGCCACAGGAGCTTGTGGTGCTCTCAGGAGCCTCCCTGCTCTTGGCCAACCTCCTCTTGGCTTTAAGGAGAGTTGAGGGAGGCTCTGCAGGGTGAGCTACTGCCGTGCAGGACCTAGCACAAGGGAGGCTGGTTCTGCAAAGCGAGCTGCTGCCATGCAGGACCCAGCATCCCACATGGGACATTGCGGCTCTGCGTACGATACACCCAAAGGAAGAAAAGAGGCAAGTAAAACACAGCTGCTTGAAGAAGGATTCATTTCACAGGAGGATATATTATTTTTCCCTACTTTGACCATCTGTCAGTGCAGGATGGTGATTAATGGAGCTGAACCTTGGGCCTTAAACTAGCAGCAAAACCCCCTAGGATCCCATTCAGCTGCCTGTCCCTCCTGAGCAAAGCATCCAAGTCCTTGCCTTTCTAACTACCTTTGTTTGTTTCCTCCAGTGAAGTAACCTGGATTTTTAAATGTTTACTCACTTCCTAATTTGCAAGGATTAATTAGTTCACAATGGATGTCTCAGTCCTGGCTGTGAATAAGTGAATTACTAGTGTACTAAGAGCTCTCTCACGTGTTCAATTTAATTCCTGCTTCTAAGAGCTTAGGAAAATCACGCTCTCTCTGCTCAGGGATTTCCCTGCAGGACACCACACAGGGGTGGTAATTGCACTGAACCTATTCCTTGCGTGATCTTTTTTTCAATTGTCATTTGTAAAGCAATAGTGTCTATTTTCCAGGAGCTGATGTCAAATCCCTGTGCCAGCACTTGCCTTTAATTCCTATATTCTCTGTAGTCAGTGCCTGGAATATTATCTGTTTAAACCTGAATGTCTTTTAGCATAATTACAGGTTAACATTTTGAATGCAGACATATACACCCTTTCCATCTCAGCTTTGGAACCAGCTCCCAAGTGGGATATACGAACTACCAATGTTTTGCTGACTATGCAACGTGGGTCAAGGCGAGCTTAGCAACCCATTCCTCAAGGTCCTGTCACCTCAGGCAGGCAGCATCTTCCCCTACCTGTTCCATGTCCAGAGCTGCTTTATCTATCTTTATGTAAGAGCAAGTAAGTATAAATATAAACATATATATATTTTTACTCTTGTTGTTATATCTTTTTATCTATATATATATCATACATAAAATATATATACATAATATACATCATAGTGCCCAGTGAAAACTCTTCCTGTGCTTCCATGCTGCTGGATGCAGGGATGGCTGTAAGTGTGGTCAGAAACATATCTCTGCATCTGAGCTGTAGCACACAGCTGACTAAGCAGGCTGATTCAAGAAGACCTGTTGGCCAAGCATTTCACATGTTCTGTGAAGTCTTTCCACCATAGAGATAGTACCAGGAATCAATTTTCTTCTTTTGATAAGGAGTTGTTTCCCAGAGGATGCTGCAGCCAAGCCAAGGGAGGCCATCAGGGTGGGAGCTGGAGGAGAACACAGTGACTTGGAGCAGGGAAGCCTATGTACTACAAAGGGTCCAGGAAAGAAAATTCGTCTCACAGGAGTGAGAAGTTGGACTGTGAAGTACTGGAGGTTGCTGCGAGGCTTCTAAAAGACACAGCTAGGGCAGAGTACATGGGATATATAGCCAAAATGAAACACACGGGGCAGCACAATGCCAGCTAAGCACTGCTGGAGCGCTGGGCTCTCTCAGACATCTGGGGATGGTATTTGTTGCCTGGGTATGAAGACTATTCTAGCTTATGTTTGAGTTTGTTTGGTTTTAACTTGGTAAGCTTCCAGCTTGGAGGAATGCCTGCCAGGCATGGGGGAAGAGAGGAGACCCTGCAGTCCCCAGGGGAGTTTGTAGGTCTCACACCCCATGCAAATCACATTGGTCTAATTCAGATGTGAGTAAAGAAACGGCTTTGTATTTCCCTCTTCCCATCACCTCACCATGGCTAGAGCAGATTCTCACTGTCCAATATGAGCTCGCTGAGCTGTGAGTACAGCTGAAGTGAGAGGCATTTCAGCCCCTCTGAGCCTCACCACTGAGCTGTGCCCCATGCAACATCCCACTGAGAGGCAGCTTTTCCCACCAATGGCACTTGCTTGTTATATGTCAGATGAGGCAGCCACAGCACGTGAAGTGCAGAGCAGCAGTGTGCTGCTGCAGGAAAAATGATGGCAGCAAGAAGCCAGACCCAAACTCTCCTCAGTGATGTGAAGGGGAAGGGCAGTAAAGAGATGTCACAAGGATGATCAGGGTCTGATGAGGAGAGATTGCAGGAGCTTGCCTTTTCAGTCTAGAGAAGATTGAGGGGGGATCTCATCAGTGCACATAAACATCTCAAAGGCAGGTGCCAGGATGGTGCCAGATTCTTTGCAGTGGTGCACAGTGACAGGATGAGGAGCAATGGCCATAAACTGAAACACACAAGTTTCACCTCAAAGCGAGGAAGAGCTTCTTTAGACTGAGGGTGGCAGAGCATGGGAACACTGTCTCCACAGGAACATGCTGCCCAGGAGGGTCGTGGGGTCTCCCTTTATGGAGATATTCAAACCCCACTTGGCTGTGTGACCTGCTGTAGGTGGCCCTTGGCAGGGGGCTGGGCTGGATGATCTCCAGAGGTCCCTTCCAACCCTAAAGATTCCATGTGATTCTGTATTGTGGACACACATAATTAGAAAGAAGCTGAAGACAGGAGCTGTCAGTGCATGAGGAGCTTAAGGACCTTTCATGAAACCAGGCCAGCAAGTCCCACAGTGCTGCACAGCAGTAATGCGTCAGACCTGCAGGGGCCAGGTTTCACCTTCCAGCTTGTAAGAAATTCATGGCTTGCTTAGTAAAAATATATTTATCTGGTTTAAAATCATGTTGTGTATTATATTGCACTAATGGACACCATCAACTTGATCTGTGCTGGGCGAGATGCGGGCTTTTTTCAATCCAGGCTACTCTGCATTTGTCATGCAAGAATAACCATAGAATCCCAGACTGGTTTGGGTTGGAAGGGCCCATAAAGCTCACCCAGTTCCAAACCCCTGCCATGGGCAGGGACACCTTCCACTAGAGCAGGTTGCTCAATATATGGGTATTACCAACCACAGCAACAGCCCAAAGCCCTTCCGTTCCACAACGGGAATTAGCAGAAACAACCTTTGGACTGTAATGCCCCAGCACCTTGGTGCACCGAGCTGGCTGAAGTCCACGTCAATGGCAGGACGCTGTATCACAGCCCCACATCCGAGCCCTGGGGCTTGTGACGTGGGAAAACCAGGAGAGTTTTCTGATAGCACAAAGGGTGCAAAGGACCTTTTTAAAGGCGATGCAAGGAGGTTAGGGCAAAGAGGACAAGGGAAATTATTACTTATTATTATAAGTACTTGTTGCTATTGAATTAACCATAATAATTAAGTATAAATTAACAATATTTCTTATAGGTAATAAAATAAAGCAATAAATAAAAAATTAATAAATAATAAAATTTTAATTATTAATTAATTAGAAGAATATTAAATACCACTACAGGACAAAATGTTAATAATAAATAGAAAGAATAAGAATAACAGAAAAAAGACTAATAACATTGGAATATAATTCCAATTATTATTGGAATAATAACTAATAACATTGGAATAATAGTAAATAATGGAAGGATGGATACAAACGCTGGTGACACAGACCCGCAAGCCCCGCGGTGCCGTAACCCCGAACCCACCGCTCCCACTGGAGCCGGGACCGTTTCCTGGCGGGGGGGAGCTTTGCGCTTCCGCTTCCCCCCGTTGAGTGTCGCCCGTGTGTGCGCCGCGATCGGCCCTCCGAGCCGGCAGGGGGCAGTGTCGTGCGGCAGCGGGCGGAAGCGTCTCCGCGCTCCGCCGCCCGCCGCCGCCGCGCTCCGCTGCCGGGCGAGGGAAGGGCCGCTGCGACGCAGCAGAGCGCGGGGCGGGGGGGGGGAGGGGGCCGGGCGAGCCGGGGCCGCGCCGCGCCTCTGCTTGAAGCCGCCGGAGCCGCTCCGCCAGCCGCCGCAGCCGGGGCGGTCGGGCCGCCAGGTGCAGGCCCTGCCGGACACGCCGCTGAGGAGGTGCCAGGCCGCGCTCCGTACACAGGTACTGAGGCGGTGCGGCCGGGGGTCGGGCCAGGGCCCGGCGAGGGGGACGGAGGCCGCCGAGCCCGACGCGCATTGTCCGCCACGGCGTGAGGCCGGGTCGGGAATCAGAGCTCTCGCGGCTGGTGCGTGCGGGGCGACCGGTCGGGGCAGGGCCGGGCCGTGTCCTGCGGGCCGCGGGGGAGCGCGGCCTCGACCGGCCGGTGCCCGCCGCTTGCCGGACCGCACTCCCGGGTCGGTGGCGGCCGGGTCCTGCCGGTTAGATTGGCCTCGGAGGCGGTGCCGCCTCTCCGGGGCTTGCTGTCGGCCTGGGCAGAGGGCTGGTCCCAGTGGGTGCTGACTGCCCCCGGTGCGGTTGGGGTGGAGGTGTCGGTGTGTAACAGCCGGAGGCAGTGTGAAGGGGAAGGGCACAGGCCAGCGTCTGTGTTTAGTGGTGCGCAGCGCCTTGTATCCCGGAGTTCCTCAAATGCAGAGCCGGGCAGCGAATTAAGATGCAAAGCTGGGTCGGGTTTACCTCAGCCCGCAGCAGAGGAGCCGGTTCTGGGGCGAGAGGCAGCCGCTGCCGCACGGCCCGGCCTGGGGTGGGCAGCGGAGCGATGAATGCTCTACCCAGCCGGGGAAGATTAAGCCCTTCGGTCAGGTGAACACCCAGTTACAACCTCTTCTTTGTTACGTCTTGTGTTACATGAATCGAGGAGAGTGTGGAGCAGGCACTAAGTTACACAGCCCTCTCAATGTCCGGGTCTAAGGCCTCTTCCTACAATTGTTACTTGTGTTCATCGTCCTCATAGGCCTCTGTGCAGAAATAGCTGCTATGAGGGCTGTGAAGATCCTATTTTTGCAAATTGTACTGTGTTCTTAAAAGAAATAAAGTTTTTTTCGTCTTTTTTCCTACCAATCTGTGCAAAGCACTAACACTGAAACCAGGATTTATTCATTATTTTGGGGTTTTGTTTTTTGTTTTTTTTTTTTTAATCAAAGAAAATATTATTTTTGGTATGTGATCATGTAGGTGCATAGGATTTATTTAAAGCCTATATGCAGCCTTATGGGAATGGTGTGATTTAATTTGCATGATGAGTCAAAGATTAAATTACATGACCTGGGCTCTTTAGTTTCAGTGAAGTGAGTAACAATGTTTGGAGGAGCAGTTTAAATGTGGATCAGAAATGAAAGTCGGTTAGCATCAACATATGGCCAAGTTTTGTGTGTGTTTGTGTTTTTGTTAGACTTACCTGTCAGAAACTAATTCAAGGGCCTGTGTTTTCCTTTCCACAGCATTAATTCACCATCAGGAAATTTGTCTCCCTTTGTTACATAGAGAGCTCGTGAAATCATACACTGTCAGAGGGAATTTAACATCCTGAGCTTGTGCCTTGGCATCTAAGCTTTTAAATAATAGATTTTTTACTATCTAAAACACTGTGTACCTTTAGTTAATACCTGCTACCTAATACCTGTTGATGTGTCACATGCCTTTAACTGCAGAGAAAAGAAAGGTTAAGAGATATTCTGTGAATTATAAATGTGGCACCTGTTTTGGGATCAAAATAACTTGATTTTTTTATCAGTTGGCAGCTTGTCAGATGTTTAAGAGTGACATGGTGTCCTCTGTCCCTGTGTTTTTGTGGGATTCTGTCTGTCATGGGCTTGATGTAAGAATATTGTATTTTACAATTAGCCTTATGGTTGTCTTGTGACATGAGACCCTGAGTCGGCAGGGTAGTATATACTTGGCTTAAATTTTCTTGTATTTAAACTGTAATCTCAATGGTAGAGTGATACATGTGCCATAGGGGAATTTACTTGGTCAGACTGAAAAAGTACAGCCAGTACAGGTGGAGATCATGTTGGGTGGTGTTAGGAGTAAGCAGAATAAAGGTCTTGTAACGTAAGTGTATGTATGGGCTGTCATGCTGCTGAGTATTTCTATCTGCTGGCAGCATTTGGTTTATTTCACTTTAATTGCTTTCTCTTTATACTGACATGGGGTTCTGAAACTTTGATTTATTCTGTACACATTTAATGTATGGTTGGGGATGGAGAAGTATAGAACAGAACTATTTTTTTAAGATATATGTATTTATCCAAATAAAGGAGACTAAATAAAAGTGCCAGTTAAATAATAATTTGTGACAGTATGTCTCTGAGAGATAATTGTGCTTATTGAGTATTATCAAGCACAGACAAATGTGTATTCCCATTGGGGTGGGATAGTATTAAGAAAAACTCCACCTCTTGGAATTCCTTGTTTGTTTTTATGAAACATTCAGGTGGGAATGGTGTCTATTTTGCATTCTGTTGTGGAAGCTAATGCATCTCTTATTAATTAATGGATGGTATTTGAGTGAGACCTTAGTGTTGTGCTCTGCATGCTGTACTTTCTAGGGTTTTTGAATATTGGAATTACCAACCAGTGCCCTCCTTTTTGAATCAATTCTGTATTGAGCTTTTGTGGATTTCTTTTAGTGCGATGTTTGCAGCCTTAATTTTTTTGTGTGAAATCTTTCTGAAAGCTTTGATAATTGCTGTAATGTGCTTAGAGGCATTAGACACTTGCTAAAAGGATGTCTTCTTTGTACCGCATGTAGAATGGGGCTCTAGTAGTTGATGCTGGTTTGAAGAAGGAGCCTAGATGACCTTTCAAATTCCCTTTTGGCCCTGCTTCTCTGTACTTCTGACACCCTAAAACATAGTTTAATTACAAGAGCGACTATTAAAGTATAATTACCTTTGTCTAATTGGAGGCATCTTGCAGCTTTCTATCAAAAATAAGATTTGACTCATCTGCTCCTTCAAAATTAATAGTACCACAACAGCCTGCAGCTATTTATGTGAATAATGTGCAAAGTAGAAATATGGGTTGACTTTCGAATATTGTATTTTTGATGCTGTACAGTTTAAGTCTTGTAAATTCAGCAATTTCTGATAAGGAAAGAATGGGCTGTGCACACTTTTGTCAAGTCTTACCTGCAAGTTGAATCCAGATACACATCACATTGGACAAAACCCTTTTAAGTCCAATGAACCTAAGTCATAGTGTTCACTGTAACTGTATTTTTGTAGTTGTAGATAAGCCAAGATGAAAAATTCCTTTTGTTAGTGTTCAAGATTGTGCTGTTCTAAACAGACAAATGCTATGTCCCCAGTTTCTTGCCTAGTTTAGGGTTTTTATTATTCTGAGTAGTTTGCAACTTCAGCTGTCATTCTCTTCCTTGTGGGCTCTGACCTTCCCCAGGTTCTTGCTTAGTATTGTGCTTCATGCGCCACAAGATGTAGAGGTGTGCGCTAGAAAGAAGCTGAATGTCTTCAGTTAGAAGGTGAAACTTTATGCTGAGATACTTCCTTCTTCTCCGCCCACCTCCCCCCCCAAGTACAAACACAAAGCTAAATTAGAAGATGAGGCTCTCTTGAATTATTTTAACAGACCTGAGCTAGACTTATTAAGTGCATGCTTCAGGAGTACCTAAGGCTTAAACTGATGTCATGTGAGTTCAGTCTTAGGCTGAGCAAATCAATGTGCTTTCATTATTCCACCTGATTATAAAATGGCACATTCATTTGTTCCTGTTTAGTCTATAAAGGATTGAATCCAGTATTTATCCAAACTGGAAGGAGATGGAATACTGTGTGCTTACAGGAATAACTGTGGTTGTTCCTCAGCAGCCTTCATGCCCTGTTTTTTTCTTTTTTTTCAGACAACATTAATTTAGAAAGTAAATTGCACAGGTTTAAATAAACAACTGCAACTAGCTTTCTAAATCCCTTGATTTGAGTATTCCAGCTAATACTTTGTATGCTTAAAAGACGCTATAAAAAGTTCAAGACTGTGAACTTCAGATATACTAAAAGGAAGTAATTTTAAGCCTATCCACAAGGCCATAAAATTCGGGGGGGGGGAGGGAGGGAATCACTGAATGCTTGTCCAGTGCATCGCTGTTGTTTGTTGTCTTGTTGCCTTTATTTTATTAGTTTTCTCTCTCTTTATTATTTCCATTTTCATTATCATTATTAGTATTATATTATTAAACTCTTCTTATCTCAACCCATGGTTTTATCTTTTTTTCAGTTCTTTTCCTCATCCCACTGTGGGAGCAAGGGCTACATGATACATAGTTGCCAGCTGGTGTTAAACCACAACAGTGTTGTAGGTAATCTTCCTGTTTATTGGTAATCTGCTACTTCTCATACAATACCTAGTTCCTTTCTAAAGATCTGTTAGTTCTGTAGTTGTGCCCTCCCCTTCAAATACTTGGAGAATTCATTGCTAAAAAGTTAAATATAGGAAGACAGTTTAAAACCTGAGGAGTTATAATTAGTACAGGATTGTACTATTAGTGTAACGTGTGTTTCTAAGTTCGGAATCATCTTTGGTTGAAGTTATTTAGGAGTTATTACTTGGTGTTATTTTTAGGTGGTCAGTTATATTGTCAAGTGTTTCACAGTGAAAATGACTGCACCAGTGAAAAATTGCTGTGTGCTACCTTTGATCCTTACCCTGTTGTGTAGGGGGTTTTGGATCCATATGTGTTGGTAACAAATTCATTTTTCTCACTAAAATAATGTAACTAAAAGTTCAGCTGCAAACCCTGCAAGATCTGAAATGTGACGCTTAAAAATACTGAAGATAGAACTTGGCTGTAAATAAAATTGAATTAATATGTCAGCTTTTCAGGGAGTTGAATATGCGTGATTTCAGGAGAAGTACTTATGTTCAGTCATTCATGTGTATGAAATGCCTTAGCTCCTTTGAAGATATCTGTGTTAAAACATGTAATGAAAATATTGAGAAGTGTTTCCAGAAATGTGGAATGCATCATCTTTCTCTGGCTGCTAGAAGTGCCCAGGCAGACAACTCACCTCTAAAGAAATGCCTGCCTGGAAAGCTTTTGTTGTTTCATTTACTGGGTTTTTTAAGTAGAACATGCTAGTGCCTAGGAAGATGCAGAAAGAGTTGAGGAAGGCCACTTCATCCTGCCAACCAGCTCCTGTCTGATGCCATTTCGGATTTTGCCAGGCAGAAGTTGACTCTGTCACTTCCCCTGTTGTTTTCCTTTTCACTCCCCCAGGCAAGAGCTCATTTGGGAAGGCTTAGCATGGAGGGATACCTCTTGTTCTTTCAGATATTCTCTCAGAGCCGTGCTGGCTTCCCAGGTCATCCGCTGAGGAGGTTGCTTCAAAATAAACCGGTAGACACTGAGTTATCAGTTGCATCTTGTATGATGTGGTAGATGTGTGTGCTGATAACACATATTCAGAGCATCCTGTGCAACAGAGTCTCTCATCCCTTCCTTAGGGTAGGCATTTTCAAGAGGTTTTGCTACAGTTGTAGAAATTAGGCAAAAGGTAACTTGTGTAATTTTACCATGATTGTTACGTGTGAATTTGGTTGTTACATGTGAAGTATGCCCTTTACTCCTTTTAATGTATGTCAAAAGATATATTTCCCACCCCGATGTATTGTAATGCTTTATAAAATTGACTGGCATATAACATTTGGACTTTACTGAATATGGTGTGTAGATAAAAGGCAAAACGAAAGTTTGTTCACAGGGAAGTAAGGGTTTAGGAAAGAAAATGTAGGGGTTTTATTCTATCTAAATGAGACCTTAGTGATACACTCAGTGCATGTCTGTAACACAGGTGATCCCCAAGAAGTCTCTCCCACACAGTTTATGAATGCATCATTCTTCTAACCTGTAACACCTGCTATTCAAGTCCCAAGTTTCTTCTGACCAGAGAATGGTATGATGGAGACACTTTGCAGGGGAATTTAAAGAGCTACCTTGTAGGGGAAAGAGTTGAGGCACAGTTCTTGGTATAGGCTTTGTGTATGCTCAGTACTGTTAGAAAAATGTTGACATTGAGAAAACAAAGTAAATCTCTCAAAAGGTAACATATTCAGAACTTCATTCTGCTTATTTTTTGGTACACAAAGTTTAAGTGGTAGGTTTCAAGTTGTTTTCAGTAGTACCTTTTGTTTGTCAGTGCAGGAGAGAACACTCATGTGCTGACAAAGGGGCATCCTTTTACGTGTACCTGTGATGTGGTATTTGGTCTTTTACTTCATTGTATAAAACTCAGTTTACTGAAGCCAGCAGGATTCAGGTCCTGTGGGCTTTTTATTGGTTCACAGATATTAATGAAAGTACTTTCACAGCATTCTTCAGCAGTGTGGTTATTCTTACTCTTTTTGTTTCTCAGTTAATGATGCTAAAGCACAAAGAATTTTTTCCTGTATTTGTGTGTGTGATGTTGTGTGTATTGTGCGGTGGTGCACTTCCAGAGCTTTTGTCCAATGACATCCATTTGTGGTTTGAGGTTCAATTACCTAAACGTAGATATCTAATAGTATTTTAGATGCTCCAAGGCATCTGCCCAAGACAAGTAGGGCATTTGTGATTTTCTGATGGGACAGTTGGAGACCAGCTGTGCTGTTCTCCAGCTTTGCCATTTGCAGTGGCGTTTATCATTCAGGCACCTGAATTGTTGCTGTGGTATTAGGTAGTCTTAGAATCAAGAAGAGGATGTGGTGACCACGATAGGCACTTGAGTTGTGTGTTGCCTAATGAGAAAGGAGGATTTGGGGTAGAATTCTGCTCTCTGGGGCAGTACACGAGTGAGTCTTGACTGATGATTTTGCTGTTCTCTGCCTTGTTGAATGCTTTCCAGCTTAAAAATTAAATCAGGAAGTGTACCTGTGAAAAACTGGTCTTTTCTTTAGTTTGGTATAGTTTGTCAGTGGGATGAATGAAGACTTCTCTTTAAACAAAAAAAGTATGATTTAGGAAAGCTAAAATTATCAAGACAATTAGAAAACTGTAAATCTTGAAGCATTGGGTGTTGAGCTTGCTGCTTGAATATGAGAAATTCTACTTCAAAGACGGTCTGAAAGCAAACTCAGGCTGTAGTGACAAGGGCAAATAGACTTTTTCCGTGGTTTTCATGGATAATGACTGAAAATGAAGGAATCTTCTTCAAAATAATCATAAATTTTCTAAACAAGTCCTATTCTGGCTGTAATTATTGAGATTGGTAATCTCCAAGAAAAGCAGTACATTGACTCATCAGTATTGACTAACACAGTTCCGGTTTACATCTATAATTGCCATTGAGCAATATTTAAACTGCTAACTTTGTAATAGGGTGGAGCTGGAGTAAACAGTTTTTCTGTTAGGAACTGCATCCATTCACAGAGCATTTTGGGCAGAGTCCTGGCATATCTGTGCTGTCAGACTGGTGTTACTCTTAACCCATGTGGTAGGGTGTGGGGATTGACATCCTTAGATCCAAAAGAGCTTCTTTATTTGAGGCTTACAGAATATTTTCCTAAGAAGTCACAAAAACTTAAGGGTGTTTGTGTGTGATGACAAACTAATGAATGTATTGGAAGTTTAAATTCTATGAAAGAACTGTGTACCAGTTTTCTTCTTTCCTTTAATGTGGAAAAGCCCAAACAGCCTCCAGGCCCCCCCAGCTTTCTAACTGGTGATTGTAGTTATTCTTTCCTACCTGTATATACGTACATTTAAATCTGTAGCTAAACAGAAATGAACTCTGCTAAGTGGACTTTTGTTCTTGTTTTAGAAAAGTATATGCATTTTTGTGTTTGTGCATCTCATGTATTTACACAGGTTTGGGACATATCAAATCTAGGAAGAAATGTCAAACCCCTGTTTCAGAAGTAGCTGTTAATGATCTCTTCAGAGAACAAGGAGAAGGGCTGTTGGTCAGAAATACAGAATCTTTCCTCTTTAAGTGGGTTATTTTTAACTCTAAGAATTACTTGCAAGCATGAAAAGTCTTAATAAGTACAGCAGAAGTTTCTGCAGCTTGCCACTGCTGTTTATTATGGTACTTTAACTTCCAGTGTTGTGGATTCATGCCTTTGGGATTTGTACCAAAACTCAGAAAATCTGGACTTTCATCAAATCCCTAAATTAGGTGACCAAACTAAATTAAAATGATTGTGAATTGAGAAATTAGAATCTGTGTTTTAAGAGCTAAAAGAAAAATCTGGATATTTTGAAAATCACATTGTCTATTAAAATCTTCTTTGACTTAGTAGTGGAAAAAAGAAGTATTTGATAAATACCTTAATTTTGTGAAGTCCCTGATTTCCTTTTCTATTTAGAGGATGGTTATTAGATTCCAAAATCAACACTGCCTGTATTTTGTTACTTTCAGAAATGTAAAACATACCATTACACATTATCTTGCAGAATTTATAACTGAGAGTGCAGTTTGACTGCAGTCAAACCTTAGGTGATAGCTTTGAAAGCATAACCTTATTTTCTTCTTAAAGGTAGCATTTTTTTAACATGTTAATGGCTTTTGTTGTTGAAAATAGAACTTGGGTATAGAATTCTGTGTGTGTGTGTGTGCATTATGATTTCTTTTGGCTTACCTCTGTAATTGGAACAAGTCTGTTAGAACATAGAAAAGATTTTGCATAACTTAGAGTTTACCAAGACTGTGAATTTTGATAGCTGCAATTATTTTATTTCTAGAGTATTTGATTTTTTAAGGGCTCTTGATTGAAGTCTCTTGGTGTGGAAAGCAATGACATTATATTGTTGTAAACTTCTATCAAAGTAATTTTTATAATCCCATATTTAAATAAAATTAGAGTTAAGCTGGTGCACCAATTAACAATTATAAAGGTTGGTTTGGGTTGGTTGGTTTGTTTTTCCCCCACAAAGCCCTGAGGAATATAAGGCGTTGATAGGGTAGTGGTGTAGCTGAAATGGTAATACAGAGTGTCTCCCACTCTGGGAAGACTCAGTCTTGCAGTCTTACGACCAGCTCTGGAGCAGCAACACAAAAGGGACATGGAGCTGTTGGAGTGAGTCCAGAGGAGGCCACAGAGATACTGTGAGGGCTGGAGCAGCTCTGCTCTGGAGCCAGGCTGAGAGAGCTGGGCTGGGTCAGCCTGGAGAAGAGAAGGCTCCTGAAGGGGAGACCTGAGAGCAGCTCCAGTGCCTGAAGGGGCTACAGGAAACCTGGAGAGGGGCTTTTGACAAGGGCAGATAGGGACAGGACAAGGGGGAATGGCTTTAACCTGACAGAGGGGAGACTGAGATTAGATATTGGGAAGAAATTCTTCCCTGTGAGGGTGCTGAGGTGCTGGCACAGGGTGCCCAGAGAAGCTGTGGCTCAACCTGGTCTGCTGCAAGGTGTCCTTGCCCGTTGCAGGGGGGTTGGAACTGGATGAGATTTAAGGTCCCTTCCAACCCAAACTAATCTGTGGTTCTAAGTATCAGCTGAAGTGCCAGCATTTCCACCTGAGCTTGGTGTCTGCCCTTTGGAAGATTTGCTGTGCTTCAGAATGTTTTTTTATTTCAGTGGTCACAGGAGTAATATGTGATCATTCCTTTGGTAAACTTGTAGAGATGATAACTTCTGGTAGTGTTCAAGTTTCTCTTGGTAGCATTACACAGCAATTGCATTAGAAAATTGCAAGGCACTTATTTTAATGTTGTGAAACAATTTGATAGTTCCTTTTTCCAGTCTAGCTGCTCTTAGCAGATCAGATTAGGGAACTGTCCCTCAGAGATGCTTCAGTTTTTCCATTGTGTTACTTGGCCTAATATTAGTTGCTTCTTGTTACAAGCCTCATTTGTTTAACTTCTTGTCTCTAGACAGATAGCTCTCAATCATTTTTGGTTTGTGGACTTTGAGGTGCGTTGCAGGATTGATGCAGACTCCCATAGAGAAAATAACAACAGTGCTGGTTTTAGTTACATTTTGCAAAGCTTCTGGGCTGGTCTGCCTCGGAAAATCACATCTGCAACAGATATTGCTATCTGCTTTGAAGCAAAATCAGTTGGAAAGTCTTCCTTTTGGAAAGGTACCTTTCTGTTGGGGTATTCCCCCTGCCCCTCTTTTTTATATGCAAAAGTGCTTTTTTGCAACCTCTGAGCAACCTGTCTTAGTTCTAAGAAGGAACTGTAAGGTATTTCTTGTGGTTTTTAGCTGGAATCAACTTAAATGTTAAACTTCTACGGAGTTGTTATTTTTTTGTATTTGTTGCTCAGATGGAAGCAGGGAAGTTTGCTTGCCATGATGGTCCATTGGGAAAGGTAAGTGTCCTCAAAAGGGAAAGACTAATGAAATGTGGAGTGTATGTGTATCTGGTGGTTCACCACAGGCATTTGGTGTATTGTTTGTATTCTGTTCCCAATTGATGTGCGAGTAATTCTTGCACATTAACTCTCAGGTGGTGTCAGCAGGGAAAAGGACTTTGGTGTGAGTTACTTAGAAATATTTGGCTTTTCAGAGTGTGTATGCTGATGTACCCTCCTGTATCATAGATATTTGGACTGATGCCTTGTGAGGAGCCATCAGAAGAACTCTTAGGTTGACACAGCTAGAGCTTGTACACACTTTGGGGGGCAGTTTAGATCATTCCCCCTTCTTGATTCCTATCCTGCAGAGCATTTCATAGCATGAAGTAGAGTTAAGGGTTAAGTTCGAACTCCTTTGTCTCTGCCTCAAAACATACTAAGGGAGAATGCAATGGCATGGTATTAAAATTCTGGCTGTCACCTCATCTGTCCTGAAGGTTTGTGCCATGGGTAGTTCTCCTAACCCAGGTATGCATCATCTCTGCCCTTAAATCTATCTTTCTGCGTTCTGTGATCTGCCTTGCCCCAGAGGAGCACACCTGTCTTGGCAGTTGAGGTGCCATGTGGTTTATGTATCGGAAATCAAAGCCACTACTGACTGTGAAGATGTAGACTAAACACGTGAATCAGCAGGAGAGACAGAGGTTTTGAGTGAACAGTGTAAAGGACACTTTTTTACAGCTGCTTTAGCTGATCTTGAAGTTATGTGGAATTCCTGTATCACTCTGCCTGTTCTCCTCTTGGGAGGATGGAGTGAATTATCCTTTAGGGTTTTGTTTTGTGTGCTAGTTTGTCCATTTATTACCATGGCACAGTTTGACATGAATTCAGTATTGTCTTCTAGTTTATTTGAAAAAAGAAGATAATATTATCAATGTATTTTCTTTTTCCTAGGCCCATGGCAGGTTTTTTTTTCAGGCTGAATTAAGGTCCCTTTGGGTCCAACCCAAACAATCCAATGATCCTATGAATTACAGCCAGCTATTTCTCATAAGTTTATTTCTTACAAACACACTGTTATATTGGTAGCTGTATGTACATCTGAATATCACAGCTGTGTTCTGGCCTATAAGGTGTTGATTTTGATTGCTCTTTCAAGCAATACCCATGAAGCTAGTTCTCCATCTTGTATTTAGGGAAAATACAAGAGTATTTTAGCCTCTGATGTTGTTGTTAGTGCTGTTTTCCCATCGTTCCATTGTCCTTGGCACTGCATACTCAAGAGGAGTCTGGGGTTTTCATCTTGGGATAAGTTGGATCAAACTTCCATACTCAAACATACCTCCACACAGCTAGCTTGAGAAAATCAGTTGCTCTATGGTGGTGCTGGTGCTGGTTGGCAGCATGAAGGAAAAAGCACTCTTTGTAAAGGTACTTAATGAGTAAAGCCCTAGCACAGTTGCAGTTGTGGTCAGAGGTGATGTGTTTTTTTTTTTTACCAGTATAAGCTGTAGCTGTACTTGTAGTATTTACCATCAGAGCTGTGTCAGTAAACCCTTTGTATTGTCATCAAACATGTGTTTTAAGTGCCAGGGACCATGGCAAAAAAAACAGTTTGACAGGAAGCAGATTCGTCAAATGGATGATGGTCTTGTGTATCAGCTGAGATACTGCTTGTGCGTCAGTTCCTAGTACTAGGTAAGAGATAAGGATAAAAACCAAGAACTGAACAGTTTTTTGCCTCTGAATGAGGATGTAATGAACTAGAAGAGAA
This sequence comes from Melopsittacus undulatus, assembly GCF_012275295.1. NCBI lineage: Eukaryota > Metazoa > Chordata > Aves > Psittaciformes > Psittaculidae > Melopsittacus > Melopsittacus undulatus. The sequence continues at coordinate 69,909,832 of NC_047532.1, read as the reverse complement.
GGGTTCACAGTAATGCTGGGATCATGATTCTGGGTCACTTATTGATTGCCTTCTGCTTTCTCTGTGACTCAGTATGCAACTCCCATAGGTTGTCAGGAACTCCCTTTCACAGAGGAGATTCTTAATCATTGAACAGTGTGCCAAGTTCTCTTGGTTTTGTGTAGCAAGAATCAGCTGGGATTCATGGGAGTTGATCTCAGAATAATTTACGTTTCAATCTTTGTGTCAAGCCAGTGAGATCTCTCAGTAGAGGTAGAAATAGCAGAATTGAGGAGTCATCCCTGGCCTTGGAGTCATCTCTTGGGAGTCTCACCAGTTGACTCGACATCTCTTTGCAGTGCAGCTTGCTGTGCCTTGTTGGGTTTGGGTTTCAGCCCTACTTACGTCAAGCTAATACACAAAAGTAAACCCAGAGACACTAAGCTGTGCCTGGCTGAATATCACCTAAGCTGGTTTGTTAAAGGGCTGTTGGGACTGAGGTGAACTGTACAGTAGTCTAACATAAACAAGTCTTGAATTGTGAACTGCCACGTAGATTATTTTGGAAGGGAAGCCTTCACAAGTAGTATGTCAAGGCAGAGACTTACGTAGTTTGTTATATTCTGCCCATGGCAGGGCCCAGTAGTAATCAATAAGGGAAGATGGATATTCCCTGATATATCTTCCCAGTTCTTAAGTCAGTGTTTTTAGAATGTTCCTGAGTTTCCTCAGAGTCACAGTTTTACAGCCCATTACCTTTCTGCTTTAATGCCATTGTTTCTTAAGTGATCTTGCTCCTTTATAGGTTATGTTTGTTAAAGATCTGTTGTTCTTCAGATAGATTACTTTAAGTGCTATAATGTGTTGAATTTGGATAAACTTAGGTTGAACATCTGAAGTTTCTTGCAGACCACAGAATTTGGTCTGCAAAGGAAGTAAAGGAACCATGGGAAAAATACTGTTGATATTCTTAAACATTGTTTTTAACAGTTATACTTTGACATGGTTTTTACTAAAACTGCATTTGGGTAAATATCTATTTTGATTTTTTTTCCCCCTAGCTTTGTTACTTGTGCTTCTACAGAATGGTTTTACTGAGTGTATTATTTTTGGGGATTGCGTCTGGAGCAGTCCCAGGTCCATCCTCATGGTTTACTTGTTCTCAGCTTCTCTTCAAAATAAAATGCACCAAAGAGCCCACATGCATTTCTATTCCCAACTACTGTTGGTACTTATGAGTCTCATCCTCCTTTAAATTTGCTAATTCATGTTTCAGATAATTTGTCTTTTCCTCTGTCCATTCCACTGTCTTTCTAGTTAAGACTAAATGTTGGTGTTGTGGTGCTAGTGAGGTTTCCTGTCCTTCACCTGTGTGGTTTCTGATATTCACACAGCCATCTTTAGTTATCGGAACATGTTAACTGTAGACCCTGTTGCCCTATGTGAAACTGAGAGATTAACCTGCAGTTTATTTTCTGCCTGCCCTTTTGCCACTTCTTCACTCTCAAAATTAACCTGTGAATGTACATTGAAATATGATGAAAAAAAAAATCGCTGGGAAGGAATAGAAATAATATATGGAGACTCTTGCTTTACATTGAACTTCCAAGGGTGGGTAAAATGGCATGTGAGTAATTGCAGCATTTTTTGTCATGTAACAAATATTCCGGATTTTGTGATGATGCAGTAAAGGCATCTGAGCCAACAGGGGTTGACTGTGATGCCAGGCTATGAGAAAATCATTCAGGCTTCAGCCTGGCCAGAAGTGGGCATATGGACTGACAACTTCTCTTGGAGCGGGCACTCAGTTCCTGTTCTGTGCCCAGCCTGTTAGAGGTAGGAGTTCCTTTTTGCGATGAAACTTACGATGATTATTTTCTAACAGATGTGTTTGCCAAGGAGTGGGTGAGGCATTTAGGTGCTGGTCTGTAGACCATATTGTAACAGAGCAGCAAGGTTTGTGGGGAAGCGCATGGGTGGGGTAACTGGATGGTACTCCAGGGAAAGCAGCTGAGTCATGAGGTTTCCTTGAATACGGAGAAGAGCTGGGATCTCAGAATCTAAGCATTGGTAGTAACAAGCTTATGTGCTTCTCTTGTATGTCAGAAGCCCATTAAAAGCCACAATCTTATTTAAAACTAGTTCCTACTTAAGTTTCTGCAAAAGCTGTGTTAAGCTGCAATGAGTATACTAATGTGCAAGCCAAAGTATAACATAGTTTTAGGAGGCTGTGGTGAGCTAGAGAGCCTAATGGTTGTAGCTGCCCTTCTGTTCTGCCAGCACGGTGCAGGTGTCTGCTGGAGAAGTAGGCTCTTGAAGAGGCAGAAGGAGCAGTAAAATAATTGAATAGGAAGAGAGAAGCCTGCTTAATGAAAGGAATCATCTGGCGTTTGGTGCTAAAGAAACAAGCAGGGCTGTGAACTGCTGGGGACTTAATTGCTTTGAAATTTCCAGAAAGCAAGAAGCCATCTCACATTATGGATTTTATTTTTACATAGAAATTTATTTTCACCCTTCTTTTGCCCCCTGAATAGATTTTTTTGTTCACTGAATTGTTCATCCGTGTTACAGCAGATGATTTTTTCTTCCTGATACTTATTTTTCTCTGAACGAAGTTGCCATTCTTAGGGGATTTTTTTTTTCCATTTTAATCTTTAAGTGGGTCACACCACAAATAATTCTGTGATGCAGAGTTGTGAAACTGCATTTGAATCAGATTAAAGCTCTTGTGTGCTGCAGACTTGATAGAGCAAGTTAATAGTGAATTCTAAGGAAGATGCTAGTGTTCGGTGGTCGGTGGGATGTGCCAGGTATAAGATGGACATACCTGTCTTGATGGGAAACTTATATATTGTGTTCCTCACAAAATATCAGAACAGATAGTTGCTGTAGCCATTTAGGATGTCAAAAGTTTTAATCTTATGTGTGAGACAGTTGATCCAGTCCTATCTGTGTTTTAAAATGTTGTTGAAAAGTGCTGAAAAGATGTGCAGAACTATTTAGAGGGTGGCAAAAAAGCCTTAGAGCTGGAGTCTGCTCTTAGATTTTGAGAGCTGGTAGTGCCAGTTAAATACCATTTACAGCTATAGCCATTCTGTTGATAGTATGCTGATGCAGGTAAAGCCAGGGTTATACTAAGTAGTTCATGCTTGCAGCCCTGAAAGAGGCTGAGGTATGTGCCACTTCTGCTCTTTATCAGTCTCATTTCCTCCTTGGAAGGAAGCTTTTGCACGTGATGTTGTAGTAACTAACTATGCTGTTTAAGACAAGTATTTTGGATGACAGGCCATCATGTTTCAATTTGTTTAGCATATCCAACATAAAATTGAGAACTTTGATACAATGCCGAGGCTCTAGAAAATAGTTTAATCTAGTGTGAAGCCACATATCCAGAAAGATGTAGTAGAAAACAACATGTGAAAAATGTCAAGGAATGTTTTAATGATGAATGTGAGTACTCACTGTAAATAGTACACTGAAGGAAATGATGGATGCTACCTTCGGTCAACTATACTTCTGCAAATAGTTCAGGGCTGCATCACCAGCAGTGTGAGCAGCAGGTTGAGGGAGAGGATTCTCCCCCTCTACTGCACTGTGTTGAGAACCCCCTGCAGTCCTGTGTCCAGCTCTGGGGCAACAACACAAGAGGGACATGGAGATGCCGTGAGGGCTGGAGCAGCTCTGCTCTGGAGCCAGGCTGAGAGAGCTGGGCTGGTTCAACCTGGAGAAGAGAAAGCTCCTTAAGGGGAGACCTTAGAGCAGCTCCCAGTGTCTGAAGGGGCAGGAAACCTGGAGAGGGGCTTTTGTCAAGGGCAGATAGGGACAGGACAAGGGGAATGGCTTTAACCTGACAGAGGGGAGATTGAGATTAGACAATGGGGAGAAATTCTTCCCTGTGAGGGTGCTGAGGTGCTGGCACAGGGTGCCCAGAGAAGCTGTGGCTGCTCCATCCCTGGCAGTGTTCAAGGCCAGGTTGGAGAGAGAGGCTTGGAGCAACCTGCTCTAGTGGAAGGTGTCCCTGCCTGTGGCAGGTGGTTGGAACTGGATGAGCCTTAAGTTCCTTCCAACAAAAACCAGTTTGTGATGCTGTGAAATACAAGTCTGAGGCCTTTCAGGAGATCCATTTCATCCAGGAACTGGCAGTGATGAGCTGGTGGTGGTATTTGGGATGCTTTGCAGTGGCACTTGCCTGCTGTCATGTCACACCAGTTGAGGCACCTGCCCTGGGACTTGCAGAAACGGTGTTTACAGCTAATGATACAGAAAATAAAGCCAATAACTTAAGTCTGTCTAACTACTCTGATAACCAAGAGCATTCCATAATCTTCTGCAAGCAGGCTGAATAACTAATATAGTGTCTGCCTCTGGCTTTGAAGTACTTGAATATTCTTTCCCAAAGAGCACAGTGGCTTGCATAAAAAATGGTTGGATCAAAGGAATGGCTTGTCAGTCTTCCTTCTGGATGCCGGGCATGTCTGAGAGTGAGGCAACACTTCTAAAAAATGCATAGTATCTTGATCTGTTTCTGTTTTTATCATTCAAGCAGACTTCACAGCAATGAATTCTAGCTGAACTAACAGCTGCTTGTAACAATAAGACCTGATGAAAACTGATTTATGTTATTGTTTCCAATACTGGTCTAATGAGCCTCGTTAATCCAAGAAGCATACAACAAAAGAACAGGTTCTGAGGGGAAATAATTTCTATCAGGAGCAAACACATGCTGGAGGCATCATATTTTTAATGCAAACATGCTGCTCTCTAGCAGGATGCAGCATGTTTTCAGTAATAGATTGATAAATTGTCAATTAAAAATCTGTAGACACAGTAGACCCAACTTGTTTGTTGTGAATCTAGGTATTTTGTCCTTTGTAGACTCAGTAACTTAACTCTATCCCCTTAAGGCAATCTCCTGTGTGGTATTAGCATTGTTGATTGTAATGGACACATGATTTCAGGATAGAGGTTGGCAGCCTGCTTCTACCTGGAGGAGGGGAAGGTGGTGTGCCCCAGCCCTCTTCTCCTCTTTGTCTAGGGCTGTCTCTGGCTTACAGCTGAGAGTGCCTTGTGCTGGTTTGTCTGAAGGACCTTTCAGAAGTTTTTTCCTTCCTAATTTTTGCTGGGTTTGTCTTCTGTCATATTGGTAAGTTCAGTCAGCACACAGGGCGTTCAGACAAGTATCACATCTCTCAAAGTCACTGATGGTGAGCGAGCTTCCCTCCTCATTCCTGTTCTTGATTCAGCTCCAGCATTACCGTGAGGTGCCCTTACAGTGAGATCATGAGATGAAGGAGCTGATTCACAGCTATTGCTGGTCAAAGGGAAGTTTTTCTGCATTCCCTACGCTATTGTTTACTTTTCTTTTACGTGTCAGCTGTCTGGTAGCCTAGTGAGTTGAACTAGATATGAGGAAGAAATTCCTCCCTGTGAGGGTGGTGAGCCCCTGAAGCTGTGGCTGCCCCATTCCTGGCAGTGTTCAAGGCCAGGCTGGATGGGGCTTGGAGCAACCTGCTCTAGTGGAAAGTGTCCCTGCCTGTGGCAGGGGATTGGAACTGGATGAGCTTTAAGGTCCCTTCCAACCCAAACCAGTCTGGGATTCTATTCTATGTATTGGCTCATGGATGGGTGAGCTGGCTGTGGTGTATAAGTGAGAGTGTGGTGCTGGGAGCAGAGGGGGGAATGGGACCTCTTTGGCCACAACCAGCTGTTGGGTTGGCTCATTCATCTTGGAGAACCTTATTGTTAATTGCTTGGCCTTATTAAAAATTATGTTGTTTTTATTTATCTTCAGCAGGTTTTTTTCCTTTAGTGCACATTAGCTGGATGTTATAGGTGCTTTTTCACTGGGCTTGGATTTTTATAATAAAATCACAGATTTGCTGTGGGGCCTACAGCAGGATAAGAAATTGAGTTTATTTTAGCAGGATGTTTCTCGAAACTGGTTTTTGTGCGCTATTTAAGTAACATTTTGCCTTTTGGGAAAAGTGAACGTTTGCTCTCCTGAGCTGCAATAATGTGAATACTTGCATTCATTTGCTTCTTTGTGTATGGATTATGCTTCTATGCAGATAAAGAAGTCACAGTTTTGTTAATGTTGTGGTCACTGGTGGTATCTCATAAGTAGAAAGGCTGAGTTTGCTTCTGTGTCTTTGCTTACACAGCTTGTAATCTGTTACCTTCATTGTAGCTTTCAAAGACTGCATTGGGCAGGTTTCAGTGGTGGTCATTCATCTGTGGAGTAATTCCTTGCATTGCAGTCACGAGTGCTACTCTTCTGTTTCTTGTACTGGTATTTTTCCTGAAGATAGCCATGCAGGCATCTTACAATATGCTTTATTGGAAGCCAAAACAAAACATACCATCTGCAACAAAAAAACCCCAACCTTCTACTATTAAATAATCAGGTTTTCAACTGTAGCACATGTTTCTGTTAAATAGGTAGCACATTTTCTGACCCTTCAAATAAGAAGTGAACAGATACTAGTCTGGGGTATGCTCTCTGCTAAATCTCTTAAAATTTACTACAATAGAGGGATTTGTTTATTGTGCTTCTGTATTTGGTCTATTTGCAAGCAGGTTGTCCTCACAGAGAAATGCTTTTAAGTGTTGTCTGCTTAGTTAAAAATCAGTCCTACTTATGGAATGCCTTGTTTTTAATTCAGACATTAATTGATTGTGTGATCAATGCAGTGAATAAAACTATAAAGCCTTCTACATAAAGCAAACTGCACTGGTGCATGCTACGTAGACAGAGCTGGGAATGATATACTATGTGAAACAGTGGGGCTACTATCTCTTGTTATCACAAAAGCCCAAATGTGCCAGTATGCCTGAGTATGTGTCAGTCCGGCTTCAATCTCTGGGTGTTGGCTGCATGCCATGCTGATGTTTGACAGTCCATTTGGATTTACAATGGCATTTAAGATTTCTAAATGTGGCCGTGACACCAGTGCTCTGAGGACCTTCAAATTTGTTACATTTGGCATGCTGGAGTATTGCTAAAATAAAGCACATGCTGATGAAAGCCTGAGTTTTGGATAATATCGATCACAGTCTGTCTTAACAAATGGATAAAAGCAGTGAGGCTTCTGGGGAGGTGAGATAAAGCAAAGCAGCCCAGCAGAGTACGGAGCTGTCCATGTACTTGTTGCAGTTTAACCCTTCAAAAGTCCTGTGATCCCTTCTTAAGCCACAGTTGAAACTTTATCATGAATTTATAAGGCAGGCAGGTGCCAGTAGTGTGTAACAGTTATCACTTGACATGATGTAAGGTCTGTCCTTACTTACAGAAGATGCCATTTGGTGTTTCCTTTTTTCCTCACTTTGCAGATGTGGGTCATTGTGGTTCTTTCCGATCTTGCACAGATGTTGTCATTGTTTATTGTGCACAGAATGCTGCTTGGGGTAGTTTTGCTGGGCTGAAAAGGGAACAGCCTGTCTGTGTTCTCCTCGCTGCATCAAGTACAGCTCAGAGAGACAAAGGGACTGCTCCTGCTATTTTTTTATTTGGCCGGATGTGGCACGAGTTCTGCAGTAATACAGTTTTGCGTCAGGGTTGGTGGGGTCTTGAGGCCCCAGAGGATGTTCCTGTCACTGCTGTAGTCCTTCCAGTAATAAAATTGAAGTAGCAGGAACAATGCATTTAGTCCATTTCATGTAATAAATACCTTGGAGCAAAATGTCACCTTTAGTAACAAAGGATGTGGATTTCCTTCTTGCTGGTGCTGGCAGTATTTCCTGATTTTTCTAAATTGTTTCTGAGAAATTCATACAGGAACTTACCTGAATTGGGAAAAAATGTTTAATATAAATAAATGCTGGTGAACTGTTATTAATTGATTATAAGGTCTCCACTTAAGGAGCCTTATCTTCTCCAGGCTGAACCAGATTAGTTCTCCCAGCTGTGTCTCCAGAGCAGGGCTGATCCAGCCCTCTCCATAGGAGAGGTGCTCACCTGTGGAGAATGGAAAGTTTTTGGAGAGACCCTAGAGCAGCTTCCAGTGCCTGAAGGGGCTGACAAGAAATCTGGAGAGGGGCTTTTGACAGGGTCTTGTAGTGACAGGCCAAGGGGGAATGGCTTTAACCTGACAGAGATGAGATTGAGATGAGCTCTTTGGCAGAAGCTCTTCCCTGTGAGGGTGCTGAGGCGCTGGCACAGGGTGCCCAGAGAAGCTGTGGCTGCCCCATCCCTGGCAGTGTTCAAGGTCAGGTTGGACACAGGGGCTTGGAGCAACCTGCTCTAGTGGAAAGTGTCCCTGCCCATGGCAGGGGTTGGAACTGGATGAGCCTTAAGGTCCCTTCCAACCCAAACCATTCTGTGACTCTGATTCTATGATTATTTTCTATTAGGCATGCTAGTACTTACACTAAAACTCATGTATGAGTTGTGTATGCGTGAGTGTGTATCTGATTTTTGCAGAACCTGGAGGGTTTCAAGTCCCAGTTATGGACCATTTTTAATTTAAATGAGAAATTGAGCATTCTCTGGAGGGAAATCAAGTTTTTCAAGCCTAAACGTTGGACACACTATGAGGATAGTTGCTTGTCATTATCCTATGTTATTTATATTATCCATGTACTTTTGTAGTTTAGAAGTAACATATTTGTGATCCAGAAAATGAGTGTGCAGGGATATTTTCTTGGTTTTGATCTATTTTCTTATATGTTTCTGTAATACCAGATTTTGGGATTCTATAGAATATTTTTATTTGCTCAAAGAACTGTTTTGATTCCTACTGGTTTTAACACATGGCAAAGGAATTAAACCTAGTAACTTTCTGAGCCAGTCCTGGTCTATTACACTGGCATAGCCATCTTCCAGAGTGTACATACTGAATAGTTGGTATATACTATCATTATCTGTGATGATATGCAAGCCTGAAAAGATCCGGCTTTGTTTTCAGGCCCTGTCTTAATTTGGCAAGAGTAGTAATTGAAAGGAGAGATAAAGGGAACATTTCAAACATTGCTGTGATGCTCGAGGTGTGTGATCTATGTTGTGGAGAAGTTGTGCTTACTTCACACCTGCCTCTTTCTAGGAATAAAATATCTGTGTGACAATAAAGTGATTTTCATTAAACGTTGCTTTAAACACTACTACATTTTCATGAAATAACAATTAGTAGTCATGCTTTTCTTAAAGGTAGGTTTCTGTTCCATTACATGTGACAAAGGTGGGGCATAAAAATCTCTTGCCTAAGGATTGATCTCTTTTTATGTCTTAGGGTACCAGTCCTATGTTTCTGATTTCAGTGTTATGTCCCCTTCTTTGTGCAGATTGTGAACGAAAGATTTCTGTAATGAGAATTTCTGTACTACAAAATAAAAGCAACAGGAAGTTTTAAGCTATTAGAGAGTGGAAATAGCTGGTGAAAGGTTATGTTTTAACTTTTATACTGATACTTTTATCTGAAACTACAGCCATACCTACCTTACATGCTACCTACCTAATGCTTTTTATAAGCTGTGTTGGGTCAGTCACAGGCATGTAACAGCATGATCTCTGTAGCGGATTACCTGAAAAAATCTTTTGAGACCCATTTTGTTGGCTAAATATCTGAGTGCTTCTGTCCTTCACCTTAAAATTGTTGCCCTTTGGCCAGCACAAGTTGTTTGTGTTAAAAATCAGGGTAACTCAAATACAGCACCAAATGGGTGTTCTTAATCCTTGATCAAAAGAGGATTGAATAAGATCAGGATGACTGTTACGGAGTTCATGGTGAACAAGCTGGTATTTTAATCAAGCATCAAAGTTCATGGTCTTAGATATGAAACTTTACTGTGTAATGGTTGTAATTGACTTGTTACTGACTTCACTGACTTTCAGGGTAGTATCCCTTGGTTGTACTGACAGGGTAATCTCCTCCCTTTCAGCTTTAGCTGTCTTTTGTGTCTAGCAGAAGTAGCTCTGTCAGCATTTTTAATGGAGGATTTCCTGGTTTTTTTCTGTCTAGATTAGACTTATAGAAGTATGCTTTATGGAATTCACTTGTTTATTATTAAGTGGGGCTGTGTGTGTTTAGCAACAAAAGCTTTTGTATGCTTGTGTATGCTAGTAGTACTTTTCTGTTTTGTATACAGAAGTGAATATAGAGGTGTTTATGTGTATAAAAGCAAATGTATGTAAATATACTGAAGAATTAATGTATTTGGGTTCAAGAGCCAAATAGTTTTAGGAAAGGAAAGCTGCTTCCATAAGACAAGTTTTGTCTTCTTGAAAAAGATAAATATCAGGTGTTTGGTTCTAGTGTTTTCAGATACTGGTGACAAATTCTGTTCCCACAAAGTGAGTGGGGGCAAGACTGTATATCAGTGTGAAGTTATAGTGATGTTGATATGAAAAAGCCAGGACTTATCAAATGTTTTGACATGGAAATAAGCTGTTGCCTGTAGCCACATCTGCACTGTGCTCCTAGCTCCTCTGCTGAGGTGCAGGCTCTGTGGTCTACTTCACATTTGTTGTCAAATGAATATGGCTAAAAGCATGTACCTGGTCAGTCACCGCAGAGCCACTGACACATGATGACTTGCGTGTCAAAGGTATTTTGCTTGACAGCATCAATTGGAATAATTAATCCCTGTTTAGTCTTGCCAGTATGTGGTTTTGGATACAATTAATATACTCTGTTACTTCTTCCTGTAGCATAAGATGATCATAATGTGAATTCTTAGATTCTGTATCTTGTGTTTTAAAAGAATTAGAAGCAGAAGTTGTCTTGGTAGGACATTCAGCTGTGTAGTTCAGCTGCCAAGGGTGGTTAGTCCATGTATGAATAAATACCTTTGCTGCTCTGTTGATCTGATGTGTGGTGTTACATTGACCTCTTCTATTTTTGAGATGCTTTTCTTTCTCCTTTTCAGGTGAAGCAGGAGCTGTAGAAGGAAGAAAGATCCTGTGGCTCGCAATCATGCCATTCCCCTTTGGCAAGTCCCACAAGTCTCCTGCAGACATAGTGAAGAACCTGAAAGAAAGTATGGCAGTTCTAGAAAAGCAAGACATCTCTGACAAAAAGGCAGAAAAGGTACAGTTGGGACTTTTCAATTGCTAAACTGTAGTTGAAAGATGAGGAGAAATTCGCAACTGTTGAAATTGAATAAATGAGGCATTAGTTTTGAGTTTTATACCCTGATAAAGGGTAAGTTACTATGTACCTTTGAATGTGCTTTTCATGTTAGTTGGCTTTGCATTTTTATGCCACTGGCAGCTGATATAATACTTAATTTGGTTTGGAACTGTAGGATGTTGCATTCTTTAATAAGCAGCTTACAGCAATACAGTATTCTGGTGCTTGTGTCCACCATAATGGCTTTATTATTGTGCAGTAGTTCTGCCTGTGCTTCTTGATGCAGTTGTTGAGAGCAGAGTGTCTCTGTTACTGAAGCTAAGGAACTTTGTGTCTCAGTGGATGTCAGTAGAGGATATTTTTTCACCTTTCCTTAACTCTTCTACAGCCCACATGAAAAAGTGAAAAGCTTCTGTGTGAGTGCAGTTTCCTTTAGATGGGATGATTTGGTGCTTCAGGATTTGTACCTGTCAACAGCCCTTTACTTTTCAAAAGAAAGTACTTTGAAGTTCAGCCTATGTGCAGCTGCAACCCAACTAGTGACTTGTATAAAGGGGTATTTACTTGTTTAGGTGAAGTTTTTTTCTGATAAATTCAGCACAAGGGCATAGATTTCAGTACATTAAAAAAAAAACAAGCCAAACAAAACCAAGCAAACAATACTTATCCTTCTCCAGTTTACTGTCTTTTGAAGCAGGCTATGATACCATCGTTGGATCCTCTCCCAGCATTATTTAACTGCTCTCTGGCATTCCTGACATCCTTACATAGTTCCATGTAGGAGTTAGTCACAACCTTCTTTATGTTCACAAGCATTTTTAAGAAGAATGTGGCCAGCTTCACTGCATCCAGTTTTACCTAGATTTGGTACTAATACTTGAAGTGCAGGAGAATCCAGGTCTTAACTGGATTTATGTTTTTATCCAGATACTCTTTGCCAGCATGTGGTATGTTCCAGGTCTCTTGCTGTATACCTTAGTATTTTTCACTGATGCTGCTTCTCTTGTACTTGAGAGTTAAATGTTATGGCCTGTTATGCAGGCCAGCATGGAGGCTGAGAGGATTTTCAGTTGTTGCTGCTTTTCTTCTGTCCCTAATAAAGACATCTGTCAGGAGAGGAAGGGTACGTGCTTTGTGATGGAACATGGTACTACCTCCTTCATCTCGGTCTCATTATCAATACCCAGAGATGTGGCTTGATCTTAAAATCCATGCTCTTGTGTCATCTTTTTCTTAGATCTCTAATGGGGAACAGACCGGTTTCATTCCATTGTGCATAGCTGTGCACTGTGTCACATGCTATGTTCTTGGTGGTGTAGCTAAAGATTATTATGTACCATTTGCTTTTTGCTGGCCTTTAATCCCATATCTCCATTTTCTTTAAAGACCTAGTTTATGCGAGGCTGATTCTTTGACAAGGAATAATATGCTAAGCCTGTAGAGTTGTTTCTCCTGTGTCATATAGAAGGCAACACATTCTGCTTGAAGAAGTGTGAGTATTTCCTGCATGAGATCTTGGGAAAAAGTTCTTCTCTGTGAGGGTGGTAAGGCCCTGGTACAGGTTGCCCAGAGAAGCTGCAGCTGCTACACTACATTGTTCCTTGAACCTGAGTTCACACAGTTGTGATTTTCTTTACTCTTGAGCATAGGGGATTTGAAATGTGTATGTGTTTCTTCCACAAAATAATTGTAAATGCCCCTGTTGTTTTATACCTGATAGCTGGCTGAGGTTCCAAAGACATACTAGTACTTTTTTTACTGCAGTACCACAGTGGGTTTGGTTTTTATATGTAGCTCCTACGATGCAGTAGCAGCACAATGCTGTTATGAAAATACAGATTTTGTTACTATATAGAGGATGCTCTTTGATAGCTTGCTAATACACTTGGAAATACAGATTTTGAATCATAGAATGGGACAGGACAACTTCCACTAAACCATGTAACACAGAACCTTGGAATGGTTTGGATTGGAAGAGACCTTAAAGCACATCCAGTTCCAACCCCCTGCCATGGGCAGGGACACTTTCCACTAGAGTAGGGTGCTCCAAGCCCCTGTGTCCAACCTGGCCTTGAACACTGCCAGGGATGGGGCAGCCACAGCTTCTCTGGGCACCCTGTGCCAGCACCTCAGCACCCTCACAGGGAAGTGTTTCTTCCTAATGTCTAAATCTCCTCTCTCTCAGGTTAAAGCCATTCCACTTTGTCCTGTCTCTACATGGCCTTGTAAAACATCCCTTCCTAGGTCTCTTGTAAGCCCCCGTTGAGGCATGTGAGGTAGTCCTGAGGAAACTTGAAATGTCAAGTGCTTTATTACTGAAAATGTGTTCATCACAGATGCTGTTTTCCATTGCTTGTGTATTTTCAGAGAGAAGGGCTGAAGGGAAGGGGAAGGAAAACTTTCATATGAATGGGACCAATCCTTTATGTAGTCCATTAGTCTTTTACTTGCATCTTCCTCCTCTTTAGCTGACATCAGCATTTATTTTTATACGATCAGTTCCCTTTGTGGCACACATTTACTGTTGTGAAGGTAAATATTTACTGGTGTAACAAACTTGTTCTTCCCCACCCTCTGACCTTGGGTTTACCTGCTCATAACAGCTCCTGTTTTGGCTTTCAGATGATTACTTCCGCCATGTTGCTAACTCGTGAGTTGACTATGGTAGGCATGGTTGGTTTCTCTTCACACTACCAGCCCTATACAATAGAATAGTATATTTATATGTATGGGACAATGCAGTATGCTATTTTGATTCAGTTGTCCACATGTAATATCGTGTTATATGCCATAGAAGAGATTTCACTCAATGAGTTAACACTGTTGTTACAGTGCAGTAGAATTCTGTACTTGTTAACTTGTGTATGCAATTGATTTGTGATTGAAAGAAGGCTGAAGGTTAAGGAATCTACCTTGTCTATGGTATGGGGCTGTTACTCAAAGGGTAAAGATGGGACTTCTCCAGGAAGTAACGAGTGAGAAGACCCTTTTAGTTGAGCTTAGCTCTAGAATGATAATGATATCTTCATACTAAATGCTGAAAAATAATCAGTTTTGACCTTTAAAATAAACCTGTGGTACTGATGTAATTGTGTATTTACAAAATTTCAATTGTTTTTGTAAGCATTTTGGAATCCATTCAATTCAGTCCCTTCAATGATAAAATACTTTGGGTTGTAAGGGACCTTCAGAGCTCATCTAGTCCAATCCTCTCCAATGATCAGGGACATCTTCAACTAGATCAGGTTGCTCAGAACCACATTCAACCTGGCCTCAGAATCTGTTTCCAGGGATGGTGCATCCACCACCTCTCTGGGCAACTTGTGCCAGTGCTTTACCACCCTCACTGTAAACAGTTTTTTCCTCACATCAAGCCTGAATTTCCCCTCATTTAGTTTAAAACCATCACCCCTCTTTCTGTTGCAAATTTACATAGAGTTATTACAGTGGTGTTTGTTACTTATGATAGATATTGCTGTAGACTAGTAAGAACAGTCACCACATACAGGCTCAAATCTACAGTTAGTTTACTTTTTGATGGATATTTTCTTTAACAGTCTGTTAAGTAACTGCGTTATGGTGTGGATAGAACCCATAGACCTGGAGCCTGTTGAGCTCATCTTAAATACTTCAGGACTATATGTCCTTCATGTTTTTCTACTGTTTCTCAAAGTACAAGTACGTGTTGCTTCATAAAACTCAAATATTGCAGTTCTACAAGCCAAAATGAAGTATTGGCACTGCTTAGCATTTAAAGAAATAGTAAATTTTGAGAATATCACTGAAAAAAGACTGGAATAAGCCATCACGGTTTATAGTTATTAAAGCATACAGCTATTCTGTTTTGACAATCATGCATGTGACTTCATTGTATTGGTTTTATTTTGAAATAATATCTTCCTGTCTTTGATAAAAATAGAAAAATAAGTGCTTTCTTTATTTTCCTTACTTTACATTTTACTTTTAGTTTGACTTGTCCTCACATTGTATTGACTGGCACCATTGAATTTCAAATGTGACTTGTCACAGAATGTTTCTCGAATTCACTGGTTGCTCCTTCTCAGAGTTGAGGGTATAGATAAAAAAAATCAACAGATAGAAAATACATAATGTATAAATATATATTTATAGAGTGTAATGTGTAGAATATGTTACAGTCTGTGTATATTCTGTACCTTTAAAAATATACATTACTTATATTAGAAAGAATATATTTTTTTATATGCAGTCTCTGATTGTTAGTTCCACTTTTGATTAAAGCAGCACATTAGGCAATTCAGATACCAATATCTTAGGAAAGCTTGCAAGTGATGCTAACTGGTCTTCTTTTGTCTGTCCTGTTTTTTTCCACTAGTTTTTCACTTAGCTCTTAACGCTGGTACTTAGTGTGGTACTGATGGACAGGGGTAGAGCAGCTGATGTCATCTACCTGGACTTGTGCAAAGCATTTGACACTGTCCCACATGACATCCTTGTCTCTAAACTGGAGAGACATCAATTTGATAGGTGGAGCACTCGGTGGATAAAGAACTTGCTGGATGGTCACACTCAAAGAGTTGTGGTCAATGGTTCAATGTCCGGCTGGAGATCAGTAACAAGTGGTGTCCCTCAGGAATCGGTGTTGGGACCAGTCTTGTTTAACATCTTTGTTGCTGACATGGACAGTGGGATTGAGTGTGCCCTCAGCAAGTTTGCTGATAACACCAAGCTGTGTGGTTCTGTTGATAAGCTAGAGGGAAGGAATGCCATCCAGAGGGACCTTGACACACTTGTGAGGTGGGCTGATGCCGACCTCATGAAGTTTAACCGTGCCAAGTGCAAGGTCCTGCACCTGGGTCGGAGCAATCCCAGGCACAGCTACAGGTTGGGCAGAGAAGAGATTCAGAGCAGCCCTGCAGAGAAGGACTTTGGGGTGTTGGTTGATGAGAAAATGAACATGAGCCGGCTTCAGTGTGCACTCACAGCCCAGAAAGCCAACTGTATCCTGGGCAGCATCAAAAGAAGCGTGACCAGCAGGTCAAAGGAGGTGATCCTGCCCCTTTACTCTGCTCTCATGAGACCTCACCTGGAGTATTGTGTGCAGTTCTGGTGTCCTCAACATAAAAAGGACAAGGAACTGTTGGAACAAGTCCAGAGGAGGCCACACGGATGATCAGGGGCTGGAGCACCTCCGATATGAAGACAGGCTGAGAAAGTTGGGTCTGTTCAGCCTGGAGAAGAGAAGGCTGCGTGGAGACCTCATAGCAGCCTTCCAGTATCTGAAGGGGGCCTACAGGGATGCTGGGGAGGGACTCTTCATTAGGGACTGTAGTGATAGGACAAGGGGTAGCGGGTTGAAACTTAAACAGGGGAGGTTTAGTTTGGATATAAGGAAGAAATTCTTTACTGTTAGGGTGGTGAGGTACTCGAATGGGTTGCCCATGGAGGTTGTGAATGCTCCATCCCTGGCAGTATTCAAGACCAGGTTGGATGAAGCCGTGGGTGATACGGTTTATTGTGAGGTGTCCCTGCCCATGGCAGAGGGGTTGGAACTAGATGATCTTGAGGTCCTTTCCAACCATAACTATTCTATGATTCTATGATATAATTTTTTTGGTGTAGCTATCTAAATTCCATTCTGCATCTGAAATGTTAAAAAGAGCTCCACACATCATTTATTTGGAATATGTTTGAGAGCTCATGGAATATAAAGGAGTTCTTCTAGAACTTCTAGAACAAATTTGTAAAAGTTTATTTCTTGTCCTTTTTATGTTGAGTTTTAGAGTAGAAGAGAAGGGAATACAGAAATGTTGTGTTTTATGGAATTGTAGTAGACTTTGGTCTTTAATAATATTTTGGCCTAAGTTAAACCGATACAAGCAAGTCTCTTCATGGTGAAGATGGTACAGGTTGCCTAGAGAGGTTGTAGAGTGTCCATCCATGGAGTTGTTCAGAGAGCATGGCTGGCTATGAGCCTGATCAACCTGACAGGACTTTGAGGTTGAGCTCGTGGTTGGACCCTGATGACCTCCTGAGTTACCTTCCAACCTAAGCTGTGTTTCTGTGTCTCTAACCATTACTTCCTGCTGAAGTCATGTGTTATTCCAAGTTCAAGTGAAGCATGCTGAGATGGTCTTGACAGTTATGAAGAGTGTGGGAAATAAGTTCAAGTCCTGGTGTGTCTTCTTGAAGTTACTGAGTTGTATCTTCATGTTAGTCCAGAAGGAAAAATTCCATTGGCATTCTTCTTAATTGCAGGCCTTAAAATAGGTAGCTACTTGAACCTCTGCCTTTCTTCCTGTTTCATCTTGCTTTCTAAATTAGTGTGCAGGGACAAGCTGCAACAGAATTTTTATTGCTGTTGCTTCTTTTCCTTGTAGCCATGCATCAATTCATCTCTTCCTATCTCCACATTTGACAGATGTTCCTGTTCTTAGTAAAGGATATTTCATTTGTATTTTAAAGAAATAGAGCAGTTGCGTGGTGTAATAATACTACAATATGATGAGCTGGCTTTCTCATATAACATCTTCATGAGCTGTCGAGCACCTGCTTCTTGCTGTCTTACTAGCAGTACACAGAAAATCCTTTGGAATTTTGAATGAGGAGGAGACAACTGGGACTAGTAACTGCAGTTAGCAAAAAGAGGGAGGCAACGGGGAGTGGAAAGTTGTGGAGGAGCTGAAGATGATACGGAGCCTCTGTAAAGGTCACGGATTTCTTACTTGCATACCTAGCAAAGCTGGAATGGCTTTGGGTTGAGTAGTGCGTGAGTCATGCTGATCCTGAGCCTCTTTAGGTGTAATGCACAAATGAGAAATCTTTTTACATGCCCCTTACAAGATGGGCAGTATCCAGAATGTGATTGTTTTTTTAGTTGATTAATTTTCCATGTGCCACCAATCATAAATACCTTACATAAATAAAAGTGGACGCATACCTTGATGGAAGGTTCATCTAAATACAAAACATTAGTGCACTTACCATCATTCATACCTTTTAAGTACGTGCAGGACTAATACAATATAATTAAACCAGCTATTTATGATTATAATTTTCAGCATTTTGCTCCCCCAGGATATGTGAACGTATATATTGAAAGGAGTAGTTATTTTTATTTTGCTCCAAGAAAACCATGTTTTAAAACTTAAAGGGAGTGTTTAGAAGTGTTCTCCTTTTTTGTTTGTTTTTCGGTTTGTTTTTTTTTTAATTTTGTTTAAATTTTTGTTTAATTAATTACATTTAGAATTAGATTCTAAATTTAGAATTAAATTTAATTAAATTTTTTCATGAGATAACTCTGCTTCAGTAGTTAAATGCTGCTCCAGCCCATCACAGCACCTTAGGAATTCTTATACTGGATTCTGTAAGTGAAGGGTCAGACTTGTCTGTCTGCTGTAAGATGGGAAGCATCTTACACTTCTGATTGTCTCCTGTATCACTGTGTTCTTTTGAGTGCACCAGTTTCTGGGTCTGTTTTATAGAACCACACACTGGTGTGTGTTGGAAGGGACTTTGAAGCTCATTCAGTTCCAACCCCCTGCTGTGGGCAGGGATGCCATCCACTAGAGCAGGTTCCTCCAAGCCCCATCCGGGCTGGCCAGTTTGTTCTTGTATACTGAGGTAACTCAGTATAAATCAGGATTTTTTGGGGTTTTATTAGTTGGAAAGGAAAAAAATTCATCCCCAGTGTCTGGAATGGGAGCCTAGCATTTGTCAAAACTTAATGAGTGCAAGATCTGTTGGAGGGATACATTTGCTCTCTCTAAGCAGTTCACTAGACAGGCATTTGTCTCCATGTCATGTTTTCCAATCTGATCCTGCATTCTTCTGTTTTACACCCTATTCCTATTCTTTAGTGGGGTTTTGAATAGGAATTTTGAAGGCAATAAAAAGGAAGAGATTTTTACTTTTGGTAACTTGCTAAATAAATTGTATGTGTCTTGCCCTTTTTAAATAACCTGTAACGGTCCTATTCACAGAGAGATTGTATATTGTGTTTTAACAGTTGCCATTTCCTGCTTGTTTTTCCCTTAATGGAAGCTTGCAGATGTGTGTGATTACAAAGACAAATGACGTTGTGCTCTAACTGTATTCTTCTCCCATTTTCTTCAGGCCACTGAGGAAGTCTCAAAAAACCTTGTAGCCATGAAAGAGATCTTGTATGGCACAAATGAAAAAGAACCACAGACAGAAGCTGTGGCACAGCTAGCTCAAGAGCTGTACAACAGTGGTCTTCTTAGTACCCTAGTAGCCGACTTGCAACTAATTGATTTTGAGGTAAGAAAAGAAGCTTGGCACTTACATTGTATATGTTAAAATAAACACATCTGATTTCCTGCCACTTCATTTGGTTAAGACATCTTTTGATCTTCAGCTTTTATTTCTGGCTGGAACATAACCATTAAAAAGAGAGCTCCCTTTTCCAAACTACCTGGAAAATTAAGCCAATATAGAACATGAAATGTATGAATTTAGGCACATAAACAGCATAGAACTGAAGCAGATAAACGTCTAATTCTGATGATACAGTTCTGTTAAAATAATAGAATAATTCTTAATTGTTGTGTACACACAAGGGTTAATCACTCAGTGATCATATAATAGCTTACACGAGCTATAGTACTAGAGGGCATGTTTATATTCTCTGGTTAAATTCAAGTACTTGGTAAAGAGAATTATTGTAACATTTATGGAGAATTAGCTAAGTTAAAGCTGCTGATTTTGTTAGCAGTCCAGTATGTCTTCCTCTCTTTAGAAACAAATGATCCAGGTTTTTTTCTATTTTCCTCATCTTTTTTCTGCTTATTAAAAAGCCCCAACAGATGCAAATTTTTATTGATTACTTCAAAATAGCAACACTTATTTATATTCAAACTCTACACAAACCTTTATCTGGCATTTGTCACCACATCACATGGAATAATTTAGCTTCCCAGTGGCACAGTGAAAAATCACCCTATTTAGTTATAAGAAATGGCAGTACAATTGGATTTTCCTGTTTTCCCTGAGGTCCCACAAGAGGCATGTGGTCTAGGAAAGGAGCCAAACCCCATGTATCTCCACAGTCTTGACCATAAAGACCATCCCACTTAAGGTTGCTTAAAAATGGGATTGTTCATAAACAAGTTGTGCACGATGCAAACACAGCCGTTTAAAGTCCTATTGTTGTATGACATTCCAAAAACAATGGCTTTCTTCTCTCTTCTTTCTTCTCTCCCTTCCACCCCACCCATAACTCCCTCTGATTTGTGTTTAATACAGTGGTATTTTTTCCTTACCCACACAACTGTTTATACCAAACATAAAACATTCAGGTTGTTAAATAAGCAAGGAGACCTGAGAAAGCTGAGAGGGAGTGCTGAAATGTGATGGCCTTTAATTGCTGAAGAAAGGAAGTCATGAAACGTCATCTGGATTCTGCTGACCTCTAGATTCTTATCAGCTTGGTGTTTACTCAGCCTGGTTATTAGTGAAGGAAACCTTCCTCATCTCCTGATAATGGAGAATGATAACAATTCCTACATGCTATCATTAAGGAGAACTATTCATTTTATTCTAAGGGGACTTGAAAAGATTTCGAGTAGTTTCCTACTTGAGGACTTTCTGCTGCTTTGTTGGTTGAGGATATGACAGTTCCCCTTTGAGAACAAGTCATTCAGTCTGCTTTCTAGTCCCGAGCACTTCTGCTCTTCAAGGATGGGATCTGGCAGGTTGTCCGGCTTTTGTTGTTACCTAGAATTAATGTCAACACACCTGTGCTCCAAGCACATGCTGCCTTCCCAGTTGTTACAAAGTCCATCAGTGTTGGCTTTGATATCTCAAATCTCTATGGTTGTGGGCTTACTACTGTATCTGAAATGATTTCTCCATAACTGATGGAAATATGAACTGGATTTTCTGTTGATTCTTACACATGAAGAGTAGATATGTCCTTTTTTTAAGTCAAGAACTTAACTCATTCCTGAAGGTTTCCTTTGTAGGACAGGGATAGACAGCTAAACAATCGACAGGGACTGTTCACTCTGACTCTTAAAACGTCTGAAATGTATTTGAATCTGAATAGTATGGTTAAAAAAAACTCCAAAACTAAACCAACACCCCCCCCCCAAAGTAACTGACTTAATATTTTAATGATGTAATTAAGAAACTGACCATTCAGACCTTGCTGTATGTAAAGACCTATGTAAAATTATTTCCTCATCTGGAAGCTTGTTTTCCAAGCAAAGCAGTTGACACCATCTACTTAACAGTCTTACAAGTTTTCTCCTTTCTGATTTGCACTAGCATGCCTGTAGAAGAGGTGGTTTCCTTTGTGCAGTTGTTGGTTTTGTTCTCTTTTTTTTACTTTTATTTATTATTTCTTTTAAATGAAAGAAAAAAAGCCCAAAACAAAGGGGGACTGAATCCTTCTGCTGAGAAGACAATACTAGCACAGTCTCCCTCTCACCTCTCGCAGTCGTGGCTATTGGCACAGGGTTCAGTGCCTGTTTGCCCTTGCTAGGCCACGAGATCACTTAGTAATACATCCTTCTAACAATAACTAGCTTTGGTATTACTGTGTACCACTATCAGCTCAATTCTGTGCATAATAAGGAAATGCTGTTCTTGCTGGTGGAGCCAAAGCAAATTGTGAGATCCAGCACAAAATTGGCAGTGTTAGTGAATGAGAGTTGATGACTATATTATGTGGAGTTTGAGTAAAGCAATTTCTGGAAACACTGCTCTACTCATTTCAGAACAAAGAGTTTTGGTGTTGGTTTGGGCTGGCTTTCAATGGAATTGTAATTGAGAAAACAAACATTTACAAACAAACTCTTATGTCCTGAAAACAACACTCGAACAAAACTGCCCATGGTAATTCACAAACATCTCATTTGTAAGACTACACCCTACATTTTTATAAACATTTGATTTTTTTTTTCTTGATGCTGATTAGGAAACTGAAATAATTTTGAATAAATGCTGGTTTTTAATTTTTTTTTTAATTAAATAAGCCTGTATTTTTACTTCACAGGCTGGCTGATGTTACCCAGGGCATTTATTTTACAGCTAGAGATTGTCAAGGAGCATTATCTACATTCAGGTTTTATGTATAACATTCAGGGAAGCTTCATGTGGAGCTGCTCAACAGGTCTTTATTTGCAAGTCCAGGCTTAATACATATTTACCTTGTTTTTTTCTGGCTTAGATCTGATAATACAGTCTTAAAGTTATCTTTACGGCAGCCCACAATAGCAAGTTAATTGCAGAAATCTGGCTTTTAAATGGTGCATGTTGAATGACACTGAAAAGCGCTTATATTTATAACCAGCTTTTTGTTAGATGTCTGTATGAATTTGCCATCTTTAGCTATGGTCTGACAGAAGAAATCAATAGGAGATGTGTATATATACTTAGAGAACATTCCCTGTCACTTTTAAACTGTCTGGTGCTATCCTTCTACGTTTTCTTTGTGTATCATCTGTGCTGAATTACAGCATCCTAGTCTTATTAATACTTCTGTGCACTGAAAAATGTGAGACTTGCATTTTAGGTGAGTGGATGATTTCTCCTGATAGTTTTGATTTATTTATTTAACTTCCATAAGTTGCAGTTTTAAGTTGGATGTTAGCACTGCCATCAGAAATGCTCTGCACACTCTTAAGGTGTGTTTCTAGACAAAGGGAGAGGATAATGGAATAATGAAGAAACACACAGGCAAGAGCATGGTTAAATGCTGGTATGTTAGTATCAAAAACAAGTATAAAACAAGCCCGGGAGATTGATGAGACATCTGCTGTCTTTACTTAACATAAATTACCTGTGATCTGGCTGTAACCTGACATAGTGTTTTGAGTATTTTGGTGTATTTGAAAGGGGTATAAAGAAACATGATATTTGATCTGTTTAAGGTCAGAGTACAGAGGCTGACTGAGCTCCAGAGCTCACAAAGTATGAATGTGTGAGATGATGATAATGTTAACTGTAAACTTGCCCAGTGGACTTGAATATTGTGTTTTTTAACTGCCGATGTTTTTGACAGGGCAAAAAAGATGTTGCGCAAATCTTCAACAACATCCTCAGAAGGCAAATTGGTACAAGAACTCCCACAGTTGAATACATCTGCACTCAACAGAATATATTGTTCATGCTATTAAAAGGGTACGTATGCTATGAAGCATAAATACACTTCTACGTGAAGTAAGAAGTTTTTACATTCATGGAGAAGCAATGAGTTCTGAAATGTTTTTTCTTTCTTTGTTAAATTTCTTTTCTCATGTCTGTAATTCCCCAAAGTAAAGAAAAATTTGAGTAATAAACCACCAAAAAATTACTTCTGCATAAAATATGACTGAAAGTTGAGATCTGTTAGGAACCTAAAGACTTCTTACTGGGGTAGTGCAGATGTTTTCCTTTCAGTATACTATTTGATCCTATTCGAACAATTTCCTTGTGAACTTATTCATCAAGAGCTGAAGGCTGTGTTTTTCCTTTAACACCTGTCATTGCCAGATTTCTGTCCTATCCCCTGGTCTTTGTTTGGTTTTAGACTTGTTATTGATAGTGATTTATAATCCTGAATTGATAACAAATGCACCAACTCAATTTTGACTGGACAAGGAATGGTTTGGGGCATATGGTGCATGCCAAATGGCTGTTTCTTCCTATATTCTTGTATTATCTGATGTGCTGGATATTGGAGAATCATGCCATACCAAATATGTAATTACATATGTAGAGCTGTGGCCCTCGCACATGAAAACAGAAAGGTGGTGTTAGCATTTTCATTTTAAAACAGGATGCAGAAGAGAATGTACTTTCTACATGTGAAAAGAATTCCTCACATTTCTAATTACATGCATTAAGGAAGTTCTGAAAAGTGCACTTGCAGTGTGTTATTTTGGGATAGAAAAGTTCATCAAACCTACGTACTACTTTTATAGTTGTTGAAGTTATGGGTATTTCAGGTTGTTTGTTTAAGCTATTTTGTTGTAGTATCTCTAAATTTACCTAATCTTGGTCATTTGTGTAAGCCACTGGAAAATATATCATGCGAGAAATGTTCTGTATGGAGAAAGCAGGAGTTTTGCATCTTTTAGTTTCATGCTGACCCCAAAGGTTTAGCACAAGAACTTGTATGGGATATTTGTTTCTCTTCTTACAAGTGTGTAAGATCAACACTCACCTACCAGAAATGCTTTGTTATTTCCCCTCTCCCCTCTTCCTCATTACAGCCCTCATTTAGAGGGGAAGCAAGACTTGGAGGGACAAAAGGATTACAAAGGAAATACTGATTCAATAATTCTTCAAAATAATTTGCAAAAGAAGGCAAAGATGTATGAGGTGCAGAGATGAAACTACTTTCTCAGCATGTTCTCACTGATCCCTGACTGAATGAGGGCTGTAACATGCTTGTGCTCTTTTTTAGTCTGTTGTCACCCTTCAGAAAGCATTATTCTGACATGGATTGTTGAAACACATTCATAAGTCACGATGTTTGAAATGAGCGTTTAGTTAGCTTAAGCAACTTAAATGTGACATCTCATATCTAACTAAGTCAATTTGTTGTAAACTTAAACTATGGGGTGAGTTGCATAAAGTTCAATAGATTTCAAATCTCCCTGACAGTTTAAATGGGAAAGTATTGCAGGATTTAACACAAAAATTAATTCATAAGCAAATGTTTTTTGTATGGTAATAGAGTTAATGCTTAGTATGCACAATGATGCTTTGCTCCTGGATTATTCGAGTGAATCTGAATTAGCTTCCAGTGGTATAGGATGAAGGATCCTTCAGGTAGGAGGCAGGAAGGTATATAAAAGGAGCTTTGACTGCTCCAGAACCAGGTAGGTAACAACAGATACAACTTTTCTCTATACTGGAATAGCTTATATTGCAACATGTTGAGACTAGTTCTTGGTTTGGAAAGGTAGTTTCATCTTCATCCAGGGTCCTACTATTAGTTTGCCTGGGAAACAAGGAGCTAGTAGTAAGTACAAAGGTGTATTTGTATCAGATGTGTTGTAAACACACCGTTGTGCGATCTTGACAGCTGCTGTTGGTGTATGCTCACATCAGCTGAGAGAGCCTACAGTATTTGAGCAAGAAAGCCTGCAAGGAAACGTAGCAACGATTTTGAAATGAAACCATCAGAGATGGCTTCATCACTTCCATCAAATCACTGATGGACGTGTTCCAGAGGTCTCTTGTAAGAAGGTGCAGATTTAGAGGCAGGTGTTCAATACTGGTCTTAGAATACGAAGACAGTGTTGCCAGCATTCCAGGTTTGAAGTCCATGATATGTGGAGTGACGCTGGAAAAATGGTTTAACAAAAGAGGAGATACAAATTTATGTCTAGTCTTGTTAACTCTTCATGCTGATGTCACGCATAGTTTGGTGTAATTACTGTCACGTTTAAACAAACAGCTTTTAAGACACAAGTCACTACTGCTTTTCCAGCTGTCTGCAGTCCCACCAATATGAAAACAACTGATTTTGAGTATGAAGAAAATACTCCATTTAGTCTTGTTTCTCAGTTTGTGAAAGTCATTTGCATTGGCTGTTAATTTGGCATTTAACTGGCAGTGATTTCAGTAGTATTTCCTAGAAATATGTAAAAGTGGAGGTTAATGTGGAAACAAGTACCCCTAACTTCTGGCTTTGGTTTACTTGATGGCACTGAAACCTGTTATGAGCAGGGTGGTGTTGCATTGCAAACTTGTGAAGGTATTTGTAAAGAATCTTCTTTTGCTCTTTTGTTTGTTGGTCTGTCTTTTAATAGGTACGAGTCTCCAGAAATTGCTCTAAATTGTGGAATAATGCTTAGAGAATGCATCAGGCATGAGCCACTTGCTAAAATAATCTTGTGGTCAGAACAGTTCTACGATTTCTTCAGATACGTGGAAATGTCAACATTTGACATTGCTTCAGATGCATTTGCCACATTCAAGGTAATTTACATAGAACATTTGGATTGTTATTACTTCTGCAGCTCTCTGCTGTGTGAATCCAGATGATGGGTGTTATGTTCTTAGGCAAAACAAGCCTATGGAAAGGGGTAAAACAAGTAGGTGTGATGCAGATGGGTAAGCAGGACACTGTTCCTTATTTCTCAGAATGCAGGACATTGCTTTAAATGTCTATGCTGTGTTCCCAATAACTTTTATTCCAGAAAGCAAGATTTAAACTTTATTTAAGTCATGCATTAACTGAATGTATGTGAATATATTCTGTTACATACCTGTGTGTATTTGATGCTGATGCTTTGTCTGGGGAAATCTTTTGTTACCCTAAAACAACCACTTTTGGGACTGTACGCATAGTATGGTCATTGTTAAATACTGGGTCTTAATCTTGGTTGTGTGAAGTTATGTGCAAGTGTAGCCTTGATCTATAAATAGCATTCTTCAGTGATAGTTCCATGGACTGTTTACCTGTGTCAATTAACATAATACATCCCAGACCTTTCCTAAGTGATGCCAGGATCCTTGACAATGTCCAGGTAACTGCATTCATGTCCTGAATTTCTTCATTTAATGAAATAGCAACATTTTCTTTTGGATGTTTTATGTGTACTCTCTGTCTAATGAGAATGTCTATGTACTGTTTAAATATTTTAGTGTAAATAGTGGTTTTGTGCTGTTTTGCAGGATTTGCTTACAAGACACAAGTTGCTAAGTGCAGAATTTTTGGAACAACATTACGATAGGGTGAGCAGATGGATTTTAATACTCTGAATTTTCTAGTGCTGTGTATCTTATTTGAAGAAATCAGTATTTTCGTTCCTTGTTTTTAGCTTTGTGTTTGGAAATTTGCACACAATATAAACGAATTGAATTGACAGTAATTTCTGCCAAGCAGGTAATTAAAGATTAAGGTGTTCTGTTGAATGTAGAAAGACATAAGAACAGACAACTTGATCTGATTTTTCCACTAGAGGGAACCCTTTCCTTGTCTTTGTCTTACGGCTGTATTAACTCACAACAACCGAAGAATGCAAGGTAGCCCCCTCCATCTGCTGGGGACTCCTGAAACTAATGAACAGCATCCAGTATCAGGAATTACTGTAGTTTAAGAAATAAGTGTGACCAGTAGGTTAAAGGAGCTCTGCCCCTCTACTCTGCATTCGTGAGACCCCACTTGGAATACTGCTTTCAGTTCTGGTGTCCCCAAAATAAGAAGGGCATGGAGCAAGCCCAGAAGAGTCCATAAAGATGACTAGGGGCTGGAGCACCTTCCATACAAAAACAAGCTGAGAAAATTGGGTCACCCTGGAGAAGAGAAGGTTGCGTGGAGACCTCAGAGCAGCTTCCAGTATCTGAAGGGGGCCTGCAAGGATACTGGAGAGGGACTCTTCATCGGGGACTGTAATGATAGGGCAAGTGATGATGGACTTAAACTTAAACAGGGGAAGTTCAGGTTAGATTTAAGGAAGTTCTTTACTGGGAGGGGTGGTGAGGCAATGGCACAGGCTGACCAGTGAATTTGTGAATGCTCCATCCCTGAAATGTTCAAGGCCAGGCTGGATGGGGCTTGGAGCAGCCTGGTCCAATGGAAGGTGTCCCTGCCTGTGGTAGGGGGTTAGAACTGGATGATCTTAAGATCTTTCCCAAACAAACGTTCTATGATTCTCTAATGAGATAACTACTTCCACCACATTGCAATCTAACCATTAAATGTGCCTGAAAGTGTAATTGATTTTTTTATAAGGCATATGCAGTGTTTAAGCAGTAGTGACTTACAGGAACCTACAGACTTCGGATTTTGTTTGCATTTTTGGTATGGATTAGCATCTCCTCCAGTTTGCTATAAACATGTGGAAGAAGAGTGTGTATGATGCTTGGGAAGGTCCTAACCCTTCTCTTTATTCTGTGTTCAGTTCTTCAGTGAATATGAGAAGTTGCTTCATTCAGAGAACTACGTGACGAAGAGGCAGTCACTTAAGGTAAGGCACTTTCATTTTCTTCTTCAGTGCAAAGTTAGGGAATTCCTTTATTTTCATGTGCTTTGACTTGAATTGAAATGGCTTCAGTAACTACCTTGGGTAGTATTTAGTTTATTTTTTTGTATGTTTTAGTGCTTGAGATAAGCTACTTTGCTTTAGTGTCCAGTCCTTCCATTAGTTGGTGTCCAGCACACACCCAGCTAATTTCTTTCCCTGTGTAGAAATGGCTATGTGTACACTTATTAGTTGTCTCTTATGTCCAATGTCAAGTAATTTTTTTGTTTGGGCTTGTTTTCCCACTTTTAGCTCCTTGGTGAATTGTTGCTGGACAGGCACAACTTCACAATTATGACAAAGTACATCAGTAAACCTGAAAATCTCAAACTCATGATGAACCTTCTACGAGACAAGAGTCGTAACATTCAATTTGAGGCCTTTCATGTGTTTAAGGTATGTTTAACACCTCCCTCCCCCCCACAAATGACAAAAGAAACCCACCAGAAGTTGCTTAGTTGAGTAAAGGACTTAGCTGAGCCTAAATGGAGCTTATCTTAATTACTGTGTGGCTCAATAAAGAGGGAGATAGTGTTTGTCTTTATTATGATCCATCTTTACAGGTAACAAAAAACGTTGAGAAAACACTTAGGGACTTCCATATAAATAGTGTGTGAACTCTGTCAGAAAATCTTGGAATTCAGAAGCATGAAGAGCAGTAAGATAAGGAGGAATGCATGATTTCACATGAGATCATGAAACAACCTGGAGTTAAAAAGTGGTTTTGTCATGCTGCATGATTGATGAAGGGTAGCAGTATTTCTGTCGAATCACCTAAATTTCAAAGTCTGAATTGTAATTTACACGTTGTAGCAGATACCTTCCAACTTGGCAGCAGACAAGCAAATACCTAAGAGCTTGTAGATGGAACCTGAGGTATAAATATTTTAGGGAACTTTAACATACACATCCGATGCTGTATATAACATGAAACCATGCATTTGCCACTAAATTTAACTGGGAGGTGTCTTCAGTGGTTTTTGCAGAGGGTATTTTGGCTGGTCAGGTCCTACAAATTTAATTTACTTTGGTACCGGTATTCAACTTCTAATAAAACCCCCTTGCATTTACTCCATTATTTTTTTGTCTGTAGCGATACTGGAATGTGGAATAATGAAAATATTCTAAGTTATTGTCATCACTGTTTTGCTGGCTGGGTTTGTTTTTAACTTAGCCTTCTGTTTCCTATTGCCATGCTAAATGCCTTTTATTTTCTTGCAGGTGTTTGTAGCCAATCCTAACAAGACACAGCCTATATTAGACATCCTTCTAAAGAATCAGACCAAACTTATTGAGTTCCTCAGCAAGTTTCAGAATGACAGGACCGAGGATGAACAATTTAATGATGAGAAGACCTATTTAGTTAAACAGATCAGGGATTTGAAGAGACCAGCACAGCAAGAAGCTTAACCTCCAATAAACCCTTAAAATATTAAACCCAAATTCAGCATTTGCTGTTAGATATTCAGCATCAGGCACTCTTACCGATTCATGAGGAACATTACTGCTAATCTGCTGTTCAGTGAACGGTTTTTGTTTTTCTCTTTTCTTTTTTAGTCCAAGTTGAAAAACATAGCTGCTGCTTTCTTGCACAATGTGGACTTTCTTGATATTTGTGTCATTTCAGAATTCAAAGACACTGCTTGTTTTAGGAGTCCTGAAAAGAAAGATTCTAGGTTCGTGAAAGCAAACATATAGATACTAGTTTGGTTTAGGAGAGAAGGTATTAATGTAGTTAAGTAACAGGTTGCATGCTTGCAAATCTGAATAAATCTGTATGTTTGCACTTACCTTGTTTGAGATACGAGCACAATGTGACCTGTGCATACCTGGCACCATAGTATAAGATTATATGCCTTGATTTAAAAAAAAACAAAAATGTGCAGTGCTTTATTTGTAATCAAAGGGGAAATGTATCTAAGATGTGAGCTTATTGGGATAAAGTTGTCTTGCAAATAAACATATTGAAACTTAGCAACTTTTAAAAGAGTGAAATCTCCAGGTTCATAAGGAAAATGTATATATGCCTTTCACTGCTTTATAGAACGTTTTGTTTTGTTTTTTTTTGACATGATTTGGTTTTTCTGAGAATTGACTTGTAAACTTGGAAATATGTTCTGAGGGGTTTTGTTAATTTTACTTCAAAGGTATTTCAGACAGTAGACCTAGCAGTGACATTTTGCATTTCATTTCAACAATGCTTGCTGGTTTCTTTTGTATATAACTCCTAGGCTGCTCATTTCTTTAAAATATGATTTAATTTGTACAGCAGAGGAATGTTATTGTATTAGTCTGTAACTATTACCTAATATTGAGTTTTACAAAATGAATGCTCATATGTAATTGAATACTTAAGATCACATGGAAATGCTGATTTAACAATCTTAAATCCTGCAGCATTAAAAGGAAGAAAAACCCACCAAAACCCAAACAAATTCACTTATCTAATGGGGTGTCATCGCTTAGGGTAGGCTGAAATAGAGAACTGGAACCCTTTGTACTACATTTTTTACTGGATAATATTGGCCTTATTCAGTTAAACTAACATTGTGCTCACCAGCTCAGCAAAGGTTATGCAAAATTAATAGTGATCACTCTTACTGCTGGGGAGCCTGCAGTGCATCATTTCTTTCT
Source organism: Melopsittacus undulatus (assembly GCF_012275295.1). Taxonomy (NCBI): domain Eukaryota; kingdom Metazoa; phylum Chordata; class Aves; order Psittaciformes; family Psittaculidae; genus Melopsittacus; species Melopsittacus undulatus. The sequence continues at coordinate 69,879,195 of NC_047532.1, read as the reverse complement.
TATAGTAAGTAACTCAGTATAGTAGTTGTGTGAGTGAGTGATTTAATTCCTTCTGACCCCTCTGACTTCAGGAAACAACTTCATAGATGTCCTAGGGTAACAAAATGATTTAATTTTGTTGCTTCTGTTCTTTAATGCTGCAAACTGTCAGTATCTATATAAAAAAAACCAAAACCCAACTGATTTTGCACCATGGTTTTGTTACTGTGACCATACAAAAGGAATCTACTAAATATTGCTCGATGTTATTAAAATTGTATTTATCCATCATATAGTAATGCTAAGATCACAACCAAGCAAACTTACGGATTGGAGTCTGGGAGTGCAAATTCTGCATGGCTGAATCCGATTGCGAATGCTATAGAAAATGTTTGTTGCTTCCTGTCCTCTTCCTAATTAAAATATTCTGCAATCAGCAAGATGAAACTCCAAAGTGATGTGTAAGCTGGTTTGAAAGCCTTCACAATGGAAGTCAGATAGCTCCAGTAAATTGAGTTGTTTAAAATTGCTCTTAACGTCGTAATTGGTCTTATAAAGGTTCTTAACGTGTCCTTTGCAAACCAATTCATTTTGCCTACAAAAAGGAAAATAGCTTACTCTGAAGATCACAGGCAAGCAGAATTGGCCATGAGATGGTGTTATAGTTCAGTACAAACAGTCTATTACCTTTTGGTTTATCATAGCTGAGTGGAGGAGAACATTATTTGCCAAGTTACTCACCATAACATATAAGGCTTCCTCTTTAGAAAATGTAGACATGCTAAAGATTTATATACGTTAAGAAGTGAAAACATTTGGACTGGGATGGAGGTTACTCTATATTAGGCCTTGGAAACAATGGCTATGGTGACTTTTTTTAATATGTGGAAACATTTGAATGTTGGCTTTAGAGAAGAAGTTGTATTTAAATTACAGCTCATCTGACGTGTTCGTATTAAAAACCTATTGTTCTGGAAGTGGTTGCTTATCTGCTTGAAGGCTTAAGGTTATTACTAAAAGGTATTTTAAGTGCGAGCGGGTTTTGGGTTTTTGTTTTGTCTTCTTTTTTTCTTTTAAGTAAGAGATGTATACAATTGTAATTCTATTTCCGTGGTAGCATTTCATTTCTCCTGAGGAAAATGCGTTTTTATCCAAAAAATCTGGCTGGCCCCATAATTTAAATTGAAATAAAATTTTGAAGAAAAACCTCTGGTCTTTACTGTTGTTACTGAACAGGATGAGTTTCTTGTGGATGTGCATCTGTTCTCCTGTGTTGCCTTGGAGGGGTTCAGCTTTTTGAAATCATGTAAAATTCTGGCTTGCAAAAGCATTTTTAAAAAATAAAGACAACGTGCTGCATTAGAGATGTAAGTAATTTAAAGTAATTATTGGTTTCTCTTGCCTGTTTGCAGCATTATTTGCTGATTCTGTTCCTTTTTTGCATGACCAAGGGCAAAGAGAGGAGACGCTATTTCCTGCATCACGTCTAGGGACAGGACCTGATGGGATTTGCAGAAGTGAGTCCTCCATAATTTGGGGTCCTTTTTTCTCTTTAGATTTCAGGAGCCCAAAGTGTGTGCAATTGGTAACTCATTCTTTAGTAAATCCTGTGGTCTTCTTGTCCTTCAAGGTGTCTGTCCATTTTTCACAGGTAACACCCCCAGCTCTGGAAGGTGGCGAACATCAGGAGCATGTGTTACGCTGAAGAAGATAATAAGCCAACCAAACTCCTCTCCTACTCCCCCCAAAAGAGCCAAACCAAAAAAGAAACTGACAACAAAACATTCATGAGGTTTTTATGTACATTCTTTGGATGATTTTGTTAGCAAAATCACTGCAAAATCTGGTTTCCAGGCAGGAACACACTTGCCTTGCAAGGCAAAAATACTTGGTCTTTGATAGCCCCCACTAGAGGCTGCATGTGATGGAGCCTTGGTATAAAAATGCTGGTCTTTTCCTTCCTCAGATCACAGGTTACAAGGGGAAGGAGTCATTTACACTAATCAAATTGTAGATTTTAATTAAAAGAACAAGTGGTCAATTGGAAACAATTTCTTCACTGAAAGGGTGGTCAGGCATTGGAACAGGATGCCCAGGAAAGTGGTGGATTCACCGTCCCTGGAAGTGTTCAAACCCCATGTAGACAAAACCCTTAGTGCCATAGGTTAGTGGTGGCCTTGGCAGTGCTGAGGAACGTTTGGACTTGATGATCTTAAAGGTCTTTTCTAACCTAAACAATTCTGTGATACTTGACAGGGTGCTGGCATGAAACAGCCCAGGCAGGAGGAGGCATGGGGAATGCAAGGAGGTGGTGCACTGACTTCTTGACATCTGTTCTCCCTGCAGAGGTGATGATCAGGACCTGTCTTGTGAGCTGCCATCTCCAGGAATCACTCAGAGCCCTCAGGAGCAGGCTGTGGACAAAGCTGCTTGCAGTAAGTTTGCTTTCTGCTTGCCTGCCAAGTCATTCCTAGAAGACAACTTTGTTGGTTTTCCTTTTGCTGCTGTTTCTGTCCTCCCCCCACCTTTATTCTAGACCTTTGCTGGCTCCTCTGCTGCAATTTTTCTGTCTATTGCTTTCTCTTATGTGGCTGCTCACTTGAGCTGGTGCCATCTCATTGGGTGCAGTACCTTTATTTTTTGTCATCACTTTGGTTATTTCTCATATCTGTGCTCCATTCTCCAAAGGTTTTGGCCTTTGTAAGGATGTCTAAGGTGCTGTTTATTTTAGGTATTCAGTGTACTGTAATTCAAGTTGATGGGTAGCATCCTAAGGAAAAAAGAACCCTGTTCTTTTGCATGTTACGTCTTTAAATCAGTGTTTAGCTTAATCTGAGCACATTGATCTTGTGAAAATTTGTTTCCAGTGTATGTAATATGTATTTACAAGTGTACCTGGTTAGATCCAGTTTAAATCCCATGTGACTGGAGGCAGGGCAAAATAACAACAACATCGAAGTCTGAAAAGTTGTTAAAAAGAGGGAGGAGAGGACCATACCAATATATTGCATCTTGGAAGGAAGTTGGCTATTATGTGAGAGAAAAGACCTGTTCTGCTTCCTTTTGAAAGGTATCTGGTGACTCATCTCTCTTCAAAAACCACCACCACAAAACCCTGAGTTACACAACTAATGAATAATTAGGTTTCTAGTAAGTCTGGGGTATTCACAACAAAATGTAAAGGCAAGCTTTTATGCAGTAAAGGTAAAGATTTGGATTTGTTTTATTTCTTGCTTGGAAACACCCTGGCCAGAGCTGGCTTTCTGTCAGTTTTCATGAACAGACCCTTCATATTTAAGGTTTCTTCACTATCTATGTATGGCAGGAGAGTTTTCTAGTGATGGTGTGGTGGGGCTGAGCACCACTCTGGTATGCAGGGTTACATGTGACAAAGGAGAGCATCTTCCTTATGGAGGTGACACTGCCTGAATTGCCTTATGTGATCATAATACTGGTAACAGTAAAGGATGGATCAAGAGGGCATTGTTGGAGTGAAGGAAGAGAAACGGTGTGCTAGAATATAGAGTTTAGACATGTTTTAGAGGGGTGGATCTGTTTGGAAAAACAAGTGATATATATGTATGCTGCTTTCTATATCTATTGGAACAGTGATGTATGTATTATTTAAGAGAAATGATTATAACTGGGGTTGTCTGCACCCATTAAGTAGTCTGTTCTGCCTACAACTGAATTAACACCCAGTATTTTTGCATTTCTTCCCCAGCAAATTCCTTATAGTGAGCTGTCATGGAGGATCCTGTTACAGGTCTTATTTGTTCTTTTGTGGCAGCCTTTGGGAATGCCTCACATCCCACCAAGAAGAAACTCAGGGTAATGAAAATGTGAGTGTTGCCTAACAAGGTTCTACTAATAAAAGAGATGGTGGACTGAATTTAACATTGCTTAGTGTTTAGAGACTTGCAGGCAGGATTACGTTTGCACTTCATTTGAGCAGAACACAAGAATAGAAGCTATATAGATTTTTAGGGCTGCTTTGGCAAGTTTAAGAATGTCGTGTGTTCTAACATAAATAAACCTTTGTAACTAGAATTTGGGGCATCTAAATAAGGCATGCAGTACATGTAATTGCAGTGTTTAAACAGTTGAGGTGTGAGTAAACCAAGTTTTAGCTCTTTACCAGCCCCTTACAGATTGTACAGTGCTAAAAGAGGTGTTGCTAAGAGAAATCAGACTGTATTGCAGGCTTTCAGGCCTCAACCTAGACAGGTTGAGAAATAGTCTGGAGAGACTAAAAAGTGCAAGGGTTTACCTGGCTGTAAAACTTAGCTTGCAGGGATGCCTCACACTAGACCGTGTGACCCAAAGCCCTGTCCAATCATAAAATTCCAGGTTGGAAAGGACCTCAAGAATCACCTGGTCCAACCTTTCCTGGCAAAGCGTAGCCTAGACAACACATCCCAGCACCAAATCTTAGCACTGCCCTGTGCTGGAGAATCCACCACTTCCCTGGAGAGATTATTCCAATGGCTGATGTTTCTCATTGCGAAAAAGTTCCAAAAAGGAAGTCCTTATTTTACTAATAAAGAGGAATTGCTAATAGCTGCATAGATATCTATGGTGGCTGATGGCTCTTCAGAACGAGCACTAAACTGCAAATCTGGTTTTGAAAACCATCTACTGGGCAGGTAGCACCCAAGGTCTACTGCCTGCTTCTGGTTTCAGCTCAATGCCACCAGCTGTATAGGTCTGCTGCCAGGTCCTGGCCAGGAGAGGTGGCACTGCTGCTGTCCAGCTTGCCCCAGCTTTCCTGCAGCCTCCTGGCTGACCTGGGTGTTGCCTCATCCCACAGACTCCTTCCACATTAGATCGAAACCTGTGGGAAAATAACATGGAGCAAGATAGGGCAGCAATGAAAAGGGTCGGAAAGGATCCAGTTTTGCAGCTGAGCTGTGTTCTCCTAACACAGCACTGCAGTGGGAACAGCGGTTTTGTGTTAGCTGTCTTTGATTCATATAACTGTGTTTAGTCAGCCACACAAACTGTTTCTGGTCTGGGGATATAATAGTTTCTAAATCTTTTTTATCTCTCCTGGCAGTCCCACTCCTTGCTTCTGAACTTCCAAGTTCATAAAGGACATTTTCTGCAGCCCTGCTTTCTGTTAGTTAATCCCTCTCTTGCAGAGTCTGATCCTTCACATATAAAATCCTAATTCTCTTGGCAAATCACTTTTTTCCATTCTTGTCTTTCCCTTCCAATTTCTGCCATTTGTCTTTTCAGTCCTTTTTCCAAGGAACTCTTTTGGACATTTTGGGAAATGCTCTGTAACTGTTGAGTCTCTTGTAAAAAGTGCAGTGGTGAAGAGTGTCATCGAGTATCATTGCTGCAGGCTTTGCCATTTTGCCAACATTCCATGGCAGTGTTCAAGGCCAGCTTGGACAGGGCTTGGAGCAACCTGCTGTAGTGGAAGGTGTCCTTGCCCATGAGAAACTGGATGAGCTTTAAAGTCCTTTCCAAACTCAATGATTCTATGATTTTATGATTGCTGCAGGCAATGTATGGTTTCCTAGAGGTTGCTATTTGTATATCTTTAGAAAATGGTGAATAGCAGAGTGAGAGTACACAGCTGTGTGGGGCACTGAATACCTGGAGTTGATAACAGATTTGTAAAACAGCCAGTGTTTACTTTCTGATTCCAAAATGTATAAACCTTTGTATTTGGGTTTCTGGTGTCAGTGACACTCTGTCACTGAGTGTGCTTTTGCAATCTTTCCTGTCATTTCAGTGCTGTAGGTAGGTGGGCTGGGGCAGCCTCCTTCTGATCTCAAGCTAGTTGGCAGGGGAATCTTGCTCTCCAAGCAGTCAAATGGTATCTATATCATGCTGTGACTAGACAGCAGTCTGCATGGAATGAGCTCAGCAGAGGAGATCAGGTCTTTGATTTCCTAGTCTCTTGGTGGATTAGTCCCAAAAAGACTGTTTCTGCTGCTGCAATTGGATTTGCAGTACTGCTATCAGAAGTGACAGGTTTAAGGACAAATCTCTGCCCCTGGTGCTCAGATTCAGACTGACCGTTGCAGTTTGCGTACATCATCAGTATCTCAACCAGACCTTGCTTCCTTCCACTGCTGTCTTAATCGTTAGCACTCTCAGGGTAAGAAAAGGTAATTGCAAGTCAAACAGCATTTAAATTGGTACACCAAAGGGACAAATGAGGTCAGAACACTGCCCAAACAATGGCTTCATGTCAGGCCCTTGACAGGTATTCTTAGGGCTAGTCTGTAGCCTCTCCTGGAGAGCTGGGTGATGATACCCATGTCACTGTTGTCTGTTTCTTAAGTTAAACTGCTTTTTGTGCCAGTGCTTCCACACGTCTCTCCAGCCTTATCCTCTGGCACAGGATAGAGCTGTAAAGTGAGGTCCTTCAGCCTGTAGCTGCTGAGCTTCTGGATGTGTGGTCTGCTTTTGAGGGGTCTTTCATGTCTAGAGGCTTGCATTCACTGAACAGGGAGGTTTTGCTTTATTTGGGGGGAAAAAAAGTACAGATCAGAGGTCAGAAGTCCTGTGACAGCTGGGAGATGGTTTAATTTGATTATCCTTATCTTACAGTGTGGTCTTTAACTTCAGGAAGCAGAAGGGAAGTGAGAAGATATCTCTACCCAGATGGAATACTGGTAGCTCTCATGTGAGGTTCTCCACACCTCAGAGAAAACTTGTATGCCAAAGTGGGTCTTTTACTGCCCCTTGTTGCCTCCACAACAGCAGAGGGCACAGAGCTGATCCAGGCCAGACACTGGTTGTTCATGGTGACATCACTTTCAGGTTTTAATTCTGGTTTACTTGATGTTTCTTTTCATACTGTGGCTGGACTGTGTCCACCTGAAATTATCCAGAATCAATGTAGATCCTCTGGGACACTGGGCAATTTGTTTAGTCCAGGTCAGTTCAAAATGAAACACTATGTTTTGATCCACTTTACAAACAAAACTTTAATGTTTTTGGTTTTTGGCAGAAACAACTTTTTTCCCCTAATGGAAAATTTCTGTTTTTCTCAGAAACAGAATTCTCTTTCAGAAGATCTCTCCTATGGAAAATTCCAAGCCAGCTCCAATCCTAACACTTAATGCCAGAAAACATGTAGCAGTCATCAGCAGAGGGTGACTCGGGGTATAATATATCATTTAGTCCTAACTAGGGCAACATAGCCACATGAGTTAGAGAACATCAGCAGGCTCAGCATCCCTAGCTCAGCATGCAGTAGGCAATCCACCAAAACCACACTTGCAGAAGAGGGGAAAGGGAGTTTTCAGTTTTGAAAGCTCAGTTGAAAAGCTGAGAAAGAAACTGGCAAAATGTCATCAGATGCACCCTATCTGCTTCCTCTTACTGGCTTCTAAATCCAAAGTGTTTGTTTTACAAATAAGATATCTTTTGTTGTTTGCTGTTTTAGTAGATAGTTTCACCAACAACTAGTCTGAAAGAAAAGGTTTCCTCCTCCTGCAACAAGTATGCTGGAGAGAAGAATCATCTGGCATGTTTGCAGGCACAACAGACTTCAATGTTGAAGTCGGTTCTATTGATGCACAAGAAATAATAGCCTCTAGTCCTTCTCCCTCAGCCCTAAGGTTGCTTTTCTATTCTGAAAAGAGACCAGCTGACTGAGGAAAGCACTGTTCCCTTCAGCAGAAAAAGGATTTGGGATTCAAGCTTGTTTCAGAAGGTAACTTTTAAAGCCTATTTGTGAAAGCATTGCCAGACCTAGCATTCATCTGGGAAAAACAGCAGGCTTCTGGACAGGAAATGTGCAAGACAGCATCACATTGGGAAGGGAAAAAGATGGAGAAAGGCAGGTGAAGTGCTTCAGGCTGTGGTAGTGCTTATGTGTCCTTCCACAGTGTGTTGGTGCATCTCTGTTTTCATGTGCACTGTGCAGGCTCATGTTTTAAGGGCTGAGCTCACAGACTGTAACCAGTTACCTCAAACTTCTGTCTCAAACATGGACTTCAGTGTATATTAAGCATATCCAGGTACTGAAGTACTTTTCTTTGTCTAGCTTCAGTGTAAACTGCTGCTTTCTGCCCTCCTCTGGTATGAACTAAGCAAAAAGAGCAGCTCTGGTTCAGGTTTGCTTGTGTGGTGTCATAGGCCAGCACGTGGTCTTTTCCAGCAGCCCAGTACTGCTCCATCACCACAGCTTGAGGACAGAACTTCTGTTTTGACACCTATGTGGATGCATGTTAGCTGAAAGCATTTCTTAGAGCATGAGAGCAGACCAGGCCATTACGCAGTCACTGTCCCACTGCTGCCCACTGAAAGTCCCAACAGCACAGGAGAAAAGATTACTCCTTTTCCTTAAATGGGATGACTTCCAGACACATCTAGAGAGACTGTCTACAGACCACATTGCAGTAAATAGCCAGCCACAGACTCCTCAAGTTAATGTCAAAGGCAATGAAAAGGCAGTTGATGTATCACTCGTTTCAAGTGTGAAGAACAGGTTTCCTCAGCCCAAAGATAGCTGTGAATTTTGGGGAGGTTTTGTTGAACTAAACCATTAGCAATGTAAAAGAGTTAATTTATTTGAACTTCTGAAAAGATTTATTACAGCTGAACTGAATTTTGTTCGGTTTGGATTTTGAATCTTCAAATTTGTTGACTTTCATCTGTAGCCTTAAGAATCTGATGCATAATGGGCACTAATCAAATGTCCTTACCAGTGTGCTCGGTCCTGACTTGTGCATGTCTTTGATGCTGTTTGCCCCAGAGCCTTCTCTTCAAGGCAGGACTTTAATTTTTAATGTAAAGGAGAAGCAAGTGCAAAAGAAATTCTTTTAGAGTAAGAAGTACCAAAAAACCCTTTCATGTGCTCTGTGCATTATAAAAAGGGAAAAAACAAGAATAGTCCAGATGTTCTGTGCCCCCTTCCTATGAAGATCTCCTTTCATTATTTGGTCAAGCAGTTCTAGATGGTTTGGGTTTTTTTTTTAGTGTGCTCCTTTCCCACAAAGAAGCAGATGAATAATGTTCCTCTTGTTTGTTACGTGAAATATAAAGCTTTACACTGCTGCCCCCCAGATTCTATCATGAGCTACCCTTGCACTTAGAAACAACAGACAAATCCTATTGGCCTTTTCTGTTGCACCTTGATTTTGTGAGTGATAAAAATGACAGTCAGATTGGGGTGACAGCATTTAGGACCCGTTTTGTTTCTCAGGGTTACAGAGTTTAGGAGCACTCAGCTTTTCACTGTTCCTGCAGGAAAGATCAACCAAACACTTCATGAAGGAAATCTTGTTTCTAGAGATTGGGCAATCTCATAATGGTGAGGTTTCTACCTGAGCAGCTGTTGGCAGTTCTGAAAGGTTCAGTTAGCCTGTTCTCGCTTCTAAATATATAAACATAAATATGTAGTTAAAAAGGGAGAGGTAAAAAGTAATAGGAAGTTAAGTCATGCAGGGTGAAATGCAAGCCCCAAACGTTCCTTATTTATCTTGTATCTTTGCACTGAGTGCAGCATTGCGTAATGTCACAAGTGCTGAATATTTTCTCTAGTGAAGTGATGCATTTAATTAAATTGACTGTTTAAAGTTCAGTTATTCATTAAAGATACACAGCTGTCCAGAAAGGCGTGCTGACCTTGGCTATACTGACTATGCTAATCTCTTATATAGTCCTCTTTAGAGGACTGTTATGTATATGAGCTAAAAAACCCATTATTTCATAGAATTCACACACAAAACAACCGTGGAGAGTGTCGTGGCCAGTTAACTGCATAGATGTGTACCATTCACCTGACACTGTTCACTGTCTGATACCAGCAGGTCAAGGTGTGCATGTCCTCTGGTTTCTGTCACACAGAATCTGGACCTTGCTGCTGTTAGACATTACTCACAGCCAGGGCTGAGCCTCAGCCTTCTCCTGACAGCTCCAGCCTCTCCTTTGACCAGTGTGGGGGCCTTAGGCATTCCTCGTCAGCAGCTCACATCTGGAGGGAGCTTTCATGTTGGAAGGAAGCAGATACAAAGACTTTGCAAAATTCACGTGGCGTTTATCCACAACAAAGAATCCTAGAATAGATTGGGTTGGAAGGGACCTTCAAAGGATGCACAGTGCTCAGCAAACAATAAAACATTTATTTATTTCCTGCTCTTATTTTTCTGGTTTCCAGTGCTCAAGTGTTCTCTGTGTTGAGGTTGAATCTTTCAGGGCCCAGTAGCCCTCTGCCAGGAGATGTCTTTCCTGAAACAAAGGGGCCTTGTTTTCTCCCAGCATCTTTTGCCCTTGCCTAGCCTCAGTGTAAAACACCCTTTACTGTAGAAATATGTTTCTTATTTCTCTCATCTGCCCAAGGTTCATTTCTTGCCAAATTTTGTCATTTCTTCTGTCTTCTCAGGCACAGCACTAGTTTGATCATGTTTTCCTCTGCTGGTGTTAATCCCATCGTAAGTTAATGAGAGAGACAGAAAACTGGCTTTATCAGGAATGGAGTTACTCTTTTGTTCTCCAGAATTCTGAAGGGCTTGGCTTCTAATGGCCTTTGCTCAACCTATGGGTGGATAAGCAGATAGAAGACACCCTGGTTTTTACTCAGGATAAGGAACATAGGGTAATAGGCTGCAAAAGATGGTCAGAAGATAAGGAAGCAAACACTTGGGTCTCAAACAAATTTGGTTCAAGAGGTTTCTTTACCTACTGAAGTGTCAGTGAAGCTGTAAGAGCTCACTCTATATGTGAAAAGCTAAACTACAGCACAGAATCTGAGTATGCTTCGATAAGGGTAAAAACTTGAAAAGATACAGCATATTTTGTTGGTTCTGTCAAGACAGTATAATCTCCTACTATCTAGGAAAGCTGATACAAGAAGCACTGTCTTTGGGGGTTGCAAGTGTCTGCTGTGGAAGTAAAGTAAGTGATGTTTAAAGGTCAGAGCGCTCTGTTGATAAGAGAGATATATTGAAAGGGCAAAAGAACCACAGAGGACTTCCTGTGTCATTGCAGCAGGTGCTGGATGAAGTTGAGAGTAGCTGAAAGAAGCAAACCACAATGATGATAGGATATTCACAGCAAAATTCAGAAATAATGAGTCATTCCCACTTATTAAAGCAGAAGGGGAAGATATTTCTGCCTCAGTTTATATATGGGATATAAAGGGACCCTTTAACAAAAGAGGAAAAAAATTCCTTTAACCTAATCAACCCAAATCCCTTCAGGCTATGGAAGTTACCCAAAAAACAGTATTTTCAGGAGTCTTGCATTTAATCTTTCCTTGTAATCCAGGTGATATGTTGCTTGGTTGTGAACAAACACATCCGTACTCACGAGTGTTTCTCAGATAACGAGAGCTAAACTATTAGCAAAACTACATAGTTGCGGATGTGTTTTCAATGGTCTGTAGTGCTGTGTGAAGATACCCAAACCCTCTCTGGCTTACATTACTAGCCTGATTACCTTGTGGTCTGTTATTCAACTTGTGGTTCAGGGCAAGCCCATCGAATGTGTTGTGCCATAGCAACTTGGTTGCAATGCTTTAAGCAGATAAAAAGCACATATTATTCAGAATAGATTATCCCCATGTAATAGATAATATATTGATTTTGGAATTTATTTTATTGGATTTGTTTTTTCTTAGTGAATTTTGACTTCCCAAAAGAAATGCTCATTTGAGGGAAGACTTGCCACTGTAATTTCCAAGAGATTCCTGCTGGTTTATGCAGATTTATACTTCACACCCTCTACTATGTAAAGTGACCTCTTTGTCCATCAGAAGCTTTTCCTAAGAGCTTACTAATATGCATGTTCTAGTGCTACTCATTACTGTAGTAGTAAATCAGGTTGTACATGTTGGATGCCTAAGGTGCCCAGCTCTGACCCAGGCTCTGAAACAGTCGTCCTTAACAAGGCAGGCTGGTGCTGTCAGGAAAGCTCAGTCCTCACAGAGACTGTCCATATGGTCTGTGACTGTCCGTCTGTTGGTATGAAGACTAGCATCTTGCAAGAGCTGATAATGTGCACAGTGTGAGAGTGTGTGTAGGGATAAGTTAACCTTAATAAGATAACATATTAGGTTGATATCATTAGTGCTTGGTCACCTAGGTGATGGATCTTGCTGCTATAGTAACCTGGAGGTTACATTGCTCATCAAATATGGATTTTAACAAATGGGAATGATTTAAGGTGTTTGTCTCTTGTGTTCCCTGGAACTGCCTGTTGCCCTTATTTACAAGAATTGTAAAATGAGACTTTCAAGTAAAGGTTGTATTTCCCCTTTTTTTTTTTCTTGGAATTTTGTCCTGGAAAAGACATGATGTTCATTGCCAGACATCAAACTTAGGATAGAGATTTTTTGAGGACAAGCTGCCTTCTGAACTCATGTTTCTTAGAACCCTCCCTTACTAGGCAAGCTGATACTTTTTACATGTATCCAGAGGAGTGTGAGCCAACTCAATATATGTATCTTTGGGCATCCATATGGACTTGTGCCAGCATGTATACCTGCAGCGACATACTGTTCCAGGGCCATACCTGGAAAGTGGATATTCTGTGTATGGCTTATGGCAGACTGTGGGATGCTCTGACTTCTCTTTCTTGACCCAGAAGAGAGGTGATTTTAATACATGAGGTGCTTCCAGTGCAGTAACAGTGTAGTATGGTTCATTCAGGGATGCAAACTTAGATGGTGTAGATTTTCTTGGATTCAGACTCCAGCATGTTTTGGTGTTTCTCACTGAGAGCTGTGAAGGATGATTCAGAAGTCACAAGAGCACCGAGTGGGAGATAGCTCATAAGACTACATGTCTTTTTTTGTGATGACTATATAAAAACTGGCTATGTGTTTTCAGGAGAACAGTTTATGCCCTTTGCTACCCACAGTTTATCATCTTTTTTCACTTGAACAGTGAAGATAGTAGAATAGAAGATATTTCCTTAATTCCTATGCAGCGGTACTTAAAAGCAAGAGAGGGTTTTAGATTTCTCTTGGCAGAACAGGATGGAATGAGGGGAATATGTCCTGATGAGTTGTGGAGGGACAAACCAGTGTATCCTCCACAATCAGACCTGGCTGATGAGACTTCCTGCTTTTTGGAAGATCTTACAAGGGATGAATAAAAACCTGGAATAGCACTAATGAAATCAAACCCAGGAGTGATTAAAAATGAGACCAACAGCTTCCTGTCCCATATATGCACTCTAGGCTTACTATGAAGATGGAGCAGAGACAGCATGTGTACCCCAGGAGTCCACCAAGACAAATCTCCATGTAAATGGGGAGCCATAGAATGCAGCACCCCATTCATCAGAAACAGATCTGTGGAAATACCCCAAAGGGTAACCCCAGCCATGCTTGGAATGACAAAAGAGTGCTCCAATGTCCCACCTTACAGTACTTGTCCTGGGTTTAGCAGTAGCAGTCTTTTTTTTTCTCCATCTTGGTAGCTGGTGCAGTGCTGTGTTTTGACTTTTGGCCTGGGAATGGTGCTGATAGCACCTACGTTTTTAGTTACTGCTCAAATGTTTAGGCTGAGCAAGGACTTTGTGAGTCTCCTGCTCTGCTGGGGAGGAGGGGAAGCCAGGAGGAAGCAGAGACAGGACACCTGACCCAAACTAGCCAAAGAGGTATTTCATACCACAGCACGTCATGCCCAGGATGTAACCGAGAGTTACGCAGAAGGGCTAGGGCACTGTGGGGTTGGAGGAGGTATTGGTCGGTGCTTGGTCAGGAGAGTTGTCATGAATTATTGGTCATTGGATGTTGAGCGGTTGTATTCTCTTGTTATTTCCCTTATCATTATTATTATTGGTGGCAGCAGCAGTGATCTGTGTTATACCTTAGCTGTTGGACTGTTCTTATCTCAACCCTTGGGAGTTGCATTCTTTTGATTCTCCTCCCCATCCCTCTGGGAGCAGGGGGAGGGCAAGAAGGGGGGTGGGGGGTGGGGCATGTTGTGAGAGAGACTGTGTGATTTATGGCTGACTGGGTTTAAACCATGACAGTACTGAAGCTTTGCATGCTTCTGGCACAGCCAACTTTGTGGCTGTTGATACAGCTGTGTTAGATGTTTAGGAAAAGCCTGAGAAGAATGTATGTTCATGGCACTCCAGCTGTAATAGAAACCTGAAAATACTGTATCTGGGTGCTAACAAGACTCTTTAAATGATCTTCCAGCCAGCATCTTCACTGGCAGAACGAGGACTAGCTTCATCTGCATGATCTGCTAGCTGATGATTTCTTATATGTAGGATTGAAGTGTAATACACATTCTTGGGAATAGGGGTTGTTGGTGGGGAAGGATACAGTTTAACAGGCCTTGAAAACAGAAACACAGAGGAGTGGAGCCTGCCATTGGAGGATGCTCCAATGACATAATCTCATCTGGATTTGCTACAAAGACAGGGTGGATAGAGAAAGTTTGAGTGTCTACTTGGAATCTGGGGTATCTACTTGGAAGCTGGGTTGCCCTTGTTCCTGAGCATAAAGGTGTTCAGGTAGTATAAAGGGACAAGAAGAGAGTATAGAGAGCTTGCTTTAGCTAGCTGCATGACTACTGAGCCCATGTAATGAACTGGATTAGAGCTAATCTAATTACCTCTTTCATTGCTTATCCATTGGCACCTAATGGTGGTGAAGTCCAGTTGACCCCCTGGAGCATTTTCTTCTCATCAGGAAGTAGCTGCCTTTATGTCATGTGAGATTAGGCCAGTCTTCAGTGAAACAACAAACAGTGAGGGGTGGGTGGGAAAGGTTTCACAGAAGCTTGTTCTGAGTGTTTCACCGTTAAATACTAGTTCTTTTAGTAGTACTTCTTGGTCCCAAAGGAGGCAGCCTCTGGTAGAAAGGATTTGGCTGTGGCTGGCAAGCTGGGTGAAGATGAAAGTCCTGGAAAAAATCCCCTTCATGACTGACTTCTGAAAGTGGACCTTCTCTCAATCCCTGGTCTGCAAGATCACAGGGGTGAAGTGCTGCTGCCGTGTTCATGAAGCCGGAGCCCTGTCATGTGTGTGTACCAGACACTAAGTAGGAGTATCTACAACCCTTTTTTCCCCAAAAAGCAAGCCAGCTTTTTTTCCTCACTCCCTTGGAAGATAGACCCAGTTTCCATATTTCCATGTTGTCAGCTGGATTTCAGGTTCTACTCCTCATCATAAAGTTTTCAAGGATAGTTAATACTAGTGATAAGTGAAGAGGGGGCCTATGTAATTCTTTTAGCCCTATACTATACTTATTACTTATACTTTTGTAGGGCTGAAGCAAAGAAGAGCTAAAGGTTCCTAGACCAGGTGTTTTATCTTCAGCCTCTTTAATACTTGATCATGTTTCACCTGCTGAGTGCAGGGGGAAGTGGGTAAATCATTGCCATCACTTAAGACTAAGAATAAATTTTGGAGCTCTTTTTCTTCTCAGTAGTTTTCCTCTTGGAGCTGAGGAGTAGTAGCAGATCTGCCTATAAATCAGTTGCATTTGTTCACCAGAAAAGCTAATGGGCCAGTGGCCCAAGACAGCCAAATGGATGGGAGCAGTTGAGTGTAAGGTGGAGCTGATGAGGCCGTGCTTGGGGCTGTGTAGAAGTGTCTGGCCCAGAGTAAAAGAGGATTCTGAGGTTCTAGAAGTCAGGCTGTCCTAGATAAAGATGCCTCTGGTCAGGGTTTGGAGTAAAACTATGTTTTTGGTGAAGGTGTTTGTAGATGTCATATTTGTTCCCTTGTACTTAGGACTTTTGGAACAGAAGCATGGCAATTACTAGATGTGGCTTGCTTTGGCTTTTCATTTGGGGTGCAAAGCAGAAGACACTTATATAGCAAAGGCTAGATCGATTTCTGCCAATTGCTGACTCTGAGCTTACTTGAATTGGTATAATATGTACTGATGCTATAAATAAAAGCAGTTCTGTCACTTGCACTGAAAACTCTTTGTCAGCCATGCAATGCTGAGATTTTGTTAGGTATTAATGAAGTTATGGGTATGTGTAGGATGCCATGTGTTGCTAGGAGGGATGGCAGATTCTTTCCATGTGACCCAGTTTGCAGTAGGTTTGGGGATGACAAACAAGGTGTCTGAATAAAAGGGTTGATGCCTGAGTCACGCTCTTCAAAAGAAGGCAAAAAAACTAGGGATGTCCAAGCAGTTGTTTGGCTTGGGTTCTTAGTGACACATTTTACTCTGCATGTCTAACATACTGGCCATGGTTTTGTTGTTCTTGGGTTTTCTCATCTTTCTGGTGTCTATTTGCAGTGCTGCATTGAAAGGCAAGGTATCAAAAAGAAACACCAAATCTAAGGAACCAGGGCAAGAAGGAATTTGCGTTGAAGTCTCCATCTCCTAAGGATTGTTGGTATTACCATGATGTTCTGTGATACTTCATCCCTTTTGAGTTCAAGGTAATGATAGTTTTCTAAGCATGTAACATAAAACCCTGAGATGTTCATCAAGATCTGCTAATTAAAGAGACAGCAGACAGGTAGAGGATGTGGCTGTCACAAAACACCACAGCAGTTACCTATGAGTTTTGAAAACCAGTTTTTCAACAGTCAAACTCCTGGACAGGATTGACATTTTCTTTCCTCCTTCCCTGCATAAGGTCCATTGGAGAACTGGTGCTGGTATTTTGTATGCTTCTTCCTCTTCAGTGTGTTCTGCTCTTGCCAGAAAGTTGCTTATTCAGGCTGAGCATGCTCAGTCACTCTTAGCAAACCCTGAAGAAGAAGTAAACTGAGACATAAGAAGGTGGGGTGGCCTTGGCTCACTCTGCCTGTATCTTGCTTTCTACCCAGCTGATCAGGCATAGGAAAGGAAAAGTATACTTTCAGTGCATTACTGAGTTCTGCTCAGTTTTACAGCACACAGTCTAGTACGAGCCCTTACTGGAATGGCAGTGGAAAAGCAGAATGATTTAAGGACTCTAAAATTCACATTTTTCTTCCATCCTGATAGAGTGAGGGAATATTAATACACCAGGCTAACCTCTGAAATAGATGCAGCTCAGTAAATAGCAAACATATTGGTTGGCTCAAAATATATTAAGGCACTTATCTTGTGCTCTTTTTTTAATGTTGGAGGTTTTTCTATATAGAGTTGTACTTTTTTGCATGGTGAAAAGCGGCAAGGTCAGGATGTATCAGTTTCTCTAATAAAGGTTTATAAAGTCCCCGCCAATCCATCACTTGGGAAGCGCTACAGTGCTGCTCTGCTTAATGAAAGATCAGTCAAGGAAATTGTTCCTGGTGTTCAACTTAATTACATGCAAGAGATGGAAACTTTGTTATCAAAGACTAATAAAGTACCAGGTGGCCCTAATGAAGTCAGTGAGGTGGCAGTTTTAAACTGAAACCTGCTCAATAATAGAAAAGACAGTAGATTTGAGCAAGATGCTTCATAAGCAGTGTGTCACTTTTCTGCTGCAAGGCAAGAGACACATTTTAAGCTGCATTAACAAGAAATGTTAAGTTTATTGTCAGTGTTTATCCTCTCAGCCTCAGACTGAAGGGCCTGTAGCTGGAGGAGATTTCCTATTGAAGAATTATTTTAGTCTGAATCTCAGCCTGTGGTGACTGAGGTGATTTTTCTTGATGCTTGCAAAGCCATTTATCCCCTTGTGGAACTGAAATCAGGAGATGGCTCAGTGACATGCTGTGAATGATACTAAATTTTGAAACATTAAATAAGATGCTTAAAGTTTTATACCTTGAATGTTGACCCATTTTATAATCAATTGTGTATTCTGTAATTTTTTAAATATCTTTTTTGGGTTCATTGTTGTGTTAAGAATAACTTCCTCAGCAGTACTGTGAAGGTTTTTCTTGTGGTGCAGTAAAATTAATACGAGTATTCCAGTTGTATCCATAAATACTGCAAACTGGTAGATTGTCCAAGGTCCTTGTGCATATTTCCATTTGAAACAAGAAAAAAATTGGTTTTAGAAAAGCTCTTTTGTGAAGTGTATGTCAAAGCTAGCAGCATCCTGCAGGATTCCTGGCCTCATGTGGAGGAGTTTTCACTCTGTGGGTGCTTTTGGGGGCTAGTTCATGTTTTACAGGGTGATGTTTAAGCTGTCCCTGGGTATGAGTTGCAGCACCAGTGGGTTCTCACATGGGGCTACCTGGTGGAAAAGAGCCAGACTGGTGCAAGCAGACTGCTTCCAAGCTGTGAACAGGGAACTGCCCCAACACATACACTCTGAACTTAGTCTTGCATGTTTGATCAATGCTGCTTTCCACTTAAAACAGGAATTTAGTTGTACTCCAGAGAAGACCCAGTTTGATTCGGTAGTTGACAGCCCAGCACCTGACTTGCATAGAAAGAGTGACAGAACAAGGGGGAATGGCTTTAACCTGATAGAGGGGAGACTGAGGTTAGACAGTACATTCTTCCCTGTGAGGGTGCTGAGGCACTGGCACAGGGTGCCCAGAGAAGCTGTGGCTGCTCCGTCCTGGCAGTGTTCAAGGCCAGGTTGGACACAGGAGCTTGGAGCAACCTGTTCTAGTGGAAGGTGTCCCTGCCTGTGGCAGGGGTTGGAACTGGATGAGCTTTAAGGTCCCTTCCAATACAAACCATTCCATGATTCTATAATTCAAGCTTTCTGTGCCATTTCTTTATGGAGAGATTTCACATCACTTTTCCCCAGCTGGCATCCTGGCTTTAGATTTCTTCTCTGTGATGTGCTGCTCAGTGATCTGGAGACAAGAGAGGTAACATGGCATGTGGGAAGAGTGTAGCTAAACAATCTGAAAACATGCCCAGGAGTGATGAAGGGGGCAGAATGCAGGATAACCTGGTGCATTGAGGGGATTTCTACCCTTCTGCTCTTGTTCTGGGCATTTCCTTGATGTAAGCCTAAGTGTCATTTAGGATAAACATTATTAGTTAGCAACTGCTTTGTAGCTTGTCAGAGAAGATCCTGATGGTGTATCTTGGTTTGCATGTTGAGTGTGAGATGTTTGGATGAGGATGTCAGAAACTCAGGACCATCTTGTCTTAATTTGAGCTCCTAATGAGGAGCTGTTTTGGAACTGCTACCCCTTATCTCTGTGTGAGATGGAACTTGCAACCCTGATGTAACTTGTACCCACATGGTGGGATGCTGGGGGAGACTGAGCGGCTCTAAATATTGAGCAGTGGCAAGTCAGCACTATGAGCAATTGTTGTGAGTCAGTGTTGAATCCCTGCCAAAGATGCCTTTTGCAAATAAAACTTAGCACTAATTTATCAATGGTTTAGTTCATAACATGATGTAAAACATTCAGTACATAATGAATCCTTCTGGGTCAAAAGAAAATGCTTGTAACGGCTTCATTATAAATAAATACCATGTTTAGGTGGACTGAATCAATGTAAGGGTATTGCTATTTCTCCGCTGCCATTTGCTGCTTTCCTTACTACCCACAGCTGGCAGAGAGGCTTTTGTTAATGTGTTTTTTTAATCCATTTTGTTACTTTAAAGCTGACAACATGTTCTTTACTCCTTGCTGTGCTGTGCTAATGAGTCCTGCCTACAGCCAGGTAGTGCTCTGCTATTCCTGCTGTTCCTTCGCATCCACAGCCCCTCACTGTCAGAGCAGCTCTGCTATCCACCCAGCGTTCACTGGCACAAAAGCAACCACCTCAATTCTCTTGTGCATACCACACTCTTCTTGTGTCAGGAAGGGCTTTTCTAGATCATTGTCCCTGTGGTGAAGGTAGTCCATCTGTTCTGCTGCCCAGTGCTGATCCTGGAGGAGAGACCACCTGAACCTTCTCAGTTCCTCCATGGATTCAGGTTCCAGGCCTTAAATTGAATGGCAGCTTTCCCATGGTAACCTTTGCTCTCTGTGCATCTGCTCCAGGCTGATGCATCCTCAGGCCTGGTGAGTTGTTTTGTTTTCTTTAAATCTGTGGCTTGTTCTGTTTGGTTGTTTCTTCCATTGCTCAAACCCCATGTAGACGAGGCCCTCAGTGACTTGGGTTAGTGGTGGCCTTGGCAGTGCTGAGGCAAGGTTGGACTTGATGCTCTTAAAGGTCTTTTCCAACCTGGCTGGTCTGTGATAATACTAAGCCCATTTCAGCAGTGCCACTTGCAGAGCTGCAGACTTCACACCACAAACCCCAGGGCTCCCCGGGGCTGCACCCCCCATCTCCTGATCCTGCGGGGGGGCTGAGAGCTGCAGCCCGAAGCTGTCACCGCAAGAGCCGGTGGTGGCTGGCGTGGGGGGAGCGTACCGCTTGGGGCTGCGATGGGGCAGCAGCCGTGGGTGCCGCTGGCTGGCAGGTCCCTATAGACAGGTTCAGTCGCCGGCGCCTCAGGCGGTGCTCCCGGGCACCCCGGCGGCTGCACAGCCCGAGCCCCCTCCCCGGTGCCGGCCGCGGCTCCTCCCCGGGGCGGTGCCGGTGCCGGCGGCGCGGTCGGCGGCGGAGCGGGGCCATGGTGAAGATCGGCGTGCAGCAGCCGCCGGCAGCGCTCAAGCCGGAGAAGGAGAAGGCGGCGGGGGGCGATGGGGCGGCGGGCGCCGTGAGTGCGGGGAGGGCGGCGCGACCCGACCCTCTTTGCGACGGGTTTTCTGCCTTTATTCCGTTCAGCA
Organism: Melopsittacus undulatus; assembly: GCF_012275295.1. Lineage (NCBI taxonomy): Eukaryota > Metazoa > Chordata > Aves > Psittaciformes > Psittaculidae > Melopsittacus > Melopsittacus undulatus. The sequence goes on along the minus strand of NC_047532.1, from coordinate 69,858,711 downwards.
GATCTGGAAGGGGCTTGCGGGGGGTCGGGGTCTGCTGCTCCTGGGAGAGGTGGAGCTGTCCGGTTGGATGGACATTGGGTCGCATCCTCGGGGTTGCGCGGGAATCCGGAGCTTGAAGGAGGGAGGGATGGGGCTGGGCAGTGCCACCATTGCCGGGAGAGGTTGCCTTGGACTCTGGCATAAAGGGGAAAGTGGCATCAGAACTCATCCCTTTGGTCTAGGTGGTTTGGGTGGATGTGATTTGGGATTGATCATATGGGGGTGGGTTTCACATTCTAACAGCTCTTGAAGGCTTAGGGTTGGCATGAAGGAAGAGGTGAGAGGAGCAAAGTGGCTGGTGCTGGAGCAAGAGGGGAAGTGAGGGGATAAGAGCACAGGCAGCTCTCTAGATGCTTTGCAGTTTCCAACATGGGGGTTGAGATGCTGAAGTTGAATTGCTCTCATGGGTTCAAGTGATGGGTATGAGATCAGATCCTGCTGGATGCAAGAGGAATGAAGGTGCTGGATTGAATGAATGCTGAATGAAGGCAGATGCAGAGCACGGCTGGGGCCTTGAGGGAGAGTTATGCCAAGTCCGTTTCAGCCTGTGTGAGTCATGGGCAGGCAGTAGCAGGCAGCGCTGGGCAGATACCTGTGGTGGTGTTACAGATGGTGCTCAAGGAGGCAAGGGTGGAATAGGCACTGTTGTGCTTGGCCAGGAGTTGAGTGTTCCTGAAGTCCCTTGTGCTAGAGAACCCCCAGCTTGCACCCTTCTGTGAGGGTGGACACACTGGGGTGGGCACCAGACTGCATACAGGGGACGGTGTTGTCCAGAGAGGTGGGAGTGACCCACAGCATCAAGTCTGCCTTGTTAGCATGCTCCTGTATCAGAGCAGGAGACTCACATGGCATTGCTGTATTTCTCATGAGTGCCTTGGACTGTGTGAGCAGCTTGATCCTTTACAGAGCCATAATACCTCTCTGCCTCAAGAAATGGGGAGCTCTGGTTTTGCTCCATTCCTGCAGCAGTGCAAAGCATTCCCTGCCCTGGAGAGCTGATCTGCAGGAGGGGCTTCAGGAGACTGCTCAGTTCTGCAGGGAGTTGCTTACACTGGAATGATCTCTCGCATCACGCATGGATGTGCTTGCAGCTCTCGGCTGTGCCGTTGGTGTCCAAATGTGCTCAGTCTGTCATGGTTGCTTGTGTTAATCGAAGGGCTGCGAGCTGTGTAGAAACCTGTAATGGGGGAGTGTGGCCAACTGTGACTTCTCGGTGACTCCCAGGCTTCATCTTTCCTAATAACAAGCACAAGAAGGTTGTCAGTTTCTTGCTGCCTGTAATGCCTGACCCTGAAAGTTGACTGTCACAGTGGACTTCCAGCTCGTGCTGCCATAAAACCAGCTTTCTGCAGCTGAGGAGTCAGTTGTTCTGCCAGAGGAATTTAGTTGGATTAGGTAGTAAATAAAACATTTTGGATTCTTTACATTGCCTTGGGCTGTTTTCTGACTTTTGGAGGGCACAGTGTTGTTCTTTCAAGCCCATGTGAACTACAAAGGTACTTCAAAGCATGAATTTAGAATAAAGACTCTTCAATAGTCTCTTAATTCCAGTGGACAGACATGTAAGATAATCAGTGTAAGGCCTGTGACAGGAGCAGGTTGTGATGGGTCAGTGCAGCACATCCACTGACAAGAGGGTGGCCTTTTCCTGATGCTCTTTTTCAGGGTATCTGTGACACTGGGGTCTTTGGTGTAGTTTGTACTTGGCTGCACCAAGGGGGTGTTACTGTTCTGTCAAATACCCAGCTTGTGGGCTTAGCATTTCCATAGCCAGGCTTTCCTGCCATGCTCCTTCTCCTGCTGCAAATAATTCCTGTCTGTGTGTCTTTCCCTACCTGCCTTGCAGCAAAATGGCCTCGGTGACATGCAAACAAGATGCTCTGCATTCCTTTCTTCTTTGATCTCACGACTTCAGTCCCAGTGGTAGGAGCCAGAGCTGGGAAATGATTCAGTGCCGGCTTCCGCAGCCTGTGAATTTTGGCAGGTGCTCTGTGAATGCAAAGATATGGCAGGCAAGAAGATGTCTGTGATGCTAATGTGTCCTGAGAAGCGGTAGGTGAGGAGTCCTGACAGCAAGCTCACATGTGCTTTCTCCCCGGTGCAGCTCAGTTTGATTCAACAGGAATATGCAATTTTCACTCAGTCAGAAAATCCATGTGATTTTGAGGCAATTGCAACATTTTAAGAGCTTATAAAAGCAGCAATCTTGTTGTCATTAGTGAGAGCTGGGAGGAGGCAGCAGCCTCGAGCAGGAGGCAGTTTAAGGTTATGCAGTCAGTAAAATGATCGTTGGAAAATGTTTTCTCAGATGCAAAATAGTATTGAGTTAGTTTTAATTGAACCTCATGAGTTAGAGTCTGAAATGGAAATAAACACATACACTATGTCTTTAACTCCTTGTTTGAGGAGTTAAATAAGCTCCTTTGTGATGGAAAGCTAGAGGAACTCAGTAAAGATGAAGCTCTCCAGTCAAAATGTGGGTTGGAGGATTTTTGGTTGATTCCTTGTAAACCCCTGTATCATTTGTAGCCAGTTATTCTGCAGAGACTGTGCAAACCCTGAGACAAAGGGGTTTTATTGAAATCATCTTCTTTACCAGCTGTAAATGCTAAGTACTGGAGGGAAGAGGTGCCTCTTGTCCCTCTCACAGTGGAGACTGTCTGCTCAGCTGCCCTGGCTAAGGGCTCTGTCATGGAAGTTGTGAATGCTCCATCCCTGGCAGTGTTCAAGGCCAGGTTGGACAGGGATTGGAGCAACCTGCTCTAGTTCGAAGGTGTCCCTGCCCGTCTCAAGGGGTTGGAACTGGATGAGCTTTGAGGTCCCTTCCAACCCAAACCAGTCTGGGATTCTGTGTGTCTCCATCCTGGAGTTACCAATGCAGTCATGCTCAGAGCTGGGCTGCAGCACATGGGGCAGGTGGAGCAGCAGTGGCCATGCAGGCATCTCTGCTGGGTCTGTAAAGCAGAGTAATGCCAGCTTGGTTGAAGCTGCTGTGCCAGTCAATGCAGTGCTGGGTTTTGTGAGTGACTTCTTTGCAGGATGCTGTGAGGTTATAGCAGATGGTGAGGGAAGGGGATGTGAGGAAAAGCCTTTTAAACAGGCTTGTTCTCAAAGCAAGCTGTAAATCCAGAGGGAGAAAAACAGCTGGCAGCAGAATGAATTGATTGTGCTCATTGATAGGCTTTCAGGCTTGAGTCCAGGCTTAATGCTGCTGAGCTGTGGGTATTTTCACCATGTCTTGATTTAGGGATTTAAACAGGATAGATAATTAATAGAACTGCCTTCTCTAACCAAAGGCTATTCCTGGCCTTTGCCCAGCTTTCCCATATCCACATGAGCTGAAGTGATTACTTCTTTTCCTGTCTTATATGGAGTCGCCGGCTTCAGAAGAAACGTTATCACTGCTGCTTGGTTCTCCATCGTCTGGGAAAAGGGTTGCATGGGGAAAAAATGTCCCCAGACCCTTATTGTAGAGAAATACTAGACTTGAGTCATCTTACCAGACTCTGGACATGAATATTTGATATTCCAGCTGAGCATGACAAAGGACCTGGCTAAAACTGGTGGGGGCTTAGGAGAGGGAATGACTATTTCTAGCAGAACTGTTATAAATGCAACTGAATTTGGAAACATAGAGATCTCTTTCACCCAAGAGATGGATGTAGACTTAAGAGCTGCAGACTGAGAACCTTGGAATGTCTGTCTAGAGGTGTGCATTCTCCCAAAGCTGGAGGAGAGCTGTAGCCAGTGCCATGTTTTATGTAGGAGCTCTTCAGACGGAGAACCTGTTGCTTTTACCTGCTTTGGGTGCAGCAGTTTCTTTGGCAAAACACAGAGAACTGAGAAACACCTTGAAACAGAAGCAGTTTTAATGGGCAGAAATGGACTAAATGCAAGTATGGAAAGGAAACTTTGCTCATATGTTAATATTGTAGCACTGTAGGTACTGTCAGCAGGACAGGACCTCCTTGCTCTGCTGTAAGAAGCCTTGTGCTGTGGGGTGGTAAGCAGGAGGCTGGTTTTCACCCTGTCATTGCATCGCTCATGTGTCATGTGTCATTGCTGCTCATGTGGTTGTTTGGGAAGAGGTGGCCTGGCAGGTGGTGTGTGTGAATCATAGAATCACAGGATCAATGAGACTGGAAAAGACCTTTAAGATCAAGTCCAACCATTCCCCAGCACTGCCGAGTCCACCACTAACCCATGGCACTGAGGGCCTCATCTACACGGTTTGTGAACACTTCCAGGGACAGTGACTGCAGCACTGCCCTGGGCAGCCTGTTCCAATGCCTGAACACCCTTTGGGGAATAAATTGTTCCTAATATCCAGTCTAAACCTCTCCTGGCACAGCTTGAGGCCGTTTTCCTTTCATCTTATCCCTTGTACTTGGAAGAAGAGACAGCCACCTCCTGGTGGCTGCTCAGAGGTTGGGAGCATTGCTTCCAGGTCTGGGAAGATGGAGCATACTGGAGAATGCATTGTGCTTGTGCACAGTTGTGCGGTTCTTGCTTTTGCGCTACCCTGTTTTTGCGCATTAATGGGTGTACAGGAGAGGAAAAAGGCATTTTCACCTCTGAATGGATATTTTCTTCCAGGCAATTTGTGGGAACCTAAGCATGTCTTGTTTTGTTTTAATGCCACTGTTACCACTTGAGGGAGGAACTGTGTGAGGGGGTTTGGGTTTTTGGCTTTGCGGAGTTGTTTTTCCTTGCTGCCATGCGCTACCATTGAAGTCAGTTTGAACAATAGGACTGAGAAGGGTAAATCTGCCTCCTCCCTCTTGCTGCTGTTAAACTAGACACCGTTTCTTTGTGGTGAATGACTGACTGTCAGGGTTTTCCTACGCTGCTGCTGGGAGAAGAGCTAACTGCTGTCAGTGTTCTGAAAGGGAGCAGTGACTTCGTCTTCTGGTATGACACTGTGGAATCCTGATTTTCAGCTAAGAGGCAAATGTAACCTGAAGTCTGGTTTCTTGTTACGTACTTCAGCTTTAACTCTAGTAAATGCTGGACTCTGACCCCTCTGTTCAGAGCAGACAGTTCAGGTTTACAGCTCAGTGCCCCCTCTCGTCTGCAGAGCCAGCAGAAGGCAGTACTTTGGCTGTTCCAGCTCCTAAGCATCTTGGCCATGGCTGTGTCCTCCTTTCTACTGCCCCTTTGGGAATCAGTTGCATCTAGAGGAAGAGTGAGGTGGGACAGTGATGGCCTAACTAGCCACAACCAGATTAGCAGTGCTTGGCTTGCCCTTGGTGACGTCCAGTTTGCCCTTGGCCATCTTCACCTGCCTGACTGTAGGAGCTCAGAGATGGGTGCTATAGTTCTAACCTGTACATTTCTTTGGACCTCAGAAGTATCTGATTGTGGAGCAATTGCCTGATTTCAGCCTGGGAATAGGTGAGTGTATGGCTGTTGGAAGGGCAGTCTGCACAGCTCCTTCCCAAGCACGTGGTCCCACTGTCCTGCCACAGCCATGGCTGTCATGCTATGCTCACACATGAAGGTGGAAGCAGGCAGGCTGCTTTTGTGCTGTCTGCTTAGCATGGTATGCAACTGGTAGCATTTTCACTTCAGGGAGGAGAAGGAAGACTTGGCTACACCAAGAACAAGCTGAAAGCTGTTGGCATTGCCTTGCCTCAGTTTCTCAATGTACTTAAATGCTTCTGGCATTGGTTGAGGTCTCTTAAAGAGTCAGGTGTCTGCCCACCTGCGTATGTCTTTACCTTTGAATCAAGTCACTCTCCATCTTTGCCTAACCCTTGATTTAAGAGCTTCCCCTATTCCCAGGGCAGCTGCTCTCCTTCAGTCTTGCTTGAGCTGCCTTTTAGATAGACTTAGATCTAGCTGCCTCTGGGTAGGTTTTGAGACCCAGTGTTGAAGCTTAACCTTTATTCTCCTGGGGAGAATTCCTATTCTTTTAATGCCACCTCCCACTTCAGGGTTTCCATAACCCAACCCTGGCCTTCATTTTGCTGTGCTTTCTCCTTCCCTTTGCTAGGTGAGGTCTGCCCATGTAAGTTGGAGCCTTTTAGCTGTGGTGGTGGAGCTGTTGAAGAGGGAGAAGGAACAGCCCCTTAGTCCAGAAAGGGATGGAAAAAGCCAAAGAGAGGTGGGTTACATCTCTCTTGCTGGTGAGGGAGAAGGAGTGTGATCACTGAGCACTTAGAAGCTCCCACGTGCTAGGCTGCATTTGTAACATCCTCCTGTCTTTGTCATAGAGGAACAATGCTGAGTTTTAATTAAACAGTGGTTGGTTTTGATATTCTAATCTCCAGCACTGTGCAGTGACTTTGGTAGTCACGTGCCATTGCGTTGTGTAAAGATGTGATTAGATTCGTTTGTTGCAGCCTCTTTGCCTTTGGCTGTGATAGTCTCTTAATTACAGGCTTCCAGGCATCCTCAAGTCCTAAGCCATTCTGTTGGGTTCCCTGTGGAAATGCTGCTGTGTGCCCTGCACAAGCACTGCTGAGTGCTGTGTGCAGGGACTTTGGTTGCCTTGGAAACTATATGCCATATATATGTGTGTGTGTGTGTCTTCCCACTCCATGCATCAGCACATCATTTTCAGACCTGAAGCACTAGAAGCTCTTCAGCCTAGAAGAGCGACTGGAAACTGCTCATGGAAAAGGAGCTAGGGGTGCTGATTGATGGAGCTGAACATGAGCAGTGTGTGGCCAAGAAGCCAACAGCATCCTGTCCTGCACCAGCACCAGTGCAGCAGCAGGGCCAGGGCAGTGATCATACCCCTGTACTGGGACTGGTGAGGCCCCACCTTGAATCCTGTGTTCAGTTCTGGGCCCCTCACCACAAGAGAGACATTGAGGTGCTGGAGCAGGGCCAGAGAAGGGCAATGGAGCTGGTGCAGGGCCTGGAGCACAAGAGAGATGGGGAACGGCTGAGGGACCTGGGGGTGTTCAGTCTGGAGAAGAGAAGGCTCAGGGGACACCTTATTGCTCTCTACAACTGCCTGACAGGAGGATGGAGCCAGGACAGGGCTGAGCTCTGCTCCCAAGGCACAAGGGATAGGACAAGAGGAAACGGCCTGAAGTTGTGCCAGAAGAGGTTTAGGCGGGACACTAGGAACAGTTCCTTCCCTGAAAGGGTGGTCAGACATTGGAACAGGCTGCCCAGGGCAGTAGTGACCTTGTCAGTGCTGAGGAACGGTTGGACTTGATGATCTTGAAGATTGTTTTCAACCTCATTGATTCTATGATTCTGTGACTCTCCTTCCAGGTAAAGGGCTCATTCAGAGGCCTCTTGTTGCTGGTGCTGAGCACTGACCCTGTGACTCTCTGCCAGGGCAATGCTATTTCTCCTTATTTCACACCCTCCAAGCAGAACTGCTCTGAAGGACAAGACTCATTTTTTTTTTCATCTGCCAGAGGAGTCTTTTGGAGCATGGGAAATGCTTTGGCAGATGCAAGGATGAGCTGCATTGCTGCAGTGGTTTTATCTCCATTCCTCTCCCCGTTCTTGTCTTTCTTCATCTGCCTCTCCCCATATGTAGTCTCTCACTTTGCTTCTCCAGAGCTCTAGCTTGGCAAGTGCTCCAGTCTCAAGCCCTGGCTGGCCACCCCTGCTTGTTGCCATTCAGATAGCACTTCTCTCCAAGCAGCATCCCTCTGAGCATTTCCTTTGCATTGCGTTTCTCTCCTCCCTTGTCAGTTGTCAAAATCACACCTATTTTTAGTCGTCCCAAGCTTCTTTGCCTGTTGGGGTGTATATTTAGGCACTTGCTGAACCGTGTCCCCTGTTTGTCAGGCACTGCTACACCTAAAATGGAAGATTTCAAACCTGTGTGCTTCAGAAATGCAGGAAAAGTGGTTTCTGGAGAACTCGGAGCTGTTTGCTAAGCTGAAGAAGCAGGAACAGGGTGTGAGCTGATCACACCTCTGCAGAGGTGGTGTGCATCTCAGGAGGGAGCAAGGCATGACACAGCACCTTTAATTTCCTCACTTCTGTCAGCTTCAGCAGGACATGGCTGATGAAAGAGTGATAGAACCCAGTGCATTTTTCATAACCTTGTACTGTATTCATGAGAAGTATCAAAGGCAGCATGTCACTGGGTATGGTTCTTGCTAGCAGCTTCTCGTTTTGTGTGTCCACTGTGAAGCCAGGAGAGTTTGCTCAGCTCCAAGTCTTTCTCCCTAGGACTGCTCTCAGACCAGTGTCTGCCCAGCCTGTGTTTGTGCTTGGATTGCCCTGACCGATGTGCAGAACCTGGCACTTGGCTTTGTTGAACTTCATGAGGGTCACACTGGCCACCTCTCAAGCGTGCCAGGGTCCCTCTGGATGGCATTCCTTCCCTCCAGTGTTCTGACTGCACCACACAGCTTGGTGTCATTGCCGAACTTGCTGAGGGTGCACTGATCCCTCTGTCCATGCCACTGTCAAAGATGTTGAACAGCACTGGTCCCAGCACTGACCCCTGGGGAGCACCACTCATAACTGGTCTCCACTTGGACATGGAGCCACTGACCACAGCCCTCTGCATGCGACCATCCGGCCAATCCCTTATCCACCAAGTGGTCCATCTGTCAAATCCATGTCTCTCCAGTCTAGAGACAAGGATGCTGTGCGGGGCTGCTGTGATGGATGTCCTGTTGTTTAAAACACCCATATTCCTACTGCCAGCAGTGGTGGTCCTGCAGTAGGAGGAGGCATGCTGCAGCATGCATGGGACAGCAGCCTGTGGAGGAAGGCTGTTGTTTGTTCCAACCTGGTGAAGATTTCTTATCCTGCTGTTACTGCAGGTTGTGCCCTGCTCCATTCACAGGCTGTCAGTACTGAGAACACCTCCTGACCGAAGTGAAGTGGAGCGTTTGGTGTATGGGGGTTTGGTTTGGTTTTGGTTTTTGCTGGTGTCTCCTAACTTGCCTCAGGGCAAACCTGTGCTTCACTTGGCTTCTCCCACCCTTTCCCAAAATGCAAAACTCAGGCATTTTTCCCAAAGTCAGGAATCCTTTGTATGAAGCCAAACTCATCTCCTTTAACGGTGAGAGGTGGCATGACTTGCTACGTCCTTGGCTTGCCTCAGTGTTAGCAGCAGATCTTTATGTTCCTCCTCACCCCCACTGTCTGCCCTCTTTCTCCAATGACAAGTACCTGGGGAAATCTTTTCCTGTGAAGCACTTGACATGTAGCATGACTTCCCTGTCCTGGCTGTTCATGTCAAAGAGCCTATAAGCTTCTAGTTATGTGATTTATTTAGCTCTTTTCTTTGTGGCTTGTCACAGTTCTTGCCTCTCATCTGCAGAAGGAGAGGAAGGGAGAGATTGGAAGTGAACTTAAATGTGGCATTTTTCAGTTTGGTCATCCCTTTATTTGCTGGAGGAGCAGCAACAAACTGATTACACTGTTCCTTCCGTATAGGGAGCTGGTGGCGAATAGAGATGCTGTGGATCTTTCAAAAGCTGGGATGAAGGAGAAATGAAAATAGATTAATTTCTCCTGGAGGTGTGCTGGGTTTGTGGCTCTCTCAAAGCAGTTTGGTCTTTTAGTCTTTGCAGTTATCAGTCTGAATGCGGCTAGAGAAGAAGAGGTTGGTAGCTGAAGCAGTGTAAACTGGCTGGAGCAGAGCAGGGAGCAAAGGTGTTGCAGGATCCTGTTCTGTGCCTCGATGGAGCTGGGGGCGATCCCCAGGGATGCTGGGGTTCTCTAGCCTCTGGGAAGGAGCAGCCTGATGCCTCCAAGCCTGGGACTGGACTTCTTCTCCATGGCATGGAAAGGGGAAGGAGGGTGGCAGGGACCCAGGGGCATCTCCACTTGGGGAGATACATCTGCAGCACCCTGCGGGTTTTGGCTGTGGTACCCTGGAGAAACATTTCTTCCTTTACAAAGTGGTGCATCTTAGAAATGAGAAGCTGTTGTTGCTTTTAAATCTTTTACTCTAGTTCATACTGGTCTCTGTCCAGCTGTGGACAGAGTGTCTTTCTAGTGAAACACATCAGATCATGTACTGCGTGGAGGGAGCCCTCCCTGGTGCCTCTTTTTCCCCCTCTTGCCTGCTCAGCTGCGGGCAGCTTTCAGCTGTTCTGTTTGGAAACTGGGGCATCTCTGTAGCAGCTTCTTTCATCTGCCTCTGAAAGGCCTTGCATCCTCCTGCTTAACATTCAGAGGGTTATTTTGGTAGTAAAAACAAGAGCATTATAGGCTGGCATAAGTGGTCCCCAGCAGGTAAACCTGCCGTTGTGCTGCCCTCCTTTTTGCGGGCTGTAATGGGATGAAGTGGCTACTGTCTGTATGGATTGTGGCGCACTATAAGATTGCAGATATGTTTTCTTTTGGTGCTCTGACCATATTCTTGGAAGGTGTTCAGGAATCTGCTTGAAAATGAAGCTGACATCAACACAGAGGTTTGGGTAAGCTCACCCCAGCAGGGCCGGGAGGTTTCTCTTTGAGATGAGTCATTTCCATCTCAAATTTCCAATGAAAACTTCACCTCAAAAATGTTGTGTTGAAAAATTCCACATGGCAGCATTTCCGTAAGAATTTTTGAATATAAATACATAAATGCTGGAACTATTAGTTCCTGATTTCCTTTTTTTCAGTCCGTCCTTACTGCCCACTGAAACAAAGCTTGACTTTGTTCTGAGCAGCTGGTGGGAAGCAGAGTATACATTTATGTGTGTGTATATTCATACACACACTTTAGTCTGTACATATATATATATGTGTATATATATGGGGAGTAAGGGGAAGAACAAGAAGTGTTTTCCTCTTGCCAGAATGCTGTCAGATCTGAAGTCACTTTATGAGATGGTGCCTGCCACCTTCAGTCGCACATCACAAAAAGCCTTTGTTGTTCTTTCTGGTTGTTCTTTGTGGTCCCTTGTAGCAACATCTGACTGATGCTCTCATTTTCATCTTGCAGGAAGAGCCAGCACCTCTGGTGCAGGGCCGGAGGTCATCGCTCAGTGGAGTGTGCTACCTGACCATGGGGCTTCTTGTGCTGCTCTTGGGCTTGGTCTTTGCATCAATGTATGTGTACAGATACTTCTTCATCACCCAGGTGAGTTGGGAAAGACTCCTGGCTCTTCAGCTGGAGCAGCCAGGCAAGCTGCTTCAACCTTTGAAAGTGGGGGTGCTGCTACTTATTGCTTTGCCCTATGGTAACTCTGGAGCCAGGCCTCTAGGCACTGCAGGCGAGGCATGTCTTAAAGATCATGAGGAATGGCTCAATGTCTGGAGGTTCACCAGTGACAAATGGCATCCCTCAGGGGTCCATACTGGGGCCAGTGCTGTTTAGTGTTTTCATTAACAACACAGACAGTGTATTTAATGAGCATGCCTTCAGCAAGTTTGCAGATGATGTGAAGCCAAGTGGTGCAGTTGACATGCCCAAGAGACGGGAAGCCATCCAAAGGGACTCAGACAGGCTTGAGAAGTGGGCTTGTGTGAACCGCATGCGGTTCCACAAGGCCAACTGCAAGATCCTGCCCTTAGGTTGGGGCAACCCCAGTATCAATACAAGCTGGGCGGTGAAAGGATTGAGAAGTGCCCCTGAGGATAAGGACTTGAGGGTGTTGGGTGATGAGAAGCTCCCTGTGACCCAGCAGCGTGCGCTTTAGCCCAGAAGCCCTCTATGTCCTGGGCTGCATCCCCAGAGTGTGGTCGATCTTGAAGTATCTTCAAGCATGTGTTTGAAAAGAGTGTTTTCACCCAGTGTGGGTACGATTCTTCCCGTGTTTGCTGTAGCTGTTAATGGGGTGTGGAATCTATGAGTGTTGTCCCCCTAACCTGGATCTTATCCCCACAGCTGCCCCGTGAGAGCGTGTTTCACTGTGGCGTCCTCTACGAAGACTCACTGTACTCACCGTTCAGAGGGCAGCTGGAGCTGCATGAGGATGTCAAGATCTACATTGAGGAGAACTATGAGCAAATCAACGTCCCAGTGCCCCGGTTTGGAGGGAGTGATCCTGCAGATATCATCCATGATTTCCAGCGAGTAAGGAGCTCTGGGGGCCCCCGGGGGGGTGTAGCATGGGGCTGAGCAACAGCACCATGGCATGCTATCACTGTTGTCCAGTATGTCTATGATGATCTTATTACTGAGCTGTCCTCCTTCACAAGACCCTCTCTGAGGTTTTCCAACCTGCTCATCTTGCTTGGTAGTGAGGTCCTTGGACATGTTTGTCCTTTAAAGCAATTTCCTGACTTCCCTGAATTCCTACTTTTTACACATTTTCACAGCCACATTCCATTGCCAAGGGCTCAATTCCTTAATTTCTGTGTTTGGAATGCAGGGTTTAACAGCTTACCATGACATAACGCTGGATAAATGCTACGTCATTGAGCTGAACACCACTATTGTGATGCCTCCTCGCAACCTGTGGGAGCTGTTGGTTAACGTGAAGGTACAGTTGCAGTTCTGCTTATTTTGCATGCTCTACTGGAGTTGGTTTGTGGATGCCAGCTTGGAAGGCCATGGGGAATCAAAACTGCTTTGTTTAAGTCAGCCTTGGCTCTGACAAAGCTGAGACTTCATGTAGAGCCAAGGCTTCAGTGGGTTTAGCTCAAATATGAATGTACAGACAGCACGCTAACACTGGCGTGACGGATCAACCTGACAAGGACGACGTGGAGGAGCAGCAGATTCCTTCCCTTTGGTGTTCACAGATTGTAGGAATCAAAGAAAGGAAAACAAACATTCCCTCCTTTCACTTTTGCCATGGTTACTGCTGTGGTTAGCCATTTGGAGAACTCTTGGTGTCCCTTGGGGAGTAACAGGTCTTGAGCTTTCACCCTTTTGGGGGTAAGGTGTGCTGGGTACAGCACCACACTTGGGCTCATGTGGTTTTGCTCACAGCTGGTATTAACTGGGTTTAGTACCAGCAGTTTGGTTCAGTTCGGAAGCCCATGACTGAAAGCAGTTGTCTGAACAGAGTGCTATTTAGTCCTAACAGCAGGGGAAAAAGGAAAACAGGGCTTTTAAGACTGCAGAAGGTGTGTGTCTGTCTCAACTTTTTGCAGGTAAAGCAGAACACTGAGCCTGGGTCTTTTGCTCCCTTCTGTGAGGGTCTATTTGAAAGGAAAGAAAAAGAAAGGAGAGTAAAGGGGAAAAAAAGGAAGCCAACAATCTAACTCTCTCTTTTTCTTAAATTCTCTTTGCTCACTTGCTGCTACATGCAGTGTGATGAACTTTGTAAGAGTTCAGAGGCAAAAGGTTGTGCCTTGAGAGATGGCTGATCTCCAGTCTTTGCTCAGCTCCCAGTTTGTTTCTTAGCAGTCCTTTCATGCACTGTGACCATCTGGCAAATATGCTGGGAACCCTGCTGGTGTATGCATTTACATATAGCTTACTTTTGTCCAGGTCAGGTGACACCCCCCCCCCCCCCCCCCCCCGGGGCAGAGGAAAGTGGGAAAGGCAGGATTGCACCTTAGGGATATAGGTTTGAAGTGTTAAGCTTGGTCTTGAGCTCAGAAACAGCCTCTTCCCATGAGGGCAGTGAAGCAGTGGAACAGGTTGCCCAGGGAGGTTGTGCTGCCTCCTTGAAATCCTTGGATTTCAAGACCAGATTGGGTACAGCCCCAAGGTCCCTCCCCTCTCTCTTAGCCTGTCATCTTCATATCCACAGGCCGGGCCCTGTGGGTAGCCTGTATCAGGTAGAGGGGGCAAATTTCTTCCTACTTCAGGGACCTTCATCACCTGATGACTTGCCCCACTGCTCACAAGTGCTCCTGTTTGGATTCTAGATGAGCTGCGTTGGTCCTTGGGCTCAGAGACTTTTGTGTTTTTTGCATCTCTGAATCCAGTCAAGTCCCTAAAGAATGAAACTGATTTCCAGCTGACAGTTTAGGTTTTAAGTGACTTCAGTCCTGTTTCTACGGGTGAAACCTTAGTCTAGCAAAGAACATTAGTGGCTTGCTCCAGCAGACTGTGGCAGTGCAGAGAGTCACCGAAACCCCATTGCCTCTTTTTCTCTGAGCAGCATGGTGCTAGGGTGCCACTTTGCAGTGTGGCTGTCACCATGTATGCATTATCAGGCCTCTTGTGTCTGATTCTTTTGCCTGTAAATGGCAGCTCTGCTGCTTCTTACAGACTTTATTCCATAAAGGTGTGTTGGTTTGGTGAACGGTGTTAAGTGTTGAAGAGAAAAGGGTGGGGGAATGCTCCCCTGGGCAGCACCAGGATGGTGGGAGATGAACCGCTGAAGTGATGGACAATCTACACCTTTTGCAGGATTCAAGATACTGGAAACTTTAGTTTTCTTAAAACTCTTACAAGAGAATTGAAGGTATCGTCCTTGTTGCACAGTCCTGCCATAGAGGGATAATTCCTGACTACTTCAGCTGTGACAACTATTTAAATCTAAAATAACAAGATGGATTGTATGCATATGTCTTTCTCTAAGCCCTCTCACCAGATCAAGATGTGGCCAGTCCTAGGCCCCAGCCCTGGGTGTTAACGTGATACCTTCTACCAGTAAGTAACTGGCACGTATCGTATGCCCTCTCCTGCACTCTCCCACTGAGAATCAGTAATTGACTTTCTTGCAGAACTGTTGTGTTAGTGTAGGACAAACTTCCACTAATCATCTGGTCCTCCAGCAGAGGAGAGCTTTATTGATCCAGCAGGCTATGCCAGCCCAACAGCACGGCATGAAGTTAAGACAGCGTGTTTCCAGGTACATCCCTATGGAGATAACCAGTCCTGTGGTGGAAACTGAAAATGTGGTATTTGAAATAGTGCTATTGTTGTTTGCTTTTCGCCTTGATTATATTTATGTTGGCCCCAGGATTTGCTGGTTCTTTCATTTCTTTGACTTGTCTTAAGCAGAAGGACCAGAAGTATTTACTTTGTGGCCTGATTAGCATTTAGTCTGCTCAGAAGTGGACCCCAACCAAAGCTGTACTTCTAACACAGCTGCTTATTATGGAGACAGACTTTTCAGCAGGGCCTGTTGCAAGAGGACAAGGGTGATGGGTTTGAACTATAAAAGAGGGGAAATTCAGGCTTGACATGAGAGAAAAACTGTTTACACTGAGGGCGGTAAAACACTGGTATAGTTTGCATAGAAGCAGATGCTTCATCCCTGGAGACATACAAGGCCAGGCTGGTTGTGGCTTGGGGCAGCCTGGTCTAGTTGAAGATATCTCTGCTCATTGCAGGGAGCTGGATTAGATGGTCTTTGAAGGTCTCTTCCAACACAAACTATTCTATGATTGCGTGACGACCGAAGTCCAGAGAGCTGTAAGATGGCCTGGCACCCAGGAATCAGCTTGCAGAGATTCTTTAATGCCAAGCAGGTTTCCTTCCTGCAGGGAAAGAGGCAGCCTTCATCCATGGGATGCTCCTAGGTACTCCGTTTTCTCCGGCCCATGGTGCCTTTCTGCCATGTCCCCTCTCAGAAACTCTGCTTATCACCCTGGTGTTCACAGCAGCCTCCAGCCCAACAGCAGGGAGCTCACATGTTCTGCTTTGGCTCAGCTTGCTCCCTGCTGTGAGCTGCCTTCCTGCACTGCCCCGGAGTCTCTGGATGATGCCCCTGGGGGGATGGAAGTGTGCTGAATGCTATCTCCTGAGCACCAAGCATGACCATGCAGGGCAGGGTTTTTAAATGCAATGCCCATGGCTCATCTGTAGTCTTCATTCCTGGAGGCTATAGGGGTAGGATATCACTGTGGCTGTACTGAATGAAGCGAGGAGGAGGGGGAGACGTGGATAACTTGGGAAACTGTTGGAACCTGAGCAGGGCTGGCACTTTTGCTTTTTGCCTTTTGAAGTTAATGTAAAATGCACATTTTCAGTGGAGTTCCTGGCATTCTGGTTGAGTTTTGAGCCCTCTTCAGAGGGGAGGGATCCAAGTTACAGTTTTGCACACCCACCTTTAAAACTGGAGTTAGTTTATAACAGGGTTGAAGGTACACTGGCTTCATCCCCTAAACAAACATTCATTGTTTGGATCTAATCAGTTGTGTGTGCTCTGGGCTAGTAGCATGGGACAGTTTGTTGCAAGAAGGAAGCATGATAACTGGACTTGGTAAGTAGAGTTTGAGTCATCAAACATGGACTTTTAACAGTGTGGCTGTCCTGGGCACTCTGTGTGAGACAGTTCTCTTCGAGGAGATGATGGAATCATTTGTGCTTTATTCTGGTGGAAACTGTCATTTCAGAAAGGGACATACCTGCCTCAGACATACATAATCCAGGAGGAGATGATCGCCACTGAGCACGTCAGTGACATGGAGCAGCTCGGCTCCTTCATCTACCGCCTCTGCAGTGGCAAGGAGACCTACAGGCTGAAGCGGAGGAGCACAAGGAGACGTAAGAGCTTTGCCATGTTCAGTGTCCTAACTTGCTTCCCCCAACATCACAGTTGTTATTGCTGCTGTTACAGCCCTGCTGTCTTCTTTGTGGTGAGAGGTTTCCCTGGGGGTGTAGGCACACAGGAGATCTTTGGAGGTGCTTCCCTCCAAAAAGGGTTAATCTAAACCCAAACCTGGGATGCTGCTGCTGCAGATGGGTGCTGGCTGGTGTGTTCCTATTGTCTACCCTAGTAAAAGTATTGAGATAATGGTTGCAGGAGCCAGCAAGTCCTTTACATCTGGGCTCATGTAGCTGAGCTAATAGCAGTGCTGGTGGGAGCTGTATGGAAAATTTCCCTAATGGAGATGTGCTTCAGTGACAGCTAGTCAGAGCAGATTAGATCTGCAAATTACCTTTAATTAATTGAGTTCCTAATAATATGGAAAAAGTTGTGAAGAGGAAAAATTGGACTATCTGGAAGTGATTCCATGAAAATCAGCCATGTGTATCTTCTATGCAAATGGTAATATTGCTGCAGAACACTCCTTGTTGGAGTATTTGCAGCAAATATTTGCATTAGGAGTGCAGTATTTGTATAAATTTGGGTTTAGATAATGGTATACTTAAAGGCTCATCTGTAATCAGTTTGGGTTTGGGTCTCTGGGGAAGCAGCAGGGTGCAGAAGTCGCCATAGCTGTAGGTCGTCGTTGCTTTCCCAATGGGAGCTGCACAGTTTTGCACAGGGCTGCTGGCATGCTGGCTGCTGCACTCATGGAGTCAGGACATGGTCCTGTTGGTCAGCAGGGCACCACTGGGGGGTTGCTGTAAGAGGGCAGAGCTGCCAAGAGTTGAGGTCTTGCAGTTTAAGGGCATGGGGAGCATTCCTGGTTTCCCAGAGAGACTGGGGACATAGCAGGATCAGTGCATGAAGGGATACAAACTGCCAGAGGGGTGGCTATTTTAAGTCCTCCTTGAATGCATTCAGAGCTGTGGTCTGTACCAGCCTGTGGCTTCTGCTGGTTTCATGAGGCTTTCTGGTCTCAGTGATAACACTGAGATGTTGTCAGCTGAAACCAGCTGTTTCCAGGCAGCTCATGGCAGCTCTTACTGCAAGCCCACAGCCTAGACAATGCCATGGTTCTTCCAAAGACCATGTTACGCTGCTTTTCCTATGGGCTGTATTGTTCCTGCATTTCTGTGTTCAGCAGTTGCACCTCATCTGCTTTCCTTTCCCCACTCACTGCAGCTCTTACAGACTACCATTGGTTGACTTTCCCCTCTCCTCTCTTTCAATCACATCTAGGCATCAGTCGACGCGAGGCTGGAAACTGTCATCGCATTCGTCACTTTGAAAACACTTTTGTGGTCGAAACTGTTATCTGTGGGAAGTCATGAAGCCACTCTCCAGATGAAACCTTCCTTGGCTTTGCTTGCACACACATGCACACACATGCTCTCGGTCCTCTCTTTAGACATGGTAATCTGTCTTACTTTTTTTACTCCCTCCCCTGCTTGTGCAGCTCTAACCTCTTGGGTCCATCACAGTGGATTCTCTTCTCTCCCCACTGCCTACCTGAGACATCTATTGGGCTTAAATTTACACAGTGGTGAAAGATAACCTGGAAGTAGATGGTGTTTCTTTCACACCACAGGATGGGAATCTTTTGGAAGCAAGCTTGAGAAATAGGAGTGCTCGAAATAGGCTGAGGGATTTCAGGCTGGTGTAGTGCTTTGAGGGTGCTGTGGCACTGGGGCAGAAGGTGCATGCATAAGAGGAGGGCTACTGTTTTAGTGCTGGTATAATGACCAGAAATATATAACCAGATGCACTTAGGAAAAGAATAGTTGTGATGTTACAGACAGTGTGGTTCAGAAAGCGTAGCAGAAGGAGGGTTTCCGTACAGGCCAGAATCAGATTTTCAACCATTGAAAGCAGCTACTGTGTTGTTATGGCTCCTGGGTTCATCCCTCATGTCTCCTCCTGAACACATCATGGCTCAGTGTGACTCATGGAGCAATGCAAGGTATCCTGTTGGGTGTTCATGGTGGGCAGGAGGCCAGGGCAAGGAGGTGGGTTGGGAATGACACAAATGACACAGAATGTCCGTGCTTCTCAGCCACAAAGCAGAAGGTGAAGTGCAAGGCTGGGTAGCCCTGTCTCTAACACACAGTTGCAGCTGCTGTGGATCCTGGGCAGATCTGCTGTTACTTTGCCTATGTAAAAGGGATGAATCTTTGATGTGAGGTGCCAAAGCTCCTCGCATCACTGATGTCTCATTAATAGGCCATGGGTGTGGGTGGAACTGGGTGGTTTACTCCAGCCCTGTGTCTGTCCTGGACAGCTCTGCTTGCTTGGGAAGATTACGTTCATGTGTCTGTCTTCCGGAGTTGTTGAGATCCCATCTGTGTGTGGATGTGTGGATGGTGTGCCATGCCTACGTACAGAGTGGTGTCAGAAGCAGAGCTGGGAGTTACTGACAAGTGCAGAATCAGATTGTTTTAATTCACTGTTTTTAACAGTATGTGTAATCTTGTTTGTCACCTCTAAAAGCTGGTTTCATTGTGATTACTGTAGTCCAGCCATGTATCACATTATCTGCAGGCATCACTGTAGTACAGATATTGATACGAGGCATGATTCAGCAGATCAGTATACTGCAGAGAAATTGTGTGATCAAAACTGCATTTCTGTTAATCATCAGAGAGATAAAAATGCAGATTAATTAAATATCCTTCCCTCTGTTCCATAAATATAGTTAAAACTAATTAGGCTCTTGAAACACAGGCAGGTTTTTGGCTTGAAAGAATGGGGTGAGTTTCAGCTTGGCACATTCTTGTTAACTGATTTCCAGCAAATCTGGACTTGAACTTCACCATCTGCTGAAATTCAGGAGCTTGTTGTTTTAGAAGGAGAAGGATCAAATAAATGCAAGTACAATCATTAATTCAGCACAACCAAAAAGTGAATATATTTTAGAATAAAACTTTTAAGTAATAATGCTTTGAGTTAACTGTGTGAAAACAAACCAGGATCTCTAAATGGTCATGTAATGCAATAGGTATGAGTGTGTCCTTAGTGCTGACAATTTATTTTTCTATATAAACACAGTGAGCTATAAACATCAGGTTTTAACAAGTAGAGAAGGATGCGTTGGTTTCATTCAGCTTTAAGCTTGATGTAAAATGAAGTGTTATGTGAGCTCCATGCAGGTTGGTCAGGAAGGTTTCCCACTGCCAGAGGGGTATTTGCTTTTCTAGTATTGTGTTTTTCCAGTGGTAACTTGCTGCTAGCCCTGATCTTTCATTGCTGACTGGATGACAATGAATGGGTAAGTGAATTGGTTCACTTAATGGAAGTGCTGCAGACTGGTAAATTTAAGCCCTGCATTTACTTCTAGGAGCCTAAGCCTGCACTCAGGTGAACATACAGACCTTTTTTCCCCTTCCTTCTGATTCTGCATGAATTAACTGGTCATTGAATATGCTAACTCTGTGCAATCCTGCAGCTGTAAGGACAAACCTTGGTTCTTTTAAGGTGAATTAACGTGGTCACTGTTTCATACAATGAGAATGCAGTTGTCTAGAGAGAAAACATAAGATGCTTTGTATATTTTGTCTGGTAGCCCTCTTAATTCTTAGGAAAAATCTGTGGGATAATAAAATCTTTTACCTCCAATCTGTAGAGTGTGTTTGTTCGGAATGAAGAGCATGTGCTTGAATGAATTTCAGAATGAAAAGCCAGCATAAAGCTGTTGCTCATGGGAGGCAGCAGCCAGGGTGATCCATCTTGGAGCTGGGCAGTGGGAGGATGCTGCAGCGCAGAGGCCCTTCCCCATAGGGATGGGAGAGCTGTGTGGGGACATGGCTGAGCAGCCCACTGTGGAGCCTGCCCATGTTTGCAGGGCTTTTCCCCTGTCTTTGCACTTCCCTGAGAGACCCAAGGGCAGCCCATGGTGGGATGGTTGCTGCTAAACTGAGGTCTGTGAAGCAGGAAGGTAAGGTACTTCTGATGCTCGCTGGTTGGTGTCTGACCTTCATGCTCAGCCTTTCTTCTCTGGCTGCCTGACTTCAACATAGGAATTTGTCTGTTTGTATGTGTCCTAAGCTTACTGTTGCCTTCTGGCTGGCTCTGTGGGGCAGGTCTTTGGAGGGCTTCCCTCCTGTCTGTTGCATGCAGAGATGTGGTTCCCTTAGTGCTCTCCTGAGCTTTCTGTACCCCTCTTTCATTCTTCTGGTAGGGAAGTGTTAGAATATTGTTCCTGAACTCAGCTGATCCTCTTCCCACAGTTAGTCCCTGGTCAGTCAGTGAGGAAGTTCAAGTTTTAGTTGCTGCAGTATTCTGCAGCATTTTGCATTTACTTCAGTGACTGGATGCTTTTTCTGGATGCTTTTGCAGTGGATTTGCAGAAGAATGCTGTATCTTACAGTAATTATGTTTGCCAAAGCCTCTTCTCCCAAGCTAGCCCAGCCTAGCTCAGCTTAGTGGCCCTCTCCTTCAAACAGCACTGGACTGAGGAGGCAGTGCTGCCTCACCCCTTGGGGAAGCCAACCCCTTTAGATATGTTCACCTTTTGAAGGCCGAAATGCTGGTGCTAAGAACGTGACAGATGTGTTTCAGTAAATCTAGTTACCAAAGTAAGCCACCTTGTCTCCAGTGCAAAGAAAACCAGCTTTGTAGTGTTAAATTCTGCATTTTCTTTTGAACATTCACTCTTGTTTCTGTTTTTCATTTCCTGAGGCTGTGCCCATTGCCCCTTGCTCTTAGGAGGCAGAAGATAAGTCAGTTCTACTTCCTAGAATTTGCTCGTGCTCTGGGAGAAGGGTACCTTATTTGAACAGTGGTACATATAAAAGCTTGGCAATAAAGCCTGCTTTAGGAGGACTGTGTGGCAGAGGTGCAGTTGAAACTCCAAGATCACTGTGATAGTAGTTAATACCTAATATAGTTTACCTTTTAATACTTGCATATTACAGCATGGTTCAGTGGTTGTTTAGGTTTTCCAGGCGGTGCCCAGCAAGTCAAAGTGTTGGTTTAATGCTAGGGGCATCCACTGCCAGGCTCTGGTGGATTATTTTAAGAAGTGTGCTGGAAACCTATACACTGAACATTTGAGGAGAGGGCCCTCAATGTCTCTTCTAAACCATCGGCAAGCTCTTTGTTTGTTACAAGTCTTCTACATAACATTTACAGGCCTGTCCCATCCCATGAAGTGCAGTCCATTGGGATTACCTTGGGATGAGCAATGTTCTGGCCACGATGGACCACACAGGCACCAGCAAGGAGGCTGAAGGACCTGGTTTTGCACCAGTGTGAGGAGGAACTGTTTGTTTTGATGCATCTTGTTGATGCATGGCACATGCTTCTGGGCAGGTAGGAGGAGATCTGCCAGGTCCCTTGGGAAGGGGGTAGCAAAGAATGGGCAATGGGAGCGCCCCTACTGGTGATGCCAGGAGGCACAGGAAGCTCTGTGCTTGCAAGCATCCCATTCAGCAGCTATGCCCACTGCTGCCGTGGATGTGGGGTGGCTGGTCCACAGGGGTGTCCTGGGTGTCCAAAGGGCCACACTGGCTTGGTATTATACTTTACAAACTGTCTTTTGGCTTTGGGGGTGAAGAGGGATTGTTGGGCCACTTGTATGCTATAAAGAATGAAAATTATCTGTCAGCAGTTACCCTGTGAATTGACTCCCTGATGTGCGTACCTGAAATTCAGCAGTCCCCAGTTCATTATAGTTTATAAGACTTCCAGTTGTCCTTACTGCGAATTGACTGCAGCCCATTTAGCTCAACATGAACAGCCATCTGATATATTATGTTGTTGTCAAGCTAATGAAAGCTTGTTCTCTCTCTTATACATGAGAGAGTTTTTCCCAAGCAGTTTGCTGCTGTTGTTCTGTATTTCCCCCCGGACATTATGAAAATGTGCTGTGGATGCTGCCACAGCTTCCCAGAGGAAAAAAAAGCATGATTGGGCAGCTATATAATCTAACAAAAATAGCTCCCAAGTTAGTGTCGCATCTCTCAGGGGAATGCCTGTTTATTTCCCTTTTGGTAAGTACAATTCCCGATGGGGGCATGAATGTGCCACTGAAATCAATGAGGTGCTCCAGCTCTGTCAGAGGGAATGTTTTCTGGATTAAATGAACAGAAAGCAGAGTGTGAGCATAACCTCATAGCGTAACAAGGTGGGTGGAAGCTGCTAAACTTCCTGATGCTAAGCTGAAGAATCTGCTACAATGTTTTGGTAATGAAGTTATGATTTCTTGTTTTGAAACAGTTTTCATCTGAAAGTGCTGAATTAAAATGGTCAAGTAACACGGTGATAGAACATTGTTCATTTTGTGTTTAAACAAATATTTATGTTGACCATAATGTCAAGCAAACATGACCTTTTTCTGTGCTGTCAAAAGCTGAGGTAAAGAACCTAATGGTGGTTCATTATGATTTTTGTTTTAATTTTAATTTGCTTCATATCCCAACAGGGTAAGTCCATCGTTTTCTAACCTCTTATTCAGCCTTACTTGCCAGCAGGGCTCAGTGGGGCTGAAGAGGGAACTGTAGCTTGAAGCGACATTTAGATCCATCCAACTTGTCATACTGAAATGAGAAGCCTTTATTTCCTAGGGAATAAGGAAATCTCTGGAGGATGTTTCCACATACCTTAGTCTCCTAAGTTAGACACAATGAACCCCCTTATGTGTCAGATATGTTTAATGACTGGTATCTTTTAAAGCAACACTGACTTTAGGACAGGGTGATGCTGCCTGTTCTTCCTGGCTGCTCTGTACACAACACCTTGTATGTTGGGAGCTTCTGCTTCTCTGCCTGAGGACTGGACCTGCTTACTCTGAAATGCAGCTGGCTCTGACTTGCTGTGTCTGCAGGTAAGGAGGTAAGTGCTGAGCAGAAATACCCATAGGGACATTCGTATGTGCTGTCTTGTGACTGCTGCTTTCAGTCCCTGTTGTGTTAAAGGAAAATCTCTTCACCTAGATTGGAGCTGCTTCCACAGGTATCATAAAGTGACATTCCCCATCCCCATAGTCTTCTTTTGTATAGTCCGTTTTCCACAGTGCACAGGTGAGTCTTGTGGGGCACAGCTCTCCCCAGCAAGATGGTACATGCCTTATGACCCATAGTAGTGGATGGTCCCCAAGAGGCACCTCCTACAAAACATCTGCAGACCAGTGTTGCACAGCACAGCCCAGAGCCTCAGCCTGTCACTGAGCTGTGACTAATGGCCTACTGGGGGTAATGGGAGGATTCTGCAGAACTGACAGAACATGCAAGGCAGCCTTGCAACTGGAACTGATTATATTGGCTTAGGCACCTTTTCTATAAGCAGATCATGTCAGATGATGGGCCGGAGCTGGGTACGTTAGTTAGGCAGGAAGAGCACATGGTGAAAGGATTGCGTGATAATTACCAGCACTTTAACTGCTTTGGTTTTGCTAAAACCTGCAAAGAAATGGGTGGGCTGAAGAATGAAGAATCAGCTGTTTTGTTAAGCTTGCTGAGAATACGTGCTCTTGGAATATTGTTATTCATGGTGAATGTGGAAGGTGTTTGTGCCAGCTCTAATTAACTGTTCTCGCTAGCACAAAGATATTCTCCAGTGAAAGCCAATAGGTTATTCTGTTCATTTGGATAAATTAATGTGAAAAGGCCAAGTGTGTAATTTCATGCTTGAACTTTTAGATCTGTATTTGAATTGAAATCTTGTTCTGCAGTGATTGAAATATTCACGTGGTCTGACTGAGGAAAGAAGCTTCAACAAAGATGACAACTTCATGTTGGAGAAAACCTCACAAGTTGAAGTCTGTTGTCTTTTAGAGGGATTTCTCTAGGATATTGCTCTGTTCCCCCATTTGTTATTCATGGAGCAGCTTGTTCTCAGTCAAGTAACAGTAAAGGCTTTGGATCAGACCTCAACTCATTCCTCACTCTTTTCAAATGGTGATTTTGTGTTTGCCACTGCTGTTCTCCCTTATCCAGATATTGTTGCATGTCAAAACTCAGGGAAGCAGCTATAACCTTACCTGCTTTGGCACTGTGAATACAGGGGGCTGCCCTCTGAAAATGCCCCCATGTCAGTGGTGGTGTCAGAGCATTACCCTTTGCAGAAGTTTTAGAGGGTGCAGGCTACTCCCTCCCCCCGGTGCCTTCTGTTGCAACATGGCTGTGTCCCACAGTGCTGAGGAGGCCTGGGACATGCCTGTGGGTCAGTGGGCAGTGACTTTTCTATGCACATAAGAAATCTGGCAAACTGGATTTGAGAAATGAAAGACAAGCACAGCTCAGTGGCTTTGAACATACTGAATTATAGATAGAATCATAGAATAGTTAGGGTTGGAAAAGAGCTTAAGGTCGTCTAGTTCCAACACCCTACCACGGGCAGGGGCACCTCACACTAAATACATATATAAATATAAAGGTATATATACATATATAAATAAATATATATAGCAGCCTTTGTGGTAATTGAACCATCACCACTGTATCAGTGGTCTCTGTGGGGGAGTAATGGAAAATGCAGAACAATGGAGCACCCTTTAGAGAAAGGTTTGGATGTGACACAGCTATGGATTTGGTAGCAACTTAAGGCAGTGTTTTATATGACTGATGTCTTGGTGTTATACAAGCTAAGAATAAACACTGTAGGTCATGACAAAAAAAATGTCCAAAAAAGAAAAAATACTTATTCCAGGATGGAATAATCTGTGTACAGACACTTCATCTACAGGCTGGCTTTAAAATCAGCTGAGATCGGCTTTGCATGGCCACCTGCAGCCCCAGCTCTAAAGCAGGCAAGACTGTGTGGCTTGGCAGCCCCACGCTGCTATTTTGCTCGCGTCACAGGCTGTGCTGCTGGTGGCTTTTGGTTTTGCAATGGCATGAGCAATGTCTCAGGGTGAGTTAGGGTTGTCAGGCTAGCTGGAGGGGGAATGGAATAGGCTATGGGGGGCTGGATGCTCTCTCTGAACTTCAGAAAGCACTCCCCATCTGTGACCTTCCGCAATGCTTCTGAAGACTGAAGCATTATGAAGAGCTTCTAATACGTACTTCAAATGCCCCTTTAAACGTGACACAGTAGGGATGCGGCTTGCAACGGGGCTCACATCCCTTTGCAGGGCACATGCTGCAAAGGGCTTATAGCACACTGCCTTTGAGGCTGCCTGCTGGGTCTGAGGTGCTAACACAACCTCCTCCTTAACAACTAACAGCCCAGCCAGCTATTGAGCAACACAGGAAAAATCCCCACAGCACTACAGGCATCACCTGCCTGCACACAAGTCCCCACTGTGTAAATGAGCAGACCTCCTCCTCCTCCCTCGGGCAATGAATGTGGCTGGGAACAGCAAGTAGGTGATTTCCCACTCCACCACTGGTCATAACTCTTTAACCATATTGGGGTTCCCTTTGTGGGCAAGGTTGTTGTGAAACTGGCTCATACGTCAGGGGAAAAGTGGTTGGCCCTGGAGATGCTTGGGTGGCCACAGGGGAATGGCAGCCATATTGGTGCAGAGTTGTGTTTGTCTCTGTTGTGCTGGGTGGGAATGAGCACTGAGCCTCATCCGAAGCCCCTGTGCTGACAGTTGCAGTGACAGCCCTTTAGGGCTAACCCTAACCCTAAAGACAGGTCTTTATCAGGAGCTTAGCTGTATTTTGGGTTCAGGAGGTCACAGCTGTTGGTTGCATTCCTGCCTGAGCCCAGGACCTGGGAAGGAAATGAGGGCCAATTCAACATATTCTGTTTCCTGCCCTATTTTATCCACTTTCCTGTGTTTAGTTGAACAAACCCAGGTCCCTGCACTGCCTGTAGCAGCTCCTCTCCTACGTTGCTGAGCAATGGGAAGAGAGCTGCCTGATTCAAGTGTCTTGAGAAGCATTTTGCAGGATTTGGAAAGGAAGTGTTAAAACCCAGTACTCATCCAGCTCTCCAAGAGAAATTACCTCTACAACCGTGCGGATAGTTGTAATGTAGCTTGGGCCTCTCTGAAACACGAGGCAGGTTTTGTGTCATCTCTGAGCTTTCTAGCAGCTTTTAAAGAATAGATTCAGTTAAGATGTCATGGATAGAAATGCTTTCCCTTTCTCCCTGCCCCAGTATTTTAGTGTTAGCCCGTGAAACGCATGAGCAAACAACAGACTCAAGCTCATTGCCTTTATGACAGCAGGTGCCAAATACTGAGCTGGCTGGTTGGAAGGCTAAGTGTGGAGAGGAAGCCATGTCAATGCAGTAATGAGCTTTGCAGAGGAAATGCACTTTGCTTTCATTCAGCGCTTTTCATGAAGTTGTTTAATCGTACTGAAAGGTAAATATTTGGTATCCATCTCCCTGACAATTTGAATTCATCTGGTGTAGTTGTTTCTGAAACACCTCCTCTACCCGAGCAGTGCTTTGTGCTTGTAGGGACTTGGGTCTCTCCATTGTCAGTTCACTTTTTGCCCCCGTTAACAGTAAATGCTTGGCTATTTCCATGCTATGACCACTGAAATGGCATCTCCATGCGGGGCTGTTCGCAGAAGCCATGAAATCAATTAATACCTCCTAATGCTTGTACCTCCCAGGCAACAAGCTGGGCTGAGGGCTGCTCAGCCACTGTCTGGGGCTGCTTCCATTAACGAGCATGTGATTAGCCCATCAAATGACCGCCATCTTGTAACAGTGCTGGCCACCCCTCACCTCATCCAGCACACCAGTGTACCAGGGTGGCAGATAATGGCGGCAGTGCTGAGGGAAAGAGGAGCTTCCCACTTTGCCTGTGTGCCCTGCACCTCGATCCTGCTCACGTGTGGTTTTATACTCGCTTGTGTTAACGTCCTGGCACTCACCCAAGCATGAAGTAAGTGGGGGAAGCTGAAAGAAATAGTTAAATGTCAAACCCACATTGTTTTCTCACAGAAAGGTGGCCCTGTGGGCAGCGTTCTGTCACTGGAGCTGAGTGTGTCTGTGCTAAATCTCCGCTGATTGCAGGAAACTTATCAAAGTAATACTGCTTTCCTGACAGAAACTGGCACTGAATTTGGCAAGTGGCTTTGAGAAAGAAGTTAAATCCTTTGCTGTCCATGTTTAATAGAAACCTTGAGGCTGCTGTGTTGAGGCACAGTCTGTTCACAGCTGGGCTTGTCCTCCCCATCCCTTGGTATCCTGTCAGGGGCCATGGCAAAACGAAGATCCTCGGGGCATGATCTTGGAGATGAAAACCCAAATGTGGTGGTGTGTTTAGGAAATCATCTGAGGGTGGTTGGGGTATTTTTGGGGGGCTTAAACAAACTAAACCAGCTGTGTGGAGGGTGGTGGGGGAGGAAGGGCAGACAAAGTACCGTGCCACAAGGGATGGCATCTCTTTGTCATCTGTCACTGCTTTTGTCATCTTAACAATTGTGGTAAAAGAAGTGAGTAGCTGGCATGGTTGGTGACTGAGGCTGGGCAGCAGTAAGCCCTTCCCCATGTGGGTGTTGGATGAGACTTGCTCTTGCTGTGCTCTGATGTAAAAACAAACCATGGAAAAACAGCCATTGAGAGACAAGCATGCAAAACAGGATTTATTCAAAAAGCTTGTCATTGTATACACCTTTTCTTGGTGTTTTCTCTCTGTGGCAGTGTAAGGCTGGAGTTTTCCTCCTTGCTTTGCATAATGCCTTAAATGCCCTCCAGCTTCTGCTGCAGGCATTATGACTGCTGCCCACTGCTTGCTAGCTCTCTGTTCATGTCCCACCACCAGCCTTCACTGGCACTGGGCTGAGGAATGCTGATGCCAAGATTTCCCAAAGGAACTTTTCACAGCCAGCACCTGCTGAGGAAAGCTGCCACCATTTGCCACCGCTTTTCTTTTTGCTGTGTTTTTCTTTCCTTCTTTTCTTATTCTTTCTTTCTTGAAGTTTCTTTCTCCTTTAAGAGTTTGGGAACAGATGTTGGAAATTACTCGCATCTAAGGGTGTGAATAGGAGCCAAATAACAAAAAGAAACTTAAAGCAAATCGGACACTTGCTTTGGTTGCATCTACCAATTCCCACCTAGGGATGCAAAAGCAAATCTAAACAAGCTCTGAAATGTTGTTTACAGTTTAAAGAACAGCTGATGCCTCTTGAAAAACCTTCAGCCCAAGAAGGATTCTGTGGCTTTGTCTCTGACTTTTCTTTATTTCTCCTTCATTGCTTTTCCTAGCAAATGCTGTTTGCATGAAAATGGGACTTTTTGTTTCTCAAGAGCTGATCCATCCCTGTTACTTCATTCCTCATTTGGACATTGACCACTGGAGTCTGGGTCTGTCCAGGCAGTGCAATTAAATCAGACCTTCCAGACTGTAATCCTCTGAGGTACTGGGCTCATTTCCACAGCAACTGATTGTGCTGCAGAAAAGGGTTTCTAACTTTGGGTGGATTAAGTATGCAGCAGAAGTTGAGCGAATGCGGTTGTAATGGAGAGTGGGGTGCAGTAATACAGAAAATACCAGTTACATTGGTGATGTACCTTTCCAACAGGGTCCTCAAAGGCAAATGTAGCAGTGCAAGAACTGAAATTTGCATGTGCTGTTCCCAGCCATGTTTGAACCCCATTTCTTTCCCCGATGCTGTGGGTTTTCCCCTGATCCACTGCCCCTTTGCTCCAGTGGGCCTCTTCTAACACAGCTCTGCTCATGGTTCATATGTTACCTGCCACAGGCTCCTTGTGCCATGTCTTCATCTCCTTGGATTTGGGAATTACCTACTGTGTGCTGGTTTCATCACCAGTCAAAATGTCACAAGAATTTTCTAGGTGTCCTTGAACTGACCAGCGAAGTGCTTCCTTCCTCTCAGCTCCCTGTCAGGATGACCATCAAGCTTTGCTGCTTTGACATCTTGTATTTATCCTAGCAGATGATAATTTGTACCATGAGTAGTTTTGCCCAGACTTTGGTAAGAGAGATTGTGACGTATGGACTTGTGGTTGCATCTGTGTTTGAAGGACCTGTAAACACGAGGCAGGATCTGGATTGTAAGTCTGATGTGACTGGGAATAATGTTGAAAATAAGCGGAGTTCTGGAAACACAAGCCCTTTATCTGATGTAAACAAAATAGTTTTCAGTATGGGAGTCTGGCTGCTGTGTTGTGCAAGTTAAGCACCAACCTGATAGACTAAAAGTTGGACTGGGTATGTCTCCCCACGGGGTGAGTTCTTTGTTTGCCCAAAAGTGGGTGAAAGATTTGGCATGTCTTCTAAAGATGTTCTGTGATAAGTGTATGTGGTGTATGTAGGCATCCCCAGGCAAGTGACATAGGCTAACTTGAGAGAGCAATAACCTAAAACTTCAACAGAATCAAGTATAATAACCATGTGAACGGCGTGATTATGTCCAGAAATTAAATCTAGGATAAGACTCAGTGATACTGCTTGATTTCTGCCCAGTTGTTACAAAACAAGGGTACATACAATTCTTACCTCTGTGTTGTAAAAAGAGAGGTCTCTGTATTACTACCATGTGTAGGGTTATATTTTGTCTTCCCATTATAGCACAGAATAGGTTACAAATGCTCTCTGTCACTGCAGACAGTGTCCATTGTCTCAGATCCTATGGCTAGCCAGGTGGGACCAGGTTAAATGCTGGTCTCTGGGAGGCAGCCTTGTAGTCACAAAGTTAATACTTAACAGGGAATGGTCAGGATTGTGTTGGTGTACTCTGGAGTGTAATCTAAACTGGATTTCCTGGGTTTGTAATGCTTAGTATTAGATTAACAATTGCCTCACAGTGTTTATAACTCTAAACTGCTGATACTTGCTCTCAACTGTGCTCTCAGTTTAATACTTGTCTTGGAATAAAGATTAATAGGAATCAGTAACATACAGCAGACAGGAGGCTCTACATCCTTTCATGTCTGTAAATGGCACTGATTCAGCCTACTTTCCTGGGAAACATTTCTGATTCCTCATAGGTTTTTTGGTTATATCAGTATCTAGCTAGCAGCAGCCTTTTTTATCACATTAGATGATGTTGTAAATGTCATTCTCATGGAGTAAGAGTGTATAAAAATCAAAACAAGAAGAATAGAGATAAAATGAAGGAGATTATAGGTGTCCTTTCCCTTTCTTGGTAGCTAAAGACAATGTTTCATCAGAATTGGTTGCTATGGTAGAAGTTTCTCAGTAAGAAGAAACCCAGAATTGCTTTTCTGGAGATTTCAATGCCTTCAAAAAGCTGAAGATAGAGGCATGTGAAAGGGAAGGGAGGATGGCAAGGGGTTTGGAACTAGATGGTCTTAAGGTCCTTTCCAGCCCTAGCTATTCTGTGAAGACAGGGCTGAGTAAGGTGACTCAGAGCACTTGGTTGCATTGTAGCTTTACATGGGCTGTTGCAAATCTAGGAGCAAGATGCACAGGTAGAGTCTGAGAGTCAGAGTATCCTCCCACCAGAAGTGGGCACATTCAGGGCTTTGTGTGTGTCTGTCACACCCAGGTCAGCAATGGAAATGCTCCATCACTTTATTGTGTCACTTAGAACATTTTTACTTGTCTATAAGACTTTGATCTCGTACCGCTAGGAAATGCAACAGATGAAAAGAGCATACAAACAGCTTTGCTCTGTGAGAAAATAACTGAAGTGAGCTGTGTTTTCTGTATGTGCCTCTGTTGTACTCCACTTTCACAGCAAAATTAACTATTTCACACTTCTTGTCTGTGCCATTTTTCTCAGAAGGCTTCTCCCTAGCATCTGGAGTGCTATAAATTCATCTTTAGCTCATGGCACCATCTTTCTGCAGAGAAAACAAAGGACAGGTCTAACCCTCTCTCATGGTAATAGAAATGCTAAAAACACTTTGAGAGTTTATGCATATGAGGATTTGTATAAAAGCCTATACATTTACCTTGAGACTTGCTTTTCTGAGGTTTTTCTCATTATCACTGACAAACATATTTACCATGTGGCATTGCTCATGGTAAATATTTTGTTGCATTCATTGTATGTGAGTATCTTTCATAAAGCATTAAAGGCAATAGTGAAATCTGTAGGAAGTACTGCATTCCTGGTGCCTGTGCTGATTCTTTCTTTTTTTTTTGGTTGGAATTTCTGTGCTTATATACTAATATCATCAGTGTTTTTTTCTCTTTAACCTTGTCCCTTCCCAGTCCAAGCAGATACTTCTTGAGCATGAAACACAAGATAATAGCTGTACCAGAAGAATAGAAATGTCAAAAGCAAAGGACAGATGTACAGAGCTAGTGGAGGCCTAAGTTTGAGTTTCATTGCTAGGCTTCCAGTGTGGTTTAAACCCTTTGCCTTTCACTATCCAAATGTAAAAACACATGTATGTGAAAAAAGTGCTCCATAACAGCTCTCTAATTCCCATTCTCATTTTTACACAGTAAATTAGTGATTTTTAGTGGAGAACAGAATGTGTTAGGAATGAGTCCTCAGTTCTTAGGGGTGAATGATTTCCAAACAAATCCTTGGTTTTGCTTTCTTTATTGATCTTGGACCTGTAATACGGAAAGCCTGTGACTTTCGATTGTAGATTTTTGAATTTATTTTTTTCCCTTTTCTTTCTTAGCACTCTGTCTTTAATATTCTCTTGGTGAAAAGAGAAATGTCTGTGGTCTCACTAGATAGCCACGATCATGATCTGGATATGAAGCCCTACAAATGAAAGAGCTGCTATAGCTACCCACCTGAGCAAAGAAGGGATAGGACCACACCAGATTTGGCCCAGAAAGTGAATGTTCAGAGGCTACAAAGCAGTATGATCCAGCAGGGAGCGTGAGTGGAAAATGTTGCCTTTGACCATTAGTGCTTTGTTATAGCTGGCAGAGGTACTGTGGGATGTGTGTAGAGGCAGAGAGCTCACATGGTGGCTGGCTGTACCCTTTTTGTAGTCAAGGTACAGCTTTTCTGCATCTCAACCTGTTTGCTTCTAGAAAAATCAATTGCCAAAAACACTGGAAAAACATGGGGGGGGGGGGAAGCTTGGGAGAAAAAGAAATGGCTTTAACTTGTCCCTTATACAATTATAACTATGCTTAAGTTGGTCAGCATCCCTGCCTCCTCTATCAAGGACAGCAGGGAAACAAGTAAGAACATACATACTTTAAAATAGGGGGGAAAAAAGCTGAGCAACAGAAGAAAACCAAAACTTTAGGCGAGCTTCTAGTCTCAATTATAGCAGTGTAAACCCAAAGACACACTGGTAAAACTAATGGACATGCCACAGGCTGTAGAAAAACAATTGAGATCAGTTTTCTCTCATACTTTGGCATTTTCTGCCTCTTGAGGTAGTGACTAAATCCCTGTTACCTATGTTCAGGCATTATCATTTAAAGTGGAGGACCTCTTGGCATTGCCTGCTGATTTGAGAAGTAAAAGAAATCTTCTGAATTTCTTGTGGTTTTTTGTTAACTCTGCTTCCAAAATGACCTGAAGTGGCAGTGGTAAAACCCAGGTGTCTATTGAAATGCAGTTAGTTAAGAGATGAGTTATGAGCAAGGATGTAATGAGTATCTGCTAGGAGAGAAGTTAGATATTCTGAGGGAATAAATGGAAATGGCAATTGATACAGAGAAAGAATTCTCGCTGGAATATCCTGGAGGGTTTTATTTTCATGCACTTGAACATGAGCTGGACATTGTTAGTTGAAATGCACAACCCTTGTAATCTGGTTTATCTCTGAACACTAAAACAATCCTGTAAGCAGCAACACACACTTATGTCTATGTTTGGTCAGTATTTGCCTCCTCAGCAGCTGGGCTTGTTTGGTATCTCATGCATAGATGTAACAGCTTAGAAAATTTCACTTTTGAGAGCTGGAGTCTCCAAATGCAGTCCTGCTTGGGGAAGAAATCAATGCACAGTTTGTATGTTACCCTTCTCCAAAGTGTACAGAGAAAAGACAGTTCCAAGGCTGAGATTAGAATCCTTTCCTATGATGCCCATGCTCAACATGACTATGAAATCTAATTGCTTCAGTTGTTGTCATCTTCATCACTCAGTAAAGAGCATCAACTGGGGTGACCCTGAGCAGCGAGCTGCCTTTCTCCACGCTGGATGCATGTTGTCATTCAGTTTATCTAGGCACCTATAAGCACTGTCAAGAAGTAACTGATTGGCATGTTAGGCTCCTGCTGGTGGATTAATTTTTATTGCCTTGTTTATTTGGGAAGTGCTAGTGCTCAGCTTGCTCCAAGGTTTGAAAGGTTGCTTTCCCCCTGGGATCCCGTGTTGCTGGCTGCTGCTTTAGGGATCAGGGCTGTTCTTAACCCTCACTAAGGTTGTGGTTGTTCCTTCAGAATCACATATTTGCTACTACATTGGGCTTTTTGTTTCATGTTCTTGTTTGCTTTGGCTCTGTTTATGAAACTAGGTTTGTAACCAAGAAGGAAGGAACAGATACATGAAAAACCTGTGAGTAGGAGAAGAGCTGGTGAGGAAGCCTGGAACTGGAATAGTTAATCTGAGCTATCCAAGGACTTGAGCTAGTGGCAGCATTAGTTAGAAGTGCACTGTGTGCATGACCTGTTGCTAAAACAAGCATTGCACCTTGCAAAGCAAGTGGAGGAATGTCATGGAGATCTTGCTGTGCCCACGTTAACCTAAAGCTGCATTTGGATTTAGAGTTACAATCATTTTATTTCTCCAAACCACATGTGCAAATCTAAACCTGAGGTGTGAGAGTGAACATAAATGATTAGGGTGGGGGGGCAAAAGAATTTAGTCTGAAGCTTTTTACTTTCCAAATCTCTGTTTCTCAGCAGCCCAAGTCTGTAGTGGCTGAAGTCCTGAAGGTTTGCAGGTGCAGTGTGGACAGGGAAGCTGAAAGATCCTATCCCATGTAAGTAAATATTTGTTTTGGTTTTATACAAAGTAAAGAGGAATCATATCTAAAAAAAACATGCATCATCATTTATAGCAATAATTCCATTCCTTTTTACCCATAAATGCTAACACAAAACATTATGGAAGGAAACAAAAAAAAGTTAAGAGCAGTCCCCTGGGAATAGACTTAGTTTTGTTTCTTATGAGCTATTTTCAGATTTGAATATTTTAAATAAGTTGCTTACATAAGCAGTTCAGGACCCTGAACTTCCCGTGAAAACCTCAGACACATGATCCAAAGTAACTCACATGCAGCATGTGGATCATGGCTTTCACGTGACTGTTCATACAGTGTTTTGCAATGGGTCTTCCATTGACTCCTTTAAAACAAAATAATAACATGCCCCATCAAGACAGCAATTCAGGTTTGCCCAGCAAAGGGTGACCTGAAGGATGTCTCGTAGCACCTGCTGAAACCTGGTGTGAATGATGTTATTCTTCACCAAGAAGTACAGGAAGTATGCCACGTGATAAGGTGTGAAGCAGACCAGAAATGCCGCAAGGTTTGTCACCACTATCGTCTCTGCCCTTGTGGTGTGTGTTTGGGGGTTATCCGGTTTTCTGTGCTTTCTCAGGCACCTGATGGTCTGAGCAGTGCAGAAGGTCATGGTTGCCATGCTGCTGAAGAAGGTGACCTCCAAGGCGCTGAACAGGCCTGCATTTTCCCATGTGCTCTTGGAGAAGTTATGGAAGCAGGATGAGATGTTGTGGCCCTTTCCATGCAGTTGGAAAGTAGAGGCTGTCCCGGCTGAGGTGCCCAGGCAGATGATAGCACAGACTATAGCAGCTTTCTTGATGGATCGCAGGGTGGGAGCTGTGAAAGGGTGCCGGATGGCAATGTATCGGTCTACACAGATGCATAGGGAGATGAGGATGCTGCCATACATGTTTACAAAGTAAAGACTCTCCAAGGTGGAGCAAAACACAGACCCCAAGTTCCACTGGTTCTGAAGGTGGTAGGAAATGATTTTAAAAGGAAGAGTAAACAGCAGCAAAGTATCCAGGAAAATAAGGGCTACCATGTAGACTGTAGACTCTGACAACTTTTTAACCTTAAAAAACAGAAATGACAGAGCCATCACATTGAACAGCAGTCCCAGAGTGAATATGGGGGTGTACATGATGAGCTGGAACAGTTCCACAGTAGCACTAATACTGCTGATGCTGCTGTTGTCACGGGTCTCATTCATATCTCCAGGTATGAAGAGATATTGTCCAGCTGGAAGAGAAGGAAATCACCTTCACCACAAAGAAGGATAAAGGTCACATTTAAGACACAGTGTGAAGGCAAATGAGGTCTTTGTGTCCATAGAGATGTTTTTTCCTCTTGGGCTGCTGTGTGCTGAATTGCACAGAGCTTATCATTGCCAAGGGATCTTGGGGCAAGGTTATGCCTCAAGGAGAAGCAAGGATTTCTGAGGTGTAAGCCTCACTGGCACTGTTACCCCAGACTATGCTGCCCTATAATTTAGGCTTGACAGAATATAGATGTGACTGCAGCATCCCATTGGAGTGTTGCAATCTCTTTGCAAAGCCAGGGTAGCAGCCCCTGATTTTAGGGTTACTTGGATTATGGGGATAGAAGCAATTAGCTGGATCGGGTTTCCTGAATCAAGCTATTATAAGAGATTTTTTGGGAATCAAGAGCATGAAGGATCCTGCACATTTATTAACGTGAAGATCATGAATGGTCATTGCCATCCTCCACCCCCTCCCACCACCACCGGCTGTGATTACCTCTGTCTCTTCTGACAAGCTTGCTAAAAGCAGCAGGCAGGAAGTTTCCAACAGGCTGATTCTAGCAGAGGTCAAATCTGTAGAACCAGAAGGAGATTTAAGAACTCAAGGTTTTGTCTAAAACAGCCAGACTTACCACAGCAGATAAAGTTGTGTCTGCAGGGACAGGAGTTGCAGAAAACAGCTTGTTTCTCCTCTGCAAAGAGGGAACTAAAAATGTTGAGGTAGGTACCCTGTGAGCAGGGGTCATGGAGTAATCTTCTTTAGAGGAAGGGTGCCGGTTTCATCCTGCCCTGAAACTCTCTTGATAAGGACTGGGAAGGCTCTCATTGGTTTCTGCAATGCTGGGATCAGCCGGAATCACTTAAAATGCAAATGCACAAGACTAGCTGGTCCTTTCTTCCAGCCACTTCCGTCACAGCAAACGTAACCTGTAAATAAAACCTTTCAGAGACCTTTCTGTCAGGAACCAGGAATTACATTTGATCTGCTGCTCTCTAATTGTTATTACTTCCACCTAGTGCCTTTCCTATATGAGTTACTGATCTTGATGCTGTTTCATTTCAGACTTGTGAACCTATTTTCAAATGTGCAATCAAAGTTCCTGTTCTGCAGATCAAATTACTCCCTGAGTATTTCAGAGGTAAGCTCTCTTGCACAGTGGTTTGAGGGGGATTAGCATCAGCAAAAAGGAAATGTAATTATTTCTTAAAACCTAGCAGTTACTGTTAGGAAGACAGAGCAGGTTGGCTGTTTGCTTCTTGGGGACAAACTAGTGCCAGGTAAATGATTCTGTAAGGTACTTGTTTACATCGCAGAAGTGAGAAAACCAGGGGTGGAAACCTAGCCTCATGAGGAGAATGGTGTGCTGGCAGGGCTATGGTTGCAGGAGAGCATCCCTCTAGTGGGGTCAGATGCAGGGTTCCATCTGCTGTTGTAGCAGGTACAGGTTTTATTCAGTTCCCTGCAGCTGGAAGTGCTGCTGGCTGTGTAAAAACTCCGCCAGCAGAGCATCACTGTCTGTAAGGAATGGGTGGACATGGCTCAGCGCAGCAGCAACCCTTCCAGCAGTACCTGCTCTGCTGCCATCTGGGAGGGACTGAGGCTGGTTGGAGGGGAAAGAATGCATTTCCCCTCACCAAATAGAAAAGCATGAGTTTGTGAAGCACTTGGGGATCTGAGAGGCTGGAGGGTAGAAGTACCCCTTGTTAGGCTGCAGGTTGTTCACTGCCTGGGAGTACAACCCTTCTGCAGCCACAGGGCTTGGAAGTTTGTTGGGAGCTGGGTTGTGTCTCATGGCAGTTGAGGGGTCCCACTGGTGACCTGGGCAGAGATACTGCCCAATACGCTGCTCTGCTGAGTCCCCTGCATCAAATGAAATGCTTTGAGTCTAATACTGGGAGGGAACCCATTACAGAGAAATAGGATTTCAGCTTCATAGCAAGATTTTAACCTGAGAAAAATCTACTTATGATCAAAAGGCATTTTAGACCAGAGTCTGTTGTGTAGATCTGTAAGCAAAGCAGAAAACATTTTTTAAAGCATGAACAAAAAGCGTAGCTCTGTTCATTCTTAAGAATTAGAAGCAGATATGCTATAAACAAAGCAAGCTGTATCAAATATATTTAGTTTTCAGCTGCTGTAGCAAGAGAAAAGCTGTTAAGGTTTTACTACAGTGAAATATTCTCTCTCACCATCTTACCTTTGGGTTGTGTCTAGCTCTGCTTGGTGACTTTTCTTCCTTCTCAGCTTGTAGAATCCCTGAGCCTTGTGTTGTTTTTTTGGAGGCAGTGGAGTGAGCTGCATGCAAATGGCTTGTCAGGATGTCAGGAAGCATGAACTGCTGCTGATTTTGGTTTCATCACATATTTCCATTACAGCAGCTGTCTCCCCACGCTGGGTCTGCATACGTGCAATACGTACTTACTATGTCACACAGAGCTCATTTAAGGATGTAAACGCTTTATGGGATGAGTGTCTCTGAGTCACCCATTCAAAACAGTATCCAGTGACAAAGGAGGAAATTCTGGCCTTACAGACCTTTGTCTTTTTTCCTCTACAAGACATGGTTTTATTGATTGTAGGTAACATCTGTGGGTAGTATAAGCTGTTAAAGTGTGCTTTAAGCTAAATCCTAAGCTGTTGCTGTCATTATTTCCATTACTTTTCATGATACCAAAAAGGAAAATGAGGCCATTGATTTTCAGTGGTGATCTGATATGTTCATTTCCAGTTGGTATTTTTAAGAAAAGACAGGGTTTACTCTAAAATGTGTTTATACCCCTAGGGAACAGGGCATGTGCCTGTGAAGAGTGTCAGGGGCTGATTTTGGTTAGGTAGGAAGGAGAAAAAAAGATTTAATTTCTCTTTTTTTAAATTCTTTCTTTTTCTTCCCCCCTTGCACATGTGTTTGCAATCTTCTTACCAAAGGGGAAAAGCAGTGCCAGAGGGGTAGTTTTGCTTAGTCCTCTGCATAGCCCATGGATAGGAAAGCTGAGGATTATATTGGCTGGATTCAAACTGCATCTGTGAAAGCAGTGGGGGATAGGACATGAGAGAACAAAATAGTACTTGGGATTTCCCCATGGTATTTCACTCAAAATGACTCTACTTTGGTAAAAATAGAAGAAATACCAAAAAGGGGAAAAAAATGAGAGAAAGTCTGAGTGAACAATATTCCATTGCATTCCTCAGCTAGGTTTCACTTCTGATATCGCCACCAGTGCTCCGAGTGGATTTTCTGTCTTCCTCATTCAAGGTTTCCACCTCACACACTTGGAGCATTCTCTTCTTTCTCATTTTCTCTTTGATACCCATACTCTTATGCTACCTAAGTGCTGCTCACCTCACCAGAAGCATGCCTCCTTGGGCCTGCTTGCTGCACAAAGCCCCATGTGGAGAAAGATGCTTTGGAAAAGGAAGGATGAGGAAGCAGCAATGCCAGGTTGGCACGTCATAGTACAGCCACCAGGAGTGGTTGGTCTACTTTTTTATTCCAGCAAACACCCTTGTGATATTTTTTAGGGAGGGATCTGTGGAGAAATGGCCAGAAAGGCATGCAGGGGGTACAAATGCACTTGGGACAAGGTGTGAAGACTCCTCTCCATTCACAGGGTGAAAAATAATGATGCTGAGGGCTGATGGAGAGGGGAAGATTAAATCCAGTGAGCAGTATAATGGATGAAGGACTCTCAGACTGTAGGTCAATAGCTTACTTGTGATGCAAGAAAGCTGTAGGCAGTCAAGGTCACTTTCTCACTGCAGGCTTTGTTCTGTGCTAATGGGACAGGACTCTTCATGAAGTCCTCAAAGCCAAG
The DNA here is from genome assembly GCF_012275295.1 of Melopsittacus undulatus. Taxonomy (NCBI): domain Eukaryota; kingdom Metazoa; phylum Chordata; class Aves; order Psittaciformes; family Psittaculidae; genus Melopsittacus; species Melopsittacus undulatus. The sequence goes on along the minus strand of NC_047532.1, from coordinate 69,819,525 downwards.
AGGTCTGTCTCTTTTCTTGCAGAGGAGAAGAGGGCTACACCATTCAAACTCTGCTCTGTCCTTTGTACCCCTGTGTGTGTCACTGATGCCATCAGCATGTGAAGAACCCGCTGCTTCATGCAATTTCAGATGCTCACTGCACCACCTTTTCCTTCTTCCTGACAAAGGAGCTGTTCCACATGCTTTTTTTTTTTTTTTGCTAGTATCGAGGACTTGGCCATATTGCTGCTTCCACGCAGACCTCCCCTTCAGGCCATGCACATATCCCTGGTTGGGAACCACCCTTCTCCTTGCAGTGCCAGGCTTCGCCAGCCATCCCAAGGCACTGTTGTCCTGTTGTTGTGTCCTGACACTGGACCATACCACAAACAGCAGTGCCATGGTCCTGGCTCTTGAGCTGTCCATCCTGGCTCTCAAGAGTGTCAGTTATGATGCTGCTGACATCCTTCCAGTTTAGAAGCTAGATCAGTACCCACTGCACTTGACAAGGTTGTGCAGTGGAGACATTGTGCTTTTTTCTTGGTCTAAATCAGAATCTAACCAGTGAGAAAAGTACTTATTCTGCTTGTGAAGAGAGAGCATCCATTGCTGTGAACCCCTTGCTTTCTTCCTTGGTTTCCTCCTTCAAGTCTTCTCCACTTTTCAGTTTCATTCACCTCCACCTACTCTCCCATGTCTCCAGGACCCTGGATTTTCTGTTTTTGAAGGACTGCTCTAGCTCTGTGCTATTGAGGAGGCTTCAGAAGCCAGATAGAAGGAAACAGCAGGAAGTTGGGCAATGCAGGCCACAATAGAGCAATGTATGGAGCCTTGGGATGGTGTTGGAGAAGCTTTTACTGCTAGAGTGTGCTTAACTAAGGTGGCCATGGGGGGCTAACAGCATGTCTGAACTCCTTAGTCCTGCTATGAGGCCTTGCTCGGTGGCACCCAGGAATGCCAACTTCTCCCTGCATCTCACGTGGGACATGGGCTAAGAGGCTATGGGAGCTTGCTCCTGCCCGCCATGGGCCAAGTACTTGCCTTGGGCCATTGCATCATCCACCAGGGCTGCCTGTAGCCTCTGGATGTGCCAGAATTGTGATGAAATGTCCCATCACCTAAATCTGGTGGCTCTAGAGAGCTGTTTGTTATAGTGATGCTCCATCTTGTGGCTACAGGGGAAATGAGAAACATGGCTTCAGCCCTCTGGTGTCTCAGTGATGGGTCACCAAAAGGAATAGCTTCTCCTGCAGCTCAGACAGCTTATGCCATAACCTGCCTCCACCAGCAGAGCTTGTTGTCTTCACCACCCACCATCCTGACAGCCCAGGACAGATGAGAAAAGGGAGAGCAAACAGCTCTGATGGTGAGGTGCAGAGAGGACCAAAGCTCACAAACAACTGGAGTGGAGCTATTCTGTAGAGTAAGTGACCCTGCTGCCTGTGACCCTGCTGGTGAGGCTGAGACGCCAGTATAATGGTCTGACCCCAGGCAATGGTCTTCTCAATGCTGATTAGTGTCCTCTGAAGGCCTCTACAGCTAGAGAGAGGCACCAGCAATCCTTGATTGTGCACCAGCGCCAACGGTGTCCCAGCAGAGAAGGGTCCTTTCAATGCTGGAAGAGCTAAATCTTCTGCCTGGGAGGGCAGGTGAGCTGATTTCTCTCTCTGAGCCCTGGTATGTTTAGTTTTGAAGGGATCTAGTATTTATTGAGCCATATATCTCAGTTTCCACAGAGAAATCAGCTGGGGATGCTTCTATGTGACTCCTTGAGCCTTGGTCAGTAGTGTGGGAGGTCCTTGTATCAGTGCTCCAGGACTAATGAAATGTGAATGAACACAAAAGGAAACACTCTTCCTAAATCTTCTACCATGCTGTGATCTAAGGCCTGAGCAATTCAGGCATTTATTCCCTTACATCTTTACTCTGCTGGCTCTCAAGCTGCAGCCCCAACACCTACAACCTGATGGAGATCTGCCTCTTGTGTTTAAACTCTTTCACTTACAGTTATTCTCCCACTCCACAGAACAGTTGTTCAAGCACGACTTGGGCACCCTGGCAGGGGCCTTACACACAGATCACTGTGTGTCTCCTTCCAGCCTTTTGGCTGAGTCATTTTGACACTTCTTAAGGTATTTCTGTGTTTTTTTTTTTTCCCCACTCAAACCATTAGCTATGCTGGTCTTCAACTCATAACTGGGCCTCCAGTCCAAAAGACCTTTAGACACATTTTGAGCTCACAGGGCTGCTCGTATGGCTGACGAACTGCATCCTTCTGGTGTGCACCCCGTGGTGACTGGGAGAACCTCCATCAGAACCCACGTGGCTCAAGGCTCTATTTCTTCTTAATGGAAAAGGTCAGTTTTCCTTGCCTTGTTTCTGGGGCCTGTGTAATGGCCGTGTGTCTCTGAGAAATGTTTAGGTGTATTTACAGCAGCCCTCATGGAAGGAAGGGAAGTTTGTTACATGTCATTGTGAGAAAATAATGAACTAAAGAATATTAGAGTTGTTTTAGGACAGAGAAAGAGCATGTCTAATATGACATCCTGTTTGACAGAGGCCGCAGTGGATATTTAGGGGAAGAATGCAGTAAGAAAATGCACTCCTATTGTTCACAGTGCTTCTAGCAATAAGAAGCTTGGCTAGCAAATAATGAAAGCTTGATCTTAAGGCTCCCTTAAGTTCCAGACTTTGCTGTTCCCATACCCCATTGTTTTTCTACTGAGGCCTTAACAGATACATGCCATGCACTGAAGATGGTATGCGCATATCTGTTTAGCAGACAATTCTAGCATTTTTATGCTGGAAAAAAACAGAATGCTTTATCTATGCATCTTTAGTACTTCAGGGAACCAGTTGGATATTTATGAACTGTAGTACTTAACTACTGGTTTCTTTAAAACCAAGCCAAACCACCCCCATATAATTGTGTGATACTATAACTTCACTTTTCCAGTGTTTAGTAGAGGTAGTTTGTTGGTTATTTCTGCTTAACAGAGAAAGGAGATTGGTTGCCAGCTGAATCACGGTTTTTGGTCTTCTTTCTTCTTGAAAGATCACAAACATCTGAGTTTAGATTACTAACATGAAGAGATAAATGAGTTATAAATGAGTTAAAAATGCAGTGACAGCAGTCAGAGTTTGGCAACACTACTTTTCCTGAATTTATATTGACAACATATTCCTCAAAGGAAATATTTTTACAGAATAATGCATTTAAAAAAGTAATTTTTTTTAATTGAAGCTTTTAATTTTTATTTAAATTAAAATTCTATTTGCCTTCTCTGTGGTCTGCCCTATTACTTCATTATGTAAACTGTGTGTACCATTATTGTGCCAAATGTCAACTCATGGTCTACTATGATGTTAATGGGTCAGAAGCAAGGCATAGGTTTATTACATCACTATGTAGTAGTAGGATTTACTTTTGCTATAACCACTTTGCAGCCCAGGAGAGACGGTGTTGCACCAAACATGTCTGGATGCTCACGCTCCTTCTACAAGTCCTACATGCTTTAGAAATACTTTGTGTGTCTGCTCTTCCATATTCAGAATTAACTATTCTCTCTTGGTAAGTGGTGAAAGTATGAAGTAACATGCAAAAGAAGTAATCAAAAATGTGACAGTCATCATTTTCCATATATATGTGATCACTTGAATCTTTCAGTGTTTCTATGTAGTTTCAGTAACAGTTTAGATAAGGGGAGGCTGTGTATATGTGATAAAAGCATGGTGTCTCTGCAGTTACACTCTGTGCAGATTTGGCAAGGATTAAGAGAAGAATATCTTTGTCTGCCTCCTTTTTTCTGTAGTTGAATTCAGGAAGTGGTGGCCTTGAAGCAGATCTTGCACTGTTGTGTGTTGATGGTAGTGTTTGTGCCGAAGCATGTATCATTTAGTCACCTACATTACGAAAATTTGCTGAGCACTCATAATTAATAATTTATTTTTTCCATTATTATTCCTTTGAAGACAGTACAGCTTAGAGAGACTTGTACTTCTAAATATTTGGTTTCTTTGGCCAAATATCTCTTGTGCATTTAGCAGAAGATTTTCTTCTTTTTGTGCCTTGCCAGCACACTTTTTCTCACAACAGGCTCAGGTCTTGAAACACCAGTTTGGTTACGCTAAAGCCTACTGCAGTGCTGCTGATGATTTCTAGACTATGGTTAAGCAGTGGTGTTAAGCATTTGCTTTCTCCTGTGTGAAATGTGTATGGCATCCCACATGTCTGTGAATCATAGAAAATAATCTGCACTTTTTTGTTTTGTTTTCACACATTTATAATTTGCTTGCATTTGATACAGTATTTTTTTTTAGTAGGGTGTTTTTTTCTTTTTTAGCTTTGGTTGATAGCAGTTTATGCAGAGGCAAGTCCAGTCCCTCATTAATTTCATGTTCAGATGAAAGGCAGAGGAAAAGGAAGAATTCTGATAGCTTTGTGTTCTTTGTCACTGTTGCCATTTAGCATTAGGTACCTCTGCAAGAGCTGGTTTCTGACCTACTCTGTCTTCTCAGAAGAGCTACTGTGCGGTAACCACATTTGGGTGCAGAAAGGGAACTCTGAATTTTCAGCCCTATTTTGAACACAGTCCCTTTAAAAGGTTTTGACTGATGGAATAGACTAAACTATTTAATTTGGAAGGGACCTACAATGATCATCTAGTCCAACTGCCAAGTCAAAGCATGTTGTTCAGGGCATTGTCTAAAAGCCTCTTCAATACTGACAATCTTGGACTATTAACCACCTCTCTAGGAAGTGTGTTGCAGTGTTTGACCACCCTCCAGGTCAAGAAATGCTTCCTAATGCCACTCTAAGACTCCCTTGGTGCAATTTTGAACCATTCCTCTTGTTGCATAGCAGGGTGAAGAGATCAGCACCTCCCTCTCCAATTCCCCTCCTCAGGAAACTGCAGAGCAATAAGATTGCCCCTCAGCCTCCTTTCTTCCAAACTAAATAAGCCCAAAGTCCTTAGGTTCTCTGTGTTAGGACATTTCTCCTCTGAATGCGTTCAAGGACCTTCACATTCTTCTTAATTGGAGAGGCCCAGTACTACATGCAGTATTCAATGTGAGGCTGCACCAATGCTGAATACAAAGGGATAACCACCTCTTTCAACCAGTTGGTTATACTGTGATGTACTGCAGGATGCAGTTTGCCCTCTTGGATGCTAATGACTTGTGGACATCTTCTCATTGCCTGACATTGAGGCTGATGGAGGGATTTCTCCTTATGGGATGGGGCAGAGAAGGTCTCTTCTGCAGCACATACGGGACAGGAGGCAGGGACCCTGGCACATGCTGCCCAGGATTCTGCAAGAGAGTTTGAACAGTGGTCACTGGCTTATTCCTGTCCTGCAGGCTGGAATCAATGCTTGTTGTAAACCAAAGCAGTGGACTAAAATGCCTGAAGAGACTGGTCACTGAGCAGCCCTATGGTTTAATAGTGTCTCCTTTAATGGTTTAAAAATCTCCTTAGAGTTGGTTTACCTATAAAATGAGGAATGTGTGAGGTCTAATGTTTGTGGGGCAATATGTACAGAGTAGATTTGCTTAGGAAAGCATTTGTTGAACTACATGCAGCACATAACTGAAGCTTAGAGGCATGTTCAGAAAAGTACTCAGCACGTGGCATGTTTAGTCCTCTGAGTCCCTTGTACTGCAGGGTTTGGGGAGAGAAAGATTCAAGCATTGTTTCAAGAAATAACCTGTAAATAACATGATTTAAGGGAAGCAGTTCTTCCCAATACCTGTTGTTTTGCATCTGTGTGTTGTTCCATTGAATCCTCCTAAGTTCTTGTCTTTGAGACAAGAGATGCGATTTAATAAAATGCATTTGCCTTTTTTGTTCAATTTTTGTTTTTCCCCACTGTGGAAGTGGTGGGATTTGATCATGTTAGCAAGTAAAGGCTGATATATTCATTATGTTTTCTTGCACCTCTAATTGTTTAGTAAGGCCAAATTTCTTACTGTTTATTTTCTCTAAGCCAGAGCTGCAGGAGGCTGATGCAGACAGGAGTGATGTAGCCTCTGCTTGCTGTCAGTCTGCACGTATTCATGGGGACAGGCAGGGTACAACAGGAGGCAGAAGAAAGGGATTTGATGGCCTTTTCACTTTTTCATGGGGATTCAGCTGAATGTGCTTTCTGTATGTTTTCCATCTGTTCTCACTGCAGGTGTGTGTAATGTGTTCCTGCCCTGCAGCACAAGGGCAGGGAGAGGTTCATGCCACCTGCACTCTGTATATGTAACTATATGGTATAGTATGTATGCACAGTTAGATGTGTAGTTCCTATTAAAAGGAGCTCATGTGGCACCACAACCTGGGTTTCAACCAAGTGAAGGGAGAGCCCCTGTTCCTGCCCTTTCCTTCATGCCATCCTCCCTCTTTCCACCAGACAGCTCTTGCTTTCCTCAGAGGGCTGAGGCTGCACCATTCTGTGCCTTTTGTCTCTATTTTCTGTGCCTCCAGTGAAAGGTTTAAAGGGCTTTTGGCAACCAACATTTGCTGTGAGTTTAAAAATGTCTGTCTTCCTGCCTGGAAATGGAACTTATTGAACTGGTAATTTTATAATGTGGTATGCTTATGTTTCAGACTCCTCACACTTATTAATTCTTACTGAAATCAAATTGATTAGAATAAATACGACACTGATAAAGTTGTTATGAGCATTTATCAGGCCACATCCTTTTCCTGTTGTTTTCCTGGTATGCAGCTCTGAAGTCAAGTATTCAAACATATTAGCATAAAATTTTTCTGGTCTTGAGCATTTTTTTGTAAATAACCACAACCACTGAAGCCAAACTAAGTAAGTCCTGTAGCTCTGATGCTTATTTAGCAGTTAGGCTTGTGAGCTTAAGTACAGGGGAGGGGGAGACACTGTTAGAATATCTTTTTTTTAAACTACGAGATTATTCCTGCCATAGTTCAATGTTTACAGAGTTTTGCAATGGTGACACCTAGTTCTTCCAAGTAAATTGTTCCAGGATCTAGAATATTGTTTCTTCCATTCCTTTGTATCTCATAAACTTGCAAAATTTAGGTCAAATCCAATAGCAAGATGAGTCCTGCATATATACTTTAATATACTATTAAACTGCAGTTTAATAACATATACATAGCCTGTCACATTTCAGACAAATCTCTTCCTGGAGCTTCTTTTAAACTGACCTGATTTATCAAACTAAGAAATATTGACCAGTTTTGTATAGGATAACTCTTGCTTTTGATTCTGGATTGAGGGGAAACCCATCCATGCTGATTTAATTGTATTTCCCCCCACAAACATATGCGGCTTCCCACTCTTTTGCTCAACACCACCTTCCACACCAATCTCCAAAGGACCCGTGGTAGAGGGAGCTACTAGTCAGCAGGACAGAGATTTACAGGCAGTGCATAATGTCCCTGTAAAACCTTTTGTTTTTGTCACCTTGATGCTAGTTAGACCATTGTATACTGGTGAACCACAGAGCGAATGCAAGTGCTGGGTTTTGGTTTGCGTTCAGCTGAGTTTTCACAGCCAGGATGTGCATTGCCATGCTGTGTGGCTGTGGAGGAAGCACAGCTTGTATTTAGTCCCCTCCAGCTTGTTGGGGGTCCAGGGGCCAGTTGCTGTTCAACAGAAGGGCAGGAAAAGCAGGTTGGGCCTCAGTGCTGGGACCCTAAAGATTGCCACTTTGTGCCTTCCTTCTGGTGGGCCATGCTTGGTGGTGGGTGATCTCCTCTTCAGATATCTTTCTGCTTGTAGTAAAGGGCTGTGTTTTAAGTTGTCTTCATTACTTCATAGATGTTCCTTTTAATTTCATTACATTTCAGATAGGTCTGTCTTCTATACCAAGGTACAGGAGACACCAAGGCTGCATCATGCTGCTGAAGATGAACCTGGGTGAGTGACTGAGAAGGGTCTGAGCACTGTGCATCAAACCTCCCAGCAAGAAGGAAACCCAGGCAGCATTTTTGTGCTCATGTTGTTTTCACATTGTGCACCAGTTACTTAATTACCCTCCATTCTTCACTTTTTACTTAGCACTGCATTTTCCACCCTGAGGCACATGCACAATGTTCAGGACTCCCAGCTTGCAGAAATGAGAAGACATATGACTCAATCTCACTCTTTCCAGTGTATAGGAAAAAGCAGACTTTTCCTTCTGCTGAGGGAAATCTGGGGCAGATTCTCTGAAGAGTCTCAGCTGTGGCTTTCTAGCAAGTGTCAAGCACAGGAAAGAGCCCCATGACCAGGCAACTCCCTCAATGGGCAGCACGAGGTGGAGGAAGTCAGAGGACATCCGTGGGGTAAGACAGGGGTGGCTCTTCAGGGTCACTGTCATGGGTGCTGGAGGGATGTCTTTTCCCTAGCCTGGAGGACACCTTCCTGCCTTAGGTGGAGGTGAGAGGACAAGCAAGGCTGGAAAGTTTGGTAAGGAGCTGTTCAATTTAAGCAACCCAG